>NC_080086.1:102392450-103740575 GCF_950005125.1 Chionomys nivalis | reverse complement strand
TGGGCGATCCAGGAACCTGGCAAGGCCTGGGCTTCTACGTATCTCCTGGGCTCAGGCCAACCGTCAGAGGTCCCTTCACATGCCCACGTGCCCATCTTTGGTAGCCTTACCATTTCCTAATTGCACCATTTTTGGCCTCCCTCCATGTACTCTCTGCGTGATCAGAATGGTGCTTCTCCCCAAGGCCCCAAGGACTTTGTTTGCTGTCAAAAAAAAATTGACAGAGCTAGGAAGTTACGCAGTTCTTGGGGACTGTGTGGGTCTGTGTCTTCCTGGGTCCCATTTGTCCAGCCAACTGGCTGTGCACCTGACCTTGGAGGGGTCTTGTGCTTTGGTCATCCTGTGCCCATCACCTCCATCACGCCAAGTTTGATCTATCCTAAGACTGTGAGTCCGAATGTTTTGTTTTCCACGTCCGAGTTTCATCTTGGAATCTTTATTTGAGAACAGGTGTCATCTCCTTGGAAAGTCACCTGAGGAGACCACGCTTTCCTCTGGGTGTCGACGTTGGTCACAACAGTCTTTCAAGTTCCTCTGGAACTCCTGCACTGTGGTTCGTCGACAGGAAGTCAGGACAGTACGTGAGGGGTGAAGTGCTGGCTACCGCAGTTGGCTAGGTGCACGTTACCCGGACAGCTTCTGCTCCGAAGGCTGTCGGTCCTGAAAGAGGAGTCCCCTGTGACTGATGTTAGGGTTTAGTGACCCAGGATGGTTGCTTGTCCGGAAAGAGTGGTCCCTTTGCTCATGTCCGAAACAAGGGTGAGAATCATTGAGCATTTATGCCTGGCCTGCCCTATGCCCTCTTTTGGGATTTGTCAATGTCTGACCTCAACCTTGTGTCTACCGAGACTTGGCTACGTGCATTGCTTCCTGAGCATGTGGTGATGATGTGTGTCTCTCTCCACACTCCCCAGCTCTAGTTACCTGGGTGTGACCTTCCCAGCCCCTAAGTCTGCCTCAGGCTGGCGCCTGACAGTCTTCTTGACTCCCATTTCCTCTTGCTTCTGAAGCATGTTTCTGTCTGCCCAGAGGCTTAACGGAGCGCAAATTCTTCCTTCGGATTTGCAGGTGGCATGTGGAGCGTGGGTCTCACTGTACTGAGATCCGACTGATGCCTTGATCAAGGTTCCTCCCCTTGTCCGTTTCTTAAAGAGGCCACCACACTCCTTGCTTCTCAGCCCCTTGTCTCTACAGAGCCAGCAAATGGCCAGTGGAGTCTTCTGCAGGTCACCTATGAGAGTTTATGCTGGTTGTCCCAACATAATGCCACATCCCTGTGGTGTGAACATTAGAAGCTTATTGGAGTTCTGTAGATTGGAAGTCCCTGATTAGGCTGCCGTTGTGGTCAGACTCTCGGGTGGGCCTCTTGGTTTATTATAGACAATGCCTCACCTTGTAGCCCTGCTGACCTGGGACATGCTCTATAGACCAGACTGGCTGAGAGCTTACAGAGACCTCTCTACCACCATGGGCCACCATACATGGCTGACAGTTATTCTTGTGGGATGTCCTCCCTGGCAGATGATACAGGAAGCAAGTGCCCTGGAGTCTCTGCTCATAAGGGCATCAATTCTATGAGGGCCCTGCCCTCTAAATTTATCTAAAGCAATAGTTTTCCTAGCGGCTCCATCTCTTGATGTCAACACACTGAAGGTTTGGATTTTGGTATTCAAACTTGGAGATACAGTGAGTGTTCAGTCCCAGAGCAGACAATGAGTCTCCTGCCTCCCCTTTACATTTAAGTACTAAAAAAAAAACCCAAAACATTGATCCATTATTCATTATTTTGTGTGTGTGTGGCAGGGTGGAGGCTGTGTGCCACAGTGCCTGTGTTGAAGGTCAGAGAATAACTTTGAGGAATTCAGTTCTCTCTACCATGTGGGCCCTAACAGTGGAGTGGAACTTGGGTTGTCAGGTTTGGTGGCGAAAGTGCCTTTACTACTGAACCATCTCGCTGACCCTTATGCCCTGTTATCTAGGATAATCTCATCTCGGCTAGGTTAGCATGTCTAACTCATCTACGCCTAATTCCTTTTGTCAGGCATCTTGCAGTACTCATGGGTCCTGGGGTTACGGTGCAGGGGATGGGACATGCTCCCTCCCTCACGAACCTCTTAACAGTTTTGTCGATGGTTCACTCTTCTGGTGAACCCCACATTAGTGGATCCCTAATATTTAGGCGCCATTAACACGTTAATGCTGTTTTCTGTTGCTTGTGTGTCTTTGTGTGGTTTCCACGCCTCTGAGAGTTGTGTATCTTCCCTCCTTGATTGAGCACAAGCCTTGGAGGTCAAGGGTCAAGTCTAGAGGACATAGTTGGGGTGTTAATGGCATTCCTTGTATTGTTGGTGAGTTAACACCTCTGCTTTACAGGTTGTGAGCTAATAAATGGTTTTCATTCTCTTACCCCCTGTGTACAGAAAAGCTTCAGTATTGCCACTTGGCCCCCAAAGTCTTGTTTGTTTTTGTTTTGTTTTTTCAGGACAGGGCTTCTCTGTGTAGTCCTGGCTGACCTGGAACTCCCTTTGTAGACCAGGCTGGCCTTGAGCGCACAGAGGTCGGCCTGCCTCTACCTCCTGAGTGCTGCAATTAAAAGCGTGAGCCACCACCTGACTTTTTTTTTTTTTTTTTTTTTTTTAACTTACCAATCCTTGCCTGGAAAGCTATGTTTTGGAGGCCCCAGGCAGCAGTTCTCAATCTGTGGGTTGTAATTCCTATAGCAAACCTCTGGTCTCCAAAAATAATTACCTTAAAATTCATAACAGTAACAAAATTACAGTTATGAAGTAGCAACGAAAACAATTTTGTGGTCGGGGTCCCCACAACATGAGGAACTGTACCAGAGGGTTGAAGCCCTAGGAAGGTTGAGAACCCCTGGCCTGGGGACATCTGGTTAAAATCACGACTGGACCCCACCTGTGGAGTCTGGGTTTGAAAGGCCTGCTTGGAACTTCATTAAGCCCCACGGATAGAACTGGTTTGTGAGAAGTCTAAGTTGTCCTGAGCCAGGAGGGTATCAGTATGTCTGTCCCTTGAATCTACTAAGCAAATAATTACGCTCTCTCAGGGACGCCCTTTGTGGACCGTCTAAACAGGTTCATGAACCTGGTTTTTATGATGATTTGTTCAAACCGTTTCTGTCACTTTTCCCCACCCACTGGACTGCTACCTGGCCTCTTAAAAAAATAAACAAACCCTCGTTTATATGTATTTAAAACATCTCTGCTCTTTACCCATACTTTGTCTCAGCGTAAAGGTGTTTTCCTCGGTGCTGGGAAGTGGAAGCTGACATTTTTCATCTGTGTTTGACACATCAGGGGGTGGGAAAATTCGTCTCCATCAAGGAGGAAGCAGCGGGAGATTTTCATTTTCACTTCTAGAATTGCTGCATTCCCAGTGTTCTTAGGGGGAGCCCGAGTCCTCTTTACCTGGAATCTGAAGGCCCTGGGGAAACTGTCACATCCCCAAATAAAAAGTGCAGAGGAGGAAATGCTAATTTTAGCGACACTTTAACTGTCTTCAACTACTGAAGAAAATGAGCCTTCAAGGCTCCTCTCTCTCTCTCTCTCTCTCTCTCTCTCTCTCTCTCTCTCTCTCTCTCTCTCTCTCTCATTGTGGTGTATGTGTGTGCTTGCTCACATGCATGTGTGCCCATGCATACTTGCACCAGCATGAGCAGGAGATCCGAGGACAGCTTGTGGGAGTTGGTCTCTCCTTCCAGCACTTGGGTCCCAGGGATCAAATTCAGGCCATTAGACTTGGTGCAGGCATTGCCACCTGCTGAGCTGCCTCAGTGGCCCTATTTTCATTAATGAGAAGCATATAATAGTTTAGGAATCAATATTTTATTACATATTAAGAACGCACCACATCTGGTATGGTTTTCTAACTTGTCCTCCTCAGAGTTGAGCAAAAATGCTGGAAAGCTGGGACCCTGCTACACGGCTGTGGTACCAAAAACGGACACTTGGGAGTTTTCATAAATCCTTGGGCAATACACATCACCCAAATCAAAATTTCTGTGTGGGGAGGCTGGAGAGATGGCTCAATGGTTAAGAGCACTGACTGCTCTTCCAGAGGACCCAAGTTCAATTCCCAGCACCCACATGGCAGCTCACAACTGCTGAAGATTCATTTGCAGGGGATCTGACACCTTCACACCAATGCACATAAAATAAAGTTAAATAAACCATAATATATATATATATATATATATATATATATATATATATATTTTGGTTTTTTGAGACAGGGTTTCTCTGTAGCTTTGGTGCCCGTCTCGGAACTAGCTCTTGTAGACCAGGCTGGCCTCGAACTCCCAGAGATCCGCCTGCTTCTGCCTCCCGAGTGCTGGGATTAAAGGCGTGCGCCACCACCGCCCGGCCTCATAAAAATATTTTTAAAAAAATTTCTATGAGGAAGGATATCCTTGCAAAAGATGTTCGTTGTTTTGTTGCCTTCCCTATTGTGCCGAAAAACCAGCACCTCCTGTTACGAAGCCTGGACCAGCCGCTTGGAATGACTGGTCTGTGGAGCAGGAAGGGGAAGGCTCACGATGAAGTCCACGGCACAAAATCTATACACACATTTCTGTGGTTAAAAAGAAATAGTGAATTGTAACGTCATAAAATGGGGATGTATTCTGTTGACCTTTGTAAGCTTAATGGTAGAATAGTGATAATAACAAAAACAGATGTCCACCTGTTTGCTACCGGCCAGGCAGTGTGCTAAGGAAGAGGAAGACTGAGTTAGGTACTGACCTTTGGCAGGCGGGGTAGCTGGTGCCCAGTAGGGCGTGGTGAGGATACACAGAGGAGGAACAGCGTACATACAGCTCCCCCAAGCCTGACCGTCCTGCTGAGCAGTCTGTAGGTGGTCTTGACTGGTCACAGTTCAGAAGGAGGCGCCTTGTGCCTTAGGTCACCTCAGGGGAATGCGAAGGTCATTGGTGAAGGTCGTTGTCCTACTGAGTGATAAGAAGAACCTTGGAATAAAAGGGCCAGAAGCTTGTCTTTGAGGCGTGCTGAAGAACTCAGGACTTCCTGCTTTAGAGGGAGAGGACATGTGTGACACAGGGTTTCTCTGTGTATCTCGGGTTGTCCTGGAATTTGCTCTGCAGACCAGGCTGGCCTCGAACTCAGAGATCTGCCCGCCTCTGCCTCCCGAGTGCTAGAATTAAAAGTGTGCACCACCACTCCGATGAATTGTTTTTTTCCTAAAAGATGGTTTCATGAGAGCAGGTTTTGACTTAAGTACAAAAGTAACTGTGAGCTGCTCCTTGGAAGGTTCTAGCAGCAGATTGGAGAAGAGGTGATGATGGGGATTGATGTCTGGCAGTGTTTCCCGTTAGTTCTGGTTCTGGCTGCTAGCCCAGTGTCTCTGGTGGTTCACTGCAGTGACTGGAATGCACCCTGGCGACTGGCTGAGGGAATCCTGTCAGCAGTGATTGGCACGTTAATCACAGGAACGCCAAGCCTGTGGCTTAGCCTGTGAGCATCAGCCTGAGTCACACATGTGGGTAGAGTTCTGATTGGTGGGATACTGAGAGGCTCATCTGGGCTCTGACGTCTTCAGTTCGGACTCCATGTGCTATGTGCATCCCCCAAATTCTCTACATCAAACATGCCTGGAGAGACAATCTAGAACATTCTTGTGAATTTGACTCGTGCCTCTGCGAGCCAGAAGGTGAAGAGCCATTGGTGGTGCAAACTTTCACTTCCCCAGTGGACACTGTCACCGGCACTGCTTGCCTTTACTGAAGGCACAGGCCAGATCACCCTGCCGAGTTCGAACCTGTCTCCTCAGTCGACAGATTCGGCAGAACTGCCACAAGATGGAAGGTTTCTCCCCAGTGTGGTCTCCGCAGCAGTGGCAGTTCTTGAGTGAGGCTTTGGACTGACTTTGGAGGTGCTATGACTGCCCCTCCCCAAACCCAGGAGTTGTCCTGGCTCCTTGGCTTGGGGTCTGGGAGTAGGATGGTAGAATGTCTCACCAGGTCATCATTGTAAGCAATGGGAATTGTGTCCCCAGGTGGATGAAATAAAACCCAAAGGGGAAAGGCTAAAAGCAACATCACATCGCCTGACCAACAGGAGGGCTTCCTCCAGTAAAAGATGCAATTGGATGTAAAATTTTGTCCATCACATGCAGCGAAAGTCCCTTCCTGACTTTGGCCCCAGGACCCCTGGGAATTGGTGTCTTGAGGAGAGCTGCCTGCTGCGTCCTTACCTGGGCTCAGGCAGCTGAGGCCCTGCATGAGTCAGGCAGCCCCCAGCTCATCTTTAGTCTCATCCTGTCCTGGATTCTCAGGAGGAAACTGCCAGAAGCCTCTGTGGCCTCGATGCTGGAGGATTTCCTCTTTTCCTCACAGTGCTGTTCCGCCTTGTTGTTTTAACAGGTTTGCACTCGCGGATTAAAGCTTTAGTCATTGCCTTGCTTCTACCCCACCTCTCCCCGGCTCTTTTTTTCTCCCAATTTTGTTTTGATTTTTTTTTTTTTAATTAAGAGGTCGCTCTGATTTCATAGCCCAAGTTTGCCTGCTATTCACTGTGTAGCTCAGGTTAGCCTTCTAACTCACAGTGATCCTTCTGCTTCAGCCTCTCCAGTGCTGGGATTCTAGGCATGAGCCACACCTAGCTCCCAGTCCACCGTGTGTGTGTGTGTGTGTGTGTGTGGGTGCGTGCGTGCGTGCGTGCGTGCGTCTGTCTGTCTGTCTGTGGTGTGTCATTGGTGTGCTTGTGGAGGCCAACAGGGCATCAGCTGTTTCCCTCTCTTGCCTTGAGATAAGCTCTCTCACTAAACCTAAAGCTTGCCTTTTTTGACTAGACTGGCCATCCTGTGGGTTCTTGGGGTGTGGACTCCACCTATCTCTGCATCCTGGTAGTGGGGCTGCACACATGCATGGCCGTACCTGGCTTTTTACAAGGATGCTGAGGATTTGAACTTGGGTCCTTATACCTGTAGTGCAATCGCACTTACCCACTGAGCCATCGTTCTAGGACCCCCCATATATATATATATATATATATATATATATATATATATATATATATATATACATACATACACACACACATACACACACACACACACACAGAGTCACAGCCACCCCTCATTCCTAGGACCCACACACACATATACACAGTCACAGCCACCCCTTATTCATCTTCTTAACAGGTTTTATGACCCTTTAAATTACCTTCCAGTTCTTTCCATTACCTAGGGGAAAACACTTCATTATCTGGTCCCAGGAGGCCCTCCATTGGTCGCTGCCTCTGCCCAGGCTCTGTTCCAGCATTTGTGTTTGCAGGGAATAGACTGAGTTGAGCCTTTTTCTCTGGTAGAGGCTTGCTGCTTGAGGGCGAGGCTTGTTACAGGAATCTTTATTCATTAGCATCATAGGCTTCCCACTTGACTGGGTTTTATTCTCTTAGATGGTGGGTGCTTAGGACATACAGAATGAAAGCACGGTGAACTTGGTGCTCTCAGTACCCAGAGCCTGTGTTCTAAAGGGACAGAAACCAGCAACATGACGAACGGGTCACGGGTCACAGGTCACAGGTCGCACAGATCCGTCAGCCCTGCATCTTCGCTTGACTCTAGTGCGCAGTGAGCAGTAGGAGCTTGGAAGAGGTGACGGGCTATGTTCCGCTATTCACATTGCCTCTGTCCTGTGTGTACATGATAAGGGGTTTCACCCAGGATCTCAGGCAGGGGTCAGCCACTGTTAGATCTAACCTCTGTCAGAGATCTGTGTTGGCCACAGCCAGATTCAGTACCTACCAGGGTGGCATCTGTTGGAACCAGTAGCCTTTGTGGGAGCTTTGAAGTGGAAAGGGCTCCAGGGATTGGAGAAAGTGCAGGATTGGGAAGGAGTGTCTCCCTGAATGAAGCTAGTCTAGCCAGAGGAGACACACTGCCTCCTTGCTCATGTTGTCTCTTCCAGGGAAAGTTCTGGGAGAGGATACAGACTACAGTGATCTTTTAAAAAATATTTTATTTTATGTTTGTGGTGTTTGCCTGCCTGTATGTCTGTGCACCGTGTGTGTGCAGTGATTGCCTGAAACTGCAGTCACAGACTATTGTGAGCGCCATGTGGGCACCGGGATAGGAACCCAGATCCTCTGGAAGAGGAGCCGGGCTCTTTAACCACTTAGCGGTCTCTCCAGTTCCTACCACGGTAGCATGGGCGTGGAGAGCCAAAGTGATCCAGCCATTGCAGCTGATGGTGGCTTCTTTGTGTTGTTTCCTGGTTATGGGGATGCCTAAGCTTGGCTTCGAAAGTCCAGTTGTGAGCACAGCCAGCTCGCCCGGTGTGCAGGAACAGGAATAAGGTTGGACAGGTGCTTACCCTGAGCCTCCCTGACTTAGAAGCTGTGCAACCCTGGGCAGGCATCGTGGTTGGTTCATTTCCTCACCTCTAGGACAGCACACAGGCGTATTCCAGGAAGTGTGGGGTCTGCTGCAGCTTGTTGAGCACTCGCTTTTCTAGCCGCCATGGTAGCATTTGTTGCTCTTGCTTCATCCTCCGTCCAGGATCTTATATTTTTAAATTGAGATGGAATGTATAATTTTATCATCTATCCTTTTTCAAATTGGGTTTTCTGTCCTCCGCTCCTATGTGCTGATTTAAAAAGCTGACCCCAGGCCCGGAGAAATGGCCTCAGTTGTTGCACGAGAGCTGCTTGTTTGTCCCAGCCACCCAGAACCGAAAAATCACATAGAAACTGTATTAATTAAATCACTGCTTGGTCCATTAGCACTTGCTTCTTATTGGCTAACTCTTATATTAATTTAATCCATTTCTATTAATCTATGTATCACCGTGTGGCATTGGCTTACTGGGTAATGTTCCCAGCGTCTGTCTCCAGCAGCTCCATGACTTCTCTCTTCTCTCCACATTCTTCCTCCCAGTTTTGTTTCCCCTGCCCAGTTCTGTCCTATCCTATCATGGACTCAAAGCCGTTCTTTATTCATTAACCAATAAAAACAACACACAGACAGAAGGACCTCCCACACCACTCAGTGGTTAAGACCACATACTGTTCTTGTAGAGGACTTACTTGGTTTCTAATACCCACAGCTGGACCTCCACAAGTACCTGCTCCAGGGAATCCAGCATACTCTGCCTTCATGTGGACTCATGCACACATCTCACACACATCACACACACCATGCACACACACACACACATATACGGACACAATCACACATATCATACACTCACATATCACACACGTACACACCACACACACTCACACATCACACAACACAATCACATATATCACAACACACATCAAACACACTCATATCACACACGTAAACACCACACACATATATACAATCACACATATCACACATACCACATTTACACATCACACACTCATACACACTCACCTATCACACAGTACAGTCACATATCACACACTCATATCACATACATGAATACCACACACACATACAATCATACATATCAGACACATACCACACACACTTACAAATCCACACATACATCACACCACACATATTACACACTCACTTTACACCTCACACACACTCACACATATCACATACACCACATACTCTCACACAGAAAAATTAAAACTAGCTCTTTCGAAGCCACCCTCACGTGCTGTCCTGTGGGAGTGCTGACCCTTAGCCAGCGCACCCTTGTTGGCACTGTGTGCCTTCCCCATTCCATTCTGCAGACTGCCTTCCCTGCAGCCGCACAGTGCTTGGTCAACCTCGGCTTCCCCCTTTAGATGGATTCCTGGAAGCTGGGTTCTCAAATGGTGTGAGCATTTTCCCAGGCTTTATTACAGACCACCAGGTTGTCAGTTGGATGGCTGTTCTCAGCTCTTCATCTGGGCCTGACCCTAGAAATGAATTCTAAACCACCCCTTCCCGGGGATAGGAAATGACTTGTGAGGAAGTGAGATCACCTTATCCCTTAAAAATTGTGTGCTTTAGGTTAGAACCAAAACCAGGTGACAGACATGTCGGGCCGAGGCTATGACCTCACTTTGGAATATCTTTATGTTAACATGCTGTGCACACAATATTAATCATGTCGTCTGGGGAGCGTCTCAGCGCTGCTATTGTGGAGTGTCTCCCTGAATGCTCCCCTCACCAGCTGTCTGGGTGGCTTGAATGTGCCGACTCAGCGGAAGCTTCTCAGCCAGACTCCAGGTGGCCACCATCTTGTGTGAAGCTGGGACTTGCAGTGGCCCTGGGGGTGACGCAGAGGTTGGGGCCAGGTTGGCGTGCGAATGTCCCGCCTGATTTTCTTCCTCCTCGATGATGGCATTTTGAGCTGTTGGTTTGACTGGAAGGGTGTGACCTTTGTTTTAGCCTAGGGCAGAAGACAGGGATGTGAGCTGAGCTAAGGTGGCAGCAGTTCCTGGTGAGGAGGGAGAGCATTGGGCTGAGAGTCAGCAAGCCAGAGGTCTGCTCGGGCTGGCCATTGGCCACTCACTGTGTGACCTGATGCACTTGCTGTCTTCCCCATGCCTTGGTTTGCTCTCTGTAAAGGGAGGACTAGGGCAGGTTCTTTCTCAGCATCTTTAGAACAGGACAGGGTAGTGGGGTTTCAGGTTGAGAGCCCGGGTGTGGGCAGGGACTTTAATCCCAACTCTGTTCCCTCTTGGTGGTTTGTACCCATCCTTGGAATCTTGGTGCCTGGCATGAAGCAGTGTACGCCGATATCTCTTTCCTTAGGCGTTATGCCTGCTCCCACGAGCATGCTTGTCCCTGGTCCCTCTCTAGAGAGCACTGCCACTCTCCTGTTGCTGTGCCAAACATCATGAATGAAAGCAATCTCAGAATCGAAGATGGAGGCGTTCAGTGTGTCGGCAGCAGGAGGTTCATTGGCTGTGGCCAGCCCCTTCCCATCTTTTGTTGCTCTGTGTTGGTGGCTTGCACCCTCAGTGTTTTTTTTGTTTTGTTTTGTTTTGTTTTTTTGTTTTTCGAGACAGGGTTTCTCTGTGGTTTTGGAGCCTGTCCTGGAACTAGCTCTTGTAGACCAGGCTGGTCTCGAACTCACAGAAATCCGCCTGCCTCTGCCTCCCAAGTGCTGGGATTAAAGGCGTGCGCCACCACCGCCCGGCACCCTCAGTGTTTTGTGCCACCTTGACTCCTCATCTGTATGGGTGTGTGTGTGTGTGCGCGCGCTAGGGAGGAGCAAGGAGCAGCCTTTGCCTTTTCAGATCCAGTTGTTTTTTCTTAAATCACATTCTTTGGACCCTTGATATATATTTAAAATGACAATTGGGTAAGCTGAGCACAAGATGAACCTAACCCTTGCCTCTAAAGTCCGTGCCTGCTTAGGCTTCCTGATACGTTCCTGTGTGGGTGGACCCTAGTTCATTTCATTCATCTCTTGAATTGATTGAATTCCACACAGTGAGGTGTGGGGACAGGAATGTATTCAGAGAGAACTGGGAAGGAACGGAGCCTCATTCTGAGGTGGTCCCTGCAGCTCAGTATCCCATCTCCTGGAACCTCCCAGATGAGAGATTCTTGGCTCAGGATCCCAAGGACTGGAGCAGAAGATGTGATGTCTCTGAAGCAGGGGAGGTGAGAGAGTGAGTGTCCCGTAGAACAGCTTTCGGCTCTGTAAATGGAAGCTGACGGATTCATCTTGGGATCTTTCCAGGAACTTCATTCCCAAGCTATTTATTTTAGGTTCCTATTTTAAGGTTTGTTTTTTTGGCAAAAGAACGATAAAAGCATTGGAGTGCTCTCAATTCTTAGTAGGAAAATTTCCAAGTTGGGGGTGATCTGGAGCAATCAATTACCAGGCTCACAGGCGAACTGACTATTCTCACAGTGGGCACTGCCCCAGGCGTACCGGGAAGACACAGAAATTCAGGGCATACAGTCTACAGTGAGATGCTTCAGCACATTTGAACCACGAAGGAAGTGCCCATTATACACCCATGCAAACGCACACACAAACACAGATACCACACACGCAAACACAGACACCACACATGCAAACACACACACAAACACACACGATACCACACATGGAAACAAACAAAGACACCACACACACATGCAGACACACATACCACACACGCAACAACACAAACACACACGCGCACGCACCTTGGGCATCCCTGGGCTGGGTTTCTAGGCACACTCTAGAGCAAGGAAGCAACTGAATTTGCTTCTTGTTTTTCACACCCAGTGGAAATAGCCAGTAACAGATATCTGCAGTGGTCATCAGTTCTGGGCTGAAACCACACTGGGCCTGCCTGTCTTGCCTGACAAGTTTGAGATAGTTTAAAAAGCAAAAACAAAAACAAAAGTATGTGGTTTGGAAGGGTCTGTGCTTTAGAGTTCACTACGTGTGTTAGAGTTATGCATGTAAATATATGTATTTATATTTATACATATAAATATATACACATCTAGTTATAGTTATGCATAGGGATTATTGGTCTACCTGTGTAATGGAATTTAAAAACCTAAAAACTGCGTACTTTTCGTCTTAGCAAGGTGAACTATTTTTGATTTTTGAAAAGTTATTTATTATTGTGTGTGAGCACATGCACGCCACAGCACACATAGAGAGATCAGAGGGCAACTCCGTGGAATCCGTTCTCTCTTTCCACATTCATGTGGGATCTGGGAATTGACCCCTGGCTGTCAGGTTTGCATGGAAAGCACTGTCACCCGCTGAGCTGTCTTGCTGGCCCAAGGTAAGCTATTTTTAGACGTGAAATGTGTGTGGTGGAGAAGGGAGGAACGGGCCGGGGAACTGGACACAGTTAGGGTTGAAGCCATGCAGCTTTGTTTCCCGGGATTGTTTATTTGATCTTGAGTCCCAGTTTTCTAGCTGTGGATAGGGGAGTTGGAAATGTATTTGCTCCGTTTAGATGTCTGTGGCCACCGTTTCTGCTGTTGTGTGCTCCGTGTGTCCTTATCCTATATTGAATCTTTCTATATTCCAACACCTGGAGCCAGCAAGCCTCTGTCGTTTACGAAACCGATACAGTAGGTTTAGTGAGGGTTTCTCTGACCTAGTAGCCACACAGATCCCCACAGAACTGGGGCCCAGATCTTCTGGGGGCTTCTCTTGTGATACCAACACTCTTCAGGAGGGTGCATGGGTGAGTGCGTGTGTGTGTGTGTGTGTGCACTTTTGTGTCTTAATTTGTTTGATAAAAACACACTTCAGGAGTGTGTGTGTGTGGCACATGAGCATATATCTTAATTTGCTTACTCAATGTAGTTAGAATTTAATTATCTAGAATTCCTGGGCCTCTTTCTGGAACCTCCCCACCTCTGAGAGTTGAACCTCAGGACTTTGAACATGCTAAATAAGCACTCTGCCACTGAGCGACAGCCCCAGCCCTGGAATGCTCTTCAAAATAAAAAGACTGTGGCATCGGAATTTAAATTCCTCCAGTGTTTGCTAGTCCACGTTAGCCTCCCCAGAAATACCCAGGTGCCACTGGAGGCCAAGGACATGGTGCCTCATAAGTGCTTCCAGTAAGAGCAGACTTCCTTGACAGTCTCAGTGACATGTGAACGGAAGGAGAGGGGAGGTACAAACTCAGACACCCAGGGCACAGGACAGTCTTTAGAGCATCATGGAGAAAGAATAAGTGGATTGAGGGAGTGGGGGCTGGGGTGAGAGGGTCCTGGGCAGGAGAGGTACAGAACAGAGACACTGAAGACCACCTGCTGTAGGCTTAGTTCTGGACTTCAACGAGCACCATAGCCCCTCCGTAAGGAGGTGATAGTGGCGTGTAGCTATGACTGGGTGTCCTGAGCTTTAGCCGGGGAGGAGCTGGTCGGCATTGTCTACATTTCTAAGAGGGGCTAGGACCCTTCTTAGACTAGTGGCCAGTGAGGTGATGAGGCCGAGGAAGATTCTGGGAAGCTGTGGGGAGATGGGGTACCTGAGGGTCTTGGTGTGTGCTGCAGATGAGGGAGCCGATGGGACACATTCTCTCATGTCAACAGCTGCTCCCTTGGGTACAGTGCTTTGATCTTGGACTAGTAATGATATTTTTGTTCCTGCCACCTGACTTTTCTTCAGCGTCTGTCTGAGGACACTCTCCGTGTTTAACTCCTGAGATGTATTTGTGGCCGAGAAAAACTCAACTGCCGGTGGGTTCGCTAACAGCCCCTCTGCTTGCTCTTACAGCACACGTGGAGAATGAGGAGCAGTACACCCAGGCTCTGGAGAAGTTCGGTGGCAACTGCGTGTGCAGAGACGACCCAGACTTAGGAAGTGCGTTTCTGAAGTTCTCCGTCTTCACCAAGGAGTTGACAGCACTCTTCAAAAACCTGGTCAGTTTTCACTGTGTGCGCGGCTATGGTGTGGGAAATGCCTGTCATATCGCCCCTGAGAAGATGGCCTGGTAACCAGCCAGGGTGGTTCATTTCTGATCATCTGTGGAGATACTGTCTGGTTTATGCAGGGCCTAAGATAACTATACTTTCTACATGTTTATAGTAGGTAAATTTGGAGCAAAGGTTTACAGTTTTAATTTCTTTCTTTAATATGGCTTAAGTTTAGCTTGGCACTTTAAACACTTAGGTGCGGGACGAAATGGGTAAATTCTCGTGTCTTCTTCAGGGCCCCTGACTCTAGTTTTTAGTGTGTTCCGATCGGTGTCTAGTATACTTCCCTGTGGCTGCGAAGAGACTACATAACCAAGGCAGCTTATAGAAGAAAGTTCACTGGGTTCACTGGGGGCTGGCTGGCTTGCAGCCCCGGCGGGTTAGAGTCCATGACCATCATGGTGGGGAGCACAGCAACAGGCAGGCCGGCATGGGGCATGGTGCTGGAGCAGTAGCTGAGAGATCCATGTGCCACACCAGACAGAGAGGGACAGAGCTAACCAGGAATGATTGGGACTTTGAAACCTCAAAGCCCACTCTCCATGGCACACAAAGCCACACCTCCTAATCCTTCCCAAACAGTTCCACCAACTGGGGACCAGGCATTCAATATATGGGTCTACGGGGGCCATTCCTACTTAAACCACCATGTGACAGAGGGCATCCAGGTTGGTCATATCTAATAGAACTCAGAGGAAGCAAGGTAACCTGTACTCAAAGCGCAGGAATACCATGGCGAGTTAAAGGACTTCAGGACTAAAAGAGAGGGCTGGGTGGCCCCAGGAGCAGAGAAACACAGGGTGGGCACCTGTGGCCACTGCTTGATAGCATGGGAATGGATCAGACATTTCTTGTGCTTGCAGCCCAGTGCTGTCCCTGCTGTGGGAACAGGATTCTGAAGGAGCAGGCGAGAGGGTTTGTGGTCCTGCCCTGGTGGGTGGTTGTTTCCCCAAGTGGGGTGTGCCCTGGAGGTCTCTACAGCATTTCCTTCCTGTTTTTCTCCCTCAGCATCTTCTAAAGGCTCCAGAAGGCCAGGTCAGGCCACAGTCGTACTCTCTGCAGAGGTCACAGGCAGCAAATGTTTTCATTTCTCCTCTCAGCTTCTGCCCAGCAAAGAAGCCACTCATTCCCGGAGGCGGCAGCGGTGGTGATTGGTCCATGGGGCTGTGCCAGTGGGCGGGAAGCAGGGAGTGCCGTATATGAGTTTATTACAGGGAGGGCAGAGAAAGGATCGTCAGGGCTGTCTCTCTCGTATGTTTTCCTGAAAATACTTTCTTAGAAGCAAATAGCTGTCACAACGCTTAGGTTATTTTCTCTGCTTGTTTGTCGGTTTAACTTGACTGAATCTGGAACCTCTTGGCATTATAAACTCTGTCCCTCTTTGTCCCTGTCCCAAGCAGTGGCAGGCTGCACACTGCCTCTTGGAGCCTGCTTCCCCCAAGGTTGTGGCAGACTAGAGCTGGTGGTTCATGCAAGGGCCTCCTTTGCATGACCAGGGTAAAGCTTTCTAGAGGCTGACCTGGCAGGGTTCCCTAGGGAAAAGTCACTGTGGTCCCCGAACTCAGTGCCAAGTGGCCAGTCAGCATCTTAGAGCATGACTTCTGGGCGCACAGTAGCATCCTCAAGGGCGAGAGACCAGAGTAAGCGGGAGAAATGACATGGCAGGAGACATGTAGGGCCGAAGAAGACTTTGCAGCAACTGTGTGCATAGGACAATCGCTGGCAGACCTGAAGGAATCCTGAATATGTATTGGAGGGTGGGGTGTTCCTGGTTATTGGAGGAGTTTGGGATGTGGGAGACCATTAGTGTTTGAAAGTATAGAATTAAAATCTGGGGGCAGCCAGATATTGGGGGCATACCCCTTTAATTTCGATACTCAGAAAACAGAGACAGGCCGGTCTCTGAGTTTGAGGCCAGCCTGGTCTGTGGAGCAAGTTCCAGTATAGCCAGGGCTACACAGAGAAACCCTGTCTCCAAAAAACAAAACCAAAAAAACCATAAAACCCTGGGGGCTGAGGAGGTGAATTAGTTGGTATTGGTAGAACGTTTGCCTCATAAACATGAGGGTATGAGTTCAGAGTCCCAGGATCCATGTATAAAGCACACTCGTCATTCCATTGAAGACAAGATGGGAGGCAAAGAGATGGATCCCTGGAAGCTGGCAAGCTTGCTAGTCTGGCCAATGTGGCAACGTTGCAGAGCAATAAGGAGCCCAACTCATACAGAAGGCATCTAAGGACCAACACCCAGGTTCTTCCTCTGACCTCTGCACTTGGACATCTGCATTTAAGTTTTAGGGACATGTCAAACAAACACACACACACAATCTGACAAGACTGGGTAGAAAAAAAAATATCTCCCAGAAAACAGAACAAGAACTAAAGGAAAAACGTCAATTAGGAAACCCAATAAAGATGAATCCCCCGGCTAGCCTTGGACACAGCAGCACCGTTAGAAACTCTAAGATGTGGCAATACCTTGAACTACTGAGGAAAAAATGGCTCTGCCTGGCCTCAGGTCCAAGCCGCTGAACCTGTGCATAAGATCAAAGATATCATCATGCACAAGGCTCCGGACGGTTACTCCCCATGCATCATTTCTCTGAAACCCTTGCGGGATGTGCTTTAGCAAGGAAAGAGGGAGGCTGGAGAGGAGGGGTGGAGTCAGGGCGGGAAGGTGGGCACCGATTGAGGATGGTGAGCAGCCTGCCCGGCTCAGCTGGAAATGTTGGAGGCAGATGGGAAGCGTTTGTACTCTCCCCACATCCCTGGGCAGCTAGCTTTTAAAATGTTTGCTCAGTCATCTCTCTGGACTTTCTCAGTTTATTTTTAGATATAGACTAAAGCCAGCCAGGTGCTTCCCCACTTTTTAGCTCCTTTAATCCTTAGGCCAATTCTATGAATTGAGTCAGTTTTGTACCTGCTGCATAGATTGGATAATGGAGGATCCCAATGGCGTATTGAGCCGAAATCTGGAGGACCAGAGCACCTTGCTACTTTGGAGTGTATATACTGCTAATAAAGGCCACCTACACCGTTCCACACCTTAGGGTCTCAGTTACTCATGTGGGCAGTCCTTTCTATCTTTTATTCTCTGTGAAAGCAGAGAACGGAGCAGAGCTTGGCCTCTGTGCTGTGCCTGGTGCCTTGCTGGCCAGACTATGGCTTTGCCACTAGCAGAATCTGAAAAGTGTCACTGGGTGCAGTTGCCGTCAGACTTCGCGCGGAGTGGAAGTCTCAGGGCAGGACCTGGTAAGCGTCCATGGTGCGGCAAACGCGGGCATTAAAGTTATTCCGTTTCCTCTGCTTCTGGTGACTGCCACGCACAAGAGCTTGTTCCGCCACCTCATGAGCATGGGGTGCAGAGGCTAAGTGGGGCTTAGCCATTGAGGGACTGAGCTGGGGTCCAAAATGAGGTCGTATAACCCAAACTCATGTTGACACCCAAGGAGGCTGCTTGTTGGCATTTGGGGAGCCAGAAGGATGGAGAGTGAGAGGAAGCAGGGCAGGGTTAAGTGTGGTGGAGGTTCATGCAGACAGCCTGAGGGCTGGATTCCCAGCTGAAAGGACAGGGAGATGGCCCAGTGTCCCGCCTCACATGGCCGATGTGATGGCAAACTGAACAAGTGGGAAGGGCTCGCAAAATGCCGCCGAGTGCCTAGGTGGTCTCTTGGGGTTGTTCCAACCTGTAAACTCACGAGACCTGGCGCTGGGAACTTTGAGGGCACATGTTTCCAAGTTTTCACTTTGTGGAGTGCTGATCTTTGGTCTTATTTTCCAACAAAAATAAAGACAGAGAAAAGTTGTCTGTGAGCCTCACTTAGTGCTCGCCACAGTGTGGACGCTGTCGACCATAGGAACGCTGAGCCACAGCTGAGCTGATGATAGGGGAACTCTCCTTTTTAGGGGGGTACACTTTCATAGTCTTGTTTTTGGTCACCTGTTTTTGGACTCTTTGTTGATCTCCCACAGACCTTGAAAAAGCACTTCAGTGTAGTTGAGTCTCAGCTTCACTTCTTTCCCAAAAGATAATTACCACCTGCCTGTTTGGAGGCCTAGAAGGATACTTCCAAAACCGCTGGACCAGCTCCAGGGAAGGCCAACTTAGTATGAAATGAAATTTTCTTCCTAACAACATGAGACTCTCATCGTTAAAAAGACTGAAGAGTCGGGACAGAATCAAGGGAGAAAACAGGTGGTTCCAGAACAAACACCGTGACACTAAACAGGTCGTAAAGGCAGCGCGGCTTCTTAGACTCTTTTCCCTTCTCAGAGGAGCACAAGAGAGATTTCCCTTGGAACACTTCTATGGCGAGAAGGGACTTTTGAATGACAAGCTTCAAGCTGGGACTGATTTCTGCAAGGTCAGCTTCAGAGAAATGTCTCATCTCTGATAATGGGAAGTCACAGTTGCAGAACCTGCTCAAGTGAAGACTTTGAGCCTTCACTTGAAGAACAGGAGCCGGAGAGGCGGGACTGAGGGCAGAGTTACGGTGTGAGAGCCACTGTATCTCTGAGCTTAGGAATTTTCATTTTCTCATACCAAAAGAGGACCCAGGAGCTCCACGGAGCATCTCTTGGTCATCACTGTTGCTCTGTGCAGCTGCCTGGACGTAGAAGACAGCACAGCTGCGAGCAGAGCAGGCCGCTAGGCTCTGATTGGATAAGCAGAAGTGAGTTAGCTTTAGTGCCTGGCAGAGGGGCGACCCACATCAATTACCTTGCCTCCTGAATGCTGGTATTAAAAGTGTGTGCCCCCATGACAAAGCCTGAGAAAGTGGGAGGCAGACACTGTTCTGGGAGGGGACAGGCTGCTTAGGCCCCCCGGAGCAGGGAGGAGAGCTGCACTCTATGGCACTGGGCCGTGCATAAGCAGGTGTTGTACAGGCCAGTGAGCTCCACGTTGTCTATCTTTTATGAGCACCTACCGTGTGCTTTGTAGGCCGGTAGCCTTCCGAGAGTCCTAGCAGCCTTGAAAACTGTCCCTCTCTTATTGCGGTATGAAATCGACTGTGTTTTTGGCAGCTGGCTTCATTTGGTCTTTTAGTTTGTGTTAAACTCTCAAGATCAGCAGGGGCTTTCTCTCTCCTTTTTTAACGAAATAAACGTATCAAGGTGATGCTGCTGCCAAAGAGACAGGATGGAGGGCTTCTGCCCAATAGGCTCCCCTGTGTAGACAGGAACATCCCCCACCTCCTCTGTATGTGGGGTGGGGGGACGGTTAGATAGTCTAAGACACCAGCATCCATTGCCTGGGGGAATGTCGTATCTATATCAAGAACAAAAGTGGACCAGATAGTTTTGCTTAGAAAGTTTCTTGCACGCAAGGGGACCGGTCTTAAGGAAGCATGCTGAAGATGTGTTCAGTCTGGCTAAGAGCCCTCTTACTCTGGGGGTTGGGGGCTGGGATGCTGTGAAATGCTCTATTGTGAAACCATGAAAAGAACTCTGAGTTCACAGCTCCTGGCCCAGTTCTGCCCATTCCTATTTGTATGATTTGGGGACCAGGAGAAGGCCCTACCCCATTTCCATATCTGTTCCGTGGGAAGAGCAAGGCTTACTTCTCAGGACGGCTGTGACAGATGAGATGAAATGCCCCTGTGCCATTTGGTGGCGTATTCCAGCCATTATCTTTTCCAAATATTTTCTGCATAGGTGCCTGTTCTTTCAGAAAAGCAACTTTGAGAAGGAGCATGGAGAACTGACCCTTGAGCCTGGCGGGTGCACTTCTGCCCAGGTCCTTTGTGTTAGCCATTCTCTCTGCCAAGAATCTTCTTCTACCGGACTCTCTTTGTTCTCTGCCTTGCCCGCTTCAGACTCTGCTCAAACATTACCTTGTAAGAAGGACACCCTGACTGTCTTTGAAAGAGTCCCTGTCCCGCACATGACAACAATAGTCACTCCTAGGCTGGAAGCAACTCGAATATCCATCCACAGCAGGATAAATGAATCATGGTGTCTATATACTGCGATTAGGGAGGAAGGGATGATGGGTAAATACATTAGCGGGAATGAATCCCAAAGAAACCATGTTCAAGGAGCCAGATGGTGAGGAGTTAGTAATACAGATCCCACCTCTGAGAGATGCTGGGAGGAGGGAGCTTTTGCTTGAGGACGGGAGCAGGTAAGAAATAACCTACCTGGAGTCCAGGTGTGAACACAAGCCATTTTGGGAGGTGGTTGGTATGGCACATTGGATAATGATATGATTTCATGGGTGTTCTAACCTTCATTTCATGTCCTAATGTTTTCAAATGTGTGTCGTTTGTGCTATAAATTACCCCTCGGTAGGCCTGCTTAAAACATTTGAAGCTATGTGCTGAAGCATCGGCATGGAGGAGAACCTCCGCGCTGATGGAAATGGTCCACTGTCCAGTCCCTTAGGCCACGAGCCACAGCAGGAACTCAGTCCTGACGAGAGGCACAGGCAGTTGGCATTCATTCCGGGCGGGCGGTACGCCACGTCATCCGTTAGCGCCACCTCGTGCGTGGATTCGAGATCTCGGGCCCAGAGAGAGAGGTGTCTATCTGGAGTGGAGCTTGGGGCAGATGAGATGCTGCTTTGTGGGCCGAGGTGAGGTGTGGAGGGCTGAAGTTGAGGAATTTTAAGGTTCCAAAGTAAAATGGTGAGGATGGGCAGCACGTGAAGGTGACATTGGCAGGTGCAGTACCACCCAACGGATGTTCCTGACCTCTGCTTGGCATGCGCCTCTGTCTTGCTGGCCCAGGAACTTCGATTGTACTTGTGAGATTATAGACTTTTGCATGCAGTTGACTCATCTTGTCCAAATGAACTCCAGAAAGACTGGAAGAGGGAAGGAGGGAAAGAAGAAATTTTAGAAGCTTGTGTGTTGGCTCACGGTAGTCACAGCCTTGATGAAGTGACCGTTGTACTTAGGAGTGCTTGCTGCTCCCAAGGTGTTTTACAAGGATAGTTTACAGTGGAGACAAATGTTCTCCGTGGTCGCCTGAGGTTAAGTTAATCCTTGCCTCAGTGTTAGGGCCAGGGTGTTCATTTCTGCCCAGCAAAACTTGGCGGTGGAGTGTTTAACAGCTGCCTTAGTAAGATCAGGGTTGATCAGGCGATGTGAAGATTTTAAGAGAGAGAGGAGATAGGTCTCTCCAGAAGCAGGTTGTCCTTCGATGAGATTGATAAAGGGGGTCTCTCGGGAGTGGAGATGGTGCGCCCAAGCACATGGGGATATTCCAGGGACGGAAAGGGGACTTTTGGGGTGGGAGATTCCATCGTCAGATTTGTCCCTGCAGTCTCAAGAGTTGTCAGTACCAAAGGAGGTTGGCTGTTGATCTTATCACAAGATCCCTGGGTCCTAAGAAGAAAGATGTCGTCACCGTGTTGGCTTTCCTGTCCAGGAGTTTCTCGGTCCACCTGAAGTTTGGGGGTTATTAGTCCATTAGCCTGAGTACATGCCGCAGAGGCCTCGGACTTGGTCTTGCTGCTGACTCGCACTGAGGCCCAGGAGGTGCAGGGGGACTCCCTAGTGAAGCCTCTAACAAAGGCTCTTTTATATTTCTACAGTTCCTTTTCCATTTTGGTTTTAAAGGTTTATTTTAGTGGGGTATGTGTGTGTGTTTATGAATGTCTGTTTGTAAACAAACCAAACCGGGGAGTGGCTCCTGGAGGGAGCTGAAGTTAAATCCAGTGCTCTACAAGAACAGAATGTGGTGTTCCTAATAACCCCTTTAGTCCAATTGCTTCTTCCAGCAGGCAACTTAAAAAAGCCTTTTCAAAGTGTATTACCCGCATCGTAAGAACCACCTGTATAAATGAGTTCGTGCTTTCTGGAACCTTCCCTGAAGCCGGGCCTCTTGCCATGCCTCAGGTTTAGGGACACCCCCTTCCCCCCCCCGTATTTCTTGTTGTCTAAGGATCTTGTCTCCTCAGCTCCAGTCAGTACTGCTCTGCTTTTAGCATCTGTTACTATAACTTAATTTTGGTTAGGAAAAAAAAAATAACCAGTAGCTTGTTATTTCAGTCAACTTTTTCTAATGCCAAGAAGGAAACTCCGTAAATAGAGCCCAGACTTCTTCGGCAGGCCCAGCGCTCAAGCTTCACTTTGCAGCAGCTGACAGGGTGGTCCCCTCTGCTGCCATGGCTGCCTGTGTCTACATCAGCATCTCAGTCCACCTTCTGTGCCCGCCAGTTACCTGGGCACATGACTCTCTGGTTCTGTAGGAGGATAGAGTTCTGCCCGTGTTTTGAAGCCGGTTTCACAGGCCCTGCTCAACAAAAATTTCCCTCCTCTACAGATAAAAGTGACTCTGAGGAGCCTCCCCTCCCCGCCCTGTGCTTCCCCTTACGGCTCACGGGGGCTTCACCAGGACGTTACAGGCAGCTCTCCTCCCTATCAAACCCGATTCCTAGGCTGAGTCTGTCTCAGTTGTCTTCATCTCCTGGCCCTTCCCTACCCCATTTCTTCCCTTGCCACCCCCTGAGGCTGCGCCCCGCCCCCCATGCACAGGTCTTCACTGTTGTCATTGTGAAATGTTCTCACATGAGGGACTGCGTGGCTTGACCCCAGTGTGTCTGTCGCTTAAGATGTTCTTAACTATATGAAGATTTGCTTAAATGAACGAAGATAAAAACAAGCCACCCGCCGGGTAGTCATGCCGTGTTAATCCCAGCACTCAAATAGGCAGAGGCAGGTGGATCTCCGTGAGATCGAGGCCAGCCTGCTCTATAGAGTGAGTTCCAGGACTGCCAAGGCTACACAGAGAAATTCTGTCTCGAAAAACAAAGCAAAGCGAAACAAACAAACAAAAAAGATGAGAAAAGCATACCACCCCAGTGTGTGTGGATATCCACAGTTGTCTGGGCTTCTCTTTCCTATAGGTTTTGCCTGCTTCTTCCTGTATTAAAATCTATTTGATCAATCTGCTATCAGCACCAATCCTCAATCCTCCCTCCGTTTTCTCCCACCTTCCTCCTCTCCCTTCTCTTTTTCCTGTTTTTGTTTTGCTTTGTTTGGGGGAAAGAGGGCTTGAACTTAGCCGGGATGGCCTTGAACTCTTAACCCTTCTTCTGAGTGAAGAGTTACAAGTATGTGGCAGTTACTGGTTTGTGCAGTGCTGGGAACTGAACTTAGTACATGCTAGGCAAGTGCTCTCGTAAGCGAGCTACACCGCTGGCCCTAGAGTTTATGGTATTTCTTTTACCCTCTTAGCCAGCTGTTGGCGAAGTAGACTCAGAAAACTCATGGTTGTATTGATGAATTTTATTCCTTTGTTATGATACAATCGATTCTGCTTTTGTTGTTGCTGCTGCTGCTGCTGCTGCTGCTGCTGCTCTTGTGTTATTTTGAGGCAGGGTCTTCCTAAGCAGCTGTGCTGGCTCGTTTGATGTCAACTTGACACTGACTGGAGTCACTGGAAAAGGTGATGGGGCTGTTGGCAAGTCTCTAGGGCGTTTTCTGAATGAGTGGTGGATGGGGAAGGGTCCAGCCCATTGTATTTTGGTGCTACCCCTGGGCTGGTGGTCCTGGATTCTCTAAGAATAGAGACTGAGTAAGCCATGAGAAGCAAGCCAGTAAACAGCGTGCCTTCCATGGCCTCTGCATCAGCTCCTGCCTTCAGGTTCCTGCTCTGTTTGAGTTCCTGTCCTGGCTTTCTTCAGTTATGGACTGCAGTGTGGCAGTGTAAGCTGAACAGACTCTCTCCTCCCCGACTTGCTATTGCCCATGGCGCTTCATTACAGCAGTAGTAACTGTGACTCTGTTCACACTGACTTTGAGCCTGGGATCCTTCCATCTCAGCCTCCAGTGTGTCGGGCTTATAAGCACGTGCCGCCACATCTTCATTCGACTTAAAAGTAGTGATGTAATTCACTCTGTAACTGAAGCCTCGTGTCTGGATGGTCAGAGGATGTTTGTTGATCGGCCCACTCTCGGGCCATACCCCATGCTGGGAGACGTGGTGCTCATGAGAGGGAGCATGGAGCGCTGGCTTTTAGAACATACCAGATGCAGTTAGGACCTGCCAAGTGCCAGAACAAATTCAGCACAGGGAAAGTCTGGGGACCTGGGGAGTGGTGGGGGAGGGAAGGAGATGATCCCTTCCTTCTGGGAAAGGTGGCATTTGAGTCCTGCTGGGAGGGAGATAGCGCTGGACAGCGAGGACAAGAGAGGACATTGCAGCCAGGGGACAGATCGAGGACAAGCCACTAAATTGGAAAAGCAGAGTTCAGGAGGCTGAATGGAGAGCTGAAAAGTGGCAGATGAGATGCATGGGGTGGGGCCAGTTGCCTCCTGCACAGATTAGCACTTTGGTATCCCTTAGCAACCTGGTCCCAGGTAAGCCTGGTAGGACTGCGAAGGAGGGCTTGGGGCAGCCAGGGCCTAGAAGCCTGTGACAGGGAACAAGAGATGCAATGCCTCTGTATTGAGAAGGAACACCAGGGCATGGGCTGTCGGTGGAGACTCTTTGGCTAGTGTGGCTGTGTGGTGCAGAGCAGAGGTGCATTGCGGACCACTCCCAGGTGAAGCAGCTGGTTAGTAGAGGGGGCAGGAACAAGGATGGTTGTAGAGACAAGGTAGCAAGCCTTGGTCCTTGGCCTTGCAGGAGGGAAGGGTGAGCCCCTACACGGGGACTTCCTGTCTGTTCACAGTGGAAACCCGGGTGCGATTGCTCTCAGGGATTGATCACAGGCAAAGGCTGGTTCATTGCCGCATCCACAGACCTCACTCTTAGCAGGGCTTTACGGTATTTAAAAGTTGATCTGTTAAGGTTAATCCTTACAGGCTGTAGCAGATTCCGGTGTGCCTTGGGCTCAGGCCAGGCCCATGACAAATGCTGACTCACTTCATACTAAAGCAACGGTTACTCAAAAAAATCGTTTTGGACATGGCAGTCGTTAATGACGCTCTCCTTTGGCCACGGGGGTTTCTTTTTTGGTTGTTGTTTCTGTTTTTATGCCAGCATCATGGCGCGCTTTTGCAGTGTTGTGCAAGCGAGTTCCAAGCTCACTTGAACATTTCGTGTGCCGAGAGCCTAAGGAGATGACTCAGTAGATGTCTACTGCCAGCCGAGCCTGAGGACCGACTTTATTAATCCCCAGGACTTACATGGTACAAGGGGGGAGAAACGGCTCCCTTAAGTTGCCCTCTGATCTTCACACATGTGCCACGGCACCTACATGCCTATACACAGTAATTAAAGTTTTATGTGCTGGTATTACTATCTGGTCACCCACATTTCAAATTATCTTTTGTTTGGGAGATAGGGGATCTCACTATGTAGTCCTGGATGCCCTGGAACTCACAGAGATCCACCTGCCTCTGCCTCCCTGGTACTGGGAATAAAGGCGTGTGCTGGCAAGCCCAGATATATTCCAGATTGTCTTTTTAAATGGTGCGTATGTTTTATCTCCCTGTTCAAGGTAACTGTACTGAAACGTTAAGTTCCCTTCACTGGGATTGAATGTGAATGCAGAGGTTCTCCCGTCCTTTCTCCTGCCTCCCGTCCATTTCTGTGATGTAGACATGGGACCTGTTGACACAGTGTGGCAGAGGTTGTGTTGATTGGGTGGGGGCACGTGTAGGCTGAGCCCAGGAGGGAGGAAGTGTATCTCAAGCTTATTTCCCACGTGGGAAGGCATCTTGGGGTTGAGGGCTCGCCTCTGTGCTGCCAGGCTAGAGGTTTGCTGTTGGCACTTAACTCACATTTGAGTTGCTCTTGATGCATCCCTGCTTGCTCACGGCAGACCCCAAGTGTGTCAGGAAGTTTTCATTCCCTAAGATTCACTCCACGATGACAATTCAAGACGGTATTTCTGGCTTCTTTTGGCAAGGAGAGCAAGGGTCTGGCTCCCTGACTTCTGCCCTTTCTTTTCCTGGCCCACTGCTTTCTCCTTTTTCCAGCAGACGGGTACACACACACACTTTCCCAGACACTGATAACCATACCATATTCACGCATGCGCCCTCTCTCACACTCCTTGGCACGCAGCCCTCCTCTGCTCTCTACCGTCTAACCTGCATCCTCATTTCTTCGCTCACCGCCTTCAGCGTTTGCTCACATGCCTTCCCTGCAGACAAAAACCTCTGCCTTCCTCTCATTCCTGTGTAGGGAGCATGCTGGCTAGGCCCCCACACGGCCTCGAGTGGGCTGACAGCAGTGTCGTTGAGAAGTGGGTTGTGCCCTTTTGTTTCAGGCCCTGGAGTGAATGATTCTCTCACTGATTGGTGGTTCGGATATAGGTTTAGGTTTCACTAGTGGTGACAACTTCCCACAACTTAGCATTCGAAGGTTCTCGTGGAAACGTACAGATCCAGGTCTTCCGTTAACTGTGTGCTCACTTCTGAAGCAAAACGAGTGACTGGGGAAGGCCACCGCACCCTGCTGGCCAGGCTGTCCACGAAGGGAAATTATTCCCAGTGCCCTTCCCAATATGCTTGTCATCTTTGCTTGGATTAGAAAGGACGTTGACTATCTTCTGTGCTTTTCCTTCCTAGATTCAAAATATGAACAACATCATCTCCTTCCCTCTGGACAGTCTGCTGAAAGGAGACCTGAAAGGCGTGAAAGGGGTATGATCGAGTCCCAGGGTTTGGACATCGTGGGGGTCACAGTGGCTGTCACCCCGCCCACCGCATGTGGCCACAGGAATGACATTTATTTTGTTTCCTTTCATTTGGCGTTTTGATGCCACGTGATGCCGCTTGGCCTATGGGTTCTTCTCTTGCTGGCGCTGCAAGCTTGGTAAAGGGAGAACACAGAGAGGGAAATGAGCCAGTTGGAGACTCGCACACCAGAGGGTTCCCGCAGCACCGCAGGAGCACGGAGAGGCGGGAGAATCTGGTTTCCTTGCTGTGGCTCTACCCCTAGAAAGGACCCTAGCAAGGGTGGAAGGTCTCATGGAGCATGAGCTGACTATGTGTCTCTGCCCCCAGAGGACGCTCACCGAGGCCTTGTAGTACTTAGTAGATGCAGGAACTGTTATTAGTCTCGGGGCTAAAGGGATGTTTGGCTGGGTCCTTGAGAAACCCATGTCTTTGTATGTGTGTGTGATTTCAGGGTCTCGGTCTAGGCACATCTGGCAGCCTGTCTGAACCATCTTGGGGACCTCTGCCTAGACCCCCTGCTGTATCCCTTCCAATGCAGGCAAGGAGAGAGCTGTTGGGACAGCAAGGGACGTGATGTGTTTTCCCTGTGCAGGCCCGGAAATCAGGCCAGCTGATTTACCAGGAAACAAACAGTAAATAAAAAGCAGCGGGTCGGAGGTTGCCGTCTGCAGAGGAAAGACACGTCCCATAGTGGAAGCATGGATCCATGCCCTGGGCCAGGCTGTCAGGAGCGGGAGGGCAATTTCACAGAGACCTTCCATGGCCCCTGGAGACACAAAGTTTAAACACAGAAAATAGTCTTGTTGAAGGGAAACAGGGCTGTGTGGGAACCTTTGGACGGACGCGAAGGCCAAGCCCTGTTAGAGACCACGAAGCCCAGCTCTGAACCCTGAGTGCAGAAGGGAAGCCCAGGGTACTAGGATAGGGGTGGAAGTGAACACGGGTGGTATGCACGTTGTTTGACCTGCTCTTTGTGTGTGTTGTATGTTGTATAATGCATGTCTTAGAATGAGAAAGAATGGAAAGGAAGAGAGGCTGGCCGGTCCACCCTAGTCTCAAGGGTAGGATCCCACGCATGACTTCTTCCAGAGGCTAGCGCCTGTACGAACCAGCCTAGCCATTTGGATGTCTGCCTTGCACAGAAGTTAATGATTAATTAAACTTACTCGCTGCCCCTCTTTGCAGGATCTGAAAAAGCCCTTTGATAAAGCGTGGAAGGACTATGAAACCAAAATGTGAGTGTTTTTTATTGTTTTAAGTTATGTAGGCAATTTGAGATTTCAGTTTTAAATTGGGATTTTGTTGCTCGCAGGGATTGTCTGAATAAACCAAATCTAGGAAAGGATTTTTCTCAAGCTGTGTCGCATGGCTCCTGGTGACAGGTGTTATCTGTGGTCTGCATTCAGAGAGGGTGGCCTCTTCCAGCAAGCTCTGTGGTGTTGGTGTTGCGGTGGTCACAGAATAGGGTTTCACATTAGGGCTTCCTGGTGGTTCATTAAATAAACAAACAGACTGGAGCTGGGGGGGTGGGGATGGCTCACAGGATAAACCACTGACTCTGCAAACGTGAAGACCTGAGGTTGAGGCCCCAGAACCCGTGTGAAAAGACAGCTGTGGTGTGGCTGTGATCACACTGTCCCTGGGGTAAGGTGGGAAGTGGAGACGGCCAGAGTGCCTGGAAGTTTGTCTACCAGGTCACCCCTTACACAGGGGCAAACAAGAGACGCTGTCTCACATAAAGTAAAAGACAAGGACTGACCCCTGAGGGGGCCCTCTGAGCGCATTCCCGCCAGGATATGCACACAGATGCAGGCAGGTGCACCTCCACACACAAGGGTGTCTTTTTGTTCATTTGTTTGTAATATTTATTTATTTACTAATTATGTATAAAATATTCTGTCTGTGTGTGTGCCTGTAGGCCAGAAGAGGGCACCAGACTTCATTACAGATGAAGTGGTTGTGAGCCACCATGTGGTTGCTGGGAATTGAACTCAGGACCTTTGGAAGAGCAGGCAATGCTCTTAACCGCTGATCAATCTCTCCGGCCCTCGTTTGTTTGTTTTTTTTAAGTGTGTTCTTAGCTCCTAGTCCCTGTTTTTCTGAAATACTAGATCTCTTGTTTTTAGGACTGCCAGCCCCGAGGGCTTCATTTTTATTTGGTTTCTTTGTTGCTAGGGAGGGTAGTGGTTGGGGCTCAGTGACCTTGATGTCTCCCTCTGCTGAAGGTCAGTCTGCTAGTGGCCAGGGACAGGCAGAACATTTCTCATCAGTTTCTCATTCTGAAGGCAGGTAGAATAAGGCCAGCTAGAAAAAGCTAGTGATGGTATCATGTGTGTGTGTGTATATGTGTGTGTATGGTGGGGGAGAGGGTGCCTTAAAGGTGTTGATGATTGAAATGACGGAGATTGACAATTCCTTTAAATGTCTCTTGTGTTTACTTTGTATCTGCCGGGGTGCTGGAGGCATCCCCGAAAGGAAAGACACTTCCCTACAGAGCCGTCTGGTAAAGTGAAGGGTCTTAAGAAGGAAATCATTGTAAAAATGACTTAAGGGTTTTAACTGGGTCCCTCCCCCCCACCACGGGTGGCATCCACTCCTATACTCAGCAGGAGTGGAACGAGACTGGGGGACCTAGAACAACTGTTCAACTCAGGGAGGCTCCCAACCATCGTCCCTGGTGACTTAGCTTCTTTTCACTGTGCTGAGTTCAGTGCCGTCAGCACACGGCTGCTACTATTTGCTGGGGCCTGGCACCTGCCTCTCTAGCTTAGGGTCAGGAGCTGGAGTGGCTCACCACTGTCCAGCTGAACCTGCACATTGCCCCTTACACCACGACCTCGCCCAGAGCCGTGGGTGGTTGGAGCAAGGTAGAGTGATGGCCGAGAACACTGTGGAGAGGGGGCTTTGGTTGGGGAGAGAGAAAGACTGAGGGAGCGATGGCATCATACTCTCTAAGACAAAGCTTTACCTCCTTGGCATAAGGACAGAATCACCTCAGAGTCTGGTTGCGGGGGGGTGCTTACAGAGCCTTTAAACTCAGAGCAACCCTAGGGTACATCAAAAAGTTATTCTTTACACGTGAGCAGGGTAGTTTCCCTATCATGTGTGATAACTAGATTTGAGATGTCTGCAGGATTCCTCTGCAGTAGCTCTGTACTTGAAAAACCCTTGTTTTCAAGGATGGTGGGAGAAATCCCCCAGTCTCAATAATTCAGGCCAACAGATGCAATCAGCAAGAGGTGTCTTTATTGATTACACAGGCGCCTGTGGATGCTGCAGCAACTAAGTTACAATTAAGTTACTGAGCATGCCAGGCTGATGGCACATCATGTATTTATAAGGATTTAGGAGTTACATAAGGGGCTTGTCTAGCAACAGCATTTCATTGGTTCTCAAATTGGCGGGCTTAGCTCACCCTGGGGACGGCCCCGTGTCTAGTCCCGAATTTCCCCGAAAAAACACCCTGTAGCGGGTTGACAATTTAGATAGGATGTCTTGGAGGGGGTGGAGTAGTCCCGAAAAACCACAAAGCTAGATAGAGCACTCTGCAGCAAGTTTGACAATCTAGATAAACTGCCTTGGGGGGCGGAGGATTCCCTCTCCTTAGCCTAGTCAGTGAGTCTGCAACCCATGGATATCCAGTTTTAGCATCGGCTGAGCTGAGGGGGCCCAGCTAAATTTCAGCAAAGTTTAACATAGTACATGGGCATGGGGGTCTTTCAAGTATGGGGGGTCTTTCATACTGAGTGTTTAGCGACATGGCCAGCGTAGCAGAATGGTGTACGGAGCCTAGAGACTGTAGTGCCCTGTGGTCACAGGTCCATTGAGGTGCCTGATTTCTCGAGACAACGTCCCCGGCGAGTGACCTCCTAGTCCTTCACATTCTTGGCGCCTTCAGAGTCTCAGGTTGACCTCGTGTGCCAGACAGAAGAGCAAAGGACTGGCATTCATGCACCTTCCACACGTAAGCACAGACAGACACACACGCACACACTGCCTCCTGTGATGAAAAACCGTCAAGTAGCCTATATAATCATCAAACAGCTTTTAAGGAAAGTGCCAGCTGTGTCTCTGTGTGTGAGCTGAGGCTGGGCGGGAAGTGCCTCCAAGGCCTTTAGGTGCAGTGCTTTCTGTGACACCGTTTCCCTTGGTGTTGGATGTTTCTGGGTGCATGCCAGAACTGTAAACATGACATTTAAGTCATATATCTTAATATGAAGTCTCTGTGAGAAGGGACATGAAGAAAGAGAATGGTTGAACAGCGTGATGTTGTCATGAGGAGCACTCTGGAAGCCAGAACTGCGTGTGACTTTGCTAACTGCGACATACAGGGTGCTAGTGAGGGTCTCTAGTGAGAGGCTGGCTATCAAGGGCAAGGCGTGTGTGGGTCTTCCATCTCCTCGGACACAGATCAGACCCAACAGGTGCTTAGGCAGTATCTGTTGAGTGAGCAGCAGGAAGGCCATGTCCAACGTGTTTCCATGACACTGTGCAGCTTGCTTTCTGCAAGAGTTAAGAGGTTTCCTGCTTTAAACGGCACGCGGGCGGGCGTTCGTCTCTGCAGATGATTCTGAGGCTGTCCGCTAGGGAGTGCGGTGCCCAGTGGCCTCTTGACTCACCCTCGCGTTTCCTTCACACACAGAACCAAAATAGAGAAGGAGAAGAAGGAGCACGCCAAGCTCCACGGGATGATCCGCACTGAAATCAGCGGGGCCGAAATCGCAGAGGAAATGGAGAAGGAACGGCGCTTCTTCCAGCTGCAGATGTGTGAGGTGAGAGGCCGGGAAGGGGAAGGTGGTACAGGCTGGGCCACGGGCGCACACCTCCTCTCCAGTGTGGTCTTCCCCACCAGACAACTGAACTGTGTTTCTGGGCTGAAGGTTTGTTTCCATAGAAGAATCTTAGGCTACTTCCTGGTGTGTGGGTTTTAGGTCAGTCTAAAGCCAACCTTCACTCAAGGAAGAGAGAGGGATTGGCAGAGACCGGACTCAGAGGTCAAGAGCACATGCTGCTCAGTCACGAGGATCAGAGTTTGGATCCCTGCACCCAGACCAGGCTGCCCATGGCTCCTGTAATTCCAGATCCAAGGGCTCTGGTACCCTCTTCTGGCCTCCAGATAGACCTGCACCCACGTGCCCAGGAACACACACAGGAATCTAAGAGCGTCCTCTCTGAACTCCATACTTTTTCACAGGAGTTGGCTAGAATATTTACCTCTTCCATGCTTTTAGGAGTTCTTATTTTACCTGTGCAGTTGGCGGAAGGGAGGTGTGAAGAGCTAGTGGAAGGCATTCATGGCTCCCACAGCATCCTTGCTATCCAGTTAGACATCACCCGCCCTAGGGGTTTTGCTTTCTGTGGTCTTTGCCTGTGTCTTGGAGAAGGGCAAAAGTGAGCTGACCCCGGGAGCTTTTATCTAGATCAGAATCCAAGAAGCATGAAGGCCTTTGTGTGTGTGTGTGTGTGAAAATGGCCCCGCCTCTCCCCTAGAGTCTGCATTAGCATAATCCCCAGCCCAGTGGACTTGTTATACCCCCTTAAACAGGGCACTAATTAAAAGAAAAAGAAAAAGCCTTCGCAGACCTTCCTTCCTAATTGTATGCTTTATGGATTGCTTTTTATAATAAGTTCCGGTAAGTAGAACTTCCGGGTCAAAGAGCGTACACATTGTAAGTCTTGCTACGTTGCCAAACATTTTATTAATGATTGTATCATTTTGGTCCATTGCCAGATATCCAATTAAGAGTGAATAACTATCAAAAAGGAAGGAGAAAGGACACATAGGCAGTTCTTACAGAGAGAAGAAAATTTGTTGTTATGGTTTCAGAGCGGCTTCCTGCCCCCTCACTGGCTTGCACAGCTGGCCTAGGAGGGTTTCTGGACTTGGGCTCATCCTGAGACAGCTGGGAACTCACGGGGCTTACCTCAGGTTAGCAGGTTTTCCTGGGCCATCCTGTCTTGAAGAGGAGATGTGTTCAGGATTCTTTTTTTAAAAAAAAAATTTATGTGCATTGGTGTTTTGTTTTGTTTTGTTTTTGTTGTTGTTTTGTTTTTGGGTTTTGGCTTTTTTGTTTGTTTGTTTGTTTTTCGAGACAGGGTTTCTCTGTAGCTTTGGAGCCTGTCCTGGAACTCGCTCTGTAGACCAGGCTGGCCTCGAACTCACAGAGATCCACCTGCCTCTGCCTCCTGAGTGCTGGGATTAAAGGTGTGGTGCCACCACCTCCCGATGTACATTGGTGTTTTGCCTGCATGTATGTCTGTGTGAAGGTGTCAGATCTTGAAGTTACAGACAGTCATGAGCTGCCATGTGGGTGCTTGGAATTGAACCTGGGTCCTCAGTGCTCTTAACTGCTGAGCCCTCTCTCTATCCCACCCCCTCACAGTGAGGGGAAGGGGGTTTATAGAGCCCTTGTTCTGGACGCTTTTAGGAAGGGACGAATGAATTTTATAATGCCTGGGTTTCCTGTTCAGCAGTCCTTAATGGATTCTCTGGGTTAGACGTGGCTTTGATACAATTCATTTAAAATTCACCATTTTAGTGCTTTGGATCAGCAACAAAATCTCCACTACTGGATGCTAACAGTGTTGAAGACAAGGAGCTGGTAAAGAAAGGGACTTGAAACTGGGTGTGGTGGCAAAGTGCCATTGATCTCAGTTTGAGGACAGTGTAAAAGGGACCTGGGTAGAAGAAAATACATAGTAAGAGCCAAGGCAGTTAGAAATTCCCATTTGTTCCAGGCATCCTCCTCCCATGCATCGAGAGTAAGCTCGTCCTGTCTGGATAGATGGCAGACTATCTAGTTAGTAGGATGTGTGGTTATTAACGTTGCATTACCTGACCAGCATAGCCATTTAGTCACGTTTGCAGACAGCACCTGGTGTCTAGCACAAGCTCTGCCTGGTCTACAAGCTGTTAAAGATGTCCAGATAAAGTCAGTCTTGAACAAGGGGTGTGGCGCAGTTGGTAGTGTGCACAAGCCCCTGGGGTCAGGCTCCAGCCTTGCCTAAGCCAGGTGTGGTGTTACATACCTGTATCCCAGCACTTGGGAGGGGGAAGCAAGGGGACCAGAAATTCAAGGAACTCCTTGATTATCCAGCGAGTTTAAGGCTAGCCTAGGCTACAGGAGACCCTGTTTCAAAAGAGCCCCTGATGTTGTCAGACACTCCCAGCTGCTGACTTCTGCCATGGCCTTCCCTTATTTCTCCACAGTATCTGCTGAAGGTCAATGAAATCAAGGTTAAAAAAGGAGTGGATTTGCTGCAGAATCTGATCAAGTATTTCCACGCCCAGTGCAAGTAAGTGGCCCTGTTTCATGGTGTCCTTGAATGCTCCCTGTGGGTGGCAGCTTCCAGTGGGTAGCTTTGTGTTGAGGGAATAAACACTTGTGTGTGTGTGTGTGTGTGTGTGTGTGTGTGTGTGTGTGTGTGAACGAACATAGCTCAGTGGTAACTCTTGGCCTGGTATGTGTGGGGGGGCCTAAGTTTAATCCCCAGAACTGGGGTGTCCGGGGGAGAGAAATTATTATTATCATGAGCTGGGACTGGGGCTGCAGCCGAGTTTGTAGAGTGTTCGCCTGGCACGCAGAAACTCTTGGGTTGGTAATTCCAGTAATATGTCAACCAATGTGGTGGCATAATCCTGGTCCACCTAGGAGGTAGAGGCAGAAGGAGCAGAAGTTTAAGGTCATCCTTGGCTATATAGAGACCAGCCTGGGCTACATGGGATTCTGTGATGAATGAATGAATGAATGACCATGGGGAAAAAAGAAGCGCCAGAATACAACACAGATGAACCTTATCTATGTAGACGGAAGGAAGGCAGAGACGCAAGGTCACATTGCATACCCTGTGTATTTTACAACCCAGGAGTAAAAGCACTTTATAGATAGAAAGCAGCTTAAACAGTTCCCATAGAGAATGAAGGTGTGGGGCCTGACCGCTTGTGGGTCCCTGCTCTTTCGGAGGCAACAGAACACGTTCTGACTGGTGCAGACACTGGCAGTATTCTGAAATCTACTGCACTGTACACTTCCAAAGAGCAATCTTATAGCTTGAGGATTGTATCTCAATAAAAAATGGAAGTAAGGAGGCAGTATTTAAAAATTGACAACAATTGTCAATTGTTTTATTTTCCTTTTTGTAGAGGGGCCAGATTGTTTGGTCTGACACAGGCTCTCAGATTTTGTTGATTTTGAGGAAGCGGGGACACAGCGTTGATTTGGTGTCTTCCGCTAAGCCAGTACTTGCACACATTACTGGTCTTAGGAAGTCAGTGGGAGCAAAAGAGAATGTTCGTGTTCTGGGCACTTAGCTTTGCTGTGAATGTTTCCAGTCCAGGCCCCTGACCACTGGTGTGAGTGCGCACCCATGAGTTTTTCACAAGCCACGGCGTCTTCCCTCACTTACCCAGTAAACTTTGATGGAGTTCTTGTTTATAGAAGGCTTTATGCAAGGTGCTGAGATAAAAGAATGTGCTTGGAGAGATGGATCAGGGATAGATGTTTGCGTCGGCGTTCTGAAGACTGGAGAGAGGGCTTGATGGTTTAAGAGCGCTGTCTGCTCTTCTAGTTCCAGGGTATCCGACTCCTCTTCTGACCTCCGAAGGCTTCTGCAAACACATGGTGCATATACATCCACTCATGGGCACATACATACATGTAGAGTTAAACAAATACATTATCTAAAAAGAGTAGCCCCAGACAGTGGACTGCCATAGAGTAGTCTGGGGTGACGTTAGCATGGCTGAACTGATCCCCGCTGGAGGGGAAAGTATGAAGCCCTTTGAGAAATCCCTCAGAGGTCAAGCTGCCACACCTGTCTGTCTGCTGCTTTCTGAATGGCCTGGCCTGGGGATGGTGTCACTGCCCACACCTTGTCCCCTTCCCTGGAAGGTCCTCTGGCTTCCCCTGTGCTCCAGCAGACGCACCATCTGGTTCAGGAGCATCAGCCCTGATGGGACCTCATCTCCTTGCCTCTGCAGCATTTCATTGATTCCCGTGTCCGGGGATGCCGTTTGGACCAGCTACACCTGTGCAGTGGGGGCTCGGGTGCTCACCCCGAGGCTCCTTAGCCGTTGATCTCAGGGTGGCTGTGGTGACTCCGTTAGCTTGTGATCAGGTGGGACATCAGCTGGGAAAGACTTGCCCAGACTCAGAGGACCTGGAATTTCTAGAATTTTCCAGACGGTTTCCTCTGACAGACTCAAAGCGAGGACCTGCTCAGCAGATCGGAGCTGCTGCTCCATCCTCATAGCCCGGTTGCCAGGCTGCGTAGGAAGTGGGTTGCTTCCTCGCTGGGTTTTTATTTTTAGGGAAAAGTTATTCTCAGATTTCCTTTTTCTTCTTTATTTTGCACAAACTATCAGTTGGGTAGCAACAGGCTACTTGTGGAAAGTGAATTGCTTGACCTTTTATGGACACGAGCTCAATAACCTTCTGAAATGCAAGTCTTCCCGTTTCCTCTTCGGTTGAGGGCTGGTGTGGGCGAATGTGGGGGTTGTGTCCTCACATGGTTCAGTTCATACTCGGGAGGCAAAACAAAGCCTGAGAGGCTTGGCTTTCGGACCCTGGGAACCTGAGGTCACATGTGTGCTCTGCATGTTGTGCAGCCCTTCACACGGCCTCTTCAGGTGCCCTCGCCACGGCTGTCTTCCACATGGCATCTAGACCCTTAGAACGACTTCCATGCACCTTAATTTTGCTTGTTACATTTTGTAGTTTTTTTTTTTTTTTTTAAGTATTTTGTTGTCACTGTTTTTTTATTTCACGCAAAGGCAGGCACTTGTGTCCCCTGGAGCATCTGAAGATTCGTCTTCTGCTCCTGGAGAGGGAGGGTGCTGTTCTGTAATAGCCAAGGGAAATAGGGCAGCCCTTGGGACTAAAGGAGGCGGCGACTCTCTGAGGCGGTGGCTCTCTCGGAGGTGGAAGTGTGTGTTGAGTTGCCTTGCGCTTTGAGAATGTACTGCTCAGAGCTGTGAGGGCCAACCACTGCGCTGATGAGGCTTGGGAAGAGGAGATGTGGAGGAGTGGGTTTTCATGCCAGGAAGGGGTGGGTGCCATGGGCAGACCCTCAATAGATGAGGTCCCCGTCCTGATGCGATGATAGCATGAGCGTGGGGTGCTTAGCACAGTGTGTGAGGTCCAGGAGAAAAGATCGCATCTAAAGAGTTCCATTTTTAAGGCTTGAAAACTGTGGTTGAACCGGCTAGAAAATGTCCAATAGGAAGAGAACGAACTCTGGTTTGGTAACACCAATGTTAAATGCCCTTTGACTAAAGCTTGGAAAAATGCTAACAGGCTTTGGGGACACGCACCTGTGAGTGTCACAGTGACTGACGGACGGAGGTCACGGAAGCAGCCCTTGAGCTCCTTCCCTTTGAAGCGTCCGTGGTGTCTGCCTGGTACCCTCTACAAGGAGGGCACAGATGGATGGATGTTTGAGAGTCAGAGCAGGAGTGGGTGGGGGGCATTATAGGTGGATTCATAGGTTTGCCAAAGATGAAAACTGCATACTTAGCCCAATTTTGCACCTTCTGAGTGTACTCTCCAGGAGACGTGTGAGAGAGCCAGGCTCCCGAGCCCCTGACTACACCCTTGCTCTTTCCGCCTACCTTGGGAAGAGTTGCCAAGCTGCAGATGCCCAGGGCTGTGCACCTGTTCCCTCCCCGGGTACCGCCTTTTCCTGTACTTGCATTCCCTGCCTCCTATGTTTATCTCTTCCTCTCTCTCTTGTGACCTACCTACATTACCAGAATGCGGAGTGAGCAAGGGAGTCATTACATAAAGAACTGTAACTAAGGTATGGAGATCACACGAGTTCACAACAGGAGCAACCCAGTTTCTGGTGCCCGTGGCTCTTCAGTTCTTTAAGATTTCCTTGTCAATTTAGGAAGCCCAGAGAGGCAGGGGACCTGACGTGTTTGCTCTAACTGTGGCCACAAATACCTGGACAGGTCACACTGACACGGGGACATAATTAATTGCTATCCAGAAGCATGTTCTGTGTTTAGAAACATTAAACACAGGTAAATATCTTGTCACTTATGTTGAGTGACTGGCTACATTGTTTTCATGACCCTTTTGTTTTGTGGTACACTTAGGGTGAAAGAGTCTCATGGGACCATAGATGACTTTAAAAGAAAAAAAAAAAAGAAAAATCACCTAAGTAAATATAGATGTGAGACCCAGGTCACTTTCTTCCCTCCCCCCAGATTTTTAGTTATCATTTGTTTTTTAATTTGTTTGGGCGCATAGGTATGTGATGCTTACATGCCTTGGGGTGACCTGAGGTCAGCAGACAACTTGGGGAGCCGGCTCTCTCCTTCCACAGTCTCTTCTGCTTCTGCCGCTGCATGTGCCTCTAGCCAATTCTCTTCTCTCCTCATCATAGGGGTGCTGGGATTCGGGGTGCACACACACCACTTCAGACATCTGGCTTTTGCTGAAGGTTGTCCAGGAAGGGTTGAGTTCTGGTTGCTTGGCTGTTTAAGTTACTTCTCTTGCTGTGATGGAATAGCCAATGAAAGCCTGCCACGGAGGGGAGCTTACTCCTGCTGTGGAGGCGGAGTCTGCCAGAGGGAAAGGTTCAGGTAGCAGGTGATAGAGGAGCAAGCTCTGGCTTTCAGCTTGCTTTCTCTTTTTTATTCCATCCGGGACCCCAGCTCACGGAATCGTGCCGCCCACGTTCACATTGGTCTTCCCTACTTGGCTAAACCTCTCTAGAAATAAAAGCTCTTGCGTCCAGACCGAGGTGTAAGTCTCCTAGGTGATCTTAAATCCAGTCAGGTTGACGGTGACGACTGACCGGCATGCTTTGGGGCTGTGCTGTAGACTAGCAACTTTGCTACCTCTCCTGAATCCTTTGTCTTAAGTGGCCTCGCAGCCCTGAGTCCCTCGCTCTAGGAGATCCCTTTTGCTATCTAACCTTTGAAACCCACCCTGCTTTCCATGTAAGTGGAGCCCGACCATTCATGTGTGTCAAAGTTGCCCGGTATTCCACTTGACTGTTTCCTAATAGAATTCCCTAGTAAGCTCTCTGGTTTACACCCTATGGCTTTTTGGCCTCAAAGCCCTCACTGCCACTGTCCAGGAAGTCTAGTTTCTATTTACTAACTTAAAATCAAGTCCTCTTTTATGTGGGGGAAATGCTCGGCCTTATTGCCGTTCCTTTCCAGTTTGTTTACAGTTTTGTCATTTTATTCTGGTTTGGCCAGATCGTGCGCGTTTCTGTTCTTCCAGGAACCCTGCCTCCTTCCCTCCCGTAGTCTCATGGCTAACAGCCTCCTCCCCCGTGACACACAATCTCTGCCTTTTCTTTCCCCCAGTTTTTTCCAGGATGGACTCAAAGCCGTAGAAAGCATCAAGCCTTCCATTGAAACGCTCTCCACGGATCTCCACACAGTGAGTAGCCTCCCTCTATATGGGGTGTCACCGTTCAGGGCCCATTTCTGCAACCTTGTGTATGCCTGCTGTGCTGTCCATCAAGGACCGGCTCTGGTGTGCCGAGGGGCGGTGTGAAGGCCATCCCCGCGTGTGCTCGTGTGTGGAAATACCATGATCTGCAACATCTAAGGGTGCCTTAGTCTTACTTTTCTCTGCTTTGTTTGCTCTTCAAAGATCAAACAGGCCCAGGATGAGGAACGACGGCAGCTGATACAGCTTCGGGATATTTTAAAATCGGCATTGCAGGTTGAGCAGAAAGAGGTGAGGGGATTTAAGACTGAAGGATCACTGTTAAATCCCACCCCCCCCGTGCCTTAGAAGCTTTGGGCTGAGTACTATGACATCCATGTTGACAGGGGCTCACAGACTCCTCTGGGACTGTATCTATTAGCCTGAAATGTCTTTTGCTTTTTAAATCTTAGTGTTATAAGACCGTCTATTTTAGGATACTTCCTTCTAGGAGCAGCAACCACTATGGGCCTGAGTGGCCGGGTGTGATGCTTCTCCTGCTCTGCCACAGTTCAGTCTGTCACATTTAGACCCCAAGTCTGTCCCCAGACTTTGTGATTTCCCTGTTCTGTGTGTGTGAACTGCTCCCACTGTGAACCTGTCCCCTGTGTGAACTTTCCCCTGTGTGAACTTTCCCCTGTGTGAACTCTCCCCAGTGTGAACTTTTCCCTGTGTGAACTTTCCCCTGTGTGAGCTTTCCCTAGTGTAAACTCTCTTCAGTGTGAACTCTACCAGTGTGAACTTTCCCCTGTGTGAGCTTTCCCTAGTGTAAACTCTCTTCAGTGTGAACTCTTCCCAGTGTGACCTTTCCCCTGTGCGAGCTACCCTCAGTGTGAACTTTCCCCAGTGTGAACTTTTCCCTGTATGAACTCCCCCCACTGTGAACTTTCCCCCGTGTGAACTCTGCCACTGTGAACTTCCCCATATGTAAACTCTCCCCCACTGTGAACGTTCCCATGTAAACTCTGCCACTGTGAATTTTCCGCATGTGTGAACTCTCCCCAGTGTGAACTTTCCCTAGTCTTTGGAGGAGGGACAGAACAAGTTCCCTTAAAGGCCTAGCCTGTTCTGTCTTTGAGGAGTTAGGTTGGGTGTAGTGGCGTGGATTTATAATCCCAGCATGGGGGAGGCTGAGGCAAGAGGACCTCCGTGAGTTTGAGGTCACCCGGTGCTGTGTAGTAAATTCTAGGATAGACTAAACTATTTAATGATGCCTTGTGTGAAAATCAAATGAAAGATGAGACGAGAGCTGGTAAGATGGCTCAGAGGGTGAAAGTTCTGAGTTCAAGTACCGGATACAACGGTGGGAAGGGAACCAACTGAAAACAATTGTCCTGTAACTTGCATGCCCATCTCACAGGTACATATCACACACACACACACACACACACACGCACGCGCACACACACACACACGCACGCACGCACGCACGCACGCACGCACGCACCACCACCACCACCACCACCACCAACAACAACAATGCTTTTTTTAACAGTAAGAGTTGGGGCTGGAGATATGGCTCAGCCGTTAAGAGCACTGGCTGCTCTTCCAGAGGACCTGAGTTCAATTCCCAGCAACCACATGGTGGCTCACAACCATCCGTAATGAGATCTGGCGCCCTCTTCTGGCCGGCAGGTGTACATGCAGAGCTCTCAGACACAAACTATAAAAAACTTTAAAAAAAAGATAAGAGTTATCTTTGCATATGGCTCCACTCCAGTGGCAAGCCATCCATGATTCTTGTCTGTTTCCCTGGTATGGTGGTGTCTTTGTGTCCCCAGACATCTCCAGGTGGTGATGATGCAGCTTTGGGATTATAATGAGTAACTCTGTCTCTAGTCCACCGTCGAGGCTATCCCTGAACTCCCAGGCTCAAGTGACCCTCCTGCCTCAACCTCTGAGTAGTGGGATATAATGGGAATTTAATGTAAATCCTCTTCCTTTTCGGTAAATTTAAATAACTGCTTATCAAAGCATAGTTCTTAGTCTATAACTGAATCTTGTTGTTTTTCTCCCAAATGCATTTACCTTTTGTGACCGAAGTCTAGGAGAGTAAGTACCCAGTATTTTCACAGATGGCAGTTTCGCATGCTTCATTCATAAATGTTTCTTCACGTAGCTTGACGACTAGTTCACTTCAGCTCTCAGTGTCTCCTCTCTCACTACAGTTGATGGTTTTCCTTAAAAAGACCATAGGATTTGGACACATAAGACGAATGAGATGGAAAATCCCCAAGTTTCGCTTACATTTCTGCTGTCGTTCTGCAAGGCCTTCTGGTCCCTGCTGAGCCCTTTCTCAGCAGGGCTACCCCTGAGTGCCTTCTCTATGATGCTGCTTTGCTAGAGATTGCTACAGCATGGTGATCTTTACCTGGTTCAGAAAGCGCAAGCCTGTGACGTTGAGGTGACTGTTCCCCATAGCGTTGGTGTGAATGGGAGAGATGTTTTTGTCTGAAGAGGCTCTAACCCAGACAGAAATGACGCATGTGGAAATGAGGAGATATGGCTGGCTTGGCAGCCGTTGGGGTATCGAGACTATGATGGGTTTGACTGTGCAGAATTTGAGGTCTGAGGAGACCAGCTTCATCAGAGAGCTGTTACCGATGGTTCTGCAGAGGTATAAAGCTTGGTGACACAGACAAGAAGTCTGGTGGCTTTTTCCTGTGGTCTGGACTAGCCAGCTCATTTGCCCCAGTGGCCCAGGGCTGTGTCAGCGGAACCTCCTTCCTTTCCCCTGGCTTTGTGCCTGCTGCCTGCTCTCAGACCAAATTCTCCACGCCCCTGAATGTGAGGATGTTTCGTGCATCAGTTGCTTTTTTGGTGCTGATGCTGAGACCGTGGGACAGTCTACGGATACAGTAGCACCTCGTTAGCAAATGCCAAGACATTGGATCACACGTCTTTCCCTGTGATGTCTGAGCATGGCTGCTCCCTTCAGTTACGATCTCCCCTGTGACTCAGACTCAGCCGAGATGTTGGGTGGATTTTAGCAGCACCGTGTCGATTCTAACTCTGCCTGTGCACTGGAGAATGGCATGGACATTCAACCACGGGCCCACAGACCGTGCCTTGTAGGTTGGTTGGAGTGGAGGCTTCCTGCTCCCTCTGCGAATCTCAGCCTAAGTCAGTACCGAATGCGGCCATCAGTCGGTGGCTCCCAGCTGCTCTTCCTTACCACAGTTTGGAGTCCCGTCTTTTCTCCCAATGTTCCTCACACCTCCCTGGTTAGACTGTTTCTCTCTAGAGAGGGTACCTCTGTGAGATCGTTCCCATTGGGAAGAACCTTACATAGAGAAAATGTGAAAACTGGGTATCTGTGCTTTATTTTGGGGGAGGAATCCTTCTTCCAGGGGGTCCTGGTATCACATGCAGGATAGTCCCAGCTTCTTGGGAGACAGAAACTGAGATCTCTGTGAGTTCAAGACCAGCTTGATCCATAGAGTGAGTGCCAGTCTATCCAGGGCTACACAGTGAGATCCTGTCTCAAAAACAAACAAACAAACAAACAAATAAATAAATAAATAAATAAATAAATAAAGCCAAGGTGTAGAGCATTTACGAGCATGCACAAGGCCCTGGGTTCAATGCTTAATGCCCCCAGTGCCCCTGGATATTGCATGCTCTTTCTGTCAGTCACTTTCGTCTTCTGTTTTCTCCATCCTGTGTACATCTCCATGCCCCCATCTCAGTGAGGTCCACATGGGTAGACCTGCTGGGATGCCGCTGCTAATGAGAACCTAGATGGGAGGTGGTCTTGGGGTTTAGGTGAGGAAGCCGGTGCTCTTGGTTCTATGAGTGCATTGCTCTCTCTCTTTCTCGCTCTCTCTCTCTCTCTGATTTCTGCCCCTTTTCAAGTGTTCCAGTGTAGTGGCCATTGGCTTGTCAAGTAGCAGGCCCTGCTCTGACCCTTGCCTCTCTCTGACTGATTTTTCCGTCTGGATTTGTGACCTTATGCTCAGCCCTAGCTCACTGCTGGCCTCTGCTGAGTCCTGAGCAAGCCTGTCCTGGTCTTGTCTGCCCCGTGGGAGGACGACTTGCCCAGCACCTGCAGTTCTTGTTTCTTAAGCCGTACACTGCACAAACACCCCAGAATAAAGTGGGCACAGTGCTTTCTACTCCAGGTATAACAATCTAGAAGTGGGGGCGAGAAGAGCGACTTGGGGTACAGTGTGAGAGCTTTAATGGAATGGTCTGCCAATGGCCACATGGTTTCTGAGCCAGGACTTTGAGAAGATGGCTAGGAGATGTCCCAGTCTCAGAGGTAAAGCAGGAAGGCTGGTCTCTGATTCAGGACGAGGGTGGAGCAGAAAGGCTGAGTCTTCGTCTCCCATCTTTGCCTACACGAGAGTGGCAGGGTCTGGACCTTTCCTGTCCAGCAGAACAGGAACGATGTCCATTTCTGCAGTCGTTAGGATGGCTGAGAGGTTGTGTATGCCGAGGTCTCAGTTCATTAACTCGATACACAGGGACTAATTCATTTGTTCAACCCCTAGATGCAGCAGTGAGCCAGAGAGGCCGTAGCTTCTCATGCCAGTGTGCTCACACTCGGTGCTGTGCCACGATGGCCAGCTGTGCTGCTGTCCGTCACTGTTGGGCTTGTCCCTGCTTTTCTTAGTCCTCTCTTCCAGCCTCCTCTCCCCACCCTTAGCCCAAATAACTTTATTTTTCACTCTGTCCCCGTTGCGATGGTGGTCTTTCCCAATGCTCCAGAGAACATTCTTTCCCAAGGCTTCACCATCACGGGATCTCCTAGTCATTGCCGGGGGGCCAAAATACAACCTCTCACTGCCAAGGTGGCTCATTAAAGTCAGTTTAGAAGTGCTGATAGTATAGGGGAGAAGAAGCTGGGATGGGACTGGGTCACCCATATGGGCAACAGTACCCTGCCACTCCTGTCCCTTAGTACCAGCACTAGAATTACTGATGCTTGACATGCCCTACAGCCCGATGGGTGGCTTTATGAATTCCCTGGTAAGGATTTTATCTCTCTTCTCTTCTCCTCTCTTCTCTTCGCTTCTCTTCTTTTTCCTTCTTTCTTTCTTTCTTTCTTCGTTCTTTCTTTCTTTCTTTTCTTGTGTGTGTACATGATGAGGAACAATTTTATAGTAATATTAAAACATTTAAGTACATGTTTCTTTTTTATGTAGTGCATTCTTTAAAAGTGGGACTTAAACAAGATGCATTAAAAACAGTTTCTTGACCAAATTTTTAGGACTCACAACTTCGCCAGAGTACAGCGTACAGCTTACATCAGCCTCAGGGAAACAAGGAACACGGCACAGAGCGGAATGGGAACCTATACAAGAAGAGCGATGGGTAGGTGGCCAGCCCGCTGGGTGCCGAGTTGGGATGCACACGGTTACCTTCTGTGTCAGTGTCTAAACCCTCCTACCTCCCCGTTCTCCTCAAGGATCAGAAAAGTGTGGCAGAAGAGGAAGTGTTCGGTTAAGAATGGCTTCCTGACCATATCACACGGCACCGTGAGTATCTCTCCTCATCCAGTCTCCGCTGGGGGTGGTGGCTGACGTCTGTTCTGTGAGCTCCACTGTAGTGAAGAGGTACTCTGAAGTTCCCCCACTAGGAAGCTTGTGCCCTCATTTGTGGGGTACCCGCAGCCTCGGTGTGTTCTTTTGGTCACGTGTAACCTGGTTGCCAGCTTCACCAAATCCAGGACAAACTGTTCACTCGGGCCACCTTTCTCTAGTAGCCTTTGACCTCCAGGAACTGTCAAACGCGCTGTGCCTGCTAGCATCAACCTGGATTTCCTTCTTACAGAGAATTCTGCTGTTATTAAAGGAATAATCTTTCTAGCCATCAGAATTTTGGGAACCAGATCTAGAAAACAAGGGAATTCCCTATCTTTTTTCTGGCAGAAATATCGGGTGCCGTGCCAAACTTCAGTCAGTGTTTTCTCTCTATCATCCCGTGTGTAAGAGAGCGCATGCCACATGATGGAGGCTGAGATGGGCTTGAGAACGGAGTTGCCTTCAGCCTAGTTTTCAGAGACCAGGAACTCACAGCCCTTTGTCCCCTCACCTGGTGTGACTGGGGCTGGTGAAGCTGGTCTGGGTGTCAAGGCCACATGAGTCTTTTTCTTAGTCTTCTTTTCTCCATCCTGCAGTCCCCTTAAGAGGCAGGATTGGGCAGAAGCACAGGTGGGCTTCTTAGCACTTTTGCTTTGTTTTGCTTTTTTTTTGAGACAGGGTTTCTCTATGTAGCTTTTTGGAGCCTGCCGAGCTCACAGAGATCCACCTGCCTCTGCCTCCCGAGTGCTGAGATTAAAGGCGTGCACCACCACAGCCCATCTTTAGCTCTTTGGAGTAACCAAGAAAGCTTCACCTAAAGATGTCACAGAAGCAAAGACGATGCTGTGGGAGTCTGAGGAAGGGAGTGTCTCCTTCACTTTCGATGAGTCCATTAAGGGCAAGCAAGGCACTAGAACTGATTTGTCCCAAGCAACCATGGTCTCTGCTGCTTCGGCCCTGGGGACTCACTATATCTGCCAAGGTCACCCGTCTTCCCTTAACCCATCCGCACCTCACTCCTGAGCCTCGAAGTTTGGACTTGGATGCTCTGTTTCCACACAGCAGGTGGACAGGAGTGAGGGGGTGCGGCTGCCTGAGACTAAGGGAAGCAAGCTTGTTTAACCATGCGGAACATCAGGACGGCTGGGCCGCCTCATCCCCTCTGCTGCTATGTTTCCTTTCCACAGTGTCCATTAGTTTTCTTTAGTTCCAGCACACTGCCTCAATGCAGAAATCATTGTTGCGTGAGGGCCACGTTTCCTTGCTTACACTTAGAGCTCCCATGTCACAAGGAATATTTGCTTTCTTGGGGTCCCTGAGGGGCAGGACCTCCACTTAAACCAGCTACGGGGGAGGGCAGGCCTGGTGATTCCTTGCTGAACTGGTTCCGAGTAACTTCCAGCATTCCAGCTTCCTCTGCAAAGGCTTTACAAGAATTCTTTAAATTTTGATGGGTTGCCCCAGTTTTGGAGCAGACAGTAGTTATAATTATCTTCACCAGGATGCTGCTGCTTCTCTTTACAGTGTATGTATTTTTTAAGAGCTATGTGCTTTGAGGTGAGCCCTCTCAAGGAACCTCCTCTTGGGGGAGGCATTCTCTGCCATTAGCAGCCACTTCCTGCTATGTCTGTAGGTGGGTCCCAGCTCAGCCTCCACCTAACAGCCTTGGAGGAGCCTGCATAGCCCGCGAGTTGTTCTGTGTGCCCTGGCAGTCAGGCTCCTGGGGGGCCCTCCGTGTTCTCACGCCACCCAAGTGTTTACCTGTTGTAGACGTGAATTGTCTGAGCCGAGAGTGAAGTCTGGGAAATGCATCATTTGAGGGTTTTTGTCTGACTCCTGTGTAGCTTGCCTCTCTGGCTAGTGGCTTGTGGCTGCACTTTGTTCCCACTGTCAGAAAAAAACAGGTTCCCAAAGGTGGGTTTGGGGAAGTGGGGATCTAAGAGGAGCAGTGCCTGACACAGCTGGGAATTGGGTCTGTGGAATGGGAAGTTCCTGGGGCATGCTCGCACTACTGGGAAGACGGGCCCTTCTGGAAGCTGGTAGCCTCTGGGAAGTGAAATTGCTGCACTTTTTGCTCCCATGGTAACCATCTGGGTACGGGTCCCATCTGGGATGGGTACCGTGAGGGTCGGCATTGGTGTCGCCACAGCAGGCTGTGTTTCTGGAACTGGTACATTAGAACTGGGAAATTAGATGCTCTGATTAGGTGTCTTCTTGACCAAGTCCACAGCATTGCCACCCCACCAAGACCTGAGGGCTGCATTGTGCCCAAAGAGTTGTCTGCTGCCTCTTAGAGGGCCCAGCATTTTAGTATGTCTGTCTGTCTGTCTGTCTGTAGTCCATCTGTGTCTGCCTCCTGAGTGCTGAGATTAAAGTTGTGTGCCACCATACTTGGTTAGCCCAATAGTTTAAAAAGTAATTGTTATTCATTTGGAAGGAATAGCACAAGTTTGTGTTTTGAAGGTGTTCTAAAGACTATAAATATGGGTTAGTGGTAAAGAGCTTGCCTTACCTGCATGAGGCCCTAGGTTAAATCCTTATGGCGTCAATCAGTGGCTTTTATAAGCCTGAAACGTTTAGTAGAAAGAGGAGTGCCATGGTTAAGTGGAAGAATCACTAATAACCTCTGCCCTAGCGCTGCCAACTCCAAGGCTGGTAGGGACTTCCCTATTGCTAAAGTTTCCTGCTAAGCCTGGGCTGCTTTGGGAAGGAGCCAGCACTGCCCTCCAGCCAGATCGAATAATGACTTTGTTTCTTTACAAATGGCAGTGGGGGTGGGGATGTTAGTGGATAGAACTTTCTCTCTTAAATTCCCCTCACGTCTTTGTTGGTAGCTAATAATCCGAACGAGCAAACAGCAAGTGGTTATTAACTGAAACCCGCCAGGGCTGATAGTGCGTAAGATTGCTTGCTGAGGGTCTGTGGGTCCTTCTTAGCCGCCATCTTTAGGTAGCTATATTTATGGCCTTGAGTCCCCAGTCCAGATGAAGGCCTCAGGTCTTTTCATGAACTTGGTTTTCCTTTGTTGGGAGTGAGAGTTTGTCTTTGGGCATAATTACCTAGGTAGAGAGAGACAGTGACACAGCAGGGAAGGGAGGTGGCAGAGGTGGGGAGGGAGGAAATGTCAGACCTCTTCATGGTGGCTCTCAGAAGGTGTCCTGGTAGGAGCTGTGGTTAACTCTGTGAGACTGTATATGATCGAGCCCGCTGCAGTCCTACCATGGATGGGGTTGATTGTCTCTAGACCCTATCCTGTTGAGTTGCTAATTGTTGTCTATTTGGCTGTGGCTGTATAGTTGTAGGTAGAGGGGAAATCATCTTCATTGGGAATGAAGCCACTGGTAGGTTTCCCACACTCCAGTGGGTGACCCCAAACCTATGCACATTTGAATAGCACTAACTGGATTTAGTGGGTTGTCCATAGAAACCTTGTGTGCGCCCTGGCAGAGAGGGCAGTGACCCTGCCTCCTGCAGGACTGAGACCCAAGGAACCCCAACATTCCTGTGTGTCCTGTCCCTGATACAAACTTCTGCGGGCTAGGAAGATGTCTTCTCTTGAGGACCTTCTGTTTCCCACTCACCCCGTGTTTTACATTTGTTTCTAAACAGGCCAACCGGCCACCCGCCAAACTCAACCTGTTGACCTGCCAGGTGAAGACCAACCCGGAGGAGAAGAAGTGTTTTGACCTCATCTCACGTAAGGCTCTTTCTCAGACTGTGCAGTGCTTACTTTACACGTTCCTGGAGAATCATCCTTTTGAGGAATTAGTCTTCAGATGGGTGAGGCAGGAGGATTATGAGTTTGAGGTCCATCTAGAGTAGGTTCATGGCGAGATCGTTTTCCAGTGGCCTGCCTCTTTTGTTTCCAGTGGTGACTGATGGGTGGCTTTGCAGGACTTTGGGTTAAGATTGGCCTTTGGAGAATTCCCGCTCCATCTGCTCTGTAAACTGAGAGCCACCCTCTCCGCCCTGAGCCTCAGCTCCCCCACCGGTAAACAAACAGATTGTATTAGGTGAGCCTCAGGCCTCAAATCCTCTTGCCTGCTTTTTTTTTTTAAATGACAGTTTTATTGCCTGGACCTTCTATCTTTTATGTGTGTGATGTTTAAAATGTCATAAGCAGAGGCCAGGGAGATGGCTCAGTGGGTAAAAGGCCCTTGGCTGCCAAGCCTGACAACCTGTGTTCTATTCCTGGATCCCATATGGTAGGAGTGGATCTGTCCTGCAGATTGTCCCCTGACCACACACGCGCACCACAGTACACGCAAGTCCCCTCTACCCAAAGCACACATTAATGTAAAGAGGTATTTTTCTTTTTTTAATGCTCAAAGCGGAAATGATTATTAGATCTTCAATAAAGCCCTTGAACTTTAGTGATTTTTTTTACCTCTTGTTTTTTTAAGTTATTTTTCCCACTACAGAATTTGTCTTTTTCTCCTGTGTATTCCTCTCCTTTGTGGTGCACACAAAGAAACTGTCACAGAACCAGCCGTTAAAGCAAATGTTACCCAGAATCCTCCAAGAACAGGAAAGGGGTTCGTGATGTCTTAAGGAAAATATGATAGCTAAGTTTTGTCCTTAGTCATTGCACGCGACATGATTACAGTTCCGGGAAGGGTGGACCAGTCTGCACTCTAAAGTGGTGCCCCCAGCTGTCCAGCACAGCGGTTGACACCAAGCTCTGACCTGAGGGGCGTAGGCAGGTGGTATGTCCCGTCATCCTTAGCACCCCATTCTGCGATCGGCTGCATTCTGACCACATTGTTGAGACCTTGTAGCTAGTGTCATGTGATTTAACACACACAGCAAATCAAGAAGTGTGGCCATGCCATCTCCGCTGTCTACTAGATTTCCTTTTGTAGACCTCCTGCATCGAGCTGCAGGGAGGGGTGAGCTGTGTGATATGGGAAACCTCTGGGGACTGCTGGTCGTTTATGCTGGGCTAGGGAGATTGCTCAGTGGGTTTGGGCGCTTGCTCTGCAAGCGATGGCCATGTGTGTGTCTTCAACCCCAGCACTGCTGAATTGGGTAGAGATAGAAGGATCACTGGGGCTTGGTGGCCAGTAGGGTATTCCCAGGGTCAGAGAAAGACCCTGACCTCAGGGAATGGAGCGGAAAATGACAATGGGATACCTCCTCTGGCTTTTACACACACACACACACACACACACACACACACACACGGGGCGGGGCTTGAGATTATGCTGCTTTGAGCTCCAAACCTCAGCCTGGCAGGTTCCATGTGTAGCAACAGCAAATTCTCTCTGTTACATCTACAACATAAAATGCCGAGCCTTGACTCTGGTTTAAAATGTGACCACTGTGTGTCACCTGCCTCTAGACAGCAGCCAAAGCTTGAGTTAAAGGAAGAAAACTCAATGATGTCGTTAGATGTCTACTGGTAGCTGGAGAAGGGTTTTTCCAACCCTTCATTTCTAAAACAGAAGTCACCTGTTAGAAAGCTGGCTGTTACCGTCAACGTAAGATTCTCCTGGTGACTGAGCTTCCTGGGCTTTGGGCGTCTCAGCCAGGTGGGAACAGCACCTCCCCCAGCTGTCACCTTCAGCATGACTGGCGGGTTCAAGCGAACAGCACAGGTGCAGAAGCAGTTGCTATGGAACTTTCCATCCTGGTAGGAGGAGGGGCGGGGCATGCACATAATGAGGGCTCAGATACCCCCACACACTCCACTAGGGTGTGAATTGTTGCATCCTGAGGATGTGGGAGAAGTGTCCGGCGTGTGAGTCTGGCTCTGCCCTGAGCAGTGCTGTGGACTTCGCCAAGGCCCCGCTGCTGACTTTGTGGCATCTTCAGGCTTATGAATAACCCTGAGAGGGCCCTGCCTGAACTGCTCTGTGAACCTGGCTGCAGGCACAGTTCCTTGTTGTGGCCTTGCAGAGCCTTAGTTATGTAGAAAACCTGTCTCACCCACTTCCTCTGCTTGGTCTTCAAGGGGCAAAATTAATTCCAGTCCCCGCCCAGTTTTTAACTCAGCAGATTTTCAAGATGCCCAAATCCTCCAGGAGTGGCTTTATGCGGGGCTGCTGGGCCTGAGTCCGTGTGAAGAGACAGGAAGTTATCGAGGAAATGCACTAGCTGAAGCTCTGGAGTGACTGTTGTCCTGAGAAAGTGAGGGGGACCTGGCTCGGCACCCTGTTCTTTCCTCATGCCTCCTCTGCCTCCTGATAGGTGGAGCAAATGCTATCAGGTGTCTTTGAGCTTAGCAAAGTTGGGAGACAACCGGGCGCAAGAGTCCAGGTGCCCTCCAGCCCCCCCCCCAATCCTTTCTGAAATCTCTCAGGATGACACACTCAGCCACCGCCTGTAAGGCTGTGATCTTGCTCTCCCAAAAGAGGGCTCCCCATTTTGATCAAGAGGCCATGGGAACGTGCCCCTCAAGGGGGATTTGTCTGTTGTAAAGCCAACCCTTTGGGAACTGGTCCAGTCTCATGCCCTCAGGCTGACTTCCCTTCTGTAAACGCAAGTGTTGAGCCATTATCCTTGACCCACACTGGCACCCTAGGAAGGGTGGTGATTAGAACTGAGCCAACTTGGCCAGCTCCTGAGCAGGATGGGGCACAGGAACCCTGGTGGCCTGCCTTTCCACATGGCAGAAGCTCATGCGAATCTCCAGAGAACCTGAAAATAGAGCAATGTTTGGACATTTTCACATGGAATAACCTCCCACTTCTCCAGTCAATGCTGACAGAATTAGCCAACAGCCAACCCAAGCCGTACCCGATCTGGCCGTGAAGTAGCTCAGTGTGGGCCCGGGGCACTAGCAGGCCCTCCAGTCTCAGCTTCCTGAGAACTCTGAGCTCCGTGTGGCAAGCTCCCAGCTCGAGCTGTGGATCTGCCCCTCTGGCCCTCTTCCTAGGAGGCTGGCCAGGATCATAAAGTGCCTGGGCTAGGAAAAAGTGGCCGTGTCTCTTTTCTCACTCAGTTGAGTGCAGTCCAATGTTTGCCTGACATGAAGTAGTTTTCTATATCCGTCCCTCTCATCAGTGACAGGTGGGACATAGAAAAGTATTGTTCCCCCCTCCCCCCTGGTGTGCTAAGATTTTTAAAGAAGCAAGCAAAACCAAAACCAAAACCACGACCTGGATCCTCTGCCCTGAACTTCACTTGTGTCCATACTTGACCCCTCTTGATGTTTGGCCCCCATCCAGGCAGTTCCTCAGGAGCCCTCCTAAGGCCAGGATTGAAAGCAACTATTGCAGAGCCGTGTCCACCCGTTATCTTTTTTAAAACATTTTATTTGTGTGTGTGTGCATGTGCCCATTTGGAGACCAGAAGGCGACTTGTGGGGGTTGGTTCTCTCCTCCCACCCTGTGGGTCCCAAAGATTGCTCTCAAGCTTCCAGTCTTGGTGGCAAGTACGCTCGACACTGAGCCCCCTCCTCGTGCTCTGCTTGCTTTTAGGGTCATCAATATTTTCTTGTGCCACCAAGAAGAGTGTCACTCTGCGTCCCTTGCAGAAGTTAGACTTCATTTTCTTCTCTTTTCAGACTTAGTTTTCTTTTTTAACTTTCTTGTTTTGATCGATTCTGTGCATAGATTTTGTGGCTATCCCTTGCCCAGCTTCTGCGTGTGTGTGTGTGTGTGTGTGTGTGTAGATAATAATAAGCCAGTATGTGTTACTAAAGAAATCCACACTGAGGAAGGACCCAGGCATAGTACTGTGAAATCCTACCCAGAATACACCCGTTTTCTACTCACAGCCTCGTTCTGGTCCCACGATTCCCCACCCCCCAGGCCCCCACATTGCATTAAGATCTTATTTAATCTTGGCCCCCAGCGGTCTCGTTTCTGCCCTCCTCCCTTGTTTGTGTTGACCCCTCTGTGTCTTCTGAACACTGCTGTCTAGTCTTGTTGTGAAATGTCTGTCAAGTTAGGTTTTCCCGTGTTATGAGGACTTAATTGAGATTGCACATTTTTGGGGTAGCACAGGAGTGAAGCTGTCCCCCCCATGCGTCCCCACTGTGCTCACAGGGATCACAGCCCCCCTCCCAACACTTGTAAAACACGGCAAGCACCTGCTGCCCCAGTGTGATCCTGCCTCTTAGACCGTTATTTAACCGTGTCTTTTGGGTTAGTTATGCTTGTGTGGTATTCTTAGAATTTATGATAGAGTATTAATCCTTTTTCTAAGGGAGCCAGAAAATGTCTAAGATAGCATTTTCTCAGAAAAGGCTCTCGTTCGCCAGAAGGATGGTCCACTTCTTGCATCCTATTGCTAAGTAAGCATGGGCAAGCAGATCTGTGTGAGTTCAGAGCTAGCCTGGTCTACATAGGAGACCCTGCCTCAAAAAGTGGGAGGGGAAAGGCACTTAACAGTTCCTTGGGGGCAGGGGATGTCTGTGATGAATATAGAAGTTGTTGGACGTTTGGTTTCTGTTCAGTAGCCTCACTTCTCAGGAAGCTACATGTTTTAGACTAGAATGGGCAGGTTCATCAATTTGCATTACAAAGTCACAGTGACTGAAGCATTGGCACACACCCATGCATGCACGCGGAAACCTGGAGGATTGCTCAGCTTTGTTAATACGGTGGAGAGCACATGTCATTCGCGCCGTGAAGTCCAAGCCTGGCCTCGCGGTAATAAGTCTCCTCTTGCTGTGCAGATGACAGGACGTACCACTTCCAAGCCGAGGACGAACAGGAATGTCAGATGTAAGTACTGTGGGCTGGGCTGGGGCCAGGGGTGGGAGTGGGTGTGCTCTCCCTCTAACACCCGAGCTGTGGCTGTCTGTCCAGATGGATGTCTGTACTGCAGAACAGCAAGGAAGAAGCTCTGAACAATGCATTTAAGGGCGACGACAGCACTGGGGAGAACAACATCGTTCAGGAACTGACCAAAGAGATCATCTTGGAGGTGCAGAGGATGACAGGCAATGACGTGTGCTGCGACTGTGGAGCACCAGGTGACCCGGGGACCGCCGCCACCCAGTTCTAGGGCGTTTGGATTCCGCAGGCTTGCGTAGAGCCCGCCCATTGATTTCTAACTGTCATTTCAAACATGAAATCGGTGCAGCTCAGTCTGCTCATCCACTACACAAATGCTTAATGAACTGTTCAGAGCGCAGCGGGGCCCATGGGTGGGAGATGCTGGCCTGCTGGGCCCAGGGCAGGACCATGGGAAGACAGCCTGGTGCAGATGAAAAGATTGCAGTGCTCTTTGGGTAGTGAAGAAAACTGAAGGGCGCAGTGGGGATGAGCTGAAGGTCACCGGTCTTACAGGCTCTGAGACGCTGTGAAGGTCCATTGGGGGCGAACCGTTTGAAGCCACTTTCAGGCACACTCTGGCTCTGACACCAGGAAGAGAGCCGCAGACTGTCAGACGACTGTAAGAAGAGCGATAGGTCTCTATTATCTGTCATATCCCGTGTTTGCATTTTAATGTAGTTTATCAGAGGATTCCTGTTAAGGCACATAGTATCTTTGTGGATATTAACAACCAGAACTTTACAGCTTGAGGAATTGACGTTTAAATTAAGATAGGGGAAGCGGGGCGGTGGTGGCGCACGCCTTTAATCCCAGCACTTGGGAGGCAGAGGCAGGCGGATCTCTGTGAGTTCGAGGCCAGCCTGGTCTACAAAGGGAGTTCCAGGACAGCCAGTGCTACAGAGAAACCCTGTCTCGAAAAACAAAAACAAAAACAAAAAAAAAAAATTTAAGTTAGGGGAGGGCTGGGGAGTCAGGATGGACACAGTACTTGTTTGAATGCTTGCTTACCCTGGCTTCCCCCTCACTTGGTTCTGCGACAGTTTCTATTGAAAATGCAACTGCAGTAGAGTGGACAGTTAGAAATGCCATTAAGTTCTTGTTTTCCTGAGTTTCTATTTGGTCTCAGATCTATTAGAAATATCTTTGTGGTGGGAGCAGAGGCAGCAAGGAGAGTGTGCTCTTTCATAAGGAAGAATAAGAGTGGTGGAGTACTCAGATGCTTAGAGCATTTTCATAAAGAGATGATGCTGTCAAATGCTAAGGCCACACAGATGGTGTGAAACATGCTGTGTTATCTGAACGTGTATTGTTCCCCCAAGATGGGATGCACACAGAATAGCTGAGGTGCCTGCAAACAGGGATGCTAGTAATAATCGCTAATGCAAGTACAATTGTGTGTGTGTGTGTGTGTGTGTGGTGTGTACGTATGTGTACTGGGGATTGAATTTAGTGACTTCCACGTGGTAGGTAAGCACTGTACTTTGGAGCTAAAGTTCTAGCCCACATTATTTTTTTTCCAAGATTTATCTGTTTGTTTATTTTCCTTGGAGTTGTGTGTGTGACTCTAGGTGAGTTTATGTGCACCGTGTGTTTGTGTGTGTGTGTGTGTGTGTGTGTGTAAGTCTGGGTGACTTTATGTGCACCACATGTGTGTGTGAGCCTGGGTGAGTTTATGTTCACCACATGTGTGTGTGTGATGCCCATAGAGGCCAGAAGAGTGCATCAGATCCTCTGGAATTGGAGTGACAGATGGTTGTGAGTAGTCACATGGGTGCTGGGAGCAGACTTCAGATCTCTACAAGAGCAGCAGGTGCCCTTACCAGTGAGCCATCTCTCCAGCCCCTCTCCCCCCATCCCCAATTGTTAACAACCAGACAGTTTTTTAACGAATTTCATGATGACCTCGGGGGCAAGATCGTCATGCTTGCCTGTGGAGAATCTCTAAAGGGCAGCAAGCACTCCTAGGAAATCGTGCTCCAATGCGTCTTATTTTCAGTGCTCTGTAAATTCTGCATTTGCCTGTCAAGTATTGACTAGGTCCACAGTGTGCACTCAGCACCTGGTAGGATACTTACAGTGAGGAAGTGAATGTCCCATGTGGGGAAGGTGTAACTCGAACTTGGGGAGACACAGAACGGCTGTTCACGCTGCACTAGCTAGCCACAGGCCCTGAGCATACAATGAGATAGCATGCAAAAGTACTCTGATGTCTGACGCTTGCAGTGTGATTGACTCTTCTCCATCCCGGATCCTGAGCACAGCCCTTCACAAGCATGAGTATTCTCTGTTAGTGGTGGTACCTGAAGACCTTATCCATCCCTGCAGTGCTATGCTCTTCCTGCTCCATTCTGTGACATGGTCAGGCAGAACTGGGGTGGGTGCTGCGGGACTAGCCCTCGCGGTCACTGCAGTGTATGGAGGGAAAGGGTTGGGAGGAGAAGAATGAACACCTTGTCGTTGGTTGTGGGTTTGGTGTAATTTTAGATGACCAGGGTACCAGCTATATCACGGGTAAAATGCTCTTGTTCAAATCTCCATGTTCAGCAGCCTGACCGGGAGAAACTTCCGTCTCCTGTTGTCTGACGGCTGACTCATGAGGACCCCTTCTCTTTGGCAGATCCAACGTGGCTCTCCACCAACCTTGGCATCCTCACTTGCATCGAGTGCTCTGGAATCCACCGGGAGCTGGGGGTCCATTACTCCAGGATGCAGTCCTTGACCTTAGATGTATTGGGAACGTCTGAGCTTCTGGTAATTTGATTTAGAAACTCGTTGATAACGACTCCCTCTCCACTACCAACGAGTGAGGGCACGTCTTATTATGGGATGTTATTCATAAATGCAAAGAGTGGAAACGTCCCCAGACAAGGGACACCGAGGCTGGTGGAGGAGTCTTCTGAAATGGCTGAGGTGGCAGCCAAAGGCCCATTGCTTCCTTCCACTAACCAGGCACAGAACCCAAGCCTAAGGGCAGTGAAGGGTTTACCGTGCCCAAGTCATCAACCAGTTTCTGGCAAGACTATACCCACGTTTGACTTCCCGCCCTCGTTGGCCTTCCTGATCTGTATTAGCCCTCTCAGGAGAGATACTGGCTTCTGTTGTAGCCCCTCGCTTTTCTAAAGTAGTCTTCCATGCCTGGTTCACTGCTAATACGGATGTTCTGTGATAGAGGGCTGGGGAGATGGAAGTGTGTTTTGAGAAATACCTTTTGGTACTTGATTCTGTGGCCTGACTGAGTCATGAGGCCGATTGCACACCTACCTGGGCCTTGGTGCCGCTTCAGAATCTGTAGTTTCTATTTGGAAAGCAGTGCTCGAAACCATTTCTTGAGATGACTGGGCACTGGGTAGTAAATAGTAAGTCGATATTGATTGCCATTGATTTTACTGTCAAGAGCAATAATCTTGACAGAAGATCTATTCGCGTGGTCAGTAGTATTCCTCTCACGGGGCCCTACATCTTCTTGACATCTCCGAATCAAGTGTGTCCGTTTTCTTGATGCTTCTGGCTGTCTTGGGGAAACTGCCCTGTCATTCCGAGGAATTCTTTGTTTGATATTTTTAAGGCAAGAATGAGGAAAAGCTAGTGTGGATCTCAGACAGCACCGTCCTTGGTTACACCTTACAAATGAAACAGACTCAGTCCTTCCTCAGGGTGCTCTTGCTTATCAATACAATCCCTGCTGCTCATATTAGGGCGCCTGGCCCACATCTCAGAGGTGTTTTAATTTACGGCATCTCTGGAAAAACTGATTATGGCTCAGTTATTCAATGGCCACACCAAGTTCGCGAGGAAACAGTATCTTGGCAAACTCTGATGGACTGTGGTGATTTGTACTTTCACCGGTTGGCTTATAGCAGAGGGACATATCCAGTGATGTATGGTGAGATCATGGCTTATGCCTCGGATCATCCGATCTCTGTGACTTAGCATCCTTGGTGTAGGATCTCCCACTTTACGGGGAAGCTTTGCTTACAATACTTTAATGTACCCAGGTTCTACACCCGTTAAGTTAACCCACTCATTTTGAATCTGTCTTAGCTCATACTCACTTCTGAAACTCCTGGGATACAACTGGCGTTTATGGTGGGTTTTCTGGCCATGTGGGAAACATGTGAGCACCACATCTGCCTCTCCTCTCTCCCAACAAATGTTTAACAGCCAATTCTGAGGAGCAAAGAGCCCTCGATCGAAGCCCGCCTATTTCCCTGCTGTAAATGCTTCTATCGTCACCAGTTTTGAGTTACTCTTGTGAATTGCTGACTGTAGAGCTGGCAAAGGATGTTCAGAAGCATAGTGTTCTAGCATGCATTCATCACATAAATATAGTGCATATCAGCAACTCAAGACACTGGTAATAGGGAAACGTAGTAAAGTTTAGAAATGATAAGATTAGTTTTATTTGGGTTGGGGAGGGGGGACAGGGTGTCACTGTGTAGCCCAGCCTCTCTCCTTTCTTCCTCAGATCCCTGCATATTTAGAATTCAGGTGTGTCCTAGCTTGGTCAGCGGGATAATGAGTCTCAAATACCTAGTGTCGTCGTTGTTGACATGATTTATCATGCGTTTACATAGTATAGTTTTTAACAGTAGCAATGTTTAGCAGCTGTCTCTCAGAATTCCTAGCCATCTAGTAATTAGCTTTCGAGAGCTGGTTAGAGCTGTGCTCTGACAACGATTAATTAACTGTGTCTCAAAACGCGGGTCTAGAGAGATGCCTCAGAAGATGATGTCAGGTACCCGTGAGCAGGAGGTAGAGGTGACTGATGTCTCTGAGGTGGATGCTGGGATGTCGGGTCCTCAGTGTTGCACTCTTAACTGCCGCACCATCTCTCCAGTGTACTTTTATTTTTCTAAGATGCCTTCATAGATTCAAACCAGTGGTGTATATGGTTCTCTTCTTTCTCACCCTTGATGCGGTTTGTGATAAAAAGCTTCTTAGTGTGAGGGATGTGCCTGCCGTCCGCGTGTTGCTGGAGTTGGCGTTGCTGGACATTGGTCTTGTTATCCAGTTGCTGTATCGTTCGTACCTTTGGTCCTTTGCCCCTGAGTCAGGACCGTCTGTGTTCATTCTGTGAAGCTCTTCAGGCTCATCACACAGCTTTGATTCTGTCCTCATATCAGGTGTTTTCTATTCCGTAGACGGCCCCTTCGCTTTATTTGTGCAGAGCATTTCCAGTTTTCCACTTTTGCTTTCGTTGGTGAGCCGAGGCTTTTAAAATAACCTGAGAGAGGCAGCCAGCCCACAAGCAGGGCCTGAATGTATTTTCATTTTCTCTTGGGCATTATGTCTTTGACTAGGAGAGAAATGCTCCCCGCTCCTGTCCTCCGACATGACTTCAGCAATTTCCTCTCCAGAAGAGTCCCTTGCCCAGTTTTGTGGATTATGGCCTGGTTTGCAAAGTTTGTCTGATGCTGTGCCCTGGCTGTTTCTCCATTTTAATTTGCTGTTGTTTGAAAGCACACTTTCCTCATTGGCCCGCTGGATTAGGGCAGCATCTGTGAAGGTGGCTGGATGTGGATAGTGACCACCTCTGCTCCCTGTTACCTGCAGGTGACAGGCAGTGGGAGGGCTCTTTTGGTGAAGTTGTGCCACCCCAATCACTTTAGCTTCTATACTATAGTAGGCTTAGACTCCTTTGGGGTCCAATGACCCTTCCACAGGGGCTTCCTAAGACCACTGGAAAACACAGATATTCATATTATGATACAGTGATAGCAAAATTACAGTTATGAAGTAGCAGCAAAAGTAATGTTATGGTTGGGGTCCCCACAACATGAGGAACTGTACTAAAGGGTCGCAGTGTCAGGAAGGTTGAGAACCACGGCTCTAGAGTCTCAGTGAACCTGGTTTCAGAAACGCCTGGCAAGCTTGGGTTTTAGAGAGGTGAAATTTCTCCTTAACTTTGAAGACCATTAAAAGCAGCTTTTTGCTGGAGGGAGTCATCTGAAAAACCCATTTCACTGTCACGTGAAAAGTTACATTCCGTATTTTGAAATTTGGTTTAGAGTGGGGTGTGATGGCTCAGGCCTGTGAGCCTAACTGTGGAGGCCAAAGCAGGGATTGCTGCTGCCGTGAGCCCAGCCTGGGCTACGGAGTGAGACCCTGTCTGAATGGAATGAAGAACGTTGACTTTGAAAGCTTTCCATCATGCTGGAGGAATGTCGGGAAGCCTGGGGAGTTGGGTAGCTGACTCAGCCGTCTCTTGTGGTCTCTCAGCTACACCATCAGACGCCAGGACAGCGCAGCCTCCAGCCCTGGGACTGCTGTCAATGCTGGCATTTGATGCCACTGAGTGAGCTAAGCTGCTCTGGGGAGTGGCTGCGGCTGCTTAGAGCCATGCATGAGATTGCCGTCAGCTGCCATCCGCTGAATCACATTCGGGGTCCAGGCATTGCTGTGACTGCTTTTTTTTGTTTTTTTTTTTGTTTTGTTTTGTTTTGTTTTTTTTTTTTTTTGGTTGTTCGGTTGGTTGAATTTTATGGGTTTTGTTGTTGTTGTTCATTTGTTTTTTTTGTTTTTTTTTTTTTTAAGTGAGGCCCAGAGTATGAGAAACTTGCCCATGTAATACACGTGTAACATTCCTTCCACAGGCCGTGTGCAATCCTGTTTGTAAATCACAACACGGATACGTTTTTAGCTGCAGGCAAAGCCAAGTCCACAAGCTTCTGTGTATATTGTCAGATAAATAAGAGAACCGGCAAGGACCACATAAGAGTGTGGACTTCGTTCCTGCCCCCAAGATGTTCATGCTCCTCCCTTGTTAAGCTCTCACCATCTCTTGACTCTGCCCCTACTGGTCACCCCTCTTTGTTCCTGGGCCCTCGGGTACATTTGTCAAGAAGTATAGTCTGTGCCGGGCGGTGGTGGCGCACGCCTTTAATCCCAGCACTTGGGAGGCAGAGGCAGGTGAATCTCTGTGAGTTCGAGACCAGCCTGGTCTACAAGAGCTAGTTCCAGGACAGGCTCCAAAGCCACAGAGAAACCCTGTCTCGAAAAACAAAAACAACAACAACAACAACAAAAAAAAAACAACAAAAAAGAAGTATAGTCTGCCTTCCAGCTTTGCACCCTGCTGGGCAGAGCTGGGGATGAATAGAGAGTGGGCAAGCTAAAACAAACCAGAATAGACCTAGACTGTAGTTGGCAGAGGCCCAGATGGCTACGTGGTGCCTGCGTGTGGTAACTGTGTGGTAGTCCACCCCACTGGGCAGCTTGACCAGATCGTGTCTGGAGGAGGAGGAGCCAGCCTCAGTTTTGTGACCCCTGTGGGACCTGAGGGACTTCAGGGAAGTCTGGCTTGTGAGGACTTCTGAATCCTGTCTTCAAGTGAGGATAGAGAGGTGGAGAAAAGCTAGCAGAGTTGACATCCCTCCTTATGGGAATTGTAAGCAGGAACTCTGCTCCAGACCTTCCAAACTCTAACGACTGAAGGTTTGTAGAGGCCCCATTTCCCTGCTCTGGGTGTGTATGTGGCTCTCACACAGTCATCGTGGCCGTGAGCACGCTGCCTACCTGGACTTAGGGTCTTTCGAGGCTTTGGGGCAGGAGCTTCTGTTGCCACACCCCCAACACTGTCCTGTTTTTACAAATGTATATTTGTGTTTTACAGGAAAACTTTTGGAAGTCTCTTCTTGTCTTCCACCCTGTTGAGTGGGTCATTCTTTCTTTTCTTCGGAGGAGGCGGCACTCCAGAAAGTCAGATCATTCCTTAGGGATTGCTCCTGGTCCCACTGCCAGTGGCCCCACAAACTGCCCAAGCCACCCATTGTCTCCTGCTTTCAGGGGGGGCTTGATTGGTCTTACGCAGATTTCCTGGTTGTCTGTCCGGAATCAGTGGTCTCCCACTAGTTCGGGTCAGCTTTTTCTGTGGGTTTCTCCATCATGGTTTTGACCCCTTTGCTAGTGTTATTGCTTCTCCCTCCTTGACAGGACTTAGGAGCCTAGTGGTTAGATCCACAACTAACACCCTGCATCTGCCTCTCTGCATCTGCTTCCATCAGTTATCGGATGAAGGTTTTAGGAGATCGTGTCTACTTCCCCTTCCTAGGAGATCCATGTGTGTCTCTCTTAGGGTCCTTTCTGTTACCTTGCTTCTCTGGGGTTGTAGACGGTAAGCTGGTCATCCTTTGTTTTATGCCTATGGGCCAGGCGGTGGTGGCGCACACCTTTAATTCCAGCTCTCAGGAGGCAGAGGCAGGCCGATCTCTGAGGTTGAGGCCAGCCTGGTCTACAGAGAGTTCTAGGATAGGCTCCAAAACTACACAGAGAAACCCTGTCTTATTTCTGCCTCTCTTCATATTTTAGGCCATCTAGCCCATGGGCTTCTGGGTAATTCTTATGTCTACCCCTCCTTTCTTGCCAATGGGGTGCTAAGATTACAGATTCATGCCTCCACCTCCAGCTTTTTTGGGTCCCAGGGAACAGACTCCGATTGTCGGATTTGCAATGTAAGCCCCTTTACCCACTGCACCACATCCCTGGCCCCTTTGCTTCTGCTTCTTTTTATTTATCTATTACTATTGTTATTATTATTATTTTATTAATTTGTCTCTGTTGTTGGCCGAGCCAGTGGAGAACGACATGATGGCTTATGCCCAGTGTCCACCCCAGCTGAGGAGCTCAGTTACATGAAGGGCTGGCTCATTCTGTCATGAAGCAGCAGGAAGGGCGAGGAATTTCACTGTCTTAAGTGATGATCAGGTGACCCTCTGTATCCGTGGGTTTACCATCTACATATCCAACCAACCTCAAGTCAAAATTATCCAAAATGGGTGCTGGAGAGAGCTCAGTGTGGAAGAGCACTCGTTGCTTTCGCAGAGGACCTGGATTCGGTTCCCAGTGCCCACACAGTGGCTCACAACCATCTGTAACTCCAGTTCCAGGGGGTCTGATATCCTCTTCTGAACCCCATGGCTGTGGTGCGTATACACACACATTGAGACAAAGCAAACATTCATGCACACTAAGTAAATCTATAAGTAATGTTTAAAAGAAATTTTAGGAATTTCTAAAAGAAAACCGAAATTTCACTTTGCCTCATTCCAAAAAGTCACCCATGAATGAAGTGAGGTGCCAGCTGCAGCGTCTCTTCAAGGCCCTCCAGCTCCCTGACCCTTGAGCCTTTATTTGCTTGCAACGTAGCTGAGCCCGCTAAGGTGTCATCTGGTCGTGGGCACGTGCAGGCTTTTCTCCTTGTTATTCCCTCAATAGCGTCAGTTGACAGCCGCTTCCCTGGCATTGTCTTAGGAATTAGAAGTCATCTAGAGCCGTGTAGGATGTACCCGGGTACCCTCAGGTCTCCCACCTCCAGACAGGGAGAGGCATCTGTACCATTGAACACCCTAGCTATCCCCCTGCTGGTCAGAGTCCCACCTCAGCACATCCCACACTGCCTTCAGGGGACAGTGACAGCTCTTGTGGCCGGAGCGTAGGTTAACGCTTGGTCCTCTGCTCTGAGTATGCTTCCCAGGGGTCTGCTGGTCCCTTTCTTTCCCAGTAGGATCCTCTGGCCTCCAGCTTCCAGGGACTTTGCCTCTGTTCCAAGTGGTTCCCTGTAGGCTGTTTTATAAATTTTATAAATTGGGTCTTAGCTGATATGGGAGGCAATACGTTCCTCCATGATTTTTTTTTTTTTGTGTGTGTGTGTGTGTGTGTGTGTGTGTGTGTGTGACATATAAGTGTGGTCACTCCCTGGACCAGCTGTCCTGGCTAAGCCAGCCAGACCCAAGCAGAAGGGAAGCTTTCTGAGTCCTGGTAAATTCTCTCCTCCCATCCCCCATCCACTAAATGCAGACTAGGAGGCACTGGGATGGTCCCTCACTCACAGGAGGTAGTGTGGCTTCAGTCATTATTTATTTATTTATAATTATTTGTTTGTTTAAATGATTAAGCTCAGTTAAAGAGTGGCGCCAACATTCTATATAGCATAGACTACTGAAGCAAGCTGTCTATACCAGAAATCCCATTATTGATATTTGGTTCCATGTCTACTTCTTGCTGCACAAGAATCCTTTGCAGGGCATTTATCTTGTGGTCTGTGTCGTTGGAAGGTTTGTGCCCCCTTCGCTGTTTGCTCTGAGTGTCTGCATGTCTGCATGCAGGAAACGTCAGTCTGGCTGCCCAGATTTTGCCCTCTTCCCGCTGCTTGAGGCCCCGCATTCAGGTCTAAGCAAGGAGGAGCAGATAATGGGTGTGTCTGACTCACTGATCGGAGACAATGTTAAACTAGCTAGGCTCACCACTTGAAGGGCAAGCTGCCCATATTCTATCACTGCCTTTACTGCTTCAGTCTAATGTGACTTCATGCCAGGGAGTCCCTGCTTTCTAGCTGAGATCCCTTTGGATCTGAACCTAAGGTAGTATCCCCTAAGGACCCTTCTGACAGGACACACCTCCAGAGTGTCCCTGCCTACCCTTTGTCTGCACAGAGTGATTCACTGTGTTGTTGTCAATGAAGAAATTGAATAATCTCTTCTTTCAAACTCTTATGCAAGATGTGCCCTGTCCATGTTGTTTCGTGACATATTTAAAAATCTGACTGGTGGGCCAACCTGCAGTAGTGGCAGGAATCAGACGTGGAAGCTCAGTTTGGTGCTTGGAATGAGGTGGAGACATCCCTGCTCTGAAGGAGTTTCTGGTCGTGCAGTCCTTCATTTGGCAAAAGCCAGGTGCCACATTGTCAAGGTAGCATGACTGTGCCCGGCACAACGGTACTTAGTGAAAATTGCATGAGAAGGTATGGCTTGAATATTGAAAAGTCAGAAGACATAGGGCGATATCCCTTTAATCCCAGCACTCGGGAGGCAGAGGTGGGCGGATCTCTGAGTTCGAGGCCAGCCTGTTCTGCAGAGTGAGTTCCAGGACAGCCAGAGCTGTAGGTCTCGTGTGACATCACAGTGTTTCGGTTTGTTGAAGGTTTTCACTGAAGGTGCCCATTTGGTCACTTTTGCAACCCTCTGAGGTAATTGTCCCCCTGGTTCCATGGATAAAAACTGACTCTCCCATTCAAACCTGGGTTTTGGCTTCCTGGCCTCGTGTATCTCTGGCGCTGTCCCTCCCAGCTGGTGTGAAGAGGCTGGGGCCGAGTGAATGTCTGCGGGAGAGCATGTGGGGATGGAGACTCACCGTGCTCGTGTTCCTGCTTTCCCTGAGTCTGTGGTGACTCGGTTCACTTTCCACAGGATCCTCTTTTGGTCGTCTGTGCGGTCCCCCTTGGGGCTTTGGGTTTTGTGCCTTTTCATTAAAAGCAAACCACTTCACCACTCCGTGTCTCAGTGGCCATTAAATAAATCATCAGATCGCGAGTAACGGGCAGCAGTGGAGGGTATTAATAATTGAGCGTCCTAAAATAGACTTCTGTCTTTGCAGCTTGCCAAGAATATTGGGAATGCAGGCTTTAATGAGATCATGGAGTGTTGCCTGCCGTCTGAGGACTCCGTCAAACCCAACCCGGGCAGCGACATGTAAGTATGAGCAAAGGGTTGCTCTTTGCTGAGCCCTGTGTGCACGGGGACAGGTCTGGGGACACCTCAGCTGTTGCTTCCCGCTGGCTGAAGATCATTTGTTTTCACTTTGATTTTCTTTTTTTTTTTAGTCATTTCTGTGGGTCCAAATAGAAACGTGGTGTGACTGGTCTTGCTAGGTGACCAGGGGACAACAGGCTTTTTAGCACCTGAGCTACTCCCATGTACCTCTGTGCCCCTTGCTGCGGTGCTTTCCCTCTGCCCGCTTGCTTTCCCAGCGTGGTGGATTGTGCCTAGTCATCACAGACAGGCGATATGTGCCATTCTCTCTGTCAATGTCCTTCAAGATGTGCTACCTGTTGTCCCCTCCAGAAAACCTTTGTGTGTTTCACTGTTGAGAAGAACTGTGACCCACAAGCTAGTGCACCTTGTTGTGATTCCAGCTGACCACTGATGGACCATGTACAACAGGGATTGCGTGCTGGTTTTATCAGCGTTTCCTTCAAACACATTGAGCTTGAGGAGGTGGACAGGGCAGTGCCATGCTGCCCCTCAGACCTCATCCCTGTTTCTTAAAATGGCTGGCTTGCCCACAGGAGGGCTTGAGGGTGGTGTGCCTGCCATACCAGAGTATAATGTAAAACGAGGCAGAAAGAAGAGGAGGAGGACTAGGTCTGAGGCCCACAAACAGACGCCGCCTGTGTCTGAGCAGCAGGACATGGGGAAAGTGGGGAGGATAGGGGAGAAGAGGAAGCTTTGCAATCTGTAACACAAACTACGGTTTCACTGGCATGGGCCTGGAGTTGAGTTAGTGGGAGAACAGTGTGTAGGGTCTGTGCACGGCAGAACACTTAGGTCTTTGTAGCTGTTCTATTTGGGAAACTGAGGCCGCAGAAGGGTAGGACCTGTATTTTTCCCTTGTACTCTGATCCGCTGAGTACTGGAAACATTCCAGGGGGTGAGTAGGGGCGAGTAGGGGGGGTCATTCGTTGGCCACCTTGGGTGCCAAGGGTCTCAGACCAGCCGCGAGCTGGTGTTTGATTATAGTCGGTCTGTGTTTGCATCCCGTCGTAAGTGAGCATCTGGGACACAGCCTCTCCCAGAGATTGGACAACATGGTTGTAAAGCATTGTCTTCTGCATATGAGATGCTAATTTTAGATCTGACCTGGAAAGCCAGGATTTCTTGTTCTTTTTCAGGCCACGGGGTGGGGCAAGTTCTTTGCAGTTTTAGTCTAAGCCCCAGTTTCTCCCATAAAAAGGAAGAATATGCTGCCCACCTCAAAGAGGTATTGGGGAAATCAGAAAGATGGTTTGCAGTCAGCCTGGGTGTGAATGGTATTGATAACAGAATCTATGCAAGTGCCCTGACTGACTGTCTATTGAGAAATGAAGGTCCCTTGTGGTTACTCTTCTCTTGGGATCCACGGGTGCCCAGTACCTTCCCGGATAACTGGAGGACTGCATTTAGTGAAGGAAATGCCATGGTCCAGCATGCTGAGTTTAGTGATGACTGGCGCTTGATGTTGGCTTTCTGGTTGTTTGTGACACTGGTCCCCTGGGAGGCTGTAATGCCAGTCAGCTTTAAACAAAGAGCAGAGTAACTTTTCCATACCAGGATTAGAGACTGGAGAGGTGGCTCAGTGGTTAAGAGCGCTTGCTGCTCTTGCAGAAGACCTGGGTTTGGGTTCCAGCACCTACGTGGTGGCTTCAACAAGTCAGAACTCTAGTACTTGAGGCTCTGATGCCCTCTTTCTGGCCTCTGCAGGCACCAGGAAATGTACATGGTGCACACACATGCATGCAGGCAAAAACATTCATACACATAAAAATAAATCAATGAATCAATCTTTTTTAAAAAAAATTATGAAAGCAGAACATCTGTTTGTTCTAGGGGTAAATGAGCCTAAGAATGAATCCCACCTCTCAACATCTGTGCTCAGTCCTCTATGAGGCGCACACGCGCATGTGCACACGCACACACCCTTGACACTTCTCACAGGAAGCTTACACCCTCAGAAATGAGAGTGAATGGCTGTCACAGTGATGAAAACACGCTCCCAGTCATTCTTCCACAAGTGAGATGATCTGCGTGACCAGCTGTGGTGGTCCAGGACCGTAATCTCTGCAATGGCCAGGTTAGGCTAGCCTGGACTATACAGTGAGTTCTAGGCTCACCTGGGCTACATTGTGGGTTCAAGGCTAGCATGGGCAGCACAAGGAGACCCTTAATCTGACTACCCCCACCCGCCCAAATAAAAGATGATTAATTGTATGACTCTTTGTGTGCCTCCGGAAGCCGGCTTGTTCTTAGAGCCTTCCATCACACTTGACAGCATATTCAGGTTTCACATACCGTTCTGAGGAATTGTGTTCCATCCATTTTTGTCTTTGCCACCACAGTATGTTGCTTGTAGTGATTCGGTAAATATTTAATGGCTCAATAAATCAAAGAAATAGCCCCTGCTCTATGCCAGCTTCATTCGGCGAATGTTTTACGCCTAGGTTTGATAGAGTGAGCTGCTTGTAGCTTGATGTAAGTACACACGATCTTCAGCCATATGCTGAAGGGAAACCAAAGGCACCCACTAATGGCCTGTGAACCCCCAGTTGGGAGTGGAGGCAGAAAGCATGTGTGACCGGGCCACCCAGAGACCAGATTGCATCTACTCATAGAGGCAAACTGTTTCTGAATCCCCGAGAAGCCCCACCTCCACTCCCCACTCCCACCCCCAAGAACACCAGATGGATAGGTCTGTGGTGGTCTGTTGCTTCCCACCACACAGCTCAGTCTATGCATTTTTAAAAAGCCGAGAGCACACTAATAACACAATCTATCTCGATGCAACCAGGGGGTCACAGAGATCTGTCCCATGTTTGGGTTGGAACCACCTCCAGGGTACTCAGAGCCCCAGATACATAAATATCTGTTTTAAAGCACAAAAACAGCATTTGATATGGTGGTGTACACTCAAAAACCCAGCGCTCTAGAAGCTGAAGCCGGAGGATCCTGACCTTGAGGCCAACCTGGGTTATATAGTGAGACTCTTTCTTTTTAAAAACAAAACGAAACAACAATGACAACAAAAAGCCTAGAACTTCAGACTGGAGAGATGACTCAGTGGTTAAGAGTACCTACTGCTTGCCAGGTGATGGTGGCGCACACCTTTAACCCCAGCCCTTAGGAGGCAGAGGCAGGCAGCTCTCTGTGAGTTAGAAGCCAGCCTGGTCTGTGGAGTGAGTTCCAGGACAGTCTGGGCTGTAACACAGAGAAACCCAGTCTCAAAATGCCCCCCCAAAAATAATGAAAGAAAGAAAGGAAAAAGAGTGCATACTGTATTGAGTTGAGTTCTCAGCACCCACGTCACGGTTCTAAGTCTGTACCTTTAGTTTGAGGACATCCAAAGCCCTTGTCTTCCGTGTGTCCTCCCCACCTCGTTCCCTGTCCTTCTGGAGATGAGAGGCCATCTGAGCAGTGGCTCTTGGCCTGGTTAACTCACCAGCTGCCCAATGCTGGCTTCTAGGAATGGCGCCCACTACATCTTACAATGCAGGTGTTACAAGGCCCAGGCTTAGAGAAATGCTGTCTGTAGGCAGCAGCAAAATGGCAGAGAGCTGCCTGCTTTTGTTCTCACCTGGAAGGAGGGGATGTCGGGAGTGTTTCAGAATGCCGAGCGGACCCACGCACTCCCGAACCCCAGTGTCTGTCGGCCAGAACCCCTGCCATTTGAGGTGTGGTAACTGAACATTGTCATTTAGTTTACACTTCCTGCCACTGATGAGTGAGTGATTTTTATGGCACGCGTGAAGACTGCAAAGGAGAGGGTGAAGATATGGCTGTCTGGTAAGTAGGAAGAAACAAGGAAAAGGCCCAGAAGAGGGCGCATCAGGGTGACCAGCCCGTGTGAGGAGGTGGCTTGGGACGGCTGAAGGAGGAACATGTGGATGGAGGGATATAAGCAAGATAGGCAAAGACACGGGTTAGGGACCTCAGTGTGCTGAGATGAGAGCTCAGGCTCACAGGAGGGACAGCAGCAGGCAGCTGAGAGGAAGTGAAGAAGCCACACCCTCAGCTTCTGTCTTTACAACTGGGTGAAGCCCAGGACTGCTGCGTGAAACTATACACGCCTGTCCTTAAAGAAGGAGCCCACAGGGCCCCAAGGGGCCGGGTCGCGTTGAGATGATGGGCTAGGGGGATCGGCAGAGGCCTTCAGTGTCTCACCCGTCAGTTATGTCTGGTTTCAGGACCGCGCGGAAGGACTACATCACAGCCAAGTACATCGAGAGGAGATACGCAAGGAAGAAGCACGCGGACACCTCGGCGAAGCTCCACAGCCTTTGCGAGGCCGTCAAGAGCAGAGACATTTTTGGCTTACTCCAAGCTTACGCTGATGGTGTGGACCTGACAGAAAAAATCCCACTGGCCAATGGGCATGTAAGAGGGGCTGCAGAAGGATGAGGAATTAGGGGTGAACAAGGGAGCTGTGTTCAGCCATGCTATCCTCCATTATTGTGCCCACTCCCTGGACAGAATAGGTGGCATGTTTTCTTTATATTGGTAAATAAATGTGCCGGTTGGACATATTTTATCCTACTTGCTTGGGCCATAAGTGTTTTTAATTTGGGGCATTTTTTTAGGTATGGAAATACTTGCTATATAGTGAGATAGTGAGATCTTAGAGGTTGGCACAGCCAGCTTGTGTCTCTCAAATGCTGCACACATGGAGGTGATTTTGTCCAATACTGTCTGCCCCCTCCCCCCATCTTGACATCTGAGCTCAGGTGTGGGATTTTCTGCCTGTCACAGAGTTTGGGGTTGTGTTCTGTTTTGGATTTGACTTGCATTCGGGACACCCAACCCATTTACCTGCAACACTATGATGTGCAAACATGGCATTTTGATGTAGATTTACAATGTGGAATGGCCGCAGTATACATCATCTCCTATACTTACTTTTGCCGTGGACACATTTCAAATCTACTTGGCAATTTTGAATTTATAATTCAAATACATTATTAACTATAGCCGGTACTATGCAACAGGAACCCTCCTCACACACACCCTTTTTTTTAAAAGGGTCTCACTCTGCTAACAATCCTCCTGCCTCAGCGTCCTGGGTACTGAGATTACATTTGTATACCACCACACCTAACTGAGTCCTTTCAAATGGAACCTTTGTATGTTTTATTTATTTATTTATTTTTTAAAAAAGGCTTAATTTGATTTTCTGTGTATTACCTGAGTGTATATATGCACCTCGTGTATGTAGCCGTCCTCAGAGGGCAGCAGAGGGTGTCAGCTCCCTTGGAGCTGGAGTGACAGGTGGTTGTGAGCCTCCTGTATGGGTGCTGGGATCTAAACAGAAGTCCCTATGAGAGCAGCAAGTCATCTTAACTGCTGAGCCGTCTCCTTAGCCCAATCAGTTTATTCTGAAGCCAAATGTATAATGCCAGATGTTGAAGGGAAGCCCATTGGAGGTGGAAGGACTCCATCATCAGAAGCTTAAAAGCCTAAGAGGACCCTCCTTCCCGTAGATGGGTTAGTGTGGGCAGCTGGTCCCAGAGCATCTCTGAGACCATGCTGAGGTGTGCCGTGGCCAGGACCATCTTGTAGCTCCCAGAAGGGATGGATACATCACCCCCTCCAGCAACCAGATGATAGGTACTTTTGGGATTGTGTCTGTGTTACACTGCTGGTACCTAAGGACCTGCCGAGTCTCCTGGTCTTTCTGACAGAATCCCCATGGGCACATGCTCCAGGTCCAAAGAGCCTCCCGGTCTCAGGACTGGGGTCCTCATCCTGTGTGGTCGGCTACTAGGTAGGGCCATCATGTTTGGACCTAGGCTAGATCCCACAAACGGGAACTGGGGTAACATTTCCTCCTAGTGACACAGGCTCTTCCTAACGTTAGCCGCTGTCACTCCCATTCTTTCTGAGGAGAAAACTCAAGCCCTGTGGCTAAGGCAGAATGTGCCCACACTGCCCAGAGGACAAGTAAAGAAAGAGACAGCCACCCTGTTCGTGCCTTTTGTGTTTTGGATTTTTGCCTTTCCTCTAATTGTGGCCCACCCACCCACCTTCTCTCTACTTGTGGTGTTGATGTCGGGATGGGAACACAGCTGAGATGATTTGAACTTGAAATGCCCTGTGTTTCTCAGGCCCTGTGATTAGGAGGGAAGGGACCAACCTCTAAGGTACCCTGTTAGTGTTACTCAGTTACTTTTCCATGTCTGTGATGAGACACCATGACCAAGCTCCTTATAGAAGAACTTTGTATTTGGGGCTTCCGGCTGCAAAGGGTTAGAGTCTGACCGTCATGGTGGGGAGCATGGCGGCAGGCCGGGAGGTAGGTGCTGGGGTAGTAGCTGAGAGCTCACAGCTTGAGACACATCCACAAGGCAGAGGCAGACAGACAGACAGACTGGACTGGAAATGTCACAAATCTTTTTCAACTTCAAAGCTCACCCCCATTGACATACCTTTTCCACCAAAATCACACCTTCTAGGGCTTTCCAAGTTGTTCCACTAACTGGGGACCAAATATTCAAACATGTGATCCTATGAGGGCCATTCTCATCCAATCCATTAGATACACCTCTTGCTGTGGTGGTTGAAACGTGGGCACTCTGCACCATAGATGGCCGTTTCGGGGGGAAAGGCTGTTGCACCTTGAAGGTCCTGGGGTTAAAAGATGCCACTGGAATTGCAAATGTCTTGGTTTGAATTTCAGGAGCCAGATGAGACGGCCCTCCATCTTGCGGTCAGATCCGTGGACCGGACTTCTCTTCACATTGTGGACTTCCTGGTCCAGAACAGGTGGGTGTCGCACTAAGTGGATGTCTTTGTTCTTATTCTTGGGGCTTCCCAGCAAGGGACCAGATGCCGTCTCTACTGCTTGGGCTCTGTTGCCAAGATGCTCATGTCTCAAGTTTAAATATGAATTATGAGGATTCCCTAGAAAAGCCCAAAGTAGAAGTGAAGGCCTTCATGGTACCTATGAGATCCAAGATATAGAGTCTAAGAGAGGCCCAGGGAACCGTGGCTGCTCAGATCCCAGCCGTGTGGGGGCCAGGACCATCAGCTGTGGCTTGAGCTTTTCTCTGGTTTGTCATGTGGGTGGGTCTTCCTCCTATAAGTCCCCACACAGCTTCTCAATAGCAGAGAGCTATGAAAATGTGAAGATGCATTAGCCCCTGGCATAGGCCGGAAATTGTACATCAGAAGGAGAGACTTATGGTACCATCAGCCCTAAGAAACGGTGATGCTTGTGAAGCCCAAGTTCACAGAACTCAGGGTTGAGTCAGTGAGACATGCTCTCCTCTGAGGCCAGCCCAGGGCCTGATGTGGGATGCTGGACGTTTGCTAAATAGCCAGTTTGTATCTCCGCCTCTTCCTGAGTTCTTCTGGGACAGCAGCCTGGTTTAGCCCCTTCTAAGATAGAAGGAAGACAGTGATAAGGATAGGAGGTAGTTTGGGGTGAGCTCAGTGGTAAGCGCTTGCTTCACATGCCTGAACCCCGCGTTCCATGTCCAGCACTGCACAAAGAAAGGAAGTGGGGGTTCTGAGGTGTCCCTACACTTAGGCAGCTATTTTCCTTTTGCTGGGAGCAGTGGGTACCATCCCCAGGGTGCTTCTGTCCCCATTTATCAGCCTATGGATGCAAGGATCCTGTCCTTTCTCAGCAGCGGTGAGATTAGCGGTGCTAATCTCTTTTATCACATATGTGGAACACATGCACCTTTGGTTTTGGATAACCTGACCTCCTTCTATGATAGAAGAACACGTGACAATCTTCAGAAGTGTCCCGCTTCACCTGCTTTCAGGGGCCTAGGGCCAGGCTTGCAAGAGTCCCGGGACACTAAACTGCAGAGTAGCATTCCCTTCCTAGACGGAAACTTCAAGAAACAAAATGAAAGGGGCTGGAGAGATGGCTCAACCGTTAAGAGCACTGGGGGCTCCTCCAGAGGACCCAGCTTCAATCCTCAGCACCCACATGGTGGCTCACAGCCGTCTCTACCGCCCATCCTAGGGAACACAACGCTCTCTTCTGGTTTCCATTGGTACCAGGCATGCACACATGGCTCAGACATACATGCAGACAAAATACCCATTAAAATAAAAAGTTATTTTAATGAAAGAAAAGAAAAGGAACAAAATGAAAAGTTTGCTTCCTCTCTGGTGTGACAGGAGAGACATTGCTTCATGACTGTAATTTTGCTACTGCTATGAATTGAATTGTAAGTATCTGACATGCAGGCTGTCTGATACCCGAACCCTGTGAGAGGGTCGTCTGACCACCAAGGCATTGCAACCCACAGGTTGAGAACCGCTGCTTTAGCCCAAACTCAGCAACAGCACCGCCACCATTCATTCTTGGTCTTCTCTGTCTTTGTTGCATCTGAGCCGGCTCGTTCCCTGACTGCCTTCACAGTGGTACCCACCCACTGTGGGGATGAACTGTTAATTCTGCTAATGCACATCTCCCCATGCGGGGCAGTCCTCTGGCCCGTGACTCTGTTGTTTTTTTTTTTTCTTTTTATTTATTTATTTATTAAAGATTTCTGCCTCCTCCCCACCACCACCTCCCATTTCCCTCTCCCTCTCCCAATCAAGTCCCCCTCCCTCGTCTTCCCTAAGAGCAATCAGGGTTCCCTGCCCTGTGGGAAGTCCAAAGACCATCCACCTCCATCCCATTCTATTAAGAGGAGCATCCAAACTGCCTAGGCTCCCACAAAGCCAGTACGTGCAATAGGATCAAAAACCCATTGCCATTGTTCTTGAGTTCTCAGTAGTCCTCATTGTCCGCTATGTTCAGCGAGTCCGGTTTTATCCCATGCTTTTTCTGACCCAGGCCAGCTGGCCTCGGTGAGTTCCCGATAGAACATCCCCATTGTCTCAGTGTGTGGGCGCACCCCTCGCGGTCCTGAGTTCCTTGCTCGTGTTCTCTCTCCTTCTGCTCCTGATTTGGACCTTGAGATTTCAGTCCGGTGCTCCAATGTGGGTCTTTGTATCTGTCTCCTTTCATCGCCTGATGAAGGTTACTGTTCAGGAGGATGCTTATATGTTTTTCTTTGGGTTCACCTTCTTATTTAGCTTCTCTAGGATCACGAAATCTAGGCTCAATGTCCTTTATTTATGGCTAGAAACCAAATATGAGTGAGTACATCCCATGTTCCTCTTTTTGGGTCTGGCTTACCTCACTCAGGATAGTGTTTTATATTTCCGTCCATTTGCATGCAAAATTCAAGAAGTCATTGTTTTTTACTGCTGAGTAGTACTCTAATATGTATATATTCCATACTTTCTTCATCCATTCTTCCATTGAAGGGCATCTAGGTTGTTTCCAGGTTCTGGCTATTACAAACAATGCTGCTATGAACATAGATGAGCATATACTTTTGTTGTATGATAGGGCATCTCTTGGGTATATTCCCAGGAGTGGTATTGTTGGGTCCAGAGGTAGGTTGATCCCGAATTTCCTGAGGAACCGCCACACTGCTTTCCAAAGTGGTTGCACAAGTTTGCATTCCCACCAGCAATGGATGAGTGTACCCCTTTCTCCACCACCTCTCCAGCAAAGGCTATCATTGGTGCTTTTTATTTTAGCCATTCTGACAGGTGTAAGATGGTATCTCAAAGTTGTCTTGATTTGCATTTCCCTGATCGCTAAGGAAGTTGAGCATGTTGTTTTATCTCTCTCTGTCCGTGTTCCAAACAGCGGGAACCTGGATAAACAGACAGGCAAGGGCAGCACGGCCCTGCACTACTGCTGCCTGACCGACAACGCCGAGTGCCTCAAGCTGCTCCTGCGGGGAAAGGCATCCATCGAGATAGGTGAGCTGCCCGGGGTGCACTGGGGTGCGGGGGGGCTCTGCTGCCCCCCCCCACCTCCTTTCTGCCTCTCTGTACTTCTCCCTACCTATCAGAGTGTCGGAGTGACGTGACAGGCTCCGCCTACTGTCTGTCTTAGCCTGTGACCGCACGGGCAGCCCTCAGGAATGCTGAGGGTAGGCCTCGCAGAAGCCCTGAGCTGGGTGAATCTAGAGTGGCTGTGTAGCAACCCTGGCTCACCTCCCAAAGTCGGACTAAGCCTTTTGACACGGGAGGTGCTGTAACTGCCCTCTCCTTTCATTTGTCATCCTGTAACAGGTCCTAATATCCCTTGCCCCTTGTTCCCCTCGGTTGCCGGTCCTTGACCTGCTGATCCTGCCAAGGCACAGTTTTCCCTCTGCCATATGTGGCTGGTTCCTGATGAAGTATTCGGAGAACTACTGAACCAGACGAAAAGTTGATGAAAAGATGCATTCTGCTCGAAAGCCACACCTACAGAAGCTAATCAAGACAGACGTGGTGGCACATGTACTTGAGAGGCAGAGGCAGGGGGATGACTGTGTGTTTGAAGCCAGCTCAGTCTCTGCAGTGAGTTCCAGCAAGGCAGAGCTATTTATAGATACCCTGTCTGAATTTAAAAAGAAGGGGGAAGAGGAAAACAAAGCCCAAAAGAAGCAAGGGCCAGCTCAGATGTCTGACCTACAGGGCTCACTACCTTCTAGTGTGTGTGTGGGGAGCAACTGTGCATGCTCTTGCCCTCTGGATCGCTTGTAACTGGGGTCATGGCTCTAGTTGGTTGGCTGCCTTAATGGTTCTTAGGTAGCGCCATTCTTTCTTTCAAAACCATAGCTTCTCTACGCTATTGTATCCTGTACGACTAAATGGCAGCCACCCCTGCCCAGGTTAACCTGACCGCATCCGTGACTACCGCTTTCTTTAGTGAGGTGTCCCCACACTGCACGAGATAGTCTTTGTTATCAGCTTCATGGGACTTGGGATCACCATGGAAACCAGTCTCTGGGCGTGTCTCCAAGGGTGCTTCTAGTGGGATGGATGACAGCGTCCCCTGCACTGTGGCCCTGGACCTACTGAACTGAGATGATGCTACAGAACTCAGCCGAGTTCCCAAGCAATAAAACACAAAAGGCTGAGAAACGCTTAATGATAAGTTCAAGATCCAGGCACCTCCACAGCACCACCAGCTGGGGATCGAGCCTTCAACATCCGTGTCTCCAGGGATGTTTTATATGCTACGCTTAAGGCCAAGTTCTGATGTCTCCTTACCCTCCCTTGACTTTCAGCCAATGAGTCAGGAGAGACGCCGTTGGACATCGCCAAGCGGCTCAAGCATGAACACTGTGAGGAACTGGTGAGCATCCGCCATGGGCAGATGGCCTGGGACGTGATGGAGTCGGGGGCGGGGTAGGGGTGGAATCGAGCCTGGCTCCCTGGACACTGACAACAAGGACAAGGCACACACAGCAGTATACATCTGCTGGGGTAAACCCAGTGCTCACTGACCTGGAGGAGCTCTCAAGAACCTTCAGGAACCTTCCTCATCCAGATGGCTACCCCTTATGGTGAAACTTGTGACTCAGTGTGTGCTTATTGGCCATGATGGTAGCCCTGGCTCCTCAGGCAGCAAGACCAAAGGATGTGTGGTACCCATGTATGCCTGGCTCTCGCCAGCGTGTGCAGCTTGAGGAAAGGATGGGTCTTTACACTGTGTGGTACCCATGAATGCCTGGCTCTTGTCAGCGTGTACAGCCGGCTTTCCTACTTGTATCCTTCAACCTAGAGCTTGCAGGTCATTCTGTGCTGTGTTTCTCTTCTCTTGTAGAAGTAGAGTAGCTTCGGACAGTGGAAAGCTCCCCAGTCCTGGGCTTGCAGTGGACTGTGCCTCACTGCAGCTTGGGGAACACACACCCAAGCTGTTTCCTCATTTGTGAAGCTGAGTTAGTTGTACCTCTTTGCAAAGTTATCGTCAGAATTGTTGAATTTTATTAACGCAAATACGCTATGAGTACTCAACCTTCATGCTGCACAAGTCAACGATAAGCAAAGGCACTGGTGTAGACTCCACCCATCAAGTTATTTAACCTATAATCCCCTGTTTTTGGATGAGGAAGCAGGTACAAAAGAGTCAAGTGACTCATCCAAAGTCACACACTGACTCGGGAACAATTAAGCCCCAAACATCAACTATACATTAGAAATCGGCATACCTCCTGTACAGACGGAGTGGAATTAACCAGCCACTTTCTATGAGAGGACTGAAGAAAGGGACATGATTTCCTATAGGGCTTATTTCTCTTATTGTGAGAAGACTAGCTAGGTAGCGAACTCATTCCTTCTGAGGTCCAGTTGATCCCATGTTGTACTAATACCTGTAAGATGGTCATCACCTTTTAGGTCCCCCAATCCCTTGCCTGTGTGGCATACCGCATGGTTTCCAGAGAATCACTGACAGGGAGGTTTGGGTTATCCTGCATATCAGGTCCAGGGACCACCAGGAAGATCAGGGATTTAACGAGCTATCCTGGAGCAGAGTGGAATTTCCCCGTGAGTCCTCCAGGCCCTCCTCCCTGCCTTGTTCATTCTTGGCCTGGACAGCCATACGTGTCTGTCCTTTGTGGTTGAGCATGGGGGCAGCAACACTAACTGTCCCTCCTCGTCCTTAGCTGACTCAGGCCTTATCAGGAAGATTTAATTCCCACGTTCATGTCGAATATGAATGGCGATTGCTGCATGAGGACCTGGACGAAAGCGACGATGATGTGGACGAGAAGCTTCAGGTCTGTGCCTCCCTGCCTCATGAAGTGTTTCCGTGGCCGGATGGTTTCCGTGGCTGAATGTTTTGTGTGCTCATTGATATGGGTGGGTTCCAGGCTTCCCCTTCCTGTTTCTCTCCCGGCCTCCTCTCCAGCCCACACCAATGGAAGAACGGGACAGGCGTTCTATGATTGTAGGTGCCTTGTGGGGGAGAACACCCTGCTTGCTATGGAGCCATTATACAGCATCAGGTCCTGCAGGCAGGTGACACTGTTTATGTGGCTGGTCATGTTTACCCGAGTGACCTTAGAAACCAGCACATGGGAACTACTCAGCTGCCTTATAGTTCACTGCATTCAACTCCTTTTACTGGATGGGGACTTCAGAGTCTCAGGAGAGGCTGGCTCAGCCCAAAGGACACAAGTGTTTTCATACAGCCTTGGAACGAGCATAGGGCTCTAGTCCTAGTCCAGTTCCCTCTCACACACCCTGCCAAGCACACCTTGGGGGTACCTCAGGACGATGCCATCTTCACACGGGTCTGTGGTTGCACAGCCAAGCATAGGCAGCCTCCCTCCAGACCTTGTTACGACCCTTCCTAGCTCACTCCACAGCACACTGCCAGGTGTGCAGTATGTCCTCTAGGAACATGAGAGGAAGGACCTGGTCAAGCACATTTTCATGGTTTAATGTCTCTTCCCCCATACAACTTTAATATTCTTGTAAAATGTAATACATGATCAATAGATACAAATGGAAGAAAGCATTTCTGAGGGCTGTTGAACCATCCGTGATAGAAAAGCCTGTAACATCCGTTCTTGGTGTTTCCTACAGTATGGTTCTATAAATGACAGAACATGGTTGTAGCTCAATAAATAGTTTTTTTTCTTTTTTCTTTTCTTTTTTTGCCTACAGGATATTTTCTTGACTCAATAAATCTTTATTTATAAAAGCACTAAGGTACTTCTGCCAGTCCTGAGGACCTGAATTGGATCCCTGGAGCTCACATGGTGGAAGGAGAGAACTAAGTCCCCCAGTGTCCTCTGGCCCCCACACGTATACCAATACACATACACAAAGAACACACTATTTTTTTTAAGCAAGCAATAACCCAGGAATCAAGACTTAACTGCAGTACCCCCAATTTACTGGGCTCTCAACAGTTCAGAGGAAAGTGAAAAGGACTTGTTGACCTGCGCTGAATTAAGCACAGTATTGGTAGAGAGCAAGCGCTGCTCGGTGGCCAGGGCCGTTCTGTCCCTTAAGATAGTGTGTTTGGGAAGGGATCCTCAAGGGCAGCATGTAGCTAGGCTGAAGTAGCTGGTTGGTAAGATGAAATAGCTTCTGTTTGAAGTCCTTCACAGAAGAAAGACTTGCAATTAGTAAACCATGGCTCCGTAGGTGTGTGTGTCTTGATTATAAGACAGGAGATGGGTGGGATTTAAAATTCTGCAGCTCAAATGAAGCCGCGTATGTCAGGCTGAAATGGTGCCTACCACGCAGCCGTGATGGATGCATCTCACTGTTCACCGAGCTGATATCACGCAGGGAAAGCCGTACCTCCAGCTCATGCTCTCACCCCCGGCATTTCTCTGCAGCCCAGTCCTAACCGGCGAGAGGACCGGCCCGTCAGTTTCTACCAGCTGGGGTCCAGCCAGTTTCAGCCCAATGCTGTGTCTTTGGCCAGAGATACCGCAAACCTCACCAAGGACAAGCAGAGGGGCTTCGGGCCCAGCATCTTGCAGAACGAGACCTACGGAGCCATCCTGAGTGGCAGCCCGCCCTCCTCTCAGTCGTTACCCCCCAGCACCACCAGTGCACCCCCGCTCCCACCACGGAATGTTGGCGGCAAAGGTATAGGATTTTGAGTCCCCTACAAATGCCTATGGGCTTTGACTTTGAGAAGTTTGATGTATGGGTGTTTATTCTGTAGCTATTTTCTCTCTGCTGCCTTAAGGAATTCCCTCGCTCTCAGCTTGCCAAACCTGTAGAGATTGTCCTTGGGTTCTTACTCTGACAGAGGAAGTGTGCAGAGTGATGCAGGGCTGTCCCAGGCCAGCCAGAGGTGACAGCTTGCAGCTGGCCAGCCAGGATGCCCTCCACTGCCCGCCCCGCCGTGCTCTCATCCGTTCCCCCCTTGGTCCCCTCCCGGTGTCCTGATGATTCCCTTTCTTCTTCCTCGGGGCTAGCTTAAGACACATGAGGACTTTGTGTGTCTAGCATACCTTTGAAATGAAGGAGTTAAAGTAGTAACTTGAGGGACAGTGCTCAGCCTAGTTGTAAGAACCTCAAATGTTTGAGCCTTCCTGATGTCTTAAGTGTGAGCAGCTCAGGAACCTACCCCGTCTGAACATAGCAGGTCCACTCAACAGGTGACTTTTTTTTTGCGTGTGTGTTTGTTTGCTTTTTTTTGCAAATACAGAAAAACAAAAGCGTTTGTCTGATAGTGAAGTGCTTCTTGAAGTGGCCAGCAGATGGCCAGCCCAGCTCTGCCAGGCTGCCAGTCTTAGGTGGTAGTCTTCAGGGCCTCCAAGGTCAAGGAGGGGCTTCCCTGGAAAGAATCATAGTTTCCACTTGCTGTCTCTGGGCTGTGGCTGCCATGCATAAAAACATTGCAAATGTTCCCTTGCTGCAGCCGGTGGCGAGGAAGGGATAGGCAGTGTGGGGTGGTACTGGATATTGAGTATCCGGAAGAGCAGGACAGACCACATGTGTCCCTTCCCTGCTTTAACACTCCAGGAGGGTAGTGAGTCACTGAGGAGCAAAAGTATGAAAAGCAGACCCTCTACTCCCTGCTTCCACCGGCACCCCCACGTTTGATTCCTTCTGGACATTATGAACACTCCCTGTCGCCTCCTACAGGCTGTCCATGGCAGTGCAGGTCCTTACAGACATCTTACTGGTTCTTTATCCCAGAGATGTGTGTTAATTCCGAAAGGCCGAGTGTCACAGAGACTGGGTATCTGCATTCCCAGGAGCAGCTTGTGCTGACTCTGTGGCAGGAGAGATTTCTTTCACTCTGTTGTATGGTAGGAGAGGATGGCTCAGCTCCTCGTATTGGTTTCTTGCAGTCCTGGAATCGGAGGGATTGCTTTTTCCACTTTTTTTTTGGCCATTCTATATTTAGCTCTATTTTTTTTTCACATGAAGGAAATTGCGCTATCCCGCATCTTCCCCGCCCTAGGGTCCATACTTGGCATGAAGATGGTATTCTCACACCCCGGGATGGAGAATGGGGTTAATGCTGCACTGTATGCCACAGTGGGGCGCAGAACTTCCTCACCACAGGGCAATGTAAAGGCTGCCTGCCAGTCCTGGGGCTGGCCTGGGAGGGCGTGTCTCCTCTCTGCCACGCCCAGCTCTGCCTTAGCCACCCCTGTGCGTTTGAGTAAGTGGTACACAGTGAGAAAGACCATGACCAGGGAAGTGCTATCACTTTAGGGGTCACCTGAAGCTACCGGATCATACGTGCCGAGTTCCAGGAGGCTGGGGAGAGCCCCGGCCCTCGTGTGTGGAACACACCCTTCCTCTTGCCCACACTGGCTGAGAACAGGGTCTCTCTGGGAGGTAATAGAAGGGCAAAGATGAGCAGAGGTTCCAGAGGCCCTGAGTGCAGCGCTCAGTAGATTTATGGCTTTGTATTTCCTTCTCCGAACCGTGGCATTTTAAAAGCTCACCATCAGATCGAAGAGGCCACCTGCGAGGATGTCCTGGAGCTGCTTACTGTTTTATTATTGTTGTTAGGATTTCTGGGTGCGTCTCCCTTTCCCTACTAGGGAAAAGAGTAAATCTTCAGGGTTCTGTTGCTGTTCTAGAAGGCTCATGTTGACCATTTTACGAGAGAGAGGATCAATAACGAAGTGTTTTGTTTCTGTTTTTGTTCTGTGTGTGTGTGCGCGCGCGTGCCTGTGTGTGCATGTGTGTATGCGTGTGGGTTTAGTTCAGGCAGCCACCTCGGCTAACACCCTGTGGAAGACAAACTCTGTAGGTGTGGACGGTGTCAGCAGGCAGCGATCTTCGTCAGATCTGCCAGCTGTCCACCCACCGCTGCCCCCTCTGCGAGTGACGTCTACCAGTACGTTTTTTTCCTCCTCCTTTGTCCTCTCTTGCCAGTGGGCCTTATGAATCTGGAAAACAGGGGGCACTGTTGGCAGCCACTTGGGGGAGACCACCGTGGGCTGCCCACAGATACATACCAGATGTTGCCCGTGTGGCCCCAACCCTTGCAGTCTCTACCTCAAAACCCCCATCTGCTCCCTCAACCCACTCCCAAGATGGCTCACTCTTTTCTCTGTCTCGCCAGCATTTAACAAAACTCTCTCCCTCTCCACACAACATCCTTCCAGTTCCGTTAGCTGAAAAGTGATTTGGGGGTGGTCATTTCAGTCATGATCTGGCATGAGATTCTTTTCACGCCAGTGTATAGTTGGCAGTTCCCCACGCTGGGAGCCAGGCAGTGGGAACGGGCCTTTCTCCTGCTGCAGAGACAAACGTTTTTTCCACTGGGTGAGTGACACCAGCCCTGTCTGCTCCCCGCCTCCTGCCTTGGCCTAAGGAGCGGGAAATTCAGCATCTCTGAATCTGTTGCTTCTGGGACACTGGAGCTCTTCCTAGGCCACGGTGCCTGCGGTTTAAAGAGAAAGCACCCTAGCCCTTCCGCAGGGATTGCCAAGAGGGACCATGTTAGCAGCTACAGCAGCAGCATGCGTCCAGGAAACTCTGCAGAGAATCTGGACAGGGTCCAGCTGCAGTGTCCTCAGGTCAAGCATTAGGAGGGCTCACAACTGCCTTCCCTTCTGCCTCTCAATATGGTGCTCCTGAGCGTTTCTGCTAAGACGGAAAAGGGAAGAGAGAGGGGGAGGAACCATGAACTAGATTCCCCCCTCCTTCTTGTTCCATATACGTTTGCTCCCATCTCGAGGCAGGCCATCGACAAGGGCCTGGCACTCTGTTGTTTTTGAGATGGGTGGGGTGAGGGAAGGCCCAGACACATGACCTCACTCTGTTGGTTTTGGTTTTTTTAAACAGCTCTGCCCACTCTAGCGGAGTCTGTTTGCCTCTGAGCCACAGCCTCTCATCTAGACAATACAGAGAGTAGTGGACACAGTCACCTCTCCCCTCAGATGGGGAACCCATACCACGATTGTCACAGTTTGTCCTCAGAGCTTACTCCACCCCCCTAGAGGCCAGTGGGGTATATAGCGTTCAATTCCCGTTGGGTGGTGGGTCATTTGATGCAAGAAGAACCCTGGCCCAAGCATTCTGGGCTCCCCAGGGCAGATGCCAGCCTTTAACCTAACCTCAGACTCTGGCTTACCCTGTTGGTTTTGGGGCAGTCGGCCACAGAATCCAGGGCCGGCCCCAACATAGGTTTCCAGCTAAACACACACAAACCTCAGCAAAGTTTCAGTAGTAGTTGAGGCTCGCTTTCCTCATGGGTTTGCTCCTCGCAGTTTCCCAGAGGAGACAAGCTGAGAAGCAGCCATGGGTGTTCCCAGAAGAATGCTAGAGAGGGAAAAAAAACTCCAGAAAGAGACTAGGTGTGTGACCTGGGTAGCTCACGCTCTCTTTCCCTCCCCCGTCTTCTCTCCACAGATCCCCTGACCACCACACCACCCCCGCCTGTGGCTAAGACGTCAGCCGCACTAGAAGGCATGAGCCAGTCAAGCAAACCCTCCCAAGCCGGGGCCTCGCAGAGCAAGCCCCCACCCCTGCCGCCCCAGCCACCCAGCCGCCTGCCTCAGAAGAAGCCAGCTTCCGGGTAACCGTTGCCCCTGACTGTCCGCTCTGTGCCTGGCCACAGCAGCCAACACTGCCTCTCCCATTCAGAGGGCTTCCAATGGCCTTGGCCCCATTTCTGCATCTCTTGGGATTTCTGTGTGAGCCCTGGAAATCTCCCGTGTTTCTGCCACGCTAGGGTGAGAGGCCAAGTGCTGTGTAACTTACTGACCAGCCCTCGAGGGTCCTTATGTTAATTCTGTGAGGAGGGTTTAGCTGAAGGCGTATTACAAGCTTAGATCTTTTTTTTTTTTTTTTTTTTTTGTTTGTTTGTTTGTTTGTTTTACGAGACAGGGTTTCTCTGTGGTTTTTGAGCCTGTCCTGGAACTAGCTCTTGTAGACCAGGCTGGTCTCGAACTCACAGAGATCCACCTGCCTCTGCCTCCCAAGTGCTGGGATTACAAGCTTAGATCTTAAACCTGTATAATCAATTTAGATTTTTGTGCGTTAAACACTGGGATTTTTGGAGTCAAGTTCTTAAGAAACTGAGCTCCCACTGGTTTTTTGTTTTGCTCCCTAGAAACATCATCTTGAATGCATGGTCCTTCCACAGGGTCACTGAATGTTTCCTATAGACAAGGGCTTTTTCCTTCATGCACACACTGCAGAGGGATCCAGTTACCTTTTTGAAAGCATTTAAAATTTTTTAAATTTTATTTTATATTTATGGGTGTTTTGCCTGCTTGTATGTCTGTATCATGTAATTTCTGGTGCCTAAAGAGGCCAGATGAGGGTGTCCAGCTGGAACTGGAGCTAAAGGTGGGTGCTGAGAATCGAACCTGTGTCCTGGAAGAGTAGCCAGTGTTCTGAGCCACTGAGCTGTCTCTTCAGCGGCTCCCCATCTCTGAATCTCTTAATCTATGCTTTTATAGTAGAAAGTAGATTTCATTTGAGTCTTCTTTTTGTGGATTCGCTTCTAAGGTGTGCGATCTGGGTGGGAGGTGACGTGGTCAGGGCTACAGGATACCTACCTTCATCTCTTTCTGTGGTCTGCAGCTCTCTCTATTGGAACTTGGGAGTTCACATCACCATATCCGCCTCCTCTCACATAGACGGCGCCAGCACTGCGTGTTATGAGACATACTCTCTTAGCTGTGTGCATGGTTCACGAGTCCCGTCACCAGGATTACGGGGTGACACACTGGAGTGGTTTGTCTTTGCTGTAGCTGGCACACACACACACACCCGCAGGATGGAAATCATTTAGTAAAGGCAGGTGTCTGGAGGGCTCCCCACTTTGTGGACTTGGAAGCTGTTGCTGCCTCAGCAACACTTCAGCCAGGCTGCTGACCACAATGCCCTCATGCATACGATCTCTTCCAGTGGTGTGACTTCCTGAAGACCTGGGCCCAGGACAGGCCGCCCCAGACAGGACAGACCATGTTACTTTGCCCTGTTATTTGCATGAGCGGTGCTGGAAGCTGGAGCAGTGCTGAGTGTGTGGAGGGACACAGGGAGCGGGTCCTTGCATCCGTCCTCTCCGGCCCCCACTTGCTCCTCCCTTTCTCAGGCATGCAGTCGCTCCTTCCTGTGAACATTCCCCTGGCTCTGCCTCCTCCCGACCTAGAGGCCGAAGCCTTCTTTCCCTGCTTGGGTCAGGTCCAGTTCCAGCACCAGCACTTGGACATGCAGCCTCTAGCGCCACCCCTCCCCCAACCTCTACCCGGCCATCTGCCCTGCTGGGCCACTGTCTTCTCACCTCACCCAGGTTGGGTTTTTAGTCTGATCAGAAGATCATCACCCCCAGCCCGACCTTCCCCCACCTCTAGCAAACCTCTTGTCTGGATGCTTTAAACCCCGCCCCCTCCCTCACTGTCTCTTTTAATATAACTCCCGCTTCTCAGCTGTCAGCCACATTGGCCATTCCTTTCAATGTGCCATCCTGGTTTTCTCGAATGATCCAACTGTTCTGGCAGCTCCCCCAGATCCCAGAGGTGAAATCTGGGTACATGCGCCTGGTTGACCCCCAGACTCAAGGCCCCACGTCTTTCTGACTCCTCCCTCCCCCATCGACCTTTGAAGAGGAAAAGTGATGGGGGCAGCATGTTAGCTTCTCATACCCGTCGCTAAAGTCTGCCCCCTAGAGGTGGGGCCTGGAGCACCGTCCCCAGTTGGATTCCTCAGTAGTGGGCGGGCATTCCGCCGCCATCTTCCTCAATCCCGTTTAAAATGCATATACTTCCAGAGGGGTTTTCTCAATTTTGTTTGTTTAGTTTTCCGTTTCCATGCTCATAGGAGAGCGAACTCTCTTTATAGCATCCGGGTTTTGTTTCACAGGGGCTCTATTATATCTCATTTTTTAAGAACTGGATGATTTGGGGGAGGGATGGGCACTTGCCTTGCTGGCTTCTGGGGTTTGGCCTCTGTGTGGTAGAAGCTGTTTCCTGTAAATGTCCCTGTGTGCCTCTGTCCTGCATCAGGTGAGACCTCACACCCTCAGGCCAGGTTGCACGTGATATTTCTTCACTATCACAGAGGCTCAGGAGAAGCAGTGTGAAGAAGGAGGGGCTTACTTTGGTTCACAGTTCAACCAAGGGCCACTTGGCTGCACTGTGGTTGGCCTGTGGGGAGGCAAGCGTGTCACAGTTGCAGGGACCAAACTGTTGATCTCATCATAGCGCAGGAAGCAGGGATCTGGAATGGAGAATGGGCCGTAGCCATGGTAGGCCCTGCAAAGGCATGCCCCTAGTGGCCCTATCTCCTACTTGCTGTTTCCCCTTAATGAAGCATGATTAAATAAAAACTCAGAGAGAGAAATTTGGGTTCTGCCTGAAGATCCGAAAAGCAAAGCAGCCAGCTACTTACCTGGCTCTTACCTCAACCTCAGTCCGAAGTAGCAATCCTGCCTCCAGGAATCTCAGAATGAGAATGTTTTTGCGATCTGTTTCCTTCCATTTTATAATCTTCTTTAGGGCTGGGATTGTAGGCATGCACCACTGTGATTAAAGACATACTCAGCCTGGTCAGTTCCTATGACAACTAGTGTGGCTACTGGGATTAAAGATGTGTGTTACCGTTACCTGGTCTGTAAGGCTGACCAGAGGGGCTGCTTTACTCTCAGATCTTCAGGTAGGCTTTATTTATTAAAGTACCGTTGAAATGACATTACATTAACACCACCTCCCCAAAGTACATCATCTGGCAACTGAGCATTTAACATGGGAGCCTCCTGAGGGACTGTTTCATATGCAGGCGCTAACAATGGTTTTCCTAGGTGCTGTGGCTGTTTGTCTACAGATCTCATAGTCTGAGTGTTTTTGTTTTGTTTTGTCTTTCACCCTTGAGCAACCTAGGTTCAGTATGTCTGCCTAAAAGGCATATGATTTCTGGGAGTCACGTTAAAATTGACCTTACACTTAATCCCTCTGCTTTGAAGATGTTCTCCCCAGATGCCCCGGTGTCCCTAGGCGAGATGTCCTATGCTATGTCCTCCCTGGAATGGAAGCTGTCTTCAGTGCACTGGGGACGGGTAGTTGGAAGTCCAGGGACTTGCCGGTTCCTGACGTAGCTTTGGGGATTTCTGCTGTCGTTTGCTCTTGGCGAAGCCTCTTGTTTATTGCACAGCCTGCTGCGTCTCCCACTTGCGGAGGCTTTTGGCCTGACAGGGATGTCACTGTATACCTGCGGACTATTCTCGGACTTCCCTTACCCTTGTGTAAGCATTTCCTGCTTGGTCACAATTCTGACATTTCTAGACATTCTTTCCTTTTCAGGTCTTTGTTCATTTGGTTTTAATTTTCACTTTTGCTTGGGGAGTGACAGGACTTTTATATGCCGTCTCTCCCCCTCCCACCTTCTTCCCTCTTTATTCCTCTCTCCCCACCCTGCTTTCTTCATGATACTGGGGGTGGTACCCAGAGCTTCATGCCTGCTATGAGTGTGCTCTTCATTGAGCAACAGTCCCAGGCTACAGCCTGACATTTGAAGATCAGAATGCTTGTGTACCGCTTTGCCAAGACATCTTGCTAGAACAAAGTGCACACTTGCGCTGTGATATTCTTAAACGGTGGTTTGAAGCAAGGTTGGCTGCTGAGTTAACACCGTGATAAGTATGCTTCCCCGGCCCCTTTGCTAACAGCCAAGGGTTGTGCCTCTCCTGGACCCTGGGTGCCCTTCCTCTTCCCTCTTGTAATATTCTTGGATTCTCTGCCTCTCTGCTACTTTTTATGGTGCCAGGTCATGTCTTGAAATTCTGGACAAGAAACAGTGGGCTCCTGGCACTCGAGGGTACATGAGATCAGTGGTACTAGCCGGCAATCCCCAGGTCATGGCATCCCTCCCAGCCGCTTCCCCGGGGCTCACAAGAGCCAAGCTAGGGCTGCAGATGAGTTTTCCCACTGGTTTTAGTCCAACTGAAAGAGAAGGTGGGGGATGAGAAAGCAGATGATGTTAGGGTGTACTTATCCGCAGCAGATTTTGATGAATGGAACCAGGCTGTCATTGTTGGTAGAGTTCCAGTTTAAGGGAAGACATGGTGTATAGTCTTTGTAATGGAAGCCCACTCCTCCCCTAACCATTTTGAACAAGATACAAACCTATCATTTCGTATTTGTTCTCTTAGAGCAGGAGGCAGCCAGAGCAGGCCCACAGGCCGGCTGCCGCCACCACTTATGCCCACGAGTCCCAAGCTATTGGTGGGTTTTGCGGCATGTGAGATTTCCTGCACTTGCAGATTTTAGTGCCTGTATCCTTGTTCCTTTTTTCTCTTGCTGCGAAGAGACATCTTGGTCATGGCAACTTACAGAAGGAGTTCATTGGGGGCTCATGGTTTCATGGTCTGAGCTCATCGTCATCAGGGTAGGGGCGTTGCAGCAAGTAGGCAGGCGCGGAACAGTAACTGGGAGCTCACGTCCTGAGCCACAGGCGCGAGGCAGAGACAGGTGGGGGGACGCTAACCAGGCCTGGCATAGGCTTTTGAAACCTCAGAGCTCACCACCCCTAATGACAAACTTCTTCCAACAAGGCCACACCTCCTAATCCTTCCCATACATTTCCACCAACTGGGGACCAAGCAGTATTTAAATGTATGAGCCATTCTCATTCAAACCACCACACCTGTAAGTGACATTTTGCTGGCATGGCAACACCATCCATGGTACCTTCCCACCTCATTAGCAGACAAAGCTAAATGGTTGTCATAGAGACTAACTCACAAAAATTTGACCTTTCACTTTTTATGTATTAGCCTAAGTTAGCCTTGAACTAGTGACCCTTCTTCTGTTTTACCTGGCCTTTGAGGGCAAGGCTGGCTGACTATGGTCCTCTGCTGAGTATCTCTTGTGAGCCCTTCATTGACCACAGAGTAGGTTGTGGGCAACACAGCTTCATAATGTCTGCTAGGACATATGTACCCAGAGGCAGTGGGGATCAAGTTGGGTCTTTGTTTATGGTTTTTCAGCCCCTTGAAAATAAGAATACAACCAAATTGTGTTCTTTTCCCTCTCATCCTGAGTCTGCAGACCAGCACCCAGACGGACTCACTGGGGCGGCAGAGGAAGTGACCTGTTGTGGAAGGAATGCCATCCCAGGCTGCCTCCCTGTTCCTCAGCCCCTCCCAAGGCTCGCCTGCCCAATTGTTTGTCTGACTTCCTGCTAGGTCCCCCAGCATCCCTAGGCGACAGAGGATAAGGCCCTCTTAGCCCTCCCCAGACCCTGTTCCCTTTTCTGTTTAGAGAATTTGCAGAGCTAGTGTCCCATCTTCCACAGGTGAAAAGTCTTCTCTGTAGATTCATCATTGGTGAATCTGAGTAGATAGAGCCCCCCTCTGCCAGCTGTGAGAGCCACTCCTCTCTGTCTCTACTGCACGGCTAGAGGAGATGCTGGACACAGGGTTCAGTGGGCCTGCCATCAGCCATGTTGGTTCCCAGAGCATGTGTGATGTCATGATGCTGTGTGTGACTTGTGGTGATGTGATGTCTGCAGAGACCCTGGCAGAGCCACCCAGGCCTGATACTGATAGTAAGCTCCAGCCCCTTCCCTTTCACGGGATGATGGAGGCTCACGTGGGGCTGGAGTAAGCAAATGAGTGGAAGCAGTGATGGGTGCTTAGCTTCTGCCCCAGGCCACCGTGAACACGGGTCCCTGCCCTGCTGGGGTTTGGGTCAGGATGTAGCAGTTTGCTCTGGACCTTTCCCTTTTCAAGGGTGGGGCTGGGTGGCAGGTTACAGCAAGCACCAGCTTGAGCGCAGATCGAGGTCCCTTAACAGGGGCATAAGGTCAGAGTAGGTAGCCTGGGTGATCAATACATCTGTATTTCTTTCCTTCTAGGACTGACAAGCCAACCCCACTGATGAACAAAGGCCAGCCAAGAGTGCCTGGTAATTATTTAACTTGGAACAGGTTGATTTGTGGGTGGGTGGGGGTGGCACTTCTAGATAGTTGGTCAGCCCTGGTCAGGGCCTGGAAGCTTAAGTTTCTCACACTGTAAAGCCGGGAAGTTCTCTGCTTTATACAGGACTTCTCTCTTGATACCACAAAATACACGGAGAGCCCTGCTTTAGATACAACTCTGTGGCGCTTACAGCTGCTGTCTCAGAGTTAAAATGGATGGGGTGGGGCTGGGGGTGTCTTGTAAAGTTGCTTTGTCTTGGCCCTAACGCAGAGGATTGATCTCTCTGAACAGAAACTCCAGGTCCTCTGTCCAACGCCATGGCCCTGCAGCCCCCAGCACCCATGCCTAGGAAGTCACAGGCGGTAAGTGAACAAGCCTGCTATCCTGTCCCTGACTCTACCTGTTGGGATTGCTCCAAGGCAGCCAAGTTTTCCATTTCTCCTGGGCGGAGGCCTGAGGACTTTTTTCTGGTGCTGTATCTTGACTGGGGAGCTAAACAGCTTGACCATCTGTTCACTGCCACAATATAGTCCCCGCGATTGCCAGACCCCGGGTGTTTCATTTCCCAGGCTTATCCCGGCTTGCCTGACCTCGGTGAGTTTCCCAGCCCAGGTGCGTGGCTCATGAGGCAAGCAGAAGAGAGAGGCTCATTCTCTACTACGACCTTGGCTTTCTCTCACATTGGCCCCTGCACTAGCCCCTCACCCTTCCTCTTCTGACACAGACCAAGGCCAAGCCCAAGCGAGTCAAAGCGCTTTACAACTGCGTGGCCGACAACCCAGATGAGCTGACTTTCTCTGAGGGGGATGTGATCATTGTGGATGGAGAAGAAGATCAGGAGTGGTGGGTGAGTCGGGGGGCCTGTGCACAAGTCGGGGGGGGGGCATAGGGCCTGTGCACAAGTCAGGGTGGAGCCGTGGAGGGAGCTGTGCACAAGTCAGGGTGGGGCCATGGGGAGGCTGTGCACAAGTCAGGATGGAGCCATAGGGCCTGTGCACAAGTCAGGGTGGAGCCGTGGGGGGGGGGCTGTGCACAAGTCAGGGTGGGGCTGTGGAGAGCTGTGCACAAGTCAAGGTGGGGCCATGGGGGCTGTGCACAAGGGAAGCCCTCAGCCTAAACAGTCTGGGTCTGCTGCTGCCGCCAGATTAGCATGCAGTGCTTTCTACATCCTCTGGTGTCTTCTGTGTGGACATCCTCCTCTGAGTGGGCCTGATCTGTCCTCGGGTGTAGCTGGAAGTGTTCTCCGTCCCGCTGGTCCCCCTGGACTGGTTTTCCCCCACTCGCCTGTTCCTGAAGTCACTTAGGAAATATATGAAGTAACCACTCTGAGGCTTATTATCAGTTACAGTTGTTTGGCCACTGTCTTAGGCTTCTTACTGGCTAGCTCTAACTATAAAATTAACCCATTTCAATTAATCTATGTATCGCCACGAGGCTGTGGCTCACTGGTAATGCCCTGGCATCTTTCTCCTTTGGCTGGCCACATGGCGTCTCCTTGACTCAGCCTTCTGTCTGTCTGTCTGTCTGTCTGTCTGTCTGTCTGTCTCTCTTTCTCTCTCTCTCTCTGTATCTTTGTTTGAATTTTCCACCTGTCTTTACTCTGCTAAGCCTTGACTGAAACAGCTTTATTCATCAACCAATAATATTCAGAAGGACATCCCACGTCACTTAGGTGAACGCCTCACTATTATAATGGATGGGCCACTCGAGCTCCATTTCCAGAGCACCCTCGGCCTGAACTGGGAGCGTTGTGGCCATAAATTCCACACGCAGCCCTCCACTGCCAATGTGTGGAGCGAGGCATCCAGAGAGCTGGGCTTAGGGCAGAGTCCTGTGTCACTTTGATCCCGACACAAGCTACACCCTGCTCAGCATCCAGCTGGTACAAGAGCAGCGTGGGTACTGAGCTTCTCCCAGAAGCCCCTGTCGTTCAGACTCAGCCACTTAACAGGCAGAGGACCTGGGCAGCAGGGTCTCCGAAAGGAAATCATGCACAGCGCTGCAGCCGAGATGCCGTGGGGATCAGCAGGGATGCCATGGGTGGTAGGCTGGGGAGAGGGTGTAGGGATGAACCCATGGAATGGAGTGTGCATAGAAAGAGCTCGGCACGGACTGCCACCCAGTGGGCACTCGGAGCCCTGCCCTGTAGACAAAACTCAGATACCAAGTGTTTCAAAAGGTCCCTTGGGACTTGGGGAGGCACTTTGCTTGTCAGTCACAAGGAGTTTGACCTGATCCATCTGTAGCTGCCTGTCCCTGCTGCAGCCTAAGCCCCAAGTTCTCTGGTGGGTCTGCGGCTCCACCCTGCAGCACCACTGCTGGTAGTTTCTGTCACGTTTCTTAAAGCAACTAAGGGAAGAAGCCCATTCCCATCACTTTCCTCTGCACCTCAGCTCCCACACACCTTCCTCTTCTGTTTGCTGAGGAACTCCCGTGCGTGGCTGGGCCTGGGCAGAGTCCAGCACTGGGCTCCGGGAACCTGGCCTCACCACTCCACATACACACCCACCAACACCTACCACCAGGACGCAGCATTGGAATCAGACTGTATTTCATCCTGTGTGGTGGATGGATTCCAACCTGACCCAGTCTTAACCCAGTGGAAAGCGTCTGTTTCCAAGAGTATGGAAAATATGGACAGCCACAAAAGAAGTAAATGTTGCCATGACTACAGAGTCTGCCTCTCCTGAGGACCCAGGGTTCTCAGTGGCAATCTAGAAAAAAAAGGATAGTTTGACAATTTGCTAATATCATGAACATGGTTGAGATTATACATGGGGTTATACATAAAAATTTATGCTATTTACCCAGACTGAATTTTTTTTAAGCCTTTCTACAAATGCCTGATGAAATATGAATGGGCCACATCATTACTTTGGCCAAATTTTATGACTTTGAGTACAGTTTCTTCATTCACGGACAAAGTGGGAGTGGATCCAAGATGACTCCCCTGGTGTCTTCCATCCTGCTGGGGCCCAGGGGCAACATCTCTCTGCTCCCCTGTAGCCGTCTGAGGGCTTGTGGAAGGAGGCAAGCACAGGTGGGAAGGGGAAGAAAAGAAATGGCTTAGCTGTTTTTCCGTCATTCTCGGGCAGAAGAAATTCCTCTGCACAAGCTAGCGTGTGTGCCCTTCTGAGTCGCTAACGTTTATGACCCAAACTTGCTCGTTTCAGATCGGCCACATCGATGGAGACCCCAGCCGCAAAGGAGCCTTTCCCGTCTCGTTTGTGCACTTTATTGCTGACTGAGTTGCTACTGAGCAGAAGGCCTTTCTTTCATCACGATGTTCCATTTTGTCATTGGTACCAAGACTGGCTATAGCCAGTCTCCTGGATCCTGCCGTATGGCCGCCCATTGTCTCATAGTACCATTTTGTTCTGAAAACTCAAAGGCAGTTTTTATATTCAAGCGGATTCTTTTTTATAGGTTGTGGTTTTCATGCAACATTGCTATACTTTTACTAGGAAAAGCTAAATGTCCTAAGAGCGAGGAGACAAATGGCTATTTTAACTCTAGACCCAGGATCCTGCATTTTCAGGAGTAGCTAAGCCTAAAAATGCTTAGACGAATTTGGGGGATTCCTTAGCTTTCCTTAGCGCGGTTGTGCCATTGCTTAGCTCTGGCACTGTCGGTTCAGCAGGCCGGAACCGTGCTGCTTCAGTCTGTTGCCGTGCCCTGAACTTTGTCCACAGACGCCATCCATTCCCCTGTAAGACATATTCCTCTGAAACCCAGCCAGTGTCTGTTTAAAGCAACTTGGCAATTTACACGTTAGCCTTGTACCTTTCCGGCCCCAGCCCAAGGTGGCAGCTGCCATGATCTCCTGCATGTATGTATGACCTGTTGTCGTGAACAGTCGTACCTGGCATACTACTGATGGGCTATTAGGACATCGCACTTTTAGCAGTCTGTTCTGCACCAGTAATCTTAAATTGCAGTTCCTGAATTTGGTTGAAAACTGAGGATGATGGATTGCAAAAAGCCCTTGAAACCAGCTTGTGTGGCCTAGGTGTTTTAGGATTTGCCTCCTTCAACGTCCCCCGTCACTCAGAAAGCAACTGTACACGAGTAGGTGCAGACCACCTTGAGAGGCAGATGCCTCATTGTGTCCTGGTGTGTGCCACTGCCTTCCCCTCCCAGCCCCCAAGGACACCTGCTCTGCTTAGTGTCTTGTCTTTAATAGGATTCTCCAAAAGGAATGGTAGCTACACTGTTTTTAGCCTGTTCAGTTGTTTGTATTCAAGAGCATATCAGAAATCTGTAGATCCTGGGGAGCCCAGTATCCCCAGACATCCCAGTTACACTATGTAAGGCCTCACGTAACTTTGAAACTTACAATATGTGGGGTGGGGGTGGGGGACTAGGTTGTATATGATAGAAATCAAAGCTCATTTGTTTCATGAACTTGACTGCCATACTTCTATTTAATAACTGTAAGCATAAAAGTCACGGTAGACAGATGGGAAATTCTGGCACGCTTTCGGCATAAGAGGCGAGTATAGGGTGTGAACAAGAGCTGGAGTGTGAGCAAAAGGAACGGACTGAAGTGTAGGCTTGGCAACAAGGCAGTGATGCTGTCGAGGCAACACCTGGTTGAAGCAGCTCCGTCTTTACTCTCTGCGCAAGGCTCTTACGAGCACGGACCTTCCCTTTCTTTGTCTCAGAGCAATCAGGACAAACTGGAATGTTTTATGATGCTATATAGTGATTGCCTCCTGTCTTTCAGATTCTGGGTTAAAACATGTTAGATCTGTATTTAAGGTCAGTCTCCCCCCGCCCCCAACACTACTTGTTACATTCACTACTTGTTCATTTCTATCGTTTAAGCCCTTCTAGCCACTCTTCTCGTAGACCCGAGAGGATGGGCAGATGCATTTGCACAGTGTACCTCTTTTACAGTGTCCCCCACCCCCCCCCACGCATCTGTATCGTCCTCTTTGGTGACCTGGTGCCAGCTCTCTCTCTGAGGAATCACGTTGATGCATATCAACATTGGAACTCCAGTCCCAAGCTAACCTATCAGGTTCACTGGTACTTAAATACCTAGGAAACATTTTCCCACTTTCTGGTGGTGCTATTGTGTGGTAACGGATAGTGCTTTCTACCAGAAGAAAAATTTAATCGACTTTCCTCCTAATTATCCTTTCTTAGTTATTTGCTCTCTGCAAACTGAGAAGAAAAAGTAACCGAAAGGAAAACATTGTAGATATCTATTTATATTTAAAGTTTACATTTCATGAGTGTCGGCCGTGGAATTCGGGCTTCATTTTTATTTTATTTTTTTGCCACTTTCCATCAGGTCTGACTTGGAGGGAAGAGGACTCAGAATATGGTGCGCAGACTAGTGTGATGTGTTGAGGGTAAGGATGAACTGCAGCCTAGAATGCTATTTTGAGATGTGTGATACTCGATTCATTCACTCGGTTACTTTGGTCTAGTTGCAGCGCAACTGTATATACTGTATAACCTAAACGGATTATTTTCATTGTCCTAATGCAGTGATTTATAATTAGAGCATGTTTAATAAATTGACTTCCTGTTAACCAGTCATTTGGCTGGAAAAAAAATAAAGTACTTTTAAATGGACATGGTTTTCCTCTTTAAGTATTAGCTCTTGGCACTTGGCAGAGAGCGTGTGAGCCATAAGATCCTTTTAAACCCATTCGCGAAAACCAGCAGATGCCCTCCAAGGTCCTCTGGACTCTGAGATGAACTCCCGTGTGCTGGGTAGTATACAGATGGGACCTTTCAGTTAGGGTGCTTGTCATCTTGACACTGCTGTTGCTACTCCAAGGTCATGTGAAATCGAGGTCCCCAGTTATGCCTATGCCTGCCCCTAACCCAGACTTCCAAGTAAGTAACCCCAAGTCTCTGGGTCGGTACAGCATGCAAGTATCACTCAGAGCAATCGTCTATGACACATCAGTATTAATTACGTCTGGGTACATTCTAAAAAGACAACAGAAGTTTCTTTATTATCTTATTTTTAGATTTTATTATATGTATGCATGACTGGCTGCGTGTATGCACTGTCCAGGAACTGGAGTTACAGGCAGTTTTGAGCCACCTTGTGGGTGCTGGGAACTGAACCCACGTCTTCTACAAGTGCTTCTAACTCCTGAGCCACCTGTCCAGCCCCAAGGTTTCCTCTTAGCCCAGAAAGTAGGTAATTTATTGGCAGTTATCCTACTGTTAGTGACACCTCTGAATGACCACTGACATCTCACACGTCACACTTCCTTTAGAACACTGGGCCGGGGCTTTATGCCCTCTCATAGGTCACCACTGCAGATCCAAAGCAGAAAGATGCAGGACCAGGCGAGCTCTCGGATGGGCCAGTTTCCATGGGACTGCAGAGGTCAGGACTTGTCGGATGTCAACACAGAGTCAAAGGCTGTGGATAAGACCTTGCAGATTGCTTGGGCTTGCTCCTGCATTGTACAAAGAGACACACTGCTGCAAATATGATCAAAACAAAGTGCACAGGATTCTCAAGGAAATGGACAAAAAGAGAACAGAGATGATACATCTCTCTGGAAACTAGCTGACTTTCCCGAATACCTCATTACTTCCCCCGAAATCTACACATCAGCAGCACCTGCCCAGCCTGTGAACATTCCTGAGATGGCGGACAGTAATGGCTGCTACTAAGCCCTGAACCTGAGAGGATGGCGGCTCAGGAGTGGAGGGAGCCCTGACCCAGCCCAGGTCAGTGTTGCTTGCTCGGCAGGAGCAGTACCCAGCCTGAGTAGCTGCTGACCCAGGGGTTTACTCCTTCCGCTTGCTGATGACCACTTGGAGAACCTTTGCAAGCTGTGGGAGAGTCACAGTCACCATGTCACCTGCTGAACAAGAACAAATCAAGATGTCTCACCAGGCTGTTACACTGGTAAACCCACAGGCTGTATTCTTCATTGCTTGCATCTGTGGTCTTGAGTGCCAGCAAGCTCTTCCCGGCTCCCAGGCCATCATCGTAGCACACCATCCGGATGATTAAATACAGGGCATGCCTATGCAGAACACCCTGTGGAAATCACAAGACCTTCAGAAAGCTGGGACGTGGCTGCCAGCGTTTCGCAGTTCTCAGAAAACACATTTTCCCCATGCAAAGGGCACTGGGAGGCTAGAAAAGACTGGTCCGTGGATCTGGGAGAAAGAACTACACAGCTTCCCAGCCAAAGGGACACTGGTATGCCTAGTTATAGAGTGGCTTGCTCTCGGGATCACATTTTCCTGTTTAAACCCAGAGAAACAGGAACAAGGTCATCTATACTGTCCTCACCTCTGCCTGGCCTCCACGTCAACCAACAGCTACTTTCAAATGACATGGGGTGCCTGCACATATGTGGAAAATACAAAAGGAGCCCCTGCTGTCCCTAAGTAATGGGCAGAGCTTAACACCAGCAACCACCCAGGACCCGGGAGACCCAGGTCCAAGTGCACCCTGAAAGGCTAGGGCTCCCGATTCCCTAGAATGAGCACTGCACTTACATGCTGATCCGTGGTTGAGACTTTTATGCCATACTTGGAAACGCCCAGAATAAACTCCTCCTCCAGGGGAACAAAAGGCAACTTTCCATCTTGCTGCAGAGTGGAAATAAATCACAGCGCACACATTAAAATGGCACAGTCCCCTCAAGTTTAATTAGTTGCTTCTGGTCTCTGGTTGTCACAGCCTTGGGCCCTTTAGAGTTCCATCTACACAAGCATTTCCCCCAAATTCAGATCGATCCTCTCTGTACTGTTCTGTCCTTTGTAATGTAAACCCTAATGACAAATAGAGATCCTAGCCACAGATCCTGGTGACATTGAAATACTTACACTATTAAACCAGGAATGCTGGCACAAGCTTTTAGTCCCAGCACTCGGGAGGCAGAGGCAGGAGGATTTTGTGAGTTCAAGGCCAGCCTGGTCCGTAGTTTCAGGACAGCCAGGACTGTGTGTGTGCCTTGTCTTAAAACAAGCAGCATTTACACTGTTTAGATTTACAGATCCTCAAAGCTCATCTTCATGTCAGCACAAGGAGTGAGGAGGAAGTTGGGTAGCAGGAGCCATCTTTCTCACGGTGTTTTCTGACTGCTGAGATACATCTTGCTAGCTAAGGCTCCCAGGGCTCCAGGTGACAAGCTGTTAATGAGTTAACAAAGCTCAGAAAGTCATCTATCAGCAGGATGAGCTCTTGAGAAACAAAGCAGCCGGTGATAACCGATCATACCCATCAGCCGGCCTCATCTATCTAAGAATGCTGCCTAATTTGTCTTCTCTCAAAAAGATATTGCTGGCAGATAATAGGTGTTCTGCATTGCAAATGCTTTTGTGGAATTGATGAATTACAGTAATTGAGCCATGGCCAGATGCCTCAATTCCTGGCCCTCTGAGTATCTGCAATGCCTTGCCAATCATTCTCACAGATCTCAGACTCAAAATAATGCTGCTGTCAATAATGGCGTTTTATCAAATAAAAGCTCTGCAATGGATGAGCCATCCGGCCATTCTTACAGAACAGAGGGAGCACTAATATAATTTTGAGCATCTTTCGTATAACAGAGTACTTGTCACTTAGGCTGTTTGAATGACCATATTCCAAGTCTTATGCAGTGACAAGAACAGGCTCTATCAAAAATTCTGCTAAATTGCAAATTAGATTCACTATTTTTCCTTGCAAATACCTTTCTTTATGGCCACAAAGATAGTAGTCAGTAGGCCCAGTCTCTGTGACTAAGAGACTTTGGGTTCTCTGTGTTGTCCTGGATGTTCTGGGGCTCTTCCTACACAAACCATGATGGCCTTGAACTCACAGAGATCCACCTGTCTCTGCCTCCTGAAGTGTAAAGGTATGAGTATAGATCTCATATTTATTTGTTATTTATTTATTTATTTATTTATTTATTTATTTATTTTTGGGTTTCCAAGACAGGGCTTCTCTGTGGAATAGTCTTAGCTGCCCTGGAACTAGCTCTTGTAGACCAGGCTGGCGTCAAACTCACAGAGATCCACCTGCCTCTGCCTCCCAAGTGTTGGGATTAAAGGTGTGCGCTACCACTGCCCGGCATAATTTTATTTTATAAACAGTATGGTGCTACCTTAATTTTGCTACAAGTAGAATTTTGTAAGATATATATATATATATATAAGATTACAAGATATCTATTTATGTATCTATCTGTCAATGTATGTGGGTGTTTTGCCTCCATGTATGTATGTGTGCCATGAGCAAGCAGTACCTGGGGAAGCTGGAAGAGAGGGCTGGTCCTCTGGAGCTGCAGTTAAGGTGGCTGTGAGTGCCATCTTGGTCCTGGAACAGAACCTGGGACCTCTGCGGGAGCAGCCAGAGCTTTTAACCACCAAGCTACCTCTCCAGCCCTATGATAATTATTTTTTGTATTCTTATTTTCCTGACCTGAGTACATTTTTGAAGCCCCTCTCACCTTAATTCTTGTGGAAATGGACTATAAAAAAATGAGACACATGCTGGGCTTGGTAGTACACACCCAGCATTCAGGAGGCAGAGGCAGTTGGATCTCTGAGTTCAAGGCCCGCCTGATCTAGAGTTCCAGGACAGCCAGAACTACAGAGAATAACTGTCTGGAAAAAACCAAACAAAACAATAACAACTAAAGAAAAGATATTTTTGGTCCATGTCATGAGTTTTTAAATCAGTGAAACCATTTCAGTAGAGGAAGGCTTTGACAGGTTGTTTTAGAAGAATCTACCGTCTAAGCAGTGAGCACAATCAGTTTTTCAGTAAACCCGGAGCCAGGTCAAACGGATAATGTAAATGTTTTATGCCTGGGTAAAGAAACTTTCCCCCTATGAGGCTCCATCTCAGGGCACCTTGCACGGTCTAAGACTCAAAGCTGCCCCAGGATGAGCGCCAGGCTCCAGCCACAGATGGTGAGCACCCTGCAGTGGACCCGGGAAACATTCTCCTTCAACATACATTCAGCACCAGCATGGCCAGAGGCTTCCACTGGAGTCGGGTTTTGTTCTGTCACTCACCTGGGCAACATCTATGTAATTTATCAGGTCTAGTGGTCCTTGGAGACTCTTCCCCTGGGACAGGTCCAGTTTCTCGATGGCACCAACGTACTTTATTCGAAACTCGGCGCACGTGTCTAAACTGTTGCTTTGTCCTAAAATTATAATAGACACGAACAACAGTGCCTACATTACAGAAGGTTTTCTCTTTTTAAAAGATTTCTTTTGATTTTACTTGTGCAGGTACTTTACCTGCAAAGGCCAGAAAAGGGGAATGGATCCCCTGGACTTGGAGTTGCAGGCAGTTGTAAGCTGCCATATGGTACCTGGGAATCAAACCAGGGCCCTCTGCAAGAGCAACCAGTGCTCTTAGCCTCTGAGCAATCCCTGGCCCGTTTCAAACAAACCAATTTTGAAACAAACTCATTCTGTTCACCAGGATGGCTCAGAAGCACAGAGAGCTGCCTGTCCCAGCCTCTCAAAGAGTGCTGGGATTAAAAGCGTACTCCACCACCAAGTTAGCTTTTTGTTTGATTTTTTTTTTAAATTATTTATTTATTATGTATCTGTTATTTTGTGTATGCCTGCAGGCCAGAAGAGGGCACCAGACCCCATTACAGATGGTTGTGAGCCACCATGTGGTTGCTGGGAATTGAACTCAGGACCTTTGGAAGAACAGGCAATGCTCTTAACCTCTGAGCCATCTCTCCAGCCCTTTTTTTTTTTTTTTTCAACTGGCTTTCGAAGCAGGGTCTTAACCATCTAGCTCTGGCTAGCTTGGAACTTACTATGTAGACCAAGCTGGCCTCAAACTCATAGAGATTCATCTGCTTCTAAGCACTGGGATTAAAAGTGGGCACTTCCATGCCTGCGTCTGCACCCGGCTTCTTAGCTACTAGTTTCTAAATGGAAGATTTCTTGGTATAATAGGGAGGAACTTAAAATTTTATTAACACTCTTTCCTCAGCGATTGACTGATATATAAAAGCCTCAATGACTGGGGCAAATAAATACTGATAACCTTCATTTCAAAATAAGAAAATATTTAAAAGTCAACTAGATAGGAAATGCTACCTTTATAATATATAACTACTACTTTGGATTCCTTCTACTTTATTTCATGATTCAGGACGCCTGCTCTCTCATTCAGATCTACATATTTAAACATGTGCATATAGGATAATGTCAGAAGTCCCGTAATAGATGGCAACAAACTCTAGCTAGTTCGGAAACTCCCACAAACCACTTGTGACACCTGCCATGCTAAGGAAGTGCAGTGCAATTATGTTTACTCTGTTTGTGTATGGAAACAATGCCAATCTCTTGACACCTGGAGGTCAAGATAACGACTTCTATGTGACAGCATTAGTTTAGGCGCGGTGAGAATGAATTCACTGCACTTCCAATTACCAGCTATTTACAGCGCTTGATAGGAGTCTCTTAGTTTCTAAGGCACTACCAATTTCAGGCGGCTGTGTCTGGGACACATGGCCTCATTTGCCTGTGTCAGCTGTCATCTCAGTGAGGGTCTCTGGACGCAGCCTTTGAGGTTAGTGGGTCCTAAACCCTTTGCCACTAACACCTGCCCAATCCCTAAAACCATTTAAGCCCAAGTATAATTCAGTCCCTGCTACCTATTAAAAGGCGGTTTTGAAACTGCTAAGTCCTTGGCCCAGATGCTTTCAAATGCTTGCTCTCAGATCCACTGAGGACACTGCGTGCCTTTGGCAAGCTCCTACCACACAGACCTTCCCCTGTCTCACCATGTCTGAACTGCCCAGAAGTGGCAAAGGGAGAAAAACCAGGAAAGGAGACCTAGCTCTGCCACATAGAGCCACGAGAATAAAACACAAGGTCAGTCACCAGGTCACCCGGCCCTCTTACCTGAACTTTTGGTGGAGTCCGTATCAAGGCTGGCGACAGTGCTGGATCTCGAAAGCCCCCCGAGGCTGGAATCCACAGACTGAGAAGAAACACAGTAAGACATATGTATGTCTTCTCTGATGCAAGTTCTTACTAAGCTGAGCTGACACAATATCTGGTCAAGTGTTCAAGCAGACTGACTGCAGCTGAAGACATTTTCCACAGCAACACATGACTGCTCTGGAAACCACGTGACACCAGATACACGTGTGGTCAGCATCCTCAGTCTAGGGCTCAGCCACTAGCTCCCCTCCCTGACTCTGCCTCATACTCGGAGCCTTTGCTGTCCTGTTATTTCCATGGAACCTCAAAAGAACCCCTGTGTAGAAAGCCAGCCGGCGAGCAACGTCTCTGTCCAGCACTGAGAGGGGTTCCTAATCTGGTCCTCTGCGATTTTCCCCCTAGTTTCTGGCTGCAGCAGGCTCGCGGTTGTCAGACAGCATGGCTGTAGATGTAAACAGAACAACAAAACGACATGCTTGGTTGCACCGGACTCCACTGTTGGTGTCACTGTGTCTTTAGAAAAGGCTCTGGGGAAGCTCTGATTTCCATACATCCGCTGGTACTGCCAGGCAGCCTTCAGTCTCTGGTCCATAGGACTTAACTGAGCTTGCTGTGAAAGGCTGTTAAGTGCACAACAAACCCTAGACTCCGGGAGATCTCACCCCTCAGTGCCTGCAATTTCTATCTTTTAAAGATAATATTTTATGAGCTGCTGAAATGGTACAGCTTTTCTAGAGGACCTGAGTTCAGTTCCCAGCATCCACAACAACTCAGAACCACTGCTCCAGTCTCTGGGTTCCAGTGCCTTCTTTTAGACTTTGTAGGCAGCCACACTCCCCTGCATATAACTCCCCATTTATACACAGATAACTAAAAGTACATCTTGAAAAAATAATTAAATAAAAAGTATAGTCAGGCATTTTGGCCCATGCATGTAATTCCCGCACATGGGAGGGGAGGATCAGCAGAGGAAAGTTATGCTGCAGGGCTCCTTGCTGTGAGTTTGAGGCCAGTCTGAGCTACCTGGGACCCTATCTGCAGGAGGATAGGGTAGAAAAGAGGCTGCATGCAAGTCACTGAGGTAAGGGCACTTGCTGCCCAAGTCTGACAACCTGAGTTCAATCCCTACACGGAAGAACCTGTGATATGAACAGAAATGCCCCCCACAGATGCATGTGTTTGAATGCTTGGCCCATAGGTAGTGGCACTGTTAGGAGATGTGGCCTTGTTGGAGGAAGCGTGTCACTGTGGAGGCGGGCTTTGCGGTCTCCTATGCTCAAGCTACAATCAGCACACAGTTCACTTCCTGTTGCCTGCAGAGCAAAGATGTAGAATTCTCAGCTCTCCAGCACCATGTCTTCCTGCATGCCACCATGCTCCCTGCCATGATGATAATGAACTAAACCTCTGAACTGTAAGCCACCCCAATTAAATGTTTTCCTTTATAAGAGTTGCCATGGTCATGGTGTCTCTTCATAGCAATAGAAACCTAACTGGGACAGAAGCCTAGATCTCCTGCCAATTGTTCCTCTGACCTCCACCTGTGTGCTGAGGCACACACTCACCTCAATCTCTCAAACAAAAAGTTTAAAAAGTATTTTTTTTTAAATGTTAAATCAGTGTGTTCTAATGACACCACACATAGCTTTAGTCCCATTTAGCTGAATGAATTTAAGAATTTCAGAAAATTACCAAAATAATAAAGTTTGAGCAAACAGAGAGTGTTAGGTAAGGTGATGACTCGGGTCCTAGCATGGCCAGCACTGTGCCCAGAGCCAGTTAGGAGTGCCCCCCTCAGCGCTCTGTGCCTCTGACCTGCCCTCTTCTCTAACCTTGCTCTTCGTGCTGATTTCACTGCTCTGGGAACTGCTGCTGCTGTGCCGCTTCTTGCCTTTGCGAAACATCTTTCACCATAGCTTGATCCCAAGATGATGCCCTGGAAGAAGAAGTGTTTCCAGCATTGTCAAGAAAAGCAACATCAGCCGCGGTGGAGGCGCACGCCTTCAATTCCAGCACTCGGGAAGCAGAAGCAGGCAGATCTCTGAGTTTGAGGCCAGCCTGGTCTATAGAGTGAGTTATAGGCCAGCCAGGGCTACATACATCGAGTCTCAAAAAGCAAAAAGAAGGAAAATCAGCAGCAGATCATGTTCCACACAGCACAGACAGAAACCATCAGCCTTTCCAGGCCTGTGGATGTGTTCGCCCTACTTCCCTCGGGTGCTGCTCTGGGAATGTGGCTGTGTGGTTCAGCACTTGCCCAGCAATGTGTGAGAACCTGGCTCACTCCCTATTGCTCCCTTAAAGACTTACAGAAGGCAAGGAGAGTTGGAGCGCCTGCCGCCTGCTAGAGGACCTGATTTCGGTTCCCAGCACTGACCTCAGGTGGCTCAAAACCACCGCAGTCCTAGCTCCGGAGGAACCAGTGTACTTTTCTGGTCTCTGATGTAACTGCATACCTATTGCGTATACACACAAAGGACACATACACATTAAATACATACATATATGCATACATAAAATTTACAAAAAACCAGGGTAGCAGAGTTGGCTCAACGGCGAAGAGCAGTTGCCGAGTTTAGCTCCCAGCACCCAAACGGCAGCTCACAACAGTCCACAACTCCAGTTCCCGGGAATCCAATGCCTTTTTCTGGCCTCTGTAGGCACCAGGCACACATGTGGCTCATATACATACATTGCAGGCAAAACACTAATACACATAAAAACAAGTAATTAGGGGCTGGAGAGATGGCTCAGAGGTTAAGAGCATTGCCTGCTCTTCCAAAGGTCCTGAGTTCAATTCCCGGCAACCACATGGTGGCTCACAACCATCTGTAATGAGGTCTGGTGCCCTCTTCTGACCTGTAGTCATATACACAGACAGAATATTGTATACATAATAAATAAATATTTAAAAAAAGAAAACAAAAAAACCAAGTAATTATTTTAAATTATTTACAAAAAGTGAACAAACAAAAAACCCTGTCAGCAGTCATAGCTGAAAAGTACTTTTTCTCAGACGAACACACATCATCCAGCTCTCAAAGATCTGGATAGATGCCTTACTTTTCAGTTGATTCAGAATGACGAAAATAAAATTTATGACACATTATCAACAAAGATACTGAGATCCAGTGACCGCAGGTACTTGGGAGAGTGGCAAGGTAAGAGCATCTGCACATCCTAGATGAAGACTGTGCCAACACAGACACACACACACACACACACTCACACCCCTATTATTTTGAGATGGCATCTCTCAGGCCAAGCTGGCCTCGAACTCAATGTATGACCTAGGATGACCCGAACTCCTGATTCTTCCACCTCTGCAGAGCTCTAGGATGTTGAGATTATAGGCAGGCACCACCACACCCTTTGAGACAGAATCTTGCTGTGTAGCCCAGGCTAAACTTAAACTCATGATCCTCTTGTCGGAGCTTCCCAAGGGCTGGGGTGACAGGCAGGGACTACATTTCATGCCTGAAATATGCCTTTTTCTTTCCATAGAAAAAGGCCTTTAGAGCAAAGCGAGGACCTGGAGATAAACGCTAGAGCAATCTCCTTGGAAGGATTCAGCACAAGTGGATGGTAAACATTTAAAGGGGAAAGGGGGGAGGTTGTTTACTTAACTCAGTAAGTCACTTCTAAATTTAAAGAAAACAAAATTGGAGTTGAAAGAATAAGTAGGTTTCCAATTGGCTATTGCCGTTTTTCTTGGATATCATGAAAACTTACTTCCCAGCATCAATCCCGGAACTCGAGGGGGAAAGATTATTGATTAGTCTTTGGTATCTCCTGCTATTCTGGATGCATGTACTTAAACAAATTACTCTTGGTTCTAAGTTATTCACATATGAAAATGAGCCTGGGGATGCTGTGTCAGCTGGGTGTTACACAGGTTCACCAAATGCAAAACTGTCAAAGACTGAGCATCCCACCCTCCCTCCAGACATGCTCCTCCCTCGTCTCTCCTACTCAGGCAATTAAGCCATCGCTGATAGAAGCCAGAAAGTCACCAGTCCCTCCTTGCTCTTCCCCCCACATCCAATTAAGCACACAGGTCCCAGAGTGCACAGCAGAGCTCTCTGCCTCGGCTCTGTAACCAGCCCCACATCTTTGCAGGATTAATGGCATCCTTTGCAACATGAAGGTGATGAATCCTCAATCTATAGAAAATGCCCAAGTACACAATCTGACACATTTAAGGAACCCACAAAGATACTTTGTGGATAAGATGTCTTTACCTTAAAAACAAAAACAAACAAAACACTGTGTAGAAGTAGGGTCCCCCTGGAGCTGGTAGTAAGCCACTGGATATGGGTGCTTGGAACTCAGCAAGAGCAGTAGAGGCTGGTAACCATTGAGCCAGCTCTTGGGATAAATGATCGTATCCTACAGAACTTGACTGGCCCCACATTTTAGCCAAATCAATGGCAAAGACTTCCTTCAAATACAAGTCAGAGAGCCTGCAGGAAAGCAGTCACTGGCTCCTCACATTAACGGACTAAAGAAGGTCAGATCTCTCTGGCAAGACACTCAAGGCTCTCCACCCACTCTTAAGCTCGTCTTCCACAAGCGGCTACACACTCACTTCATCCCTCAGGAACGCCAAGCCACCTTGGTTCTCAGGGGCACTGCATTCCCCATGTGCTCTTAGGCTGTGCTCCAACCTTTCCTCCCACAGAACTTATTTCATAAGTCTCCTGGCAGCTACTTGCCTCTCACAACTTACTTCAGGCCTCTTCTAAGAAAGCCTTCCTTGGACGTCCAGGTTGGACTAAAGGACCCACAGCTTGAATGCACATCAGATCACCGTATTAAAAAAAATGCCATACTTCTACTGAAAACTCTCACTCTCAAAGAACTAGTTCAAGGCGGGGCTGGGGTTGTTCTCGGTGGATAGATAAGCTAGCGGAGGGTACCAAGTATTGACTTGGGAGGTGATTATCCAAAACACAACCAGTACTAAACATCCAGCATCGCCAAACGCACGCTGCAGAAACTGCTAGCCCTCCCTCCCGCCCAGGAGGAGCAGCCGGGGTCCCCCCAGGTCATCTCTGCCTTCAGCGTAGTGGGAACGCCCAGCTGCGTACACAGGAGGCAGCCGAGCCAGAGATGCAATAACTCGCCCCACAACACAAAGTTAACTTGGGGCCCCAGGCACGAGCAGGCTTCCAAAGCTCTCTGCACACACGCCTCGCACAAGTGAGGATGGAGACAGCCAACCCCAACCCCAGTGTCGGGGTGCAGCAGCAGTGACAGGGAGGCCTCAGGGCCCTCGCTGAGCCTGGTCCTCGGGGAGGCGGGCGGCGGATCTGTCACGAGAACGCGGGTCCCTCCCTGACCCGGGCACCGAGGCTCCTCTTCCTTCTCCCGCTTGGCACTCAGTCGGTGTCTCTGCCTCGGGATGTGGGGTGGGGACGGCGGGCTCCGGGCCCCACCCAGGGGGACCCCACCCACCCCCACCCGCCCGGCCCGGTTCTCACCTCGCCGCCTGCGCTCGTCCCCGGGCCTTCCGCGCCTCGCGGGGTGTGGGATGGTTCGGCAGCGTCTGCCTGCCAGGCGGCTCCTCCAGTTCGGAATCCAGCTCCGGCTTTGCCACTTCTCCTGCCCAGGTCCACTAGGCCACGCCCCAGTTCTGCGCAGGCGCAGTCCTTAGGCCCCGCCTCCAGTTCCTAATGGCGCGGAAAGGGGAACCTGCGGAACCGCGGACTCCGACCGGAAGTTGACGGGACGAGCCCAGCTCTGGGCGCAAGAGCGCGCCGGAAGTTGTGTATTGGTGGTCTGGGGTTTTTCTTTCCTTGGTTCGCCGTGGCTGTGCTTTCAGCTTAGAGACTGCGGACGGGTTCCTGGTCCACGCTGCTCCTGAGACTGCCACGATGTCTGCGATTCCTGCAGAGGAGAGCGACCAGCTGCTGATCCGACCCCTGTAAGGGACGAGCTAGCGAGGGAGCGAAGCCCCCGGATGTGGGAGAGCCAGGAGGGGTCGCCGCGGAGGCAGCTGCGGGCCCGGCCTCCCAGGCTCACGGGTTTTGGAGAATGTTGATCGAGGGGCTTGCTAGGTTGAATGTCATTTTACTTTTCCTTCAGTCCCACGGGAGGGTATGTCGAAGTTGAAAAAAAAGAAAAGAAAAACCAGGTCGTTGGGCGCTTTCATAGAGAAGGGTTTGCCAATTAGCACAAGCCTGGATCTCGCACAGGGAATCGACAGGTAGAGGAGGGCAGTGCAAGGGAGACCTGCGTCTGTCTAATGATCTCCAGACCCCACGTGCGCTCAGATGGCCGGGGTAATAAAGACGTGGTTTGTGAGTGTGCGCATTTAGAGCTCAGACCTGAGCAGAAGGCGGAAGGAAAATACAGAGGAGAAAGCAGAGTTGTCACGGAGGGAAAGTGAGCGCTCCATTACCGTAAAAGTCTGGTTTTAGTGGAAAGGGCTTTCAGCGTTCTGGGATGCTGGCAGAGAATTGCTTCACGCCTGGAAAGGTCAAGAACGTACTGGTGCAGAGGAGCGATTTGACTCCACACACGATTATCGTTCAGTTTCAGATACTAGCTAGCGCCACGTGAATGTGTACATTTTTCAAAAGAGAGAAACTAGATCCTTTATCCATTCATTCGGTGAGATTTACTGAAGCTGGGCGGTGGTGGCGCAAGCCTTTAATTCCATTACTCAGGAGGCCAAGGCTGCCGGATCAATGTGAGTTCGAGACCAGCTTGGTCTACAGAGCGAGTTCGAGGACAGGCTCCAAAGCTACACAGAGAAACCCTGTCTCAAAAAACAAACCAAAAAAAAAAAAATTTACTGAGCACTTACCAATGATTGCAAGCGAGTGTCCCTGCCGTCCCCCTATATACACTAATCAAGTATCAGGTACCTCACCAGGCACAGGGTGAGTTCATTGATGTCGCTCCTTTGGTTAAATTGTAGACCAAAGTGTGTGTGGTGGGGCGGTGCTGGAATGAGTTTGTAAAAACAGGAGCCGGCTACCTTGGAAGTCAGACCTGAAACCCAGTCATTCTATTTAATAGGGAAGTAGCCTTCATGAAGCCACTTCCTCGTGTGTAAACAACATTCATGGGCTGCGCTCAGTAAATGATGCTTCTTTGACATGTGTTACAAGGGTGTGGAGAGGCGTTGTGTCGAGGGTCAGAAAGGCTGCAGATGGGACTTCCTGAGATTGAGGCAAGGATATCTCACGCACCCTGAAAGTGGGATTGATGTACAACCCGAGTGTTAAAGAATTTGTAGAAATTAAAGGCAGTGTAGAAGCCAGAGTGTTCCAGCGGAACATGAGCGTAGTCCCATCTCATGGCCAAGTTCCTCCGGCTGTGGTTAACAGCAGATGACTTGGGGCACGCTGTCAGGTACCACCTTAGGAAGGACCTTGTGGAGATTCTAAGAGTATTTAACATACCAGTTATAGTAGCCATGAGATTTGTGAGTTTGTTTTTTTTTTTTAATTAATTTATTTTGTATACAGTGTTCTGTCTGCATGCATGCCTGCAGGCCAGAAGAGAGCACCAGATCTCATTACAGATGGTTGTGAGCCACCATGTGGTTGCTGGGAATTGAACTCAGGACCTCTGGAAGAGCAGCCAGTGATTTTAACCTCTGAGGAATCTCTCCAGCCCCCTAGCCAAGGGATTTGTATACAAGAGATATAGTATACAAGAGATTTGAAGCAACTTTATAATGCAGTGGGAATTACATTAAAATGTGGCTACTTCCCCTACCCTCTTTAGAAGCACTCGTGGGCCTTTTGCTAGTGACCCACTGAGCCGTCAAGAAGGGACAGTAAAAATATCACTTTTGGGTGAAGTGGCAACATATGTTATTTGCTTCAATCATCACTGTGACAAGAAAAAAGCAAAAACCTACTCCACTGTGACTGAAAAGATGGATTAATGAAGAAACTCTGGTTGGATGTCATTAAGCTGGGGCAGTTCTGGGTGACAAGTTACTCGTAGCCGGTAAAGGGAAGGTGACGAGGGAGGAAGAATCGGGTTTCCAGAGATGAAGTAAAGTCTTGAGGAGTTTGTAACTGCTCAGGTGTTATCTGCAGGGACAGTCATGAAGCACAGGGGGTACATTACAGACTCCTTGCTGGAGTGTAGCTGGGACAAGAGGACAGACGGTGCAGCTGGGACAGAAAGTGTACCAGAGGAATTTTATAACCTTTCTTACAACTGCAGTTCCTAATTCCAGAACATTTTTATCACACACACACACCCCTTTTTAAAGCCCATTAGGAATCATGCTCATTTCTCCCCACCTTCCCTAGCCCTCAGCATCAATCTATTTTCCTTCTCTGGATTTGCCTTTTTGAGGCATTTCATACAAATGGAATCATATAAGATGAGCCCTTTGTCTTGGTTTCTTTCACTTAGCAGTTCTAAGGCTTCTGATACGGGAGTTTGGCAAGCATTTCAGACCCCATAGCTGCACAGCAGTGGACAAGACAGATGTGAATCTTAATAGTGCTGCCATTGTAATATGTGAACTACTCCGTAAATGTATCTGTGTTGCACTGCAGTGAGGTGGGGTGGCAGATTGAGACTTGCAGTAAAGGATGCATTAGAGTAGGCAGTCAAGAAAGGGTCTGAGAAGGTGAAGCCTGAGCTGAGACTCAGCTGATCTCAAGGAGCCAGTCCAGGAGTGTAAAAACTAGCCTGGCATACTGAACATGCAGTACCTGGCAGATACCCCAGTAAAGAGGCTTAAATGTCAGGTGTATGTGTCAGAGGTCTAGAATTCAGAACAGTCTGGGCTGTAGATAGAACCTCTGAAGTCATCAACATGTCAGACATGTAAGGACCATGAATCTGGGAAAAGATCCCAGGAGAGACTTCAGAGGCTAGAGAGTCAAGGCAGACCAGTGGGGGGAAATGGGAAAGCCAGCAAGACAGACTGGAGTGTGGAGTCGGAGAAGCTGGGAAGTGCTTGGTACTTGAAGGAGCCCTTAAACAAGGGAGCTAGTAGCTGCCAAGGGGACCAGTTAAGTAGAGCTGCTTGTTCTTAGCAGCAAGGACAATCTCAGAAAAGCAGCTGGGAACAACTGGTGAGTGGAGTGGGTGTGGAAATGCAGAGGGACAGCTCTGTGGAGAAGTTGGCTTAGGAATGAAATGGGAATTCCTCTGGATAAGAACCCAGGAGTTTAAACTGGGAACAAAAAACGAGCATGGCATTTATTCATTTTTAAATTTGAGATGGAGGCTCCCTATGTATCACTGGCTGTCCTGGAACTCTCCCTAGACCAGGCTGGCCTCAGCTTTACAGAGCTCTGACCATCAAACAACTTGATCCTCCCTACCTCCTACGTGCTAGGATTTCAGGAGAGTTCCACCATCATTTCTTCATCTCTTAATCCGTGGCTAGCCCAGCATGGATGGGTATGCATGGGTCCATCTCCTACTTGTTTACTGCCAGACCACAAAGTCTTTGAGGTCTGATTACCTCATGGTGTCAGGCGCACACCTGCTCTGGGCATTTAGTACCTTGCATGAGAGCACTGAGTGAATTGTGAGCTAGATTTTTGGGGAAAGATAACCAAGTTGCAGTTATGTTTAGCTTAAGATGTGCAAGAAAGGGGAGGTCTGAAACCATGGGTGACTGACCAGGCTGCTTGGTACAGTGATCTCCAGATGACAGGCTGTGACTTGGTGACTTTATCTGAAATGGTTGTTCTAGAAGTGCTGTGTGACTGCTCATTTAAATGTCCCTCAGCTCCCAAGGGCCACTTTTCACCCCTTCCTATCCCAGCACTCATCCTCTGCAACTGTCATCTGTCTCAGAAATTTATTTATTTTTTTATTTTTTATTGAAAAAAAAAATTCCACCTCCTCCCAGCCTCCCATTTCCCTCCCCCTCCTCCCACTCCTTTCCCCCTCCCCCCACTTCTTTCCCCCTCCCTCTCCAGTCCAAAGAGCAGTCAGGGTTCCCTGCCCTGTGGAAAGTCCAAGGTCCTCCTCCCTCCATCTAGGTCTAAGAAGGTGAGCATCCAAACTGGCTAGGCTCCTACAAAGCCAGAACATGAAGTAGGATCAAAACCCAGTGCCATTGTCCTTGGCTTCTCATCAGCCCTCATTGTCCACCGTGTTCAGAGAGTCTGGTTTTATCCCATGCTTTTTCAGTTCCAGTCCAGCTAGCCGTGGTGAGCTCCCAATATATCAGTCCCTCTGTCTCAGTGGGTGGGTGCACCCCTCACGGTCCTGACTTTCTTGCTCATGTTCTCCCTCCTTCTGCTCCTCATTGGGACCTTGGGAGCTCATTCTGGTGCTCCAATGTGTGTCTCTGTCTTGTCTCAAAAATTTACTGCTGCCATCACTCGAGGACTGTTTAAGTCGTGAAAGAGTTTTAACGTATTATGTTGAATGTTACTGGGGTGGAGTGAGATAGGCTTACTGAGCACTGATTTACTCACTGTAGCTTCTTAGTGCTGGTTTTGTAGGCATGTGCCTCCAAACGCAGCTTTGGACTGCTTTAATTGCTTTTTAATCATTTTTCCCTTTGAATGTTTGCAGTGGCGCTGGGCAAGAAGTGGGAAGATCATGCATTATTTTGGAGTTCAAAGGGAGAAAAATCATGGTAAGTATTATTGGTGGTATCATTGCTGTTTGGTACTGGAAATTGAACTTGGGGCCTTGTGAATGCCAAGGACACGATCTACCCCTGAATCATACCCTAGCCTGGTGATCATTTGTTCAGTCAAGAAAACAGTGTAGCTCTTCTGTACTGTCTGTTAGGTCTGTCCTAGTGACCAGGTATCTCTGCAGCACCAGCCAAGAGGGGTGTGCATGATGTATGCAGTCAACACTGACGGGATAAGGCCAGCACTCTTGTACTGAGTAACTAAAAGCATTAAGTGACCTAAAAAGATACCTTGTAAGACTGTAAAGCTGCCAACTACATCTGCCAGACCATTGTCTCTTCCATGTCCTTGTCCGCTCCCAAGGTGTGTGGATAACCTGCTGACCCCACACTCCTTTGGAAGACATCAAGGATTTAAGTGCCCTGAATGTGTGTCAGCTTTCACCGCCCACGAGTGGCTTCAGTCTGGCTGGCGCTCTGCCAGGTCCGTCTCCTTGCCTGGCAGGTGAAGGGCTCAGGAGCCCTGGTTTCTAAGGTCCCATTAGAGAGGTGGGGCACTGGCTCTTGTTCCTTGGTTCCCCTCTTTCTGTGTTAACACTTCTCTCAGTCTTCAAAACACAGCAATATGTGCCTAGAGTCACCAGTTTTAAAAAAATCATTTACCTGAATGGGTGTCTGGCCTATACCCATACCTGTGCACTGTGTGTGTGTGCCTGGTGCCCGTGGAAGCCAGAGAGGGCAGTGGATCCCCTAGAAATAGAGCTGTAGTTGGTTGTAAGCCGCCATGTGGTTGCTGGGTGTCGAACCAGGTTCCCCTGGAAGAACAGCCAGTGCTCCTAACCACTGAGCAATCTCTAGCTCCCACCTGAGTCATTCACTTAAGGATTTATTTATTTTTGTTTTATTTTATTTAATTATTTATTTGGTTTTTCAAGACAGGGTTTCTCTGTGCTGCTTTGGAGCCTGTCCTGGAACTAGCTCTTGTAGACCAGGCTGGCCTTGAACTCACAGAGATCTGCCTGCCTCTGTCTCCTGAGTGCTGGGATTAAAGACCTGTGTCACTACTGCCCAGCTATTTAAGAATTTATTAACTTGGCAATAAAACCCCTTAGAGTAAATCCCCAGTCATCAGCTCGTAGGAATGTGTTGATGCTCTCCCTAATGGGAGAAGTACTTCACATCTACAGACTAGAAATACCGTTTGGTAACAACGAGCTTGAAGAAGAACCCCAGTGATGTCTTGTGTTCTGTATCCCGTGCTGCTAACTGAGCTGTGTCTTAAACGTGAGAGCTGCTTTGGGCACAACCTCGTCTTTCATGAGACTGAGGTCCGAGTGCACAGTCCCTGGGCTCCTCTGAATGTGGTCTGTCTGCTGCATGGGTTTTCATCAGATGTGTAGCAGCTTGAGATCTGTTTGCTGAGATTTTCTTCCTTCAGCTGGACTGTGGGATCCACCCTGGCCTGGAAGGAATGGATGCTCTTCCTTACATCGACCTCATCGACCCTGCTGAGATTGACCTCCTGCTAATCAGTCAGTAAGTTTCCCTTTATTGACAGCGTCACTTCTCAAGCCTTTCTGTGAAGGTCAGTCTTCCCAGGATTTGGTGTGGGCTTTTGTTTACATTTATTCTGTATATGTGTGTGTGTGTGTGTGCACTTCCCACAGTGTTCATGGGGAGATCAGAAGACAATGTGTGGGAGCTGCTTTTCCCCTCCCACTGTGGGTTCTGGTGGTTGAACTCTGTGGTTGGGGCGAGTACCTATATTCTCTGAGCCATCTTGCTGGGCAGATGTTTGTTTTGTTTTCTAATAAGCTGGGAGTGGTGGCGCAGCCCTTTAGTCCCAACACTTGGAGGCAGAGGCAGGCAGATCTCTGTGAGTTTGAGACCAGCCTGATCTTCCCTTGAGTTCCATCAGTCAGAGCTGCATAGTGGGACCTTGTCTCAAAAATAAAATGAAAGAAACAAAAGCAAATATTTTCTATTAGGAAACACAGTGTGGGTCTCTAAGTCTAAACCAGCACCGCTGTGTGAGGCTAGAGATGCTTGCTGGGAGATGTGCGTGCTTGCAGCGAGAGGTGCTGGAAAGCTCATGTCCTCTGTGACCATCCTCAGCTGACACCGAGGAAGTCCTCGCTGTCTTGTCCCATCCCTCAAAGAGCTTCACATAGGTGGCACACGCCTGTAATGCCAGCACCCGGGAGGCTGAGGCCAGAGCAGGTGGCACAGCAAGACTCTGTCTTGAAGAACTTCATTTAAAGATGATGGCAAGTTTCACTTTTATTTCACTAAGTTGTTTGTTAAAATTCTGCCAAGTGTAGATTAGGTTTACATTGTCCCCCTCGAATTGATTACTGATAGAGGGGGAGGGAGTATCGAGAAGGCCCAGAGGGTAGAAGTACTAGCTACCGAACCTACTGAGACCCCTGTGGGAGAAGGAGAGAATGGACAAGCGTCTGCTTGGTCTCCTGGAAGCGCCTTTATGTGCTTGGCACAAGTTTGTCCTCTGAGCAGAACTTCACTGGGGTCCCGGCCTCTAGTGTCCAGAGCACTCATGGCCCTGTTTCCTTGTCAGCTTCCATTTGGATCACTGTGGGGCGCTGCCCTGGTTCCTCCAGAAAACAAGCTTCAAAGGACGGACATTTATGACTCACGCCACGAAGGCTATTTACAGATGGCTCCTCTCAGACTACGTCAAAGTCAGGTGAGTCCTTATCCATTCTTCGATCGAGGGGCATTTAGGTTGTTTCCAGGTTCTGGCTATGACAAACAATGCTGCTATGAACATAGTTGAGCACATGTCATTGTGGCACAGTTGAGCATCCTTTGGATATATACCCCAAAGTGGGTCTTGAGGTAGGTTGTTTCCTAATTTTCTGAGAAATCGCCACACTAATATCCAAAGGGGCTGTACCAGCTTGCACTCTCACCAGTAATGCAGAAGTGTTCTCTTTACCCCACAACCTCTCCAGCATAAGTTGTCATCAGTATTTTTTATCTTGGCCAATCTAACAGGTGTAAGATGGAATCTCAGAGTTATTTTGATTTGCATTTCTTAATGTGGTACATTTGCACAGTAGAGTACTACTACACAGCAGCAAAAAAAAAAAATGACAGCATCTTGAATTTTTTTTTTTTTTGAGGGGGGGGGGGTTTCGAGACAGGGTTTCTCTGTGGTTTTGGAGCCTGTCCTGGAACTAGCTCTTGTAGACCAGGCTGGTCTCGAACTCACAGAGATCTGCCTGCCTCTGCCTCCCGAGTGCCAGCATCTTGAATTTTGCAGGACAATGGATGGAGCTAGAAAACATCATTTTAAGTGAGGTAACCCAGACCCATAAAGACAATTATCACGTGTACTCACTCATAGGTGGTTTTTAAACATAAAGCAAAGAAAACCAGCCCACAAATCACAATCCCAGAGAACTTAGACAACAATGAGGACACTAAGAGAGACTCACATAGATCTAATCTACATGGGAAGTAGAAAGTAAAAAATGACAAAATCTCCTGAGCAAATTGGGAGCACTGGGACCTTGGGAGAAGGTTGAAGGGGAGGGGAGAGTCAGGGATGGGAGCAGAGAAAAATGTAGAGCTCAATAAAAGTCAATTAAAAAAAAGTCAGGTGAGTCACCTCAGTGGGGCTTGCAAACTGCAGCCCATCCTCGCAGGTCAGGTGCAGGCCGCGTTGTTTCGAAGGATGCTATAATCTAGCTGCAGAGTACAGCTGTGCGTCAGCACCACCCGACTTCAGTCTGTGTGTGGTTTTGCGTCCTTTCAGATCTGAGTAAGTGTAGAACTGAAAAGGTTTGACAGAAATGCTCTGTGAGTAGCACTTGGCCATTCTGTTCATTTAAGGCTGACTACAGTAAGCATAGGGGTTCTTTGGACAGTCTGACCAGGTGATGCTGTTCTCTGGGGAAGTTGACAGTCCACTCCTCTACCACAAAGAGTCCAGCATGTTTGTGACACCCCCAGTGTGAAGTGTTGGCCTTCAGCAGTCGACTTTTACTTGGGTAGCTACCACAGTGTTTGTTACTCCTCATGTGTAAATACAGGGGATAGGAAGAGCTTAATAATGCTAACGCTGTTAGCCAGTGCCCAGAGTCCTCAGTGCCCAGCCCTCTCACCCTCAGCAGCTCATGCCAGCTCCCCTGTAAATCCCACTTTACAGACAGAGCGTGGGAACAAGTGGGTTGTTTACCTAAAGCGGCCCGTTAAGAGACAGCTTAACCAGTGAAGCCATCCATTGTGGCTACAGAGTCTGTGAAGTTCTTTTTTATAGTTTTCAGGAGATATTATCCACAACATTAAGAGAAATCCTTTTCCAGGCCAGCGGAGAATGTCCGCCTCGTGTCCATGTGTATAAACATGTGTTCATGTGTATAGAAGTTAAGAATGCCGTATTAAAGAGTGATTTGTGTAACTGGGCCTTGTAGCACAAACCCATGATCCCACCTTAGGCTCATATAGGGAGGTTACAAGTTTAAGGTCAGCTTGAGCAGCCTAGTGAGACCTTGGCTCCACAGGGTCAGGGGTTTTGAGTCACACTTGGCTCACAGTTAAGCTTTGTAGCCATGCACTCCTTTGTACTGTAGTTATGGAAACTGTCTGAGAGTCTAAGTGCTGTAGACTTTGTTGCTGTTGAGTTTTCAGTATGGGGACTGAGCCTAGAGCCTGTGCCTTCCGGCAAATGCTCTATCCCTGAGCTATGGCCCATCTCTAGGGACCGTGGCATTAAGGAAAGCTGTACCCATGTGTCATCTCCAATTTCAGCAACATATCAGCAGATGACATGCTGTACACGGAGACGGACTTAGAAGAAAGTATGGACAAAATTGAAACCATCAACTTCCATGAAGTTAAGGAGGTCGCGGGAATCAAGTTCTGGTGTTACCATGCTGGCCACGTCCTGGGAGCGGCCATGTTTATGATCGAGATTGCAGGTGTGAAGGTACGCTGTAGCTTGGATCCTTCTCCCCAAGAGCAGTCAGTGTAGAGCTTCCTGCCCTGAGAGGTGTGAAAACTTCCTCAAGCTTTGTAGAGAGTTGGGACACAAGGAAGCTAAAGCTCCGTCACTACTGTTCCCTCCCTGTTATAACAGAGCTGGTTCCCCAGCCATTCACTGCAGGCTTGGTCCACTTCAGTGGCTTAGAAAACTGGTTAAGGAAAAACCATCTTAGCGACTGATTCTGTTTAAAACTCAAACATGGATGGATGAGATTGCTCAGCATGTGGAAGTGTTTTCTGTATAAGCTTGAGGACCTGCATTCAGTTCCTAGAGCCCACAATAGAAGGAAAGAACCAACTCCCAAAAGTTGCCCTCTGACCTCCCCCATGCTGTGGAATGCACCTACTTACCACACACACAATAAAGCTGAAGTTAGTTAACTAAATTTTCATGTGTATGTCCATGATTCGAAAGGGTTCAGGTAAACACCTGAGCAGAGTGGTCTGTTCTCTCTCTCTCTCTCTCTCTCTCTCTCTCTCTCTCTCTCTCTCTCTCTCTGTGTGTGTGTGTGTGTGTGTGTGTGTGTGTGTGTGTGTATAGGTAGGTAGGTAAGAGGACATCTTTGAAGTTATTTCTTCAACCATGTGAGTTCCAGGGATTGAACTCCAGTCATCAGGCTGGGAAGCACTGCCTTTCCTAACAGCCATCTTGCTGCCCTGGGACTCTAGTATGCAGAGCAGCTGTCTGCATTCTGGCTACAGCCCAGAATCAGCCAAGCAGCTTTTTGAAAATACCCATTGAATGAAACCTGGAGGGGAAGCCTTGTAAGTTTTCAGGGATTCTGCTTCAGAAAGCAGAGAACCAGGTTTTAGTGAACCTTGTAGCTGCTCGTCTGTTTGAAATGTCTGCACACGAGTTGGACAGTGCCGTCAGGTTGCTTATTCTTGTCCTGTGCTCCAGGGCACCAAAAATAAACAGGAAATAGCAGGGTGCAGCCGGGCGGTGGTGGCGCACGCCTTTAATCGCAGCACTTGGGAGGCAGAGGTAGGCGGATCTCTGTGAGTTCGAGACCAGCCTGGTCTACAAGAGCTAGTTCCAGGACAGGCTCCAAAGCCACAGAGAAACCCTGTCTCGAAAAACCAAAAAAAAAAAAAAAAAAAGAAAAAGAAATAGCAGGGTGCAGATCTCAGTTCTCACTGGGAATTGTACTGATATGGGATATATTTTTCTGGAAAATTGGGTAATAGGAACACAGGGTGACCTTCATGACTTAGTTATACATTTAGAATTAGATGCAAGCATTGCATCTAAAATTCCTCAAGTGTAAGCAGGTGGGTTTTCTTTTTTAAAGTCAATCTTACTATTAGACTTCAGGGATCAGCTACTTACCAGTACACAGAGCCTTTCCCAAGTCTTGATTTTCTAGCTTTGCTTTCTCACAGCTGTTGTATACAGGTGATTTCTCAAGACAAGAAGACAGACATCTCATGGCTGCTGAAATTCCTAATATTAAGCCAGACATTCTTATTATTGTAAGTATTAACAGACTGGGTTATAGTTAATGCAATGGAATCAGAACTTTTTCTAGTGGAAAAAAAAATCACATGAAAGTTTATGTTTTTTATGTAAAGATTTTCTTGGCTCTCTTGGGACCCCTTTGCTGTGAAGTTAATTCTAGTCTAGTTTTAGAAACATGGTCACTCTCAGCAGTGTGAGGAGACAGGGTGTGCCTGCCTGTGGCCTGCATATCTTTTCTAGTGAGGCTGTTAGAAGGGCGTATTAAACAGTGTTAGAGCCTTTGCAGTGCTTTGGCCTTTTCCCCGGGACACTTGTCACATTTTCTTAGTTTTCAGGTCTCAAGGACACAAGAGGATGGCTGTCTTCAGAAGCACTATGAGGGAGTGATGGCTGGCACAGTGTCAGGGAACAGGCATACTCTGCGCCCGTCATAGACACAGGAACATCAAATACCTTTGGTCCCTTTGGCTTTGGCCTGGACATGAGCTGCCCGAGTGTGAGGGGCGCCTGCCTGGTGCTGTGCCTGTGCACTGTGCAGAGCAGGCTCCACGTGGCTTAGCTGGTGCTCCCTAGCACGGCTTCCCTGGCTTATGGCCCAGCTGCTGCTGCAGTGAGCAGCCGGCCCTTGTCATCTGCATTCCGGATGAGTCCGGGAAAAGCAGCAGTTCCCGAGTAATGGCACCTGAGTACCAACCCGGGAACCATGACCCACGTCTGCTTATGGAGCTTTGACTTCTCCGGGGTCGGAGAATAAAACATCCAGCAAAGTTACCCTGAGGAAGGAAGGAACATTGTTTTTTAAGATTTATTTATTTATTATGTATACAGTGTTCTGCCTACATGTATACCTGCACACCAGAAGAGGGCTTCGGGTCTCATTACAGATGGTTGTGAGTACCATGTGGTTGCTAGGAATTGAACTCCTCGGGTCTTCTGGAAGAGCAGCCAGTGCCCCTAACCACTGAGCCCTCTCTCAAGCCCCCAAAAGGAACAGTTTATGCTATTCCCTGGCTCCATTTCTGTAACATTGACCTTAAGATTGGAATTTAATTTATTTACCGCTTTTGTTTTTTTGGGTTTTTTTTTTATAGTTATTACTGTAACAGCATATATTCAGGTTAATGCCACGTTGTTGAAGAAATGAATCTCAGCCTCAGCTTTTTTTCTGAATTCTCCAGGGTAAAATGGTCTTGGTCTTACACATGTCACCTGTTATTTAGGAATCTACCTATGGGACCCACATCCATGAGAAGCGCGAAGAGCGAGAAGCAAGATTCTGCAACACTGTGCATGACATTGTCAACAGAGGGGGCCGGGGGCTCATTCCTGTCTTTGCTCTCGGACGAGCTCAGGAGCTGCTACTAATTCTAGGTATTTGGGCGACTGCTGGAATCCACCTACTCTCACAGCCTTGTGAACGGCATTTCATCTTTCTTTTTCCTTTTTTTATTTATTTAATTTTATTTATTTGTTTGTTTGTTTGTTTGTTTGTTTGTTTGTTTGTTTGAGGCAGGGTTTTTCTGTAGCTTTGGAGCCTGTCCTGGGACTTGCTCTGTAAATCAGGCTGATCTTGAACTTGCAGAGCTCCGCCTGCCTCTGCCTCTCAAGTGCTGGGATTAAAGGCGTGCGCCACCACTGCCCAGCTCATCTTTCTTTTAAAAATTCACTTTGGTGACTCAGTGGTAGAGCACCTGCCCAGCAAGCATGAGATCCCAGGTTCAGTCCCCCGTGCCCTGGGGGCAACATGGGGACCTGGTGCTAGTGAGAGCAGAGGAGATGGCATGTCACATCCTCTGCTATGAGAGCCAAGCCGCTGTGCCGCTGTGCTTCCCATTGGTGTCAGAAGCCTTCCTTCCAACGTGAGCACTTCTAGACGAGCAGTGACACTGTCAGGACGCAAAGGGAGGTAGGCAGTGTGTCCTCTTAGGTCCCTTGTCATTATTATTTGAGGGTTTTCATGAAAGAAGTCTGGGATGAAAGACTGCGTGACCTTTTATTAATAGCAAAATCCGTGCACAATGACTCCAAGACAGAATGGGAAATCTGGGCCGTTTCACAGTGTCGCCTGCTGCTCCGCTGTTCCCGCTGGGGTCCAGCTCTCTGCTGCTGCTGCTTCCTTGTTCCCAAGGGGGATGAGGAATCTGAACCAAGATGCAAAACCGTGGCTTGCTGCCAGTCTGTCCACCTTCCAAGAGCGTGCAACCCGCACCCTTTATTCAGGTCACGCAGTCTTCCATCCAGCTCAGCCCCTTGGCCAGACGGCCCTCACAGCTGATCAGTGGAGCGGTGATAGGATTCCGCAGCAGGGTTTGTTGGACTTTACAGTGATAGGATTCCGCAGCAGCCCAGGTTAGCTGAGAGTGGGACCCCCTGACACTTCAGCATTGTTCTCAGGAAATGCCACGTCAGTGAATGTAAGAAGTCTCAGGACGGATTGTAAATTTTCAGAGTATTAAGTGTGCAACAACAACAAAATAGGACTAAAAAACTACAGCTGCTATGCTTCTGTTCAGGTGAAAAAACAAACACAAATAAATCATAGAAACAGGAGTGATTTTCTTTTTCTGCTTTTCTGTCTTCCAACGACTTTGGTCAGTTTGCACAACTTTGAACCAAGATGGGTGTGCATTGTGCTTACTAATCCCTGTGAACTTGGCCCGTCCTAATTCTATGAGGGAAGCATTCTCGTAGATGTGGACGGTCAGCACCTGTGTTCATGGAGTGTGAGGAGAACTAGAGGGACTACCTCCTACACACTGAGTGCTGCCGTCACATTGAGTGGGAAACAGGCAGAGGAAGATGGGCTGACCCAGCTAAGGGCCAGTCAGTCCCTCCCAGACTGTGCCTGTTCAGTCTGGCAAACCCGATGGTGAGTCAGGTCGGTCTATCAAACGGTGAGGAAGAGTGGTCGGAACCAGCAGAGTACAGAGGCGTGGAGGTGGTACTGCCAGGTGACCCTGTGAAGGGTACCAGGGGTCACAAAAATGTCCGTCATCCAGGCAGAAGACTATTTACAGGTATCATGAATGGCCTCTCAGTGTTAGCGCCCCAATAGCGCACGTGTGCTCCAGATCCTACAGCCCTCACACTAGACAAGCATTTCCTGGGCGCACCTGAGCAGCTGATGGGCTGCGCTGTTTATAAAATGCTGGGATGAATGAGTTCCCTGAAAACAGGCCTTCATGTGAGGGTGTTGTTCACTGCTCTCGGAAATTAGTGATAAGTGCTTTGTGTAAAAGGTTTTTGGAAATATGATTATAATAATAATATGACTTAATAAGCAGTTGATAAGTCTATTTAAAATAATAATTACATTAATAATACTTGCATTAAAACCTCAAGAGGAGTAGTAAGTTACGGTCTATTAATCAGCATAAATTTAAAATGAAGTATTTGTTGAAGCTTCCACATCTTTGACTTATTGTCACAGCTTTATTTTATTTTTAGATGTTATACCAGTATTTAGATTTGTAGTTTGCATTAATAAGGAACAGGGTAGTTTTTCTCAAACTTATTTAAATACAGTTGTATGGATCTTCATTTCTCAGTTGTTTAAACTTTTTTTTTTTTTTTTTGGTTTTTTTCGAGACAGGGTTTCTCTGTGGTTTTGGAGCCTGTCCTGGAACTAGCTCTTGTAGACCAGGCTGGTCTCCAACTCACAGAGATCCGCCTGCCTCTGCCTCCCGAGTGCTGGGATTAAAGGCGTGCGCCACCACCGCCCGGCTTGTTTAAACTTTTTAAAGTTAATTTTGTTATCGTTAGTTATTTGAATTTTTTACCTTATCTGCCAAGTGATGCTGCCCCTCATACAATCTCTGTAGACGAGTACTGGCAGAACCACCCAGAGCTGCACGACATTCCCATTTACTATGCGTCCTCTCTGGCCAAAAAGTGCATGGCGGTGTACCAGACCTACGTGAACGCCATGAACGACAAGATCCGGAAGCAGATCAACATCAACAACCCCTTCGTTTTCAAGCACATCAGCAACCTCAAGGTGATGCCTGTGGAGGAGGGGAGGCAGAGGGCGCAGGGCAGGCGGGGCAGACTGCAACCCTCCTGCTGAGGCTTCCTACTTACACCCCTCACCTCGGTGCTGGGGTGCTGGGACTCGCTGTAGTTGAGCCTGCCCTTGCTCTGGGTCTCCACACGCTTCAGTTTGCAGCTATAACTTGGATCTCTTCTGCCACAGGAAGAAACTCCTGACAGGAAAAATATGGCAGGTCACAGGTTTAGATTCTCTTGTTCACATCTGGTCCTTTTTGATTGGCTCTGCAAGTTCCATGTATGAATTTATAAAACACCCATGTTTGGCTTTCCAAGATCAATTAAATCAAATCTGCTTTAAATATATTTACAACCAAATGCTTTTTAAATAACATGTTTACAGAGTTAACGTGCTGATTTTGTTTGTTTGGTTGGTTGGTTTTGGTGTTTTGAGACGGTCTTTCTATATAGCCCTGACTATCCTGGAACTCTCTCTGTGGACCAGGATGGCCTTGAACTCACAGAGATCCACCACCTGTCTCTGCCTTCCGTATGCTGGGATTAAAGGCCACCATGCCCGGCACATTTTAATTTTAAGACGTGGTGTTTAAACACAACTCCTGCAGCAGTGTGATGGCCCCCAGTGGAAACTGCTTTGACTCCTTCCTTTGTCTCGCAGAGCATGGATCACTTTGACGACATCGGCCCCAGTGTTGTCATGGCCTCGCCAGGCATGATTCAAAACGGCTTATCCAGAGAGCTGTTTGAGAGCTGGTGTACAGACAAGAGGAACGGCGTCATCATCGCGGGGTACTGCGTAGAAGGGACGCTTGCCAAGGTCAGTTACCATCTTGGAGTGTGAGTCAGTATTTCATCCAGATGCTGGGATAAGTCATGTTTAGGTATAGTGCGATTAATAAAAACCCAGAGACAGAAATTGGGGTTCAACTTGAAGGTCAGGAAAGCAAAACAGCCAGCCACTGGCTTTTACCCCTGCCTCAGTCTGAACTGGCATCCTGCCTCCTGGAATCTTAGAATGAGACTGTGAGCGAGAGCTGTCTCCTCCTGTCTTATATGCCTCTCTAGGGCTGGGATTAAAACCGTGCACCACTACAGCCCAGTTTCTATGGCAAACTAGCATGGCTACTGGGATTAAAGGTGAGTGTTACCTCTGCCTGGTCTGTTAGGCTGACCAGCACAGCTGTTTTACTCTCTGACCTTCAGGCAAGCTTTGTTTATTAAAATACAAATGAAATGTCACTACATTCAGATTGTGTGACTTTGGATTTAGGGTTATTTTGTGTAGACTTTACCAGTTGAGCATCCCAGGCATTTTTGCTTAAAAAAACATTAGATTTAGAATTTTTCCAGACTAAGGATTCACAGCCTGTGACATGGACGTCTACAAAGCTGTATTAGGTGCCTGGGCTGGCTGCTGTCTTCCTGTAGGTATAAAGTGGCTGTTCTTAGCCTAGGGTGTACTCATTGTCGATAACAGTGCAGAACTTTTAGATGCAATTAATGGCTGTCCAGACAGCATGTTCTCTTGTCTTCTTGCTGTTAATATCTGTTTTAGTTTAAACAGAGTGTGGTTTCTCAGTCGGGTCATTTTCATCCTTTGCCACATGCTGTGGAGTCAGTAGAGAGCTTTTGCACAGACGGCTCCAGACTGGAGTTGTGTGCCTGTGCCCTGTGGGTCCTGGTGCCTGGGAGGAGCTGCAGCAGCAAGAGCTGGGTGTAACTTTATTGACAGCTCCAGCTTTCACTGCCAGCTCTGGAGGCCCCAAGCTCTAGTTATCTTCTGACCTTTCTGATTAAATGTTTACTCAATAAAAAACATAAGTGTTTGGTACTTGCTAACTCGTGAACATCAGAATGACTTTGATGGTTAACACTAGAGATTGTGACTGCATAAGACATAACCAAAATGCACCTTCTGTTGTCTATTTGCACAGTCTGTTTTTCTTGTATTTGTTTCCGACAGCACATCATGTCTGAACCTGAAGAAATCACTACCATGTCTGGACAGAAGTTACCACTGAAAATGTCGGTTGATTACATTTCTTTCTCTGCTCACACAGATTACCAGCAAACCAGCGAATTTATTCGTGCTCTGAAGCCACCTCACGTGGTTAGTCTGTGAATGCCATGTCTAACTGTAAGGTGCATGAAACGCAAGGGCTCTCACAAACCTAGCATCCCGTTGTGAACAGAGCATCCCACCAGCTCTTGGTTTAGCCATTATCTCTCCCTCTGCACTTGTTTCTTCATTTTACACTGACTGCCTCAGGCTTGCCAACCCTATTCTAGTGTTCGCTGTTTTCTGCTGCCTCCCCAACTCCCTCCTTGGCCTACCAGGTATCTTTGTGCTTTATGAATGAGGGCGATAGCAATTTATAAGGTCCTTGTGCAGACAAATAAGTGAGACTATGACGCACCTGACAGTGTCTGGCCCAGAGTGCGCTTTATGTGGTTATTGAATTGACTGTTCAGACTGTCATCTGAAGAGCATGTTCAAGGTTTACATAGATATAGATGGAAACAAATACTGAATCAGTTTCTTACTAGTATAGTTTATACTTTTTAAGTATCATGAAAAAAATAATAATGGGTCAGCAAGACAGCTCTATGGGTAAACGTGCTTGCCTCGGAAGCCTCGTAACCTGAATTCAGCCCTCAGAACCTGTGTGGAGGCACAGAGAGGACTGCCCAGATGTGCTCTCTGACTTCACGTGCATACCCAGGCCTGGGCACCCTCTAAACCACTGCTCTTTTCAGCCTTTTTAAACTATTATTGCTATCATCATCACGCAAGTGTATGTCTGTTGGTGGAATCTGGAAGACTTTTAAGCTGAAAACTGCTGGGTTTTAATTGGAAGTGGAACAAGTATCCATGGAAATAGATTAGACTCTCCCAGTGTTCTGAAAACTTGCTCAGAGGAAATGGCCTTTCGCTATTGTATTCTGTTTCTTTATCACATCTTTTTACTGTGCCAAAATATGTAAAGCATGCAGTTTGCAGCTTTCACTGCTTTTAGGTATGAGATTCGGTGGTCTCACCTACGCCCGTATCGTAGCCCCTACTTCTGGTTTCAGAACTTCCTGCCCTCGAGCAGAAGCCTGTGCTCTACTTTACTCTCTTCTCGGTCCCGCCAGGCTTCTCTGTGATTAATTTCTGTCGCTCTGAATCTGACAGTTCTTGTATTTCACATAAGTGGAGTCATGAATTTTCAAGATCCAGCCATGCTGCTTATCTAAGTAGGGCCAGCAATAGCCTGTTAATTATCCTTGAGGCTGTTGATGCTCATTTTGGCTAGTTTGAGTGACATCTAGTGGCTGATCGTGTCCTTAGCTTTTGAGCACTTTGTAACATGCTGGTCCCCCTAGGTATTTTCCCTCAGCCCTTAATGAACAGACTCCTGTATGGAGAATATCACTCCCCTCCTCAGCATCATGTGTAGGCTGTAGAACTTGAGCGCAGTGTAGACCCCATCACATGCTTCTGCTGTGTGTGTAACTGATTCATGGATCTCACCTTCCGTCCCTTGTATCTCTTGGCCATCTGGTTCTATCTGTGCCGCTGGTCTAAATTCTCAGCGGTCTAAATCCTCAGCTTCTAATAGCCAGCACTCTCCAGTGTGTGACTGCATGTGAGGTTACACTGGTAGTGGCAGTAGCATGCATTTACTGCATATGGAGTGCCAGGCTGCTCATGCTTCTTATGCATGCACTTGCTCAGGCTTGGTATCCGACGCTGTTGTGGAACCGAGGAGCTCGGCCAGGGTTACACAGTACAGAGTGGTGCTATGGTTAGTGTCCAGGCAGCCCAAACTGGGCCTTGCACCCCGGGTGACAAGCCTTTGCCCTGGAGTAATGCTGGCTATGCTTCCACAGGCCAGATGGAAGCTGTCTGCCAGTGGTTTGGAGACGAGATGCCCACCATGGAAGACAGAGGAGTGAAAAACAAAACAGATGGACGGACAGCCAGTGCAGGGTGGTGGACACCACTGTAAACAGATGGACGGACAGCCAGTGCAGGGTGGTGGACACCACTGTAAACAGATGGACAGACAGCCAGTGCAGGGTGGTGGACACCACTGTAAACAGATGGACAGACAGCCAGTGCAGGGTGGCGGACACCACTGTAAACAGATGGACAGACAGCCAGTGCAGGGTAGTGGACACCACTGTAAACAGATGGACGGACAGCCAGTGCAGGGTGGTGGACACCACTGTAAACAGATGGACAGACAGCCAGTGCAGGGTGGCGGACACCACTGTAAACAGATGGACAGACAGCCAGTGCAGGGTAGTGGACACCACTGTAAACAGATGGACGGACAGCCAGTGCAGGGTGGTGGACACCACTGTAAACAGATGGACGGACAGCCAGTGCAGGGTAGTGGACACCACTGTAAACAGATGGACAGACAGCCAGTGCAGGGTGGCAGACACCACTGTAAACAGATGGACAGACAGCCAGTGCAGGGCGGCAGGTGCCACTGTAAGCAGATGGACGGACAGCCAGTGCTGGGCGGCAGATGCCACTGCAAACATTGCATCTTACTTGTAGTTGCTTTACTTAGCAAGAAACTACCAGAAACCTACAGAAAATGGATGGTTTCCTAGCAGGAGAAAAAGAAGTCCATTTAAAGCTGGAAGAGCCTTGTAAGCCATCTGGTTCAGCCTTCAATGTGAGCTGTGAGCTTTGGAACTAGAGATGACAGTGCACATTCCGTCAGTCCTTTACTCTTTCTTAAAGTAGGTGCTCCTAGCATTCAAACAGGAAAGCAAGATCCAGACAGTTGATGGCTCAGAGTGGCTCAGAGCACCCTCTGCTCTTTCCAAGGACCTGTTTGGTCCCCAGCACCCACATGCAGAGGTTTACAGCTTGCCCGTGACTGCAGTTCCCCAGCCTCTTACCGCCTCTGCCAGCTCCTGTACTCAGCTACACCCCACACAGAAATAAGTTTTAAGACAAGAGGACCCGTTTCCTCAGTTCAAGTGTGAAAGTCTCATGAATTAACTGACATTCTTACAGACAGTCCTTTGCCTGCTGAGGGCTCCTCTATACTCGCATATCTATTCTGTGCAGATTCTAGTCCACGGGGAACAGAATGAAATGGCCAGGCTGAAAGCAGCGCTGATCCGGGAATATGAAGATAATGATGAGGTCCACATCGAGGTTCACAATCCGCGGAACACAGAGGCTGTGACCCTGAACTTCAGGGGAGAGAAGCTCGCCAAGGTACAAGGCAGCAGGTGCTGATCCTAACCGTGTTCTTTTCAGGGAGATACGTTCAGGGAGAGAGAGAGATTGTCTGCTACCTGAGGAGTCAGAAGAGGGCATCAGATCCCCGGAACTGGGGTTGGGGTTATGGATGGTCATGAGCTACTAGGTAGGTGCTGGGGTTGAAATGTGGGACCTATGCAAGAGCAAGAAATGGTCTTCACTGAGCTACGCCTTCCTCGGTGGCACAGGCTTACGACATTGAAATTTTAGATGCCATCCTGAGCTGCAGTAGTGAAATCTGTCTAGAGTGACAGGAAAGCTAATTGATGGGTGGAAAAGACCTTGAGACTCAGGGTATGCAGCTTTGCTCTGAGAAAGGGCTTTTTGTCTGAGCTGTGCTGCTCACAGTGAGGCTCAGCGATAGAGTACTTGCCTGGCCAGGTCCCCAGATGGAGCCATAGCTCCACCAAAACATTTACAGCGTTAAAGCATTAGCATCTTTATTTTCCATGTGTCCACACCACCACACTGAGTGCAGCCCCGGAAGGGCCTGTGAGACAGCTGTCTCCACAGTGAGTCAGAGCCAGGGTGCTGCCGTGTAGCCGCTGCGCTCCACTGCCTGACTAAAGCTGCTCCAGCACAGACGTCGGCGTCCCTGGGAGCCCTGGCCTGCAGTGAGAGAGTTTACACACCAGGATGGTGGGCTCCCGCTGGACATGGCCCATGCCTGTATTCTAGCACTTAGGAGATGGAAGCAGGGTCAAAGATTCAAGGATAGGCCCTGCTGTATAGTGAGGACCAGGCCAGGCCTGAGCTACGTAATACATTAAATATCTACAAAACAAAGCCAGATAAGTAAATAAAATAAAAAATTGGTAAGGTTTCTGTATTTGAGTGGTTGAAAGTGTTGCCTCAGGCTGGAGAGGTGGCTCAGCAGTTAAGAGCACTGGCTCTTCTTCCGGAGGTCCTGAGTTCAATTCCCAGCAACTACATGGTGACTCACTGCTATCTATAATGGGATCTGATGCCCTCTTCTGGAATGAAGGCATGCATGCAGATGGAGTACCCATACATAGAAAATAAGTAAATCTTTAAACAAAAAAAGAAAAGAAAGTGTTGCCTTAGTATGTAATTCCATCCTTACTGAGCTTTGTGTTCAGAGATGCTATCTCCTATTGCATGGCTAACACGCTCCCCAGTGGGTCGGAACAGCCCTCTACACGCGCCACCCCATGTGACAAAAACCTGAAACCTTTCTCTTTGACACCACTCTGTGTCCTGTTTTTACTAGGTCATGGGCTTTTTGGCAGACAAGAAACCAGAACAGGGACAGCGGGTCTCTGGAATTCTTGTTAAAAGAAACTTTAATTACCACATACTTTCTCCCTGTGACCTCTCTAGTAAGTACACTATTCATTGTGGGATGCAGTCTCAGTCTGCGTGCGCGTGCCTGGGTGGTGCCTATGTGGTCGGAGGCTGCTTGTTTGTTTCTGCTTGTTCATTTCCTGGCCGCCCTGACTCAAAATAATCCTCAGAAAACTATATTATTTGCAGTACTGTTTGACTTAAGCGTATTGCTAACTAGCTCTTATATCCTAAACTAACCCATCTCCATTAATCTGTGCATCACCACGAGGTCGTGGCCTACCAGCAATGTTTTGGCGGCTCCAGCCTCTGTCTCCTGTGGCAGCTACATGGCTTCTCTTCAACTCTGCCTACTTTCTATGTATCTTTCCCAGTCTGGCTATGTTCTGTTAAACCATTGGCCAAAAGCAGCTTCTCTATTAACCAATGGCAATAAAACATATTCATAGCATACAGAGGGGAATCCTACCCACATCGTATGTGCGTGTTTGTGTGTGTGTGTGTCAGAAGACAACTATCATGGGTGAGTTCTGTTGGCTTATGAAGCTGTCTGTCTCTGTGGGTCAGAGGACAGCTGTCAGGAGTGGAATCTCCTTCCCTGTGTGGGTTCTGGGGATGGACCTTGGCTCGTGAAGCTGCAGTGACAAGCTCCCTTACCTGTTGAGCCATCTGGCCACACAAGTGGTCAGATTTCAGTTAGCAGCTAATCAAGTAGGACGGGAATGTAATCTGAATTGCTCCATGGGAAAGAGCCTTTCCCTGACAAGCTGCTGGGCTGTTTGAATCACTCACCAGATGGCAGCTTTGAAGAGTAGCTCACGTGTAAGGCCTGCCCTGCCAGGCTGCAGCACCCTGCTCCGTCTTCTCTGGTGGTGCTTTGAAGAGTAGCTCCCGTGTAAGGCCTGCCTGCTCAGGCTGCAGCGCCCTTCTCCGGCTTCTCTGGTGGTACAGGGCTTTTAGTTTCTGGAGTAGCTTTGTGCACTACCCCAGTTAACTTTTGTTTTTGTTTGGTTTGAGCTGCTTGATGTGGTACTGGGGGTTAGCCTTAGGGGCTTATGTTTTTGCTAGGCAAGCGTTCCACTACTTAGCTACATCCGAGCCCTTTTCATTTTTTATTTTGAGATCAAGTATCACTGTGTAGCCCAGGCTGACTCAAACTCACAGTCCTCATGACAACCTCCTGAGTAGCTGGATCGGAGATACAGGCCACCATGCTCAGCCAGCATTTTGTTTTTTACATTTGTTTTATTTCAGTGTGGGTATGGTATGAATGGAACCCCTTGGCCCTCTGAGTGGGGAGCATGCTCAGGCCCCAGGTACACCTTGTTCCTTTATGACCCAAGCTTTCCATAACTTGCTTGGTTTTTTAATTCTTTATCTCTAGAAGAATGGCCAGGAGGAGAGAATAAAGCATTTGTAGTCTCTCTCTCTCTCTCTCTCTCTCTCTCTCTCTCTCTCTGTTGTTATTGATTGTTGAGACAGGGTTTCTCTATGTAGCCTTGGTTGTCTTAGAACTCGCTCTGTAGACCAGGCTGACCTCGAACTCAGATCTGCCTGCCTCTGCTTCCTCAAATCCTGGGATTAAAGGTGTGTGCCACCACTGCCCGCTAAACGTGGGGGTTTGAACAAAGCTAAATAGGACTGCATTTATGTTTGTAAATTGCTTTTCCCCAGGATAGAAATACTCCCATGTGAGCTCTGATCTGTGTAAAGTCTGAGCCATTGATGAGTACTGCTTTCCCAGATGATGCAGGTAGTTAGTAATAGAAGAGACACCAAGACGGGTTTATCTCCAGGTCAACAGTGCGCTCACACTCAGTACTGTTGTGTGCTGCCATATCATAAGTGTGTCGTGAAGGAGAAGGCTAGCGTAGTTAGATGTTAACCTGTGAGACAGGTCACCTTTCAGCTACGATAACAACAGATAAATGGACAAGCTGTTTTTTTTTTCTAATTCTTTTAAAAAAAACTTTCTTAAAATTTATTTTTATGATTTTTAAATGTGTGTGCACACCTGCTGGTACCTGCGGAGGCTGGAGGTGTCCGATCCCTATGGAGCTGGAGTAACTGGCAGGCGACCCAACCTGGATGCTGGGAACCAAACTTGGATCCTCTGCAAGAGCAGTGTGCACTCTTAACTGTTGAGCTCTGTCCTGCCCCAGTGAACTCCCACTCTTAGGCCAGCCTCTGGGCTAAAGCTGGACTCTGACGAGTTTCTAAACATTGTCCTGGCTGGTGGTGACCAGTCTAGTGAGGGACGAGAGCACAGACTTCCCGAGAGAGTTGGAAAGAGTGTTTCAAGTCAGGAGTGTGCAGGCCAGGTAGTTATAGAGACACTGAGCAGAAAAGAAGTACAGATGGCTGCTATACTTGCTTGGAGACGTACACGAACCTAACATGTCCAGAACTCAGACCCACGGGGTGGCATGGGGTACGTGTAGGGAGTTAGCCTGGGAAACGGAGCAGCAGCCTGCCAGTTGTGGCACAGGTGAGCTCATCCCCCTGGGTCTGGCATGGGTGCTGGATCTGCTGCCTTTTTCTTAATCCCTGGTGTGTGTTTGTGCAAGTTGTATTTTGTGTGATTTGTTTGTTTTTGAGCTGTTGTCTCACTTTGTAGCTGAGGCTGGCACCAATCACAAATCCTCTGCCTCCGACTCCTAAGTGCTAGGAATATGTGTTTACCACCATGCTCAGCTGGTCTCTTAAAATGTGTTTATTCTCATTCTCTTCAGATTACACCGACCTGGCCATGAGCACTGTGAAGCAGACCCAGGCCATCCCATATACTGGGCCCTTTAATTTGCTGTATTACCAGCTACAGAAATTGACAGGTGTGTTTACTTAAATTCACATCATTGCATTTTTAGTAAGAATTTAAAAAAAAATGTACTTCACTGTAATAATTGTCTCAGATTTCCTATGTACTGCTTGGTCATTTTATCACATAAAAGTCAACATTTTAAAAACTACTCACAAACTTTAAAAAATCCCACAGTATCTTTGATCACCTACAATCTTAAAAATATCAGTGGTCTTTTCTCCTTGTATTTGAAATCTGTTTTAGTTATCTATACTTAAGAGTTTATACATTGCGTTCTCTGTTCTGCCAGTACCAGTCTGTAGCCAGCTAAAGCCTCGGTGAGAGCATAAATCTGTGTCTCTCATTCTCACCATTTTAGACGGAAAGTTCTGTCTTTACCCAGTGTCAGGTGATGCCTGACGCCTGATGGGGGGTGGGCTCTCTGAGGAAGTGGGAGCATGCCAGCCTGTGACATGCCTGCTGCTGCTGAGCCCTCACAGCCCCTGAAGCAAGGTGCTTCCCTGCAAAAAGTTGGGGAGAACCCTCCCCCAGGAACAACTTAGATTGACCTCAAATAAAGAATTATGGCCAAAGAGAAAAGTCATGAGTTAATGGTTGATTGGTTAGTGAATAAGTTCTTGAGGCACTAGGGGCCCTTCAGCAGCTGGACTCCCCGAGCAATGATTGACTCGCGGTGGAGGTGGGGAGCTGGCCCATGAGGTCCCCACACTTCTGCTGAGTGCTGTGGAATCTGGCCTCTCTAGCTGACGGCCCAAGTGTTGGTGCCTGAGGGGCAGGTGTAGGGATTGTGTACTGTGGTGTCTTCAGTGGCTGTAAGCCATTAGCGTAGAACACAGCCATTAAATGTTACTAGTTTTCCTACTTACAGAAGCTCTGTCTTTACTATCTCTACAAAGGCAAATGCCTCTTAGAGTCTATAAGAATATCATATGAATCTTATAAATTTTTTCAGGTGATGTAGAAGAATTAGAAATTCAAGAAAAGCCTGCCCTGAAGGTGTTCAAAAATATTACTGTCATCCAGGAGCCAGGCATGGTGATTCTGGAGGTGAGGCCCAGTCATCCCCTCACAGGGGGAGTAAGTTTCAGATACACACGTGTAATCACAGAGCAGTGTGGTTAATGGTCTTCCAGGGTGCCATCAGTTTTGAAGAGGAAAGTTCACAGACCCAGCCCTAGACAAAACTGCAGGCAACTGAGGATTCTGGGAGCTGGAGAAAGTCTTCCCCAGGGAAAAGTTCCTGATGGGTTTTCCAAGGCCTGAGTCAAGTACATACAAATAACAGTATACATGCTGAGCAGGCTGTGCTTACATGTGTAGGGAAAGAGATACAGCAACGATTGAAGTGGAAGAGGCCGTGAAATAGAGACAGAGTAGTTGGTGGTGGGGTTGACATGGGAGAGGTTGGAGGGAAGAAAGGGAAAGGGGAAAATAATGTACCTCTATATTTTAATTTTTAAAAAAATAGAAAGGTCTTAAAAGAGAAAAGATTGAATTCTGGGGGTTTGACACAGCTGACTTGCCTGAGTCAGCCCAACACATAATCACGGGCGCTAAGCAGTAATAGCTAGCAAAGCCCTGGTCAGACCCTAGCTTTTACTCTACCGTGGAAGTAGGTCATCCCACTGCTTGGAAGGTGGAGGAAGAGGATCAGAAGGGCAAGGTATCCTTGACTCAAAGATAGTTCATATTCAGCCTGGACTTTATGAAACCCTGTCTCAAAAATTTTTTTGTTGTCTGGGCATAGGTGACACATCCCAGCACTTGGGAGGCAGGGGCAGGTGGATCTCTGAGGTCAGCCTGGTTTACAAAACAAATTCCAGGACAGCCAGGGCAATGCAGAAAAACCCTGTCTCAAAAAAAACCAAGCTCTGCCTTTCTTTTTTTTTTTTTTTTTTTGGTTTTTTTTTTTTGGTTTTTCGAGACAGGGTTTCTCTGTGGTTTTGGAGCCTGTCCTGGAACTAGCTCTTGTAGACCAGGCTGGTCTCGAACCCTCAGAGATCCGCCTGCCTCTGCCTCCCAAGTGCTGGGATTAAAGGCGTGCGCCACCACCGCCCGGCAACCTTTCTTTTTTAAAAGAGTGGTATTTTCATGTTTTGAATAAACTGTAAAATAACTCAAATCCAAAGGGTTAGACATCATTAAATTAGGTGAGACAGACATATAAAAACAGATTCTTTTCTTTAAAAAGACAAACATCTGGGCTGAAAGGTTCAATCCCCAGCGTCCACATGGCCATGCATAATCAACTGTCACTTCAGTGCCAGGACACCGACAGTCTGAGAGGTGGCACACAGACGTACAAGCTGGTCAGATGCCATTACCCACGGTGGGGTGGGGATACACTGGTGAGACCCAGTACAAACACAAAGCCGGATGTGCGTATGTTGGTATCTGGTCATCTCACGCACCTTGTATTTCACCTCTTGTCCTGCTGTCCGTGCCTGGCGCAGGTGTGGGACTGGAGTTTCCCAGCACCAGCAGTTATGTTGCATGGGGTGACTTTGGGGTCAGGTTTCTTTTTTCATAAATAATTAGGGAAATTAAATGGCAATTCATGGAAAACCTTTTGCCACAAAGGGGGTGCTTAGTAGGTTCTTTTTGCTGATTAAAAGGAAGTTGGGGGGGTCTCACGTGACCAGGAGTCAGTTGATTCCCAGCAAAGCTAGAGCGGCAGCTCCCCTGTGCCCTGTGGCCTGGCAGGCAGAGCTCGCAGCAGTATGGCTGCAGGTGCCCCGTCCTGACTCCACCTTTGCCTCGTAGTGGCTGGCGAACCCCTCTAACGACATGTATGCAGACACAGTGACCACCGTGATACTGGAAGTTCAGTCGAATCCAAAAATAAGGAAAGGTACGGCCTTGCCTATGCTCACCCCCACTCCTCCTCTCCTGACTTAGAACTAAAGATCAGTGGAGCCCTGAGTAGAGTTCAGTCTCCCTGTCTTCTTTAGTGTGTCAGTTTGAGTTATGAACTCGACGGCGCAGATCTTCGGTGACTCATCATTTACACAGTAGGGACACGGCCCTGGTCTCACAAGGTAGATTCTCCTGAGCCCCTGAGCAGAGACGATAAAATACTGCTCCGCTGAGCTGGCACGCCTGTCCAGGAGCGATCTGTCCTCATGTTCAGGGGAAGGTGCTGAGCAGAATGGCGGCCCCAGCCAGCACGTGTGTGCGCTGTGGCTGGTAGCTTGCCCCTGCGGCTGCACCGTGCACTCCAGTGCTCTCCAGATGCACCACCAGGCAAGGAGCCACCCTAATGTACTCTGGGGGACGCCCCCCACGCTGGGCCCATCCCATCATTCCAGGGCCTGTTCAGTATAGAGTGTTCTAGACTTAAAGGCACATCATGGGCACGGGCTGTTAGCACTTTGATTTCAGGGAAGAAAGTGGAGCTGGTCACTTCCTAAGTCTTCTGTGTGGACCACTCTGTCACACGAATAAGCCAGGCACATCCAAATCCTCCCTTGAACCACGGATGAGCATTTGGGTTGTGGGTAATGGCAGTGTAAGCATCTCCGCCTTTGGCCCTGGAATGGTGCTGCTATTTGCGCTGTGTGATGTGGTTCAGCGGTGGCGGCACTTGCATAAGGAGCACCCAGTCCTGGGAACCTTGCCCAGCACTGAGAAGAGTTCTGGCCAGGAGGATGAGTTCAAGGCCAGCCTCAGCTATATAGCAAATTTGGGCCAGCCTGGACCCTACAGGAGAACCTGTCTTATAGGATCAAACACCAAAACATTGAAAAGAAGCTGGGTGTGGTTCACATTCCTGTAATCTCAACACTTGGGAGTCAGAGGAAAGAGGGTCTCCGAAGTCTAAAGCCAGCCTGGGCTATGTAGTGAGCACTGGAACTTCATAGTGAGATACTGCCGCAGGGGGAAAGATTCTGTGTGTGTGCACACATGTCCTGAGTAGGGCAGGGTCACATGTTAGCTCTACCTACCCTTTGGGGAAGCAGAGACATGAATGGGTGCAGGCCAGGGAGGTATATGAACGGATGTGCCGGGGTGACCTTACCTCCAGATTGAAGATGACTCATCTTGACCATCAAGTTGTGTGTTTGTTGGGGTTTAAAAAAGAAAAGAAAAAAGGTCATTGTTAATAGGCAGGCACCTTTAAGTATTATTATTATTATCATTTTTTTATTTTAATTTTTAAGACAGGGTTTTCAATATAGCCCTGGTCATCCTGGAACTCTCTGTAGACCAGGCTGGCCTCGAACTCACAGAGATCTGCCTCTGCCTTCTGAGTGCTGGGATTAAAGGTGTGCATCACCTTTGCCCTGCCTGGAGAGTATTTTTTTAAGATTCACTTTCAGTCGTGTGTGTATGTGTACGTGAATGAAGACACCTGTAGAGACAGAGCTGGAGCTACAGGTTGTGCCCCGAGTGGGTGCTGGGAACTGAACCCGGGTCCTCTGCAAGAGCAAGCAAGAAGTAAACATCCATAATCAGATGTCGTATCAGATGTTAAATGTACATAACATTTAGATACAAAAGAGCTTAATGTGTTCTGGGATTATTGGACCTATAATTTTACTCATCTCTCTTCAAAATGTAAGTTTGAGAAATATGGGAAATAAAAGTAAATGTCATTGTGGCTTCTTTATAAAAACATAGAATAACACGGCACATGCTTTTGCCTAAGTGGGCATGTGACAGACATATCACATGCTTTGACTCTGAGGTCTCCATGGTTACTTCACGTCTCCATAGCCATGCTCTGGTGACCTGTCTGTCTGATGACGGTAAACGGGAAAATGGAGACTGAGCTGTTTGTCCTCTAGGTGCCGTGCAGAAGGTCTCTAAGAAGTTAGAGATGCATGTTTACAGCAAGAGGTTGGAAGTCATGCTCCAGTAAGTCTCGGGAGCGCACGGGTGTGAGGGTGCGCGGGTGGGAGTGCTGAACTCACGGTGTGTTGTACCAAGTTATGGTACAACAAGTGGTTAGTGCTAGATGCCAGTGCCCACAGGCCTCCAGGAGGGCTCACGAAGCGCTTTTGTCAAGACTGGGTGCTGCTCAACTGGTCACTGTGCCTTTAAGAATTATTTTAAATGTTGCTTGGGTGTGAATTATTTGATAAAGTGGGTGTTTCTGGCTCTTTCCAGTAAGGTCTCTAGACTCAGTATGTTTCTAATGCCGGCGCCTTCCTGTAGGTGCTCTTTAACCTGATTATAAGATGCTTTCCCAAGTGATCTTAGGAGCCCTTACCAGTGGCAATGAGTTTATAATTTCAGCACCTAACACAGTGCCTGAAGTGCTGGTCTCTCATTTGCTTGTTGAATGAATAACTTAGTTTTTCATTATAGACAAATACCTACAAGACAAAGGGAAGAAAGATACATTGTAGCTCACGGTTTCAGAGAGCTCTGCCATGGCTAGGTAGCCTTGGGTTTGGCCTGCTATGGCATAGAGCATCACGGGGATGGACTGTAATAGAGAAGAAAGCTCCCCATGTATCTGTCCTTCAGAGCACGCTCCCAGGGGCCTGTCTCCACCTAGGCCTCACGTCCTGGTTAGCAGTGTGGTGTCAGAACCCATCACCCGGCAGCCAGCTTTAACTTTGAGCATCTGGGGATGTTGCAGTTTCTGATCATGACAATGGCTGCTTCTGCCTTTAAGTTGAAAGTGACTCTTAAGGTAGACATCTTAGTGTGTGGGCGGCTTTTCTGAAATTTCATACTGCTTACAGTGGCTTTTAAATAATGACTTTAGTTGGTTTTTTATTTTGTTTCGTGTTTTAGAGACATGACTTTACTGTCTTGCCCAAGTTGGCCCCAAATTGGAGGATTCCAAGACCTATGCTGCAAAGCGGTTGGAGGCTGTTCTCGGCAGCTGTGTGAGGCCTGTCTCAGAACAGTTTTAAAGACCAGTGCAATATGTCTGCCCAGTGTGTGCAAGACCCCACGCTTAATCCCCAGTATTAAATTAAAACCAAACCAAACTAGTGCTTGCTAAACGGAACGGTGGTGCAGCCTCCTAAGCAGAGCTGTGTTTTAAGTGTTGTAGAAAGCTGATGGTCAGCAGCGTGTCCCAGGGTAGCCGAAAGCACCCTACTGCAGGACTTGGGCCTCTCTTCAGTGCCATTCTCCCAGTAACAGCAGCTTTCTGTTCACTTAAAGGGACATATTTGGAGAAGACTGTGTCAGTGTGAAAGATGACTCTGTCCTCAGCGTCACAGTGGACGGGAAAACAGCAAATCTGAACCTGGAGACGCGGGTATGTAGCTGCCCAATATATGTGGGGTGAAATGTGAAGACAGGAATACAATTGCAGCCCGGGCCGTTGGGTGTGGCAGTTTGGAGGCTGGGGCTAGCTCAGTTGGTAGTGGCCTTTCCTGATGTGGACAAAGCCCCGGGTTCTCCTGGTAACACAGAGGTGAGCACGAGGAAGCACATGGTTCCAACACCCTGGTTCCTGGTGTGGTTTGTGAGATAGGTTCTTATCCTATCCGAGCTGGCTGGCCCTGAGCTTTGTGGTTGAGCTGTAAGATGTAAGCTGCCAGCCGGGCGGTGGTGGCGCACACCTTTAATCCCAGCACTCGGGAGGCAGAGGCAGGTGGATCTCTGTGAGTTCGAGGCCTGGTCTACAAGAGCTAGTTCCAGGACAGGCTCCAAAGCTACAGAGAAACCCCGTCTTGGAAAAAAACAAAAAACAAAAATAAAAAGATATGCGCTGCCGTAAACTAGGTCGGGTGACGCGTGCCTGTACGGCCGCTGCTCACGAGTCTGGCCTGAGTTTCAGCAAGTTTGAAGCCTTTCTGTAGAGTGAGACTAAAAAACAGTAGCAGCAGCAATGCAGGGCCACCAGAAGATGGTTAGTTTAAGCCAAATTAGCACCAGATGGAGAATAATTTACCACATCCATGGCCGTAAATCTGTGCCACACAGACTAACTTGTGTAGAGTACTGTGTGCTGGATAGATGGAGGGGTTCTGGCCTGGGAGTCTGTTCGTGCCCTACCCCTTTGGCTCTCCAGTCACTGTGGTCAGGGGCACTGCCTACCACGGGTGCACAGGAGTGGCTGCGTCCTGGCAGAGCCTCGGGGCTTAGAGTGTTCACTTTGTTCACGGGTGACTCCAGGCTGAGGTTTGTGCTTTCACTTCCAGGTTGTAGAATGTGAAGAAGGAAGTGAGGATGACGAGTCCCTCCGAGAAATGGTGGAGCTGGCCGCCCAGCGGCTGTACGAGGCCCTGACGCCCGTGCACTGACTACCTTGATCCCCGGCCCTTGAACTTTTGTATACTCTTGACTTTACTTCTGTTACCTCAAGTAAAATACCTTAGTTTCTCTGGGGTGCCTGTTTCCTTCAGCATCAGACGGCTTGAATCCTGCTGGACCAGTGACTAATTCACCCGTTGGTCTTGAGCTGTCCTCAGGGAGCCGCCTCTTGAGGATTGGTTCTGCCTGCAGGTGTTTGCAGCACATGCTGAAGTTCTAAGATTCAGCAGCTGCGCAGACTTGGAAAGGAAAGGCAGTGTTCGTTCTGGCGCACCTGTGCTTTGAATTGAAAGCAAATATTGTGCCACAGGTCTGAAACCTTTCTCCACCCTTACGAATTCCTTGTTTGTGTTGAAAGCCACTGCTTTCAGGACGCTCCTTTATATGGGAACCACATGTCAGCTCAGAGCTAGCTTTATGACAGATGTGTAGATCAGCTCGTTAGTCTCATTTCCTAAAGTACTGGCTGGAGCGGGTGGTGGCTCCCAGTGGTCCCCACCTTTCTCCTGGAGTTGGCTAGAGCCTCATCCTCAGCGCACAGTCAAGCCGCAGAATCGCGCAGCTGTAACCTGGCCTGTGCACCTCCCCTCGTAGGTGTGTAAATACTCCTGCGCTCTGGTAACAAAGTATAAGTCTGACTTCATGAGATATCTGCAAAACAGCCCAATTCCCATGTCTTTGACCTATACCAAAAGTCTAGGGCCCCCATAGCATACAAAAATTTATTAGAGCTAAACATTCCGTTTTGATGCTTTGGAATCAGGCAGACTGGAGTGAGGGTCCCTGGACAGCTCGGGCTTTCAAAGTTCTCTCCTCACTGTGTCCATCGAGGCCAGTAACCAAGGAGAGGTGAGCCCCACTTGGTCGTGGCCGGAGATGAAGGAGCGCGCCTGCTGAAGCAGGTCTCAGCTCCGCCAGCCTGCGCTGGGCACACGGAGCTTCTCTAAGAACCCAGGCACCCCAGCTATCGCCGGTCACAGAGCGATGGAGTAGAGGGTGAGTGGGCCCAGACAGCCCCATCTACCGACTCACGGGGCCCAGAAATGCCAGGCACGAGAAACAGAAGACCCGAGCCGCTAGGCTCCGCCCACGGCTGGCTCCGCCCCCCGGAGGCTCCACATCCGGCGCGGGTCGGCTGTTCAGAGCCCGACACCATGGCGCTGTGCGAGCGGGTTGCTGGCGGGAGCTCTCTGCTCTGGCCTCGCGTGTTGCTTTTCGGGGACTCCATCACCCAGGTACCCACTGCACCCTCGGTTGCGTCTGCGCGTGTCGGGTGGGCCCGGTGCGGTTTCCTCTCGTGCTCTGCGGGCCGTGCACCTTCGCGGGCTGGTGTGGACGTTCCGGGTGCCCGAGACCGCGTCTTTTCAGGAGGACTTTAGATGGCTCGGTGCTCCGTCGGGGGTGCACAGAGGGTTTAGACGGCCCGGTGTGCGGCGGGGTGCACGAAGGGTTTAGATGGCTCGGTGCGCGTCGGGGGTGCACGGAGGGTTTAGTCGGCCCGGTGCTCGTGGGGTTCACGGAGGGTTAGATGGCCCGCTGCTCGTCGGGGGTGCACGAAGGGTTTAGGTGACTCACTGCGCGTCGGGGGTGCATGGGATGCTTAGAGGTCCCGAAGCCTCCTGCGTGTTCCTGACTGAAGGCACTTTGAACTTCGAACCCGCTAGTTCACCTCTCGTTTCCTCCCGCGACCCAGGTTCTGTACCAAGTGTTTGAAAACAAAATGATTTCAACAGTACGGGAAAGTAATCCCGGTATCTGAAACCGTTTAACTCCCAATTAAGGAAGTTCCTCAGGGTGCCTTCCTTCGCGGAGATAGGAAAACCGCTTCCCAGTGGTTTTCTAACGCTCACACATGGCTTTCCCTAATAAAAGGCAACATTTTTTTTAGGTTTTTGTAAGTAGCTGCGATGGCGTGTTGCTGCCAGAGGACTGCCACAACTGTTAGGGAAATCAGTTGAGCAATGACTTCCTTGGCTTTCAGCTGTGGAGAAGTGGGATAACACGGTGTCATCTCCCAACTCGACAAACCTGGATAACGAATGCCTCTAATGCTAAGTCGCAGTAAAATGTAGGTCACTGGCTCGGTCCATGCGTTTCCAGAGAGCTACCAAGTGCAGCCACAGTGACCCTCCCAAGATTCCTTCCCAAGCAAGGAAGGCAAGAAGCCCGTACCTTTGCCATTGTGTCTGGCTGCGTGGGTAGTAACCGAATTTTCTCTTCAGTTTTCTTTCCAGCCGGGTGGATGGGGCGCATTGCTGGCTGACCGGCTTGTCAGGTGAGGACGGTTCCTGGTTCCCAGATCGTACTCAGCTGCTTCCTAGGGAAGCCTGGTCCGGAGTGAAGACGCAAACAGTGGGTTTTGCCTGTTAGCTCCTTTCCTCCTCGGTGCGTGTTAGAGGAACACAGGCAGGCTCTCGGTTCAGCAAAATCGAGTTTGCCGCCGGGTGAGATCAGGGGGCACTCGTGTTTTCTGGATGTCTACCTGTAATCCTCCAAACCACTGAGTTTCCTCCTGTTAGCGGATCGCTGACATTTCCTACTTGCCCGGATTATCACCCATCAGGAAGTCCATTTGAGATGAACTCCGAGGGGCCACAAACATCCATAGAATTAGCCCCTTGTACAGAATTCATATCTTATTGAGGGGTTTGGGGGATTGAGCGGGGTCTAAGCACTACAAGGAAGCCAGTCTTTACTTATAACCTGTCTTTTTAAATCAATTTTATTTCAGAAAATGTGACGTTCTGAATCGTGGATTTTCAGGTTACAATACCAGATGGGCCAAGATTATCCTCCCAAGACTAATTAGGAAGGAGAACAGTGTGGAAACCCCAGTGGCAGTTACCATCTTCTTCGGTGCCAACGACTCCTCTCTCAAAGGTAAGGGCGTTTCTAGCTCATTCCTGTTTTTCCTGGACTCGAGCAAATACGTGTTTATATGTATCTCCTAGTAGAGAGTTTTCCAGAGAACAGGGCGTCCCTGGAACTCACCTATGTGGGGTTTCTTTGGCTTTGATGTGGTTAGAGTTGGCTCGGGTCCTCTAGGGCTCATTTTCCACATAACTGCCTTGTTGGCCCACCTGAAATGACATTTGATTGATTGTTCCTGCACTCTGATGTCCTCAGCTGGTACAGTGGACAGTGGAGGGCTGGTCTATGGAATGGGATGTGCTCCCTCTGGCGAGAAAGCATTGTCTTTTTGTTAGAGACAAGGTCTCCTGTAGCCCAGGCTGGCTCCAAACTCACTAGGTAGCTAAGGCTAGTTAATCCTCCTGCCTCTACCTCTCAAGTGCTGGGATAGGGTTGTGCCACAGCCTGGCCTGTTACTGGTTTTTTGTTATTGTTGTTGTTTGGGGTTTTTTTTGTTGTTGTTGTTCTGTTTTGTTCTTAAATTACACAGGTACAGGGAAAGACTGGCCAGGAACACATCCTATCTCCAGCAGTGGCCTGGATGGCAGGCTCGTGGGTGACTTTGCTTTTTACTTCCTGTGGTTTGCATGGAGTCTGCAGAGAGCACCCGGTGCTTGTGTGCCAGCCTGGCTGGAAGCAAGCCTCTACAGTCTTGTGCTTTACACACTTGTCTCTTTTCACTGCTGTCCTAAGAGGCAGAGCTGCTGTTCCCCTCGTTCCCCAGTGAGGACACTAAGGTGAAATGACCAGTCGGTGATAGGCAGGGTTGAAGCTGGGGCAGTCTTTTTGTTTTTGTTTGAGACAGGGTTTCTCTACCTTGGGGCCTGTCCCAGAACTAGTTCTTGTAGACCAGGCTGGCCTCGAACTCCCAGAGATCCTTCTGCCTCTGCCTCCCAAGTGCTGGGATTAAAGTCATGCACCACCACTGCCCAGTTAAACGGGGGCAGTCTTATGTCACAACCTACAGACCAGCCTTGCTGATGGTAGAGGACCTAGAGACCAGGACATTCAAAATGCCCTAGCCAGCCTCTGTGGCCCGAGCTGTGAGCGGTTTTGGTAACGTTTGAAGAGGAGGAGATCTTGTCTCTGTCTTTTGGTGCTCAAAAGTTCCTCAGTTACACTCTAAATCTGCAAACAATATATTCCTGCCTGTGAGGGGTGGCACATGCGTGTGGTCTGAGCACCGGAAGGCTCCAAGTTAAGCCTGAAAAGGGGTAAGATCTTGTCTCAAAACACAAAGGCCTGCTGGCAGTGGTGGCACACACCTTTAATCTCAGCACTGTGAGTTCGAAGCCAGGCTGGTTTAAAGAGGGTATTCCAAAGCTACACGAAACCCTATCTCAAAAAACAAACAAGACCCCACAAAGGCCCGGGGATGTTGAAGAGTGTGCAGGCTGCCTGTCTGGTGTGTGGTGTACAGTACCGAGTTCAGTTCCCTCTCCAGCACTCCAGAAAACCAAGGCGGGGTGCGGGGGGAGTGCCGGCCTTTAACTCCAACACCTACCTGGGAGGTGGGACAGGGACAGGAAAATCACTTTGAGTTCTCACCTGTCAGGGCTACAAAAGGAGCCCCCACCCCCACCCCGTCTTACTGTCTAGTGAATTTAGAACCTGTCTGGGCTAAAAATTCTCAAAAAACAATTTAAAAAGCTACAGAAGTCCATTCATCTCATTTGCTGTCTTGGAGACTGTTCAGACTGAGGTGCGCATGTCTTGAACAGGCTGTTCAGACTGAGGTGCGCATGTCTTGAACAGGTGAGAACCCCAAGCAGCACGTCCCACTGGATGAGTACAGAGCGAACTTGCGGAACATGGTGCAGTACCTGACGTCTGTGGGCATCCCCCAGGAGCGAGTCATCCTCATCACCCCGCCCCCGCTGCACGAAGCAGCCTGGGAGAAGGAATGCATCCTGAAAGGTGAGCAAGCATGCTTGGCGTGTCACCGCTGCATGCAGGGCTGAGGGTCCTGTCACAACCAATGTACAAACTCAAAGGATCGACTCCGCGTGTCTTATTCTAGACTGTTCTAGATATGAAGTGGGGCGGGGATTCTGGTGTGTGAGTCAGGAGGGCATCGGTGCCCTGGCACCCACTGTCTGTATAGTTGCCAGACACTAAGAGGCACACAAGGCCCACTGCCAGCTGCAGCAGCTGGGTCGGGCATGGGGAAGGCACCTGCAGCCAAGCTCTGCAGGTGACCCCCTTTTCCAGCTGCTGGACTGGAGAGGTGTACTATGGACTCTTGTCTCAGCTGCTTGGATCCAGAGGACGGGTTTGACCGGGACACAATAATGGCCTTTCAGCACCCATTAGCAGCAAAAACTAGGGAAGAGTCGTTCATGTCTTCTCTTGCAGGAGAGTCGTTCATGTCTTCTCTTGCAGCTAGGCAGCCTGGCTCCTACTGAACCTCACATCCCTCCCTTAGCCACCTGCACTCCTGAGGTTCTTCCCAACTCTTCCAAGATGGGCAGGCTTGCCCTATGCCCTGGGAAGTCTGCCTTCATCCTAGACTGGGAGGTAGGCAGCATGTGCTTGGCTAAGTGTGCACATTTTGTACTAGAATCTGCATGAGCTGGGCAGTGGTGGCACACACCTTTAATCCTAGCACTTGGGAGGCAGAGGCAGGTGGATCTCTGAGTTCGAAGCCAGCCTGGTCCAAAGAGCAAGTTGCAGGACAGCTAGGGCTGTTACACAGAGAAACCCTGTCTTGACAAAAACAAAACAAAAAACCCAAAAAAAAACATGAGATAGGTATGTTCGTCACAGGCTAGGAGAGCCTCAGAATGGTTGCGTGTGGTGTTCGCAGGCACAGCTGTGCAGGAGCAGGATCGGGCAATGACTAGTCTCTGCAGACTTTTCTCACGTTACTGCAGTAGCTGTTGGCTGCATGCTGACTCGGGCTCAGCAGCACTGTGCATCTCATGGTCTCGACGTCTTTTTAACCATGCCTATCTTGTCCCTTACCCAGCTCACTGCGGTCTGTTCTCTAGCTGGTTAGCCTCTGCACCCCGACCCTGGTGCCTCAGAAGCTTCTAGATGCTACATACAGCTGGCTGCTCCTCCCCCGTGCAGACCAATGCCGCTGTCATAACCCCCAAGCAGGCTGCCATCAGTGCCGGTGACACTGTGGAGTTTTCCCGACAGGGTGCAAACTAAATCGCCTGAACGCAGTTGTGGGTGAATATGCTAATGCATGTCTACAAGCAGCCAGAGACTGTGGGACGGATGTCCTCGACCTGTGGACCCTGATGCAGAAGGACAACCAGGTACTGTCGTTTTCTCAGTCCTTTCAGGATCACAGACGTAAAGCAGGTATGTGCAGCTCTCCTGGAAGGGCTCTTCAGACAGGCATGTAATCCCAGAATGCGGGAGGCAAGGGTGGAAGGGTCAAGAGTTCAAGGCCAACCTTAGCTCACAGCACATTTGAGCCAGCCTACATAAAACACGTGCATGGCTACATAAAACCGTGACTCAAGACATATATGTCAGTCATGCTTCTCATGAAGAGCAAAAGACCGGGCAGTCAAGAGGCCTGGCGGGCAACCAGAACCTCAGCTAGAGATTGGGCCTGTAAGAGCAGAGCAGAGCTCAGATAAAACGGCAGCATATAGTGACTAACAAAATCCACAGCTTGAGATGCCATCTCGTTGAATTATTTTGCCCTAGAGCCTGAGAACAATACACAGGGAGAAAGTTGTGAGGTGCAGCGCTCGGGAGGGCAGCTGGAGGTTGCATGCGGCCGCACATCCGTGCACTGACAGAGGACGCGGCTGTCCACTACCTAGTTTTCTGGCAGCGTTATCCACATGAGGCCCCATCTTTCCTTATACATGGAGTCCTGGGCAGCAAGGAGGCCGGGTCTGATGCCTGAAACACAACTAAAACTGACAGGGAAGGCGGGCTCTCCAGTCACGGGCTTGGTTCCAGCTACTGACACCTAGACAAGGCTGCAGTGACAGGTTAGGGAGAGGACAGTGACGACCACCTTCAGGTTCCACATCATTTCTGGTTCCTGGTCTTTCAGCCCCTCCCTTTTGGGACAGGGTCTCATAATCCAGGCTGGCCTGGAACTTGGCTTTGTAGCTGAGGATGACCTTGAATTTCTGAACTTCGCACCTCCACCCTGGAAGTGGGTGCTGGGGACTGAGCATGTGCTAAGCTGTCTGCTGGGTCTTTCCCTACTTTTTATTCTTTAGTAAAGTGCTTGCTCTCTAGGGGCATCTCCTTGTGGTGCTGAGGGACGGGGCTGTGGTGTTTGAAATGCTCGGGCAAAGGACAACCCACTCAGAAGGGTCTGACGTTACAGCTGATCTGTACAGAGGGACGTGGTGCTGCTCCCTTACTGGAAGGTGACAGAGCACAGCCTGGACTGGCGCTGGAAGGCAGAGACCATCAGTTCAGAATGCCCAGTAGCTGCTGACTTGAGAACATCATCTCTGGAGCCCCGGGACTCCAGACGGCCTCGGCACCCTTCACTGAGCTTTGTTCCCCAAGTGGAAGGGCCATGGCAGGCTCAGTGCTTAATCTGCTCTAGAGCCAGCAGGACAGCTCAGCTGGGAAAGGCACCTAACTGCCAGGCCTGATGACCTGAGCTTGACCCCAAACACCTCCTTGGTGGTTGGAGAGCACCAACTCCTACCAACTGTCCTTTGGCCTCCTTGTGCCACCATGACATGTGTGTACCCTTTCCTCCGGAAGTACAGAAAGGGCATTTTCTACCACTGCCTAGTTTTACTCAAGCCTTTTCCAGTTTAGGAAAGTTTTCTAGTCTAGGTCCAGGACTAAGGGCATCTTCCTGACAGATCAGTAGTAACCCGGGACCATCCAGGTGGGAAAGGCCACTAGAACTGGAGTTCTCCTCTCTGAACAGTCTCCACGACGGTTAGGCAAAGGAAGATTCCTCAGAGTAAATCCTGGGTTTAGGCAGGAGTGCTGGGAGACTAGACTCTCCACAGCCTTCCTATTGTAGTCCAAGTTCTTGTCACCGCCAACCTGCCCACATCCTAGGAGGATCCTGCGCCTTCTTAACACTGTGACTCATAGGCCCTCGTTAAGCCTGAGACCCAGGTCTGTTGGACACAGGAGCACAGGCAGCATCTTGTACCTGTACAGAAACTGAGGCCACTGTGGTCCCAGTCACTGGTCTGTGCACAAACACAAGGGCCCACCCCAGGAAGCCACGTGACATGTTACTCCTCTCCTTACAGGACTTCTCATCCTATCTATCAGATGGCCTGCATTTATCACCAGTGGGAAACGAGTTTCTGTTCTTAAACCTCTGGCCGCTGCTGGACAAGAAACTCTCCTCTCTGCCATGGCTGCTTCCCTACTGGAAGGACGTGGAGGAAGCAAAGCCCGAGCTGAGTCTGCTGGGGGACGGAGACCATTAGTCGGCCTGGGATACCTTCCCAGTTGGTAACTCACAAACATCTAGAAGCTAATTAAACATTTTTTCAAGATTAACATCTTTATATGCACTGGTGTTTTGCCTGCATGTATATCTGTGTGAGGATGCCAGATCCCCTGGAACTGGAGTTAGACAGTTGTGAGCTGCCATGTGGGTGCTGGGAACTGAACCTGGATCCTATGGAAGAGCAGGCAGTGCTTTAACCACAAGGCCATCTCTCCAGCCCCCTACCCCATTCATGACTTTTGATCAAAAAACCCATTAAAGTTTGGCAGTGTAAATAACTTATTTTTCAGGGAAATGTTATTTATTGAAACAGCCACAGCTACAGAATATACCCTGAGCAGCTTGTTAATCCTGTATATGGCCAAAAAAAAAAAGACATTTTTGGTTTGTTTAAAAACTCATAATTTTATAAAAATGGTTTTCTTATGGTCTGCCAAAACTTTGATTCATACAAACACCCACACACCGTACTCACCTTATAGCAAATCCTCAAATATAAGGCTACCATGGCTAGTTAAGAGCAAATACCACAAGGTACACGTTCAAGTATTAGTGTAACAGACATCCTCGGAGAGACATGGCACAGGTCTGGTTAGTTGTCCTCAGAGATTACAAGTTATCTTGGTTAAAACGTGTTGGCTGGTGAGCACATTTCGATTCTTAGAACAAAAGCTTTTGTAAGTAGACTTTATAGAAACCAGAATCCAGGCTAATGGCTTTCATCCTTCACACGGTAAGTACAGAGCACCCAGGATCCTGACGCACTAGAGCCAGAGGTCGTGTGAGGACCTACTTGCTGGGGCTGGGCCCCAGGTGGAGAGTGGCAGCCCCCGGTGGCCTGTAAGAGCGCCTGCTCACTCAGGAGCTGACACAGCAGCCACATCCTTCCCATTGGGGGTTGAGGCAGGATAGGATTCGTGGATACCGAAATTTCTTTTTATTTTATGTGAGTATTTTGCCTGCATGTCTGTGCACCACGTGTCTGCCTGGTGCCGCAGAGGTCAGAAGAGGGCATCTGATCCCCTGGGACTGGAGTACAGAGCTCATAACAGATGGGGCCAACTCTGCAGCTCAATATTGAATTGTCTTCTAACACTTTGTAGGCCATCTCTACGCGCACGTGGCTGTTACTGCAGACCTCACCTGAAGCTCGAGTCTTCATCTTGGACAGGACCATCCTTAAGTCAGTATGGTCCTAAGTGTTCCAGTGCCAAGACAGGCCACGTTAGAGGACAATGTACATATAACCAGGTTCCTCTGCTTTTACTTAAAGGCAAAGAGATAAGTCTGTTTGTTCCAGTTACCCTCACTAAGAACTGTGGCCAGGCACCCATTACAGTGTACAGAGAGACAGACTGCAGGTGGTCAGCGCTGTCACCAAGGACTCCAGCCTTAGTTTCTGTTTTTGCACAAAGGAGATTTTAGATTATAAAAAAAACCCAAACCTGAAATGAGCCAGATTTACCTCACCCCTTCAAAAGGCCTACACCTACACAGGATGTCATGTGAAGGTCATGTCGTATGACCAGCATCTGCTAGGTTGCTTGCGTGTTCCTGGGGGCATTGTTTGGTTTAGGTCAGCTCTTAGAGCATCTGCGCATGTATGTCCCGGAGCAGGGCGAGGCTCCTCACTAGCACTCTGTCTCCTTGCTGTCAACTCGGTTCTGGCGCTGCAGCTTAAAGGAAGCCGCCTTCTCACTCCTGGTGACTGGGTGGTCTGTGAGGTCCTCAAAGGACTTGGCAGCTGCGCTGCTGTTGGGGAAGGGGTCCTTCTCAAAGCCATCGTCGTCCACATGCGAGTCTGTGCTGGGGTCTTCCTGGATGGTGTCCATCCTCTGGTGGTCCAGTTTGGGAGCCGCAGACACTGGCGGCATCATGGAGGCCGGCTGCAGGGGCTGCAGACGACCTGGAGTCTGGGGTGCAGGAAAAGGCTTGATGATGCGAACAGACGCCGAATCCATGCTGCTCAGCATCTCAATGTTCTGGAAAGGCATGGTCCAAATGAGTCAAAGGTCAATGTTACCTTGTTACCTTCCCCCACAGTAGCCCTGGGCGGCGCTCAGGGGCCAGGCGAGGCTCCCACACCTTGTGTCTACCAAGATCCATGAGAGGCTGGGCCAGCACCTGTTTTTTGGGAGACCAGGGTTCCTCTCAGCTTTCCACACCTGTGACTAAGTCACTTTCTCAGGACCACTCAACACCCAATCCTTCCCGGGAGGGAAGAGCTGAGGCCTGCTCTGGTTTTCTGTGTGTACTTACACTGTGGTGAAACAGAGACAGGGATTCATACTGTTTGTCCAGTTTCTTATCCTATAAGGAACAGGAAGTAAAAATGTCATTAAAACTAGGAACCCAACCCTCAAGCAGTACTGCTTCCTGTCCACTACTCCAAGGCAGACCTTCTACTGCAGGGCAGGGCAGCAGGGGTACGGCTCAGCACTGGGGCAGTGGCCCAGCACGTGAGGCCTTGTTTTACCTGCCACCCCTCCACACACTGCCACAAAGAACCCCCAGGGACAGGTTCGCTAGCTGAGAACGCACTTCAGCTCCCAGGAAAGAAGTGCTGCTCTACACAACAGCGGCGAGGGCGCATAGAGGAGGGGCTTTAAGTCCTGCTCTCAAAGACGTCTTACACTGTGGGTAGAAGGACAAGTGGGTTTGTGTGCAACACAATCAGCCCATATCCACATGCCTGTGCATTGGGACAGTTGGCAAAGGCTAAGGTTCGTGGCCTCCCTCGGTCCTGACTCTTTTAGAGAACCGAATCTTGATCCCCACACTGTGTTTCTGTAGGAGGCTGAATGCTAACTGACAAAGGGAAAGGCAGCACCAAGAATTGGGCCAGAACTTAATGTCTGGTGACATGAATGCATTCTGTGGCTAGAAACAAACCACCAAGATCAGCTTCATAGCCCACACGTACACCTTTCAGTGAACACAAAATCTGCTCAACGTTGCAGCAGCCCTGGGGAGGGATGCGACTGCTGTCCTGAGATGCATCTTCTAACAAACCCTCAAGTCCATCGCTACAACAGCATCTCTGCCTCAGTAAAAGTGCCCAGTGCCTTCCACACTGCAGGAGTCAGGAGGCACTGAGAGCTTCAGACACCAAGACTCATCTTTCACCTGTAAGGCACCTACTCCCTATTCATGCAAGGTAAATTGTTTTTTTAAAGATTTATTTATATATTTATTATGTATACAACATTCAGCCTCCATGTACGCCCTCACGCCAGAAGAGGGCACCAGATCTCATTACGGATGGTTGTGAGCCATCAAGTGGTTGGTGGAAATTGAACTCAGGACCTCTGGAAGAGCAGCTCTTAACCACTGAGCCATCTCTCCAGCCCGCAAGGTAAATTTTTTAAAACTCAAAATGTATAAAGTGCCTGGAGTTTTAACGACAAAGTCTAATTTAACATGTAACTGTTAACTTATTTGTGAAGACGAGACTGTCAACAGTCTGTCAACAATCTACACAGCACATGGGGAATGTCTGCAGTGTTTGTACTTGTTCCCCTATAAGCCAGCCAAAACAGTGCTCCTGTTGACTGTACGTCACAGGCAAGGCCAGCTAAATGCTCTCCTGTGTTTAAGAATACACACACACTTTAAAAACTGTATGTTGTGTGTGAGTGAGCCATAGCCTACAAGCTAAGACATGCCTGAGGAGGGAGGAGGACCACTTGGGGAGTCAATTCTCTCCTTCCACCATCTAGGTCCTGGGAAAGAGCATGGGTCTGGCAGCAGATGTCTCATGCCGACTGAGGTCACTATGGAGCTCTTGGTCCTCCTGAGTGCATGCCCTAGTTTACTCAGTACTGGGGAGGAACACACACCCTGGGCAAGCTCCAGAAGCCCTCTACTAGCTGAGCTAAGTATCCAGCTCCCATTCAGTTCAAAGATCGTCAGGCAGGCTCCAAGGTTCTGTCACAGAACACGACAGCACTGGCACCACTCACATCTATCTTTCAACCTGGAGCTGCTCGACATCTCTGTAAAATGTTTGATCACTTACCACACAGTGGACAAGAATGCTGAAAGGAATCCAGAATATCAAGGAGAAAACCAGGACGGACCCTACGATGTTGTCTGCCAAAAACTTTCCTGTGAACAATTCCAAACAGTGAACGTCTCAACCACATACCCCACAAGTCTACTACCAAACACTCTTGAGTATCATGGTCAGGCTGTGTTTGGGAGTGAAGGAACTAGAGAGTATTATGCCTGCTTCCTGTGTCCACAGTGCCAAAGAGACACAGCACACCATGCTTAGGTTTTATATTAGAATTCTAGGGAGTTTTGCCTTCTGCAAAACCTGAGACCTACTGGTAAATAGCTCAAATAGGATCACAAGACTAAACCAAGTTCAGTTGGACCACTCTGAAAACTCACGCATGCAAGATACACAGGATGGATGAGTGAGTTTTGTCTTAGCCAACAAAGCATTTTTTAAATATTTGTGTGTGTATGGTTTTTCAGGACAGGGTTTCCATGTTTAACAGCCCTGGCTTTCCTGGAACTCACTTTGTTGACCAGGCTGTACTCAAACTCAAGAAGTCCTCCTGCCTCCCAAGAGCTAGGATTAAAGGCATGTGCTACCATGCCCAGCTTCTAACCACTACTTCGATGTATTCTGCCTGTACATATGTCTGTGCACATATGAATGCAGTGCCCTGAAAGGTCAGAAAAGGATGTTGGATTCCCTAGAACTGGCATTTCAGATAATTATGAACCACCACATGGGTGCTGGGAATTGAACTCAGATCCTCTGGAAGAATAACCAGTGTTGTTAACCCTGAGCCATCTTTCTAACCCTCAACAGAGTTACTTCATAACAAATATGTCTTCTGTCATAGGATCACAGCACAAATTCTGCACCACGCCTGAGTTGCCATGGAAATCAACTCAGCTCTTGGTAAATAATACAGAAAATATTTCACTTACCGAAAGTGTTGATGCTCAATTGGTCAATGAAATCCCAAAATCGCTCAATTACATCCTGTACTCGTTTTTCACATTTGCCCTGTAAAGAGAAAACATACTGTGCTATCCCAAACACATTTAGAACTAATGAAGCCTCAGAAAGACAATGGGCATAGAAGTAACTTCACTGGGTGGCCCACCTTGAACACAGGATAATTCCAATATGAAGACACCCGAGAAAGGAGGTGGGTAGTTAGCACTTTCACAATTAGTCCCTTAGGATATCTGGTGCATTGGTGGGGATGAGGGTGCTCAGACAGGGTGTCCTGTGTATTTCAGAACTGGGCTTGTCTATTTTCTTAATGGCTAAGAAGGAGTCTGTTGCCATACCCAACCTAAAAGTTCACTCTCAGAATAACCATAAGGCTCAAGAAAACTGTCATCTAGGAGTACCTGTTAGAATAACGATTATATGCATGGTGGAGAGGACGGCTTTCTATGCTTAGTACTTGATTTTGCAATCACAAACAATCCAAACGCAGATGCTCCCTTTTGATCTTCCTGACCAGTGCCTGCTTTCATTGAATGCCCACAGAGGAAGTGGGCAGGTGTTCTAGGGTCACTGGAGTTTAAAACTGAGCTCAGAGACAGAAGACCTGGGGAGGAAGCTCACGTGTTATTTGAGAGCAGATCTTGGTAGTAACCCCGGCTGGCCTGGAACTCCATGTGAGAGCAGGCTGGAGGGCAGGCAGCTAGCTTCAGACAGAGCCCTGATTTCCTGGCCGGGACAATGGAAGCAGACTACAAGAGTGCTCAAGCTGTGTCTGAGTCTGTAGCACTGAGGAACAAGGACCAAGGCTGCTTAGGTTGCCTCACTCAGACCCTGTGCTCTCTGCAGATGCAGAATTCCACAGCAGGACAGACTCCCACAGTACAGAAAAGTTGGAACATAATACTTACATTCATGTCGCAAAACCCCACTGTACAGGGCTTCCCTTTTCTCAAAAATAAGTTCTTCTGCTCTGCATCGACATAGGGCACACAGGGGCCAGAGAGGTTCCTGCAGCACACTTTGCATGAGTTGTCAGTGTCTGAAAGAGAAACACGTGGCTGACAAGAGTCCACCACAGGCTTTCTCGACTCCCAGACTCTGAGCTCACTCCTAGATGTGAAAAGCTGGTACTACCCAAGGCTGAGGGTTCATCTCATGGCAGATGTGATGGCTTGGGATCCAGGTACAGAACCATGAGAAGAAAATAGGCTGAAATCGCTTCTGAATTCATAATTCCTCGGCTTTCAAGTTCAAATAATTATTAGCTGGGTGTGGTAACACACACCTTTAATCCCAGCAGTTGGGGATCAGAGGCGGGCATCTCTGACTACACGGCTGGCCTGGTCTACAGAGTGAGCACAAAGTGAGATTCTGAATAGAAAAGTCTGATTAAAAATGACAGTGTCCTCTCTGTCCAAACCTGCATAATGTTCTTGCAAATGTGTCCCTCTGGCCCAGCATTCCTAGCTCCCTATCAGTTTCCTTCTCTGACTCCTCAGTGTAAAGCCTATCCTGCCCTGGGCCAATGTAGCTGCAACAAACTGTCTACCTGTGGTGTGGGGCTGAGTGACTGCCAGTGAGTGACATGAGCACCGCAGCCTGGACGTGACACCACCTGGGCTAAGTCAACACTCAGTACCAGGTGAACTGTAGACACCCAGCTTGAAAAGTTTACCCTCCAGTCTGAACTTGCTCTAGGGGGCAATCTAAGTTTATCTTCAGGAAGAAAGCCAAGTAGAACACAAGGCAAGCAAAGGTTTACTGAGACTGTCTTTCCAAGGCACTGCAAGCCTGCTGTCATTCACTCAATTATTTGCTGAAGTGCTGTGGCTCAAACCAAGGGCTACGTGCATGCATGCTAAGCAGGTTCTCTGTTGCTGAGTTGCACACCAGCACCTGCTGTTCTTACAGTAACCCACCAGGAGGAACCGCTCAGTCCAGTGCATGAATGAGTTCCCAGCCTCATGATTTAATGGTGACATCTCTATATGGAACTGTCATCAATCTACCAGGTCCACAGTGGAGTGGAATTTGAAGTCTAGCCAGGCCCTGGATGTCCTTAAGCCTCCCTTCAGGCCTAGTGATTCCAAAAATAAGAACATGGGAACCCAAGGAGAACTGTGAAGCACTAAAAAGGCTGCTTTCCCAGCCTTCCCAAACAGGGGCGAGAGTGTAGCAGGCCTTGATGGCATCATCAAAAGTTCCACCTAGGGGGCAAAGTAGGTAAAGGCACTGGCTGCCAACTTGAAAACCTGAGTTTGATTCCTGAGATTTATATGGTTTGAGGTGAGAACTGATCCCTCAAGGGGTCTTTTGATTGTAGATGCGTGTGTGTGCGCACACACACACACAATTCTGAAAATCCCACCTACTGGACTTAGATCCTAGAATGGCTTTGGTTAAGTCCAAGCGTTTCCTGCATGGGAACAGAGCTACTGCTGCCTTTGTGCTTTTTATGGCATGTAAGGGGGGAGGACAGTCAGTTCCCCTGCCCTCCAATGCCTTCCCAATCTACCCTCAAGCCTGCCTCCCTGCCTGCCTGCCACAGGTCTGAAATGGAGTGGGAACACAGGTTGGTGGGGAGCCAGGATCTGAACACAGAGATACCTGTCATCAGACACTAGTGTGTCTTGCTTTCCTCATTCACTTGTTTGGTTCCCCCACTCTGATGAGCAGCAGGGAGCAACAGACAAAAAAACGGAAGCTCTCCAGCTACAGGACTCAGAAACCACTCACCGATGCACGCACATGACTCCAGCTCCTGCTCTCTCTTGCAGAAGGGAATGCATTTTCCAGCCTTGCACTTGCCAAGGTCCAAGCACACAGTGTCATCTTCCGCATCTCCTGGTGGGGGGCACTCACTGCTATTCCCTGGAGGCAAACACCAAATAAAACTCAGTCCAGGTCAACAGTTCCCAGGGCATAGCAGTTGCCAGGCACTAGCCAACAGCAAGGGCTCAGGGCACTACTTTGACCTGAAGGAAACTTGACCCTGATTTTCAAATACATGTTCACACACTACAGGATACCTGGAGAAGCAACAGAAACACATACCTGTGCAGTAAGACACGCCTTTGCAAGTAGCATTAATAGCCTCCTGGCACTTCTTCTGGGCTGTCTCAAACTGACAATTTTTACAGCAAGGACTGTTCCTATCACTATGGAAGAACAGACAAACACCATTCAGTGCAATGACAGCCTAACATCTAAGGCTATGGTTGTGTTAGTGACCGAACACTGAAGCAAGACCCCAGGGCCAAGTCACTATTACACTTCCTGACCCCTCTGGAGCCATCTGCACTGCGTGTGTCCCTTCTGACATGGGAAAGGCAACATCGATGCTGCGCCTCAGCAAGAAATAGTACACACAGCAATCACCTTTTTGTATTCTTGGTTTTCACTAGCTAGTTAAGAAAAAAGCCAGGGATGCACCAGTGGTTATGAAACAAAGCAGCCTGAGTCCCATTCCACTCCCTACTAGAACCTACAATATACAGATAGATAATTCAAAAAAATAATGGTCCATCAGGCACCTAAAAAATAATTAAGTACCTACCAATCTGGAATCTGCTTAATATCATTAAACAGTACTCTACAGCATTCTATTACATGGATACACAATAACAATTTGTATCCTATTATTACCATCTTGGATTGTTCCAGTATTTTGCTGCCATAAAAGACATAGCCATGAGTAACCTTGCTGAATCAACTTTTTTGTTTTAGAAGATTTTTTTTCCCCAGATGGGGTCTCATTGTGTAGCTTTGGCTGTCCTGGAGCTCACTATGTACACCAGGCTGGATTTGAACACACAAAAGATCTGCCTCCCTCTGCCTTTCAAGTACTGAGATTAAAGGCATGCCACACCATTACTGACTTTAAAAAAATTCTTAAACTCCACTGAGATAGCTAATAAAGGCAGTTACTACCAAGCTTGATTTTAAAAAAATAAATCTTAAGCACTAGGGAGGCAAAGGTAGGTGGATCTCTGTGAGTCCATGCTAGCCTGGTCTACCTATATATAGAAGTTAAGGTCAGCCAGGGTTATATAATGAGACCATGTCTCAAAAAATTAATAAAAAAAAAAACACAAAAGGGAATGCTGTGTCAATGGTCATGCAAGCAAGGTTAAAGATCAAAGAAAAAAAAACACACAGGTTTAAATATTTTCCATAAAGTACTGCGCCTGCACGCACACAGGTTCAAGTGCCTAATCACAATGTCCTGTCATCTGGACCCTCATTACCCACCCCCATTCTCTCTTTAGGACACTTCTCACCTGCACTGCACACCAGGCTTGAGCGTGCAGTCACTATTGCAGCAGGTGTCGTTGTTCAGGTACAGGATGCCCGGATCACACTCTTCTCCTTCATCCACCCTGGAGTTACCACACACCTTGGTGCTGCGCTCCTGAAAGCACTCCTGAGCCTTACTTTCTATGGTTTTGTAGATGGATTGTTTACTGCAGTTTGAAAACATCTTAAGAGGAAAAAGGGTCATGAGAATCGAAAAGAGCAAGATGAAATTCATTCCCAAGTAGGTCTGTGCTTCTTTACAGACAAATACTAACTGTGAAGTCACCATCAATGCAACCACTGAGCTATTATGTCAAGTGGTCACTGCCCTGGAACAGAATTACCTAGAGAAATAGCTGAAGCAATGGCCCACTGCTGATTGTTACCTGCACCTCTGGAAAACCTTGCTGCTTCCCGACCCCACCTTGTGATTTTAAAGGAGTGGTTCTCAACCTATGGACTGAGACCCCTTTGGGATAGCTATCAGATATCCTACATATTAGATATTTACATTATGATCCATAGCCATAGCAAAATTACAGTTATAAAGTAGTAACGAAAATAATTTTACAGTTGGGGGTCACTACAACCTGAAGGACTGTATTGAAGGGTTGCAGCATTAGAAGGTCAAGAACCACTTTATTAAGAGTATAAAATGAATACAAACTGGACCCAGCATAGAGGCCTCTCAGGAGTTGTCTTGACTCTCTTCCACTCTCACTGGTGTCAGAGCACAAACTCTGGAAAGATGCTGCAACACTGTTTCCCTTTATTTGATACAAAATGGCTAGGGCTTTTGTTTTAAGAGGAGGGTCCAGATTGTGTGGCTCAGGGCTGGAGCTCCCTATCTAGACCAGCACAGCCTTAAACTCAGATACATCTGCCTCTCTCAAGAGCTGGGGTTAAAGGAGTACCCCACCATACTCCACAGGTCAAAATGGCTAGTGATCTTAACTTAGATCAGGACCTACACCCCCACAGCTAGAAGAATACCTCTTCATTCGCAGTTAGACTTTCAAGCAATGGGGCTCCAGCACCTAGACAGCACTGAGCACACAGAGATCAGCCTGCCACTGCCTCTGACCCCAATCTCTAAATCCTAGTCTTCTGTTTGCATCTTTACCTACAACCTCTCTTTCTTCGGGGACCCTCAGCATCCCTTCTTTCTTTCCAGTAACATCACTGTGCACAGCACTTCAGGGCACCTGCTCGTTGGCCCATCTAGTAGCAAACAGGGCCGTTTGTCCGGGTGAAATGAAAGAACCACCTCATTTCTGTCCTACAGTCCTTTTCACCTAATAAAAAAAATGATTATCAAGAAAACTCACGAGAGAGGCTGGTAACAGCAAACTAGGAAATACTGCTAAAGTGAAACGAGTAACAAATAGTAAATAAAGTGGTCAGGTCGTTTTAAGGCTGAACCAAACACCCTCAAAAGCAGGACCTGCACAAAAGTCACTACTGTAACTTTCATAATGAACCCAAATTTGCATGTGCTTAACCTTGATAAAACTGCCCAATGACATTAAGTTCCTACTGCATCTGACAGTTCCACCTGTAAGAAAAACATTGAGGAAAGGATACTTCCCCAAGCCCCAGTCTAGTAACATCACATAGCCTTCTTCCCCACCACTAGAGAAGATCAGAGCACACATACCTTATTGTTCTCATGGTCACCACTCACAGCTATGGGGTACATAACGTACTTTCCTCCCTGGTCCTCACTTGGGGCACATTCTGCTAGCCCATCAGGATCGTGTTCTGCTCCAAAATTGTGTCCCAATTCATGAGTTGTAACCAGGTCAGCTTCCTTAAGAATTAGGCAAAGAGAATATGTAACCATCATCTACTTTTGCCAGTTTGGCCCATGCTACATTTATCAGATCAAATGGAAGCAGAATGACTCCCGTAAGTGGTCCACGCCCACATATACCCATCAAACACAATTTTTACATTTGGTGTGTGTGTGTGTGTGTGTGTGTGTGTGTGTGTGTGTGTGTGTGTGTGACTGAGGAGAGAGAAGGGGGGGAGAGGGAGAGAAACTGACTGAGACCACAGTAAATATGGGAGGTCGGGGCAGTTTTGCATAGCATCTTTACCTGCTAAGCCATCTCCCTGGCCCCAATAAATGTAACAGGGGGAGAGCATGGCTCGGTGTTAAGAGTGCTTATTACACTTGCAGAATTCAATTCCAACAACTGTAATTCCAGTTCCAGATCAAATATGCAGGCTCCTCACGCACATAAACTCACGCACACATATGAAGCCTCAGAAACCACAGAGCTGACCTCCGACTGCCACAAGCATAGACAGGGAAAGAGGGGTAAAGGAAGGTTCCCCCAGACCTGTCTGATTTATGTTTCCATCTCTCGACAATAGTGGCAGTCTCTCAGTACTTGAAGTCAGCCCTGCAAGAGTCAGTTCTCTCCTGACACCATGTGGGGTCAGCGATCCAACTCAGACTCCCAAGCTTGGCAACCAACAACTCTGCCTCAACTGTTCCATGCCTTCCACACTTCTCAGGAGTTGAAAACAGTAACAATGATTCCGTACAAAAAGAAACACTACACTTACTGCTCCTTCAGAAATACAGAAGACATGACCTTTCAAGGACAAAAAACAAGGACAGAGGGCAATAGGTGACAGATGCTAACAAAATTTTTAAAACTGAAGAAAAATTACATGAGGTTTTTTTTAAAAGCCAATACTGCAAGCATAGAACAGAAAGGAGCTACAGAACAAAAAGGCTATTGTAACCCCCCAAAAAGGCAACACCAATGAAAAAAGAGCTGAAGAGAAAGTTAAAGGCACAATGTAGGAAGCAAGAAAACAAACGGGAAACCGGAGAAAGCATTAAGAATGAGTTCAAGCCGGGCGGTGGTGGCGCACGCCTTTAATCCCAGCACTCGGGAGGCAGAGGCAGGCGGATCTCTGTGAGTTCGAGACCAGCCTGGTCTACAAGAGCTAGTTCCAGGACAAGCTCCAAAACCACAGAGAAACCTTGTCTCGAAAAACCCAAAAAAAAAAAAAAAAAAAAAAAAAAATGAGTTCAAGTCCCAGCAACCACATGGTGGCTCACAACAATCTATAAATCTGGTGCCCTCTTCTGGCCTGAAGGCACACATGCAGACAAAATATTGTATATATAATAGGTAGGTAAGTATATAGACGAAAAACCACACACACACATATGCACACAAAGAAACAAAAAGAAAGAAAGAGAAACAACAGATAATTTACTCTAGGAGATCAAATAATCAAATATCTGGTTTAATTAATTCCCAAACAGAACAGAACAGATACCTGGGCCCACCTACTGTCCCAGTTAGTTACTCAGGAGGCAAGGCAGAGGAAGGCTACACTGGCCCAGGAGATTAAGGCCACTTGAGTAACACACAGAGTGGAGGATGAAGAACACATACAGAGAAGTTATCTAGAAAATAGCACAAGAACAAATAATCCTATAAAAAAAAAATAGAGTACAGACTTAAACAGAGAACTCTCAACAGAGGAATCTAAAATGGTTGAAAGACACTTAAGGAAATGCTCAACATCCTTAGTCATCAGAGAAATGCAAATCAAAACAACTCTGAGGTTCCATCTTAAACCTGTAAGAATGGCCAAGATCAAAAACACTGATGACAACTTATGCTGGAGAGGACGTGGGGTAAAGGGAGCACTTCTGCATTGCTGGTGGGAGTGAGTGCTGGCTGGTACAGCCCCTTTGGATATCAGTATGGTTATTTCTCAGAAAATTAAGAAACAACCTCAAGACCCAGCAATACTACTTTTGGGTATATATCCAAAGGTTGCTCAATGGTGCCACAAGGACATGTGCTCAGCTATATTCATAGCAGCTTTGTTTGTCATAGCCAGAACCTGGAAACAACCTATATGCCCTTCAACCAAAGAATGGATAAGGAAAATGTAGTACATTTACACAATAAAGTACTACACAGCAGAAAAAAATAACGACACCTTGAAATTTGCAGGCAAATGGACGGAGCTAAACATTATTTTGAGTGAGGTAACCCAGACCCAGAAAGATTATCATATGTACTCACTCAAAAGTGGTTTTTTCATAAAGCAAAGGAAACCAGCCTACAAATCACAATTCCAGAGAACCTAGACAACAATAAGGACCCTAAAAGAGACATATATAGATCTAATCTATATGGGAAGTAGAAAAAGACAAGATCTCCTAAGTAAATTGGGAGCATGGGGACCTTGGGAGAGGGTTGAAGGGGAGGGGAGAGGCAAGGAGGGGAGCAGAGAAAAATGTAGAGCTCAATAAAATTCAATTAAAAAAAGAAAAGAATGCTTTCACACCAGGCTGTTGCTATAGGCCTGCAATCCCAGCACTTGGGTGACTGATGCAGGAGAAGCTCAAACTCAAGTGAGACTCTGTCTCATCAAAAACACACCAAACAAAAAATAAACATTCTGCACAAAGACAAAGTATCTAGATCTAGAAGGATCTATCTGCCCTCACAAAGGAGGGGGAAAAAAGGAAATGTTATGCTAATTTAAAAAAAAAAAAAAGATTTATCTTAGTTATGTGTACGCTGTGTGGGGAGGCCAGAAGGGGGTGTCGGATCCCTGGTGCTGGGAACCAAACTCAGGTCCTCTGGAAGAACAGGATGCATCTACACAGAAACAAGGTTTTTTGTTTTGTTCTGTGTTTTGAGACAGGTCTCAAGTATCCCAAACTGGCCTTGAACTTAGTATGGAGCTGAGAGCAATCTTGAAATGCTGTGATCCTGCCTCTACCCTATCCCCAAGCTGGGGCTGTAAATGTGCATCACTGTCCCAGGTTTTATATGCTACATGCTAGGCAAGGGCTCTACTGAGCTACATCTCCAGACCTAAAACAAGATATAAAAATCTCTTAGGGAAAAACAAAAGATCAGAGAGACTAAAGACTCCTATTTCTTCTAACAGCATATGAATGCAAGTAGACAGCAGAGCAATGCCCTCAAATACAAAAGGACAGACACATCCAGTCACAAGATCAACCAAGTAGGGACTACTTTTTTAAAAGATACCAGTATAAATATGTAACTCAGATTCTAATGCAACGCACTCCCAAACAAAAAACAAAAACACAGGCTGGAGAGATGGCTCAGTGGTTAAAAGCACTTGCTGCTCTTGCAGAGGCTGCATGTTCAATTCCCAGCACCACTTAGACCGCTCATGACCACCTAGTAACACCTCCAGCTCCAGCAGTACCAACAGCCTCTCCTGGTGTCTGTAAGGACCCATGCTGTACACACCTGTGCACACGTGCACACACATACACACACACACATAAAAACATTTTTAAATAAAGTTCATTTAAAAAATATCAAGGAACGTACCTTTGTAAGGATGGTTTTACCATAATTTTTTGTACTAGTCAAACCACTGTTCAAATAGATGTTTTTCTTCCCACCTGGGCTGTAGTAAGCTAAAGGAAAAAGAACAAAAAACAGTTGCCTCTGACACATAACCTATCGCCTTTCTCTTTCATCTCGCTCAGTGTCACGACAGTGCAAATGAGACGTACCTTTCGGGCAAACCCCTCCGTGACTGTTTGCTCTGGGAGAACCCACGTAAGCTAGTCCAAGAGTTCCCATATCAAAATCCTGGTATGTGAAAAGATGAGCCAGGCAGACTTTAGATGCTTCTTCAGCTATATCAAAGCTGAATTGCTTTAAAGAGAGAGTATTTTTAATAGGTTACCATCATGCCAGAGTCAGGGTGCATCTCACACAAGAGCTGCAGTTCTGCAGTAGCACCTGTAAGCCCCTGCAACACAGTATGTTTTCCCTCGGGGAGGGGGCCACACCCATCCAGCAGGTAGAAAGAACAGTGGCTGTGGGAGTGGTGGGGAGCACTTGGGTACCTTTTCATCTACTCCTCTTCCATACAGAGACCTAGTCAGCAGTCCCAGTTCCAGAGAGACTGCATCCCCGTGCATCTCAAGAGTTTAACATGCTATGCAGGGATTACCATATTTTGAATTATATGGACTGGGAAAGATTTTTGTTTGAATTTTATAATTTACAATTATATAAAATTATTTAAAAATTCACAATAAAAGTTTATAGAAAAGCAGACATACTTAGTTTTATGGCACCAAACAAAAGATTTAAAGCCATTTTAAAAGCACTGCAGACTCATTCCTCCATCCTCTACCCTGCCCCACACTCCATGTGCCTTAAACTTCAGTGTCTTTTATTTTTCTACTTTAACAATCTAAAAATTGGAAGTTTAAAAAAAAATCATGACTTTTGAAAATGTTAACTGCCAACCCTTGGAAGGCAGAGGCAGGTGGAACTCTATGAGTTGGAGCTTGTAAGATCCTGTCTTAGCATATACATATAGTTTAAAATGAAAGCTCAGAGAATCCCATGTATGGAAGGATGACAGCTTTTCTGAAACCTAGACAGTCCCTTGGCAGGGTGAGTGAGGCTCCAGGACTTCTCTGGGGACTGAGGAAAAAATGGAAGGCGCACCTTTGGGCCCACAGGAAGTGGTGTGGTGGGTCAGCTGTCTCGGCAATCAGGCTTACCACTATAAGCAACCCAGGAAAAGACATCTACACTGATGAATGGGTTGAACTGTGGTCACCAAAAAGCTCATATATTGAAGCTATATCCCTGACAAACTCAGGACACAGCTGTATTTGGAGACAGAACCTTTATAGAAACAAGTGAGGTCCAGTGAGCATAACTCATAGACCCTGATTACAGATGAACTGCTTCCTTAGGAAAATGACTTGGGGGAAAGTTGGTTCATGTGCTGCTTTGCAGTGCTGGGATCCAAATCCAGGGCCACATGAATGCTAAAATGCACCAAATGACAACGGCACTGCCTGTACCATGTGTGTTCATGAGGAGATAAGGACACAGACATACATAGAGGGAGACAGCAGCATGCTCAAGAGAGGCCTAGCAGAAACCAATCATGCCAACACCTCTAGCTGGTATCTATGAGAAAATAAATGCCAGTGGCTTAATCCTCCCAGTTGTAGTACTCTGCTAACAGCAGCTGGACCTCAGTCACATTTGCTGAGACTTATCTCAAAAGCAACAATACAGACTACCTTTAATCCCAGAACTCCAGAGGCAGGAGCATATGGATCTCTGAGTTTGAGGCCAATCTAGTCTACAGAACAAGTTCCAGGACAGCCAGGGCTATATAGAAAAACATTGTCTCAGAAAAACAAAAAGATACTATATCTCAATCTCCCTGACGGGGGCTAGCAGATCAAATTACATAAGCCAGTATCATACAGACAGAGCACATAATGGGGTCTCAATCTGAGGGGGAAATGATAAAAAGCCTTTCATTCCATTCAAGTTTAAAACTTAATTTTGGTCTTATGGGTGCATAAGCAAGAAATCCATAGAGCCAGGCGGTGGTGGCGCACGCCTTTAATCCCAGCACTTGGGAGGCAGAGGCAGGTGGATCTCTGTGAGTTCGAGACCAGCCTGGTCTACAAGAGCTAGTTCCAGGACAGGCTCCAAAACCACAAGGAAACCCTGTCTCGAAAAGCCAAAAAAAAAAAAAAAAAAAAAAAAAAAAAAATCCATAGAAACCCCGTATCTAAACCAACATATTGAAACTACAAGATTAAAAGAACAGCCCACCCAAATGTTCCAAGCTGCTAAATTTGTAGTATTTGTCAGGGCAGCAACAGAAATTACCATACACCAGTATAGAAAGCCAGTTTACAATAAAGCAGTAATATGCACGTCAGACACTGGAGTCGTGTAGCTGTTAAGGTAAGACACTCTTAAATTTTTCAGGTTATACTTGTGCCAGCCAATACATGTTCACAGCTTCTTTGGTAAGTTCTGTCCTAAAAGACTGTGGTTAGCTTTCTGGGACCTGAGGCACAGCACAAAGATGATGTCTACACATTGACAATTCGTGTTATTTTCCAGAGAAGATCCACTGTGCCAAGTTAGATGCTCAAAGACACTGAGGTTTCTACCATGTTCCTTCACGAGTACAGAAACATCCACCCATTAGAAATGAAAACTGCAGGGCACACCCTACCTCTAGCAACATCTTCACATCCCAGGCATCTTTTTCTTCATTTGGGTAACTTTTTGCCATATTGAAGTGTCTTTCACCAGGTTTTACATCTTGTGGAGACTTGAGAATTCGAATCTATACTTAAGAGAGAACATACTTAGAACAATTCCAAAGCATCCTAAGACTTTTACTGCAGTATTTCATCACTTTAAAAAAGGAGTGCCTGGCTAGGTTCAGTGGTGCACACTTTTAGCCCCTGGACTCCAAAGGCAAGCCCAGCAGATCTCTGAGTTTAAGGCTTCCCCAGTATATATGAGTGTGTTCCAGGACAGCCAGAGCTGCCTCAAGAGAACCTGCCTCAAAAACAAAACACAGGACCAAGAAACCCAGCATCTGAGCGAGCGCTGGAGAGACCTCAGCAGCTAAAAGCAATCATTATTCTCAGGACCCAGGTTTGATACCTAGCACTTACACCCACATGCAAGTTCACAACCGTTCCTAACTTTAAATCTTTAAAAAAAAAAAAAAAGTATTTAATTAAATAACAATAACAACAGAAAAAATCAACATCTATGTGACCCTGGCACTTGGTAGGCTGAGACAGAGACAGAACAGTCACTAGTAGTTCAAGGGCAATCTGAGTTACATAGCCAAAGTCTGTCTCAAACAAAACAAAACAAACAAACAAAAAAACCAAAAATACAAACACATGCACTCACATGTGCACACATAAATACTCACATATACACTCAAGTACACACGCACACACACAAACAACTCAACTATCTACTCCTATAAAAAAAAGTTTTGCCGGGCGATGGTGGCGCACACCTTTAATCCCAGCACTCGGGAGGCAGAGGCAGGCGGATCTCTGTGAGTTCGAGACCAGCCTGGTCTACAGAGCTAGTTCCAGGACAGGCTCCAAAGCCACAGAGAAACCCTGTCTCAAAAAACCAAAAAAAAAAAAAAAAAAAAGTTTTGTTTTATGAGCCCGGCAGTGGTGGTAGCACATGTCTTTAATCCCAGCACTGGGGAGGCAGAGGCAGGTAGATCTCTGAGTTCGAGGCCAGCCTGGTCTACAAGAGCTAGTTCCAGGACAGGATTCAAAGCTATAGAGAAACCTTGTCTTGAAAAACAAACAAAAAACAAAAAACAAAAAATTCAAAGTCCAAAACAAACTGAAAAGCATCTGCTATAGAAAATACACGTCAATGAATTATTTATAAAGTTATAAATGTACTAAATTTTCACATTCTCCACATGTATTTGAAAAAGTGAGAACTTGGGTTACATGAGCCTAAGATATTTATTGCAATTGTAATCAATAATTTTAAAATCAGGATTGGGATGAGCATCACTTCTGCACCATAAGTACAGGAGACTTACTGAAACCTGGAGCTTCTCTTTGCACGTTTAAGACAAATTCCTATTAAAGAAGACACTAAGAAGAAAGGAAGAAAGGTTTCTGATCAGGGACTTTGGGACAAGGACAGAGGCCATGCTGAGCTCACAGCTCAGTCTCTGGCCTCCATTTGATGTGCACCAGCACCAAGGTCCTAGCTTACTGATGAGAAGTAACTGGAATCCTGACAGGACTACACGCCTAAATAACGCCTCAGTCCACCTGGAATGGAATAAAGATGCTGGCATTTCTGTTCCTATACTGCTATGTTCTTCAACTGTTTTCAAGTTCCTACAACATAAAGGAACTATTTACTGATCACTAAAAACCTGCATGTTTTCTATAGCTTCTTTTTATAAGATTGGGTTTTTTGTTTGTTTGAGACAGGGTTTCTCTGTGAAGCAGCTCTGGCTGTCCTAGAACTCACTCTGTAACCAAGGCTGGCCTCGAACTCACAAAGACCCGTCTGCCTCTGCCTCCCGAGTGCTGGGATTAAAGGCAAGTGACACCACTGTCCAACATATGTTTTTGCTTTGTGTATGTGTATACGTATGTGTCTATGTGTGTATATATATGCATATATAAAATTTTATAGTTAAACATAGTATAGTGATTTTTTTTTAAATTGTTTAAAGATTCTTAAATGTATAAGTGTTCTGGCTGCACATATGCCTGAACACCAGAGGAGGGCACCTGATCTCATTATAAATGGTTGTGAGAAAAGAAAAATGGTTCTGAGTCACCATGTGGTTGCTGGGAATTGAACTCAGGATCTCTGTAAGAGCAGCCAATACTAATATAGTGACTTTAAAATCAGTAAGTCATCTACTTTACATTATCAATAGGGAATTCTATCCAATATAACATAACATAAAATGCCAAAGGGCCAAGAATATATACCATATTGACAGTGTGCTAATTATAGACTTATTTGTACACATATAATACACATGCACAGCATCTCTAGGAAGATAAGCCCTGACTGATCTAGAACCCAATATGTAGACCAAATTGCCTCTGCATGCCAAGAACTAGAATTATAGGCATATACCACCATGTCAAGGTAAGTGATTTTTTTTCTTTTGTAGTTTGTTTGTTTTTTGATTTTTGATTTTTCAAGACAGGGTTTCTCTGTGTAACAGCCCTGGCCGTCCTGGAACTCGCTCTGTAGAATAGGCTGGCCTTCAACTCACAGAGATCCACTTGCCTCTACTTCCAAGTGTGGTGATTTAAATGTGTGCCACCACTGCCTGGCTGTTTGTCTTTTTTTAATCTCTCAGTTTCACATAATATAACCTGTAAGACTATATGGTTTAATACAACCTGGAAATATTATTCATAATTATATCAAAATATGTATTTTTTCCAAAGCAATACTCAATTTCCAAACCATCAAGGTGGATTTTTATGGAGAATGATCACAATGACATGAACGCTGACAGCCATGCTGTATCATAAAGCTAGGGACTAAAGGAGAGATTTACTGCTGTGGACAAACACCTCCTTGCATTGTGTTCTTGAGTAAATTTCCTGACTGTACAGATTTAAAATTGTAGGATTTTTTTTTCCCTTAATACTTTCTATATGCCATCAGATTCTCCTCTTTTACTCTGATCAGAGATTCAGTGGGCACAAAATTAGAATACTCTGCCATTACTGATTTATGTGCTAGAATTCTAACTAAAGGCTGATGCATATCTAAGGAAAAAGAAAACACTACAGAAAATGAAAGAGCTATAACTACCAGATAAGAAGAGTGTAATAGCATTAAGAGGTTTCATTCCTATAATAACCCTCAAGACAGAAACTTTATCATCTACGATTGCATACCAAAAACACAACACAATTTATCATTAAAAAAAAAAAATCACAGCCAGGTGGTGGCGACGCATGTCTTTAATCTCAGCACTTGGGAGGCAGAGACAGGGGGATCTCTGTGAGCCTGAGGTCAGCCTGGTCAACAGTGAGTTCCAGGACAGGCTCCAAAACTAAAAAGAGAAACCCTGCCTCGAAAATAAATAAATAAATAAATAAATAAATAAATAAATAAATAAATAAATAAATAAATAAATCACAAATGAGAGTATTTATGATTAATGTTAAGGTAGGTTTAGGGTTTTGAAAAAATAAAAGTATTTGCTGTACAAGGCCTACTATTGATGAATACCTGTTCTATCTGTATTCCATAACCTTTAAATCCTGCATTATCCCACGAAGTGTTCCGGTATATGTCATCCACTCGGTCAATTAGCTCTATCTGTGAATATAAAAAAATAAAATCATGCAGAACTCTACCACTCACTGCAATGTAATAAACCTACTGGAATAAACATCTAATGGAGGAAAACATAAGATGGACTATGAAAATTTGCATCAAGAAACTAATCTTTATCACTAATGGGTCTATCAAAGAAGCTACCCCTAAAGCCAAACTTAAAACATCGCTACAAGAACATTACTGTCTATCTAACCTCAAGCTTTTAAATACTGCTGTCCAAGTCAACTATGAGAAGGAAAAGTCAGCTCCAATTTATCAGAAACTCTAAGCAGCCAGTCTTTATGCTGTGTCAGGAGTGCCCTAATTGTGACCCTAGAACAGGTAACTCCCTTTTAAATTTTTTCCATCTTTGTGTGTTAGGGGATCCATGTATGCATATGCATGTTTCTTTGTGAATGGGCATGCATGTGCGCACACACACTTGCTTATGTGCACATGGTAGAGGCAGAGCATAATCACATTAGAACAACAACAACAAAAGAGCCACTTATCTTTTCTCAAAGAGGAGTATTTATTTGTTCAAAAAATGGGTTAACAGATTTGTTCCTGCTATGAAGAAACTCTTCTTTGCTTCAAGAAGCGATGAGACACGCACTTTGAAAAACCTGACCTCACACCAGGCAGTGGTGGTGCACACTTTTACTCCCAGTACCAGGAAGGCAGAGGCAGGTGGATCTCTGGGAGTTTGAGGCCAGTCTGGTCTACAGAGCTGGTTCCAGGACAGCCAGGGATGTACAGGGTACACAGAGAAACCCTGCCTCGAAAAACCAAAAACAAAAAAGGTGGCCCTCACAGTATGGTCACATTTACGTACACAGCACAAAGAAGTGAAATACAAGGAGCCCTTTGATACAGACCCAGATGAGAGTTTTTCAAGAAAGACTCCTGCTTAAGAACAAGAACTACAATGACTCCCACTGTTCTCCTAACAAACTCATCCATACTACAGAAGGCAAGAAGGCTGAGGGAGAGTTGGAATGAGTGGGGAAAATGGGAAAGGCAGCAATGAGAAAACAGTCTTTGCTGCAGCAGGATGCTGGTTCATGAATAGCTGCATTCTCTTTTACTCCCTCAATGGCAACATTTTGATCAGTGTCAAGTTATCAAAGATGAATGGAGTCATGCTGAGAAAAAATAATGGAGGAAAATCATTTTCTTGACTTTAAAAATTTAGTAGCTGATGCTAAAAGTTCCATGTCAGGCTGGAACTTTTAACTCAGTGCAAGGGCTCTTGCTTAGCAGGCACAAGTCCCTGGGTTTGATCCTCTGGACTGAAAAAAGCAAAAAATGAACGAGAGTTAACAACTCTTTAATCTTTCCTGCCTATCTCTGCCCTAGGCTTAACGATGGCTACAAATGTCTCACTTATCTCTCATTCTATCCTAAGACATCTCTTAAAACCTTTGTAGAATATAGATACAAGCAGAAGATACACACAAGTGCATACACATATCTATTTTCACTCTGAAGAATAAATCTATGCATCTGATAGGAACGTTTGTAAAAAGCTCACTTGTATAAAGGGAGTACATTATAAACTTTCCTCTAAATTAATCTGCAGAAAAATCTAATGTACAGAAAATAGTACTTTGAAGCAAAATTCTCCTAATTTTGAAACTATAGATTCTACACAGAAATATAAGATTCTAGTAAAAGGACCTCAAAATAGTAGAAAGGAAATTACGCAGTGTCTGGAGTAGGCCCTAGAGCAGGCCAGTTTAAGCTGTAAATTACTGTAGCCTCTCCTAACAGACTTAAACACCACATGAATGACCTGCTGAATCATCAAATACTTACTAAGTAATTGGTGGTGGTGCTCTCTTCTCCGCGGCCCATGTATTTATAAAATCGATGATCTGCTACCACCAGTAATTTACAAGTATTCTTCAAGGGATTAGGCTCAGCTCGTCTCTTCACTCGACGAACAAACTCTAATATGAATTTGTATGCACTATTAAATTAAAATTCACCAAAACAAGGAAGGTTTTTATAATAACACTTAGTTCTAATGTTTCTAAAACAAACATTATTTAAGTTTAGTATCATTAAGAGTATCTTTTTCTTTTCCGAGGGAAGGATGGAAACAGGGTCTCACACAGCCTTGGCTATGTTGAGCACACTATGTAGCCAAGGATGACTTTCAACTCCTGATCCTCCTGCCTCTACCTCCCAAGTACCAGGATAATAGCCATGCACCATCATATCTGTCCTTAATGGTACATTGAATAACAACAATCATAATAAATTTGGGAAAGGACAGAAAAGTAAAAAGTAACATAAGGTTTAAAATTGCTAAATTCAAAACCAAGAGGGCTTGAGATTATGTAAGACCCTAGTTCAAAACCCACCACCACAAAAGGAAAAAATTCATAAACTTTAATACAATAAAATAATCATTACAAAGCAATGAAGCTAGGGGTCATTTTCTTCTAGAATGCCGTGAATTAATCAAAAGATAAAGAGGTCAAGGTAACCGTACATTAAAATTTAAGTAATACTAAGCCAGGTGTGATGGCCCAAGTCTGTAATTCCAGTATTTAAGGAAGCTGAGGCAAGATGGCCATTGTGAGCTGTACAGCAAACCTTGCTTAAAATAAAAATTAAGCAATCCTGGATGTTTGGATGTGTCTCTACGATCATCTGCAGGACTGCAGTCTTCTCAGCTCCCTGATACAAGCAGGTCTAGTTAATGTTTACGCACAAGCAAGGATCTATGGAGTATGTATACACATATCTATCTGAATACCTGTCAACATATGTATATAGACAAGCATATTCATAGATACACTCATGTACATCGTCTGTTAACCTGACACAAGCTCGAGAGTCATATGAGAGGGGGGAACCTCAAATGAGGAAATACCTCCATTGCACTGGCTTGTAGGCAAGTCTATGGTGCATTTTCTTGATTAAAGATTTACATGGGAGCCCATGTGAGTGGTATCACCCCTGGGCAGGTGGTCTCGGGTTATATAAAAAAGAAGCTAAAGCCAGGCATAGTAGTATAGGCCTTTAATCCCAGCACTCAAGAAACAGAGACAGGAGGATCCCTAAAATCAAGGCCTGGCCTACAGAGCAAATTCTAGGACAGCCAGGGCTACACAGAGAAAGCTTGTCTTGAAAATCCAACAACCAACCAAACAAGCTGAGGAAGCCATGAGGCAATAACCAGTAAGCAGCAATCCTCAATAGTCTCTGCTTCAGTTCCTGCCCTGACTTCCGTTTATAAAGGCCTGTAAGCTATAAGACAGAATAAAATCTCTCCTCCATGAGCTGCTTTTGTTCACGGGGTTTATCACAACAATAGAAAGCACACTAAAACATTCAAACTTGTCAGTCTGGGAGCCTCACTAAAGCAAGGAGAAGCCCAGTCACCAGCACACCTTTTTAATGAAATTATGCACATACATAGCTACAAATGTATCCTTATAATAGAAAGTATAAAAGATTAGTCTTCGTTAAAGAAATGCTCAACATCCTTAGTCATCAAAGAAATGTAAATAAAAACAACTCTGAGATTCCATCTTACACCTGTAATAATGGCCAAGATCAAAAACACTGATGACAACTTATGCTGGAGAGGTTGTGGGATAAAGATAACACTTTTTTTCTTTTCTTTAGATTTATTTATTTATTATGTATATAGTATTCTGCCTACATATATCCTATAGGCCAGTAGAGGGCACCAGATCTCATTACAGATAGTTGAGTCACCATGTGGTTGCTGGGAATTGAACTCAGGACTTCTGGAAGAGCAGTCAGTGCTCTTTAACCTTTGAGCCACCTCTCCAGCTCCCAAGGGAACACTTCTGCATTGCTGGTGGGAATGCAAGCTGGTACAACCTTTGGATGTCAGTATGGCAATTTCTCAGAAAATTAGGAAACAACCTTCCTCAAGACCCAGCAATACCACTTTGGGGTATATATCCAAAAGATGCTCAAACATGCCACAAGGACATGTGCTCAGCTATGTTCATAGCAGTTTTGTTTGTCATAGTCAGAACCTGGAAACAACCTATATGCCCCTTGACATAAGAATGGATAAGGAAGGTTAATATTCAGGAGGATGCTTATATGTTTTTCTTTGGGTTCACCTTCTTATTTAGCTTCTCTAGAATCACAAATTATAGTCTCAATGTCCTTTATTTATGGCTAGAAACCAAATATGAGTGAGTACATCCCATGTTCCTCTTTTTGGGTCTGGCTTACCTCACTCAGGATAGTGTTTTCTATTTCTGTCCATTTGTATGCAAAATTCAAGAAGTCATTGTTTTTTACTGCTGAGTAGTACTCTAATATGTATATATTCCATACTTTCTTCATCCATTCTTCCATTGAAGGACATCTAGGTTGTTTCCAGGTTCTGGCTATTACAAACAATGCTGCTATGAACATAGTTGAGCATATACTTTTGTTGTATGTTTGGGCATCTCTTGGGTATATTCCCAATAGTGGTATTGCTGGGTCGAGAGGTAGGCTGAACCCGACTTTCTTGAGAAACCGCCACACTGCTTTCCAAAGTGGTTGCACAAGTTTGCTTCATCAGGCGATGAAAGAAGACAGAGACAGAGACCAACATTGGAGCACTGGACTGAAGTCTCACGATCCAAAGGAGGAGCAGAAGGAGAGTGAGCACGAGCAAGGAACTCAGGACCGCGAGGGGTGCACCCACACACTGAGACAATGGGGATGTTCTATCGGGAACTCACCAAGGCCAGCTGGCCGGGGTCTGAAAAAGCATGGGACAAAACCGGTCTCGCTGAACATAACGGACAATGAGGACTACTGAGAACTGAAGAACAATGGCAATGGGTTCTTGATCCTATTGCACGTAATGGCTTTGTGGGAGCCCAGGTAGTTTGGATGCTCACCTTTATAGACCTGGATGGAGGTGGGTGGTCCTTGGACCTCCCACAGGGCAGAGAAACCTGCTTGCTCTTTAGGCTGAGGAGGGAGGAAGACTTGATTGGGGGAGGGGGAGGGAATGGGAGGTGGTGGCAGGGAAGAGGCAGAAATCTTTAATAATTAAATAAATTAATTAATAAAAAAAAAGAAAAAGAAAAAAAAAGAATGGATAAGGAAAATGTGGTACATTTACACAGTAGAAAAAAAAATCTTGAAATTTGCAGGAAAATGGACGGTGCTAGAAAACATTATTTTGAGTGAGGTAACCCAGACCCAGAAAGATGATTATCATATGTACTCACTCATAAGTGGTTTTTAAACATAAAGAAAACCAGCCCACAAATCACAATCACAGAGAACATAGACAACAATGAGGACTCTAAGAGAGACATAAGTGGATCTAATCTACATGGGAGTAGAAAAAGACAAAATCTCCTGAGTAAACTAGGAGCATGGGGACCTTGGAAGAAGAGTTGAAGAGGTGGTGAGAGAAAATTGTCTGTATTCTGTCAATCATGTTTTAAATAAATGCTGATTGGCCAGGGAGGAAGTATAGGCGGGTCAACCAGATAGGAAATAAAGGCAGGGCGATGAGAATAAAAGAATGTTGGGACTGAGGAAGCCCATTCCTCCGGATTCCTGCCCAGACCACCGAAGAAGCAGGATGTAACCTGCTCCACTAAAAAAGGTACTGAGCCATGTGGCTAACATAGATAAAAATAATGGGTTAATATAAACTACAAGAGCTAAATCAAAGCCTGAGCTAATGGGCCAATCAATTTATATCTAACGTAGATTCTCTGTGTGATTTTCTTTGGGACTTGCTGGCTGTGGAATACTGGGCAGGACAGAAACCCCAACAAGCCAGCCCTTGTTACAAAGAGGAGGGGAGAGGTAGGAAGGGGAGCAGAGAAAAATGTAGAGCTCAATAAAAAACAATTTAAAAAAAAGATTAGTCTTCATTAACAAACATTTCTTATCAAATAACATAAATGATTACGAATATATTTATCAGAGCTGGAGAGATGGCTCAGGGGTTAAGAGCACTGACTGCTCTTCTAGAGGACCTGGGTTCAATTCCCAGCACCCACATGGCAATTCACAACTGTCTATAACTCCAGTTCCAGGGGACCTGACATCCATGCACATAAAACACCAATACACATAAAATTTAAAACAAAAGGAGGCTGGAGAGATGGCTCAGAGGTTAAGCACAAAACTGGCTGCTCTTCCAGAGGTCCTGAATTCAATTCCCAGCAACCACATGGTGGCTCACAACCATCTATAATGAGATCTGGTGCCCCTACTGACCTGCAGGTATATACATACTATATACATACATACATACATATATATATACGCATACAGTATATACATATATACATGTATACAGTATGTACATATATGTGTGTATATGTATATACATATAGTATATATGTGTATATTATGTATTCATGCACGGTATACATAATAAAAAAAGATATCCTCAATAAATGATAGTTATTATTTTAAAAAGTTTAAAACAAAAGAAAACAGAATGTATTTATCAGCTGGTGATGCATGCCTTTAATCCCAGCACTCATAGGCAGAGGCAGATGGATCTCTGTGAGTCCAAGGCCAGCCTGGTCTGCAAAGGGAGTTCTAAGACAGCCAGAGATACACAGAGAAACCCTATTTCGAAAATAACCAGGGCTGGAGAGATGGCTCAGAGGTTAAAAGCACTGACTGCTCTTCCGGAGGTCCTGAGTTCGATTCCCAGCAACCACGTGGTGGCTCACAACCATCTGTAATGAGATCTGGTGCCCTCTTCTGGCCTGCAGGCATACATGGAGGCTGAACACTGTGTACATAATAAATAAATAAATTTTTAAAAAAAAAAGAAAATAACCAACCAATCAATAAATAAAATGAAGTCAGAAGAACATGCCCTCCAAGACAGTTTTTTTGTTAGTTTTAAATGACCCTAAATAGATATGTTCGTGATTGACAGCCTCTGTGTCTTTCAAACGCCAAAGTTCTCTTCCCACCCACTTAATCTCTTACAAGCACTAAAGACTACTTTCCAAAAATAGTATTTAGACATTTCTGACAGTCTACAAGAACTCCCCTAGATCACTTCACTGTCTCTTTCCTCGATCTCTTTTACAACAATTATTATTCACTATTTTTCTAATGTTTTCAACTATTACGTAACAGAAAAAGAATTTAAAGTTTCTGTAACAAGACTGTATTTTCAAGCCACACAATAGAGTTATTTAATAATCAAAATATCACTGTTGGAAACCACTGTGATATGCTTATGTCGTATCTGAAACATGAAGTCTTACCTTCAGATGGTTCTCTGTCTATGAGCCCTTTCGGAAGCAACTCTTCATTATCCGCTTTTACATAGCCACACACTTTTGGAGACTGCAGACGTGAAACATCCTTGATATCTTCAGACTTATAAACTAACATTCTTTTGTCTTTAGTATCATTAACAAACCTCCAAAGTGGCTAAAAAGGAAAACATATATGATGAAATAGAAAACAACCAAGAACTTTTAAACATTAAATAAAATTCTCACAACATACTTTGTTCTTGAGCAATATTGTTTCTTAGAGAATTACTTGCTTTATTATTTACTGTTTTGTGCATGTTTCTGCACAAGCTTGTAAAGAAGGAAAAAAAATCTCCTTTTCCCAACAATTCCATTTTAACTATTTCTGTAACTCCTACTCAACTCCAACGTTGTTAAGAGATAGTCACGGTGCAGTGATGTCAGGTGACGATCCTACGCACATGGTGCTTACACTCCGCTCCTTTAGCATTCAGGCATTCAACATCTTTTTGCTATGACAGGTTTTACACACAGCAAAAGCCTTTTTATAAGAGATGATTGAAAACAATTAGCAATATGCTTAACCATTCTTTCTATCAGTTCCAGGGAGAACAGCCTGTGCACTGCTCTGCAGTTTCAGCCCCTGCACAGGATCTAGGTGATGCTACAAGACTCTGCATCTATAACACGGGTCTGCCAGGGAATACAATGCATGTGCTCCGAAGGGTGCACAAGTCAAAGGGCTGCAAATATGTTCACAAAACTAACCTTTCTGTAAATATACTGGTCTCAGCTATGAAGAATGTAAAAAGGATTCTAAACATAAAGTTATGCATATATAAGAAAATGAGAGCCGGGCGGTGGTGGCGCACGCCTTTAATCCCAGCACTCGGGAGGCAGAGGCAGGCAGATCTCTGGGAGTTCGAGGCCAGCCTGGTCTACAAGAGCTAGTTCCAGGACGGGCACCAAAGCTACAGAGAAACCCTGCCTCGAAAAACCAAAAAAAAAAAAAAAAGAAAAGAAAAGAAAAGAAAATGAGAAAGACACTACTTCATGCCCCTTAGGACAGCTATCATCAGACACAGCCTGGCAAGGCTGGAGAGAAATGACCCCTGTGCATGCTGCTAAAAATGCCGAAGCGCTAACAGACGGGAAATGGCTTTCTACACACAGAAGACTCAGTCTCAGAAACAAATGAAACACAACAATGAAAACCTTATAGACTGGTCATCCTGATCATTCCAAGTAAATATATGTATCCAAAAGCTGTTCATTCTAGAACATTCTATTTCAAAAAATTAAAGCACAACTAATGGTCATCAGCAGAACACTGGCTAAACAACGGTCCACCAGAGAGCCTTCACTAAAAAAACTTCTTGCAGGAAGAACAGTCTGGATAGTCACACTTAGTATACATATGCATACAGAAAAAGAACAAGACCGGGTGGTGGTGGCACACGCCTTTAATCCCAGCACTCGGGAGGCAGAGGCAGGGGGATATCTGTGAATTCGAGACCAGCCTGGTCTACAAGAGCTAGTTCCAGGACAGGAACCAAAAGCTACAAAGAAACCCTGTCTCGAAAAATCGAAAAAAAAAGAAAAGAAAGAAAAAAGAAAAGAAAAGCTGGCTGGAAACAAGCCAAGCTAAGGCCGGGAATTCATAAGTAAGAGTAAGTCTCCTTGTACTCATATGGGAGTTGGGTGTGTGGGCCCCCAAAGAGTAAAAATCCAACTGCAAAGAAGCTCTTTAAAAATCAGAGACCCACAAGGATGAACCCAGCTAAGACTCCTAGCAGTAGTGGAAAGGGTACCTGAACTAACCTTTCCCTGTAATCAGGTTTATGACTACCCTAATTGTCATCATAGAGCCTTCATCCAGTATCTGATGGATGCAGATACAGAGATCCACAGCCAAGCACTGGGCTGAGCTCTGGGAGTCCAGTTGAAGAGAGAGTGGCGGGATTATATGAGGAAGGGGGAGAGTCAAGATCATGACAGAAAACCCAGAGACAGCTGATCTGTGCTTGAGGGAGCTCATGGACTCTGGCTGGACAGCTAGTTAGCCAGCATGGGAGCAACCTAGCCCTTTGTGTCTGGGTGACAGATGTGTACCTTGATCTTTTGTGGGGCCCCTAGCAGTGGAACCAGGACCTGCTCCTGATGTATGAGCTGACTTTGGAACCTATTCCCTATGTTGTTCAGCCTTTATGCAGCGTGGAAGAGCTTGGTCCTGCCTCAGCTTGATATTCCATGCTTTGTTAATTCCCAAGGGAGACCTTACCCCAGCTGAATGGAAATGGAGGAGTGGATGGGTGTGAGTAGAAGTGAGGTTGGGAGTGGGAATGGGAGGAGAAGAGGGAGGGAAAATTATGGTTTGTATGTAAAATAAAATGAAGGAAAAAACATAATGAGAATAAACCTTTGCTCAAAATTAATAAAAAAAAATAAAATAAAATAAAAATCAGAGAGACAAGCTACTGAAAGAAAGACAACTTCAAAGGAAGGAAGGTGAAAGTAGAGGGAGAAGAACGAGGGGTTTAAGGCCAACCTCAGCTGCATTGAGTTCAAGGCCGACCTCAGCTACCTTGCCAATTAGAGGCCAGCATGGGCTATAAGAGAGCTCTCAAACCCCTGTCCCCAAATCAACCCTCTAACACGTAGACTTACCTCTATGTTATACTCTGCCCCATCTGTGTTGATTCTTATTGTAACATCATCATCTCCTATGTGGGCTAGAACTCTAGAGTCAGGCTCACCTTGAGGGAAAAAAGAAGGTACTTTTATTATCAAAAATATTTATATCAGAGCCAGGTGGTAGTGTCACACGCCTTTAATCCCAGCACTCAGGAGGCAGAGGCAGGTGGATCTCTAAATTCAAGGCCAGCCTGGCCTACAGAGCAAATTTTGGGGCAGGCAGGACTGCACCAAGAAACTCTGCCTCAAAAATAAACAACAACTAAGAAAAACAGGAAGCACAGTAGATCCCAACAGTAATTTGGAGCTTTCTATGCCATTTTCACCGTTTTTTCCTTCTTTTATTTATGCATATAAACGTTTTGTCTGTGTATGCAGTACCCTCAGAGGCCAGAAGAGAGTATTATATCCCCAGGAACTGGAGGCTGTGAGCCTCCATGTGGGTTCCTGGAATAGAACCCGGAACCTCTGGCAGTCAGTGCTCTTAACCCCCCCCCCGAGTCATCTCTCCAGTCACCCATTTCCTTCTTTTTTTTTTTTTTTTTTTTTTGATTTTCGAGACAGGGTTTCTCCGTAGCCTTTTGGTTCCTGTCCTGGAACTAGCTCTTGTAGACCAGGCTGGCCTCGAACTCACAGAGATCCGCCTGCCTCTGCCTCCCAAGTGCTGGGATTAAAGGCGTGCGCCACCACGGCCCGGCTTATTTCCTTCTTCTTATTGCAGAAAAAAGTAAAAAGCAAACCAAGCCAGGTGAGGGATGGGACAACAGTGCATGAGAGACAACGGCACCCACAGTCCAAGAGACCAGCTTGGGCTATGCTATGAGGAAAGAAGAGACGCTACCTAAACAACACGCTAAATGATACCTGTGCCCTCCTAACTTATAGAGCTCAAAAAAAAACACCCTTTTGGGGGGCTCAGTGGCTAAGAGCATTGGTTGCTCTTCGAGAGATCCTGAGTTCAATTCCCAGCAACCACATGGCAGCTCACAATCATCTATAATAAGATGTGACTCCCTCTTCTAGCCTACAGGCATACATACAGGAAGAATACTATATACAGAATAAATAAAAATCTTTAAAAACAAAAAAACCCCACGTCTTTCCTTACCTATCCACACCCCCCCCCCCAAAAAATAGAGACTCTGTAAATAAGCTAAAGCCGAGGCCTATGATGGCTTAAATCTAAAAAATGCCCCTTAAAGACTTGTGCATTCAAAGCTGAGTTTTCAGTTAGATTCTTGAAAGTGATTAGACTATTAAGAGTCATACTTCATCAAGGGATTGATCCACTGATGACTAACTCATAACTGAATGGACCAATTGGGAGCTGGAATCTACTTGGAAGGAGTCAGTCATGGGGGAAGGCCTCCAAAGGACATGTGGCGTCCCTCTGCCCTCCTTTCTCCATTCTTCCCGGCATCATGACATGAGCCACCTCTTCCACCACACGCTTCTGCTACCACGATGGTCTGTCTCCCCTCAGGTCCAAAGCATCGTGAACCAGAACCTTGTAAACCATGCAGCGATGTAAATCCTTCCTCTTTTGCCTGCCAGGCATCCCATCACTGCCAAGCGTGATGAGCGGAGAACACAACAGCCCAGGAGCTCTGCAGAGGGCCAACACGCACTCACCGACCACGTGCCCGCTGAAGAAGTCCTGCCATTTCACACTGTACTCGCTTTCTTCTTTTCCATCCACCACCACGACTCTCAAGTTTTGTGAAAAGCGTTCAGTACTTGATGTCAGGTATAATTTAAAATGCCTGCAGAGAGAATGCAGTCAGTTTAAAGACATAAAATGGAGGCCTAATTTTCATTTCACTCCTTAAGATCTAGAAGAGACAAGATGAATACATCTCTACCCAAGTTATAACAAATAATTTTTTCCCAAGATTTATAGCAATTGGTCTCTCTCGTCGGCAGCATATATACACTAAAATTAGAGGATGCATAGCCCCCGCACAAGGATGATACACAAATCTGTGACGCATTCCGTAATTTTCCTCAGGGGAGAAAAGGTTTACTCCATTACTGTGTGTTTGTGTCTGTGTGTGGGCATGAGTACACGGTGGTGAGTGCCCTGGAAGGCCAGAAGAGAGCGCTGGATCCCTTGAAGCTAGAGTTACAGGTGGTTGTGAGCAGTTCAACAGTGGGTGCTGGTAAACTCCAGTCTTCTGTAAAAATAGCAAGTGCTTTAACCACAAAGTCATCTCTCCAGACCCACAGCAGCTAATAACAACTTATTGGATACATGTAACATTACTGCTCCTGCAAAGATAAACAGACTAATTGGTTTAGTTATAAAACCTCGGCAGAACAAAAGAAACTATTTTTCTTTCTTTTTTTTCTGAGACAGGGTTTCTCTGTGTAACAGTCCTGACTGTCCTGGAACTCACTCTATGAACAAGACTGGCCTCCAACTCACAGATCTGCCTGCCTCTGCCTCCTGAGTACTGGGATTAAAGACGTGCACCACCACTGCCCAGCTAAAGAAACTAATTTTAAAATGGTCTTTAAAGGGGCACTGGGGGCTGGCAGAACAACTCACAGGTAAAGGCACTTGCTCCCAAGCCTGACAACCTGAGTTCTGTCTGTGGGGCCTACATGATGGAAAGAAAACACTAACTCCCTCAAGCTGTCCTCTGACCGTCACGTGTATTTCATGATACACGTGTACACATACACACATAAAGAAACCATGAAGGGGTCCTCTGACTGCTTGAGAGTTCTACCCGACTGGTTTTCCTTATAGCACTGAGACCCACTAAAAGGACTGGAAAGGAGGATGTTTTGTCTAGCACTGTGTGCACACAGGGGCAGTCTGCTGTCGTGAAGTAGTCATTTCATCTGCAGCACAGCTCTCGGGAGTCACCAAACATTCCCTGCCTCCATCCTGAGGGCTGTTTGGAGCTCCAGGCACTTGCTGTCTAATTTTTAGAGAGCATTTCCAAGTACTATGAAATCCATTTTTGCAAAAAGTACCGTTACGAGCCGGGCGGTGGTGACGCACGCCTTTAATCCCAGCACTTGGGAGGCAGAGGCAGGCGGATCCTGTAAGTTCGAGACCAGCCTGGTCTACAAGAGCTAGTTCCAGGACAGGCTCCAAAACCACAGAGAAACCCTGTCTCGAAAAACAAACAAAAAAACAAAACAAAACAAAAAAAAAACAACAAAAAAAGTACCGTTACATATGCAATTTTTAAAAATAACCCTTCATATTCTGTACAGTCAAAACAAGAAAGAAAGGAAGAATGGAAGAAAACTCATTAAGTAATTCTTGGGGAATGAGGGTAAAGATTATGCATTTCTCTTTCGTGGAAACTGATTAATAAGGAAACACGTGTGGGCAGTTAAGGTTTAAATTGGGTGTCCTGCTTATCTCAGAAATTGACTATTAAAGACTCTGTTGCCGGGCGATGGTGGCGCATGCCTTTAATCCCAGCACTCGGGAGGCAGAGGCAGGCGGATCTCTGTGAGTTCGAGACCAGCCTGGTCTACAGAGCTAGTTCCAGGACAGGCTCCAAAGCCACAGAGAAACCCTGTCTTGAAAAACCAAAAAAAAAAAAAAAAAAAAAAAAGACTGTTATATACCATTAATTTTATCTACCTGCTCTTAAGATAATCTATTATCTCTACTTCATAAAAGTAAAAGCTGGACCTGAGCAGTTACAAGGCTGGCGTCCTATGGAAGAGGTCTTGCTACTGTGTAAAATTATCAAAATGCTGTTTCTGGGTTTATTTAAAAGAACCCAGCCAGGCGATGGTGGCGCATGCCTTTAATCCCAGCACTCGGGAGGCAGAGGCAGGCGGATCTCTGTGAGTTCGAGACCAGCCTGGTCTACAGAGCTAGTTCCAGGACAGGCTTCAAAGCCACAGAGAAACCCTGTCTCGAAAAACCAAAAGAAAAAAAAAAAAAAAACAAACAAACAAAAAAACCCATGGGTTTTTTTTTTCTCCTCAATAAAACTCACCTCGAAAAACAGTAATGCATAATTACTACTAGGGACATAGATACTAAGTGTGGATATTAAAATATATATGTCCCAGTTCTTTATATGGTTTAATACTTTAAAGCATTGTCATTCTGAAATAAAAGTTGGGGGTGGGAGCCAGACTTTGATATTCACAGAGACCTTTCAATGTACCCACTAATACCCAAGGTGAAGAAAGACATGTTGTTCTTCTCAACCATAGGAACAAATTTTGTCAGCTATGGTGTTGAAAATATGAAATGTTACTTCCCTGTGGGTCTGCATAAATCTCTCAACTGCCAGGAAGAAACCCAGACTGGGACTGTCTCCACAGCAACGACTATTTTTAACTTTTTGAGCATACAAGGTAATTTTAGTTTTGCTTATATACTTTCTGATGGTCAGAGAGAGAGATACAATGCATCACTTCATAACCTTGCTCATCTCCCCTGCTATCCAAAGTGTGCCCTCCTACTCAGTCATTATCACTAATGTTCTTTCCACTTTGCTTACGATGGAACTCTGGGAAGAAAAGCACCCTATTACAAATGCCCTAGGTTCAGGGTCAAAGTTCTCCTGAGCTGTGACAGTGTCTCTGACTTTCTTCCTAAGAGTCTCACGAGCTGCAGTATCGGTTTTCTACACCAAGAATCTGCTGTGAGGACTGGGGAGACAGGCTCAGTGGGTAAAGCACTTGCTATGCCAATATGAGGACCAGTTTAAAAAAAAAAGTGTAAGGTACTGAGTAGTGGTGGCTCACACCTTTAATCCCAGGACTCAGGAGGCAGAGGCAGGCAGATCTCTGTGAATTCGAGGTCAGTGTGGTCTACAGAGTGAGAGTTCCAAGACAGCCAAGGCTACACTGAGAAAACATGTTTCAAAAAACAAAAAAAGTGGAAGGTGAGGGCTTATGCCCAAGATTGTCCTTTGATCTCCAAACTTGCAGCACCATGCCTTAAATACAAGCATCCATTCTCATACATGAATACACACACACTTTTTATAAAAAACAGATCTGTTATATGGTAAAAATAAAGCCCAAATTTGTTTTTTAAGTTTTCTAGTCCTAGCACTGTGCTTTATAAATCCTTCATTACTTTAGAATGGGTGTTTATTCATTGTGTCAACAAGGAAACAAAGCTCAACAGGCAAATTTTAAACAAGTTTCCTTTTTCATAAACCACTACTCATGCTGCAACCCTTCAATATTCATTTCATGCTTTCAACCTTAACAGTCACATCCAAATCTACTGTAGTCTGGCTTAAATTCTTTTGTCTTCCACTGCTATTAAAACGAGAATCTTCTCCTTTGCTATCATCACCAGAAACAGTGGCTTCTCAAAGGCAAGGCTGGCCATAGGCTGCACTGACCATTCCCGCTACCCAAGACTTGATTGTTTATATGTTAGGTAACACAGTATGAGAGGAGGAATGGCACTGGACTAGAAGTCTGATAAGCTTGGCTCAAATCCAGCCTCCACCATTACTCTATGACCTTGACCGTAAGTCACTAAACCTAAGCATTCATCTACGAGTAAAAAAATATAAAAGACTTAACTCAATAGTCTGAAAGTTAAATGAAAGACCAATTTAATGCAATGATACATTTCCAGAATTGTCAGACACAATTCCTAATAAACAAGATCAAAACTGTAAATAAAAAAAAATACTTAATTGATTCTGTGTAAACAGGGATGGATATTAACATTTTCTTTCTTTCTTTCTCTTTCTTTCTTTCTTTCATTCATTTTTTTAAGTCAGGGTTTCTTAGTGTAGCCTAGCTGCCCTGGAACTCCTGTGCCCTGACCACAGACAGATCTGTCGGCCTCTACTGCCCAGTGCTGGAATTAAAGGAGTGTATCACCACACACAGCTTATATTAACATTTTCTTAACACACCGGTGTCATTTGTGAAACACAAAAAATACGTAAAGCCACAGAAGTACCTGCCCCGTTATAGGGAAGGACTCTATAAGCCGCTTCAAATCTATAGAAAACTCAATTTTCAGTTCTTGTTTTGTACCTCCTCCGTTGCTCCTATAGCCTAAACACATTTTTACTACACTTATTTATGTAGTGTGGGCATGTGTGTGGGCACACACGGACCATGGTACACATGTAGAGGCAGTCTTCTACCATGCAGGTCCTGAGGGCAGAGTTCGGGTTGTTAGCAGGCACACTCACACTAAGCCATTTCCCTTCCCACCCATTCCTCAGTAAACTTCCACCAGTGCTAAAATAAAAAAAAAAGTAACTCTTAATTCTGGACGCGGCTGTGCACAAACAGCTATCTATTGTGGGCATGTCATCTAGCTTCTACAAACCATAGGTGTGTGTCTTTAAAAGGAAACAACTATCAAGAGAATGGAAGAATTAGAGACAAGCTATGCCAAGTGTCTGGTAAACAATACACTCAATTTTTAGGTTGCTTGGAAGCTAAATAGCCAAAATACTATCTATAGCAATATTTTACTATCTGTATATAAGTTCTAAAGTTACTAAAAATAACATGTAGATATGGCAATGATTAGAAAAATAAAATACTAATTTTTTTATTTATTTCTTTATTTATTTTGATTTTTCAAGACAGGGTTTCTCTGTAGCTTTTGGTTCCTGTCCTGGAACTAGCTCTTGTAGACCAGGCTGGCTTCGAACTCACAGAGATCCGCCTGCCTCTGCCTCCCAAGTGCTGGGATTAAAGGCGTGCGCCACCACCGCCCGGCTAATAAAATACTATTAAAAACTTCTTGCAGGCTGGGCAGTGGTAGTGCATGCCTTTAATCCCAGCACTCAGGAGGCAGAGGCAGGTGGATATCTGTGAGTTCGAGGCCAGCCTGGTCTACAAGAGCTAGTTCCAGGATAGGCTCCAAAGTTACAGAGAAACCCTCTCTCAAAAATCCAAAAAAATAAATAAACTTCTTGCACAAAATATCAGTAATATGCAATGACTGACCAATTCCCTTAATATACTAAGCAATACTAAATTCAGTAGCCAAATGAACAAACTCAGTAGCAAAAAATTATGAAAGTGTAATTCATAAAAACAAACAAATGAAATGTTTCACTTGAAACGTAAATCAAAACAACTGTGTGAGATATTTGCCCTTAGAGAAGATGAAAGCTACCTGCTGATAAAAACCTAGTGCACTAGGCTGGGGACATAGCATAGCTGGCAGAGGGCTTGTCTGGCAGGCAAAAGGTCATGTTCCCCAGCACCACACCAAACAAGATGTGGAGGCACACACCTGTAATCCTAGCACCTGAAAAGCAGAATTATGCAAGTTTAAGTCCTGTGTGATCCACACAGTGAGTTCCAGCCCAGCCTGAGCTACACAGTAAGACCTTGTCACAAATGAATGAATGAATGAATGAATGAATGAATGAATGATCTGATTAAGTTACTTTTACTTACTTTTCAGGGTGTAATAACAAGACAAATTCTGTACATGCTCATTTCAGATGAAAACTTCGTCTGTGTTGGTTGAACTCACCAACATAGTGAGGGCATGGTGGCATGTATCTACACTTTAATCTACATGCAAAACTATGCACGCACTGAAGAGGCATCAAGATGGCTCAATGGGCAAAGGCTCTTGCTGCCAAGTCTGATGGCCCCTGGAACTCACACAGTGGAAGGTAAGAGCCAACTCCTACAAGCTGTCCTAATTTCTACTCATTTGCTGTAGTGTGAGTATCCCCATTGATAATAAATGTTTAAAAAATATTTTAATGCACTAAAACTTTTTAGAAGTTTACAAACAAAAAAAACCTCTTTGGATCTAGGGTTTAGTTAGAAAATGACTTAGTATAGTCTCTTTAAGGTTGCTTTTTGTTTTGTTTTGTGCATGGGGTGGGGTACTGGGAATAAACGCAGGACCTTGAGTGTGTTAGGCAAGCACTTTACAAACTAATCTGTTTCTCTGGGACAATTTGGTTCTTAAACCAGATGCATATATTACTGAACAGGCACTTGGGAATCTCTGCACTTGGATTGGGCCCACAAGTACTGTGTATTCCCAGGAAGAACAAACTCTCACAGGAGCCCAGATGAGAACAATAATCCAGAAGGGTAAGGCTACACCCAAGCACTGTCCTGTAAGAATAAGAGTAATGACAATCAATAAGGTCTTCTTTGGACCACCGAATGAATCAGAACCGAGACTAGGGCAGGGAGAATCACATCTTGATCAGCACTGCTTAATTCTAAGTATCTCTTTCCCATGACTCAGTGTTTTCTCTGCTTAGAGTAAACCTCATGATGGAACCTAGAAGATGAACTTGATGGTCCCTGAACCCCTGTTTCTAATGTGTGTCTCACCACTGTACTAAGTGGGTGAAGCCTAGCCTTTTGTGGCTGCTTGAGCTGGGTTTTTTGACCTAAATAATATTGGCAACCTTACTCATGTTTATTGTTATATGGAAATCTTATTCAGTGAATTTTTCAAAAGCTCATATATTTATATTCCCCACTGTTTTTCAAAGAAGATTTTATGTATTCTTTCTTATGTATGTATATTTGCAACTAATGTGGCTGCGAGGAATCAAACTGGGTACCCTGCAGTCAGTGCTCTCAACCAGAGCCGTGTCTCCAATCCCATCTTATTGCCCTTTTAACTGTCAGTTCAGATCCCAGCACCCACATTGAGGTGGCTCACAAGAACCTGTAATGCCAGCTCTAAGAGATTAGATACTCTTCTGGTTTCCTCAGGCACTACAACACACCCATGCATGTATAGTCACACAGACACAAACATAAATAGTAAAAATAAATAATTAAAAATTTTTAAAATAGGGGCTGGAGAGATGGATCAGCAGTTAAGAACACTGGCTGCTCTTCCAGATCCAGGCTGGATTCCCAGTATCCACATCACAGCTCACAAACCTCTTTGACCCCAGTCCTGGGGAATCCAATGCCCTCTTCTAGTCTCAGAAGGCACCAAACACACATGTGGTATAAAGACAGGCAAAACACTCATACAGAAAACAATGAATAAAAATTTTTGAAAACAGGACTGGAGAGATGGCTCAGAGGTTAAGAGCACTGGCTGTTCTTCCAGAGGTCCTGAGTTCAATTCCCAGCAACCACATGGTGGCTTACAACCATCTGATCTGGTGCCCTCTTCTGGCCTGCATGTATCCCTGCAGGCAGAACACTGAATACATAATAAAATAAATAACAAATCTTTAAAAAAAAATTAAATAAAAAGTATTATAAGCATTCAATTAATAAAACTGTTAGAATTAGCCGGGTGGTGGTGGCGCACGCCTTTAATCCCAGCACTTGGGAGGCAGAGGCAGGCGGATCTCTGTGAGGTCGAGGCCAGCCTGGTCTACAAGAGCTAGTTCCAGGACAGGCTCCAAAACCACAGAGAAACCCTGTCTCGAAAAACCAAAAAAAAAAAAAAAAAAACTGTTAGAATTTTATAAATATGGTTATCATTGGTAATACTCTTGGGATACTCATTTCCTTTAAAATATTACTAAATTTTTAAAAATATTTTAATCATTTTTAAAATAGACATTAAACAGTGTTAGAGTCACACAGGACATACTGTAATTACATCAAATACAAATCTTGAAGAAGTATTTTCCTAAGATTTCTGTAGATACCTTTTTTTTACTGCTTTTGTCAAGCCAGCCCGCCCCAACTTCACACTGCCCCAGTATTACTCTATGTATAATTCCAATTACCTTTTCAAAGCTGAAAAAGTTAGTAGTGTTTCTAAGTGTGCCGCAGACTGTAGGTCCCTCTTCCTTACGGAGTGCTGCTGGATATTAGACAAAGAGAGGATATCGTAGTCTGAGAGCAAAGAATCAAGTTTCTCTGAAATAAAGGTAAAAAAGTTATTAGCAGGTTAGACAGACAGCTCAGTCAGTTAAGAACATTTCCCACTCAGTCACGAGGACCCGAATTCGGATCCCAGTACACACATCAGATGGTTCAGAAGCACCTATGGCTCCAGCTCCATGGGATCTAAAGCCGTCTTCTAGACTCTGTGGGCACCCAAACATACAGTCACACAGACACAATTTAAAATATTTTTTTTTAAAGATTATGGAGGTTGAAGCTATGGCTCAGAAGTGAAGAGCACTCGATGCTCTTCCAAAGGACCTGGGTTCAGATCCCAACACTCACATGGCAGCTCACAACTACCTGTAATTGCAATTCCAAGGAGGGGAATCCAAGGCCCTCTTCTGACCTCCATGGGTACCAGGTATACATATAGCATATACACATATACACACACAGGTAAAGCATCCATAGAATAAACAAATCTTTTAACAGACTGATAAAGGTTGCCAGATGCTGAAGAGAGGGATCAGCAGTTAAGAGCACCTTTTCTTGCAGAGGAAAGAGGACCCAGGTTCAGTTCCTAGCACCCACATGGCTGCTCACAACCATCCATAAATCAAGGTCCAGGGAATCTGACACCCTCTTCTGACATCCACTGGCACAAACCACACACATGTGGTACACATATATACATACAGGCAAACCATTCATAGACATAAAAATTAAGTCAACAATCTTAAAGGTTTTTAGCACTTAAACCTACTAGACAACTGTGCCAGACAATAAGCTAAAGTGCTCGGGTGTGTGGCCAACAAATCACGTCCTTACAAAAAGAATGAACCTAAACTTAATAAAGATCTAAGTTCAAATTCTTAGGACATAAAAGGTTCAGATGCTGCCAAGTTAAATAACTAGTGCAGGAAGCCATCGGCCACGCCTAGAAAGTTAAATTCCTGCAGAACAAATGACCCAGTTTCTCCTGGAAGCAGGGAGGGGCAAGGAGGTAACAGACTTAAGAACACAGAAACAACTACACTGCAGGAATCACTCTGAGCGTGGCAAACAAGCTAGCTGTGGGAAGACTTTTGAAGGGCCAGGAGCTGGACACGGAGTGAGGTTAGACACGGAAGAGTACCATGAGACTTCAAGATAAAAGGCGTTTCTAGCGTGCATGTTTAAATGTCCAGGATAAAAGTAGCTGATCCAACCTTTTCCCTGTCAAACTGAGCTAACCCAACCCCTCATCCATAAACAGGTACTAAGAAGACTGATAAATGATATGTATTAACAGCCTAAGAAACTAAAACCAGGAAAGCACACAAGTCCCCGAACCCAAGTTCCAGACCAGTCTGGGCTTGTCAGCAAGACTCAGTCTCAAACCCAAGAGCTGGCAATAACATCACTACCATGGCCACCGCCAATAGACACACCAGCATCTAGCAACTCAGGTACAGGGAGAGGGCACTAATGCCCAGAAGGAAATCAACACCTATTGCTTTACCAGACCAAGTCACCAGCAAAGAAAACAAAGACACACTGCCTGCAGGCAGTCCAGAAAAAGTACGCGATTCAAAACCTGAGCTACTATAATAAAGTATATGCCACTGCTCTCCATGTGTTTAACCAAGACTCTGCTGCCTCCTCCAAAAGAAGAACTTTAAAGTAAGGTTTTTAACTTAAAAACAGTAGTTTTTAGAAAACAATATGGAAACTTTAGTCTCTTTTAAAACTGTCTAAAGGGGGCTGGAGAGATGGCTCAATGCTTAAGGGTGTTTACTGCTTTTGTGGAGGACCCAAGTTCTGTTCCTGTATGTTCCACACGGTAACTGACACCTGCCTGTCACTCTAGTTCCTGGGGGTCTGACACCCTCTCAGGGCCTCCTCAGACATCAGGCACATGCAAACACTCACATACATAAAATAAATATTAGCTGCCTAAAATACATGAGCTGATATTTTCCTTTTCTTTCAATAATCATGGCCATTCAAATCGTTCAAATGGACCTAGAATTCCTCACCACAGGGCAGCAGCACTCTGGGCTAATGTTTATTGTTACACAGCAAAAACTTAAATGGTTTTAAAAGAAATGTCAAAAGCATCCAATTATTTCATGTCATCCAAAAATTAAGAGTAATTTTATTTGGGGACAGGAGTGTACTATGCAGCCCAGAAACTCAAGCGTTCCAAGTGCTGGGATTGTGGGTATTTTGTTTATTTGTTTGTTTGTTTGTTTTGGGTTTCTAAGACAGGGCCTTACTGTAGCGCAAACTGACCTCCAATTTACAGCAATCCTCCTGCCTCAGTCTTCCAAGTGCTAGGATTAAAAATACAAGCCATCACACTCATTTTTTAAGAGTGACAGAGTTGGGAGTACGGCGAGGTGTGACTGAGACAGAATCTCCTGCAGTTCACGGTGGCCCTGAACAAGCTATATAACACAGTGTAACCCTGAACTCCTGATCCTATCTCACCTCCCGGGTGCTGGGATGGCAGGCCTGCCTGTGCTTTCACATCCAGCCTTAAAAATAATGTAGGCAGGGCAGTGGTGGCGCACGCCTTTAATCCCAGCACCCGAGAGGCAGAGGCAGGTGGATCTCTGTGAGTTTGAGGCCAGCCTGGTCTACAGAGCTAGTTCCAGGACAGGAACCAAAGCTACAGAGAAACCCTGCCTCAAAAGAAAAAAAAAAAAAAAAGCCGGGTGGTGGCGCACGCCTTTAATCCCAGCACTTGGGAGGCAGAGGCAGGCGGATCTCTGTGAGTTCGAGACCAGCCTGGTCTACAAGAGCTAGTTCCAGGACAGGCTCCAAAACCACAGAGAAACCCTGTCTCGAAAAAAAACCAAAAAAAAAAATAAATAAATAAATAAAAATAAATAAATAAAATAAAAATAAAATTATGTTTAGGCCTGAAGAGACAGGTCAGAAGTTAAGAGTAATTGCTGTTTTTGCAGTGATCTGGGGTTTAGTTCCCAGCATCCAAATAGTGGCTCACAACTCTAGTTCCATAAGACCTGGCACCCTCTTCTGACCTCCAAGAACAACAGACACAAGTGGGACACAAACATGCAGGCATAAGAGTCAGACACAAAATTAAAATAAGTAAATTTTAAGAAAATGAATAAACCCAAGAGCATAGTCCCTGAATATTCCCAATCAGTCCGTTCCTCAGCTCATTCACCGGCTGCTGTGAGCCAAGCACTAAATAGTCCAAGGGCTGAAACACAGCAGTAAAAGAACAAAGTCCTTGCGCTACAGAATACTCATCGTAGTATGAAGCACAGAATGCACAAGAAAACAGATCTCAGCCAGGTAGGCCTGGGGCACACGCCTATAAGCCTGGCACTCCAGAGGCTGGGACAAGAAAAGCACAGCTGCAGGAGAGTGGGGGCTACACACAAACTCCAGGTCAGACAAATGCATTCATAGTACGTCTGTCTCCAAAGAAAAAAGGGAGGAAATAAAGGGATGGAATGGAGGGAGGGAAGGGAAAAAAGGAAGAGCGGGACTAGCAAAGGAACAGAGAAAGGGGGTGTGGACATTAAGGCAAGATAAATGTATTAAACAGTTTCTATAGGGTGGTAGGAAAGATTATCTTCCTCTAAATACTTAAGTAAACCCGAGAAAGCAAGAGTGCAGGCATGCAGAACCTGGAAAAAACATAAATGCCCCTCGACCAAAGAATGGATAAGGAAAATGTGGTATATTTACAAAACGGAGTAATACTCAGCAGAAAAAAATAATGACAGCTTGATTTCTGCAGGAAAATGGAGCTAGAAAACATTATTTTAAGTGAGGTAACCCAGACACATAAAGACAATTATCACATGTACTCACTCATAGGTGGTTTTTAAACATAAAACAAAGAAAGCCAGCCTACAAACCACAATCCCAGAGAACTTAGACAACAATACGGACACTAAGAGAGACTTACATAGATCTAATCTACAAGGGAAGTAGAAAGTAGAAAAAGACAAGATCTCCTGAGTAAATTGGGAGCATGGAGACCTTGGGGGAGGGTTGAAGGGTGTAGAAATATGAACGGCAGGGCTGCGTCCCCGGCACCCAGCCGCCCGCATGGCTAGCTTATGCCCCGAAATAATTACACGGAAACTGTATTCTTTTAATCATTGCCTGGCCCATTAATTCTAGCCTCTTATTGGCTAGCTCTTACATACTGATCTAACCCATTTTTAATATTCTGTGTAGTACCACGAGCTGGCTTACCAGGAAAGATCTTAACCTGCGTCTGTCTGGAGTGGGAGAATCATGGCGACTCACTGACTCAGCTTCTTTCTCCCAGCATTCTGTTCTGTTTACTCCACCCACCTAAGGGTTGGCCTATCAAATGGGCCTAGGCAGTTTCTTTATTAAAGCAACAGATTAATACAAGGCCCACCTCCATCAGAAGGGGAGAGGGGAGAGGCAGGGAGGGGAGCAGAGAAAAATGTAGAGCTCAATAAATATCAATAAAAATGTATAATAAAAGGTGGGCGGTGGTGGTGCACGCCTTTAATCCCAGCACTCGGGAGGCAGGGGCAGGCGGATCTCTGTGAGTTCAAGGCCAGCCTGGTCTACAAAGGGAGTTCCAGGACAGGCTCCAAAGCTACAGAGAAACCCAATCTCGAAAAACCAAAAAAAAATAAAGTGTATAATAAAAAAAGAAGTGCATGCATGCTGCTACCAGATCAAAGTTAATCAACATTCGTTCAAGGCTATGATTCAAAATTCACAGTTGCTAGATATTACCCTATTTTTTGTGTTAACAGAATTTCCTTTTAAAGTCAATCCAGAAGAAAGCTGTTTCAGATTATTATCAGCTCTCCCACCACAAGATGGCGGCTGGTGATTTGACTCTGCAATCACAAAGCTTAGGGGCACCAACAGAAAACCTTCCAGAAGCTTGCCCTTTTAGTCAACCAACTTGTTCAACAATGTCCAAGCTTTTCTCCTGGGGGCTGTGCTGAGTGAGTCACTATACTATCTCCACAGAACACTTCGAATGAGGACGAAGACTAACGTGCCTACCACCCCAAACTCTGATGCCATTGCTGTGTCAGAGAACCAAAGGGAGGAAGAAAAATACAACCAAACCCAAATGCAACACAGCACTGGGTTTTTGAAATGCATCTAGGCTGAGAAACTCAAGCTTTTCTGAAACGATGCTTCTAAAAGCCTGTGAAGATAGCCAGGCCTCCTGGGACTGTCTACCTAGTTGGTCTCGGCCTTTCAGCATTTCAAGCAAAATGGCCTTTCTTCCCTCTGGACTCTACAGCTCTCAGTATCTTCTGACACTTTTTGAATTATGACATGTTTTATCTCACTGATTAAAAAATGGCAAGGAAGGAGCCACGTTTTATTCACCACAACGTCTTTTTATTGTGGTATTGCTCACGGGGCCCCAGGCTAGCCTTGAACTCCTTCCTGATCCTGCATCCACCTTCCTAGTGAAGACCACCACAGGCGGCTCTCATCACAGGATTTTATCGTTAAAATATTCAGCATAGAAGCTTGGCTCATCAGGCTCACGTTCACAAATTACATGAATTCTCGATGCTGAGGTGCCAACACAATCCTTTCGTCTTCAATTGCCTTGATACAGGCTGGTACATGAACTCAGTTTCATTAAGATCATAATCATACCTACTGACTTAGAAACCTCCTCAAAATTGTACTTTCATTGTCAATAACATAGACCAGGGCTCCTCAGGGTATGGTTCCCCCAAACCAGCTGCATTAGCAGCTGGGAGCTTGTTAGAAATACGAACACTCAGAAACCCTCAGTGTGTGTGTGGACCAGCAATTTATGTCGCCTTCCAGGTAATTCTCATGTGAATTCAGGTTTGAAAACCACTAAGCAAGTTTGGCAGCATGATGGCTCCTATTGGCAAGCTTAGCTACTGAAAGCTGAAGCAAGAGGAAGGCTAGAGTTCGAAGTCACCCTAGGCAACACGGAGGGACACCAGCCCCTAAAGGCCTCCCTGTCCTATACCATAAGAGGAAAGAAAGGGGCCGGGCGGTGGTGGCGCACACCTTTAATCCCAGCACTTGGGAGGCAGAGGCAAGCGGATCTCTGTGAGTTCGAGACCAGCCTGGTCTCTAGTTCCAGGACAGGCTCCAAAACCACAGAGAAACCCTGTCTCGAAAAACCAAAAAAAAAAAAAAAAAAAAAAAAAAAGAGGAAAGAAAGGGAAGAGGAGAGAGAAAACCACTTAAGCTAAAGTAGTAAACAACTAAAAATAATGCTTCCAGCTGAAGACCAAGCAGCTAATACATAAGCAAGCCTGTGGGGACACTCCACATAGGGTGCTTCCTTAAATTTACAGCAAGGCACAGTAGGCGCCAGGCTCGTGTTTACAGGTAATACGCGTTTAAGATCCAGGTCATCCAGTTCACTCTTTATTCAACCTTGCACTGCTTTTAAAAACAAGAACCAGGGCTAGAGAGATGGCTCAGCAGTTAAGAACATTGACTGTTCTTCCAGAGGTCCTGAGTTCAATTCCCAGCAACCACATGGTGGCTCACAACCATCTGTAATGAGATCTGGTGCCCTCTTCTGGGGTGCAGGTATGCACACAGGCAGAACACTGTATACATAATAAATAAATAAATCTTAAAAAAAATAAATAAATAAAAATAAATAAATAAAAACAAGAACCAGAAACAGGATAAGCTAAACTGTAAAACAGAGAGAAGCTGTGGAAATGTCCGAAGGACAGGGGGAAACCATCCACCATTTAAAAGCCTGCTCATAGCAGAATACCTACAAAATTGAGCAAAGGGAAGGTTTTAAAAGCTATTCATATCCCAAATATCTTAACTATGTTTAAAAATGGAGCAGGAAGAAAACTAAGGGCAAAATAGAAACACTGTGAGTTATTTTGCACATACTGTCTATAATAAGCGCCTTTTAAATGTAGCTTGCTACACACTTTAAAATAGCTACTGTGTTTCCATTGCAATTATTTTCTTTTAATAACTGGATATTACAAATTAGATGTCCTGGAGCCATTACAAACAACTCAATAAAAAACAGCTCTCTCTTGGAAGGCAAACTGGAACCAACTACTGCTCCTGATATTGTCTCTTAGAAAGTGCCCCTTGGATCCTCAGCTTCCCACTGCAGCTCACTTCCAGAACTTTAACTGTTGGTGGTCACATTCTCCTATAACCTAGCAACAAAATTTCTCTCTCATCCCATCCAAATCTCTCAGTAAAGTACAAACTGCTGCCCGGCATGGTGGTGTGCACCTTTAATCCCAGCACACAGGAGGCAGAATGTGAGGCCAACTTGGTTGAGACAGTGAGTTCCAGGCCAGCCAGTGATACATAGTGAGTCTCTCTCTCACACACACAGTATAACTCACCGACTTTACTACAGTATCATTTACTGCAGTTCATACTCAACCGGAGACCTGAAGAGCCTTGTTTGCTCAGCACCTGGTCACAGACTCTATAAATTCCAAAGCAGTTGCCCATTCCATTCTGTGATTACAGCCACCATGTGAAACAGCTGAGCCTTTTATTTCAGCTAGCTAGAAACACGCTTAGAAAACGAGACCGTTTAAAAGGTCAGCTGGAGAATGTTCTCTAAGTACCACTGCCCTGATCTTCTCAGCTGTAATTCCCCCACCTGGCATTATCCGGTGGTGTTTAGTTAGGGACCCTATCGTCCTTCTGCTTTTGTGTTTTCTCTATTCTCCGACCTTTGTCTCAATTTTCCCGAATACACTTTTTTGCTCTTTTAGGCAGAGGCAGGCGGATCTCTGTGAGTTCGAGACCAGCCTGGTCTACAAGAGCTAGTTCCAGGACAGGCTCCAAAACCACAGAGAAACCCTGTCTTGAAAAAGCAAAAAAAAAAAAAAAAAAAAAAAATCAAACCAGGACTCATTTATTCAACTAATACTCATTAAGAACCTCCTGGCATTAGCAATGTGACAGAAATAAAAGGAAATACATTTTTAGTACACTGGGGATGAACAATCACAAAATTATCATAAAGTGTTCACCTGCCAAAAGAAAAAGTGTGACAATCAATATGGAAGAACATAGCAGGATTAGCAGCCCTGCCTGACAAGCCAAAGTGCTTTCCCTGGAAGTACTATCTGTAGTAAAAGGACGAGGTCAGGACTTGAGGGATGGCTCAGTGGCTAAGAGCACTGGCTGCTCTTCCAGAGTATGTAGGTCTGATTCCTAGCACCCACATGGTGCTTACAACTATCTGTAACTCCAGTTCTATGCGTGTTTTGCCTGCACTTATGTCTATGCAAAACACACAGAAGTGGAAAGGTAACTCAGTTGAACTATAGTGTAGAACATCATAGCAAGAATATGGCATGAGGCCATCTGTGGTGGCGAACGCCTTTAAACCCAGCACTAAACCACAGAGGTAGTCAGATCTCTGTGAGTTCAAGACCAGCCTGGCCTACACAGTGAGTTACAAACTGGGAGGACTACAAAGTGAGACCCTCTCTAAAAAGAAATAAAGATTGATTTGTGAGACTGGAGCGGCAGAAAGAGGTCAGTTAATGAACACGGAGTGAAATATTAAGGAGTTTGGACTCTGAGTAAAGGCACTGTTAAGTAGAAATCTCCACGAACTTCAGTATGGAACAAACAAGATTGGAATCTGGGAAATCAGTAAGCTGCTGAATGAACATTGAGTATCACTAAAAGACTCCTGGGATTCTAGCTCGGCTACATAGGTAGACATTCGTATATATGTGTGTATGTATGTACATTTGTAAGTACACACACACGCACACACACTCACTCTGGCACTTGCCAGTGTGGGCTACAAAGTGAGACTTTTTGTCCAAACAACAATAAAAATGGAAAAAAACAAAGCCTGGACTGCACCATGTTTGCTGGGCCTTGCTGAAGACCCAAGGTCAGTACTCCCAGAATACACAGCAGAGAGATGCAGTCTGGCCAGTGTGTGCGAGAAGCCCTTGGAACGGATGTATCTTGGGCCGAAGGGATGAAACACTGAAAGCAGTGCTCTCTACTAGGCCAGGGAACCAGAACCTTGGAAGCAAAACAGACTTTTGGGGAGTGTCAGCTGTTTCAACTAATTCTCTACAGTCAGTGCTTACCAAGGCTGAGCCTAACCTAGGTCAAGACTCTAGCTAAAGTCCTATAACCAGTAGCTGCTCAGCCCTAAAGGATCTGCAGAGTCCAGGTGAACCCCTGAAAAAAGCCTGGGCCGTGAGAATCTGTGGTACACTGGTGCAAACTAAAGCAAACAAGGGGCAGCCCCTCCCTCTTCCAATCAAAACCAAAGACAAAAAGTAAATAGCATAATTCTGGACCTTCTACACTACCGTGCTTTTGAAGACAGAGGTGTAAACGTCAGCTGAACTTGAGTGGGGCTTCAGAGAACAAGACAAGGTCAGAGACACAGAAGTTAGGGGAACACAAAGAGCAAGTGAAACCAGAGTAGCAGCCCAACTCTTTGGAGGCCGCAACTCCTGTTGGGTGAGGCACAAAGAGGAAGCTGGGGAGGGACATGCCCACTGATTTGGAGCAAAGCAGCACTAGTAACCTTTCTTTCACTTCCCTACCACGTGAAGACTCTCTTGTCGTTCCTTCCCTGCCAAGCCAGTCCACAGACTCTTCAAATTATCCTTCCACTTATACACCGGTGCTTCTTCCACAACACACACAGCGAAGGATCCAAAAATCAATCACACTCAGATGTGGAGGACTTTCACACTTAATGTTCTGGAGAAGCCTATGAAAGCTAAAAGGACTTCTCCAGTTCCCCCACTGGGGCTCTCTGCTTAGTTCTTCATCCTCTCACAGAAATGGTCACCTCTTTAACTACCCCTGCAGAGCAGAGTAAACTCTGTATTAAGGATTTGGATCTCGGAGGACTGCAGCTTGTCAACAGCAACTTTAGCTCATCGAAACCCCGAATGCAACTGTGCTGCTGATAACAAGCTGTGAGATGGGATCGAACTCACAGCCTTGAGCAGAAATGCTAGGCAAGCACTGCCCTCCTGGGTGACATCACCACCCTACACTATTTTATTTTATTTTATTTTATTTATTTATTGGTTTTTCGAGACAGGGTTTCTCTGTAGCTTTGGAGCCTGTCCTGGAACTAGCTCTTGTAGACCAGGTTGGCCTCGAACTCAGAGATCCGCCTGCCTCTGCCTCCCGAGTGCTGGGATTAAAGGTGTGTGTCACCACCGCCCGGTAGGGTGTTTTTTTTTAATTAACCCATTTGGTTCTATGTTTAGATCATAAATGTACTAAATATTGATTAGGTATCAATTTTCTGAAGGGCAAAAAGTATATACATAACAGAAACTTGGCTTTTAAGGTATTCTGTAGACAAAAAGTGATTTCAGGAACTGTTATGAATTGCATAATTTAGGAAAGTTATGAGTCACATGAGCTTAGTCATGATATCATAGTGAAGTTACAGCTGGGGTGGATAAGTCTCACTTTGATTTCAAAACTGTTTCTCCTTTGTGTTACTTTGAATAATAAAAGAGGATGGAGTGGGTGGAAGAAGTAGGTCACAGATTTTTTGTGTCTGAAACATTTTGGAGTTTATCAGCACACCACACACACAGAGTACTTGCCACCAGCATGTCTTAACGCACTCCATGTGGCTTTAAATGTGCCTGCTTAGGTCCCTGAATGAGTCTCCTTACCCCAAGTCATCAACTTTCAAAGGTGGATTATCATTTATTTTGCATCTCAATACCAGGCATAATTCCTGGCAGCCCCAATATGAATTCTTCAAATTTTAGATCAAGAGATTATACCTATGGGTTTTGGTTTTTGTTGTTTTGTTTTTCTAACACAGATGTGCTATACTTTGCTATTAGAATTTGAAAGAGAGAGGAAGAAAGAGACAAAGAGAAAGAAAGAGAGAGAGAGAGAGAGAGAGAGAGAGAGAAAGAAAGAAAGAAAGAAAGAAAGAAAGAAAGAAAGAAAGAAAGAAAGAAAGAAAGGCAGGCAGGCAGGCAGGCAGAGGCAGACTTGTGTTCAGAGCCAGCCTGGTCTGCATAGCAAGTTCCAGGGCAACCAGGGCTATCTAGTGAGACTCCGTAGTAAAAATAAACAAGAATTTAAAAGTCCCATGATCTGCAAATGTTGCTGAGAATAGATCTAGGAACAATGTAGTTTTTCCTCTACACTGTGACTCCCTAGGATTGATTCATGCTTTTCTTTGCACCTGCGGACAGGAGAATTGTAACAAACCCTGGAAGAATGGTGAAAAATCATCTCACTGTCTCAAATACAAGTTTATTCTTAAGAGCGTCCTTAAAATGAGCATGTCCTTTCATGCTCTGTTATCATTCTGAAAAGTTTTCCTTCCGCTTTTATCAACTTAGATTTCAGTACTTCATAGCTAGCTCCTTTGACTTTCATCTTGTCACTTGTAATTCATTTTAAAATGCTAACACACGCCAGAAAGTTATTTGGATTAAAAAAAATAAATACATTCAATGTCTGTGCCAGTCAATTACAACCTCTGTTCAGAGAATAAGACACAAACACAAGGGAAAAAACTCACAAGGTTGGGAGTGGTGGTACAAGGTCTTTAACCCAGCACTTGGAGGCAGAAGCAATCAGTCTCTGAGTTCGAGGCCAGCCTGGTCTACACAGCAAGTTCCAGGCCAACCTGGGCTACATAGGAAGTCCCCGTCTCAAAACAAAGAAAACCCACAGGCTCGGGAGGCAGAGGCAGGCGGATCTCTGTGAGTTCGAATCCAGCCTGGTCTACAAGAGCTAGTTCCAGGACAGGCTCCAAAGCCACAGAGAAACCCTGTCTCGAAAAACCAAAAAAAAAAAAAAAAAAAACCACAGGGCTTCAATTTGCATAATAAAATACTATAATGACAAGACCTTAACTTCACACAACGGGGAATGCACTCTTTCACACTCTGTTACCGTTGACTGAACTGTGGCAGAGGGCAACATTTTGAAAGCTAGAGTCCTAAAGTACCGGTAAGTTCCCTATCACCAAACTTGACACCTCTACCGCATGTCCATCCTCTCAATCCGATCTCTCTAGAAAAATCTAAGTAGGAAACCTCTGGTCTCGAGGCTCAAAACGGTTTGAACGGGTCAGCCCTGGGAATCTGCTCAAAGCTGCAAGGAAAGCACGCACGGTGGCCAATCCAGAGTTGGATTGGGAAGTTTTAGCCTCGCTCTCTCCACCAAGCACCTCTCCGACAAGCAAGTGGTCAGGGGTGATCTGGAATTCGAACTCCGAGACTCCAGACCCAGTCAGGAAAGGCAAATGAAACTACTTCAGTCTCCGCCTTAAGATTACTGCTTAAGTGCTTCCACCAGAAGAAATTCTAGTTAGCCTCTGAGAGCCAGCAAGTCGCTGTGGGGCTCTGGGGCCGTCCTTTCTTCCAGGGTCTTGCTCTTGGCAGACACCCTTAAGCCCCCAGAATCACTTAGCAAGCAAAGGACCTCGACCTCTCACCCTCCACGCGCGAACCATCCCCACGCCTGCACCTCTCCGCTAAACACATTCCAGAAATACAAAACGAGGAGACCTGACCCCTCTCTGGCCCTCGGTCCCTGTGAGAGACCCCGTCCAGGATGTCCTTCCTCGCTCAGAGACAAGCCCGTGTCTTTCCTCTCGCTGACCGCCGAGAGCCACACCCCCTTCCCACACTGGGACCTTGGGGACGCGCCACTAGCGCTCCATACCCCGCACCCAGCGCCCCCGTCCCGAGTCCTCTAGCGCCAGCCTTCAAGTTTGCTCCCCCGACTCTTACCAAGTCGCGGGTGGGAGCCAGAGCCCGGGTCCGCAGGAGGTCGGGGCGCCAGGACGAGAGGCACCAGAGTGGTCAGGAAGAGGAGACTCTGCCTCATGTTCCCGTCCGCCACCTCTCTGGGTAACCTGCTCCTGAAGAGTGTTCGGGGAAACTGCTCACATTGGGAGGAGGAGGTGATCCTCCCAGCACTGCCCCGCAAACTTTTCCCTCCCGCGCCGCCTACAGGGAAGAACTAGAGCGAAGCTCCAGGCCCCGGAAGCGCAGGCGGCGCTCGCTGAGAGTAGCTCCAGCCCGCTTCCGGCCGCAGCCGCAGACCCCCCGGGCTACCCACAGCCGGAAGAGGGATACCGCAGAGCATTCTGGGAGGCGTGGCTCGCCCCGCCCCGGCGCGGGCTCGCCGCCATCTTGTCGGCTCTATTCCTTCCTGGCCCCTCTGGGGCCTGACTGGCGCCATCCTCGCCCTCGGCTCCCGCCGTCCTGACTCGACCCAGCCCAGTCTCGCCTCTGTCCCCGGGTGACCGCGGGGAAGGAAGGCGGGAGCCGATAGGCAGGCCGTCAGGCGCGTGCGGCCGCCTTCGTTCTGATTAGAATGTCGCAGGCGCTGTTGGAGGCGTGCAGCCCGCCACAGGGCCCTGGCGGGTCTGCTGTGCAGCTCAGCGTCTTGCTGCCGGAGTCCAGGCCTCCATTGTCACGCTCTCTGTCCCCTAACTCATGTAGCTTCCCTGCTCGATCCATCGAGTTTGGAGTAGTTGTGTTTTTGCAACTTTTTTTTTAGTACTGTGCCGTGTGCTGTTTGTAATACTGAGTATTATTAGCGCCCTGATAAGATTTCAAGTTGTCCTTCAGAAAAAGATAAACTGTGATTTAAATGTGTTCGTTGTGGAATGTCCCAGTCTTGCGTCATTTTCAACAATTACTGAGTTTGTACAGTTTTTGGCATGTTAGCTAACTCTAGTCCCTACATTCTCCTAGATATGAAAGGCTTTCATACATATTCATGGCATACTTCAAATCAAAAAGCAAAAGTTCACCCCATAAATTAGATGTGTATAGTTTTTTGTTTTTTTGTTTTTTTTAAATAAAAGTCTTAGGGTATTCCTTTTGAGTATTCAGGCTCCATATCCTCAAGTTTGTAACTTTAGTACACTGGATTATATTTTTGTGTCCCCTGCAATGCCCTGCCCAGAAAAGGCAATTAGCTATATTTAGTGAATACTAGTTTGGTGGTTCTCAGCCTTCCTATGCTGTGACCCTTTAATACAGTTCCTCATGTTGTGGTGACCCCCCAACCAAAACATTTCGTTGCTACTTCATAACTGTAATTTTGCTACTATCATGATCAGTAATGTGAATATCTGATATGCAAAATATCTAATATGTGACCCGCAAAGGGGTCACAACTCATAGGCTGAGAACCACTCTGCTGGTTCTTAAAAACTCCTGATCTACTTTATCCCCCAAGTTCTCAGGCTAAGTCAGCATAGCGGTCCTTGGCACGTAGAGCTTGGTGTGCAGGGCTGTGCCTGCATCCCAGTGCTAGGAAGCGGACATAAAACAACAGTCAGGCTGCGGCAGCACAAGCTTTTAATCCCAGCACTCAGGAGGCAGAGACAGGAGGATCTCTGAGAGTCTGAGGCCAGCCTGGTCTACAGTGTGAGGTCCAGGATAGGCTCCGAAGCTACAGAGAAACATGGTCCCATAAAATAAGTCAGAACTGTGTGGAGAAACTTAAAGTCGAAAAACTGACAGTCCACATCTGGTCTTGAAGGGTTTATTGTGGGATTTGTTTTGGTTTTAGTGGGCAGGAAAGGTGCTTTGGAGTCCTGTCTGGGATGGGCTTATTTTGTGGCCCTGCCCAGGCATGTTCCTCCCTCGGCCTCACAAGCGCTGGGATAAGGGCGTGAGCCACCACACTTGGTTTCAAGCTTTTTTACTCTCAAAAGAACGTTTTAGAAATATGTTCCCACTGGGCAACATTTTCGTTATAAATATTAGCTGGTTGCCACATTTGGGATTCCCGTCATAAATGTAGGTAGACTTAACTGTCGGGTCATCCTTTTTCTGCTTGCTAGTAAAGGAAATAGCTCCAATTTTCACAGCACTGCTGGATCCTCCACCACACTCTCCAGTGGCCCCTCCCTCCACTGTTGGTGTGACTTACAACACACATGCAGTAGAAATAATGGCAAGTCACTTCCAAAATTAGGTTTTTACATGCTCTTCCATCTCATGCTCTCCCGTCTTTATTGTTACTGTTGCTTTAACATTGGTAGACGGTCTTTTGGGGGTGCTCTCAGAACTAATATCCTCCTGTCTCAGGCTCACTGGTGGCTTGGTACTACAGGTATGTGCCACTAAGAAAAGCCCGTATTCACGCTGAGAGCATACAGGAAACACACAGAGGGATGGATAGGAACACAGGCCACCAGCCGAAGATCTCAAGTCTACAGAATTCTACAGCTGCAGTCAACTTTTGAGATCATTGCAGCCCCACTTGATCCTCAGAACAAGATCAGAAGTGTTTACTGGGGTGGAGAGATGCTTCGCAGGAAAAAGCACCCACCTGGTGGCTCACAACCATCTAACTTCAGTTCCAGGGACACTCATGCCACCTTCTCACCACCAGACACCACACATGTTCATGGTGCACACACACAATGCAGATAAGACACCCCTAAAAATAAATTTTAAAAACATTTACTGTTTTATTTTCCTACTTAGGAACAATTTGTTTGCTATACAGCCATTACCATGTTGTGCTGTGGTTTCATCTTAACATCTGAAATAGCTTCAAGATTTAATAAAGGAGGCTCTTAACCGTGAGGGCTTTTCATCCCAGCAGTCGAGAGGCAGGAAAAGGAGGGTCCCTGAGTTCAAGGCAGCCGGGGCTACACAGAAAAACCCTGACTCACACACACACACACAAAAAGAACAAATAAAAGATTGCTTGAAATTTACTGATTCTACTCTATGAAATAAATTATTCAGGAATAGATTGCAAGTCAGTTTAAGTATTTGTGGTTGTCAGATACCACATCCTTGCTTCTGCAGTGTTATTCACCCCCAGAAGGAGAGCTGAAGATGTAGCTTGGTGCTTGCCTAGCATACATGAAGCCCTGAGTTTAAGCGCTATTGTTGAGGACTGCAGACCCTCAGATCCCGAACTTTCTATGACCCCTTGCCTGTAAGCCACTTGATTTCCTATGCTGCAGCTGCTCTGAACACGAGACCCTCATGAGTTCCTGATAACAAGGAAGTGGTTTCTGGTGGGTTTGCAGCTGAAAAATCCCAAGAGCTAGGGTGTGGCTGTTAGTCAAGGAAAGCACTGTATAAACTGCTTTGGAACACAATAAAACTGGCATTCTTGTTTCAGGAGTGACCCATGTCTGTGTTTTTTAGTCCCAAGATCCTTGCCCAATCACGGCTCCAGGCGGTGCAGGCAGCACAAACCGTACCCCTTTTGCCAGGCCTGGTGGCAAAGCCTGCAGTCCCAGCATTTGGGAAGGGAAAGCAGGAAGATCAAGGTCATGCTTGGTGACAAGGGGAGTTTGAGGCCATCCTGGATAACAGGAGAACCAATCTCCAGGATAAAACCTAGCGAAATAGCTGGTATAACATTTGTGTACGTACATAGCGCATGCATGCGGAAGAGAACTGCAGTGCCCTGCATGGCTTCAGGGACTGACCTAAGTAAGGGACAGTGAGGGAATGAAATGACTGGATCACCAATAATAAAAACCCAGACAGATACTGAGGGTCAACCTGAAAACCAGAAAAGCAAAGCAGCCAGCCACTAGAAGTCTTACTTCTACCAAGGCTGGGCCACTGCAGACTAAACCTCTCCTCATTTTATATTCCTTCTAGTGCTGGGATTAAAGACATGTGAGACTCCCTAGTTCTGGGATTAAAGGTGTGAGCCACCACCACTGGAATTTGTTTCTGCATTGACCTCAGGTAGCCCAGGATGGCCTTGAACTGATAGATCCCTCTGCCTGTCTCCCAAATCCTGAGATTAAAGGTATGTGCCACCACTGCCTGACCTTTAATGGTCTAGTTTTGCCCTTCTGATGTTCAGGCATTATTAATTAAAACATAAAATATCACTGCAGGGACTGGAGAGATGGCTCAGCGGTTAAGAGCATTGCCTGCTCTTCCAAAGGTCCTGAGTTCAATTCCCAGCAACCACATGGTGGCTCACAACCATCTGTAGTGAGGTCTGGTGGCCTCTTCTGGTCTTCAGGCATATATATAGACAGAATATTGTATACATAATAAATAAATATTTAAAAAAAATAAAATATCACTGCAGATGACAGACACTAAAAAGCTAGTGTTGAGTGGTCTGGGCTTTCTGTTGGGGCAGCCAGAGCCCTACAGACATGCAGAGTATTTATGACACAACTGAGCAGGGAGGCAGGCTTAGCTCATCTTTGGGAACAGCTTCTGTCAAGGTGCTATGAACATTTGCAGGGTAGGGAATGAGGGACTGCGGTGGACAGTTTCTGCATAGTCAAAACCTGCACTCATACCTCAGGAAGATCCTGTCACTTAAATGGGGCTAAAGCATTGCAAATCCTTGACATGGATTTTATTTGCTCCCTACAGAGAATAACTTTGGAGGAGTGGTTCTCTCCTTCCACCATGTGGGTCATGAGAATCAAACTTATCAGGCTTGACAGCAAGTATCTACCGATGAGCCACCTCTTACCACTACCTGCCATAGAGCCTATACTATTTTGAAGATGCTAATTATTCCTGAATTTGGATGTCTTTTATTTTTGCTGCTGAATAAAGTGGGTAAAGCTAGCCCTTCAAGAAATATTAATTCCCAAGTCTCAAATATGCTATTTTTACATATTATTATACAAAGTTCATGTACCAAGAACTCATTTCCAAGGTTTTAATTCAAGCAATTCATACATAACAGATCCTTTTAGAAAGAAAACTAGAAAGCAATCATGGTACAAACTGTTCAAGGAGCATAAATGATAAGCACACTATTTTTTGGGAAATTATTTTGAGACTGGGTTTCATGAGTGCTAGCCTCTGCCTTCTGAGTGGTAAGATTACAGGTGAGGTGTGTAGTGTCCCATGTATGTGATGTGGGGGTCGAACCAGAGCTTCATACATGCTAGGCAAGTACTCTGCCCATGAAGCCACATCCCCAGCCTGGAGATTTTTTTTAATGGGCCAGCAAACCAGACCCACTATAACTTTCTTCAAAAGTTGGGAAAAAAGAAAAACCAGTCATTTCAGTGAGAAATGAGCCACAACATTATTTCAAAAAGATCCATTTCTAAAACTTTTTAATTTGGTATTACCTCCCCTTCCACATCACCTGCAGTGGCTGTTCTGGATAGGTACAAGAGGATCATACATCATATATACAAATGTGGGGCTGTGGAGGTTCTCCCCCTGCTGAAATGTCTGTTCCCTTGGCAGCTCTGAGTAACTGGACCACATGAGAAACTAAACATAAGAGTATAAATGAGGAGAATAAATGGAAAGGAGCTTGGTTGAAATTACTTAAGGAAAAAAAAAAAGAAAGAAATTACTTAAGGTCGAAAGTGACCAAGTCTTGACTTGAACTGATTGGCCGCACAAAACTAAGAAATCGGGATCTGGAGAGATGGCTCATAGTTCTTTTTTTTTTTTTTTTTTTTTTTTTGGTTTTTCGAGACAGGGTTTCTCTGTGGTTTTGGAGCCTGTCCTGGAACTAGCTCTTGTAGACCAGGCTGGTCTCGAACTCACAGAGATCCGCCTGCCTCTGCCTCCCGAGTGCTGGGATTAAAGGCGCGCCACCACCGCCCGGCGGCTCATAGTTCTTGAAGGAGTCAGGTTCCCAACACACCCACATGGCAGTTCACAACTCTAATTCCAGTTCCAGAGGATCTGATGCACTCTACTGGTCTCCAAGGGTACCAGGCACACATGGTGCTCAGACATACACAAAAACAGTACACTCATACCCAGAAATTAGAAAGAAAAACAAAGCAGCACTAGTATAAATGAACTGTGAAAGTCTGTTTTACAGCAGCCCAGGACATTAATCAATTCTGGGTTTCCCACATCTAGCCTGCTTATATGCATAGGCAGAAGAGCCATGTTACTATGATGCAAATATTTGGGCCTTCAAAGCCATTCTGAGAGGATGATGCCAAAAAACAGCAGAAATTGAGAATGTTTCTCACAACTTCTGAATCCTGAGGCTGAGGCTAAGTCTCTTGGGATTTAGTTATCTTTCCACTAGTCCCATTTTTGCTTGAAGGTGTGGCGGCGCAAATGAATGTAGACAGATTATATAGATATATACAGCTTTAATAAGGAAATAGACTTACAGGACCACAGGTTCCCGTGGAGTACTGGAAAAGCGGAGCAAAAGAAAAGGGCTGCTGGGCTCACGCCCAGCAGATTTATCTGTAAACATTAGCCCGAGGCGAACACGCCCCCAATGGGTGGGGCTATGTCCCTACATCTCCCCCTTTTGTCTAAATAAGATAGAACCAAACCAAATACAACTATATACAATAATAACAAATAATAAATATAACAAACAATATTGAGAACAAAACTTTTGCTAAACATTCTATCTCAAGGAGTCTAAATAACATAGAGAGTAACTACAATTATATAATCTTCAACTCCGTCAAAGATCTGAGAAGGGAATAAATATTACTTAACAATCGAAAAATATCCAAAATGTGCAACAATTGACAGAGACAACTGACTACCTGGGCAATCACCCAAAGTCTCGTTTGCAATGTTGAGTCAACCAACTTTGGCTAAGGCCTAACATAACTGGCATACCATTATTAAAGGCAAGGAACTTTCTTAGGACTATCCTACCCTGTCTTGGCAAGATAAGACAATCCTGTTTCATCCACTTAGGGATATTCTGTATCTTTGTCAGAAGTTGAGGTATGGGCTTTTCTTAACCCAAAGGCCAGTTCTGCCAAGAAGACAAGCTCCCAGTGGAGTGTCTTTGGTGCTCAACGTTCTCTCGGGAGTAGAGTGGTGTTGCCAGGAGTAATTGTGTCTCTTTGGCACAGAAATTTTAGGTTAGATTAAAGGCCATTTTCTACAGCTCTTCGAAGAGGCTGAAGATCATACTATCTATACTAAATATAATCTCTATGTAACTAAAAGACCTGATTAACTTAAAAATAAATATGACAAACATATAATTCTCAATACCTATCTAACTTTGAAGACTAAAAGAATAAACAACTGTGCAATATATGAAGACAATGATCTTCAACTGTAAACAATGTCATAGTATCAGAGGTAGAAATGTACAATGTAATATGGTAGATGTATCAATACAATATAGACAAAGTTATAAGCATACTCATACAAAAATAGAGGTAGGAACACTCACATTCAATATTCAACATATCAATATACAAGAAACAGTACCAGTACAATTTTCTATAAACAGTAATTCACAAATACCAATCATCCCAAAAAACCAGTCACCCCCTTCTTCTTCCTCTTCTTCTTCCCCTCAACCCTAAACCAACCATTAAAAGATGTCCCCTACCCTGAGGGCAAACTCTGTTGGGAGAGGGGATGTCGTCCTCTAAGATTGCTTCTAGCTGACATGGGGGCGACGTTCTTCTTAGGGGGTTCTGTGAAAGCAAACGATGGTAAAATTCCCAAATTAACCTTTGACCTAAGAAAATTGTAACTAGTCTCAGAGCGTTTTGAGAAGGTCCGACCAGAGTGTTGTCAAAAATGTGCACCATTCGAAATTGTCTCTTGTAGTTGGTACCAAAAAACAAGTCTAATATTAGCACTTTAAAAAAAATCATGACGTCATAAAAACCAGATGGAGTTGATGTTGTGGGGCCCCATCTTCATCCTGGAAACTTCAAAGATTACTGTAGGAAAATTTGTTGCTTGTTATGGGAAATTTAAACATTAACAACAAGGACATATACTGACATATAAAGAAAGACACAGATATGAGGAAAAGCAAAGAAAGTTTAAGACATATATATATATATAAATTAATACTTACAGAACAAGTCCCTCCATCAGTAATTAAATATTAGGGGTACCTTAAATTCTTTGAAGATGGGTATTTTCCTGTGGAGATAAGAAGAGAACCCTGCCCCCAACCTATCTGTATTACTTACCATCAGTATGATTGCCATCCATGTGATTGAATTGTTATTTATCTTTCCCAACTGGCTTCTCTTCATCAAAACGAACCTTTATCAATTTTGATGGAATCCACAATTTTTCCTCACCTGTGGAGACAAGAGCAAATCCCCTTCCCCAACGCAGCACATCTCCTGGCTTCCATTGTGAGGTCAGCACATCCTTGAAATAAACTGGTTGATTTAGTTCAGTAGACTTTTCCATTATCCAATGTCTTTCTGCAGCCGATGTTCCCTTCTCATTAGCGTTGAGGAAATTCAAGGTTAACAAAGCATTATGTAACCTATTTCTGGGGGTGTTTTCCACCCCTTTCTGTTTGTTCAACATATCCTTTATAGTTCGATTTGATCTTTCTATGACTGCTTGACCTGTAGGATTGTATGGTATACCTGTAACATGCTTGATATTGTAATAATCAAAAAACCGTTTCATTTTCCTAGAGACATAAGCAGGACCATTATCTGTCTTTATTTGTGTAGGTATACCCATGATAGCCATGACTTCTAATAAATGAGTGATAACTGAATCAGCTTTTTCTGAACTTAAAGCCGTTGCCCACTGAAAGCCTGAATACGTGTCAATGGTGTGATGAACATATTTTAATTTGCCAAATTCTGCAAAGTGGAACACATCCATCTGCCAGATTTCATTCCTTTGGGTGCCCTTTGGATTAGCCCCTGCAGGCAGTGGCGTTTGGTTATAGAAAGAGCAAGTAGGGCATTTCTTAACAATCTCCCTAGCTTGTTGCCATGTAATAGAAAACTCTTTCTTCAAACCTTTGCTATTAACATGATGTTTTTTATGAAATTCAGAGGCTTGTAGCACACTACCAATCAATAATTGATCAATTTCTGCATTACCTTGTGCTAGAGGACCTGGCAGACCCGTATGGGATCGAATGTGTGTTATGTACATAGGGCAAAGCCTGTTCCTAATCAAATCTTGCACCTGGATAAACAAAGAGGTTAGTTCTGTATCATCAGGTATAAATTCAGCAGTTTCAATATGTAAAATAACTCTTTCTGCATATTGTGAATCAGTAACTATATTAATAGGTTCTTTAAAATCCCTTAGCACCATAAGAATGGCATATAATTCTGCCTTCTGGACAGAATCATAAGGACTTTGTTCCACCTTACCCAAGTCTTCTGATTTGTAACCTGCCTTCCCTGATTTATTGGCATCAGTATAGAACGTACGGGCTCCAGTTATTGGAGTATCACGGACGATTCGAGGAAGGATCCAAGAAGTTCTCTTTATGAAGTTAAGCCTCTTGCTTTTTGGATAGTTGTTATTAATGTCTCCCAAGAAATTAGCACAAGCTCTTTGCCATGGTTCATTATCTTCCCATAATTTCTTTAGTTCATCAGCAGTGAAAGGCACTATAATTTCTGCTGGGTCTATGCCTGCTAGTTGACGAAGTCTCAACTTGCCTTTTATAATTAACTCAGAGACTTTTTCTACATAAGTTTTCAGTTTCTTACTTGGTTTATGTGGTAAAAAGATCCATTCCAAGATAATATCATCTCTCTGCATTAAAATTCCTGTAGGGGAAATTTTTGACGGTAGTATGACGAGAATACAGTCGAGCTCTGGATTTACCCTATCCACATGTGCCTGTTGTAATTTTTCCTCAATCATCGTCAGTTCCTTTTCTGCTTCAGCTGTTAATTCTCTGGGACTGTTTAAATCTTTGTCACCATCCAAGGTTTTGTTCAAATGAATTATTAGATCAGGTGTTATCCCAATAGCTGGCCGTAGACTGGAAATGTCCCCTAATAGTCTTTGAAAGTCATTAAGAGTCCGTAGGCGATCTCTCCGAATTTGTGCCTTTTGTGTCTTAATTTTTTGTAAACCTATTTTATAACCTAAATAATTAACAGAATCTCCCTTCTGAATCTTTTCAGGAGCAATTTGCAATCCCCATTTTGGTAAAAGTATTTTTATTTCTTCAAACAGTCTGTTCAAGGTATCCATGTTTGAATCGGATAACAAAATGTCGTCCATGTAATGATATACTATCGATTTGGGAAATTTCTTGCGTATTATTTGCAATGGTTGATTCACAAAATATTGGCACAGGGAGGGGCTATTTAACATACCCTGGGGGAGGACGGCCCAGTGGTACCTCCTTGAAGGTTGAGAATTATTATAAGTAGGCACTGTGAAGGCAAATTTTTCTCTATCTTCTTTTTGTAAAGGTATAGTGAAAAAACAATCCTTTAAATCAATAACTATGAGAGGCCATCCTTTTGGCAATAAAGAGGGCAAAGGAATTCCAGATTGCAGAGGGCCCATAGGTTGAATAACCTTGTTGATAGCCCTGAGATCTGTCACCATTCTCCATTTACCTGATTTTTTCTTAACCACAAATACAGGAGAATTCCAAGGGCTGGTAGATTCTTCTATATGTCCAGCATCTAATTGCTCTTGTACCAACTGTTCTAAAGCCTGTAACTTTTCCTCAGCTAAAGGCCATTGCTTTGTCCATATTGGTTTCTCAGTCAACCATTTTAAAGGCAAGGCTGTTGGTATCTCTGAAGGGACATCAATTGCTTGTTCTTGTACAGCCCGAATGGCCGGTTTTCTCCGTTTGTAATATCTTTTAATATTATCCCCAGAAATATAGGCTCTAGAAGTAGCAGGAATGTTAATTTGGGTATTCCATTGTTGTAATAGGTCACGACCCCATAAATTCATTGCAATATTGGCTACATATGGCCTTAATTTTCCTATTTGTCCCTCTGGTCCTATACATTCAACCCATCTCGTGCTCTGCCTTACTCGAGATAGGGTTCCAATTCCCAGGAGCTGAACATTTACATTCTGAAGAGGCCAATATGGATGCCAAGATTCTGGGGTAATGATACTTACATCCGCACCTGTGTCCAGCAGGCCAGTAATAAAAATGCCATTTACACACACTCTCAGCTTTGGTCTTTGGTCATTTATAGAAGTTTGCCAAAACACACGGAACTCATCTTTCTGATCATTATTGCTTGTAACAGTAGGCATGGGGCTTTCTAATTGTCCTGACGAGTCACGTTCTCTGTAGTAACTGGAAATGACTGAACCATGTTTGCCATGGGGGCCTGTGAGGCCCCCCCTCTCACGTTTCCCGTCTGTATCAGGTTGCCTTGTCTATCTCTTGTAGACCTGCACTCATTCGTCCAGTGTCTGCCCTTTCCACATCTTCTACATAAACCTGAAGGCTGAGTCCTCCTATTTCTGTTATTTCTAGAAGATGCATTATTATTATTTCTGAAAATCCGTTGTCTACAATTCCTTTTCATATGACCCATTTTGCCACAATTAAAACATTTGGTATTCTGATGTCTCCTTTTACCATTAGAAATTGCTTCTTCTACCCATGCTTCAGTGCCATAGTCAAATGTATCAACATCTAGTGTATGCAAGACCCATTCTTCTAATGGCGCTGATCTGAGCTTTAAAGGTCCCAAAATCCTTTTGCATTCCACATTTGCATTTTCATAAGCCAAAGTCTCGATCATTATACGTCTTGCTTCTGGGTCAGATATCCCTATTTGTACAGCTTTAGTTATTCTTTGTAAAAAGTCAGTAAAGGGTTCTCTCTGACCCTGTTTAACTCTGACAAATGATTCCATCCTCTGTCCTGGGTCTTGCACCCTGTCCCAAGCCCTTAAGGCTGCTGTAGTACACACGGAGAGTATGTTTTCATCCAAATTAGCTTGTTCCTGAGGCTCAGAAAATAGCCCCTCTCCCAAAATTTGATCTATGGAAATCTCAATTCCCTTTGCTCTTTCCTGCTGTTCTGAAAGTCTAGCCTCTTGCCTGAATAAGCATTTCCATTTCAATTGCGTTCCACTCTCAAGGACAGCAGAGCTCAGTTGAAACCAGTCAGAGGGCGTGGGTTTATTCGTGGTGGCCCAAGATCTTAGCATCTCTTTAACAAAAGAGGCATTCATTCCAAAAGTCATTACAGCCTGTTTAATTTCTTTGAGATCATTCATACGGACAGGTTCCCATGTATCTTCCTTGATGACCCTAGGGTTTCTGGAACCAACTACTTTCTCTGTTGTTACAACTGGAAAGGCAGGTAGAACTGTAGGTAGAGCTTTGTGGGAATTGTCCCGGAGGGATTTACCCACAGATTTAGTTAAAATATGCCTTTCTACCTCTTGCTCTTCTTCCTCAGAATTTAGAAATTCCTCAATCTTTTCAATTCTATTCACCATTGCCTTCTTTAATGTCTGAATCTCCTGTCCAGAATTATGTTCTAAAGCCTTCATTGAGGATTCTAAAGTATGAAGTTTGTCCATTAGAGATAACGTCTCATCTTTGGACATAAGTTTTATAGCATATACCGTGCCTTCTTGTATAGATAATCTTTCTGTCAATCTGTCATAAGCTTTAGACAAAATCCGATTGTCACATTCAGCAGTTTTGATTCTCTCAGTTAATGTTTCTGTTCCTACTGAAAGGGACTGAAGCTTACGATCCAAATCAGCTGTTCCTTCTTCCATAGTAATAAATTTCTCCTTAATATCAGCCGTTAATATTTCAGTTCCTACTGAAAGGGACTGAAGCTTACGATCCAAATCAGCTGTTCCCTCTTCCATAGTAATGAATTTCTCCTTAACATCAGCCTGTACCTCTTCTAAATTTTTTTCAGTTTGTCGAGTTGTGTTAAACAAAGATCTGTTCTCTGCCTGGAGAACTTCAAACTGATTTTTGAGAAGATTGTTGTCATTCTCAATTGTTTTTAAGCGTTCAACCTCGTCTCGTAAAGACTTTATCATATTTCTATTATCAAACCATACAGTACCAAGGAAAACTACGAATCCCAGAAAGATCCATATCTGTGGGCTGACAGACACTTCTTGTAAAATCTCCCACATGGTACAACTGAAAAGGCTGTTAAAGTCTTGAATGGTAATGTTTTCAGACATTTTTCTTATTTATAAAAGAAAATTATGTACCTGTAATGAAGTTTTCCTGCCAGTGGTGGCTAAAGAAATGCACCTGAGTCCACGTGGTCTAAGCCAGAGCCGGTCTGAAACAATTAACTCAAAACAAAAATTATTGTACTGCCTGTTAAGGGAAGGGGTTGGCGGCTTTTACTTCAAAACCGCAGGTGCTTCACTTAAATCAGGCAGTGAGGGTTTGGAAGAAGCAGGGAGCTATTAACTGCTCTGTGGGGGTCGCTGCTCTGCGACTGTAGTGGCCTGGAGTGGGGGAAGGGAAAGCAAGCAGGGAGCACGCTGTAAATCGCCTTCCTGAGCTCAGGCAACTAGCCGGGAAAGGTGGAGCTTGCGCCCCCCCTGTGCCGGGTCGGGGGCAAAATAGCCCGACGTTGGGACGCCAAATGTGGTGGCGCAAATGAATGTAGACAGATTATATAGATATATACAGCTTTAATAAGGAAATAGACTTACAGGACCACAGGTTCCCGCGGAGTACTGGAAAAGCGGAGCAAAAGAAAAGGGCTGCTGGGCTCACGCCCGGCAGATTTATCTGTAAACATTAGCCCGAGGCGAACACGCCCCCAATGGGTGGGGCTATGTCCCTACATGAAGGAATACAATAAAATCTGTACATCAGTCCAATTGTCACCAATTGTTGCCCAGCAATTTACTTTCTCTTGGCCCAAGGCTACTGTCAAGTAGCTATTGTCTGTCCTTCCCCTTCTTCCATCCCATTCTGCCCATTGGCAGAAAGCCTTTCATCTGTCTTAAGATGCGAGCTAACCACATGCAAAGACAGTAACAACAAGAAAAACAGGAAGTTTTAGGTAGAAGGCCCTGCAAAAATAGACCAGAATCTGCAAGTGGCTTTAACATCTATCAGATGTTAAATAGATGTTGATTTGGAACCAGAGGGGTGGTGTTCCTCCCACTTTAATGCTCAATAACTTGATTACAGTTTAAGTGTAGATTCCTGGCTACCAGCAGGCTAGACCATCCATTGTGTCAAGACCGACTTACCCCTAAGGACAGGCAGGATCAGGGAGCATCTGACGCTGTGGACTCCCCGATCAAAGAGGAGCATTCACATCATAGCTGACATGGGACCTATCACCAGAACTGACCAAGATTCGCTCAGGAAGCATTTAGGGTCTAGACTAGGCAAGGCATTCAATGTGTGTTCGGACTGTGCATGTGCCACAGAGAAAAGCCCTAATTCTGATCCTAGGTGATTCATGCAGTATGGTGCTTACTTTAGACCTACTGGCCACACTAGGAAACCAAAACATAGTCACCTTGGGTAGATACTACCATCTATCTACTTATTGTCTTACCTAGGAATATAGATCAGGCAAGTTCATTAAAGTGTGGACCATTGGCTCATTACTTGAATATGGTACAGTCCTTGGTATTTGGTCATTCTTTGATTTTTTTTTTTTTTAGGGGGAGGGTTTTGAGACAGGGTTTCTCCGTGTAACAGTCCTAGTTGTTCTGGAACTAGCTCTTGTAGACCAGACTGGCCTCTACCTCCCCAGTGCTGGGATTAAAGGCATGTGCTACCACCGCCAGACAATTCATTGACATTTTAGAATATAAAAGAACAGCTGGAAGGTCATCCATCCACTAACGTCACCTCTACCATCTCAGTGACAGGTCATTCAAGTCAAGCACTTAATGCAGAAGTCTACTGAGATCTATTTTGGGAGACATGGGAGAAGCCATGCTTTTATAGTCAAAAGCTCTTAGGTAGAGAAGTATATGCCCTTGAGATATGCCTTGAGAGAGGGGATGGACTAAGTGAGGTATGAAATGTCACCTATCTTAAGGGAGACTAGTCAATGTGCACCTCATTAAGATGCGTATGTCAGGCTTTTTGAGTTTTGCCCCCAAAACAGTTAGTTGAACCACTCTCCCTCCAAACGGAGCGTTTTCCATCCACTGCACAAAGGCAAGGGAGCTTCCTCGAAGTCCAGCACATTTCATTTCCTCCTCCAGACTGTGCCCAGAGTTTATTATATTTTAACTAGAAATGGGAGGAACTGATGAAAACAGGCACTTAAAGGCCCAGGGTTTACAGCCTACCTTCTTGCCAACTGAAAAGAAAACCTGTCAGATAGGCTGGAGAAATGGCTCAACAGTTAAGATCACTGGCTGCTCTTCCAGAGGACCTGTGTTCACCCACATCACTGCTAACAACTGCCTAAACTCCAGTCCCATAGGATCTGACACCCTCTTCTGACCTGCATGTGCAAGGCACGCACATTGTGTACAGGTGTACACACAGAAAAATACCCCCCACACAATTTTTATTGCCTACATAGTTTTGAAGTCTCTGATGAAACCTGGCAGTCTACAAAGATGGTAAAATCGATCTCTTATCATCTAATTTAAGCAGTTTCTCAGATGCATTCTTTTTTTTTTTTTTTTTTTTTTCGGTTTTTCGAGACAGGGTTTCTCTGTGGCTTTGGAGCCTGTCCTTGAACTAGCTCTGTAGACCAGGCTGGTCTCGAACTCACAGAGATCCGCCTGCCTCTGCCTCCCAAGTGCTGGGATTAAAGGCATGCGCCACCACCGCCCGGCCCAGATGCACTCTTATCAACATCCTCTCTTCAGATAGTATCTCATGGTATAACCCAGGCTGGAATCATTTTCATGGTCTTCTGCCTCCCAGCTGTAGGGATATAGGCGTATGATAGCATTCTCATTTATCTATGAGCTTTTAGCTGGTACCCAATACATATAACTGTTTTTTTTTTGTTGTTGTTGTTTTGTTTTGTTTTTTAACAGGGTAGTCTGTAGTCCTGGCTGTCCTGGACCTCTTTACATATACCAGATTGGCTTCAAACCACCTACCTTTGCCTCCCAAGTGCTAGGACCATAGACATGTACCACATGCCCAGCTCAACATACATAGCTCTTAGATGAGAGCCTTCAACAGCTTAGGATGTTCAGGTAAGTGGTTATTACACATATTAGCTGTATACATATGGAGTTAGGCTCACCATGGAGACTATGTAGTAAGAAGTATGTAACACACACATATATGTGTGTATAGACAGACATACAGATAAAAACTCATTAGTCGGGGGCAAGAGATGGCTCAGCAGTTAAGAGCAGTGGCGGTTCTTCCAAAGGACCAGGGTCCTCATAGCACCCACATGGCTGCTCACAACTGTTTACAGTTCTAGGGAATCTGATACCTCACAAAACATGAAAGAGGGCAAGACACCAATGTACATAAAGCTACTTAAAAAAAAATCTAATTAATGGGGCAAGACTTGAAATTACTTCCATTAATACTAATAGCGGCAACAGTGGGTACCCCTCCACACCTCTTAAAAAATAATCTGTGTTGGGAGCTGGAGAGATGGCTCAGAGGTTAAGAGCATTGCCTGCTCTTCCAAAGGTCCTGAGTTCAATTCCCAGCCACCACATGGTGGCTCACAACCATCCCATCTGTAATGGGGTCTGGTGCCCTCTTCTGGCCTGTAGGCATACACACAGACAGAATATTGTATACATAATAAATAAATATTTAAAAAAATAATAATCTGTGCAACTCAGTCTGAGCCTTCCAGATAATGGTATTTACAGCTCTGTGCTAACAGATCAGGCAAGTAAACTCTTGACCAAAGAGAAACAAAGGCATTTCTTCTCTGGGTCTTGGTGTTTTCTAACTTAGCAACAAAAATTTCTCTTGGGGGCTGGAGAGATGGCTCAGCGGTTAAGAGCACTGCCTGCTCTTCCAAAGGTCCTGAGTTCAATTCCCAGCAACCACATGGTGGCTCACAACCATCTGTAATGAGGTCTGGTGCCCTCTTCTGGACTTCAGGCAGACACGCAGAAAGAATATTGTATACATAATAAATAAATATTAAAAAAAAAAATTTCTCTTGGTTTTCCATCAGAGGACACTAATTAGAAGCAACATAACTGCTTAATAGTTTTTTAAGCCTTTCATTCCCAAGTTAGACATTTTTCTGTGTCTGTGTCCTTGACAATGTAGGGTAATGGGTCTGCTCAGGATAGTAGACAATTTCACTTTACCAGAACCCTCCAATTTAGGCTGACCTGATATACCTTTGCACGCTAAGAAACCACTGAGCTTTACCACCAGCCCTTCTTTTATTTTGAGCAAAAGTTTCGTTTTTTCTTTTTTTTTTTTTTTTTGAGACAGGGTTTCTCTGTAGCTTTGGTGCCTGTCCCGGAACTAGTTCTTGTAGACCAGGCTGGCTTCGAACTCCCAGAGATCCGCTTGCCTCTGCCTCCCGAGTGCTTGGATTAAAGGCGTGCGCCACCACTGACCGGCAGCTGAGCAAAAGTTTCTTAAAAACAGGGGGGTCTAATGTAACCCAGGCTGGTCTTAGAACCTCCAAAATACTGAGATTGCAGATGTGCCACCATACCTGGCTGAGAAAGGGTCTTCTGCCTCTACTTGAGTAGCTAGCTGGAATTACAGGTGCTCACTGCCATGCTCAACCTGTTAAGTCCCCTACACACCTGGAAATTCTTTGATGCAGTAGCTCACAGAATAGACTGTGTACCTTTTATAGCCAAAAAAGTGAAACTCAGACCATGGAGACAGCTGTGAAGTTGTGGATCGCAGTTCTGACACTCCATCCCTGAGTGCTAACACTAGTGAGTACACATGGAGGCCAGACGGCTTGACTTCTAGGCTGTTCATCTCTCCATAAAATCATCTTAGACTCGAGTCTAATTTCAAAAGAGGTTACTAACCTCACCCTATTTATTTTCCTAGTTTAAAGTTGTGATGTTGCCAGCTGTCTCTGTTCTACCAGTAAACCAATATTCCAAGATTCCTGACAGGGTCCAGAAATCTGGGGGAAAAAGTGATCATGGAGAATGGCTTAAATGAAGGGCCTTTGTGGAAAGACCCACAGGGATGAAACTGCTGTGGGAGAATGCTCTTGTACACTGTAAAGATTTGTCACTCATATTGGTTTAATAAAAACACTGACTGGCCAGTAACCAGGAAGGAAGTACAGGTGGGGTGGGTGACCAGATTAGGAGAATTCTGGGAAGAGTAAAAGCAGAGAGACACAGTCACCAGCCAGAGGAAGCAAGATGAGAATATCTGAGAAAAGGTACCAAGCCATGTGGCTAAACATAGGTAAGAAGTTTACTTAAGTTCTAAGACCTAGTTAGTAGTAATAAGCCTGAACTAAGAGGCCAAACAGTTTATAATTAATATAAGCTTCTGTGTATTTGGGGGGTGGGGGACTGAATAGCTGAAGGACCAGGCAGGACAAATACTTCCAACGACATGAATACTAATTCCAGATGGAAAGAAAGGAAAAACAAAACCCCAGTAATGCCTCAGCCTGCTATCCTTCAAAAGCTCACATTACTGGAGGAGGATGGTGAGGAAGGATTACACAAGGTGAGCAGGGATTTTGCAAGTAGTATCTACTTCTAGTCCACAGGAAGGGGAAGCCTGTGTACAGCCCCTCTACTAGGAAACAGCAGCAGACTAAAGTTTCAGTTAGCTATATACGAAGTTGTCCCAGAAAGCTCCACTGCTATTCCTTTTTTTTTGAGACAGGATTTCTCTGTGTAGCTTTGAAGCCTATCTTGGAACTTGCTTTGTAGACCATGCTGCCTCGAACTCAGAGATCCGCCTGCCTCTGTCTTCTGAGTGTTGGGGTTAAAGGCGTGCGCCACCACATGCACCCTTGGAAAGAAATTTCAAAAATTGCGAGTTCAAGGGCTGGGTATATCACAAACGATGCCTAGGAGCATGGGGCCCTGGGTCCAATCCCTGGAAATAAAAATTAGAAAAAGGACACCCTCAAACATGGCTCTAAAGCCTCCCATAACTCTAAACCCTTGCTTGCTTCCGCCTCCCCAGAGGAAAGATGCTGGTTTTCTGTCTAATGCTGAAAGGCCCATAAACCAGAAGGTTGAAGTCACCAGGACTTTAGATATTAATTTCTCCTAAATGGAGAAGGCATTCTTTCTTTTCAGAAATTAATTTAATGTTCTCTGTACACACTCTCCACTCAGAGTAGGAGCTCTGGAGACCAAACCGTAACCCTCTGAAAAAGCAGCACTTTTAAGATCTGAGCTGCCTTGCCGGGCGGTGGTGGCGCACGCCTTTAATCCCAGCACTTGGGAGGCAGAGGCAGGCGGATCTCTGTGAGTTCGAGACTAGCCTGGTCTACAAGAGCTAGTTCCAGGACAGGCTCCAAAACCACAGAGAAACCATGTCTCGAAAAACCAAAAAAAAAAAAAAAAAAAAAAAAAAAGATCTGAGCTGCCTTTCCAACCTTGAAATAAGACACCCAAATGTGGGACTGAATACAGAGAGGCCACCCAGCAACCCATCACCTGACTTTACTCACCACTCACTGCTCAACACATGACAGGCTCTCAGTGCACACCATTCTCATCTTCACTCAACTATCTGTACCTAAAAGCTGTATCCTACAGATTTAAATTCAGGGAAACAAACTTCTATTAACTGTTTTGTTTTTCTTTCTACGCTGTTTTTAACTTTTTGAGGCACTATGGATAAAACCTATATAGCCTTATCAATTCTTCTCAACAAGCTGCCAGTAAGGATACAAGTGGGATACATTCTAGCATGTACAAAGCTCTAAGGAAAAGAAGAATCAAGAGAAATGGAAGAGAAAGAAAGCCAGAGAGGAAGCATATAGCAACTGTAAATGGAGCTTTTCTATCCACATTCATGTTTTAGAAAATAAGAGGATAAACCTCTAATGCTAATTTTTCAAATTATGTTGCCTTGAAAAATTATTTCTCAAACTAATACAGGTTTAAAGGAAATTACTGATAATAAAAAATCAACATGACTTTGAATGTTCGAGTGGTAGGGAATGCTTAGAGAGTGAGCTAACTGGAAACCAGAACCCCACACTTACAACTCGAACACCAGCCAAAGCACTCCTAGGCACATGAGTAGCTTTTCTAGTGTTCAAATGTCCACTTTATTCCATATGATACCTAACCAGATTATCACTCACATCTGAGATGACCCATGAGATGACCTGGAGAAATACAGTCCAATTTTACAGTGTCAGGTACCCCACAAGTGTACCACGATGTAGAAATACATGTTTATACTAACTACATTTTACATAAAGAGAAATAGTAATAAACTTCAAAAGGTAGTAAATGCATCTATTCCTTAAAATATGGGTATGCAACTGTTACAAAGCCATAATAAATGGTTTTATAAAATGTAGTTTTATTTTATGTTATTCTGCTGTTACATAGGGCATAACATTTCACAAGGCTTTTTTGGGACTACAATCAATGATTAGCAAACACAATATTGTGGGTCTGACCCTCTAAAGAACAATCACTGGACAAACTGGATACCCTCTCACATCTGTACAGATCTGCATGGAAAAGTACTGACGTTTAGACTTGGACTTGTGTACTTTATTTCCCCTTTCTAGTGTATTAAGAAAGGACATGCATTTTAATTTGCCCAAAGCAATGCTTGTATTCTGGCAGCAACATGCTACTTCTATTACAAGGTAAAGTGAATACCAGAGCTACGAAGGCAGGAGGTGTAAGTGAATTTTTATTGGGAAGGAAGTTGTCAACTCAAACAGCAGCAAATGAAGAATACATAAATGAAACTCCCTGTTGTCACAGACAGACGTAACCTCCAGAATATGTGACATAGGAGACATTTCAATCTGTGACCCCCCAAGACTGGATGCATTAAGAGCTTTCCCATTCAACCCAACACTTCTGGATTCCTACTAAAAAGGAATATGCAGTAAGAGTATGGAAAAGTCGTTTCTGAAAGGATTACCCCCAAAGAAGGGTCAGAGAGGGAATGTAGAAATCGGGGAGTTGTTACAATTACTTTAAATTGTAATGCACTACATTTCCATATCTTCACAGTAATACAAAACACAGCCACTTGCAGAACTGGTTCAGATTACTTAAATACCCAATGTACTGTCAGTCCTCTACACAAGTGTCTGGAGTTACTCGTGTTTATATGAAATGAAGCTATACTTTTCTACAGCAGTAACTGCACACCAGGAAGGCCGAGACAACACAAATCAGGGGATGGAGTTTTCCCAAAGCTGCAGTGTGAAAGACTATAAACAGTTGATCCCATACACATGAATAGGCTTCCTCGCTAGAGGAAATCCAAGTGAAATAAGGGATGGAGATGTAGAAAGGTTTTCTTGAGGGGACGAAGGACAGCACCCTGGATGCCTTTAGTTTTCGGCCCCCTCCGCTGCATCACATTCTTCTCCTGCACTGTCCGATGTCCATAACTACAGAGGAAGAAAAAAAAGAAACACAGTAAGATATTACTTCCATCTACATATTCTTTACATCCCTTGAGAGAAGTCCTTGAGGATGATCATGACAATCCTTCCTCAAAACTGAACACCATCACCCATTCAAAATACAGCCTAACAAGACATTTACAAAATCGCATACACACATATATATGTGTACTGTGGGCAGCACCACCATCTACATGTTCCTCCTTGGGTTCCTGCTCTGACTTCCCTCAAGGATGGACTATGACATGATGTGAGAACCAAATATACATCCTTCTCCTCCCCAAGCTACTTTGGTCATGAGTTGTTGTTTTTTTAATTAATTAATTTATTATGTATACAACATTCTGCCTGCATGTATGCCTGCACACCAGAAGAGGGCACCAGATTTCATCACAGATGGTTGTGAGCCACCAGGTGGTTGCTGGGAATTGAACTCAGGACCTCTGGAAGAGCAGCCAGTGCTCTTAACCTCTGAGCCATCTCTCACAGCCCATGGTCAATAGCTTTATACAGCAGCAGAGAGCAAACTGAGACAGTGTCCAACACCACACTAGTAGTTAAGTAACAGAATTGTAATTTCAGAATACACAAGGGAAATGCTGAGAATCTCATATTCTCCATTCTCAGTAGTGAAATGCTTTCCTTGAAAACAAAATTTAAATAGAATTTATAACCAGGTGTTGGTGGCACACATCTTTATTCCCAGAGCTCAAGAGGCAGAGAAAGGTGGATCTCCGTCCAAGTTCAAGGCCAGCCTGGTCTACAGAGTGAGTTCCAGGACAAAGTTATACAGACAAACTCTTGTCCCAAAAATAAAAAAGTAATTTATGAGGCTAATAAAGCAGAAAGCATACAAGGAGAAAATCATGGTTTTGTTGTTTCCAAGTACATGAAGGACTAACAGAAAAAGCAGCAAATATACTTTACACTGACAGAAATTCAAACAGGATTAAGTGATGAAGCTAGAGACATAGCATGCATACATGTGTACTAACTGAATGCTAAATCTACAATACTCTAAGATCGCTCTAATTAAGAATGGAAAGAAGTAAAAAGTCAACACTAACTGCAATCAGTTCAGAAAACAGATTTTATCAGATCAACAACAGGATGCTACTTGCAACTTTAGAAAACGAGGCTCTTGCCAGGCGGTGGTGGCGCATGCCTTTAATCACAGCACTCGGGAGGCAGAGGCAGGCGGATCTCTATGAGTTCGAGACCAGCCTGGTCTACAAGAGCTAGTTCCAGGTCAGGCTCCAAAACCACAGAGAAACCCTGTCTCGAGAAAAAAAAAAAAAAAAAAAAAAAAAAAAGAAAACGAGGCTCTTAGATTACCTTAAATTACTATTAAGATACTGTGATAAACAGAATTAAAATCCCCTGAAGAATTACTCCTTCTTCAGAGAGGACGGAACCAAACCAGTTAAAAGACAGCTAGTCCTGAGTCCATGGAAGGAATATACAATCAGTTCACAGAAGCAGATGTGTGTGGATCACTCCTCTGTCCCACAGGGCTGTAGGCTTTGCTGACAACTAAGAATGTCCAGTGCTTTCCTAATTCCCACATCATCTGTCCAGGAGAACTGAACGGATGTGGAGCTTTATAAGACACTCTAACAATAATCCTCCCTAGTAAAAGCTGCAGCACCACAACCGGGGGCTAGGAAAACTGCATTCACACTAAAAGGCAGCATTCCCTCTGTTCCCTTCTCTTAAGTCTAAGATATCACTCCATCAAATTTACTTGAAAATACAAAACAATTTAATTTCAAGCTTTACCTTTTTCAATTATTCTCCTATAATTTGGGTCTAAAATGTACCCAAAGGCCCATATGGTCACTGTGGCTTGAAAGAGAGTAGTAGAATTTCTTAGACAAAGTATCAAGCTAGAGAAAGTTGGGGTCATTGTGGGAGTGCCCTTGAAGAGGACACTATGATAGAGGTGTCTTTCCTGTGGCTGCCAAGAGACATGCAGGATTTCACCACACGTCCCCATTAAGCTGTTCAACACAACATGGCCAAGCTACTATGGACTGAAACCTTTAAACTCAAGAATCAAACTAAATGTTTCCTTCCTCTTTAAAAAAAAGAAAAGATTTATTTATTATGTATACAACAGTATGCCTCCATGTATGCCAGCCCGCCCGCCAGAGGAGGGCGCCAGATCTCATTACAGATGGTTGTGAGTCACCATGTAGTTGCTGGGAACTGAACTCAGGACCTCTGGAAGAGCAGCCAGTGCTCTTAACCACTGAGCAATCTTCTCTCCAGCCCCCCAATATTTCCTTCTTTTAAAGTTGTTTAATCCCAGGTACTTTGTCATTGAGGGAATACCTCTATTAGATTGGCTTGTAGGCATGTCTGTAGGCACATCTTTTTTTGAGACAGGGATTCTCTGTGTAGCCCTGGCTGTGCTGGAACTCATTCTGTAGACCAGGGTGGCCTCGAACTCAGAGATCTGCCTGCCTCTATATCCCAAGTGCTGGGGTTAAAGGTGTGCACCATCATCACCTGACTTGGGGACATCTTGATTAATGATTGAGAGGGCCTCGCTCTGCTATGGGAAACACCACCCCTGAGAATGTGCTTCTGGTTTATAAAAGAAAGCATGCTGAGCAAGCCCTGGAGAACAAATCAGCAAACAGCTCTCCTCCATGGCCTCTGCTTCAGCTCCTGGCTCCAGATTCCTGTCTTGATCTCCTGCCCTCTATGACAGACAATAAACTCTAAGCTGAGACAAATCCCTTCCTTCCCAAATGCTTTTGGTCATGGTGTTTTATCACTGCAATAGAATGCAAACTAGAAGACCCACTATCAAATATTCAAATATATATAACTCACAAAGCAACCTTTAAAAAAATTTAAAAACCTTTATAGGTATAGGTGTGTTCTGCCTGCTCACCATGTGTGTATAGTGCCCATGGAGACCAGAAGAGGGCCTTGGGTTCTTTAGAACTGGAATTAGTCCATTGTGAACCACTATGTGTATATTGAGACTCGAACCCAGGCCCTCTGGAAGAGCAATCAATGTTCTCTCTAGCCTTATCAAGTAAACTTTGATTAGAACAAGCTGTTTCATGTGATTTTAGGAGATTGCAACACCTATAGAAACCCTATATTTGCTATACCTAATTTAGCCAAAGAAAGGAAATACTAAAATTACACAAGCTCTCTACATTAACTGTTATCAACGTGTTCAACCAAGTCAAAGAATAATTGACACTGTGTTCCTACAAGCACAGTACCTTTTCCAGGAAGGTCTGATAAAATAAATACCTCGTCACCATGGAGATCTTTCTCCAAGCTTTAAAAACACTCTACTTCTTCTATAACTGCCCTCCCCCCACAGGAAGATCAAAATAAAGTTATGCTGTTTCTGGAAACACTCACTGTTAAGTTGTCTCTAAGCAACTGCATGATGAGAGTGCTGTCTTTGTAGGAGTCTTCATTCAGTGTATCAAGCTCTGCGATGGCCTCATCAAAAGCCTGATAAAATTAATATTCACAGTGAGCAATACCTTCAGTGACAGAAGCTGGTCATTTTGCAAATACAACTGTGTGCACAGTCACACTGTGGTATAGGTACACTAACTAAGAAGTACTGTCTTAGAATCCTGGTTTAAGATTTTTGTGAGGGCTCCTCACTTAAATTCCCTCCAATCTGAGGAAGTTCTTTCCTTACTAAAATCTATACTTGCTCTTTTTTTTTTTATTTATTATGTATACAATATTCTGTCTGTGTGTATGCCTGATAGCCAGAAGAGGACACCAGACCCCGTTACAGATGGTTGTGAGCCACCATGTGGTTGCTGGGAATTGAACTCAGGACCTTTGGAAGAGCAGGCAATGCTCTTAACCTCTGAGCCATCTCTCCAGCCCCTACTTGCTCTTTTTTTAAAAAAAGAAAGAAAAAAGAATTTGTATAACCTGAAACCTGCTGTAAATACTTATAGAAACAGGTATCTTTGTTCTTTCACAAGACACACAGTAGATTAGCAACACTTGACACAATTCTTACAAGAGCTAGCATAACCCTGCGACACTTGGGGGAATACAGATTTCTGGTGCTCCAACTCGGTAGGCACTCCTTTCTAGAATGTGATGCTTCCTCCTAAAGTTACACTTCTTTGACCACTTTGCTTCCATGCTTTTCAGTCAGACATGACAGTGAGAGCATGGTGTTTAAAGGGGTAGGAAGTAGGCAAGACAGCAATAAAAAAAGAAAACATATTGCAAAGGAAATAGCCTCCCTGAGCATCCAAATACTTAAAAATCCCAAATACCCTCAGCCAAAGAGGTATAGTCCCCACAGACCTTACCGTTTTAGCCAGTGTGCAGGCAAGCTCTGGATTATTAAGGATCTCATAGTAAAATACAGAAAAGTTAAGGGCCAGACCCAGGCGGATTGGATGTGTAGGCTGCATCTCTTTCTTGCTTATATCAAATGCCTCTTGGTAGGCTCCTTGGGAATTATCTATCGTTTCTGTGAGTTGAAGAAAAACAAATTAAGACACAACAGCAAAAATATCTATCCAATATATAGCATTTGGACAACTTTAACGTATATAGCAGCTGAGTCATTCTGAGTCACCATAGCTCCAGTATATTTAAATAAAACCCATCAGGACCAGCAAGATAGTCAGTGTGTAAAGGTGCTTGCCACCAAGCTTGACAAGAGTTTGATCCCTGGAACCCATATGGTAGAAGATGTCCTCTGATCTCCACGTGTGTGCTGTAGCATTCAGGTGCACACACCTGCGTGCATACACATTCACACTACAAAAACAAAATCAATTAAGCAACAATGCTGTGGCCCTTAAGAGTGCAGTGTGTAAGGTGAGCCTGGTGGAACAGGCCTGTACTCCTAGCTATTTGAGAGGGTAAAACAAAAGATCACAAGTTTCATGGACTTCCTGAACTACACAGTGAGTTCAAGGCTAGCCTAGGAACTTAATGAAACCCTGACTCAAAATTTCAAGTGAGATTAGGAACATAGCTCAGTGGCACGGCACTTGCCTAGCTAGCATGTATGAAGCCCTAAGTTAAATTCACAGCAAAATAAATATTATCAAAATTAAAAAAATAACTGGGGATATAGTTACTTTCAGCAGTAGAGCCTTTGCCTATCATATACGAAGCCCTGGGGGTTTAAAACCCAGTAAAAACAGCAACACACTCACACATACTATACAAATCCTGCTTCTATGTTCTACATAAACTTTATGAAAAATATAGAACAACTGATTTAAGTGTATATAAAAAATTATGGAGCTAAAAGTACAACAAGCAAAATTCCAAAGCATAAAGGTTAACCTGCTTGCAATGTCAAAGTATAATTAGAGCTCACCCATGAGCCTAATTTTAATACTACCCCCCCTTTTTTCTTTTGAGGCAGGGTCTCACTGCGTAGTCCAGGTTGACCTAAAGAACAATCCTCCTGCTCCAGCCTCCTGGTACATTTTCTTTTTTTTTTTTTTAAAAATATTTATTTATTTATTATGTATACAATATTCTGTCTGTGTGTATGCCTGCAGGCCAGAGAGGGTACCAGACCCCATTACAGATGGTTGTGAGCCACCATGTGGTTGCTGGGAATTGAACTCAGGACCTTTGAAAGAGCAGGCAATGCTCTTAACCTCTGAGCCATCTCTCCAGCCCCCTCCTGGTACATTTTCATTTTGGGGAACATAGGTTTCTCCGTAGCTTTTTGGTTCCTGTCCTGGAACTAGCTCTTGTAGACCAGGCTGGCCTCGAACTCACAGAGATCCGCCTGCCTCTGCCTCCCGAGTGCTGGGATTAAAGGTGTGTGCCACCACCGCCCGGCTAAGACAGCGTCTCTTAAATAGTCTTGGCTGTCCTGGAACTCACTCTGCAGACCAGGCTGGCCTTTAATTCAGAGATCCACCTGCCTTTGCCTCACGAGTGCTGAGACTAAGTAAGGATGTGTGCCACCACACCCAGCATTAATTTTTTAAATACTGTTTATGTATTCTTAGAAAGGGCTAGAGAAATGTCTCAGTGGCTAAGAGCACAGGTAGTTCTTCCAAAAGACCCAGGTTCAATTCCCATCCCACACTGGAGCTCAACTACCTATAAACTCTAGTTCTGGGGCCTCCGAGGGCACCAGGCACTCACAGGTACAGACTCACATCCAGATAAAATATGCATGCACAGAAAATAAAAATAAATCTGCAAAATGTAAATACCATGTTTATTCGCCACCTACCACACACTCTCCATATCCTCCTAGTGCCCTCCTCATCCCCACAACTTCATTTCCTCTTTCCTTGTTATTAGTAACCCTGAGTCTAATTGTGCTGCCATGTGGGCATGGGTGTGGGTGTATGGTGTGGGACCATCCACTGAGACAAGACCCATAATTGTTTTAGTTGCAAAGAGCCTGCAAACTACATACATACTACTACTACAACATCCTGCCATGGTTTGAATGTGAAATGTTCTCTAAGACACATGTGTTAAAGATAGGACTGTGAGTTTGTGTGGCTTTTAAGGACTATAGCCTGAGGGTGCTGACCAAATCCATGGATCAGTCTTCTGATGGCTGGCATTACTGGAAGGTGACAGAAACTAGAAGTATCCTGAAAAGCTATACAGTGTCTCTAGCTCTCCTAACCCCCTTGCTCCAAGGCTGCACTGAGGCGAGCAGCTCTATTCCATCACATCCTCTCAAGACTGGCCTACTCAGGGTCCACATTAACGGAATCAGTGAACCATGGACTGAAACCATTGAAGTCAAAATAAATCTCTCCTTTAAGCTGTTTGTTCTTAGATATTTGTCATAGTGACAAGTGACTACCCAACCCCACCTCTTTTTATATATTCTGCATTTATCCACAGGTCAAATATACTTACGTTTTCGATCATCGCCACATGCTACTTCAGCAAGATACCGGAAATAATCTCCTTTCATCTTCAGATAGAAGACCTTACTCTCTGGATTAGTTGCATTGGCTATTAAATACTTATCCAACAATTCCTAAAAAATATAAATCAAGCACTAATGAAAAGCCATTCGATCACAAACAAGAGTAGTATATTCCTGACTATTATTGCAATCTAAACCTCAAGCATGTTCTTACAACTGGGTCAAGTTGTACTAGCTTCCCTGGCAGGCCTTGTCCATGGTTTATAGCAAAAATAAAACACCATAGATACACCAAATACTGTCATTAGCAAAAGCTTGTCCTTTTAGTAAGCCATTTGCCCAATATCTACTGATACCCACTTATGTGCCATGTACTCGACTAAATACATAAAAAAGTCTGAAATAAGATTCATGCTGCCCTCACAAAGTGCTCAGTCAAAAGATGTATGAAGAGATAGCCTCTAGTTAAGAAAGGTGGCAGGTAGGGAGACATGGGAACAGGCAGGGAGATGGAGGAGAAAAGCAGGTAGGGGAGGGTCAACAAAAACTGACATAAACAACTGATACTTAGTAAGCTAATTTTTTCTTTAAAAAAAAAAAAGTTTAAAGAGGCACCTTGTATGAATGGATAAAACTGCTCTCAGAAACCATGTTACTACATAAACTCCAGAACCACAACCAGGATACCTCCCTACAAGTTGTTGGTCATGCTACTGGAATTGGTTGCCATTAGAACTAGAGTAAGAACCTATTGTTGGATAACAATACATGCGCGCTAGTCGCAGGATGTACTTGTTAGTTTTTTTGTTAATTGGGAAGAGAGAGCCTCAATTGAGAAAATGCCTCCAACAGACTGGACTGTAGGCAAGTCTGTGGGGGCAATTTTCTTGGTTAATGACAGCTCAGTAGGGCACTGCTAACCCTATGTAGAGTAAGCCAATAAACATAGTGTTCCTCCATGGTCTCTGCTTCACTTCCTGCCTTCAGCTTCCTGCCCTGCTTTCTCAGTAATGGAGTGTGACCTGGGAGTTGTTAAGCTGAAAGAACCCTTTCTTCCCCTCGAATGGTTTTGATCAGTGTTTTATCAAAGCAACAGGACCAAACTAGCACACAGGACTAGAGCAATCAAATGGGAACAAGGCACAAACTGTCTTTCCTGCTTTCCAGTCCTCACAGTGCTAGAAGGACTATGAAGGCTGCTGGCGGAGAACTGTCACCCAACAGCATTATTTGGCTTTACTTCCTGCCCGCTATACCACTGGATAGCAGGACAAGAAGTTCCCACCGGAGCTACAGTGCCAAGTCTGCTATGGGGGCAACCAACATAATCAGTATTCGAAACACCTTCTGTTTAGAATCGAGTCCAGCTCCACAGAAGGGGAGTCATATCATCTGGTGCCATAAACATGGCCCATATCTTGTACCTGGGGAAGTCTTGGGTCCTAGTGGGGAGGCTACAATTGTTTTGTTAAAAGGACATGATGTGCCTGTCAAACTGTCTTCTAAATAATTACTTTTATCTCCATACAGTAGTATTGCTATCATCCTTGACAGAGAATCAAAACTGGTCAAAGTGCTGAGAATAAGTGAGTTAAATGTTCATCTCTAAACAGGTTATCTATACATCACTCACTCCAAGGCTCAGGGAACATGACAGAGGAGAGGGGGAAGTACTAAGCTCTTAGAAGAAACCCTAGTGAAGTTTGCTGGGTCATCAAAGAAGACATAGATGCTCTCGGGGGTGCGCGGGGGGAGGGGGATATACCTGAAGAGATGGCTCAGTGGTTAAAGCATGCATACTGCTCTTCCTGCATAGGACCAGAGTTCAGTTCCCAGCACACAAGCAGTTTAGAACTGTCTGTAACTCTAGCTCCAGGGAGACCCAATGCTTCTGAACTTGAGGGACACCTTTACTCACGTGCGCATAACAATACACAGACAAATAAACCCCCCAACTTAAAAGAAAGGGAAGCGTGGGTAAAAATGCACTAAGACAAAACAATTAAAAAAAAAAAAGAGGTAACACAAAATGCTTAAGACATCAGATATGAGGAAGAACAATACAGACAGCACTGTGGCTCAGAATGACACATTCAGGATCCTCTGCAGACAAGTGTCTGCCCAAAGAAAGAGAAGTACAGGGTCTGCAGACTAGACTTAGACATGTATATAGCAATTTGAAAGCAACTTTTATGTCAACTGGATGTAAACTATTAGCTTAGTTGTATGTGTGTGTGTGGGAGGGGGTGGCAAACTGACGCACATGCTATGTAGACAGGAGCTCATCTACCAGACCAACCCTCCACTGCTAAGTCTATTTTAAAACATGGCTGCATTGTTTATTTACTTATTGATCTATCATTTAGTTAGAGACAGTGTTTCCTTATGTACTCTAGCCCTGTTCTAGTGCCCAAGGGATCATAGGTATTATGTCACCATATCTGACTTGGCTATGTCTTTTATATCCCTGGTTTCATATAACGGCATCTTCACTAAAACCAATGACCTGAACTTAAGTGTTGTTGCTGACTAAAAATAGTCAAAGTTGAACAATAGCTCATCTCTTCAGACTACCCATTTTACTTGATAGTAAGTAATTTGAAAATTAATTCTCATAAAAATATGTTAACACATAGTAGATGTTCTCTGGGAATAAAACCAATCAAAAGAAGTCAAAGCCTAGAATAGCATCATGCTAAGAGCTCAGAAAACTGACCAGTTCATCTGCCTCAGTTCAGTTAGAGAAGCTGAACAAAGACCAGAAGTTCAAGTTTGCATTCTCAAAAAAAAAAAAATTTAAAAAAACCCCATATACTATCTATTAACAAGCTATAAAAAGTGTTAACTATGATGCAAATTGGAAAGTCTGGAAAAATGCCCCTAACAAAATGCAACCACCACATGAGACAGCTTAATGGAAATAAACAGGAGGGAAAGCATTTAAAAATCTTAAAAAACTAAGAAATAAAAACCCTTAACATGGGGCTGTAGAGATGGCCCAATAGTTGAGAGCACTGTTGCTCTTGCAGAGAACCTGGGTTCAATTCCTAGCACCCAGATGGCGGTTCATAACCTTCCAATCCAGAGGATCTGATGCCCTTTTCCCACCTCTGTGGTACCAGCCATGCATATGGCACACACATATACATGCAGGCAACCCCCCTACCCACACACAGAGAAAATAAATCGTTTTTAGAAAAAGATTTATTTATTATGTATACAGTGTTGTCTGCAGGCCAGAAGAGGGCACCAGATCTCATCACAGATGGTTGTGAGCCACCATGTGGTTGCTGGGAATTGAACTCAGGACTTAAGAGCAGCCAGTGATCTTAACCTCTGAGCCATCTCTCTAGCTCCAGAAAATCTTTTTTTTTTTTTTTTTAAGTTTTTCGAGACAGGGTTTCTCCGTAGCTTTTTTGGTTCCTGCCCTGGAACTAGCTCTTGTAGACCAGGCTGGCCTCGAACTCACAGAGATCCGACTGCCTCTGCCTCCCGAGTGCTGGGATTAAAGGCATGCGCCACCACCGCCCGGCAGTTGTGCCCAGGTTTGATTTATCAGTTTAAGCTTATTATCACAGTATTAATTACTAAAGTATTTCTTTGTACTCTTAGAAGTATTTGGCTTTGTAAGAATACATGATTACCCTGTAGATGAGGCATCAACACTTTTAAGTATTCTGTCTTTGCAGGTGCTGGGGAGTACTGATGAAGGCTCCTTAACCATAAACACTGATGAAGGCTCCTTAACCATAGCACCTCAGCTCCCAAGGATTATTTCAGTATTTAAAACTTGCTTCATCACAGAAGTTGGAGAGAGGACTCCATGGCTAAGAGTACTTATTGCTCTTGCAGAGAACCCAGGTTTGGCTCCTAACACAGACATGGTTCCAGCACAACTATCTTACTCCAGGGAACCCAATGCCCTCATTAGACCTCCACAGATACCATACACAAACATGGGGGCAAAACACAATTTTTTTTAAATCTTTAAAAACTTAAAAGAATAAAAAACTTGCTTCATCAATTCACATTTATGCAAAAGACACTAAAACTTGATACATACCAAAAATTACATTTGACAGTATCTACTACTTAAGAGCCATTAAAAACATTTTTATCAAAGATATGTCAGGTGTACTGGCACCTATAGAGGCCAGAAGAGGGCGCCAGAACCCCTAAAGTAGGAACTATAGTTGGTTGTGATGCTTCTGGCATGGGTGCTGGGAAGCCAACTCCATATCCCAGCAAGAATGATTGTTCTTAAATGCTGAGTCATCTCTTCAGTCCCTTAAGAGCAGTTCTTCCCAACAGTAACTGTGACAGCCAACTGTATATACTAACATCTCTATGCCCCCCAAATGGACACAACTTTAAAGTGTCTACCAGAGCTTTCTTTCACTTTAAACTACAGTTCTTTCAAATAGTCCCCCTTTCAGCTAATAAGGCTTCCTTCACTATCTTAACATGTAATTGGCAGCTAATACAAAAACAGACAAAACAATACAAATTTCACTATCTGATCTTTCATACATCTAAACCATAAACAGTGTAACCAGATGTGCACTCCTAAGAATTACAAGGAAAGTAACTTTAACTACCAACTTTTCCAAGTGTCATGAATGACCTCTCTGGTCAAGTGGTAAAGCATGTACAACCCTCTTCATTTTTAAGTAACAGCTGCATATTATGTATTTTTTTGGTTACTAAAATATTCTAAATTCAATCAAAAATCAAATTTATGCCCTGGCAATGCTGAAGCATGCATGGGTAGCCCGCATACATGAAGGTTTTGTTCAACTTGTCCATATTGGGTTTCATGGTCTAAGTTGATGAGGATGACTGACCATATGTCTCTTCCTCAAGGGGACAACAGATCTCATTATAGATGATTCTGAGCCACCATATGATTGCTGGAAATTGAACTCAGAACCTTTGGAAGAGCAGCCAGCGCTCTTAATAGCTGAGTCACTGAGCCATCTAAGTATTTCAATGGAATGAATACTGAGCCAGTATCTCATCCTAGAGTTTCAAGCAGGCTCAAGTTCCAATAGTTTAATCATTTCTACAAAATACTTTTTAAAAATCTCTATTATATCTGTTAATTCTTAAGTATTAATTTAGAAGAGCTTCTAAATACAAATGTTTTCTTTGTATTTTTCCTTTATAAAATTCAGCACAGTGCCTAACAGGCATACATTTGTTTGTCAAATGAGTATCAGCCATGCCTTGGCAACAGGATGAAATGGAGTTAACAGAAACATAGTTTCACATGCGTTATGTCATTGGAAAGGTACAGTGCTTTTCTGGAACCTGTAAGGGAAAATGATAGTCACCCCATTCTGTTTTCTTCCTCCTCAGGAAATAATTTTTTTAAAAAAAGAAATCATCTCACAATGGCAGGTCCAATTCAAATCTAACATGTCTTCCTCTATTCTGGTTTTGCATATAAGCACCAATTCCTAGTGAATAATGGACAATATATGTGTACTTCAGATAAAATACAGAAGTGAAAAATAGTTCTCCCTACAATTCCTTAGACATCTAGGTCTTCATCAATTCCCCCAAGGCAACAATTACTACTAGTTTCTTTCATGTTTTTCCAGAGAGTCAATGCATTTAGAATCCACTTTTGTTTTTCTCTTCTACACGTTAGTACCTTTCATACATTATCCTACACCTCAGTCTCTCCATATAGGTAATCCCTCTGAGATAGCTTACTTGGGAGGCAGAGGCAGGAGATTTCTGTAAGTTCAAGTCAGCCTTGTCTACATAGCAAGTCCTAAGAAAGGACTACATAAAGGACTCTGATTCAAAAATAAACACAGAATTCTTAAACTATTAAAATTGGATAATGGATGCACACATATTAGCATATTATCTTTTATTTTGCATGAGCCTTTGTTCTTTTCCTGACATAAAATGTTTAGAATTTGAAAAGAAATGAAGCCAGGAGGAAAGAACAAAGTTAAGGAAGGAGTATGCATTAGTTACTTTTCACCTTTTTTTTATTTTATTTTTTATTTTATTTTATTTTATTTTATTTTTGGTTTTTCGAGACAGGGTTTCTCTGTGGTTTTGGAGCCTGTACTGGAACTAGCTCTTGTAGACCAGGCTGGTCTTGAACTCACAGAGATCCGTCTGCCTCTGCCTCCCGAGTGCTGGAATTAAAGGCGTGCGCCACCACCGCCCGGCTTCACCTTTTTTTTTTTTAGTTGGACAGGTGTTTATTATGCAGAGAGGAAAGGAGGGGATCCCTTTGCCTAGCTAGCTAAGCCTTTGCACCTTGGGTGGGGGTGAGAAGGTGGTGAGCACAATTCCAGCTCCAGCAGCAAGAAAGGTAAAGTGTTCCCTACTGCAGGCCCCAGAGGTCACCTCTCCAGCCAGTGCCTTCTGCAGCTCAGAAATCAACAGACTCGACCACCACAAACAACCTCTGTACAGACAATCACCAGCAGCAATGTGACCAAAGACCACAGACAGGCAGGCACTTGAAAGCAACATTTGTGTCATGATGCATTCGGAAGCCACAGACTGTGCTGACCAGCTCTGAGATGGTGCTGGCTGCCTGCTCATTATTCTCAAGGTCCCCAGATGATGCAAGCACCAGGTAGTCAAACCAATCTGAGCCGGGTGGTGGTGGCGCACGCCTTTAATCCCAGCACTTGGGAGGCAGAGGCAGGCGGATCTCTGTGAGTTCGAGGCCAGCCTGGTCTACAAGAGCTAGTTCCAGGACAGGAACCAAAAGCTACGGAGAAACCCTGTCTTGAAAAATCAAAAACCAAAAAAAACCAAAAAAAAAACCCCACTAATCTGAGATTTGCTCCAGCCCAAGTCAGTACAGAAGTCATCCAGCCTCAGCTACTTTTCTAGTTCTGTGATGAGACACTATAACCAAGGCAACTTATAAATCCCTCAAATCACAACAGGGTACTTGCTTCAGCAGCACATACACTAAAACTAGAAAAGGGATGGGAGAACAATGCAACTATGATACCTATTGCCTAACTGATTGCCAGAGTTCATTCAGCAGGTCTGGCTGGTATCCCCATCTTGGGAACCCTGCTGAGGTTGCACACTCAGAGATCGAGGACAGACATTTGTATCACAGGTTACAGTAACTGTTAACTCCAGTACTAGTTCCTCTAAACAAACTCTTAAGAAAAGGAAACTTGGAGGTTGGGGAGACAAAACTCTTTAGAATAAAAAAACCAAAAACTTTAAAGTTAGATAGAGATAGAAGAAAATTAGCAAGGCAGAAAGCATATTGAAAAAACTACTCAGAACACAGTATTTCTTCAGTATTCCAACAAAGACCACCAAAGACTAGCTCTGACTGTTGAAGCAACATTCAGCTTCATGGATTAAACAACTACCAGATTTTGGACCTTTCTAGTAGAAGACAGCCATTGCTGGAGTACCCAGACCACATCTGGTAAGTCAGTGTAATAAATCTCCTTTAATATAAGTTAATTCTATCAGTTGTTTTTTTAGAGAACCCGGACTAATGCACCAAAATACAGGTGTTCCCTTGCGATAATTGATGGACATGACTGATTAGTGCCCATTCCCCGCCTAATTACTTTTACAGTTCTGTACTTCGGTCCCTTTATCTACAAAACAGTTACTGACAATCTACCTCACAAATGTTGGTAAAGATTAAATGAGTTAATAAAACACTATCTGGTACTCAGTCTTTAATGCACCGACAATCCTATCCAAAAGGCTAATTGTCTCCTAGTTAAGGCATCTACATCAGCCACTGGGACTTTCAATTCTAATTTTATTGTTTTGAGACAGACTAACAAGTGTTCTCAAACTGATTATGTAGCCAGGAATGACTCTGAAAATCTGGCACTCCTGTTTCTACCTATCAAGCACTGAGACTAGAGGTGTGAGCCACCACAGCTGGTTTACATGATGCCAGGGACCAAATCCTAGGCTGCGCACATGTTAGATGAGCACTCTATCAACTGAGCTACAGCTATAATACATTTCCTAAAATTCCACTTTCCAAATTTCATCTACCACTTCCTCCTATTTCTGATTGGAGAGCACTCAGCTGACTTAACCAAAAGGCTAGTTCCTTTGGTTTTTATCCCCTGCCTTTCGCTGAAGCCCCAGAAGTAATTTTCTCCAGAAAGTGAAGACTGCACTTAGAAACCTCAGACAAGGAAGCATAAGTAGATCATGGTAACACCTATTTTCTCTCTCTTAGCTATACATCAAACTGGAAGATTTAATTTGTCTAGATTTTATTTATGTATGCATGTAAAATAGGGATATGTGTATACATACAGTAAATTCTTAAGAACCTAAGACTTGCTGGGTGGTGCTGGTATACCCTTTAATCACAGCACTCAGGAGGCAGAGGCAGGAGGATGTTTGAGTCCAAGGACAGCCCGGTCTACAGAGTTAGTTCCAGGACAGTCAGGGATATACAGAGAAACCCTGTCTCAAAAAACAAATAACAATTACAAAAAGAATCTAAGACTTAAATACAACTAAGCAAATAAATTAAACAGAATAACAATATAGATGAGTCTTTCAGAACAGTATGAATCATGGAGAGAGGACAGGGACAGAAACTAAAGGAAGAAGCCCCAATGGTCCAGAGTGAAGCATAATCACTGTACAAAACAAATCCGTTCTAGCTGTGAAGATGATGGCCTTAAAAACATTGTAGAAGCCACCCAGTTCCCTTTGTTCTAATGCCAGTTACTAAACAACTTCCTCATTATAACTGGACCCAGCAAGTTATCTGCCTCCTCACTGAGAATACACTGGCCATGTCAGCCAGCAACAACATTTCTGGCTAGTACTCCATGTAAATGAGTAGAACACTTCCTTAGTCATGAGCACCTGACTGGTGATCTATGCTTGAAAGATGTCTCCTCCTAGAGTTGCCTGCGCTTCTAAGGCTAAAGGCAACATCACATGCTGCATTAAACGGATCCCTCCAATTTCATCCACGGGAAAACACTCCCCACCCCAACCTTCAGTGTATCCGTCTGTAGTGCATGATCACACGGGTTGAGTACCCCGACACAAGCTTCTACAAGATTTAATACGTCATAATGAGAAATAAATATATTTCCAGACATATATCTATAATTATAATACTTATTTCTACTAAGCACCTACCCAACCTCCTTGGCATCCAGGCTTACCACACCACTTTCCATTAGTGTGAACTCGTGTAATTCACCCCTCTAGCAAAGCCTTATCCTAAGGTTAAAAGGATCAATACCTGAAAATGTGTTTATTAAAATTCACAAAGGTCTAAAACATTTGTTAATGCCTCTCTGGGGACAAGGGGATTGATATCAGTTTGTATAGGGATTGAATTCTAACACTAACACCTAACAGCAGCTAGAATGGTTGCTAAATGAGTGCTGTGAATGAATGAGAGCTGCAGTCACAATGTCAGAGACTTAACCACCACAGCTACAGTGAAAATAACAATAAACCAGCAGCCCACGCAGTCAACTGGCTACTTTTTATGATCAAAAGAGTTAAAATCCAAAAGACCAACAGACAAAAGGGGGGGGGGGGAATAACAGCATATAAAAACAGAAAAAAAAATGTCCTTTCCAGAAAGATCTCAATTTCAAATCTCTAAATCCTTTTTCCTGGTCCATAAAACCTCCAGCCACCACCAGGCAAAGTTAGACTAGGATTAGTATCAGGATCTGCTTTGGCACAGAGATGCCTCATAGAGAATAGGATTACTTTTCTATGAACATAGTGTACTCCCCTCCACACACCCACACACTCCCACACCCAAGATGCTCAAGTGCAAAAAGATTCACCCAGTCTCTGTTTCAATGACCAAGTGGTATGACTACAGCAGTGCTGAAGATGCATGACAGGGTGTGGTCTCTGACAAGGAGGCAATGAAACAACGATGTGCAAACTGCAGTATGCTCTTGTCTCTTCAAAGCAGCTGCACCAATTCTAGATACTATCAGAAAACAATTCCTGTCTGACTTCTGTTGTACTCTCATGCTGACAGCTGAGGACCTAGTAACTGTAACTGCCATGTAAAATGTTACACTGTCTCAAGATTTCAAAGATATACAGGAATAATATCCTCTGTATTTGTCAACATGTAAAATGTTGGCTATTGTAAGGCCAACATTTTTGGTTTGTAATGGAAAACAAACACATACCAGCACCTATACTTTCCCTTTCCCTTCCAGCAGCAGAATTTCAAGGGAAAGGATGCATGGTGATACATGATGGTAAGCTAAAAGTTTTCCTAAAGGAGGCAGGGGAAGATCTTAGTTTAGTCCTAAATAATCAAAGTGGATGGATACTCTGATACCTAATACAAAGGAAGTTCAATAACAAATAGGTCAAAATCGCTTGGTTAGATTAGTAAATATAGGTCAAGTCCATGTTCTGCTATACTCTAGAAGACTACTACAGACAGGAAAGGACTTGTACTAGTAAGGACGCCAAGTACTTTCATTTAGCTTGTCTTCTGTTATGTCTAAGATGAATCAAAGCACTGTGAGGTATAATCTGCACTACGTTATAAATGTTATCTATGGCTATCCATTATCTGTGTAGCTATATTACATGTACTCCTTAAAGCCATATCTATCGGCTCTATCTCAGGGCACCCAATGAAAAGGCACATTAGCTGCTGAGAACTAGTAAACTATAAGGCGCACAACCCACACTGAAAACCAATGTCACCCTACAGAAGTTCCTTCCTTCCTGCCTTTCCGTGTTTATCCCAGTCTCTAACATCACTACTCTCATTTCCCAACAGCTCTGCTTGTTTTAGGATTTAGGTAGAATTACATGCTATATTTCTTTTCACGAAAATTTTCACTTGGCAATTTTTCAAATAGTCTACTTTTTATTGCAAGAAGTATTCTATGACTAATATGCTGCTGTTTATTATCCATTTTTCCTAATGGATTGTTTACAGTTTTCTACTCTTAGAGTAAATTTGTGCGCTCTCTCTCATACATATAAGCTTTCTTTTGTTTTTCAATCTCTCTGTCATAGCCCTGGCTGTCCTAGGACTCACTCTGTATACCAGACTGGTCTCGAACTCACAGAGATCTGCCCACCTCTGTCTCCCGAATTCTGGAACCAAACAAAGGCATGCGCCGCCACTACCACCCTGATTTTTTAAAGATTTTTGTAAGTTTGTGCCATTGACTTTATGAACATCACGAAGGTGCTAAGGAAGTACAAGATGTAAAGAGAAGAAAACTCATTTCATTCACTGCCATTTTTATTCTAGTCTATAGGTTGGTTAAATTATTTTTTGAAAGTGTTTACATATACAATATTTTTTTTTAAAAAGGCAAAATGGTAAATCACACTTAGAGTGAGCTGCATTAAAGAGTATACTGAGTGCCAGGCAGTGGAGGCATACACCTTTAATCCCAGCACTCAAGAGGCAGAGACGGGGGAATCTCTGTGAGTTTGAGGCCAGCCTGGTCTACAAGAGCTAGTTCCAGGACAGCCAGGGCTATTACACAGAGAAACCCTATCTCAAAGTCCCTACCCTCACCCCCATAAGAGTATCACTGAAATAATGCAATGAAAACGGACATTAGCTTTTTGGTTTTGGCAGAATTCTTGATTTTATTCTCCTAAATGTTTTCAATTGTTCTACAATAAAAAAAGGTGTGAGTAGGAGGCTGAGGTAGGATGACCATCTAGTATACATAAAACCCTGGGTTTGATTCCCAGCACCATATAAAAGTGGGTATGGCTCCATGTCTGCAATTCTAGCAGTCCAGAGTTGAAGGCCAAAGGATTATAAACTGAAGGTCACTCCTTTAAAAAAGGTAGATTCATATTACTCCCCCCACTCCCAGATGTAGCATTTTTTCCAAAGGGAAGTAGTAGTACAGAATGTACTCAGTGGTAGAACACTTGACTGGCAAGCACTACAAAACATCAGTTAACAAAGAATAAACAAAAAGGAATTGTGCCCATATGCCCAGTGAAGAGCAGCATATGGGCTAGTTTTGGGATAGGGATGCTCAGTTAGTAGAGTGCTTGCCTCAAGTGCATTAAGTCCTAGGTTCATCCCCACATCTTCTGCTGGTACATGCCTGTGCCTGTAACCCCAATACTTGGAAGGTGGGAGCAGAAGTTCAAGGTCATTCTCAGCTACACAAGTTTGAGGCCAGCTTAGCTATTTGAAAACCCTCTCTCAAATATAAAAGTTCTCTCTCTTTTTTTGTTTTTTGAGACAGGGTTTCGCTGTAGCTTTGGGGCCTAACCTGGAACTCTCTTTGTATACCAAGCTGGTCTCAAACTTGGAGATCCGCCTGCCTCCCACTCCGCAGTGTTGGGATTAAAGGTGTGCGCTACCACCACCCGGCTATAAAAGCTCTCTCACTACCATGTAGCTCTGATGCCACAACATTCTCAATCCGTTTTATTAATTAAAGGAAGCGGCCGGATATGACAAGCATATTAGTTGTCATATATTATAAAGGGCTAACCAGTGAAAACTTTACTTTAAAAGACTTACTCCTATAGGTGGAGTTTTTTTGTTAGAACCACGATCCAGCTCTGTTCCACCAGTTGATTCCCAAATAACCAGAGACTATTTATTAATTATATTAATAATTTGTTTGGCCAAAAGTTTAGGCTTGTTATGAGCTAACTCTTACAATTTAAACTAACCCATTTATATTAATGTACATTCTGCCGTGTGCCTTAACTTTCATCTTGCACCTCCTTTTTCCTCTCCTTGTCTGGCTGGGGACTCCTCTCACTCAGCCCGCCTTCTTACCAGTGTCCTTCATCTGGTTCTCCTGTCTAACCTTATCCTGTCCAGGTATTGGCCAGTCAGCTTCCTTATTAAACCAATCATAGTGACATATTTCACAAAGTGTAAAGGAATATCCCATATACCCCAGCCAGGCTGTGATGGCACAAGCCTTTAATCCCAGCACTCAGGAGGCAGAGGCAGTTGGATCTGAGTTTGAGGCCAGCCAGATCTACATAATGTGTTCTGGCTATACAGAGAAACCCTGTCTGGAAAAAGAAAGAAAGAGAGAGAGAAAGAGAGAGAGAGACAGACAGACAGACAGACAGACAGACCGAGACCTTGCCCCAATACATGATTATACTTTAAAAAGTAGGTATTACCATTAACCTGAAAGTGGCACAAGATGCAATAATGCAGGTTCTCCATCAGACTGTCTCAGCCATCTGTTTAAATGAGTTCTAAACTCTTTATTATCAGAACGTGGTGACTATACTCCTCTGCTCCTACCAGCACTTTCCCCCAGTCTATGGCACTCTGGCACTCTCCATTGCTCCAGAGTGGCCATTCTGACTGTATATACAAGTTTACTGAGATGTAGAGAGTTTGGGACTAGGCAAGTCTGAGTGGCTTCCTTAAACTAGCTGTGTGTTTTTATTTTTTAGTTAATTAGAATAAAGTGATTTCATTAAATAATAAAGCAAAACACTTCTCTGTACTAAGAGGAAATGACCATTCTCAGCCTTTGCTGACAATGTAAACTCATGTCTGCCCAAAGAGATGATTTACAAGTTTCATTTCTAGGACACTGTAAGTAAATCACAGCATAAAGCACACAAAAGATATGTTCTTCTCCATGTTGTTTATAATAGAGAAAAACTGTTTAAAACCTAAACATTAAATGGAACATTAGTAAATTATGGAACATCTAAAGACACAGGGTTTAAACGACCATGGACCGCATACTCTGTGAGCAACATTTTTCACAAAGGTGATGGGGACCCTGCAGCATGCACACTTCTGTCTTCCCGCTAAGACTGAAGTGAAGAGCTTCTGCCTCTGTGACAAGCTTATTAAAAAGCAGACCGCAGGACTTCAATCAAAATGGCTTTTGAAAGGATCTGATAAGTAAGTTTCTTATGGTAATTGCCAGCAGTTGTGTATTTTATTATATTTATCCTCTATCCACAATATAGCACACACATGCACGCACACACACAGGGGTGAGGGCTAAGGGGGGATGGCACGCTCTTTCTCTCACTTCCAAGTTTTGACAACCAAAAAATGTCTCCAGATGTTGCCAAAAGTCCCCACATGTAAAAATATGGGCACGGAGAGGATAAACACCCTGGTTGAGAAATACTAATCTCATTTACACTAACAACATTCCATTCCATTTTACTTTCTTTTCCCATTGCTGCGACAGAACTCAGGGCCCTCCCTGTACATGCTAAGCAAGCACATACAGTGATATATCTAGTCCTCACCAGTCACTCTTCAGTAAAAACCAAAACCTACAAAACTCTCAACATTATTAACTTACATAACTCAAGAACATGTTTCATATCATGTGGAGGCACACAGCTTGGGTTCAGGTTTTTGGTCTACCCTTTACTCACTTTGTGATCTTGACCAAGTTGCTAATTTCCTTATGCTTCAGTTTTCAACTTTGAAGTATTCACTAGCAGCTTAACTTATAGACCAACTGTTAGCAGTAAAGAGTGAGAGTGGTTGCCTAGCATTCAGGAGACCCTAGGTCCAATCCTCAGTATTTAGGAGACACACAGACACACACACAAGATACTTAAATTGGACAAGATCAGAAAATATAAAAAAAGAATTTCTGGGAAGTACAAAATACATTTGAGAGGTAGTGGCAGCACCATCAACAGTTCAAGAACAACCTCAGGGGCTGGAGAGATGGCTCAGAGGTTAAGAGCACTGACTGCTCTTCCTGAGGTCCTGAGTTCAATTCCCAGCAACCACATGGTGGCTCACAACCATCTGTAATGAGATCTGGTGCCCTCTTCTGGCCTGCAGGCATACATGGAGACTGAACACTGTGTACATAATAAATAAATAAATCTTTAAAAAAAAAAAAAAAAAAAAAAGAACAACCTCAGCTACACTATCTCCCCCTTCTACCTCCACACCCCAAAGGTCCACTAATGTAGCTATTTCACCCACAAACCTCTAACAGAGGACACCATCCCCAACTTACAGATCAAGAAGCACTGCTAAGTCAGTGCTCACCAAACAAGGCAACCAAGGAACAGTGATTTAAAAACTGCCAATTCCAAACTGGGCAATGGTTGTGCACACCTTTAATCCCAGCACTCAAGAGGCAGATCTCTGAATCTGAGGTCAGTTTGGTCTATACAGTAAGTTCCAGAGCAGCCAGAGCTATGCAGAGAAACTGTATCAAAGGGGGGGGGGGGGGTTTGCCACCTTCCATTCCAGAGCCCATACTTTTCCTATTATACACAGAAAACTGCATTAAGATTAAGATATGTAATTGCTAATGATCAAGAATCAAAATAATGACCAGCAGCATGAGCTATATTTTCATTAGAAGAGGTTAATTCAGAACATAACTAAACTTAAGATTATAACTGAAATAAGGTTTATAGCTACTACAAGATCAGTTTTCCACTGTCTATATTTTTATTTTATGAGATTTTTTTGCCCTCATTTGAAACAGTAGAGGTTTAGTTACACAGCTTGATTGAGATCCTCCTGCCTCTGCCTCCTGAATACTAGGACTAAGTGTATTCACTTCCCAATCAATGTACATGATTTTTTTCTTTCTTTCTTCTTCTTTTTTTAAAGAACAGGGTTTCTCCGTGTGGTCCTGGCTGTCCTGGAACTTGCTCTATAGACACGCTGCCTCCGAGGGCTGGGACTAAAGGTGTGTGCCACATGATTCTTTCTTTTTTTTAGACTGGTTCTTGCTGCTCCGCAAGCTGGCTTCACTCTCAAACCTGCTCCAACCTCCCAAATGGCTCAGATTATAGGCACATTATCCTTGTACTTGCCTCTGGCTCTTGTTTTTGTTTTGTTTTTATTCCTTTTTGAGACAGGGTGTCACAAAAGTCAGGCAGGCCTCAAACTCACAATATAGAGGTTGATTCTGACCTCTGCTCCTTCTACCTACCAGCCTAGCTGACTCATATTTCATATTTTTCAAAAGATCAGAGTACTGACAGTAGGACTTCAAACTGTACCTGCACTGTGCTGCAACTGGTCTACTCAAAGACTAGAAGAGAGGGTACTACAGCTCTAAAGACAAAGACTAGAAGAGAGGGTACTAAAGACAAAGACTAACCTGCATACCTCAGGTGGCTGTCTCTTAGTTGAAGGCTTGTAAATGATAAATTTTGTTCCTAGTCTCAGAGGGGACACTTTATGAAACCATCTGATTTCTTTGGTCTGCTCCTACTTCATATCAAGTTCTGAACTGCTCCCAAAGTCTTATTTAACCTATTTAACCACTGCTTGACTTTTCACTTACATTTCGCTCCTACCAGCATTCAGGTCATTAATAACTTTTAGACCACTTCTTCAAAGACATTACACTAGTCACTAGATTTCCACTATTTTACTCATCTTTGATGACATGTGCTACAATTTGAAAATTATTTTAGCTGTTGTCTTTAGTTACTTTACTGTAATAAGACACCATGACCAAGACAACTTATAAAAGAAAGTGTTTATTTGAGGCTAACAGTTTCTGAGAGTTACAGTAAGCCATCATGGTGGAGAGCGCACACAGCAGGAAGGCATGATGCTGGAATAGTGGCTGAGTGCTTACATCTTGATCCACAAGTACTAGACAGAAAGAGCTGACTGGAACTGACAGTCCCAGAGGCACACCTAATCCTTTCCAAACAGTTCCAACTGGGGACCAAGCGTTCAAATGCATGAGACTGTGGGGGCCATTCTCATTCAAACCACCAGAGGTGGGAGTTAAAGCAGAAGTGGAAGGACAAGAATCAACTATGGATAGGCCACAATTATTAGAACTGAAAGACACTTTAAAAATTTAGACCAACCATCTCCTCTGCATGGATTACACTGACAAGTGACCTGGCAAAACCTTTGACTTTAAAACTGCCATTAGGAGTCTGGTTTGAACCATTTTGGTCTGCTTCTCTTTACAGTATTTATTGGGACTTTAATCTTTTTACATGGAATGATGTCACAGTTTAGGAACCTTGAGAACAATGACTACCAAAGGCTGTTCATCTACATTCTGGATAAACAGTCAAAATTATCCACCCCCAATCTATTCGGAAAGGGAGTCAATGCTATTTTGAATCAAAACCCAAGCTGATTCTTAAACCAAATGAATCTCAAGTTTTCCCTCTGTATCAATTTCTCCTTCCTAGTCCTCAATACACACTGTGTTCATGTTTAGTTTACTATTTTCATGTTCAGAAACTAGGTTTTCCTCTTCCTCTTCTTCACTGACTCCTTACTAAATTACTAATTACAAATAAAAACGTTTAGATCTATGACTATAATTATGAATCTATCATTCATCAGATTCTTGTTGACTAGTTTATCACTTTCTGTGTGTTCAGATTATAATATTTATTGTACTATAAAACACCATTATAAATATCTACAGTGGCTGGAGACACAGTTCATGGTGGCAGAGCACTTGCCTAACATTTGCAAGGCTGTGAGTTCAATCCCCAGTACCATAAAAAGAAAACCCAAAACCTCCATCTAGGTTCTCCCTTTGACCTGCCCTTACCAACTATGGTTCCTACCAACAGATGAACCTCTAGTCACACAGAAAGCCTCCTGTCCGCCCCATGCCCCATTGTCCTGGAAGAATGACAACCCGCTTCCAACACTGTCCATTCACCCTCACATCTACTGTCTCTCTCTGTGAGTCTGTTTCCTTCGAACTACACTACCTTTTGTTCATAAGCACCTTATAGAAATTGACTTATATGATCTATATTTCCCAAAATTATAAATTACTGCAGGGCAAATAAATAAATAAAATCAATGGTTCTCAGCTTTGTTCTTCCCTGCATTATTTCTTAACCTTTCACTGTACAGCAAGCTCTCCAGTACATTTGCCACCTGAAGACATGTTTCCCCAGGATCCTCTTTTCAAAGTTGGTCAACAAGGCAAAATTCAGCTAAAGACACTATATTAATTTTAGTTTGTGCATTGCTGTCTCAGATTAGTCTAACCTTCCTCTGTCTCATGCAAGAAAAAGTGCTGTCCTAATTTCAAGAATTCTCTCTTCCTAAAGGATACGCATGAGAGGGTTATGGTAAGTGTCTGGCCACTCTTTCAAACCACACCATCGAAAACAGGAAAACTCCCACATTCATGCTACCTTAAAAACCCAAGGTTTCTGGGGTTGGAGAAATGGCTCAGTGGCTAAGAGCACTTGCTGTTCTTCAAGACGACCTCAGTCAAGTTCCTGGCACCCAAGCAGTGGCTAAAAACTAACTCCAGTTTCAGAGGATAAGACCCCTGGCCATTTCCCTCAGGCCGCTGGACAAAGCATCCTCATGGGTGGTACGCATGCATACATGCAGGCAAAACACAAACACACACACAATCTTAAAATAGAATTATAAGAGCTGCAAGATAGAATACATTTTCCCTTGGTTCGGAATTAAACTGCTAGAGAACATGAAAAAACCTGGCAATTCTGAACTGCATGGGTAAATAAACCACAAAGTGGTAGGTAACAACAGCCATCAATACATGCTATTAATGTCTGCCATTTTTATCCAAGTTGGCAGCTCTCTTGAATATAAAAAACAAACAAACAAACAAACAAGCAACTCAGCCCGGGAGTTGGTCCTCCCTCTATGTGAACAGGGACTTAAGAGCACTTACATGTTAATACAACAAAACCTGGCCTGTCTTCATAAAGCGGCAGGGCTTTCGGCATTGTACCATGAACTGCCCCTACCATCTGCACCTATCTATCATGATTTCATTCAGATAATCTCTCGGAAATAGAAGTTCTAGATTCCAGGGGTTTGATGTGATGAAGGAAAGGCTGGGAGGAAAGGGTAATTTTTTTCTTCTCTTAAGAAAAATCACCAACCTTGCATGCTTGCCTTTCAAAGGCACCTGAACACAGTATTGATGGAGCGGTCGGGGCGCCTCTTCTAACGGTGGCATGTGGAGGGCTACTGCACTGATCACTACTGCATGTGAACGAGCACACGTCTCACAGAAATAACTGCAGCATGAAACTAGCTGACACCCCACGATACACTACAACTTCCATGTGAGAAACTTACTTCATTGATTAAAGGGTCTGTGCAATGACCAAGCTTTGCAAACCCCTGCTCCTTCTAATAAGGACCTCACAACAGCTAAGGACCGGATAGTTCAAAACCTGGAAGGCTTTCCTTGCCAATCCCATCAGAAATGATTTCATCTCTACACACCCAGGCTAAGTGAGGCAACAAAGAGGGAAAAACGCTACTAAATAATGAAACTGACCAGGACATTGTGTTCTTTTAGATTTGTCTGTAGCCTTTTCATTTAGTGAACTGCTGCCTACACACACACACACACCTTTAGCAGGGAACGTCTCAACATATTCTCACCTGAAAAGATGAAGCTATATTTAGTTTCCCATTCCTAAATCCGGGGGAGGGGGGAATATACTAGCATCTCTATGTTAAAAGTCCCCGTGCCTTCCCCCTATGTGAAGCCCCCAAAGTGACCTGTCTCCTGGCACAAGGCTAAATAGATCTCTTCCAGTTTTGTGCAAGTCCTATACGGATGTTCCCAAGTTTCTGTAACCCAGAGCCTGGGAGATTTGCTCACCCTTGGGGAAGCTCGGAGACAAGGGACGAAGGCAGCCCAGGGGTTCATTCCACCAACTCGCCACCCCACCACCGGCAGCTCGCCATCAAGAACCCCACACAAAAGGGTCTCGGCTCCGGCCGCCCTACTCTCCCCCCACCCCCCACCCCGCGGCCGCAGCCGACCCACGACTCACCAGGACCGTGGTGCAGATGGACCTCAGCTCCGACTCCACTTTCTCCCGATAGTCCTTGATCAGCTGCAACTTCTTGTCGGAGGTGTCGGTCTTCTGCTCGATGCTCGAAATGACCCTCCAGGCGGACCGGCGGCCCCCGACCACGTTCTTGTAGGCCACCGACAGCAGGTTGCGCTCCTCGTTGGACAGCTCGGCGCCCTGCTCCGTCACGGCTTTCATGCAGGTGGCCATGTCGTCGTAGCGCTCGGCCTGCTCGGCCAGCTTGGCCTTCTGGATCAGCTCGGTCTTCTCCATGGCGAAGCGAGGGCGAGAGCCGAGCCGGATCCGGAGTCCTCCTGAGAGAGCCGCCAGGGGCGGGGCGGAGCGGGGCGGCGCCGGAGAGGACCAAAAAAAAAAAAAAAAAAAAAAAAAAAGAGCGAGGGGGGGAGAGCACGTCAGACAATGCGGCCGGACGCCCGCTTTGTCTCGGCGCACGAGGCCGCGTCCTCGAGCCTCCCGCGGGGCCACCGCCTTCCGCGCGCGCCGTCCAGCCCGCCCGCCGCGCCTCCCTGAGGCCGGAGCGCGGGCCCCTCCTGGCCCAAGATGGAAGCGGCCGTTGGCGCCGCACCTTTCCGCCCCGGCCCGTCCCTCGGGCGCGCGGTGGCTTAGCAGCCCCGATGACCGTACCCCGCCACCCCGGCCCCGATCCCTTGCGGCGGCGGCGGCGGCCCCTCGGCGGCGCCCGTACTCACCTTCTAGTCTCCGCGGCCGCGACGCGAGTCCCACCACTTTGATCTGCTTTGGGCTTTAGCCGAGGACCCTCCCGTCTCAGCCTAGCGCGGAGCCGACGAGCACGCCGCCGGCCAATAGCGTTTCGCGCTTCCCCGGGGAGTCCCGCCTCCAGTCCCTTGGCTGACCAATGAGAAGCGAGCGCGCGGAAGGGGGCGCAGGGGGGGCGGGGCGGGAAGCAAAGCGGAGGCTCTGAGGGTGGGTCGGCTCGGGTAGGTTCGGTTGGCCCGCAGGCTGCGGCTTCGGCCACGGGGTTTCCTCCAATTAGATCCAGGGTGAATGGACGTCACTGTTGCCATGGCGATGCCTTTACCAACTCCCCTCATCCTCCCCGCCAGCCCGGCACTCCTGGGTGCGGCACGGGACCCGGAGGTGCGCTCGACCTCCCCGGCTGCGGCCGCGTGTCCTGCTGCAGCGACCACTGCAGATGGGGCGTTGCCGCTCGCTGGCTACGGCGGCTTGCGGCTGGACTTCACAGGGTGACATAATTGGCCGTTTGGTTGCACAAGCGCCTTTCTTTCTTCCACCTTCCTATTCTTGACAAAGGTTTGGAACCCCAGACGCTAACATGCAGCCTTTATGACTTTCCTATTCCGACTCCAAATTAGATATAACCCCATCCCCATTAGAAAATGTTTGGTTCCCAGAGAAAGTGGCTTAATACGAGTTTTTCTCGCAGGCACCCTAAAGCCTGGAATTCCCTTGTGGAAAGGTAGATGTAGGAGATCCGGGCAGGTCCGCGTGGCAGAATCAGTTACGCTTTTTTTTAAAAAAAAAAATGGAAAATGACATTAAGCACGATTTGGAGAAACTCAGCTATGACTACCTGCTTCCCGAAGCATTTTAAAAGAAAAAAACCAAAAAAAAAAAAACCTTTCCTACTTCTCCAGGTTACTGTCTAAATACACACACACACACACACACACACACAAGCAAGTGTACAAGGTTTCGATTTTTGGGTGTAGTGGGTTTTTTTTTCCATGCTTTTTTTTTTTTCGAAGATTCTTATAAAGCCAAAATTCTCCCCTTGTGTTGACTTCCGATTTTCTCCGCATGATAAACACCCTTCTGAAATGAGAACATTTGCCCCGGATGCTATGTATTCAAGATCACGACTAACATTTCTTTTAAAATCGCTCTTTTCTCTCCTGCCTTCAATCACAAACACGCCCCAACTCCAAGTGAGGTGGCTGTCCTGCCTGACTTCAGAAGGAAATTGCCACCTGGGCTCAGGCGGCTGAGATTCCAATTCCCGTTGTTCCCCAAGGGTTCAAAGAACTTAAGTGACCGCCACTGCAAGCAAAGTGAATTCAAATGCTAAGAGGAAGCCAGCGGATCTGGAGACTCCAGTACGGTAGGTTTGACGGAAAAGGACAAACTTTCCAGAAATTCGTATTCCCTCCCAGCTGCCCCTCCCCAGCCAACGAGTAAAGGTTGCTTTGTGCTTTGTCGGGGAGAGGCCTGGTTGGAAAGCGACTCTGTCTCGGTACAGAAATGCCTTACTATGCTCCAGTGCTCTAGCTAGGGCCCAACGTTATTTCTGGAATCCCTGAGGCCAGGCTGCCGACACGCAAGCGTTTATGGTCCTGTGGGTTGGGTGGAGCTGGACACATAGAAATTCCAAAGGAAAGAATTTCCATGTGGAAGGTCAGATAAAACGCCTGCTTTTAAGGCAGTGAATTTCAAGATTCCCTAAATTAGAGCAGCAAGTCTTGAGCATAGGAGGTGTGTGTGTGTGTGTGTGTGTGTGTGTGTGTTGGGGGGATAGAGATATTTGAAGGGGAATTGTCAAAGGGTTGCACTATCCAGAAGGGCAGGTGGACCCATTCTTTTTCAATAAGTCAGGATGCTCTGACATCTCTCCACGCTGCACTGGGCAAGTTTTTGCTTTTCTCTGTACCCTACCCCCTAAAAATCTCCGCTTTCATCCAAATATTTATCCTGTACAAGCTCATATAGTTAAGATGATGTGAAATAAGAAACAATGACACATCATGAAATTGTAAGATATGAGAGTCTCCAGAGAATTCCGCCTCTGTGTCCAAAAGAAACATTTGGACACTTGAAGTCCCAGGACACAGACAAACTGGCATTTATTGAGTAGTAATGAGTGTCACACACGATTTAAGTCCCGCAAGGATTTACTCATTTAATATACTTAATGCCACTAGAAAGCAAATACAGTTTTTGTTTGTTCGTTTGTTTGTTTGTCCTGTTTTGGGTTTTTTGGGAGTTTTCAAGACAGGGTTTCTCCGTAGCTTTGGAGCCTGCCCTAGAACTCGCTCTGGCCTCAGGCTGGCCTCAAACTCACAGAGATCTGCCTGTCTCTGCCTCCACGGGTGCTAGGATTAAAGGCTTGTACAACCACCACCTGACCCAGCAAATACAGTTGTAATCACCATCTCCAATCCAAAGAAAAAGGAAATGAGGCACAGCCTGGTCACCCAGCTATTCAGCAGCAAAGTACCTATACAGTGTAGGTATCAAAGCACATCCCTGAAGTTTTGCTGGGGCTGCTTCACCTGGTCCTCTCAGGCTCTGGTAGGGACTGAACTCTAAGAAGGTTCTGACTTGTTTCTGTAATGGTCTGCTCTGTCCCTTTAAGAGACAAGCCATGCCCACTCTCTCCCCTGTCCACTGAGGCAAGCTGATCTTCATCTTCCAGCTCGAGTCCTTTTCCATCTCCCTCTTGAAAAAGCAGCTTCTGTCTCCCTCTCCCTACTTCTCCCCTTCCCCCGCTTCTGTTTTTCTCTCCTTCCCTCCCCCTTCTCTGCCTCTCTCTCTCTCTCTCTCTCTCTCTCTCTCTCTCCTCTCCCTTCTTCCCTTGCCTTCCATAACCCACTAAATAAATATCCAACCTACCTCTGAATGACGTGCCTATCCATGGCTTTGTCTCTTGCCCCTACTGCATGGCTCCCTGCCTGGGACCAGCCACCTTTGGAGACCTGTGGCCTGGTCTCATGGGGTATCCATCCATCTGTCTCTCCTCGTGGCATTGGCTGCCCCATAGAGGTCTCTCACTCACCACACGGCTCCCTGCTTGGGACTCGCTGCCCCTCATGGCCCGCTGCAGCCTCATGGGGAACTGCACCTTCCCTGCCTGGGACTGACTGGCCGCTCTTGATCCACAACCCGCTGCCTGCCACCATGTCATGGGAGAGCCACTTAGGGATCCTCAGCATTTTACTTTTACCTTTACAGTTTTCCTGTCCTCTTGGAGTAGCATCTGTGTATTCAGTGTCACACCAACATGCTGGAAAGGATTTTAGGGAACAGACCACAGAGAAAGTACTGTACAGTGACCTTAATTTTCCTGAATTGCCAGCTAAGAAGTTGCTGAAAGAGAACAACACACATTCATCTTGCAGTCAGATGATCCTTAAACTCAGCCATTATATTTATGATTTGATCTTGGGCATCTTGGCGCTCTTTGGACCTCAGTTCCTATACCTATAAACTATAAAAGCAGTTCATAACTCTTCATAGGTGAAGTCTCCCATAAGAAAATATGGGCTATCTTGCAAGTGTCCAGTAAATCTTAGTTTATTTATTTATTTATTTAGGTGTTTTTCGAGACAAGAGTTTTCCTGTAGCTTTGGAGGCTGTCTGGAACTAGCTCTTGTAGACCAGGCTGGTCTTGAAATCACAGCGATCTGACTGCCTCTGCCTTTCAAGTGCTGGGATAAAGGCCTTGGCTGTCACAGCCCAGCTAAATTTTAGGTTTGTTGTTTCCTTTTTCCCTCTGCTTAAGGCCAGGGAGGGTGTCCTCCCTCTGCAAGGAACCTTGGTAACTTGTGAAATGTTAATGAAAGTTTATCTCTTGAATCATTGTGTTAATTAGCACAGGTAAGGACTGCAGGATGGCCACCTTTAGTGTCAAAAATGATCTGGGTGTTTCCATAAAGATGTTAATGAGACTGACATTTTATATTTTTTATTTTATTTATTTTGTTTTGTTTTTCTTTTTTTATATTTATTTATTTATTATATATACAATATTCTGTCTGTGTATATGCCTGCAGGCCAGAAGAGGGCACCAGACTTCATTACAGATGGTTGTGAGCCACCATGTGGTTGCTGGGAATTGAACTCAGAACCTTTGGAAAAGCAGGCAGTGCTCTTAACCACTGAGCCATCTCTCCAGCCCCTTGTTTTGTTTTTCTAAACAGGGTTTCTCTGTATAGCCCTGGGTGTCCTGGAACTCACTCTGTATACCAGGTTGGCCTGGAACTCACAGAGATCCACCTGCCTCTGCTTCCCTGGTGCTGAGATTGATATTTTAATTTGTGGACCTTGTAGGTGGTTCTCACCCTCTCAGCTGAAAGCCTGGACAGGCAAAACCCAGGCCTCCTTTCACCGAGAGGGAGTCCTCCAACAGCCTGCATTTATTCTGGTGTCATTTGAGACTTCCGAACTGGAAGTGGAGCACCAGCCCTCTGTGGCTCAGCTTGTTGGTTCACCCCGCACAACAAATCAGCGACTTATAATCCACCGATCTCTCCTATTTTTATACTGTGATAGCCAATACTGATTTGTTGACTTGGCAAGATCTATATCCGTGGAAGAGACAAGTATCTGGGTCCTGTCTGTAAGGAGTTATCAAGACTAGGTTACCTGAGGTAGGAAGGCCTACCCTAAATATGGGGGCACTTTTCACAGGCTAACGGCCTGGTCTGTGTAGAGAAACCAAGCTGAACATTTGCATTTCTGTCTTTTCCTGACTACAATTGTAATATGGCCAGCAGCCTGAAGCTCTTGCTACCATACCCTCGAATGGAGAGCTGAAATAAACCCTTCCAAAGTTCCTTTGGCCATGTATTTCTCCACAGCTGAGAGAAGTAACTAGTACATATTGTGATGGTCTGTCCTGTCCCTTTAAGAGACAAGCCGCGCCCACTCTCTCCCCTGTCTGCCAAGACAGGCTGATCTTCAGCTTCCAGCCAGTGTCCCTGCCCCCCCCCCCCCCCCCCCCGCCCACCTGCCACATGGCTTCCTGCCTGGGACCCAGCTGCCTTTGTGGCCTGCCCTGGTCATGGGACCCACTGCCTGCTGCCTCCCACCACTAGGTGACCTGCAGCATTTTTTACTTAAACCAAAGAGAGTAGCTATGCCAGGATGTGACCAGCACCTAGTCTATTCAGGTTTGCCCCCAAAGACAACACCCACAAATAAATGGGAAGCAGTCTTGAGAATCCACCATCCCAATTCCTTTAACCTGTGGTGCCTAACCTCCCACTTTTTATTATAAAAAAGAGATGGGAATGTAATGATGTGTCCTGTCCCTTTAAGAGACAAGCCACGCCCACTCCCTCCCCTCTTCTGCAGAGGCAAGCTGATCTTCAGCTTCCAGTCTGAGTCCTTTCCTTTTCTCTCTCTCTCCCAGAGAGGTAGCTGCTGCTGTGGCTCCTCTCCTCCCCACCCCTATTTCTGTCTCTCACTCTCACTCTCCCACTCTCCCTCCCTCTCTCCCTCCCCCTCCCTCTCTCTCTCCCTCTTTTTCTCTCCCCCTCTCTCCTCTCCCCTTTCTCTCCATAACTCACTAAATAAATATCCAACCTCACTCTGCACTGCGTGCTATCTGTCTCCATCTCTCACCCACACCTGTGGCATGGTCTCGTGGTGTGCCCATCTGTCTGTGTCTCCTCGTGGGACTGGCTGTCCTGTCGAGGTCTCTCACCCACCACACAACTCCCTGGCTGTGACTGGCTGCCCCTCGTGGCCCACTGCAGCCACTTGAGGAACTGCGCCATCTCTGCCTGGGACTGGTTGCTCTCAGGACCCTCTGCCCACTGCCTGCCACCACCTCAGGGATCTGCTGCATAATCTCGTGGCCTGTTGCCCGCTGCAGCCACTCGGGAACCTGCAGCATTTTTACTTAAACCATATATTTGATATAATTTCATTGGAAAGCCCCGACTAACATATCCAATAACTTTTCCCACTCAGCCAATGATATCAACATCCATCCATAGCTTTAAATGTTTACCCACAAGGTGCCTCTGTCACCACTCCCTTACCAGACCACATGCTTTCCAAAGCCCAGCGTTTTGTTTTGTTTTCCCATCTCATCTCTCCAGTGTCCTCTGAACAAACACCCCACAGCCTAGTTGGTCCCACAGAGGCGCCGACCCTTTAAATCACCTACCCAATTGGTAGGTCTTAGAGTGAGGATACAGAAACAGGCCTGCCTGACTTTTCCTAGAACAGCCAGGACTCTGTACGCTTGCAATGGAGGATAAGCCACGGCTGTCTTGAGAACAATGCTTAGTTATTTGAGGCTGGTGGGTGGCTATGTATATATCTACTGATGAGTGTAACTGTCTCTGTTTTCATATGGGAGCTCTGTTTCACTCCCAATGTATCTAGAGCAAGCAGGGCACCCTCTGATCCCTTGCTTATTCTCTTTGATGGTTTCTGTATTTCTCTCCCTAGTTCCTACCCTCAGACTGTGCTCTTCGAGTGGGAAAAAATTAGATCTCACTCCCTTGTCCCTGGTGACTTTTCTTGCCCACAAAAGCCATTCAGTGAAGGTTTGTTTGGGGAGTGATTTCAGGCCATCAAGACAAAGCATGGCCAATCTTATCGAGGGTTAGCATCAGGAACTCACTGTGTGCCCACCTACGTATGAAGGCAAAGGGAAACCTGCACAGAGAAGCAGAGAGCAGGGCTATGCTCAGATAGTCCGTGAAAATAGGATTGTGCTCACTTGCCAAGATCCTTGAAGCCACACAGAAGATCCTGGATCCCTCAGGGAATGCCACAGAGACGAGGCATTAACAAACACCCTAGCAGACTTTCAAGCCCTAACTCAATTTCTCATTGATTCATTCAAAAAATTCTTTATTGTATGTGCATTGGTGTTTTGTCTGCATGTATGTCTGTGCGAAGGTGTCATATCTCTGGAACTACGGTTACAAACTGTAGTGGAGAGGCAAGCATGCCTGCTTTTTGTCCCGCCCGGCTTCTGCACGGCTAGCTTTACACCCGAAATAACAGCACACAAATTGTATTCATTTAAACACTGCTTGGCCCATTAGTTCTAGCCTCTTGTTGGCTAACTCTCACATCTTGATTAACCCATTTCTAATAATCTGTGTAGTACCACAAAGTAGTGGCTTACCAGGAAGATCCTAACCTGTGTCCATCTTGGAGAGGAGAGCTATTGTGTCTGCCTCACTTCCCTTCTTCCCAGCATTCTGTTCTGTTTACTCCACCTACCTAATTTTCTGTCCTATCAAAGGGCCAAGGCAGTTTCTTTATTAACCAATAAAAGTAAAACAGACAGAAGACCCACCTACATCAACAAACAGTTGTGAACTGTCATGGGGGTGCTGGGAATTGAATCTGGGTCTTCTGGAAGAGTAGCTTGTGCTCTTACCCGCTGAACCATCTCTCCAGCCCTCAGGAAAAATGTTAAGGGTCTGCCACCTGCCAGGCGCTGTCTTAGATGTTGGAGTTTTTGGAACTGTGCCCACAGGAGCTTAGAAGAGAGTAAGGGGTACGCCCTGGAGCTCAGTCAAGGAGAGGAGGCACCCCCATTTTTGGCAGTTCTGCATGGTCGTGCTGTGCTGGATTATCCACTGAGCCCAAACAACCACCATCTTTGAGAGTTCATTTGTGTTCACTTGCAAAAGATCGTTCCAGCTAGGCTAGTTGATGACTGACATCCACTAAAAGAAGGAGGGCCAGAGAGGGTCATAGCACCCTTGGATGAGTATCCAGCCATTCTATAGCCCCTGTGGTAGGCAAGTCTGCCCTAATTGCAGGAGGGGCTAGAGTATATAGGGCAGGGAAGACTGGGTTTGTGTGGCTCTGTCTATGCAACTTTGGGTTTTCCCAAAACCATCATTGTACAGCCTTTTGGGGGACAGCACCCACACTCCTATACGTAACCTCTCATCTACCCTCTGTAAGTAAGCCCAAAACCTCTTTGATTTCCCACACTTTGGTGAAATCATACTCAATTTGTCACTGGTACCTTAGGAGAAGGCCAATACATTGTTTCCATCACCTCTGGGGCAGGACTTTTAGCAACAGGCCCACTCACGGGGGTTTCCTAGGCCACAAGCACCCAGAAGTAGCCAATCATAAGATGTCAGCATCAACTCTGTTTGCCAGCAGGTGATTCTGAGGGGAACTCAGGTTTCGAGGGCTACCCTGGGATCCAGACACTTCTATCAAAGCAATCACTTGATAAATTAGAACAAACTTACAAAGAAATATTGAGAAAAACCTAAGACATAAGGAGCACATGGCCACATGTCTTAGAACCTGCACAGCAGTGACTCTTAATAATCACACATACAAAAAAATGTTCATCAGGTTCTCAATCAGGCATGATCTACATTATGTATATATATTTAAATTTTAAATTATTTATTTTATGGGTAAGAGCATTTTGCTTCGATGTGTGTATGTGCACCATGTATATATGGTACCTTCAGAGGTCAGAAGAGAACAATGAATCTCCTGGAGCTGAAGTTACAGTAGCTTGTGAGCCACCAGGTGGGTGCTGGGAATCTAATCTGGGTCCTCTGAAAGAGCAACCAGTGCTCTTTTTAAAAAAAAAATATTTATTTATTTATTATGTATACAATATTCTTTCTGTGTGTATGCCTGAAGGCCAGAAGAGGGCACCAGACCTCATTACAGATGGTTGTGAGTCACCAGGTGGGTGCTGGGAATCTAACCTGGGTCCTCAGAAAGAGCAACCAGTGCTTATATATATATATATATATATATATATATATATATATATATATAAAATGTATACAATATTCTTTCTGTGCGTATGCCTGAAGGCCAGAAGAGGGCACCAGACCTCATTAATTACAGATGGTTGTGAGCCACCAGGTGGGTGCTGGGAATTGAACTCAAGATCTTTGAAAGAGCAGGCAATGCTCTTAACCGCTAAGCCATCTCTCCAGCCCCCACAACCAGTGCTCTTAACTATTGATGCATCCCTGTGGATATACATACATACATACATACATACATACATACATACTACATGCATACATATTTTTTAAAGGCACGGGTCTCCTGTAGCTGTTAGCTGGCCTTAAACTCACTGTGCAACCAAAGATGACCCTGAACTTGGCATCCTCTTCCTTCCTTCTCTCTGAGTGCCCCACAAGCCTAGTTTATGTATTAACCAGTCCCAGGGCTTCATACAAGCTAGGTAAGCACTCTATCACCGGGCTATATATAGTCGCAGATCTACTGCATACTTTCTTAGACTTTTAATAGAGATCTATGCCAGGTCATTTTAATTCTTCTGCCAAGACTAAGGGTTGGATGGGGGTCAGAGACTGTCTTGATTTCCCCACCTTGCCCTTGTTTGAAACCCACCAAAGTATATAGACATTTGTTGTCTTCAACTTCAAACTTCATGTCGCACCCCCACTCCCTCTTTTTTCCTGCTCTTGGCAGATTTGGCATCTTCTTGCCTGGCTGGGAGCAAAGCATCCTTGGTTCCTCTGTTTTCTAGCTAATGATGAAGTGTGCTGGGAGAGAGTGTGGACAGGCAGAGCAAGCAGTTAGAGATATTCTCTGCAGTGGCCAGGGTACTGGGGTTTTAAGGGTTTTGTACATAAAGCACTAAACCTTTAACAGTCACCCAAATTATGACTCATCCCCAGACAATTTGGGAGAGCAGCACGGATGAGTGAACGCAAAACAGAGAACAATGCACACAGGAGCCGATTGTGTGCGCCTTACAATAAGTGCCATGGGAGTTGAGAGAAGGGAGAGGCGAGTGTGGGCTGGAGCGGTGGGAGAGATTGCAGGCATCAGGAGGCTGCGGAGCAAAAGGAACCGCTACCGGAAGCCGCGAGAGCCATAGAAACGAGTCCACAACTCTACCCTTCCCGCCTAGCAGAGTGACCCCTGGGGAGGCTTTTTGTGCTGGATTGACATAAGGCCAAGCCCAAGAAGGTAGCTGCATGAGTTACTTTCGTTGCTGTGGCAAAATATCTCACAAAATGCTTCACAAAAACCAACAGCTCAAGGAGACAGGCTATTGTGACAGGAAAGTCATGAAGGACATGGTGATTTGGTGAAGAGGACGCTGGTCACATTAAATCCATAGTCACGAAGCTCAGAGAGGTATGAGTGGCGCTCTCTCTGCTGGACCTTTTGCTAAGCCCAGGCAGGGCCTCAGCCCGTGCGAAAACGCTACCCGCTATTAGAACGGTCTTCTCACCTCTACTAACATAATCTAGAAACTTCCCTATGGACATACGGAAAGCCCAGACCTTCTTGTCAAGCTCAGCTGTGTTAACCTCCACAGAGGCTTGGACAAAATGTGGGGATGTGAATCACTCAGGAGAGCACGCCCTAGTCAGAGGCGGTGGGGTTCTTTTGCCTTTGTTGTTCTACCGCAACAGCTTAGTCACCGAGCTCATGAAGACTTTAGCAAACACACATGGTGCAGGGGGACCGGCTACACTCTCACGGCGTTCCCTCAGCAGGACCCCCTGTTACCGGCATCAGGCCTTCCTACTCCTCGCCACTCTAAGTCTGTCACCGTGATTCAGTTGCGTGTTGGGTGGACCCAGGAGCTAGATGGCCTGGGTCTGAAGCAGGACTCCATCGTTCGTTTGTTATAGCATCTTCGGCAGGGTACCTGGCCACGGGGTGCCTCAGTTTCCCTCTTTGTAGAGTGAGGACGGTGAGAGTGGAGATTCCTTGCCTCCCCAAGTTGTTCTGAAGGTTTGCTGAATGATATTGGCAATGTTTTCTCCTGAGTTCCTTTCCTATCTTAGCTCTTGGCTTCCCCTCCTCCTGTTCTAGGCTTTGGTCCTGCTCTCCCCTGTCCCCTGACATTTTCATCTGGCTACCATCCATGGGAGATGACACTTCTCTGAGTGACCCTTCTTTACCCCCTCCCAGGAATCAGAGCTCAGCCTGTCCTGTGTTTCCTGAGCAAGAAGTCACTTTGGGTCAGCTCTGGTCTGTTCACCCACAGGTTGAAGGTACCTCAAGGCAAGGGCTCTGCCTACGTGATTTGCCTACGTAGCCGCAGTGCCTAGCTGGGCACTGGGTGATACACTGGGTGCCAAGAAAGGGATGGTGGAAGGGATGAATTAACAAAGACAGGAAGGAGGAGCCTAGAGGACAGGGTGAGTCAATGCTCAGGATGGCTTCAGGATTTGGCCCAGGTCCAGCCACAGCTGGAGACACCCGTGACTCTAACCGGGTGGGGGTGGGGTGGGTGTGCGGCGGAAGAGCCAGGCAACCTCTCCCACCCTCCTTCTCCCAGTCAAAACCAAACTCCCAACTGCCCCAGAAAGTCTGGCAACTAGAGCTTCCCCAAGAAGAGGCCTTTTGCAAAGGGGATGAGGATTTTTTTTTCTTTTTTCTTTTTTTTTGGTTTTTCAAGACAAGGTTTCTCTATGTAACCTGGGGTCCTATCTTGAAATTTGCTCTGTAGAGCACACTGGCCTCAAACTCTACAGAGATCTGCCTGCCTCTGCCTCCCAAGTGCTGGAATTAAAGGTACCTGCCACTGCCTGCCTGGGAAGAGGCTTTTTTTTTTAATTGTACATAAAATTCCTATTTTTTTTTATTGTAAATAAAATCCCTAATTTAGCTGAACAATTCTCTTCTGGGTCTCTTTAAGTTAGAGTAAATCCAGACAAGAGTACCAAGGATCTTATACACCAAAATATGATACCCTGAGGCTTGACCCATCAAAAGCTGCCCCTGGGAGAAAGGAGACGTGCCCACCCTGCTTGGCAGTTAGTACAGCAGGAGCTGCTTGCTCATTGCCTGAGGTCAGGCGATTGATGCAATCGATATTAATGAGTAAACGATTGCCAGCCTTTCTCTCCGCTCCTCACCAGCCACCAGACCAAGGGAAAGAGCTTCCCTCGGAAGGAGTCTGCAGCGGGTGAACGGCTGGGATGTGCTCAGATGGGATCAGCAGCAGCCCAGCCGCTGTGCGGTTGTTGCGCAAACTTCCTGAAACAAAGGGAGGAAGGCAGCAGCAGCTTGTCCCTTCTTGAGCCAACGGATTTGAAACATGAACCCAAGTGAGAGCAGTTTACACACACACACACACACACACACACAGTGGGGGGGGCGGGGCAGGAAGCCGGTGTAACAAGAACTCAGCTTACAAGGGTAAAGCAGGCAGGCTTGGGTCTTCAACACAGGAAGTTGTAGCTGTGCTCATACAAGTCAAGAGCTGAGGTCTGAAGGCTGATTCTGAAGTATTGCTTCAAACGGAAGCAAATGAGTAGAGGTGGCAGTGATGAGGTAGAGTCAGGGGACCTGACAGCGACTCTCAGAGGTCTGGTTGTTCCCTGATGGAGTCATCACACAGGGTTCCTCAGACATCCATAAAACAAACAAACAAACAAACAAATAAGTAAGAGAAGATTTTTAAGTTCCTTAGCTGGATTTTTACCTAATAAGCACTCAGAAAATACATGATTTGTCCTAGCTAGTTTTATGTCAATTTGATACAAGATAAGTCATCTGGGAGGAGGGAGCCTCAACCAAGAAAATGCCTCCAGAAGATCTTGCTGTATGTAAGCCTATAGGGCATTTTCTTAGTGATTGATGAAGGAGAGCCCAGCCCATTGTGGGTGGGGCTCTCCCTGGTCAGGTAGTCCTGGATTCTATTAGAAAGCAGACTGAGCAAACCATGGGGAGCAAGCTAGTAAGCAGAACCCTTCCAAGACTTCTGCATCAGCTTCTGCCTTCAGGCTCCTGACTTCCTCAGTGATAGTCTATGGTGGAAATATAAGCCCAATAGACCGTTTCCTTCCCTAGTTGCTTTGGTCATGGTGTTTCATCACAATAGAAACCTTAACCAAGATGTTCGCTTCACCCTTTCTGAACAGGGACCCAACTTAATCTACATTAATTATTGAATCCCAAAGGATGGGTACCTCAGTGATAAAGCCGTTTCCTAGTGTGTGCAAGGCTCTGGGTGTGATCCTCAGCACTGAGAAACAAAAACATGCCTCTCCTATTGTAAGTAACAAATCCATACTCCCCTTGGCATAAGAGTAACACTGTTAATTCTTAGACAGCGAGGGACCGGGATGGACCAAGTCAATGGAATAATGAGTACTGAAGATGGAGTTTGGCTAAGCTATGACCAGAACCACCCTGAAGTCCTTGTCCAGATGAACCTTATGGCTTCTGCCATTAGCTGGCTGGTATCAGAACATACTGCCCTGACTTTTTGGGGTTTAGACACCAGACCTTGGATCCCATTCTCTACCATGGCACCACCCTTACTGAAATCCATGGCACTAGCGTGATGATGCCCTAAAAGGCTTTCCTCATAACCCCTGCTCTTTAAGGGCCTCACTCCGGATACCAAACCCTGGAATAGACTATTGTCATGCCTGAGTCCCAGGCCACACCTAGATGCCAGGGAATCTGGAAAAGAAGTATCTGTAATCTGCATCTTCCTGGAAGATGCTCCACCATCCCCCTAGATACAGGGAGCCATCCTGCACAGATTGACTTCAGAGACTGGGCAACCTCCAAACAGCACACAGCTTCTGTATGAGTATTTGGGCTTTTGGCCAGAGTGGCAGAAAAAGGCAACAGCTTTGTGGAGCCTGAAAGGGACTGAACTCAGATCTCACTCAGCTTCCCTTCTCGAGAAAAAGCAGGGGAAACAAAAACATGGCTGTTATTGAGGCCTCTACCCAGCTCAATTCAACCTTTTCCTAGACCCACAAAAAGCTCCCCCTTGCCGGAGAGACTATTCTACCACTGGGTTATAGCACACTTCTCAGAAATGAATTACACCATTTTGTAAATCTTGTCATTGTTATGATCTGCTGGCCAGGTCTGTCATCTGGGTACGCTGTCCCTTTAAAAGACAAGACCCACCCACTTCCAACCCCCTCTTTTCCTCTGAGGGAAGTGGATATCCCAATTTCCTGCCTCCTCCAGCCTGTGTTCTCTCTCTTTCTGTCTCTCTCCTGAAGAGGTAACTACTGTCTCTCCCTCTCTCCCCTTCCCTCTCTCTCTATTTTTCTCTCTCCCTCTCTCTATTTCTCCCCTTCTTCCCTTCCCTTTCACTCCATAGCCTACTAAATAAACTCTATACCCAAACTCTCTCGGCATGATGTATCTGTCTGTCTCTCACCCACACAGTCTCCCACCCACTGAGGTGACTTGCCAAGGCCTCACAGGACTCGCTGAGGCCTGGGAAACCCGCTGAGGCTTTGGGTCACCCACCACGGCCCCTCATGGGACTGGCCTCCCCCCCCCCCATCCTTATATCTTTAAAAAAGAATAACAGTCCTGTTCCCTGTGATAAGAACAAAAATGCTATTCACTAAAGAGTTGACAAATATTTGTTACTGTCTGCTGGGCCCTAAAGGGACAGAGAGAACAAAGACATGCCTGTGTCTCGGAGCAGAAGGTCATATCCAGGTGGGAAGGCTTACAGAGATGAATGAGGAATGTCCCCCTGGGTCAAGGGCACTTGAATATTTGGTCCCCAGTTGGTGGCCCTGTTTGCGTATGTTTAGGAGGTGTGGCCTTGCTGGAGGAAGTATGTCACTGAGGGTGGGCTTTGAGAATTTAAAGACTCAAATCACTTCTAGTTTGTTCTTTCTGCTTTGTGCTTGCAATTCACCATGCAAGCCCTCAGCTTCCTGTTTCCTGTTACCACGCCTCCACTCTACCATCATGGATGTTAACCCTCTAGAACAGAGGCTCTCAACCTGTGGGTTGCAACCCTTTCCACAGCGGTCACCTAAGACCATTGGGAAACACAGATATTAACATTATGATTCATCACAGTAGCAAGTTACATTTATGAAGTAGAAACAAAAATAATTTTATGGTTGAAGGTCGCCACAGCATGAGGTGCAGTATTAAAGGGCGCAGCATGAGGAGGGTGGAGAGCCACAGCTCTAGAACCTAAGCACAAACTCTTCCTTCTGTCAGCTGCCTTGGTCTTGGTGTTTTATCACAGCAATAGACAAGTCACCAAGACAGGAGGTGACTTGGTAAATTGGTCTTGACATGAATCTGTTCTTAGCCGTGGAGAAGAAGAAGAGAATCTTCCGGACAGAAGGAAGGGTGAGTGAGAGAAGAAATAGAGTTAAGGAGTCACCCCGTGTCGGCCTCTTTTCTAGTGCTGTGATAAAGTGCCATGACAAAGGTGTCTGAAAAAGGAAGGATTTATTTTGGACTTCCGGGTCCAGGGGGCTACGGTCATAATGACGATGAGGTCAGCACAGTGGCAGAGAGCAGATCCAGCAGCTGGGAACTCACATCTCGAACCACGAACAGGAAACAGAGAAAGCAAACTGGGAATGGAGTGTGGTTTTTAAAACCTCAAAGCCCATCCTCAGTGACATACTTCCTCCAGCAAGGCCATACCTCCTAAACCTACCCAAATGGCCACCAACTGGTGACCAAGTGCTCATTCAAACTACTGTACTGAAGAAGCATGGTGTGTGGGGGAGAGAGCAGTCAGAAGACAGCATGTGTATGGTGTGCATGGAGTGGAGTGGGAATTGCTGATGAAGTCTGAAGATCTTTGAACATTTCTCTGAGGAATGGATGCTGAGGTCATTAGGTTTCACCAAATGTTTTTTAGTTTTTTTAATTAATTTTGCAATGTGGGTAAATATACACAACATAAAATTTATCATTTTAGCTACTTGTGTGTGTATGTTTGATGTATGTTTATGTATATGTTCGTGTGTGGTGCAGGTGGAAACCAGTTGTGTATATCAGATGTCACCTTCCACTGTATATTGCTTTAAACTTTTTATTTAGATGAATGGATTTAGATGGAGTCTCAGTCTCTTTCTCTCTCTCTGGTTTTTTTTTTTTTTTTTTTTTTTTTTGAGACAAGGTTTCTCTGTGTAACTCTGGTGTTGAAGGAGCTGCGGGCTGCATTCCTGCCACCCAGCTCCTGGCCACCTGGCTAGCTTATGCCCCAAAATAACAACACACAAACTGTATTCATATAAATACTGCATGGCCCATTATATCTAGCCTCTTCTAGGCTAATTCTCATGTATTAATTTAGCCCATTTCTAATAATCTGCATAGCACCACTAGGTGCGCTTACCGGGAAAGATTCAGCATGTCTGACCTGGCGGCTGTCTGCATCGCATCTGGCTCTGAGAGGAGCTACCCTGCATCTGAGCTCACTTCCTCTTCCTCCCAGCATTCTGTTCTGTTTACTCCACCCACATATGTTCTAGCCTATGAGGCTAAGCAGTTTCTTTATTAATTAACCAATAACCTTCCTTCATCACTCTGGCTGTCCTGGAACTCACTCTGCAGACTTGGCTGGTCCCAGAGTCACAGAGATCCTCCTGCCTCTGCCTCTCGAGTGCTGGGATCAAAAGCATGTGCCACCACTACCCAACTAGATGGAGTCTCTTTATTGAGCCTGGAACTCACAGATTGGATAGACTGGCTTGGCTAGTGAGCTCTGGGGAGAGAAGCATGACACTATGTCCCTCCCCCCTTTTTACATAGGTTTTAGGGACCTAAACTGGAGTCCTTACAGTTAAGCAGCAAATACTTAACTCACTGAGCTCTCTCCCCAACCCCATGATAACTATTTTAAAATGTACAATTCAGTGTTTCACACGTGTTCAGGTCATGCACACTCATCTCCACCACCTTTGCAGTTTCCCAAAAAGAAATTCTGCATCCTTCCCCTCTCCCCATCCTCTGTCTGCTGCCACCCCACTTCCTAAGTCACAGGGTGCAGAAGAAGCAAGTTGGTGTGACTTTACAGAAGGCAGCTCTGGCTACCTCATCAAAGATGGGCTAAAGGGCCTGGGATAGGAAGCAGGCTCAGCGAGTTCCAGGGGAGCAAGGAGGCCTAGTGAGGCCCGGAGCAGATGAGAAGGGTAGTGAGGGGGTACCTCAGAGTGCTTGGTTAGTTGTTAAAGTTCAGGGGCACCCATGGGATTAAGATGTCTTTTTCTATTTTCTATTCACTGTCTTGACACACACACCCCTGCCCCATCTTGTATGAGGAAGGGAGGAGATAATGATCTTATAAAATTGATTTTTAAATGATTCGCTATCAGTTCACAATGGTTTCAAAACCACAGGCCGTTTGGCGGGTGATTTACGTCCTCACATCGTGAAGGTGAAATGTTGAGAACACCTTGGAGGACCAGAATTGACCATTGCATACTTTGATCGATTTCCTAGAAGGGAAATAATTGTCAGGAACATTTTGCACTTAGTAATATGTAGTGGCAATTCAAAACAGTTCCTATGCTAGGAAAAACTATTCAAGGCTTGTATACTGGTTGGTTTTGTGTGTCAACCTGACACAAGCTAGAGTCATCAGTGAAGAAGGAGCCTCGGCTGAGAAAATGCCACAATGAGATCAAGTTGTAAGGTACTTTCTCATTTAGTGATCAATGTGGGAGAGCCCAGGTCATGGTGGGTGGTGCCATTCCTGGGATGGTGGTCCTGGGCTCTATAAGAAAACAGGCTGAGCAAGTCAGGGGAAGCAAGCCAGTAAATAGCGCCCTTCCATGGCCTCTGCATCAGCCTCTGCCTCCAGGTTCTTGTCCTGTTAGAGATCATGTCTTAACTTCCTCCAGTTATGAACAGCAATGCTGAAGTGTAAGGTGAATAAACCCTTTCTGCCCCAACTTGCTCTATGGTCATGGTGTTTCCTCACAGCAATAGAAACCCTGACTAAGACAGCTTGTGTTCAGAAGACGGTTGGCTACATACAGGAACTGAAGTAGGTTCCAGAAGATGTGAGTTCTAGTCCAGCAGTGCCTATTCACAGATGTGTGACCGCAGGTGAGTTTTGTCCTCCCTACATATGTTTCCTCTTTTTTTTTTTAAATTAATAATTTATTTCACTTTATTTTATATGCATTGGTGTTTTGCCTGCGCACATGTCTGTGTGAGGGTGTCAAGTCCCCTGGAGCTGAAGCTCCAGACAGTTGAAAGCTGCCGTGTGGGTGCTGGGATTTGAACCTGGGTCCTCTGGAAGAGCCCATCTGGCTCCTAATTGCTAAGTCATCTTTCCTGCCCCATCATTTTCCTCTTTCGCAATTCTTGTGAGAATCCAGTGAGAAGATTGCCGTAGGGTGCTAAGTGTGTGACCCTTATCAAGTGCTCAGTTTGTGTAGACTATTGTCATTTTTCTATATAACGGTGATTGTCACAGTCCTCCAAGACGTCTATAGGTCCCCTGGTATCACAAGTCCCTGATATAACATGGTGAGGTATTTGGAGAAAGCCTGTAGATGTCTTTCAGTACCCTTCATCTCATCTCTAGATTATTTATGACAGCTAATTATTGTCAGGGTCTCTGTCCTTCCCAGTCCTTGTTCTGCCTGGTTCCTGCAGTTGTTAAGTCCCAAAGAAATCACACAGAGGTCTACATTAGTTATAAGCTGATTGGCCCATTAGCTCAGGCTTCTTACTAACTCTTATAACTTATATTAACCCATTATTCTTGTCTGTGCTAGCCACATGGCTCGGTACCTTTTTTTTCAGTGAGGCAATCACATCTTGCTTCTTCTGTGGTGGGCTCACAACTGCAGAAAAAGCTTCCTTCTTCCCAGAATACTCCTGTTCTCATTGACCCGCCTCTACTTCCTGTCTGATTGTCCCGCCTATACTTCCTGCCTGGCTACTGACCAATCAGTGTTTATTTAAAATATAATTGACAGAATACAGACCATGGTCCCACACCAGCTAATACACTATAGACACTGTATAGTTGTTTATTGCATTGTTTAAGAAAGGGTGACGACAGTCCTTACATGTCAAATACAGATGTAATTTCAGCAAAATACACCTTTAATTATGTATAGGCATGTGTGTTCATATATGGGTACGTGCATATGAGTACAGACACCCAATTAGGCTAGAAGTATTAAATGCTCTAGAACTATAGTTACCGCCAGTTGTCAGCTGTCTAACATGGATGCTGGGAACTGAACTCAGGGCCTCTAGAAGAGCAGCAAGTGCTCTTAACCATGGAGTCATCTCTCCAGTCCTGACAGGTGTCACTTTTGAAAGTTTTTACACTTATTTATTTTGTATGTGCTTGTGTATTTGGGGGGGGGTACTCATACCACAAAGTGCCTGTGTGTAGGTCAGACGACAACTTGACAGGAATTGGTTCTCATTCCCGACCATGTGGGTCCCAGGGATCAACCTCAGGTCATCAGACTTGGTGAAAATTGCCTTTTCCCATTGAGCCTTCTCACTGGCCCACAATTTTAAACATGTGTTTCCCGCTGTAAGTCAGTTGAATGTGAAGGGCTTGCTCAGCCCTGACACTCTGTACTTTTGAGTAATCTTGGAAGGGAGACGGAACTCCATTCCTGGGTATTTCAAAACTCACACGCCACACCCCTGGTGGGGCTCCCCCTTCCCAGCATGCTCTGCTGCAGTCGTGTGCCAGCTTTGTCTCTTCTCTTCTCACTCACCCTGGTCACATGTCCCCCCACCTGGCCTTCCTTAACAGCTGGGCCATTTCCTTTTCTACCCTCACGATGCCAAGTCCTGCTGACTGAGGCAGTAGAAACGGAATGAGGCCTTCCCCAGAAGCACAGGCTCCTCTCTTTTCTCTAACCATGCCGCTGTCTTCCCAGAGTGGTCACACTGCCTGCCAGAATCCCTTTCCCTTCTGTAGTTCAGCTTGCTCTATAAACTTTACTCATCTGGCCCTTCTTCAGGGCTCACACATTTTGTGAGACTCCTATGCTCATGCATGTAATTAAGTATGATTTTTCTCCTGTTGATTTGTCTTATATCAATTTAATTTGTAACTCAGACAAAGAACCTAGAAGGATGGGTAGGGTCTTTTCTATGCCTCTCTTACAGTTTTATTTGTTTTTTGTTTGTTTGTTTGTTTTGCTTTGCGGGCAAATCTATTGGGCTTGACATGTATCTAATGGACTAACTGATTAGAGAATCAGATGCTTGTCAAAGAAAACCACTTTAAATGCTTTTAAAATTTCCAATTGGCACTGAGCATCATGTTCCATGAATGGACTCGTGAAGCTGCTATGTCGACCCCTATATTGTTGGTTACTTCTCAGGTCCTAACAACTTCCACTGTCATTAGTAGGTAAACTGTCCTCCAGGTGCCATGGTGGTCCTCCAGCTTAAGAGCAATAAGCAGTTGGCTCCTTTCCCAGGACCTGATACTGTGTCGAGTGCACAGTAGGCATTCGATAGCTGCTTGTATCTGGAACCCGCAGCAAAAATAAAGTTAGTCCCTTTAGATCATTAACCCCAGAAGCTGTCTTGACTTGGTTCCTTCTGTGGCTGACTCCTTGGTCTGAAGAAACAAGACTTCAGACTTCATGAGCTACTGTCCGTGGATACGTCCACCTGTATTCCTGGTGTAGCCCTCAGTTCTGGTGTGGTCGACAGCTGATGGAGAGGATGGTCAGTGGTGTGGAGGACATGGACACTTCATCAGAGCCTCCTCTTGCACTGGTTTCTGTGTGCGGGCAAAATTCTAGAACCAGATAGTGTATGTGGGAAAGTCAAGTCAGAAAGCAATCACATGCTTCAGAGTTCTCTGATGGGAGGTCTGTGAGTAGCAGGAATGTTGAGGACGCTTATATTTGTTAGCAAGAAAGTGTTCTTCTGAATGGCAGAGATTCTGCCCTGAGTCCTTGTTTAGTCAGACTTGGATTCTCCTTATTCAGAGGAGTCAGGACTGCCCTGTTGCTAAAAGGTTCTTTTTGTTTGTTTGTTCATTTGTTTGTTTTGTTTTTGTTCTTCCAGACAGGGTTTCTCTGTGTAATAGCCCTGACTGTTCTGGCACTCACTCTGTAGACCTGGCTGGTCTCAAACTCTCAGAGATCTGCCTGCCTCTCTGCCTCCTGAGTGCTGGGATAAAAGGCATGCACTACCACCACCATCGGTAGAAGGTTCTTTCTACATCCTCCCTCCAATCCCTCTAACAGCTGTGTGGGAACAAGTCTGAGTCCATAAGGAAATAATGGAAGAATAACAGTCAAGCCTCATGAATGTTCCCCTGTTGTTTCAGATCCTTCCCTGGAACTCTGGATGTAATGGCCTGTCCTGTCCCTTTAAGAGACAAGCTCCACCTACTCCCTCCCCTGTCCACTGAGGCAAGCAGATCTTCCTTCTGCTTCCAGTCTGCAAGTCTTTCCTTTCCATCTCTCTTTCCCAAAGAGGTAGCTTCTGCCTCTCTCCCTTATTCCCACTTCTCCCCTTCTCCCCTCCTCCCCCTCTCTGTTTCTCTCTCTCTCTCTTTCTCTGTCTCTCTCTCTCTGCTCTTCTTCCTTCTCCCTTTACCCCCTTTCCCTTTCCCCTCCATAATCCACTAAATAAATACCCACTTTCTCTACATGGCATGCCTAATAGGTCTCTGTCTCTCAGCCACTGCATGGCTCCCTGATAGAGACTGGCTGCCTTCATGGCCCGCCGTGTTCTCATGCCCACTGCCCATTGCCATCACTTGGGGATGTACGGCATTTTATTTTCACGATAACATTGGTGCTTGTGACTCAGCCAGGCTCTCTCTACGTTCCATCCGGCCCGAGGAAATGTGGAACCCTGGGCTCAAGAACCAGGTTTCTTTATAACAGCTCTGGGTTCTATCTGCCTGAACACACACCAGCAGCTTCGGTGGTGAGTTTTCCCCTTCCAGTCAGCCATCCACAGCCTTCACGGCTACAGTTGAGCCCTTCGCTGACATTCATCTCTGGTTGCTTTTCATAGCTAAAAATGTAACTGGACAACCCAGGGTTAGTCCTCCGATGCTAGCTGTTCTAGCTGTGTGGTGCATTCGATTTGGGGTCCCAAGTTCCTTGGAGTTTTCTTTCTCCCTTTGGACCACTCGTAAGTAGTTCCCGTCATGAGAGACTGCTTGGAGTGACCTCTAGCCTCTCTGGCTTTTGAGTCTCCCATATCAGAGCCAGTCAGGCTTTAACATCCCGCCTGTAGAGAAGGAGTCGTCCCTCTATAGGCTCTGTGGTGTTTTCACGTTTTCAGCTATGGTATAAACCCTCAAACTCTCAGCTGCCCACCTGTGAATGCTCTGCCAGGGTCCCACCAGCTCTGCTTTTCCCTGCCACCACTACTGCTGGTCCCACCGAGACTGACAAGATTAGTCGGATCCACGAGGCAGCTGTTTTCAATTCCAGCCTTTGCTCCCTGCTGCGACTTGTGGTGCGGTGGCTGGGTGACAGGGCGGATCACGCCTCTGGGTCTCTCTTGTTATGTTTAAAACTCCTGTGGCTCAAAAAATGTGGCTTTTCCATACAACACGTGACCACCACCATTTTGACTGAGGTTAGGTGACCTTACTGCCACCCGTAACTGAGGTCAAGTGACCTCACCGCCATCTTAACTGATGGCCAGGTCAGGTGACCAAGTCCCACCATCTTTACTGAGGCGTACCCTGCCTGGTCCCCCGGTTTACTTATGTTTTTGTGTCTAAATTCCTCTTGTTGACCCTGTTTACATGTGTGTTTTGTGCAGTGGCATGCCTTTGGTAGGGCCCACCAAGAGCATCCACTTCACCCAATTCCTGTTCACTGTGTGTGTGTGTGCATACATGTAACTTAAATGCACCTATGTTTACTGTTAAATGTTATAATTGCCTGTTCATTGTATCTCATTCCAGACTACAATGCAATAAGTCTCATGTTTTAAACTGGTATATACTTTTAAGTATCTTACAAAAATACTTTATATTTAATTCAACCCTGCTTTGAAATATAGTAAGCTGTTCTCTGCTATCGTCTGTTCCACCATTAAGCTTTATTGTAAACAGTTTTCTCTTTTGTTTTTTACAAGTATAAATCCTACCTGTTAAGTTCAGAGCCAATACAGTCAAGCTTGGACCCAGCTCTCCAGGAAGATTCTATACAGTAGTTATACCTGATAAACAGCCCTCAACTGCTCAGAGATCTGGGGAATATGGCATTTAAATATTTAATTATTAAAAATCATTTTATAACAAAAAGAGACAGGTTGGCTCCTAGCAGCAGCACTCTATTTCCTCCAGAGAAGACAGAAGACAAATGGGCACAGAACAACGTCCATCCGCAATTCACTTCAACTGCCAAGCACTGACCACTGGGCAAAACTGCCTTTCATCTAAGCTGAAGATCTCCAGACAGATTTCTTAGCCCACAGGATCTTCTGGAGCCTGGCAGGCCCTGCACTAAATAGCAAAAGGCAAATACGACCCTCAATGACCATGCAGGCCCCTGAGGAGCAGCTCTAGGTACCAACCAAGTCAGTTCTCTGTTGTTTTTTAATCAATAACTCAATTAAATTTTATTCTTCTCAAAGATCTCTGGTGCAGTTTGACAACTGAGAGGTTTTATTGGTTTAAAAGGACAGCCTCACCAAACAAATTTCAGCAAAATATAAATATAAGTTATAAAGGTGTGAGAACAAGTGCACGCCATCAAGTTTCTCTCTCATGCTGCCTTTCATAGTCTTAAAGGTACTTGCATTATGCAAAATTAGCTGTCACAATCATTCTGATATAAATATGCTACTGTTTATACAATGTATATGTATAAACTTATGTTTTCACAAGCCGAAAGAATTCTTGCAAGTTCCAGGGAGCTAAATTGAAGGATCCACCTTAAACACATCAGATACACCCTTCTCAACTCCCTGATCCTAAATTTTTTTATCCCTAAACTTAACTTTGTCCTTTGTTCTGCCAATACCTTAAACAGGTGTAAGAGACACCAGACATTACCATACCATAAACACTGGACAGGAGCAAAGAGACCAGCCACCCCAGGATGTGACCAGCACCCAGCCTTCTCAGGATCTCCCCCAAGACAATACCCACAAATAAGCAGAAAGAGTCTTGAGAATCCTTTAACCTGTTGTGCCTAACCTCCCTCCTTTTTATTATAAAAAAGAGATGGTAATGTAATGGTCTGTCCTGTCTCTCTGTCTCTCTCTCTCTGTTTTTTTGAGGCAGGGTTTCTCTGTGGCTTTGGAGCCTGTCCTGGAACTAGCTCTTGTAGACCAGACTGGCCTCGAACTCACAGAGATCCTTCTGTCTCTGCCTCCCGAGTGCTGGGATTAAAGGCATGCACCACCACCGCCCGGCCTGTCCTGTCTCTTTAAGAGATAAGCCATGCCTGCTCCTTCCCCTGTCAGCTGAGGCAACCAGATCTTCCTTCTGCTTCCAGCTTGTGAGTCAACTTCTGCCTCTCTCCCTTCTCCCCACTTCTTTCCTTCCCTCCCCTCTCTCTCTGTCTCTGTCTCTGTCTCTTTTTCTCTCTGTCTCTCTGTCTCTGTCTCTCTCTCTCTGCCTCTCTCTGCTCTTCCCCCTTCTCCCCTTACCCCTTTTTCCTTTCCCTTCCATAACACAATAAATAAATACCTATATTCTCTGCATGGCATGCCTCTGTCTTTCAACCACCATGCAGCTCCCTATCTGGGACCTGGCTGCCTTTGTGGCCCACCATGGTCTCTTGCCTGCTGCTGTCCCTTGGGCAATGGTGCTGTTTTATTTTTACCATAACACCAGATATTCCCCATCCCGATCCAGTAGGAAGAGGGGGATGGAGTGGGAGTGGATGATCTAGTTCTGCTCCTCTTGAGACCCTGAAACTTGGGTAGTTAAATGTTTTGGCTGTTTCTGTGCACATGTATATATACAGGTGTATGTATGTTTCTGTGCACATGTATATATACAGGTGCACACGTGTATGTACAGCTGCATATATGGAGGCAAGAAAAGGGTATCATTGTTTGGGGGACATCTAGCTTCCTAGGTAAATGCTGAGGTCTGAACTCTGGTCTTTGTGATTGTGTAACGGGTATTAAAAACTACTGAGCCATATCTCTAGCCCTTGGGTTGTTTTGTTATTGTTGTTGAGACAGAAGCTCACTATGTAGCCCTCACTGGCATGGCACTTGCTATAAAGATCATGCTAGTCTCAAAGTCACAGAGGCCTTCTTGTCTTGTATGCTCCACCACTTGGGGCTTTGCAGTGGTGAGTGAGGTGGGCAGTTGCAGGCTGATCTGTGGACTATGGCGGCAGGACCCTGAGAAACTCACAGTGACACACGTGGTGCTTAAGATACAGGCAGCTTCACCTGCAGAGAGAGCTGGGAGCTTGTGGCAGACATTAAAGAGCGATTAGGAGAAAGAAGGAGGAGGTTTCCCCAACCTTTTTCATGGCTTTCTTCCCCACGCAGGAGACTCAAAGGCCTTTTCCACATCATCTCTCTTTTCTTACAGGGGTCAGGGTGGTGGTGGTGAGTGGCGGGAGGCGGGATCCTCCTGCCCTTAGCTCCTCCCCCTGGCCACACCCTTTCTGAACTGTTCTTGTCTCTCTACAAGTCTGCCTCTTTTGTCACGATCAAGGACTACTCATCTTTTTAAGCCCAGGTCCCCTATAACTCCCTTTTACCTGGTCATGGTTGCTCTTGTCTATAGTCCCAGCCCTTGGGAGACTGAGAGCCCAGGATCACTGTGAATTTAGGACCAACCTGGAATACACAGTGACCTGAATGCCAGCCTGGACTGGTTAGCGAGCTGTAAAGACCAGATACATAGGGAATCAGAGGCCCCTAATGGGTCCGTGGCAGAGCAGAGGGCTCAAGCCAGATCTGCAATCTTCCCAGGACTGAGTCCTGCTCCAGTTCTTACGCTGTGTGTGTGACGCAAGCCCATGGGGAAAAGCCATCTTTTGGTTAGTTATAACTAAAGTGGGTCATGACACTCAGGACAAAGAATTCAGACTGTGTAGCAAACTTCAGAAAATCAGGGGTATCCATGATGTCAAGCAAGTTTCTATAACACACGTGAGCAGAATTTTCAAAGCAGATGATTTGCCTGCAGAATATTAACCTCGCCCTGCTGCCACCGTCATTGAGTGATCTATTTCAGGCCCCCTTCTGTTCTCTCTCAAAGTCACCCTTGGATGCCATTGATCCCATCAGAATTCTTGGCAGGCTGCAGCCGATCTAGACTGCAGAGACAGAAATATTGGTAGGTTGGTAGGTTAAAGACTGTTCTGGGTGAGGTCAGGGGAGGTGACTGTGGGTCAAGTGCTTCCATATATAGCCAGGGCAGCGCGTATCTGTAACCGCAATATTGGAGGGGCAGACAGGTGGATCCCAGGGGCTAGCTGGTCTACCAGTCTGCTAAAACAGAGGGCTCCGTGTTCAATGGAGACCCTTTGTCAAAAGAGCAGGGTGGAGAGTGTTAGATGAAGACCAACACTAAAACATCAAGGTCTGGTCTTCATGCGTGCATATGTGCGCACACACGCACACATGCACGCACGCACATGCAACTGCACCACGGGCTTTCTCGCAAAGTTCTGAACCCTGTGACTAGAGACAGTGTGCACCATCAAATGTAAGGGTAGGGTGGCTGAAACCTGGGCAAGTGGTCTCTAGGTACAACTTCAGGACCAATATTGTGCTGCATCTTCCTGCCCCATCCTTCTCCCATCACCCCAGGGCACCATTTTTATAGTCAGAAGTGGGGTTCACAGACAGCCTCTTAACCCACTGTGACCCAGGCTTGAGGGCAGAATGATTAAGCTCCCGTCGCAACTCTGCCTTCTTCTAATTATATGACCTTCATAAGGTCACCTCCCTTTCTGAGCCTTTGGGCCTGTTTTTTGTTTGTTGTTTATTAATAGAATATTGCTATGTAGCTCAGGCTAACCTTAAACTGCCTGTTGGGTGCAGAGATGTTAGGTACAAGCTGCTCTAACTGGCTCTCGAGCTTTTTAGCAATCACCGGAGATTTATACTGATGGCATGGGAGCCCCTGTGCCAGGAATAGAAACACACATGCTAGATTCCCAGAGTGCCTTGGCAGACAGGTGCTGGAGTCCTGCCTGCACAGCTTCTATAACCTTCTGATCCTCCACCCTCAAGGGACACCAGACTTCTCAGAGTTTGGCAAACACTGCAGGTGGTTGTCTCTTGGTCGCTTGTCCAGAGCCCCATGACGTCAAGTGGGATGAGAAGCCAACTGCAAAAGAGTACACTGAGACGGCGAAGGCTGTCGCCCTGACCCTGCCACGAACTTCACCCATGGTCCTGGGTGAGCTCAGCCAGCAGCTGCTCCTTCCACGCTTTGGTGTCCTCACCTGGAGAGCAGGCCAGCCTCCAGGACTCCTGCCAAGGGAAGACGAGCTAACACTTCAAAGGTGTTTAGTGTCAGCCTGGAACTTGCCAAACACAGGATAAATATTAGCGATGGCTTGGCAGGGCCCAGCAGAGCTTTGTCCTCCCACATTCTCTCCACGTCTGGACAGCAGGGAAAGGCTTTATGCATAGCCCCATCGCTTTCTGTCTCCTTAGACACCAGCTGCTTGCTTTCCCGTGTAATCAAGTGTTCTGGATTTGGGAAATGGTACCAGGTCAGGGATCCTTCTGGTGTATTTTGAGTTAAAGTTACTTTGGGAACTGTGTGACTGTTGATGAGGGTGGTTTGAGGTAGCTGGAAGGGTGACAATGCCTAGCTGCTTTAGATAGTGCTCTTAATGGAGGATGGATGGCTGCCATCTAGATCACAGTTTCTCTGAACAGGAAGTGGGATCAGAGCTTGTTTGGATCTCTGGTTTTCATACATTTTGATGAGTAAAGACTCATCTCTTTGAGTGAAGGTTTACCCGAAAAATGCCTCAGCAGAACTAAGCTGAATGAAACAGCCCTCAGCTGCCGAATCTCCAACCCTTGGCAGTTCCAGACATCTGAGCAATACCCTCCAGAGAGCTGAATCGCATCCCATCTCAGAAACCAGTTGGAGGGGGCTGGAGAGATGGCTCAGAGGTTGAGAGCACTGACTGCTCTTCCAGAGGTCCTGACTTTACGGTGTGTAACTCACAAACCACTTGGTCAGAGGTCAGGAGCTGTGTCCTTCTAGAACCACTTTTCATTCTTTTCCCTGTTTGAATCCCAGAGAAGCTGATTCCCAGTAACCGTATCTACATGCCCTTGGCCCTCTGGTTTCTTACTGAGTTCTGGCCATAGGATGACAACCAGAAAGAGTCAAGGTCGGTTCTCTTTCTGCCTGGCCTGCCTGCTTTCCTCCACCAGAAGCAGAGCCTCCCTCTGTGGCTTTGATTCATCACTTTCCCTACTTTGTTCTGTCAGCACTGGGGGTGGTGCCCACTTTCTCTTTCTTGTCCCAGCGACCTGAATTCATTTCCTGCCTGATTGACTTCCCTAAGCTCCCATCTTCCACTTTTTAAGCGGTGCTTGATTAAACTCTTTTCAGATTTCTCAGTTGATCCATGTTCTTTCTTATGCATCCTTCTACCCTTCGAGTCATTCATCCATCCTTTCTTTCATTAATCCATCCACCCTCCCATCCATCCATCCATCCATCCATCCAGCCATTCATCCATCCATCCTCCCATCAATCTATCCATCCATCCATTTACTAATCCTTCCGTTCATCCATCTGTCCGTCCGTCCATCTGTTTATCCATCCATCTATCTTTCTATCCCTCCATCTTCAGAAGCACAGGACAGGCGTCAATGTAAAAGCTCAATACATTCAGCAAATACTAAGCACCTACTGTTTGTTAAGTGGCCAGTACCAGGCTCTGTGCCAGGGAATAATAGGAAAGTCAAACATGGCCTCTGTTCTTTATAAGCTGACAGTACAATTCAGCAGTGTGTTCACTAACCTTTTGATGAGAACAACTTAAGAAGAGACTTCTTGTTGTGGGATAATTTTTTTTAATTTCTTTATTATGTATACAATATTCTGTCTGTGTGCATGCCTGCAGGCCAGAAGAGGGCACCAGACACCATTACAGATGGTTGTGAGCCACCATGTGGTTGCTGGGAACTGAACTCAGGACCATTGGAAAAGCAGGCAGTGCTCTTAACCTCTGAACCATCTCTCCAGCCCCCGTGGGATAATCTTTTTGAACACTGTGAAGACATGTCTTTGCCAAGGTGTCTTCTGATTGGTTTAATAAAGAGCTGAATGGCCAATAGGTAGGCAGGAGAGAATAGGCAGGACTTTTGGGGTAAGAGAGGAAGTGGGGAAGAATCTGAGTTACATGAGAGTCGCCAGTGAGACATGGAGGGAGTCGGACATACAGAACAAAGGAGAGGTAAAAAGTCGCATGGCAGAACACAGATTAATAAAAACAGATTAAGTTATAAGATCCAATGGGACAAGCTTAAGCTAAGGCCAAGCTTTCATAAATAATAATAAGTCTCCATGTCATTATTTGGAGGATGGTGGTCCTGACAAGAAAGACTCACGGCAGTTTCTTTTGGATTTTGGTTTTAGAGATCTTGGTTCACGGTCATTTGGCCTTGTTGGAGTAGGCCTGTGTTAAAGGCAAAGCATCATATTGGAAAGGAGTCTGTGGAGCATGGATGGCTGCCTCCTGATGGTCAGAAAGCAGAAAGGAGGAGAAACCAGAAGGAGCCAAGGTGGGATATCCCCTTCAAAGAGGCATCTTCCGTGACCCACTCCTCCAGCCAGAATCTACCTCCTCACAGCCCACTTATTATGAATTCACTACTGGGTAAACACATTGATATACCTATTGACCTCCATAATCTCCACCTCTCAATGACTGGATCTACTATCTGAGGACCAAGTCTCCAGCACATGAGCCTGTGGGGGAGCATTTTATATATAAACCTTACCATGAGAAAAGAACAAAAGAGGTACCTCAATCTCCACTAGTTCTTTGTAGCTAATGGGAAGAAAAGGAAGAGAAAGAGGGGGGCAGGAAGGGAGACAGGCAGAAAGACCCTTGAGGATTACTCAGGAAGACTTGAAAAGGAATTAGAAGATGCATTCTGGGCTCTTTTATTTTTTATCATGAAGAAGTTTAAGTCTTTCTGTTTGCCTTCTAACACACACATCCATATGATGTGGGATTACCCTCTGTATGCTGTGAATATGTTTGTTTTTTTCTTAGCATTGGTTAATAAAGACACTTCTTTGACCTGTGGCAGGGCAGAATAGAGCTAGGTGAGAAAACTAAACTGAATGCTGGGAGAAAGAAGGCCGAGTCAGGGAGATGCCATGTAGTTGCCAAAGAAGACAGACACCAGACAAAACCTTACTGGTAAACCACAAGCCTAGTGGTAAAATATAAAATAATAGGAATGGGTTAATTTAAGATATAAGAGTTAGTTAATAAAAAGCCTAAGCTGTTGGCCAAGCAGTGGTGTAATTAATATAGTTTCTGTGTGATTATCTCAGGTCTGGGTGATGGGGAACGAATGAGCAGTCTCTGCCTACATACAGAGGGAGGAAGAAAGGCAGACAGAAGACACATCAGTATCTCCCTCTGAAAGGGGCACCCTGCTAACCAGCTGCTCACCTGACTACATCCCAGGAGGATGGCCCTTTCTAAGTTCTTGAGCTAGCCTGTCCTCACCCTCTGGTCAACCAATGAGGGAACTGAAGTCCGAAATCGAACAGGATCATGGGTAAAGAGAAGCAAGCTAGAAGGGATGTGAAATCATGGCACAAACCCTGCTATGGTTCCAACAGTTTCCCTTTGGGAATGTGTAAGGGCGGAGAATATAGTACAATGTCTCAGAAACCCACAGGGAGCTGACATTAGAGCCGAACCTCTTCCAGGAATGAGTAACATTGAGAGAACTCAGCAGACCCCAACCGAGCTGTCGAAAGAGCTCTTTGGGTGCCAGATGTGGTCCTACAAAAATGAGACTCAACTCTATCCTCAACAGCCTCTTATCCAGCAGTGAGAATGGGCCTGGGAGATTATACAAACAGAGATCTGCCAAGATGGAGAAACCCGTTCATGGAATTAGCTGTAAAATACATTGAAATTTGTTCACTAACCGTATACGGAGAGACTGCTGGATATCTGGCCTCATCTAGATGCTAGATCCAGGAGAGGACTGCGGGGAAGGGGAGCTCCCACTCTGGGATCCTTTCTATTTTAGGGTAAAGTGAGGAGTTGGAGAGACAAGGATGGAGCTCCCACAGACAGGACCTGGCTACTGTTTTTTTTTTTTTTTTTTTTTTTTTCTCATTCTCTCAGCCTAGGGTCCAGTATATAGCAGGTATTCAGCGAACTTAGCTGACTTGCAGAGGAAGCATACAACATAGGAGATTCTGGGGACACTGTCTTCAAAATGTCACACTAGGGAGCAACAGCAAAACTGTAGGGGGGAATAACAGAACTCCCCTCCCTCTTCCCGCCTGCCTATCTCCATAGTGACCATTACCAGCACAGGTCAAGGTCAAACATGGCCAACCAAACAGTGACTTCAGAGACCATTGAAGCTGCATTTTAGGTGAGTACCACTGCATGGAGAGCTTTTGTATTTCAGATCCACTTCTGTTATGGCAAAACGTGTTAAACGTCTTAAATACATTCTCTAAGAGAGGCAAACCATCTTGTTGCCTAGAACCGATTTAAGTTCATTTTCCCCCTAGTCTTTGTCTCTATGCCTGTGTGATTTAACTCAGCAATAATCACAGTGAGCATGCAATTTTGTATTCTGTTTGCAATGCCTTTTCTTTCTTTTTTTAAAATAAAGCATTTATTCCTTCATATAGATGTGGTGCTCAGGGCCAGTCTTTGTTGGCCCACCAGTTTTCAGCTTAGCAGCTCAGTACTGAAAAGACAATGGAAAATGTTTTCATCACTTCTATCAGGTGTCTGAGAAAGCCTTTGTGCTCCAGGGCTCTACAGACTGAGGAGTTAGAGCAAGAACAGACTTCTCAGGCAGATTATTTGTGTGATCTAAACAGGGCGTTTCACTGGTGCAGGAGGAAACCTCCCATAGAAATCAAATGCCCACAAGTGTCCATGTGACAGCCTGAGCAACCAAGATTTGAATTCGTAGATTGTCATTTGTCATCTGTGTGACCTTGGGCCACCCACTTAGCCAATCCTCTTGCCCTCAGTTTCCCTCTCGTGGGGTGTGGAAAGAGGAGACGAACGGATAAGACAGAGCCTCTGTTCCCCTGAACAATTATGCTCTTCTGCACACGGGTTCTCAAAATACACGCAGAAGGGCAGCAGAGCTTCGAGACAGGCCCATGAAGCACCTAGAACTGGTAGAGAAATCTCACCACAGGGATGGGTAAAGTAAATATTAAGTGGCCACAGAGTTGTGCGTTGAAAGAGAAGCAACAACTAGGCAGTGAGATTGCATGCGGCACAGTCCTGGAAGAGCTGATCTAAGGTGGAAGAGGCTTGCCTAGAAAGTGGTGAGTGGCATGTCATTGAAGACAGGCCCAGCCTGCTTGGACCACCGGGAGCAGGAAGCCAGAGAGGAGGAGCCACGTTCCCAGTGGCAGAGAGGGAGGTCAGACCTGATGGTGGTTGGAATCTCACCTCCCTGATTTGACTTTAAATCTCCCAGCTCAGATTCTCTCACACACAGAAGAGGAGGCAGGGCTCTCATTCACTTGGGCTGGGAGTCTAAACAGCTCTGATTTTTATTCTAATTTTCATTGAAAGAATGAATGGCATAGATAATGAATGAATATTGAATGGCACAGATAACTCAAACACTCTGAGAAAGGTCAAGAAACAGGAAGGGGGAATGGTAGGGATGCATTTCCGAAGGCACGGGGAAAACTGATGCTGAGCACCTAGGATTTATTTGTTCCTGGGTTCCTGAAGGGCTCTGGGTGAGCCTGGCCTTTTCCCTGGCTGGGTGGCAGCCCACCATGGTCTGCAGCTTTAGGGTGGGATATGAGCCCCTTCAGCGTCCTACAAGGTTTTTTGTTTTGTTTTGTTTTTAGGGACATTTTGAAAACTTTTCAATGGGAGAAAATCTCTTCCTGAGTTCTGAGCTGCTTGTTCTGCAACACCAAGTTTTCTTTACAAAGGGCTTTTCTGTTGGTGAAGCAAACCAGTACAGGGGTCTCAGGAATTGCGTCAACCTTGGGATGAATCTGAACCCAAAGAAGACTTGTGTCTGTCACACCCCCCTGTGTTTACACCTAGACAAGCCCCAGGGAGACAGAATCCAGAGCGACACAGCCCAGAAGGGTGCAGACCAAGGGACGTGGGGTACCCATCCTTTTTTGGTCCTTTAATATTCCTTTAATATTTTCTTACCAGTAAAGAAGATCTACACTTTATTATTACTATAAACTTTAGCACAGTGGTTCTCAACTTGTGGGTGGTCACCCCCTTTGGGTCAATGACCTTTTCACATGGGTCACATATTAGATATTTACATTATGATTTATAGCAGGAACAAAGTTACAGTCATGAAATAATTTGATGGTTGGGGGTCATCACAACATGAGGAACTGTATTAAAAGATCGCAGTGGTTGAGAACCACTGGTTTATCATCTTTTAAAATGTTTTTTTAAATTTATTTTATTGAGGTATATATTTTTCTCTGTTCCCCTCCCTTCCTCTACCCTCCCTTCTACCCTCTCCCATGGTTGGTCCCCATGCTTCCAATTTACTCAGGAAATCTTGTATTTTTCTACTTCTTTTTTTTTTTTTTTTTTTTTTGGTTTTTCGAGACAGGGTTTCTCTGTGGCTTTGGAGCCTGTCCTGGAACTAGCTCTGTAGACCAGGCTGGTCTCGAACTCACAGAGATCCGCCTGCCTCTGCCTCCCGAGTGCTGGGATTAAAGGCGTGCGCCACCATCGCCCGGCTAATACTTTTTTTTCTTTAAGCCATTCCTTGACTCCTTCCTGGAACCATTTTCCAGGCAAAACACCTGTACTCACCTCCTTGTCTCAGGCTTCTCTCTTGAGGAAACCTGAACTGGTATAACCTTGGCTAGATCTCCAGGCCTGACTATACCCAGAATCATTCTTTTATATTTGGCAAGTCGAGTTTTTACATGGTTCCTCGTGCTTCTCTTCTTATCATGTCTGGGGCATCAATGTTTGGGGGCCAGAACCCAATGGTGGCGATTATAGAAGCAGGTGGTAACCTTGAAACGGCAGGAATCTGCCTGGGAGACCCCAGGGACTGTCTTCTAGTGTCACTGGAAATGGACGCTGTTTCCGCGCTAACCCTGCATTTGCTCCTGGCGCCCTTTTTCTTCAGGTAGCCATGCCATGTGCTAGCTGAGGAGACTGGGGTTTGTGTCCCCTTTGCTTTGCCAGTCTCCAGGTGTGACTCATTTCTGCTCAAGGTGGAATCGTTCAAGTCCGTTTGGACAGGACACTTGGTGCGACAGAAATAGAAGCTCATCAGAGGTGTGCTTCTGCTTGACTGGTGCTTAGCCAAGTCACAGGAGGCTTAGCGTCTTGTAAGAATGCAGAGAAGGAAAATTGGTTGTGTGTGTGTGTGTGTGTGTGTACACATACGCACATACATGTGGGAGAGCATGCACACCACTTGTAATCAATCTCTCTTCTGCTATTCTGACATCCTATTTCCAATTAGTACCCTCTTTTCCAGCAAAGCAGGTGAAGGTGGTGGCAGCTCCCGGAGACACACTGATTTACTGGGTTACTCTGGGTCACTCACTGAGCTGCTCTGGACTCCATTTTGAATAAAAAAAAAAAAACTGGACATGATGAAAATGCAGCATAGATTAGAACACTTTGATTTTAACAAGTCAAATGAGGAGGCTGCGTGATGAAAAAGGAATATTGCAAGCAGTAAAATCTTGTACAAAGAAGAGAGGGCGTCATTATGTCTCAGTGGCAAGGGATTTTCAATTTTGTCTGGATGGCTTTTGATGGGCGTAGGAAACGAAAATTGAATCAGAAGGCATTCTAAGCCGGAGACAGCGGAAAGGGCTTGCGCTAATTGAAACCGTGAGGAGGTTTATCGACAGCACACTGATGTGTCTTAGACTTGCCAGAAAGCTGCTGAGCCAGGTGTGCTTAAGTTATCAAGTGCCAAGAGCTCTGGGCAATGGCCGCAGCTACAGCACAGAACCCAGAGACTGCTAAAGTCATTCTTTAATGCAAGAAAAAGTGGTGGCTCAGCCACCGCTGTGGCTCCCGTGACCTGCATGGCCCTAAAGCAGTGGCACCTATGACTTCTGGATGGTCTCTGCCTTTTAAAGCTGGCGTTCAGAAGGCAGGGGTCCATGTCATTCCCTGTACCCAACTTTAGGGAGGCTGGGACAGTGGCCTGTGGGGCTTCCACTTCTGTTGTGAAGACCAAGCTGAAGGAGGACATGCCATGCCAATCAGATGGAGAAGTTGTGGGATGGGATGGGACATCGTGAAGACCATTGAAGGTCTTGGTTTGGGGCTTGGGAGAGGGCGGGGTGGGTGAACCACTTGCTATACAAACGTGAGGACCTGAGGTCAGATCTCAGAACCCAAGGAAAGCCAGAGGTCACAGTGCAGACCTGTAATCTTGGTGTTCCTGCAATACCGAGGGAGGAGAGACAGGAGACTCTCTGGAAACTCAAGGAATAGCTAACCTGGCATATACAACCCAACCAGACACCCCGTTTCAACAAAGTAGAAGGTGAGGGCTAACAGCCAGAGTTGTCTTACCACCTCCACTCACCGGCTGTGGTGCCCATGAGTACAAATGCGTGTGCACGTTGTGCACACAGATATCTTTAAGGCCTGGGTTAATATTGACAGTGCCATGTGTTGTTTATCATATGCCAGACTTTCCAACAGAGATTTGTTGAGGCTCTATGGTGGCAGAACACTCTGAGCTGTCACAGCCCAAACCCCTGACCTGTCATGTGACTTTCCTCCATCTCAGAGGAGGAGGAAGTGGAAATGGCTTGATTCCAACTGGCTTACTCCTGTATCTTCTGGGACCCCAACCCTTCCCTCTTCCTGTCTCCTTTGGTGGCACAATGGCAAGACAGAGCTTTTGCCTTGAATTTAAAACATAAACTATGTACATTATGTTTTAGCACATGATGTAATCATTTATAGATATTACTAAACATCTTTGTGAAAATGTAGACAAATCCTTATGATACATTGTAAACAATATATCAAATTGTTATTGTTACTTGATTTATTGAAAACAAAAGAATACCAAAATTATAAGTATGTGTGACTAAACGGACGTAAAATAAATGTGGAAATTGATTAATAAAGTAATCTGTAAAATGGGAAATAGCTGTTTGGGATTAAATTGTAGGTATGAGTAATTTTGATTTTTAAATATCTTCTCCTTTAAGGTTGCAGCCATGTAGCTACTTTATTGAAAAGAAATGTAGCAAGTTCTGCAGCTGTATTTAAAGGCAAATTAAAATTCTATCTTGGAAGATGTTTACTATACTGGAAACTTCAGTAGTGTCCCGGGGTGAGTGACCGGATTGCAATGACCGTTGAGAAGATGTAGGAAGGGGGAGGGAGAGAGAGGGGAGGGAGAGAGGGTTACCTGCCTCTTTCCTTGTTTTCAGAAAGATGAGGTGGTCTAAAGCCTGTCTCACATCAACTGAGCCTGCTGCAATGTTCTGTGGCAGCCAAAGCTACTGTAAAATGACCCCTCCTGCTGCTGCCCTGGGGAGGGGGGGCTGCCACAGCATGGGTTCCTGATGGCTGTTGTATGAATTCCCCATCTTAGAGGCATAGCCGCAGGGAAGGGCTTCCCTTCGACTTGTCTGTTCCTGTGTCTTCCAGGAGCCCGGCTCAGCTCCTCCTGTCTCCTGCCGTAGGAGCCAACCAGCTTGACCTCCACCAGGGCAGAAGTAGGTGCCGCCTGTTTGGCACCAAGAGTCACAGTCTGCAGAGAGGTTGGCATGGAGCAGTTTCTGTCTTGTTGGCTTGTTTCTCTGAGGGTGGGGGCTTGCGTCAGGATGGTTAGCCTGCAGGATGGACAGCGGAATCTTGCAAAGCACTAATTGCCACTGGAAATTTGGCCCCATGTAACCAAACTTCATATAAGATGGAGAGGCAGAAGTTTTAATGTGTGTATGTGTGTATATGTGTGTGTGTCTCTGTGTGTATGTGTGTGTGTCTGTGTGTATGTGTATGTCTGTGTGTGTCTGTGTGTATGTCTGTGGGTCTGTATGTGTGTATGTCTGTGTGTATGTGTGTTTGTATATGTGTGTATGTGTATATGTATGCATGTTTGTGTGCGTGTGTGTTTGTGTGTATATATGTGTGTGTATGTGTGTACATATGTGTGTATGTGTATACATGTATGTGTCTATGTGTGTATATGAGTGTGTGTATGTGTGTGTGCATGTGTGTATGTATGTATGTGTGTGTATATGAGTGTGTGTATGTATGTGTGTATGTGTGTGCATGTGTGTATGCATGTGTGTGTACATGAGTGTGTGTATGTGTGTGTGCATGTGTGTATATGTGTGTGTGTGTGTGTGTGTATGTGTTTAGGACAAATGCCCTCTTACAGCAGCTGCCAAGGAGTGAAGTCTTAGATGATGGCACCGTCTCCTCTGTCCCTGCAGGATGGGCATGTTTCATCTGGATGCTCTCCATCCACTGACATGTGAGGTTGGCGTGTATACTGCTCTATTCGCTGACATGTGAGGTTGGCGTGTGTGCTGCTCCTGGTTGCAGTTTCCTGAGAATCAGCACTGTCCCGTGCTCTGCTCTCTTACTTGCCTCTGACACAGCCACCTCATCCTGTCATGGTAGCCCCTCTGCCCTTGATGTCCCCTTGAGCAATCTGAGAACAGGAAACAGAGGGCACGCCATGCCCTCCTTTCTTGCCTTCCCCTTTCCCTCCTCCAACCACCAAGCCAGGAAAAGATGAACCTCTTTTTCAGTTCTTCCCGTCCTGCCTCTTCTCCATCTGCCTCCAGCTAAGCCTTAGTGATGAGCTGGGCTCTTGGCTACACACTGCAGGGAACTCTGTGGACTGAGTTCTCCGGGCCCCCATGCTGTTATGCCAAATGAACGGAAGAATTTGGCAAATCTCTTCTTCAGACAACAGTGTAGCTTGCTGAACAGTGCTCAGTGGCCTGGTACTGTCGCGGAGGATAGAAGTGTGGTGTTGTTCTGCTGGCCTTCTCCCATGAGCCTGTTCGCACCTCCAACACCCCAGGAGACAGAGGCCCAAGAAAAGCTAGAGCAAAGTGTTTGTGAAAACTTCGTTTATAACTCTATTTTGTGGGTCCTTTACTTAGCATTCGACCTGGCTAAAGCCAGCCTCCCCCTCTTCCACCTCCAGCTAAGCTATCCTAAGTCATACCTGACTGTGTCATTGTCCGGCACAAAGCCTTCAAGGACTTCCCTGATGTCCCTGTGTGGGCCTTCAGTCCCATAGCTCTCCGCACTGCCTCTGTAACTTTCTCCTCAGAATATCACTGCTTGCTTTCCTCTAAGCTTCTATTTAGAAGTATCTCCCTCTACTCTCTGCCTGCTCAAACCCCGCCCCTCCCCAAAATGTGACACCAAACCCACCCTGTCCATGACATTCTCCAGACCTTGCCCTTTTCTTCCCAAGCATCAGCTGGTCCCTTAGCCCAGCCTGCTTTGTTAGGCCACCACAATGGAGTTTCTGCTCTTAGTACTCAATTGCCTAGGGTTCTGTTCCAGAACTGTGAGTAGGGTCTGGGGCAGTGACTCAGTGGTTAGAACACTTGTAGAACATGTGTAAGAACAAGGACTCTCAGAAACCCACATAAAACACCAGGAGAGCAAGGCAGCCTGCCTATGAGACCAGCCCTGGAAGGCAGACATGGGATTCCCAGAGCAAGACTGGCCACATCAGTGAGCTCTGGGTTTGACTGAGAGACCCTACCTCACTGAATAAGATGGAAGAGTGACATGTGTGCACACGTGTGTGTATCCACACACATGCAAAGATGTGAATATGCTTGTGCTCACACCACATACAAACACACAAAGAATAAAAGGGGGAGGGGATAAGAAATTATGGGTAGGCATACTCGTACTCAGAGGCCTGTAGTTCCAAACCCTGAGAATCACTGGCTTCTTTAGGGCAGAGGATCTAGAGCTCTAGGCGCTCAGACTGGAGCTCAGTTCTCTGCAGCTCACATGATCCTTGGCTCTCAGCTGCAGTAAGCAGAGGCAGTCTCTGCCTTTGGTGCTGCTGTGCCCTAGTGAAGGCACCCACGGTGGTTGGTGTCACAGCTCTGGAGCCCTGGATAGCAGGACCTGCTACCCTTGCAGTGGCCAGCGTTACAGCTCCTGGACTTTGGTCACCAGGATCTTTGGCCCTTATGGCTTGGCTGCTCCCCAGAACTTGTTCTGGGACTGGGACCCACAGTCCCTCACGGTTGACTCTTCACAACCTTTGGAAACTCCTATTGTCCTTTACTGTTTTTGCCATTTCTGTCCCCTTCCACCTCTGGTCTCCAGTGGTTCTCTGCAAATCTTCAGCTACCCTTTTATTAAGAGCCACAAACTTGAGCACGACCTTGAATTTCTGCACAGTGCTGGGGATGGAGCCCAGAACTTGGTGCATGCCAAGCAAGCGCTCTATGCTCTATCCGCTGAGCTGCATCCTAGCTCCCAGCTACCTCTTTGATGTTGTTACTGTTGCTGCCACCACTTGTCATTGCCACTGTCTCCTCCCTGTGTTACCATCTCCGCCTACTCCCTCCATGATAAAGATCACAGACAAGCAAACATCACCCATGGTCTTTTATGTGGCTCAGTGTCATAAAACCACAGGGTAGCAGGGGAGGGTATCTCCTGGCTGACTCAAAAGAGTAAGCCAAACAGGTTGGTTATAAAGTCAGAAAGGGAATATGACATACAAATGAAAGAATATTTTTTGTGATAATTTTATTTTTTTATTGATTTTTATTGAGCTCTACATTTTTCTCTGCTCCCCTCCCTGCTTCTCCCCTCTCCCCTTCAATTCTTCCCCAAGGTCCCCATGCTCCCAATTTACTCAGGAGATCTTGTCTTTTTATACTTTCTACTTCCCATGTAGATTAGATCTATGTAAGTCTCTTTTAGTGTACTCATTGTTGTCTAAGTTCTCTGGAATTGTGGTTTGTAGGCTGGCTTTGTTTGCTTTATGTTTAAAAACCACCTATGAGTGAGTACGTGTGATAATTGTCTTTCTGTGTCTGGGTTACCCCACACAAAATAATGTTTTCTAGCTCCATCCATTTTCCTGAAAAATTCAAGCTGTCATTATTTTTTTCCTTATCCATTCTTTGGTCGAGGGGCATTTAGGTTGTTTCCAGGTTCTGGCTATGACAAACAAAGCTGCTATGAACATAGTTGAGCACATGTCCTTGTGGCACGATTGAGCATCCTTTGGATATATACCCAAAAGTGGTTTTGCTGGGTCTTGAGAAAGATTGTTTTCTAATTTTTTGAGAAATCACCACACTGACATCCAAAAGGATTGTACCAGCTTGCATTCCCACCAGTAATGCAGAAATGTTCCCTTTGTCCCACAATCTCTCCAGCATAAGTTGTCATCAGTGTTTTTGATCTTGACCATTCTTTCAGGTGTAAGATAGAATCTCATAGTTGTTTTGATTTGCATTTCTCTGATGACTAAGGATGTTGAACATTTCCTTAAGTGTCTTTCAACCATTTTAGATTCCTCTGTTGAGAGTTCTCTGTTTAGGTCTGTGCCCCATTTTTTATTGGATTACGTGTTCTTTTGGTGTCCAATTTCTTGAGTTCTTTGTATATTTTGGAGATCAGACCTCTGTCTGATGTGAGGTTAGTGAAGATCTTTTCCCATTCTGTAGGCTGTCATTTTATCTTGTTGACCGTGTCCTTTGCTTTACAGAAACTTTTCAGTTTCAGGAGGTCCATTTAGTAATTGTTTCTCTCAGTGTCTATGCTGCTGGGGTTATATTTAGGAAGTGGTCTCCTGTGCCAATGTGTTCAAGTGTATTTCCCACTTTCTCTTCTATAAGGTTCAGTGTGACTGGCTTTATGTTGAGGTCTTTGATCCATTTGGACTTGAGTTTTGTGCATAGTGATAGATATGGGGTCTATTTTTCATTCTTCTACATGTTGATATCCAGTTATGCCAGCACCACTTTTTAAATATGCTTTTTTCCCCATTTGATATCTTTGCCAAAAATCAGGTGTTTGAAGATGTGTGGATTGATATCCGGGTCTTATATTTGGTTCCATTGGTCCTCCTGTCTGTTTTTATGCCAATACCAGGCTGTTTTCAGTACTGTAGGTCTATAGTAGAGTTTGAAGTCAGGGATTGTGATGCCTCCAGAAGTTCATTTATTGTACAGGATTGTTTTGGCTATCCTGGGTTCTTTGCTTTTCCATATGAAGTTGAGTACTGTTCTTTCGAGGTCTTTGAAGAATTTTTCTGGGAATTTGATGGACATTGCATTGAATCTGTAGATTGCTTTTGGTAAGATTGCCATTTTTACTATGTTAATTCTGCCTACCCAAGAGCATGGGAGATCTTACCACTTTCTGGTGTCTTCTTCAATTTCTTTCTTCAAATATTTAAAGTTCTTGTCATACAACTCTTCCACTTGTTTGATTAGAGTTACTTCGAGATATTTTATGCTATTTGTGGCTATTGTGAAGGGTGTTGAATCTCTGATTTCTTCCCCAGCCCTTTTATCATCTGTGTACAGGAGGGTTACTGATTTTTTTTTGAGTTAATCTTGTATCCTGCTACATTGTTGAAAGTGTTTATGAATTGTAGAAGTTCCTTGGTAGAATTTTGGGGATCAGTTATGTAAACTGTCATATCATCAGCAAACAGTAAGAGTTTGACTTCTTATTTTCCTATTTGTATCCCCTTGGTCTCCTTTTAGTGTCTTATTGCTCTAGCTCAAAAACTATATTGAATAGATATGGAGAGAGTGGACAACCTTGTCTTGTCCTGATTTTAGTGGACTCGCTGTGAGTTTCTCTCCATTTAGTTTGATGTTGGCTGTTGGCTTGCTGTATATTGCCTTTATTATGTTTAGGTATGTTCCTTGTATCCCTGCTCTCTCCAAGACCTTTATCATGAAAGGATGTTGTATTTTGTCAAAAGCTTTTTTGGCATCTAATGAGATGATTATATGGTTTTTATTTTTCAGCTTGTTTGTATGGTGGATTACATTGACAGATTTTTGTATGTTGAATCATCCCTGCATCTCTGGGATGCGCCAACTTGATCATGGTGGATGATGGTTCTGATGTGTTCAAATACTGATTTGCTAGTATTTTATTTAGTATTTTTGTGTCAATGTTCATGAGTGAGATTGGTCTGTAATTCTCTTTCTTGGTAATGTATTTCTATGGTTTTGGTATCAGGGTAATTGTAGCCTCATAAAAAGTGTTTGGCAATGTTCCTTCTGTTTCTATTATGTGGAATAATTTGAGGAGTATTGGTATTAATTCTGAAAGAATATTTTTGCACCATTCACAGCACAGCTTCTTCCAGTTCCACTAGCTACAGGCCCCTCATAAGGACCAATCACAGGCCTTATGTAAGGACCAATTATAAGTACAGCCTTGCGCCAACCACTGACTACTGTGTCTTCCTCTTCCTCTGCAGGACAGAATGGTGTCAAACTTGAGATCTTCTATTTCAGTCTTCCAAGTGCATTTATGACTGCACCTGGCTCTTTCCTCAACCTATCTTGAGTGGGGACAACTTCAGGCTCACCCAACACTCACAGAGCCTTGTCTTGCTTGGAGTGGTGCTATAATAACCATCTAGCCTGTCACCACGAGAGGCGACCCTCTGGTGACAGCTCCCTGTTCAAGGTGGCCAGTCACAGGCAAAGCTCTGACAGAATCAAATGGCCCCAAACACCTGCCTCCAACAGCTTTGCTTATTTGAAGGAGAAATCAACATTCAAGGTGTTTACAGTAATGATGAATCACCGGGGTTCTGAGATGGCTCCATTGGTAAAGGTGCTTGTCCCCTAGCAATGCAAGCCTTTCAACTTGAGTTTGATAACCAGAACCCATTTGAGGATGGAAAAGAGAATAAACTCCATGGGTTTGTCTCTGACCTTCAGATGCATGCTGTGATGCAAACACACATGGAGTGAGTGAAATAAAAAGATCCATCCCCAACGTTGTTGATGGTATTTAGCAGTGTTCAGTTTAATGAAATGCTTCTAGTGAGAGACCCTGTCTCAAAATAAGATGAAAGGTAGACTCATGATTTTTTTGGGCCACACACCCATATGCACGTGGGCAACATGAATTGAACTCAGTAGGGTTATTTATTTTATTTTAATTTAGTTTTTAATTTCATTTTATATTCCATCCACAGTTCTCCCCCCTCCCAACAGGTAAGGACTCTCACAGGAAGTCAACAAAGCCTGGCACATTAACTTGACTCAGGACCTTCTCCCCTGCGTTAAGGCTGAGCATGGCATCCCACCATAGGGAATTGGGCTCCAACAAGCTAGCTCATGCACCAGGGATAGATCCTGGTCCTACTGTCAGGTGCTTCACAGATAGTCCAAGCTTCACCAACGTCTCCCACATATGGAGGGCCTAGTTTGGTCCCATGGAGGCTCCACGGCTGTTGGTGTACAGTTCATGAGTTTCCACGAGCTTGGTTCAGCTGTCTCTGTAGATATCTCCATCATGATCTTGACCTCCCTTGCTCATACAGTCCCTCCTCAGTAGGGTTATTAATAACAAAATAAAACAAAATAAAAAAGACACGAAGCTGGAGGCTGTTCTGGTTGGCTTTTTGTTTCTGCGATAAATTGTGGACCAAAATCAACTCGGGGGAAGAAAGTGTTCATTTGGCTTTTGATTACAATCCGTCATGGTGGGCAGGAGCTTGAGACAGAAACCACAGTTTACTGGCTTGTTTCTCTGCTCGTTATTGGCCAGCTTGCTCTCTTACAGAACTTAGGCCCGTCACCACAGAGGTGGCACCACACACAATAGGCTGGGCCCTTCCACATTAATCATAAACCAAGACAATGTCCCACTGACCACATACCCAGAGGCCAATCTGTTGAAGGCAATTCTTCAGCTGTGGTTCTCTCCTCTGAGGTATTTTAAGTGTCAGCCAAGATTAGGCGTCACAGAGGGTGATGGGGTTTGGGGCATTAGAAGAATTGGAGGGAGGTACTCTAGAGATATACATACATACATATCTACATATAAACATATGTATATATAAGTGTATGGAAACTTCAAGGAATAAAAATGTATTAAAAATACAAGGTAACAAGCAATCTAACTTGTCTCACCTTCAAGGTCACATGTTGGTAACAAAGATGGGCGTCCACAGACGGAGTCAAGCTAGTTAAGAGTATATAATATATAAAAGGAAGATGTCTCCCATCAGGACAGGATTCCCTGGGGTGATCACAGCCTATTAGAGATGCCATAGCCATCTGGAAGGAATGAAGATATTCTGAAGAGACATTTGTGCTCTCCCTTGGGCTATCAGATAGGAAACAATGGGCCTCACAACAAGGGAATCTCTCCGGGAATCTCATGCTGGGAGAATGGAAAGACTGAATCCTGGGGCCAGGCAAAGGCAGAGTCTGTCTCCCCCAAAGGGATGTCATGCAGTGAAGACTGAACCTCATGATAAGACCTAGAAGATGGGTCACTCCACTTCTTTGTTCCTCTTCCCAACATGGCTTTATCTGATTTTCACTTTTACCTAATTGCCTAATTGGTCTGTTGAGGATGGGAGGCACCATCTGGCTTGTTAAAGAGAAGTCAGGGTCTAGGCACTGATCCTATGTCCAGTAACAGCACTGGTGTGTGTGTGTGTGTGTGTGTGTGTGTGTGTGGCAGAGGAGATGTCAGCACCTTCTCCATCATCCTCTGGCTTATGTTTTAGACAAGGTCTGTCACTGAGTCTGAGCCCTCTGCTTCTGCTAGAGTGCTTCCAGTGAGCGCACTGTCTGTCTTCCTAGAGCTAGGGTTACGGTCACATGCTGTTGTACGTGACCTTTTTTTAAAATGTGGATTCTGAGGGATTAAATTCAACTGTCCATGCTTTTGTGGCACACACTTTACTGAGTGTGGCTCACAGCGAAGGGTTGACAGAGACTACCGAAGGGCAGAGGCCAGAGAGCCAGCAGCATTGTGTCTTTGGTCCTAAGCAGGTGGTATGTGGTGACTCTGACCCTAACTCTTGCAGGAAGCGGCAGTTCATGGGGGAGACAGCAATCCCATGTGACTTTCATCCCTCTCATTGGCCTTGCTGTTCTGTTCCAACACTGCCAGCAGTGCTGATTGGCTGATTCACACACTCCAGAATCCAGCCAGTCTTCTATGAGCCTCTAGCTTACACTTTAGTGACCATCAATCCATCAATCTGTGTCAGCTGTGTGACTCAGCTCAAGGGCTCACCATTCTTTCAGAGCCTGGGTTATAGTGGCCACATCAATATCCTGACCATGTCTTAGCTGTTGGATTCCATGAAGAAGACTGATCAGCTTTCCAGAGGAATAACTCCAAGATGCAGCAAAATGTACTTGGCAATTTCCTGATAGAACGCAGGTCATACGAGGCAGAAGCACATTGTACTTTTATGTTTTCATAGTCAGGCATTGAGCTTCTCTTGTATTCAGTTACAGACAAGCAACAAACCTTTGTTGCTCTGACCTGGAAGTGGTTCCCTGAGTAAAGAAACCTCAAACCATGGACCTTTTCCTATTAAGGAAAAGAAAAAGAATTAGAATAAAGGTTATGGGGCTGGAGAGATGGCTCAGAGGTTAAGAGCATTGCCTGCTCTTCCAAAGGTCCTGAGTTCAATTCCCAGCAACCACATGATGGCTCACAACCATCTGTAATGGGGTCTGGTGCCCTCTGCTGGCCTGCAGGCAACACACAGACAGAATATTGCATACATAATTAATAATAAATAAATATTTAAAAAAGAATAAAGGATATGTGCTTTAGGAGTGTCCCAGGGACAGTAGAACTAATTGAGGATGTTGGAGGGAGCCCCTTCAACAATATTCCCTGGCCACAGAGTCCCCCAAAAGAGCAACAAAAGCGAGCAATGTATGATCCTTAGCCAGTCGCTTTGGTAGTTTGTTGGTTTCAGACACAAAGGAATATAGCTGTCCATTCTTATAGTTCAGGACAGACCCCAGGCTGAGGATTGTCCCTTTGAAGTCTCCGGCATGTGTAATACTAGTTATGCTGGTTAGTTGTTGTTTCCTGTTTGTGCTTCCTGAGAGCTGGTTCTGAGAACAAGAGATGGACTTCTTTGCCTCAGATTCAAGCGTGATTATCTAAAGTGTTCTTTAAAACTCTCCTGCGTCAGGCTGGCCTGCTGGCTCTGACACAGGGAGAAAGGAGAATAGGGAGAGTGTTAAAAACATCACACCCTTGAGAACAGCTAGGAGGAGGATTATTTCTAGCCAAGGTTACCGCTGTTTAACCCCGCTATAAAAATGACGGTGGCAGGAACGAGAACACAGAAACTTGCCCACAGAAACGCCATTCTGCTCTACCCAAAAGTCTCTTAATTGGGAACTCTAGCAAGACCATCTCGTCAGGGCTTCTGTAGCCCTTTCTTCGGGTGCTGTTGATCTTCTGCTTGCTGTCTGATCCTTTAGTTTTACTGGCTGCGTGTTTTATAAACTCATTCAGAACGTGGCTGTCACAGATTCTTTTCTCTGGACAAAACATCAGCAGTTCGTTTTCATGAGGAAAATGGGACCCAAAACATGGTCTCCATGTCTTGCTGGACACCATATGGGCTGCTCAGACATTGGTAGATCCATTTAACCTGGGTGTGACAGGTCCACCAGCAGCAATGACAAACCCCAGGAAAATAGGAAAGGTGTGAGGGCAGTTTATAACACCAACTGTTCCAACAAAGCACACTCCAGAAGGAACCTGTTCAACTCTGGAATGCGTCTCTTCTTTGCTTGAAGCCAAGGAGGTCTATGAAGGAAGCATCTTCCACTCCTTGAAGTCTACAGCTTTGCAGACATTCTCAGGTCTTCACAGAACTGTTCTTGTTAGAGGTGGTGTCTGGGCTGGTTTTATGTCAACCTGACAAGCTAGAGTCATCTGCAAGGAGAGAACCTCAATTGAGATAATGCCTCCATAAACCTAGCTATAGGATATTTTCTTAATTAGTGATTGATGAAGCCAAGCCCATTGTGGGTAATGCTACCCTTGGGCTGGTCTTGGGTTCTATGAGAAAGTAGGCAGAGCAATCCATGGAGAGAAAGTCAGTAAGCAGCACCTTTCCATGGCCTCTGCATCAGTTCCTGCCTCCAGGTTCCTGCTCTGCTTGAGTTCCTGTCCCGACTTCCTTTAATGATGGACTACAATGTGGAAGTGTAAGCCAAATAAATGCTTTTTTCCCAAGTTTCTTTTGGTCATAGTGTTTCATCACAGCAATAGAAATCCTAACTAGCCAGGTGCACACTTATAGAAAGATGCCACTGGAAGATCCTGGAGTAACAGGACTATCCTCAACGCAGGACCACAGAGTGATGTCTGCCATTGCTGCAAGACTTCCAAAACGAAGACGTCTCAGTCGTTATCACAGGTGACACTAACAGAGTTGTGCTGTCATGGACCACGTGATGCTGGAAATGGATCAGGGACAAAGTGAATGATGAGAAAACTCCCTCTGGACCAGACTCAGAAAAGATGACACCAGGTGCTACCATCTGGAGACTTTAAGCACTAGGTACTCAGCAATGTGATACTGTTGCTAATACGAGCCTCTTTCTGGAGTGGCATTTACATCTGAGGCGGGGTGTGTACATGTGTGCGTCGGTTGGGTGGGCACATGACGCAGCTTGTGTGTGGAGGTCAGGGAGCAACTCCGGGAGTTGGACCTCTCCTTCCGTCATGTAGGGGAGGTATCAACTAAGGTTGTCTAGTTTGGTTGCCCTCCCTCACTAAGTCACCTTGCAGACCTTCACTTTTGAGACTTACTGGTAGGTGGAGTTTTCCTGTCCCACAGTGGCTCTCAAATAAACATATCGAGACTTATGTCAATTATAAATGCTCAGCCGATAGCTCAGGCTTATTACTAACTAACTCTTACAACTTAACCTGTTTCTGTTAATCTTGCTGCCCTGAGGCTTGTGGCTTTTATCCCTATCCCACTTTGTGTGTCCAACTCGTTCTCTGTCTAGCTGATGATTTCTCTGACTACGTCCTTCCTCATCCCATCATTCTCAGTTTGGCTCTCCTGCCTAACTTTATCCTGTTCAGCTATTGGCCAATCAGCTCTTATATTAAACCAATCATAGCGACATATCTTCACAGAGTACAAAAGAATTATTCCACAGCACTTACTGATTGAGCTAGACCAGCTAGTCTTGACTGTAGGCCCATATTTCCAGAGATCCTTTGGTCTTTGCCTCCTTGGTGCTCAGTTTTCAAGTACACAGAGATGAGACCAGCTTTTCTTATGTGGGTACTGGGGATTTGAATTCTGTCTCCAAACTTACACAGTAGGTTCTTTACTGATGACAGTCGTCTTTCTAGCCCCTGAAGTGATTTTTTTACTTGTTTGTTTTTTTTTTTTTTTAGTTTTTTGAGAGAGGGTTTCTCTGTGTAGCTTTGGTGCCTGTCCTGGTACTAGCTCTTGTAGGCTAGGCTGGCCTTGAACTCACAGAGATCCCCCTGTCTCTGCTTCCCAAGTGCTGGGATTTAAAGCATGTGCCACCACTGCTCAGCTGAAGTGATGTTTTTACTAAGCATGTAGGTTTCATGTTAGTATCTGTGTTTTTTCTCTATGCTTTGATGAAGCATCGTACTGGGTAGTTCAGGCTGAACTCAAACTTGTGTTGCTCAGGCTGGCTGCCTGAGTACTGGCAACCATCACTCCTCAGCCACCTAAATCCTGGAATTAGAGACGTGCGCCGCCATATGTGGCTGGTTCTTTTTATTTTAAATGTATGTTTCTGAATCAGGTTTAATTTTCTGCTAATAAACCCTGGGATGCCAATGCAGAGTCTAAAGCATAAGAACCACCGGATGAACATTCAGGCAAAGCCCAACGTAGCTGTGATTTCCATCTCTGGTTAAGGTGACGTGTCCCTGGGGTGGGCTGTGCCTTGCCCATGTAAGCGGTGGGCCCACATTCACTTCTCTTGGGCTGATGCCAGTCTGAGTCAGGGTTCCAGGTTTGGAGGCTGTGGCAGAGCCTGCCGTTTGGAGGCCTTACAGCAGCACCCCAGCTGGGCCAGCTCCAGATCATGGTGACTGGAGCCAAAGGGCAAAGCAGCAGTCTGCACTCTTGATTTACACATGGGAACAGTTGACAGGCACCCGGCAGAACTGCACCCTTATGCCCTGCTGGCTCTGCCTCCAGGACATTGTGTTTACTCACGAATCTAAAAGGAAATATTTACTCTGAAAGCAAACAGTTTAAGGCAGCTGAATAAATGCTGGTGGATCATTTCACACAATGTCCATACAATCTAGATAGACTCTAAATGAACCCTCTCATTGCTCAGAGGGAACCACCAGGAGCCTGCATTCACTCAGGCAGGAATGACTGAATGAGGACCAGCAAAGGGGCACAGTGGGTAAATGTGCTTGCTGCCAAGCCCGATGACCTGAGTTTGAGCCCTGGGTCCCACATGGTGGAAGACGAGAACCAGCATGCACCATGGCATGCACACACGCATCATGGCATGCACACACACATCATGGCATGCACACACCCACCATGGCACGCACCCCTGTAACATGGCATGCACCCCTGCACCATGGCATGCACACACGCACCATGGCATGTACATATATGCACCATGGCATGTACATATATGCACCATGGCATGCACACACGCACTGTGGCATGCACACACTCACCGTGGCATGCACGCATGCGCACACCTTTCAAGGCCCCTCAGTAAACAAATAAAACAAGACTGGGTTGTTTTTTTTTAAAGATTGTTTTATTTTTAAGACTCAAAGAATTAACGAAGGACACACACTTGAGCTCCCTTGGCCTCAGCTGCCTGGATGTTTTGATTTCTGCTGCCCCTCACTTCCTTTTTTTCTTTCTTTTTTCTTTTTTGAGACAGGTTTTCTCTATGTAGCCCTGGCTGATCTGGAACTTATCCTGGAGACCAGGCTGGCCTCGAACTTGGAGCTCCGCCTGCTTCTGCCTCCTTAGTGCTGGGATTAAAGGTGTGCACCACCACTGCCCAGGTCTGATGCCCCTTTCTTTGTGCGCACCCTGTCCCCACGTCCACTTCTGGGCCTCAGACTTTTCTAAGAACACCTCTCGGAGCCTTCTTGTCTGTACATAGAGCTCAAAGTTTCATTTCTCATTCTGACAGATTCAAGACACTACAGGCCTTTAATTGAAATGCCTCCCCAGATACCCTTCAATCCTCTATAATATCCTTCTGGGCAGCTGTAGCTGTGGGCACAAAGTCATTAGCTGTTCTCGACCGTGACATAAAGTGGCTGATGGATTGTTCATAGTCCCTGTCTTTTTTTTCAAAAGACCTAAAGCCATTGCAGTACCCAGCCAGCAGGGAATAGCATCATCTTCCTCTCTCTCTCTTCCTCCCTCCCTTCCTCCCTCCCTCTCTTCCCTTCTTTCTTTTTTGGCAAAGTTCACTTTAAGTGCATGTGGATATGCTGATTTACAAAACCCATAAACTTTTATTTGCATCTCTATGTATGTGAGTGTATCTGTGTGAGTATAAACCCCATTGGGTGGTGTCAGCAGATGCCAGAAGAGGGAAACAGACCCCTGGGACTGGCGTTACAGGAGGTCGTGAGCCTCTCTGGGTGCTGGGAACAGAACCCAGGCCCCCTGGAGGAGCAGCAGGCACTCTTAGCACTGAGCCGTCCTTCACCCATGTGTTGACTTTATAACGTGAAGGAGCCTGGTGCATATTGACCCCCAGATACAGAAAAGGCTGTAAGACAAGTAAGACAAGTGCGAGCAGGAGTGGCCCATAGATGTCCCCAGGGACCAGTCATGACCACTCAGCAGCATTCGGTAAGCTGGTCCATTGTCACACTCTCTTTATATGTCACCTGGTAGTGATTATTTCAAATATAAATGTTGTATTGTATAGGTGTTTTGCCTGCATTTATGCATGTGCACTTTGTTCATGCCTGTTATCCAAAGAGACTAGAAGAGGATATCAGATAACCATGGACCTGGTATTGTAGGTGGTTTGGGGACACCATGTGGGTGCTGGAACTGAATCCAGGTCCGATAAGAGCAGCAAGTGCTGCTCGCGTGGCTCCAGGGACTGTATTCGTGTGTCCAGACACTTCGGCATTCTCTGCACCATCTAGCGAATGTTTCACACTTCACATTTTTGTTTGTTGTTTGTTTTTCGAGACAGGGTTTCTCTGTGTAGCAGCCCTAGCTGTCCTGGAATTAGCCTTTGTAGATCAGGCTGGTCTCTAACTCACAGAGATCCACCTGCCTCTGCCTCCCGAGTGCTGGAATTAAAGGTGTGCGCCACCACTGCCCAGCCCAGACTTCACATTTATTTATTGGCAGGGGGCATGCACACGTATGAAGGTCAGGTGCCAGTTCTGGGGAGTCAGTCCTCTCCTACTGTGTGAGTCCTAGGAATGGAACTTGGGTGGTCAGGCTTGGTGGCAATCTCTTTTACCTGCTGAGCCCTCTCCCCTGTCCTCATACGTTAAAGAGAAACTTCCTAACAATGTTGTGTATGCTACTTATATTTATTCTTTAAAAAATGCATTTGTTATTTAAAATGATCGATATTTAAGAGAAATATGTATTTATTACACTGCTGTGTCACTTACCGAAACGGAGACACCCACTCACCTAGACAGGGCGATGACAAGCAAAAAACCAGGTTCTGTCCAAATCTGTCTTGGCGAACCAGTGAGCTTGCTGAGCGATATTTACTGGAGCATGAGCAAGAGGTTTCCTACGGAAGTGTGGGTGACCGCTGGGGTCATTACATCACCAACGAACCTACTCCCCCATGTGTGACCATTCACACAACCCAGGACACCGACACCCCAGACACAGTTTGCAAGCCGTCCCAGCGGCCTCTTCTCCCTCCCGTTAACGACAGGCTGAACCTCAGGAAGGGACCTCTGTATTTTAAGTTTCATGAATTTGAAAAGTTTCTCATGACTTTCATGAGCCCCATGAGGGTCTTTTCTTCCCTCTATGAAGGAATATTTTAACTCAGTAACAGCTATACATAAGGTTTATTATCTTCAGTCTGAAATGTGTGTGTGTGTGTGTGTGTGTGTATGTATATACATGGAAGGATCAGAATAGAAAATTAATGCACATACAGCCAAATATTATACATTCTCTGTGGATAAATAGCACGAAGCATGATGGCTGTGGTAATAGAAGTTAGTATAAAGTGCTGGCTTGCTAAAAGGGAAGCTGAAATTGGTACTGCACAGACTCTAATTTTTTTTTTTTTTTTTTTACTTTTTTAAGACAGGGTTTCTCTGTGTAGCTCTGTGTTCTAGAATTTGCTCTGTAGACCAGGTTGGCCTTGAACTCACATCTCCCCAGCTCCTCCTTGCCTCCTTACCCATGGAACCATCTCCCCATCTCCTCCTTGCCTTCTTGTGGCTCCATCACTCTGCTTCTATTTGGTTTCATTTTAAGTAAGTAAGTGTTTCTTAAGGACATTTTATTTCTTCCAAATTTGAGTGATTATGAATTAAACTAATAAACATGTCTCTATGTATAGAGGTTTGGCTTGGGTAAATCCCAAGGGGTGAATGGCTGAGTCCCATGGTAGGAACCCGGTTAGTTTTGTAAGAAACTGTCATGTTGACATTATAAATGGATGTCCCATTTTGTGCTCCCCACCAGCAAGTGACAGTTGCTTGATACCATCATCAGTGTTTGGTGTTTGGTGAGTGTTCTGAATGAGAATTGGTCGCATGGGCACACAGTGGCATCTCATTGTTGTTTTCAGTTCTTGGGCACACAGTGGCATCTCATCATTATTTTCTTCAGTTGATATTTTCTGTGACACATACATAGTGTTGGACATCTTTTTAGATGCTTGTTGTCCGTCTGTGTATATTCTTTGGTGAGGCTTCTGTCCACATCCTTTCCTTCTGTTGAATGGGTCGGTCATCCTCCTGTTAAGTAATTCTAACCCTCAGAAGGCAAAGGCCGGAGGAGCACCACAAGCTGAAGGTTACCCTAGGGAGCACCAGGTCAGCTGGAGTTATAGAGTGAGAGTCTGCCTGAAAAGAGGGGGCTCAGTGGTTAGGAGCACTGACTGCCCTCCCAGGAAACTTGGGTTCGGTTCCCTGCCCTCACATAGAAGTCAACAATTGCCCGTAACTCCAGTTCTAGGGGAGCTGATGACTTCTGGCCTCCTGTGGTACTGCATGCATGTGGTACACATACATACATGCAGGCAAAATAACGATATACAAAAATAAAAATAAAAATAAACACTTTTTAAAAAAAATAAATTCTTGTAAACTTAATGAAATTTTGAATAAAATATCTAAATTGTAAATAAAGTGTGCAACTAGTTGATATGACAGTGTGCTTTTGATTGCTAATATTTTAACTTTGTTTTTTATTTTTCATTTAATTTTTTTTCGTGTTTTTTTTTAAATAGGGTTTCTTTGTGTAGCCCTGGCTGGCTTGGAAGTCCCTCTCTAGACCAGGCTGGCCTCAAACTCACAGAGATCCACCTGCCTCTGCCTCCCTAGTTCTGGGATTAGAGGTGTGAGCTACCACAGCTTGGCCTTCATTTAATACTTTTTGAATCCGTATTATTTCTCGGGTCTCTCATCCTTTTTTTTTTTTTTAAAAAAAGTGTCAGAACGCACTCAGACTCTCTGTGAGAAGACCGTCCCGCCTTTGGCAGCTGGTGGCATTGGTTTACTGCTCAGTGTCTGCACTGGATTGCAGCCGCTGGGATCTTGTAGTCCTGGTGTAGCTGCAGGAGGGTATTCACACTGAGCGTGCCCTTAAAGGTTATCAAATGCAGTCGTTAGGAAAGCTGAACGCGGAGAGCAGCAGCCGTTGTTGCCACCTCCGCTATCGGCATCATTGTCTACACTTTGTTGCAGGGAGGGGCCTCTTGTTTCCCCGGCCGCCCGGCTAGCTTAGCCACAAAATAATCACATAGAAATTGTATTCATTAAAACACTGTTTGGCCCATTAGCTCTAACTTCTCATTGGCTAACTTCTACATCTTTATTTAACCCATTTTTATCAATCTGTGTATCACCATGAGGTCGTGGCCTACCAGCAAAGTTTCAACACATCTACCCCTGACCACAGATCCATGGCATCTCCCCACTCTGCTTTCTTCCTCCCAGAATTCAGTTCTGTCTTCTTTGCCTACCTAAGTTCTGCCCTATTAGGCCAAGGCAGTTTCTTTTTTCATTAACCAATGAAAGCAACACATTGACAAAAGGACCTCCTACACCAACACTTCTCTGCCATCTAATCAGCTGCTGCAGGGATTATACCCAGTGAGTAAATAGTGCCTGGGCTGCAGCAGAATTCAGGTCGCTCTCTAGGCTCCCAGTGGCCTCCTTTGCACCACAGTCACACAGGCACGGTTGTCCTCGAGATCTAGTCATTTGAACCTTAGATCCTAGCTGATATAATTAAGACCTTAACAACGATGTTGGTCTTGGCTCAAGGCTCTGTATGGGTCTGGACTTGAGAAGTACCTGATAGGCTGGTACAGATCAAATGTTCACTTCTGGTCCAATCCTCTACAGTCAGAGGATACAGTCATAGGAGCATCTAGAGGTTGGAATCTGATGGTCAGAAGAGGACCTTGTCCCCCAAGGACAGCACTTGTCCTTTACCAAAGTCTGGGGCCAGGAAGGAGAAAGCGAAAGCAAAGGGAGGAAGTGCTCGGCCTCCTCTGGAAGCCCAAATGTACAAATAAGGGAACAGTGAATCGGAAATAACTCAGGAAGAAGCCAACCGGAACCAGACACAAGAGCCGTGAGTTGCAGCTCTTAGGGGTTACACTGCCAGAGAGAAAACAGGATGCCTGAGTAAGTCCAGGGTACAGGTGAAAACAGGGCATTGAGTGACCATCTTTATACTAGAGTCGTTTGTTGTGTATCTGAAATTTAAATATAACTGGGCACTTTATATTTGCATTTGCTGAATCTGATCATCTTTCCATGTTGTTTTCATTGTTTTGTTTTTTAAAACAGAGTCTCATTGTAGTCCAGGCTAGCCTCAAGTTCGATATGGCCAAGGATAACCTTAAACTTCTGATTTTATTGCCGCCATCTTTATGTGCTGGGATTATGGGTGTGTGCCACTATACCTGGCTAATGCAGGGTTGGGGATGGGCTCTAGGACTTTGTGAATGCCATGCAAGCACTGTGCCAACTGAGCTATACCCAGCACCCTGGCAGGCTTGAACGAGGAACCAGGGAAGGCTCCACAGCTTGAGGTTGTGGATCCAATGCAAGCCCTAGCACCTCGTGCATCTAACATGTAGGTGAGGAAAGCCCGCTGTCCAGGGCAAGCAGCTATGCCCAATGCACCGGCTTCCTCTTCCGTTCCCCGCCAAGTGAATCCTGTTACAGAGTGTCAGTGTGTTGAGTGGAATCTTTAAATGTCTTCATGCTCTCACCTCCATCACAGGCATCTTTTGTCACCATGCCAACTCAGTTGAAAGCACAGAATTCAATTAACCAATTGCCCCCTTCCCTTGAGACCAGCTCAGCCATCAAACTGCTGGGTTTGGTGATGTCATCCAGGATCTAGTCCCTCAGGGAGTCATGACAGAAACACGGGTAGGAAGCAGCAGACAGCGATCTGGGATGGGCAAAAGCGTTGCCAGCTCTCTGCTGAGAGGATGGTGGGTCTGGGCCTCAGGAAGCCACACACAGCCCTGGGTTTCCTGGCCAGCTGTGAAGGAGCTCTGTAGCCTTCACAGCCAGGACCCTGCGGGAGCTATTAGAAACACGCTCAAGAGCAGACTCCCGCAGCAATTTTCACTCAGCAGAAAAGAGGCCTCCGGGAAAACACGTGCTCTTCACAGCACTAGTCCAGACGGCCTGGTTTGGCTCCACTCCTTGCCAGTTTTCACACTCCCATGACCAGGGAAGAGTCTTAAAATGAGGTGGAATTTGGGATCCTGCTCTAAAGTCCTGGAAAGTACTAGAGGTAGCAAGGGTATCCTTTTCCTTCTGGAAGCTTCTGTGTCAACTACATCACAGATGACTCTTCCTTGGGATTGCTGCTGAAGAGGGCAGTTAGCTCCCAACCTGCAGCGGGTACCCAGAGCCTTGTGTACACTCAGCCTGTCTTCTCCTATGTCTCCACAGCACAGCCAAGGTCATAGGTCACCACACTAGTCAGGCATAGCAAACCCTCCACATCATCCTCCGTTACCACTCCCCACCCCAAACTCTACCCCCACTCCCATTCAAGGGTCCCTAGGACCTCTGCTTATTTTACCTTCAGCCATGGGCCTACATGGAGTCTGTCTAGCTAGATAGTTTGTTTGAATCAGCCTGGCCTTTGTAGTCCAACCTGGCCTTGAAGTCACTGTATAGCTGAGAATGTCCTTGGACTCATGAACTTTAAGCCTTTACCTCTCCAATGCTGGGGTCATAGACATGTACTACCATGCCAGGCTTCCAGGGGGCTCAGTTCCTCCAAAAGGGGGTGCTAGACCCAGCTTTTGTCAGTCTCCCCGACTTTCTACCCCATTTTCCTTTCTTTGCATGTACTAGCTGTAGATATTTATGACAGACAGTACGACATTCCATGTATAGACAACACGCAATGGTCAGATCCATCATCACCATTAGAGAAAGCCTCTCGGTGTCAGAAACATTTCAAACCTTTCTACTACATATTTTAAAATATAAAAGCTGGAAATGGTGGCCAGAGGCAGGAGAATTGTGAGTTTGAGGCCAGTCTGGGCTACATAGTGAGAGCTAAGACATCTAGGGCTATATGTCAAGAACTCTGTCTCAAAAAAACAAAACAAACAAACAAATAAACAAACCAAAAAACAAAAAACCAAGCGAGAACGACAATAACAATGAGTAGTTGTTGAGCACAGTTTCCTCCTAGGTTTTGTAGAATGACGATGCTGGTCCTTCTATTCAATTCCCTTGTGTCTAGTGGCCAGCTTCCCTCCATTCCCACCCCCATCCCAGCCCTTGTACCACTATTCCACTCTCTGCATCAATGAGACCCCCTACTCTTGACACGTTGTCCCCAATCTGTCTGCTCATATAACCTGTTCCTCACCACGTGGAGGAAGCTCTAAGTCAAGGATTGTGGTTTTAGCACCAACCGGCAGGGCCATCCTGTGGCACATAACAGAGACCTCACTAACGATTTCAAATCAATTTTAAAAGTAATTCTAGGGCTGGATAGACAGCTCAGCGATTGAGAGCACTGACTGCTTTTCCAGAGGTCCTGAGTTCAATTCCCAACAACCACATGGTGGCTCCCAACCATCTCTAATGAGATCTTGTGTCCTCTTCTTGTCTGGCCTGCAGACAGACATGCGGACAGAACACTGTATACTTAATAAATAAATAAATCTTTAAAAAGTCTAATATCGAAACAAATAAAGGCTTCCTATCATTTCTTACAAATGTTTATTACATTTATTTACTTAATTTGCATGTATGTGCGCACTTGTGCATGCCATGGCACAAGTGTGGAGGTCAGAAGTCAACTTAGAGTCACTTCCCTTCCTCTCCTTCACCCGTCTACTTCTGAGAACTAAATCCAGGTCAGCAGGATTGGCAGCAGGTGCCCACATCCACTGAGCCATCTTGCCAGCCAGTTTTTGTTTCTTAGTTCTTCACTTCAGAGGCAGAGAGAAGCACCCTTGTGGATTTTGTCTCTACCTGAGCCCCCACAGCACATGTGTGTGTATGTGCGCAGGGTCACATTAACACATGCAATCTTATTGGGCCTTTTCCACTTAGGCATACATCTTCCAAAACTTCCCAGGAGAGTGGACAGATCTACTTCGCTCTTTCTCTTTTCTTTTCTTTCTTTCTTTCTTTTCTTATTTGTTTATTTATTTATTTTTTTCCAAGACAGGGTTTCTCTGGGTAGCCCTGGATGTCCTGTAATTCACTCTGTAGACCAGGTTGGTCTTCAACTCAGAGCTCTACCTGCCTGTGCTGGGATTAAAGGTGTGTGCCACCTGGCTTTACTTTACTCTTTCTGTCCTTTAAGTAGTAGGTCATAAATGGGGTCTAGAGACAATGCTGTATCCACAGAGAGTAAAATCATCTTTTTCTTTCTGTTTTAGGCAATGCTGTACAGAGATCCTTTTTTGTGCCCTTGATTACTGCTGTGCAGAAATAGTTATAAGAGAAATTTCTAGAAATGAACTTATTAAGATTTAGAGAAGGCATTTGGCCCTTTTAAAATGTAGCAACAACTGGGAGAGATAAGATAGCACATGCCTTTAATTCCAGCACATGCTGGTTTGAAGGAGAATAGCCCCCATAGGCTGATACAGTTGACTATTTCATGATCAGTTGATGGAACTGTTTGGGAAGGATTAGTAGTTGTGGCCTCTTTGGAGGAGGCATGTCTCTCTGAGTAGGCTCTGAGGTTTCAAGAGTCCATGCCATTTCCAATTATCACCTTCTCTGTCTCTTGCTGCTTGTGGCAATATTGCACATATTTTTGTATGCTTGTGGATCAGATGTGACCCCTTAGCTCTGGCTGAAGTGCCTGCCTTCTGTTATGCTCCCCACCACGGTGGTCATGAACTCTACCACCCTCTAGAACCATAAGCCCCAAGTTAAATACTTTCTTTTATAAGTTGCCATGGTCACGGTTTACCACATCAATTGAAAAGTAACTATTTCCCAGCAGAAGGAGCTGGTTCTCTGTGAGTTCAAGGCCAGCAGTTTGATCTACATAGAGAGTTCTAGCCAGGGTCACACAGTGAGAGTCGGTCAAGGCATAGTGAGGGGGGGGGTGGCAATGAATCAACTGCCCACAATGTCTGAGTCTTTCTCAGAAACTCTGGTCGAGTTGGTGTAGTTACTTTTATTATTTTTACCAACCAGAATAAATATTTTGCTTCGACTGTCACTAATTTGAATGACCTTATGATTTTAAATGTTTGTGGGACTGGGGTGGTAGCTCAGTTGGTAGACTGCTTGCCTAGCATGCACAGAGACCAGCACCACATAAACTAGAAACGGTGGTGCACATCTGGAATCCCAGAAGTTGAGTTAGGAGTTCAAGGGCATCCTCAGCCACATAGTCAGCTGGAGGCCAGCTTGGGGTCTATGAGATCCCATCAAGGAAGAAAGGAAAGAAGAAAGTATGAATGAAAGGGAGAAAAGAAAGGAATAAATGAACTCATAGACTTATCTGCACCACAGTTTAGACTTCCTATGTTCTCACGTTATTTAATGTGAGGCACTACTGCCTTCTCATCTGTCCTGAGAGCAGAACTGGGATTTTTCCTTTATGTGTAGTTAGGAGAAACTTAGCCCAGAGGATGGACTCTCTTTTCTCCCTGTATTTTGCTTTAAAAATTTGGTCACTGCACGAAGCAGTATATTCACACATTATGTTGAGAGATTCAAACACAAACCTTCATAACGAAAACTTGGAGCTCCACAGAGGAAGACTGAGAGTATCCTATATACTCCCTGCCCACCCTCTCTGTCACACACCATAATGTCAATGTAATGTTACCATACACATTAGTTCTTATTTTTGCTTATTAAATTTGACTTGGAAAAAACGTCCTCATGAAAATTGGCAACCCCCCTTCCTTATTTCTCAAGGTTAGGGTGTATCACAAAGCAGATTTTATGTGGGTTGTAAATTGTGGCCCAGGAGTCTCAACCTGTGAGTTGTGACCCCTTTGGGGGTCGCATATCAGACATCTTGCAGATCAGATACTTACACGATGATTTATAACAGTAGCAAAATTATAGCTACAAAGTAGCGAAGAGAAACTTTTGTGATTGGAGGTCACCACAACGTGAGGAACTGTATTAAAGGGTCGCAGCATTAGAAAGGTTGAGAACCACTGCTCTAGAACAATGTGTACTCCCTCCAGAGAGCCATCAAGGTCAAGACTGGGTTTGGCTTTCACGCCTCTGGTGCAGAAGCCCTGTGAGTGAGAGTCTCAGCACTGCTGTCCTGGTCATTGGGCATTCATGGTAGCAACACAAAAGAAAAGAAAAAAACATTCACTTAAGAATATCCTTGAAAAAAATAAAAATCTCATTGATGTAGAAATTGCTATGATGTGAAATCTTACCTCTCAAGCACTTGCTTCTTGATATTGTATCTGACGGTCTGGGCAGCGAACCAAAGTCTTCGCCATCCACCCCGCCATGCCGTGTTTGTCTGAAGAACAGGGCTGAAAGTCAACCTTGTTGTGACTCTCGCGTGGCATTGCTTCTCCTTGGAAGGGCATGTTGGCATACACATGATGGCCCTCTTGGGTTTGAGGGCTGCCATGGAGTCCTCTCTCCAACCTCTGTGATGAAGCAAGTTTTAAATACTGAAATAATCCTTGGGAGCTGAGGTGCTATGGAGACTGCTTATGGTTAAGGAGCCTTCATCAGTACTCCCCAGCACCTACAAAGACAGAATACTTAAAAGTGTTGATGCCTCATCTACAGGATAATCATGTATTCTTACATAGCCAAATACTTCTAAGAGTACAAAGAAATACTTTAGTAATTAATACTGTGATAATAAGCTTAAACTGATAAATCAAACCTGGGCACAACTGCCAGGCGGTGGTGGCGCATGCCTTTAATCCCAGCACTCGGAAGGCAGAGGTAGGCGGATCTCTGTGAGTTCGAGGCCAGCCTGGTCTACAAGAGCTAGTTCCAGGACAGGAACCAAAAGCTACGGAGAAACAATATCTCGAAAAATCCAAAAATCAATCAATCAATCAATCAACCGAGGGACTCAGTCACTTCAAGGAAGCAACCGACAGTGTTTGTTGCCGGACACAGTTTCAGTTTTGAATGGAAAAATTAGAATTTGAAAGAAAAAATAATCCTTAATTGTTTTAAGTCCCTCTACCATCTACAGCTTAGTCTCTCTGAGATGGATTTGCTGTGGGTAAAGATTAATGATTGTGATTCTTAGCCTAGAATAATTTCAGAATATGTATATATATATATTGTGTGTGTGAGTGTGTGTGTGTGTGAGTGTGTGTGTGTGAGTGTGTGTGTGCGTGTGTGTTTGCAGCCACCTCGCTGGCTCCCGATTCTTACAATATATGATGAAATGCGTCAGCACATAAAAGCTCTGTGTAATTTAGTGAACTAATATTTTCCAAATATTGAATGCATTATGTTACAGAATCACACATGGATAAAAAGATTCATTCAAAGAACAGAGAGAAGAGTGGCGCTTTCCAGAACAGGGTGTTAAAAGTGTTAAATTCATATTGATTTGAATGCAGATTACACATTACAACCCACAATTAAGAAACTACCACTTAGGGAGGTTTCATGAAGCATCAGAGAACATCCACAATTATGTGGAAAAAGGCTATTGAGAGCCTCCTGTTTTTCAGCTGCGCATCTCCGGAGAGCGGTTATTCATTGGGCAGTGCCTGCCACCCGAGCAGCAGTTCAGTGTGTGACTGCTGACACAGGTATGAGGGCTCAGTTGTGAAAAAAACACAGCACCTGTGTTGTTTTGGAGTATGCAACCGAAATGAAATTATTTTGTTTTGAAGTATACAGGGTTTTTTTTTTTTCAGAAAAACATATAGTGTATGTTAACTTGCAGTGTGTCATTTTATTGGTTTAAGTTCATTAATGTATACATTTTATTTTATTGTTTATTTTTATATGTATGAGTGCTCTGTCTGCATGTAGGTATGTGTACCAAGTGCATGCCTGCTGCTCATGGAAATCGTCAAGGGGCATCAGTTCCCCTGCAACCGGAGTTACAGCCAGTTGGAAACCACCATGTGGGTGCTGGGAACTGAACCTGGGTCCTCTACAGGAGCAGCAAGGGCTCGTAGTTGATAATCAATTCCTCCAGACCCCATGACATGAAATACTTTCATTTTGAAATATGCAATCATTGTTTATAAAATTATCTGGCTTATGTTAACTAGCAGTGGGTCATTATTATTAAGTTCATTGATATAAATATCTTATTACTTTTTATTTTTGTATGTGTTTATGTGTGTGCATGTGCATGACAGTGCACATGTAGAGGTCAGAAGACAACCTGATTCTCTCCTTCCGTCATGCGGGTCCTGAAGATGGAACTTAGGTCATTAGTATGGCCGCAGGTTCCATTACCTGCCGAGTGATTTCACCAACCCTAAATACATATGTTACAGCTTTCCTCAGTGACCATTTCCAACATTGTAAGTATTGATCATTATAGGCTACATAATTAAAAGCCCATTGAGGAGTTAGGGGTTCCCCGTGTAGCCTTGGCTGTCCTGGAACTCACTCTGTAGAACCAGGCTGGCCTCGAACTCACAGAGATCCCCCCGCCTTTGCTTCCTGAGTGCTGGGATTAAAGTCATGCTCCACCACCACTGTCTGAAGATTTCAGTATTTTTTAAGAATATAAAGATGTCTTGAGGTCAGTTTCAAGGTGCTAGAGATAATGAGCTCCTGGATCAGGAGCGAAGTTGCTAAACTTGGCTCTATCTTGGCTAGAGCAGGCAGCTCAAGAGTCATTCAAGGACCAAGGATGTGTGCAAATTGTTCTTGCGCCTGTCTCTGGCAGAGCCTCCCATCTCCCCCCTCCCTTCCTTCCCTCCCCTTCATCTCCCTTTCTCTCTCTCAAAATAAGTAAGTAAAATGTAATTACAAATTTTTAAATTAGAATCTCTGGACTGAGATATACCTCAGCTGATAGACTATTTGCCTATCACAGACAGACCTGGATTTGACGCCCGGCACTGCACAAGCTGCATGTGGTGTGCTTGCCTGCAGTTCTAGCATTTCTGCATGTGGTGTGCTTGCCTGCAGTTCTAGCATTTCTGCATGTGGTGTGCTTGCCTGCAGTTCTAGCATTTGAGTGACTGAGGCAGCAAAATCAGAAGTTCATCCTTAGCTACACAGTGAGTTTGAAGCCATCCTGGGATATATAAGACTCTGTTTCAAAACTTTTAAAAATAAATTTCTACATTTTGATGTTTGGATACAGTCATCCTCCCTGGGGATGGCTCAGAGGCAGTGTTTGTGGTCTCCTAAAACAAACAGCCTAGTGGTAAAGACTTGTGTTTTCTTCTTTGTGTACTTTAAAGTTCTCTGCCCTCAGGCTGATACCCTTCTGAGTACCACTTTATGGGCCCAAGTATCACATTTGCAAAATATTCCAGGGATCATCATTCCATGTCTTGTGCTTTTATTCCTTTTTTCCTGTCATCTCTGAAAGCCCCAAGAACACATCTTTTAATTCCTCGTCAGCCAGCGCCCTGCTGCAAAACCACGTAGGATGGCAGCTGGCCAAGAAGATGAGGTCACTGCCGTTGTCCCGTCCTGCTGCTGGGAGCGGACCGTCCTAAAAATACTGCCCCAGGGAGAATGAATGCCATACAAGCTGGTTCTGCTAAGAGAGAGGACAGAGGGACAGCTCTTGCCAAGATTCCAGCCGAGCCTTTGGAGACATCTTTCTGGAAATATTTGAAGTTGGTTGGGGGAGCTGAAGTCATCCTGTCATTTCCTTAGAATCTCTCTCTCTTTCTAAAAAAAAAAAAAAAAGAAAAAGAAAAAAAGCTCAATGTTCTGGTTTGAGAAATTAGTATCACAAAAGTTATAAAAAAGGAGGGAGGGACCAATGTTGCCAAGACAGAAGGTTAAGTAAGACCAGGCTTTCTCTTTTCTTCATATTTTAAAATGTTTGGTTGTTTGTTTATCTCAAGGCAGGATATTTCTATATAACCCTGGTTGGCCTGGTACTCACTATGTAATCCAGGCTGTAGCATGAATAATAAAAAACCCAGAGACAGATATTGCGGTATAAGTTGAAGATCAAAAAAGCAAAACAGCCAAGCCACTAGAAAAGTCTTACCTCCACCAAGTCTAGGCGATTTCAGACTGATCCCTGAGCCTCTGTCTCCTCCTGTCTTATATTCCCCTTTAGAGCTAGGATCAAAGGCATGTGACTCCCTAGTACTGGGATTAAAGGTGTGAGCCACCACCTCCTGGATCTGTTTCACACTGGTCTTGTGTAGTCGAGGCTGTCCTTGAACTCATGGGAGCTCCCTGCTTCAGCCTTCTGAATGCTGGGCTCACGTGTACACAACCATGGATGACTTCTTAGCCTTACTTTTTTTTAATTAAAAAATCTTTTAATCATTCATTGACTATCGTGCAAGCGAGGAGCAGCAGCTGGGCAGTAGCTGCTGGGTCGCTCACAGCTTTCTTTTAGGACTAGCCTTCTAACTGGCATATAGTATTTGTATTTTTGTTATGGCATTGCAATTGCATACGTGCACGCAACACACACCCATCCTATCAGGGCAATTAGCATTTCGTCTCCTGAAATGTCGCTGCTGGGCTAGAGCCTTCTGACTCTTCTCTGGTTGTTTCCAAAGGTGTAATGAAATGTCACAGGCAAGCCCATGGCTTTCTAAGGTCCACAGTTAGGCCTTTCATGTTCAGTCTTGTCTCCTTGGGAGAAAGATGTGGTCAAGGGGCCCAGGGACTATTAGGAATTTCGACTCTATCTCTAATTTATTGGAAATAAGCTTTCCATCAGCTTCAGCTTTGCCGTTTACATAAGGCAAGGATTAGACACGAAATTGCTAAGGTTTGGTCAAAGTCTAATATTTGTTGATTTATTGTGTCTTAAAAGAGAGCTGAGCCCAGAAAAAGAGAGGGGGGTAGGGAAAGAAAAAAAGGGAGGAAGGAAAGAGAAGGGAAGGGACCAGCGCTTCTGTTCGCCCAGCACATAGGCCAAGAGGCATCTGAAGGCCTATTTTCACCTATTTCTGGCTCATGAGTTCATCCCGAGGTCTGTGCCAGCCCCTGTGGCTTTTTTCATCTTTCCACCCTAGTCAACATGACAAAATGACTAAAAATACATGTTCCCCACAGGCCTGTCACCCGGCCAACACCCTCCCTTGAATCAACTCATTTCCAGACTTAGGTGTGAGGTGTAGGAGAGCCAGGGATGGGTCACATTTGGAAGTTTCAAATCTCAGTCACTCCATGCTGGCTGATGTCTGAGCCTCCGTCTCCTCATACTGTGAGGATTAAGTGAAATGTGTGTAGATGAGAAACTGACCCCAGGCTGAAACCTGGAGCTGTATCAGTTCCTGCTTCCCTGCCCCTTTTCTACACTTAGACCCTTGGGGAAATTTCTCTTACTAAGAAAGCTTATCTGAATTCTCTGGTACGTGGGAGACAAAGGCTGCCCTGGTCAGTTTTACTTGCCTACCTGACATTGACTAGAGTCATCTACTAGGAGAAGCCTCTATTGAGGAATTGCCTAGATCAGATTATCTTGTGGTCACGTCTGTGGGAGACTGTCTTGATAGTTAACCGATGAAGGCGGTACGGCCCACTGTGGGCGGCGCTATTCTCTGTGCAGTGGTCCTGGGCTGTGAAAGGAAGCATGAACCAGTGAGCAATGTTTATCCGTGATTTCCACTTCAGGTTACTGCTTCGAGTTTCTGCTCTGATCTCCTTTAGTGTGGACATTGATCTGGAAGATGAAGCCATGCTAAGATGCTTTTGGTCAGTGTTTTAACATTGACCCAAGGACAGCAGGAAGGAAGTCCTTGGAGCCTGGTCCTCTGCCGTAGTGAGTAGGCTGAAGGCCAGTGAGCATGTGGTGGTCGTACATCCTCCCTCACACAAGCCTTTATCCCTGAAGCCCCACCGTCTTTTCTGCATCCTTTGTTCTCAGTTTCAGGTTTTCCTCAGGTGTTTCAGTGTCCTCCCAGGATGCATCAGGGCGCTATCAGGACTTCCGGAAGCAGTTTGACCCTGCAGTGTTTTCTGAACCAGGAGTCTAGTCCTCTTTCCAACATGCCGGCACCCTTGCTTCATCTATGGACCTCTAAGGGCTGCTCTTCTAGGTCAGGTGACCTATTTTCTATGTCATGTGACTCCATGTCATGAGTTTTGGAATATTTGTATATTCATAGCAAGATAACATGGGATGGAGTTCCAGTCTAAATATGGTTTGTTTGTGTTTCGTGTACACCTTGTATGCAGAGTTACAAGGCTGAAGGACAGAGTTGAGAGAGAAGCTGAGCGAAACATAAACATGATTGAGAAGTTCATTGTGGGTCTCAGAGACAAGGCAAGAGCTGTCCTGTTGGGAGTCAGGTGGCCCAGACCCAGACAGGTTAGCACACTGTACGGTGTTCTGCTTGGTACTCTGGAAGAATAAGGCCATGTGGAGTCCACTGTGCCATCCTGGACTTGCCCAGTAGTATGAAGATGGAAGAAGAGCAGAAATGGGCTGGAGAGATGGCTCAGGGGTTAAGGGCACTGACTGCTCTTCCAGAGGACCTGAGTTCAATTCCCAGCAACCACAGGTGGCTCACAGCCATCTGTAATGAGATCTGGTGACCTCTTCTGGCATGTAGGCATATATGCTGGCAAAACAGTGTAAGCATAATAAATAAATAAATGAATAATCTGGACATAAAAACAGTGATGTGTTTATGTCAGGTTGACAAGGGGTCAATTGAACTGGCTGGTTGACCTGACACTGGCTAGAGTCATCTGAATGAGAAAGCGCCCCCATAAGATCCAGCTGTAGGCCATTTTCTTAATTAGTGATTGATGGGGAGGGCTCAGCCCATTGTGGATGATGTCATCCCTGGGTTGGTGGTCCCGGGTTCTGTAAGAATGCAGGCTGAGCAAGCCATGGGGAACAAGCCAGTAAGCAGCACTCCTCCATGGCCTCTGCATCAGCTCCTGCATCCAGGTTCCTGCCCTGACTTCCCTCAGTGATGAACTATGCTGTGGAAGTGTGAGCCACATAAACCCTTTCACCTCCAAGTTGTTCTTGGTCATGGGATTTCATTACAGCAATAGTATCCCTGATAAGACAGGAGTCAGAGGCAGGAGGATCTCTGTGAGTTAGAGGCTAGCTTGGTCTACATCGTGAGCTCCAGGCTAGCCAGTGCTACATAGTGAGGCCCTGTCTCAAACCAAATAGAAAAAAGTGATTATTTGTGTGTGCATATATGTGCACATGCCATGGTACACATATGGGGGTCAGAGGACAGCTTACTTACAGGATTGATTCTCTTCCTTTACCACGTGGGTCCCTGGCATCAAACTCAGGTGGTTAAGCTCCTTGGCAGACATATTTACCTCCTGATCCATCTCAACACCCTATGGTGTCTCATTGTGACCTGACTATTCTGTCTGTCCTGCCCTGCTTGTCAAGGGCTCCATAAAAACCCTTCCTAACAAGGTATCTTTTGCTCTATACAAATATGCATCCATTTGCAGGGGACCTTGAAGAAGGAGTAAGAGCTTGCCAAGGAAAGAACCCTGCAACGGGGTATATGGAGGAGTATGCAGAAGATGAGAGAATGGCCCTGCTTTTAGGGAACGAACTTGAAATTCCCCTTGGAGCCGGCCCAGAACTCTTACATTGTGGGAGATTTATATTGATATTCAGCTGTGCATGTGACCCCATGGAGCCCTACTTGGAGAATGCTGACCTATATGTCTGTGAAGAATTTTCCCTACCGCCCTGAACTAAGGCAGCCATAGAAGATGAATCTTGTTACTGTTTCTACAGTGACTTCTAAGGCCTTAGAGATGAGCAGGAAACAGGATCTAGAAAAGAATGGTCTTGCATCCTGAACCTCCAACAGTTTCTTCCTGGTCAGGAATTCCAGCCCCTAAACCAATGTGATCCTGTTGTCCTGGCCTGCAGTCCCAGCTCTTTTGGCATCTAGTGTTTGTCTCTAATCTGCTTCTTTCTTGCTCCAACACTACTGACAACTCTCCACAACAGAGCAGTGCTGAAAGTGAGTGTTTCTTGGTGTCATCCTTGTAGTTTTACCTCAGTCTCTCTCAGCAATGTGTCTTGATCTGTCTACACTGGCGCTCACATAGCCCTTGACCCCCTGTAAGTGGGATTTCTCTGTGCCTTGGCAGCCACTTCCCAAATAACCACTAAGAGGATTAATATTAATTATAAATGCTCAGCCAATAGCTCAGGCTTATTACTAGCCAACTCTTACATTTTAAATTATCCCATATCCATTCCTTTACTTGCTTCCACATGGCTCATGACTTGTTACCTCATTTTGTACATGGCCTGCTTCTTCTGTATCTGGCTCGAAACTGCCCTATCTCCACCCCTCTTCCCAGCATTCTCTCTTTCCCCAAATCCTACCTAGCTACTAGACAATGAGAACACCACATTTTCACAGTGTACAGAAGGATTATTCCACAGCAACCCCCTTCCAAGCACCGTCTATAATTCCACTGGATGAATGCTCCACCATGCATCTACCCATCCTTCTATCGGTTCAGTAGATGGTTTCTAGTTCCTCCATATTACAAGCAGCATGAAGACAACTGTTCTGGTACCTGTCACCATGTGCCTTTAGGAACAAGCATTTACCTAGATACCTAAGTAGTTGAATCATGGCATCCTAGAAGGCTCCCTGGGTCATAGGATAGGTGTGCTTTCTAGATCACTGTATGTAGCTGAGTTCATCCCTACAGTGATGGTGCCAGCTCACCCCTCTGTTGCAAGAGAGTGTTCATCATCTTCAAGCTTAGCAATTCTCAACCTTATCGGCTTAATTATTACCAGTCTAATGGGTGAACATGGTTTCTTATAGCTTTCTTTCTCTCCCTGTCTCCCTCCTTTCCTCCCTCCCTCCTTCTCTCCTTCCTCCCTTTCCTTTCTTCCCTCCCTCTCTACCTCTCTCTCCCCCCTCTGTCCCTCCTTTTCCTTCCTTCCTTGCTTCTCCCCATAGTTTTGTTTCTCATACAGTAAAGGCTGGCTATGAACTTGGCTGGCCTTGAACTCCTGATATTCCTGCCTTTACATCTCCAGTTGGCTTCTTGTAGTGTTAATTTGCGTTTTTCCTGCTTACTAATTCTCTTGAGGGAATACATTTAGCTTTTTTATGCTGAAAATTATCTTCCCATATAGCTGCCCCCTTAAAAGAGTCTGTGTTGTTTTATAGTTCTTTAAATAGTTCTCGACATAAATTCTTTTATTAAAGATTTATTTATTTATTATGTATACAACATTCTGCCTTAATGTATGCCCACATGCCAGAGGAAGGCACCAGATCTCAGTACAGATGGTTGTGAGCCACCATGTGTTGCTGGGAATTGAACTCAGGACCTCTGGAAGCACAGCCAGTGCTCTTAACCTCTGAGCCATCTCTCCAGCCCCATAAATTCTTTTTTTAGAGTTTATAATTATATTTATGCACAGAAAAGTAGCAGTGTTTATTTAACCCAGTTCAAGCCACAGATTTAGAGACCAGGATGTTGCCTCCCCAGTGGCAACAGGAGATCATATCTGTCATGGTCATTGGTCCTAATAACTTCCACCAGCTTAGCAAGAGCATCCTTGTCTTCTGAGTTAATCTGTGTAAAGGCAACAACGGCACAGGTCTTCCTGTGGACCAGCCACCCCAGCCTGGCCTTTCCCTTGATGGTGCAGTAGGGGACCCCCATCTTCCAACACAGGGCAGGCAGGAAGACCGCCAGCTCAATGCGGGTACATCCTGGTCAATCACGACCAGCTGAGCCTTCTCATTCGCCAAGGTGGTGACTGTATGACCCCTGCTCGAAGGACAGGTGGTCTCAAAGTTGGGCCATCCCCTTTGCCAACAGCTTTCTTCTTAGCAGGGGCCAGCAGCTTTAGCTTCTTCTCCGGCTTTGTCTCTGGCCTGTCCTTGTGGGCAAGCAGCTAGGTAGCTGTTTGCTGTCCAGGGCCTGGGGGAACTGGTTAATGGCAGGAGATACCTTGAGCCACTTATAGAGGATGATCCTTTGCCATTGCAGTCTAATGCTGGGAGGGAGGGCATTTGGTGAAGCCTCTGAGATCTCTCTTGGTCTGGATGTCCTGCCCAATGTTGATCTCAGGCCTTTTCTCAAACAAAGGATTCACCACCTTTTTGGCTTCCTGTCCCTTCATGACGGTGGGTGCCGGATCTCCTACCTCCTTCCCCTTGGCCTTCTTTCTTTTGGGGTCTTTGCTTGACTGGAGGAGAGTGAGATAATTTTTTTATCTTGTGTTGAGTGCATTTTTCTGTAGTGAGACTTAACTATTTTGGGGGGGGGCATGGTTTCAATACAGGATTTTTCTGTGTAGCTTTGTCCTGTCCTGAAACTCACTTTGTAGACCAGGCTGGTCTCAAACTCACAAAGATTCACCTGCCTCAGCCTCCCAAGTGCTGACATTAAAGGCGTGCGCTCACCACGCCTGACAAGACCTAACCTCTTAATATTGTTTCCCTCTAATTTTGTCATAGAAAAGTTTACATTTCCTGATTTCTTGGTTACAGCTTTTGTCTTCAGTCAGTGAGTGCCCTGTGTCCACACAGAGGCCACAGATGTGGTTTTCCACATTTTCTTTTCTTTCTTTCTTTCTTTCTTTCTTTCTTTCTTTCTTTCTTTCTTTCTTTCTTTCTTTCTTTCTTTCTTTCTTTCTTTATTATGTATACAATATTCTGTCTGCAGGCCAGAAGAGGGCACCAGACCTCATTATAGATGGTTGTGAGCCACCATGTGGTTGCTGGGATTTGAACTCAGGACCTTTGGAAGAACAAGCAATGCTCTTAACCGCTGAGCCATCTCTCCAGCCCCTGTCTTTTTTGTTTTTTTTTTTACACAGGGTTTCTCTGTGTAACAGCCTTGTTTGGCTGTCCTGGAACACAATCTGTAGACCAGGCTGGCCTCAAACTCACAGAGATCCGCCTGCCTTTGCCTCCTGAGTGCTGGGATTAAAGGTGTACACTACCACCACCTGGCTCTATATTTTGTTGTAACTATTTTATAGGCTTGTTTTTCTAGTACGGGGGTTGGTGTTTGCTTCATTTAAGTCTTGGATTTCTATGAATTACTCCATGTGGACTAAGAGCTCTGTGTGTGTGTGTGTATTAGAGACAGGGTCTCACTATATGGCCCTGGCTGTTCTGTAACAGGGATCCGCCTGCCTTTGCCTCCTGAGTGCACACCATGCCCAGCTTCATTATGTATTTTGTTCATACACATAGCCAACTGCTCCTTCTTCCCTTGCTTAGCTACGGCACCATTCTATCGTGAACTACATATCCTTATGCTCATGTCTTCCCAGCCTTGTTCTGCTTCATGCATGAGTTTTCCCAGTCCTTCACGCTCTGTGGGTCTGTTTCTGCATCAGTACACTTTGGTTACAGAGAATGGTCTTTGTAAATACAGCTCTAACTTCCTTGTTCAGAAATCGGCAGAGATGAGGTCCCGACTTCTTAGCTTTAAGGTCAGGATGTTTTGTAATTCAGCTGCTGTTTGTTTCTGACCTCCATTGGTTTTCCATCTCCCCACCCCCAATCCCTCTGGCGTCTGAAACACTCACTCTGGTCTTGATCAAACTGTTATTTTTCAAACTTACCTTGCTGTTTTCTAGTCCTGATTTTTGTTAACTCTTCCCTCATACTTTGAGAGCAAAATGGAGACACTTTCTCAAAGCTTCCCCAGCTCCCCACACACATCCTCTGTGCTTCTAGCTCTCTTCCTACTTCTCTAATGGTGCTGAAGATGTCCTTGCATGACTTCGATAATCAACGCGGGCTTCTTAGAGAAGGAAGGGGTGTGTCTGGTTCATTCCCACGTCTGCTGTCCCTGGGTCATCTGCCTGGCCAGGTTTAGCTTGTACGTGTTCTGCAGTAACACTGGCTGAGTCACCAAATGCACACTATGTTCAGTAACACTGGCTGTGCTGCATGCCTGCAGTTACACAGGCTGTGCTGCATGTCTGCAGTAACATCAGCTGTGCTGCATGCCTGCAGTTAGTTACATAGGCTGTGCTGCATGCCTGCAGTTAGTTACATAGGCTGTGCTGCATGCCTGCAGTTATGTTGGCTGTGCTGCATGCCTGCAGTTACACTGGCTGTGCTGCACGCCTGCAGCTACTGTGGGGTCACAGATGCCCACTATGTGCCACCCACTCCTGTTTGAGTCTCACTCTTCAGATGAGGACACTAAGGCTCAGAGAAGCAGCATCGTCCAGACGGACCCGTTGCTATGCATCAGCCGAGACCCACACAGGGTGCGTGTGTGTGTGTGTGTGTGTGTGTGTGTGTATGTATGTACATGTGTATGTGTGTATGTAGAGATGGGAACTATGCTGCCACACTTACCTCTGTACATTGGTGCTAGCAAAGGGGTGTGTGTATGTGCACATGTGCATGTGTGTATGCGTGTATTTAGAGATGGGGACTATGCTGTCACACTCAGTTCTGTACATCGGTGATAGCAAATGAAACTCTCTCTTTTTGCGTGTGCCTAAATGCCAGTGTTTTACCTCATTTCCACATCATAGGCTTTCTCCCTAGGTCAAGACCAGGATCCATTCAGTATTCATACTCCTCTGGACTCTAGAACTAAATCCTTCCCAACTTCAGCCGACATGAGGGTGCAGGAAACAGTCCCCAAATGAGAGAATTAATTCTCAGAAGCAGACACATGGAGGACAGAGTGCCATGGTACTCTGCGGGTTGGACTTCTGGTAGACCTCAATCTCCCTGGCAACCCTACTGGGGTACCCATGGCTGGTATATGTAGGCAATGTTTCCACTATGTTGCCAGGGAAACATAGCTGCTTACCACAGCAGGGTTGCCGACACTTACCACACCCTGCTTGCAAGCCACTCTGGTTTTGTGTTGTGAGTTTGTTCCCCAGGGTGGGAGGGACCGCCTTGGTGAGCTCATCATCGTTGGTCTCTGAGTGCCATCCATTGATGTATCTTGGCACTGAACTTTGACAGGGGAGGTCTAGAGAGTTGGTCCCCACCCAAGTATCCTCGTCTTTGAGATCCCTATCCTAATGGGTCCTGTCTCCCCCTAGAGCCATGTGCTATTGACACAAAGGGCAGCCATCAGAAGGGGAAGAAGAAAAGGCCGTTGACCCAGTGATGGGACATCAAGAACTCCTCCGTGACATAGCTGGCTCTCTTGGCTCAGCTTACCCCAGCTTCTTGGGGCGGAGTCGGAGGCCTGGTAGTCAAAGCTGCCGCAGCATAAGCTAACAGCCCTGGGAGCCTAGAGACTTGGGTCTGAGTGTTGGCCCATGGCTCACTTCACTTTTCAAAATTAAGTTCTCTTCATTTGATCACCAAACATTCACTTAGTGCCAGGCCCAGTGCTGGGCTCTGGGGTCACCCAGATGAGACACACTTCCTTCCCTTTACCAGATCACAGTTCTATGGGAGTGTCAAGCATGTCCCCAATATAAAATCAGTGGTAACCCCCAGAAACGGCAGAGTCTCATTTATTTCTTCGAACTTATGATTGTCCCCGTATTGGGCCCACAGACAGCAAGGCATTCTTAAGAAGCACACATTGCAGATGGTACAGGTGGGTGTTTCATCTGACTCTCCCACTTCCTCAACAAGTGGCCTGCCCATTATTTCCTCCTCTGTAAAACGGGATGATAAAGGCTGCCTCAGAAGATGACCCAGGCTCAGTGAGGTGATGTCTTAGTCAGGGTTTTATTGCTACAATGAAACATCATGACCAAAGCAAGTGGGGGAGGAAAGGGTTTATTTGGCTCACACTTCCATATCCCTGTTCATCATCAAAGGAAGTCAGGACAGGAGCTCAAACAGGGCAGGAACCTGGAGCTGATGCAGAGGCCATGGAGGGGTGCTGCTTACTGGCCTGCTCACCATGATTTGCTCAGCCTGCTTTCTTATAGAACCCAGGGCCAGCAGCCCAGGGATGGCCCTACCCACCATGGGTTGGGTCCTCCCCCATTGATCACTGATTAAGGAAATGCCCTGGAGCTTATGTAGCATTTTCTCAAATGAAGCGCCCTCCTCTCTGACAACTCTAGCCTATGTCAAGTTGACATAAAACCAGTCAGCACAGGTGATGAGAGATACGTAGTATCCATAGCCTTGGGGATTAGCCTCACTGAGTATCTCTCTTTGTCCTTTTCTGGAGAATATTAAACTTTCCTAGAGATTTGTCCTCCTTGAGTATCCTGCATTGGCATGCGGATGGATCCTTTAGAGGGAACAGAGCATCTCATACCACACAGGACATGGAGGAGGAAGTGGCCGGGAGCAAGGGGCCTGGCTGCAAAGTGAGAGCCATTGGCTGTGCTGCTACTGAGACTGCTTGTGAGCCACTCTTTGTCACTGAGGACACATGTTATTGAAGGATGGCTTTGGAAAAGAGCGACAAGGACACTTCAGTGGGTGTCCTTATTCGTGACACGAACTCTGACCTGGGAACTCCAGGCTTCATGCTGGAAGGTTTCCCTAAGGGTCCTTCTTTCCCAGAGGCCTCCCTCCCTCCCTCCCTCCCTCCCTCCCTCCCTCCCTCCCTCCTTCCCTCCCTTCCATTCCCTGAGTATGGACTTTGAAGGGTGGAATTCAAGACCTCGGGAGAGCTGTAACTTGGGTAGATTCACAACTCCATTGGCCCGGGGTCCTGTTGTTGGGGCTCCTTTGGAAATGCCTAAAGGCAGAACCCCAAGTTCATCCCAGATTCAGCACTGGTAGGATTGGTTAAGAGTGCAAGATCCTTTCCAAGACCTAATTTAATATCTGGGTTATTCTAAACTGTCTTGGGGGTTTTCATCCAAAGACCAAAGAGAGGTCAGGCTGAACCGCGTGCTTGGTCAGCTGTAAGTATGCGAAGGGTTCTTGTTATGGATGGAGGAATTCAGGTGCCGGAAGTCTAAGTCACACACACATAAACCACACTCTTCCAAACACTTCTAATGGGATAGGAAGACAACCATGCCTGCATGTCCAAAGATAAAATAGACTATGAAATTATGTAAACAACACAATGCCTATAAAGATACTACAGAGGACAGATTGTAGGAGAATGCACACATGAATAAAAGAGGTTTCTGTGTATTCTGGTTATATGTGGATATGTGCACTGTGGACATATGTGGGGAGGGTATATGTGCATACATGTGTAGGACTTAGGTTGATGGCCGGTGTCTTCCTGGACCACTCTACACCATATGTCAAGGCAGGGTCTCAAACTGAATTTGGAACTCACGATTTCAGATAGTCTGGCTAGCCAGCTTGCTCAAAGGATCCCTTGTCTCGGTCTCCTGCATGCTGGGATTACAGGCGTGCCTCCATGCCCACCCAGCTTCCATGTGGGATTTGGGGAGTGCTACTCTGATCTTCACACTCACATGGTAAGTGCCCCTTTCACTGAACTGTCCTCCATTCTCTACCGCTGAGCTCCATCCCTAGCCCCATTTTCTCCTTAAAAGGAAGCCAGTCCTAGTGGGTCAGGGCTACTCAACTCCAGGGTGATCTTTTCTTGACTAATGACGTATGCATTTGGACCCCATATTCCAATGAAGCCACATCTGGCAAGGATATGAATTTGGGGAGACACCATTACCCAACCCAGTATCCAGGGCAATGGTGGAAAGTGCCAAGGCTGTATTCTGCATAGCGCACTGATGCCCCAGCCCACAGTCTGCTGTGTGCAAGAGAAAGTGGAACTGACGGTGGAGCTGGGCCAGAGCTTTGTAAGCTCCCCCGGGGATCCTGCCAGATCACTCTGGGAGCAACGTAGAGCAGTTCAGATCCTTGCTATTTGCCATGGTCATATGCCAAGGCTTGGACGTGAACTCACGTCTACTGATGCCAAAGCATTAGGACCTGCCCTCTTTCAGTCCCAGGCTCAGCCCTGCAGCACTGCTATTCCTAGAAGGTACAAAACTATAAGACTTTGTCCTTTGTCCCTAAGGTGCAAGGTCCTACACATACCATGCATAACCCATAGCTTCCACATACCCTGTACATCACAATGAAGTGTACATGCACACCGAACATCACACATCTACCACATATACATATAACACACACACCCTAGCTACCCCCTACTATATACACCACACACACACACCATACATAGCCATGTCCTTCATACCTACCTCAAATACATATAAACACCATACATTACCACACAGACACAGTCCTCTATTCACCCCAATAAATGTACACACAATCTACATATACCATATAATGTATACACCTAATGCACACCATACACACACAGTACACACATCATACACACACACCCTCTACATACACATGCTATCCTACCACATACTTTCTATACTCACACAAACACACTACAACATATACTCCCCCACACTCCATAACATACAAGCCCATCCCATAACATACGCTCCCACCCCATGTGCAAATAGCACACCGATACCATGTATAGGATGCTTACAACTACGTGCATATATTGTACATTATGCCCAGAATGCAATCACCTTGTAGCCAAGCTCATTACAGGCATTTGGGATCAAACCTGCTCCAACTTGGTTCTCATCTTTCTTCCTGATGATTTTGGGTACTTGCTAAGTTGTATTGTGCCTCAGTTTCCTCACGTATAAATGAGATGCTGATGGAAATCTCGGATTTTAGAAAGGATTAGAAATAATATTAAGCCCGTAATTGCCTCTGGTTCTGACCTCCGGCTTATGGCAGAGTCTTCTGTTCCTTAGTCAGGATTCTGTTGCTGTGAAGAGACACTGTGACCATGGCAACTCAGAGAGTATTCAATCGGGCACTGGCATACAGTTTCAGAGGTTTAGTCCATTGTCATCATAGTGGGGATCGTGACAGCAGCTATGGCATTCAGGATGCTGGAGAAGTAGATGAGAGTTTGAGCTACAGTCTGATCTGCAAGTAGAGAGAGACTGGGCCTGGCATTGGCTTTTGAAGCTTCAAAGACCCACCCCTAGGGACTCACATTCTCCAACAAGGCCACACCTCCTAATCCTTTTAATCCTTTCAAAAGAGTTCCACTCCCTGTTAGATTAAGCATTCAAGTCTATGAGCCTACGGGGGCAATTCTCATTCAAAACACAACACTTACTTTCCCTGTTCCGGGGCCCAATAGCATTGCCAGGAGGCAAGGAGTTCTTTGACAAGAGCTTTGAAAGCCTGAGGCGAGGTGGCAGTCAGGAGCTGACAGGAGAGAGGGTTGTCACATTCTGGGGGCAGCCTTTCAGAAGTGACTTGGATGGTAGGGTGCCTCCTTTCATGTTTGTGTGTGTGTGTGTGTGTGTGTGTGTGTGATTTATCTCTCTCTCTCTGGAGATTCTACTCTGCTCGAAAGGGAGATTAATTGGAAATGCATACAGTTAGTAGGTAGGACACTGTACTTAAAAGTAGCCCAGTAAAAGCCGGCATAGACAAGCCTCGTCCTGGTTCCTCTGCTCTCTGCCAGCTAAGCTGGTCTCTGGAGGTGTTTGCTTTTGTGGGTGCTGACACTCCAGGCAGTTCCTGACAACACAGCAGGGCCACTCCTGAGTCAACAGACCACTTCCAGTGCTTCCAGTCGCCTGGCAGTTGGACAGAAAACTTCAGAGGATGGCTGGCAAAGACACATGTATACCACACCACACACACACACACACACACACACACATGCATACCACACACACTCACACACCATTCACAGACACACATACCCCCATATGCACATATATATACCACTCATTCTTTTTTGTTTGTTTGTTTTTTGTTTTTTGAGACAGGGTTTCTCTGTAGCTTTTGGAGCTGTCCTGAAACTAGCCCTGTAGACCAGGCTGGTCTCGAACTCACAGAGATTCGCTTGCCTCTGCCTCCCGAGTGCTGGGATTAAAGGCGTGTGCCACCCCCTCTTGGCTATACCACTCATTCTTACACCACACAATTGCTGTGTAATCATCCTTCTGTACACTGTGAATAAGTATTGCTTTCATTGGTTAAATAATAAAGCTGATTTGTCCAGAATGAAGCTAGGTAAGAAAGACAAGTGGAAATACAGGGAGAAGACAGGCAGTGTTGAAAGAGATGTGAGCCAGGCACCCAAGAAGTAGATGCCAACAGACTGGTAAAGCCACAGCCACCCAGCAATATATGGATTAATAAAAATAGGTTAATTTAAATATAAGAACTAATTAGTAATAAGCCTGAACTATAGGCCAAACATTCTGTAATTAATATTAGGTCTCTGAATGATTATTTAAAAGCAGCTGTGGGACGGGGCGAGACAAAGAAACCTCTGTTTATACCCAGTATACACACAACATGCACACATACTCGTACACATACACATAACATATGTAGGGCACACCATACACACTCACACAGAGACACATACCACAGACAATATACAACAGCAGCACACATGTGCTTACACACATAGAACACACTATGCATACAGATTTCTAACATATACAAACAGCACACACACACACACACATCATGCCACACACACGTGTTCACTCACATCGAAGAAGCAGGATATGGCCTTCTCCAAAGACTGCAAAGGAGCTTATGTATGGGCAGGTGTTTGTACATGTTAGGAGGAGACGTCTTTAAAAGACACCTGTTTGCAAGTGTGTCTCTGCATGACCTTTACTTCTTCCTCTAAGGCATTGAAATCTTTGAGCTTCTATTGCTACATCTGTCAAACAAGGACAAGAGGATTGCAGCAAAGGTTTAACCTGACCATGACCACACATATGAGAACTCTGGCCCAGGTAGCAATAAGCAAAGAACTGGTATGTTTATTCCTCCTTGGAGACACCTATCAGCAATTAGTCCTTTTATTGGAGAAGGCATTCTGGAAAGCGTTGGTCTAAATACAGACAGCTTTCACCTGTCATGTGTGAATTAGGAAAACATCACTCTGTTGCCTGTGGTTGTCCGTGACCCCAGGAAGCTGGAGGAACCATGAGAATGATCATCTTAACCTTTGGTGTGTTCAAGGTCAAATTGGGGGGGCGGGGAAGGTGAGCCTCCTCCAGCTCCACCCCTTCTGTCAACCCCTACCACACTAGCACAGGAGTAGAACCCAGCCTGAGCTCACACTAAAGCCTTCGAAGACCTCAGGCTCACCATGGTGAGCTTGAACCTTACTGCCTTTGAATAGCCTGTCTGTTCAGTGCACAACCCATCCTTCTCCTGGCATCTCTCTGGGAGTCCTTTCTTGGTGTGGCCTGAATTTTGTTATCTTGACTCCTGTGGTAAAACCGGAGTCTAGAGCAGGTGCCCAGTCTATGAGGCTGAACTGTGAACAGTGTGGGTTTAAAAGAAATATGTTCTCATTTTAAGTATTTCCCGTTAGTCAATATTTTTGAAAAAAGAAACTGTCCAGACTGGAAACATGTAAACATCCACTCTGCTGAGAAATAATGTGGAGTGGGGGCGGGAGGACAGGTGGTAACCATGGACTGCCCAGAGTCCAGTGCAGGCTGAGCCAGAGTCCTCATGCCTGAGTCTTCTGCTCTTTACCCTATGTACCATATGTATATATGTGTGTATGTATGTATAAATTTGTATATTAACATATGTATGTGTGTGTCTATATACCTTATTTATTTGTGCATCTGTGTGTTTATGGATGTGGGTGTCACTGTGCTCTTGTGTGGGTCAGAGGACAATTTTCGGGAGTTAGTTCTTTCCTCAGACTATGTGGGTTCAGGGATCAAACTCAGGTCATTGGGTTTGGCGGCAAGTGCCTTTATTTCCTGGGTCAGACATCTTGCTGGCCCAGCCCTGCACCTTTGACTTCTAGTTCTGGCGTATACATCTTGGTGTTCAGCTTTTTTGGCAAGTCACATTGGAAGGAAGGATATTGTTTTCGAGTGTATTTGATGATGTTCCCAGGGCAAAGTGTACATTGAGGCTCAGTGCTGTCAACCATTCCCAGTGTGCAGCTTTGCTCCTAGCTGTCTGCTGCCTTTTTGTTTAAAAAAGGGTTTTAAGATTTATTCATTTTTATTTTCTGTGTATGAGTGTTTTGCCTGCATGTGTATTTGTGTGCCACGTGCATGCCTGGTGCTGAAGGAGGTCGAAAGAGGACATCAGATTCCCCTGGTACTGAAGTTATAGACAGTTGTGAACCATGGGGCTGGGAATTGAACCTGGGTCCTCCGTAAGAGCAACAAGAGCCACTTGTTAACTTAACCACTTAACCATGGAGCCACCTTTCTAGCCCACAACCAAGAGACTTTAACAAATAATAACATCACCCCCCCCTCCAAAAGCACAGAAGCCCAATATTGGCAGCCCACATGTGCAATGCATAAAGAACTTACTACTGGGGTGATTTAGAGCCTTCCAACCCTATGAGTTGGGCTCAGGACCTCATCTTCACAGGGAGATAAGGGACTCATGAGTGTTACACAGGGAGAGACCATAGCATGGCTTTTCAGACCCCTGGGAACATCACAGACTGATGGTCCTGACTGCTGACTTTTGAATTCCTCTATGAGATCATATTTTCCTAATTAGTAGTTGAGTCAGGTAAAGAAGTCAAAGAGGGCTGGGAGGCACAGGCTTCTTGGAGTGAGTGACTTTGGCTCATGAACCCCCCGAGAAACTCGATGAGCTCAGCATTATTCTGCACTAACAGACATGTCCACACTGCCTTCTTTCCTTCTCCTTTTTACCTGATAGAAAGATCTGGTGGCTACCCCAGCATCCTCTAGCTCCTGCTCCATTTCCTTCACTGGGATGGCTAATCTCTCTTTAGCATCTGCCTTTCACCAGTTCAAAAACACACAGCTAAAGAGACAGTAGGGAAAGGACACTGCCTGCACCCCAGTGCCTGTCCCATCTCTCCTCCACAGTAATGGAACTTTCAGCTCTGTTCCCAAACTATATTTCCCAGCCTCCCTTGCAGCTATGTGGAAACTCACTGACTGGACAGCTGGACTCTAACTTCTGAGCTATATTCCTAAAGGACCAACACCTTAGGGAGAGCAGAGCAAGAAGACAAAGGGAATATGGAGGCCATAGGATAACTTCATAGATTTAATTCTCCTTTGTACCTCTGTGAGGGTGCTGGGGATCAGATTCAGATTATCAGGCTTTCTTTGCAAGTACTTTTACCATCATCCAGACCCCAAAGCTCTAGATTTTAAAGGGCCTCAAAGCAATTGCTATGATCTGAATACTTTCCTTAGGAGGTCACAGGTTGCACATTTAACTCCCAAATTCATATTAATATATCTGGAGATAAGGTCTTTGGGAGGTGATTAGGGCTAGATGAGGTCATGAGGGTGTGTATGTAGAGTTTTCTGTCTTACAACCACTCTCAATCAGAGATTTAATGTTATTTATAAATGCTCAGCCAGTAGCTCAGGCTTATTACTAACTAGCTCTTACATTTTAAATTAACCCATCTTCCTTATTTATGCTCTGCCACATGGTGGTAACTTTATTAGCACTGTACGTTCATTCATCTCCTGCTTCCTCTGCATCTGACTGATGACTCCAGACTCCTCCCTTTTTCTTCCCAGCATTTTCAATTTGGCTTTCCCTTCTAACTCTATCCTGTTCAGCTATTGGCCAGTCAGCTCCCTTATTGAGCCAATCACAGTGATGAAACTTCACAGTGTACAAAAGGATTATTCCACAGCAAGGTGATTAGTGGCCTTGTAAGAGAAGAAGGGAGATGCAAGCTCTGTGTAATGCCCTCTGTCAAACTATGACACAGCAAAAAGGTCCTCACCAGATGCAATAGCCACAAAGCTAAACAAAATTCTTTGCTTTATAAATTAGCCAGTCTCGAAAAACTGACACAGCAACCACAGGAAGGAAGAGAATGAGCAAGAGACAGGTGAGTTTTCTGGGTAAGGAGGAGGATGAGGGGTCCTGACAGCTTAGTGCAGAGGAAGTGTGAGATAGATGGAAAGCAGGCAATACTGTCACCCAAACAATATGTAATGAGATTAGTCCTGAGCCTGGGGCACTGTCTGCCATGAAAACCGCTAGGATAGAAAATGCTTTCAATTGATTGTGAAGGATGAACTTGGTAAAAATAACAATAAAAAGTTCAGCCTAAAGCAGCGAAGGCCCTTTCCATGGCCCTAGGGGAGTCTTCAACCCTCTACAACCTTGACAACCTAGAGAAGGAGAAACCAACCACAGTGGTTCAATGGTTTGAGTCTCAGCATCACCAGGTCCGTGCCCTACTACTGCCAACTGCACACTGTTGGGGTGGGGTTGTGGGTCTTAGCCTCTCATCCATTCAGATGTCAGTCCTTACAGGAGAGGCCAGCTACCCCTCCCCTTGTCCTGCCGTGTCCAGCCAACATCATCTGGGACACTCAGCTTTCTCTCTGGACAGAGAGGAGCAAGGACTTCTTGTCAATTATTTTTCTCCATTCCAGGCCAGCAGCAAAGTGCTGGGCATGGGTGTGGATTCAGTATAGTTTTGATGGGTGGTCAAAGACCCAAGCCACTTGTTAGCAAGCCCCAAGTGACTGAAAGTGGAGTGCTCACACGTCTGTGCAGAAGATCACTCAGGGACACTTGTGACAGAGACGAGTGCCTCCACTGTTTGAGAAGTGTCTTTGAGACAACTGTCTGTGAAGGCTTCTGGAAACACAACTGGCAGATGTGATCATGTCAGCTCCAGGACAACCGCCAGTCTACCTAGAAGGAGCTTGCTCTGGGGATTCTATTCCCTGTGTGTTTTCTGTTGGCGGCAGCAGTAAGGATGGTAGGAATGGAGGCTTAGTGAACCCCTGAGGCAAATGTGTCCATTGAAGGCATTGTTTCTGGCTTCCTACTCTGCACAAGAGCCTCAAGCCCACTGGGGACTTGTGGAGAATATTCTAAACTTAGAGTCAGAATGTCTGGGTTTGAGTGTGCCCAGAGAAGAAGTACTTCCCTTAACGATGAAGAGTTGATTCAAAGAAGATTATTTCCTGCCTTTACCCATTTGAGAGAGAGAGAGAGTCTATGTATGCACACATGTTTGATATATATGGGCACACACGTGTGTGTGTATACTCATGAATGTGTGCTTGTATGCATATGAAGGCCCTAAGTTGATGTCTAGAATCTAGAATTATCCTCCGTTGATCCTTTACTTTATCAACTGAAGCGGGATCTCGCAACCAAACTCAGGAATTTGATGGAGTCTCACGAAGACCCTTGGCCAGCTTGTTCTGAGGACCCCATCTTAGCCTCCCGAGCCTGGAATTACAGGTTGTTCGTCACACTCAAGCTGCATTTGTACAGAAATCTGTGCCCCAGTCATCACCTGCACAGCAAGCTCTTTAACTTCTGAGTCATCTCCTTAGCCCTCAAATGTGGGTTTTTATCTGAGGATCGCAAAATTAGATGAAAGAGCACCAGATCTAAACAGTGTGATCAGTAAAGACACTCACTGCCTGAGAAGGAAAAAAAAGTGCTTAGACAAAGCTTATAGGCAAGGCAGACAGAGATAGCATCAGGTGTTTAAAGGTGACAATTAAGGCCCACTGGAGGGTGACTTTTGCCTTGCCTTGTGTTTGCCTTTTAAAAACTATATGATTTGTAATTGTTTGAAAATTGAATGTTCTCTACAGGCTCCCCTGTTAACGTCTAGGTTCCTGGAGCTGGCGGTACTATTTTGGAAGGTTCTGTCAACAGTAGGATGGAGAACTTAACTAGAAGTAGTCATGAGGGACATGTCATGGGGGTTTATCTTGCATCCGACCCCTCTCTGTCAGCAGTCACACCACTCTGAATCCCCAGAGAAGAAGAGCTTCCAGAAGTTTCTGTTCCAGGGATGGAGTGGGTATTCTTTAGTACTACCCTGTCTCTGTTTCCACTTGACTTGTTGGAGTCCCTGGGGTATGGTCCAGAGCCCAAAGCAGGTCCCTCTGATAGCAGGGATGCCCAAGATTTTTGGAAGCCAGTGTTGTACATTTGAATTTTTGTGGGCTGCGGATCCCCTGAAGCCTGCACTCTGATTGTGGAAGTGCGTATGTCTGGGATGTTCCTTTATCTGCCCTACCTCTATCCTACCTGAGTGGCAGAACTCAGCCAGGTCATTTGTATAGTCCAATCTCAGGTCCTCCAAATTCAAACTAGAGAGAGCAGGAACACGCTTGGTGTGCGGGAAGCAGTTGCTGGGTGCTTTGGGAAGGACAGATGTGAAGTGCTGGCACATTTAACCTCTTAAGTCTCTCATTCTCTAACAACATCTGGGAGCCTGGTACATCTGTTTCTTCTTGTTGTTTCCCAATGTTCATCTCACAGGGAGAACTCAGAGACTGGCTTACACAGGCTGACACATGGAGACTGATGAGGTATCCAAATCTGCCAGTGTGGCATCCTTGGCATGCGAAAGGAAAGTTTAGCATGGACTAGTTAGCCGTTTAGCTTCTTGGTGATCATTTTCAGTATGTGTATGCAAAGCAAATCCACACACTTTCCACCGTAGGCCATGGGCGATGCTAGTGTTGGTGACCATGGAGGCTCCACCCAGGTCACAGCAGACATTAGGCGAGCACGGTTTGAATCTGAAGTGTTCCCTGCAGGCTCATGTTATACATACTTGATTCCTACCTGGTTCTGCTAGTTTAGAGCTGTGGGCCCTTCAGGGAGGTAGGGCTAGCTAACAGAACTAGGTCACTAGGGCAAACCTTTGAAGGTTGGAGGCTGGCCTCTGGCTCTTGGCCCCACCCTGCTTTCTCGCTGTCTGTAGGTAGCCTCTCTCACAAGCTCCCAGGACCATGAAGTCCTCTGTGCCCTCCGCACTATGACAGACTGAAACCCTCTGAAACAGTGACAGTCAGGTTTTGGGTCACAGCGGTACAAAATAATAACTGTATGGCATCCGTGCCTGTCACCTGACCACATGGCTGTCCAGTGCCATGAGGTGAGGAGATGATGGCCTTAGTTGTGCCCACTAGCTTTTTATAAAAATACACTGAAAATAATTTTAAAATCATCATCATTCATTCATTTTAGCCATACTAGAGATTCAATTGAGTTCTGTTGTTGTTTTTGTTTTTCAAGATAATGTTTTTCTCTGTCACTTTGGAGCCTGTCCTGGAACTCGCCCTGTAGACCAGGTTGGCCTTGAACTCACAGAGATCTGCCTGTCTCTGCCTCCTGAGTGTTGGGATTAAAGACATACATCACCACCACTGCCTGGCAAGCTGAGTTCTTTATAAATGGGAGGCGGTCACTCTGTCACTGAGCTCTGTCCCTAGCATTAGTGTGGTGTTTTATAGATCTTCTAGGATCCAGCAATGGGTTTAAGCAAGGTTTAGGGTCACACTGTGACATGGCACCTGCTCACAGAGAGACAGATTTGGGGAGTTGAGTACCCCAGACTGTAGTGCAGCTCCCTCTGCCTGGTAGAAGCAAGTCCACACTCCTCCCACCTTAGCCAATGGTGACATTAGTGTTAGTGGTATTGACAGTCCTACCTAGGTCACAATAGACACTTGGCAGTTATCTGGATGATGCCATCTGATTTGCAGTTCCAGGCTGACTCAGAAGCCTTTCTTGGTTTCTGTGATGGGTGTGGACCCGGAGTGTACAACCCAGGTTCTGACAGGCTGAATAAGCACTGCTCTGCAAGAGAAGGAATTGGTACTGGGTCCTGAGGCCCCAAGGAGTGTGTGATGGCTTCAGAGCATGCTGTCACCGTCGTGAGTCTGTTCATCCAGCTTTGTAAGCAAGTCTAGACTTTCCCTCTTTAGCCCTGTGAAGGGCAACGCACATAGCTTGACCAGGCCTCTGGCCTCTAGCTGCTGCAGTTAAGGTGTAGGGCTCTCTCTCACCGGAATAGCGGAGGACAGTGCTGGTCCATTCTTTTAGACTGCCCTGGTCCTGAGAGTGGTGTCCCCTCGGACAGTTTGTTATAGCATAGATGGGGAAGCACACCCCAAAGGCTGGTTTCTGGGCAGGTACAAATCCTACCTCCTACAGGTTCCTTGAGCTCCCAAAACTCATGCATAGATCTTGTAGTTTATAGAGAAAGGCAGACAACACACAGTCACACAGAACACTGGGGATAAACATCCTGATTTTGGAGACTCAGAGCCATTTCTGCAAGAGAAGAAGCTCTTACGACACTCTCTGCAAGCATCCGGCACTTACCTGTCATTCTTCAGAGAACTAGAGTGACTAGTCTGGAAATGTGGTTTGGTTAGAGAGCATTTGCCTCACCATCTGTGAGGCTCTGAGTTCCATCTCCAGCACTGTGAGACTGTGTGTGGGGGGGGGAGACTAGGCCCCATCTTCCATCTTGCAGATATGACACACTGAGGCCTGGGGAATTGGCATGACCCGTCTGAAGTAGTGACTGTTTGCAGCCTCCACATAATCCTGATGGTGTATTTAATGATGCAATGAAAAGATGGCCTTCCAGTCGTTGCAAGTGACTTTGAGTATGATCTTTTGTGCATTCACGTGGGTGTGCATGTACACGTATGTACATGTGATATGAGGGCCAGGTGTTAAATGTCAGGCATCTTCCTCCATGGTTTTTCACTTGATTGGTTAATGATCGATTGATGGATTGACTGACTGACTGACTGACTGATTGGTTGATTGAGACAGGGTCTGTCACTGAATTGATTTGCCCATCGAGCCCCAGGGAGTCTCCTGTCTCCTCTCCTGTGCTGGCCTTGCAGGTGCTTGCATAAGGCCTGAGTTTTATGTGAGAACTAGATCCTCATGTTCTCATGGTAAGCACCTCACCAAAGCCATCTCCCTATTACACCACGATCAGTTCAAACACAGGCGTCCACCTGAGCTGAGTTGCAGATGAGCAGTGAGTTGATTTTAATGAAAGTGTGTGTTGTGTGATGTTCTCTAACTCCTCGGGGATGCTCATCATTTTCCCCCCTGCAAAACAGAGCTTCTGAGTCCATTCAATAGAGAGCCTGCCACAGGGAAGCATTTAGTAAATATAAACAGCAAAACACAACAAAAAGCAAGCCTTTGCCGAGGGCCATATAAACCTCTGCTCCCTTTCCTGTCCTCACCTTCAAGTCCTTCCTGCCTCAGGTCCAGAAGATTTTCCTGCAAAGGGTTAGGTGGCAAATACTTCCAGCTCGATGGACTGGACAGCTGGAAACTGGTCATCTCTGCCACTGACGAAAGCTCCGGGCATGGACACGATAGAAATAAACAGTTATAGCCGCATTCTGATATAACTTTACTTACAGAGGGTGTGGCTCCCCCCACCCGCACACATACCCCAGACTTTGCTGCCACTGCCCTCCTGGTGATAACCGGTCTCCAGTATTCTAAGCTGCATTTGCTCATCATTAGCTAAAAACACAAGTGTGGGTATTTTGTTTCTGTTTGTCAAAGAGCCACACAGGCGGCTGTGGGGACCACAGGCCTGGGACTCACTCCTCTGGGGACTTGCAACCCTCTTCCCTGCCCACCGAGACTATATGAGGGCCCTGTGTTATCCCAAAGCTGCCCTTCCAACCGCCACAGACATGAGTTCCACCCACCCAGGAAAACTGGCTCTTAAGCACAATTGCTCTGCTCCTCACCAGTGAGTAATCACCATGGCAACCTGCAGCTAAGCCCTGCAAAGCCCCACATGCTCAAAAATGAACTCCCTGGGGGAAAACAACATCACCATTTTTTTTTATTATTATTTGAGAGGTCACAGGGCCCAGGATACCAGCAAAGGATTTGAACACAATATTACAAGAGCAGTCCAGGTTGGGTAAACTTGTCTAAAACACCTGGTGCCAAAGAGGGTCTTAGAGTGTATGTTGTTTAGGTTTTGGAGTATTTTCATATACATAAGGAGGTATGTTGGTGTGATAGTTAATATTGATTGTCAACATAACAGGATTTGGAGTCCCCCAGAGATAAGTCTCTGGGCATGTGTGCAAAGAGGTTCCTAGTTAGGTAACTGAGGCAGGCAGGCCTGTCTTAACTGCAGATGACTCCATTCCTTGGGATGGGTCCTGAGTACAAAGAAAGTTAGCTGAAAACGAGCACTCACCTTTCTGTTTCCTGACCACAGGACCAGCCACCCACACTCCTGCCACACCTGCCACGGTGGAGGGCCCCCTTCACCTGTAACCCCAAACAAACCCTTCCTTCCCTAAGTTCCCTGCCATCGGGTATTTAACCACAGCAATGAAAAAACTAACAGACTTCGGGAGGGGAGCCACACCTAAACACGAAGTCCCTTTATTTTTTTTTTTATCAATAACCCATGCACACAGCATGGAGGCAACTTCATACAATGTTTCCAACAGTGCACCTGCACTCTGGGTGAGACCCTTCACAGATGTGGTGGTATCTTCCATGTCTGGTGTCCAGGCAGTGCTCAGAAAGTTGCAGATACCCGGAGCCTTTGAGCCCTTCTGACTATGGATGTTCAGCGTGTAACAATCATAATAGAAAAAGGACTGAGTCACCTCTGAGGTGCTGGAGAATTCCCCCATTCTCAGTGGCACTTTCTTTTCCACCATTGTGTCTTTAGGCCCCCTGGCACCAGTCGCGTATCTGGCACTTCCCAGGCCCAAGGGACCTGAAGATGAAGCAGTCATTGTCTCTGTTCCTCTAAGACCTTAGTGTTTAGCATAGGGAGCAAAGCATCACAAATCAAAAGTATGCAGTGAAGGGAAAACATGACGGAGCTGGAGAGAGATGGCGCAGTGGCCCAAGACAACTGGCTGCTCTTGCAGAGGAGTCAGGTAGGTCCCATTCCCAGAACTCAGGGTAGCTCACAACTGTCTGTAACTTCAGATCCAGGGGATCTGACGCCCCCTCCTGGCTTCCTCCTGGAACTGCATGTGATGTACACATATGTAGGCCAAACGCCCATACACATTAAAAAAAATAACATTTTAAAATAACTAAACAAGACCTTAAGTAAACCTATCTAAAGGTAACTAGACAAGACCTTAAGTAAACCCATCTAAAGGTAACTAGACAAGACCTTAAGTAAACCCATCTAAAGGTAACTAGACAAGACCTTAAGTAAACCCATCTAAAGGTAACTAGACAAGACCTTAAGTAAACCCATCTAAAGGGTACAGTGAGAGCTGTCGTCTCAGTGAAGGTGACATTAAACTTAAAGGGTGAAGGATCAGGATGACTCATCTAGACAAAACGAGGACAGTTCCATCTGGCTGTAGAAAATGCATTGTTAAGAGCCCAGAGCAAGAAAGACGTGTGTTCTGGGTTAGGAAAGGAGAATGACTGGGTTCTGAGGAAGAAGTCACGTGGGGGCAGAAGACAGAGCAGCAGGGGCAGAATCACAAAGTCCCTTTCCATCTTGGTGAGTGGACTTTACTGCAGGGGAGCTGTTTACAAAGGCGTTAGAGCAAATAGGAAACGGGCAGGGGTGGAAGGTACAAAACTGGTGAGGGATTGTCATCCTGAAGCCAGTAAGATGTCACTGTGCCTGTGAGCAAACAGAATAAAGCCGGAAGAAGAAAGGCAAGGGCTTTGCTATAGCGGCTTCCAGAGCCCTCCAGCAAAACAAAACAAAACAAAAACCTCTAACAAAAAGAATTGCAAGATTAAAAAAAGTTAGCATGAGTGAAGAAGGCCCCACAGAACCCCACCACTGCCGCCACCCTCTGCTGAGCCTGCAGGCGCCAACGGGTGCTCCGGGCCCACAGTCGTACAGATGGCCTTAGTTAAACTCAGTGTGTCGCTAGAGAAAGGAGAACGGCATGACTGTGAGAAAGGGAACATTTGGGGGTGGAGGGGGTCAGCAGGGGCCTGAACTGGGATCTATGGCTGCAAGCATATAACCCCAGCGTGTGTGCGGTGTAGTCGGAATGATCAGGAGATTGAGGCCAGCCTGGGCTACCCAAGATAGGGTCTCATACAAGGGTGGGAGGGAGAGAGGAGTACGTGAGGGCAACGGGGCATAGAATGCACTATATGCATGTATGAAATTATCAAAGAACAAACTAAAGTTACAAAAGAAAATAAAGACTAACCACCAACAGGAGATTAAGCCGAGGCTATTAACGAAGTATTCCTCAGAGGATAACAAAGTTGCCCCTGTCTGGATTCTGTGCACTTCTCAGAAGGTGGAGAAGGTGGTATTTCAAAGTACCCCTGTGACTCTAACAGGCAGCCAGTGTGGTCATTTGAATAAGGATGGCACCATAGGCTCATAGGTTTGAATTCTTTGTCACCAGGGAGTGGGCACTATTTGAAAGGATTAAGGGGTGTGGCCTATTGGAGGAAGTGTGTCACTGGGGGTGGGCTTTGAGGTTCCAAGCCCAGAGCCTCTCTTCCAGCTGCCTGTGGATCCAGATTTAGAGCTCTTTGCTATCTTGTCTCCTGTGTGCTGCCATGCTCCCCGCCATGAGGATGATGGACCAAACCTCTGAACTGTAAGTCAGCCCCAAATAAATGTTTTCCTCTATAAAAGTTGCCGAGGTTTTGGTGTCTCTTCACAGCAACAGAGCACTGACTAGGACACCCAGCCTTCCTAGTATTGCCTTCTGAGCAAGATGAGGTCTGTGCCTAGTAAAGGAAGCTGCCTTCAAGGCAGAATGATTCAGTTCTGCCCCCTGTGACCTTGAAAAGATCACCTCCACCCCACATCAACTTGCCCCTTTCAAATTCTATGAATCTGAGTCTCTTAAATCTAAGGTCCTAATGCCAAGTTAAGAATTCCCAGAGAGCTGAGTATCCATCCCAGGTTTCTGTTTGAGTTCCTATCCTGGCTCCCCGCAGTGATAAGCCACGACATGGAAGTATAAAGCAAACAAAATTCTTTCCTCCCAAGCTTTGGCTGTGGTGTTTTGTCACAGCTACCGTAACCCTGACTGAGACCACAGGGGTATAGTGGCTGTGAAGGAGGGTTGTGGCTTGAGTTTGGTGGTTGCGGGTTACAGTTGTCATTATGAAGAGGTGGCTGTCACTGAGGAGAGAGTCAGATTTTTAGTTTGTTTTAGTTTTGAAACAGGATCTTGTGTAGCTCCGGCTGAAGTTGAACTCATTAAGTAGCTGAGGATGACCTTGAACTTCCGATCCTTCTTACTATACTTCACCCAGGCTGGGATTACAGGCTTGGCCACCGAGTACCTCTCAAGGTCAGGGTGAAAACTAGGGTCAAGTTCATTACCAAATACAGTGGCTGCACCCCTACCTCGGAATCTCTGTAGCTGAGAATAACATTCCTAGCAGGAGTCAGTACCAACAACCACTGTGCTGGGCAACATGTGGCTTCAGAAATGGGGAACTCCCAGAACTCGGTGAGTGACAGGAAGGCAGAGAGGACCTCTCACACAGCTCCTGAGTCCCCATGCAGGACTTCTAACCTGATGCATTTTCACCCTTGAGACAGGCTTCATTTGGTCTCACCAAACCATTAGAGAGGCCAGTCGGTGGTGGTGCACACTTTTAATCCCAGTACTTGGGAGGCAGAGGCAGAGGCCAGCCTGGTCTACAAAGAAAGTTTAGGACAGCCAGGGCTGCACAGAGAAATCCTGTGTCTAAAAACCAGTTAGAAAAAAAAAAAAAAAAGCTTTGGAGAACCTGGCCAGGAGGACATGTGGATAGGAACATGTATTCCAGGGGCGGTAGAGAATCTGTAACTGTTCTGGAAGGAATGAGGTGTGCGTGTGCGTGTGCGTGTGTGTGTGTGTGTGTGTGCGTGCGTGTGTGTGTGTGTGTGTGTGTGTGTAAGCAGTAGTAGTAGTTTCTTGTCAGGATCACCAGCCTGCAAATAATGACACGGAGACTTATTAATTATGAAAGCTTGACCTTAGCTTAGGTTTGTTCCTAACTAGTTCTTATAACTTAAATTAACCCATATTTTTAATCTACATTCTGCTGCATAGTTTGTTAATTCATCTCTTTGTACTGCCCATCCTGCTGCTTCTGCATCTGACTGGTGACTCTGCCTTTCTTCTTCCCAGAAATCTCTCTCTGCTCAAAAGTCCTGCCTATCCTGCCTAGCTATTGGCCAGTTATCTTTTTATTATACCCCATCAGCACATCTTCACACAGTAATCAAATATCTCAAAACATTTCCTCCTTTTTGTCTAAATGAAAAGGGAAGGTTTTAATTCTAATACAGTAAAACTATATGCAATAAGAACAATTATCAGATAAAAATTATGTTTACGATGTACAGTCTAGCTGTATTTTGCAAATTGACAGAAATCCTTATATTATCTATCCTATATTGGTGAGTCAAAAGTTTTGTGCCTAATTTATTTTCTATCATAACTTGTGTTATCAACTTAAAAATACCTTTTTAGACTTTGCAGCATCTTCTTAGATAAACAGCTTAAGTTTTTATGCTTTTCCACTTTGTAAACTTTGCATCTTTTTTTTGTGAATTTCTTTCTTGAATTTGGTCACAAGGAAAACTGTAACTGTAACTATTAGTCTTTAACCCTGTCAAAGACCCCAGGATGTAATATTACCTGAGAAAACAGGAAGAGTAGTACAAGCCACTTCCAAAACTATAGAAATGACAGAGGCATCTGACTGCCTGGACAGTCACCCCTGGTTTCTCTGTAAGATTGGGGCACCAATCTTCAGTCTATAGGCCTAGAATGTCTGATGGACTTTTTTGTCAAGCAGGGAATTTTGAAGAACTGGCCTACCTTGTCTTGGTAAAGCTCAGCAGCTGCTTTCTTTTGTGTTCTACTTGTCCAGTTTGAGCAACCTATTGTCAGCAGTGGAGGTAAGGGCAATTTCTTGGCTCAGTGACTAAATTTGCCACAATGAAAACAAACTCCATATGGAGGTTGTTCAATACCCATCATCCTTTTCTGAAGTAAATTGGTGTTGCTAAGAGCAGACATGTCTCACTATCATAAAAATCCTTGTTATTAAAACATCTTAAATGCCATAGTTTGTAGGTCTCTAAAGTGTTTGAAAACTACCCACCTATCTAAAATATATATCTCTGTATGACCTTGAAAATGTACCTAACATGACTACAAGTTTAATTATTATAGATGACTAACAACTAACCTGTATTTCTTAATTATACATTATATTTTTAAATGAGCAGCACAGATACAATACCTTAAACAAACGTAGAAACATATACATAGTAAAGTATCGTAAAAATAGCCTTAAATTTGTATCTATATACAAAATTTATACCAATATAAAATATTTAAAATTAAAATTAATAGTTACTTTTAAAAGTAGATTCAATAATATGCCCTTTTATTCTATCATTCCTCTACCCCCCTTTTTTCAGAAAGAGATCACTGAATCTAATCTCCTTTGCTCAGTTTTCTCCCTGACCATGACCAACAACAACTTGTAGCCAATCCCCCAAGTGATAATAAACATCCATAATCCATTGACTAAGCAAAGCCATCTGCCCCACCTCTTGAAAATCTGGGCATCATGTTTTCTAGACTGCTTCCTGTTGTCTGGGGACAACAACATCTCTAGGGGATCCTGAGAAAATTGGAACAATGGTCAAGTCCTGGGAGAGCTAGTCATATTGTCTTTTGTTTAGTCTCTGTGTAATGGAAAATGTAGAGCTGATCTCAAGTCTTGGCTGGAGTGGTCTGCGAGGCTGGACCATCTCAGCTAGCAGCTTCGAAGTTGTTCTGGAAGTAGAATTTTGAGGAAACGGAAACAGACATTCTGAGAGGCTGGATCACCTGGGCTACTTGTTTTCATTAGTGTCTGGCCATTTTTTTCTGAAAACATAATCTTTTAAAGGTAACACATATATCTATATTAATACAAGTATGGAATGTGCAATGTGTACAAGAAAGCTAAAGATGATTTTTTTGTTCTATGTTTGAGCAGGTAAAAGGCATTTGTTAATTTTATAAGTCCATTTGGACTGTATAAACAAACCTCTATCCATGCCATATGAAAATATGACATGTAATAATAAGTCATGAGGACTCTGTAGCCAACAAGATTTGTCATGTCTCATTTAATCTCAGAACTGTTTCCACGTTGAGGGACCAGCGCATACATCATCTGCCTTGTAGTTTTTCAATTTTTTTTATGTCTGAGTCAGGATTTTCATGAGGTGTATCATGATCATCAAATCTGGTCTTTATTAACTTTGAAGAAATCTGTAGCTTTTTGTTTCCTGTGAAAACAAAAGTACAACCTTTCCCCCCACATTATACATTGTCCAACTTTCATTCTGAAGCAAAAAAAAAAAAAAAATCCCCAAAGTATATGATCTGGTTTAATTCAGCAGTTCCTTCCACAATCCAGTATCTCTCAGAACTGTCATTCTCTGTTCATTAGTATTTTAAAAATTCACAGTCAACAAAACACCACACAGGGTCCAGATACTCGTGTATTTCCCATCCTCACATGGTTTGTCCTTTTATATTACTTTACTCTCTCTTTAAAGACTTTATTATTTTTTAATTATTTTTTTCTATGATTGTCTATATCCATTCTCCTTACTTTCTTTAATATCTAAGCACCCTTTTAGGCATACTATATCTGTTCAGAGGTTTCCTTAGTCTGGATCTAACTTTCTGCACATCTGCAGAGTTCTCTGGCCCTGTGAGACAAATCCTAATCTACTACATCAGCCGCATCATGTCTCAGTTTAGCATATGGTGCTGGTGGCTGACTCTTCCCTCTTTGGGTATGCTGTGAGTGTTGGCCCACCTGAGAGAGTGTAGGACAAGGAAGTCATGTCCGGCTGTTTGTCCAGAACTTTTCTTATCTTCCTTAGATACTGTGTTTGGATATTTGAGCCCCATGTTGGGCACCAAATAAAGCAAGCTTTTTTGTCAGACTTTCTTTGGACCGCCAATCGCAAATAATGACCCAGAGACTTATAATTAATTATGAAAGCTTGGCCTTAGCTTAAGCTTCTTCCCAGCTAGCTATTAAACTTAATTAACCCATCTATTTTTTTAAATTTACATTCTACCATGTACATCAGTTACCTCTTCTTAGTACAGCACATCCAACTTGCCCAGAATCTGCTGGTGAAATTATGGGCCTAGATTCCCCCTTCCAGTCTCTCTCTGCCCGGAAGCTCTGCCTATTCTCTAACGCCTTGCTATTGACCATTTAACTCTTTATTACACTGACTAGAAGGCACCTTAGGCAGAGCAGAGACACATCTTTACAGTGTAAAATATATTCCACAACATGTGTGTGTTTGTATGCATTTGTATGTAATAGTGTTTATGTGGGCTTGTATGCAGCATGTGCATGTGTGTGGAGGCCAGAAGTTGAGATCAGGTGTCTCCAACCTAATCTTGTCAGGCAGGGGTATCTCACTGAACCTGGCATTCACCTACTGGCTAGACGTGCTAGCCAGGAAAATGAAAATTTTCCCACCTCCCTTCACCACTAAAGCTGTAGTTTCATTGGATTACACCTAACTCCTTCGTGTGAGTCGTGGGGACCTGAACTCAGGTCCTCAGATCTGAGCAGCAGGTACTTGACCACCAGAATTGTCCTGATGTCTCCCCCTCTGGCTGTGAGACTATTGAGACCACAGTCCCAATAGTTGGAAATTCCTCAACAGTCTCGTGCTGAGGAAGGAACAGAACAGCCAGGGGAGGAACTGGTCTCCCAGAAAGAGATTTTTCACAGTTCTGAAAACTTGTCATGACACCTTTCAGGAGAAACAGGGTTCAAGCAGTGGTGACAAGCGAGACCACACCTTGACTAGGAGTGTTAGTGATGCGCACACCTTGTCCTCTGTTTAAACCTAAACCTCTGGCCCATGAGACGGCACAACAGGTGAGAATACTTGTCTATCAACCTGAGTGTGATCCCCAAAATCCACAGTGGAAAGAGAATCAGCTCCTGGAAGTTATTTTCTGACCATACATGTGTGCTATGTACACACACACACACACACACACACACATACACACAAACAAAAAAATAACAATAATAATCTTTTTAAAAAAATAACCCTAAACCTCATGTCAGGACTCTGAAAGTGGACTGAGAAGGGCCACTGGACTCTTTTATTGGCTTCTTTTCCCATTGTGGACTCCTTGACTTAATCTCTCTCTTTGACTTTCTGCTTGTCTTATTGTATCTAGGTGGCCGAGCCTAGCTAGTTAGGGCCACCAGGGCCCAGGCTCTGATGCTCAAGAGCCCAGGAAGTAGACCCAGGCCACAAACTAGGCCACTCCACAGCTCTAGTGTCACCACCATTTCTAGACTCCGAGAGTCTTAGTCACTCCTCTGCCCTCAGTGCCAAGGCCCCTGAGGTCTCTAGCACCCCACTGCCTGTGGTGTGTACCGTAAGTGTCATTGAGCAGGGGAACAAGTCATGCAGGAACACAAGCCAAGAAGCAGGCCTTGCCAATAAGGTGAGCCTAGGTCTGTACCCATCCAAGGAAAACGCTTTGGCCTCTTTTCCACCTGTTCAGCTCACTCCTGAACAAGCTAAGGGGTCACCCTGTCAGTCTTCATGGGCCTGCTGCCGGAATTCTCAAGGCCTGAGCTCTGGCAGCCATGACAAGCTAGGCTCGGCCACTTGTCCTCAACAGGCCGATTAAAGAAACCAGTAAGAGTGAAAACAGAGAGAGGAGATTTTTAGAAACCATAATGGGAAATGGAATGGAGAAATCCAGGGGGGGGGCTCCCTCCCTCCCTCCCCTAAATCTGTCTTCTAGATACTGATGTGAAGTTCAGTTTAGAGGGAAGGAAGCATGCATAACTGATTGGTTCTGGTCAAGGCATAGCCCTGCCCATCCATCAATGTACAGGAAATGGGACCCCCTCTGGCTGGCATCAGGGTCCCAGCCATTTCCTTTCCAAGAATGAGACTTCTGGGGAAATTCTAATTCCTCGGAGGGGGTGTATTGTCTCAACAGTCTGATATCCAGGGCCAGAGGACACAAGTATGTCCCTGTAGACTCTCCCAGGCCCTGCCTGGACTGTGACAAGCCCTGCTCTTTCTTACCCAGAAGCCTCCTGGAAGATTCATAAAGGGATCACTAGGATCAGAGACTGAATCTGAGCCTTGGGGCTAATTAGAAGTATTTTGGCTCCAAAACCCTGCTTTTTTGACTCTCTAAATGCTGGTATCACCAAGAGGCTCTTGAAAGCCAGTTTGGGAAGATAAACAATTAAATTAGGGCAAAGACTCCGTGAGGCCTGTATTGAAGTGAAGTCTGTCGTCAGAAGCCGGGGCATGCTTTCTCCCCGTCTCACTCATCCTCCCTCCCTCCCTCCCTCCCTCCCTCCCTCCCTCCCTCCCTCCCTCCCTCCCTCCCTCCCTCCCTCCCTCCCTCCCTCCCTTTCAAAGGAGGACATTTACGCAAATCGTTGAAAAGCTTCCACTTTCCCTGGAGCCAAGCTCTGGAATCATGGATAGGGCTAATCATCCATGCTCACTACTAATGTTCCTCTCCAAATTGCATGTTGTACAGAGCGGATCTCAAAAAACCTATAATTCCATTGTTGTGAAATCGTTGCATTAATGCCGAGTTCTGAAAACATGCAAAAGTTCACTGGGGAAGCAAGGGGGTTGTGATTCCCGGTTGTGACTATCTGGGATGTCACTGGCCCAAATGTTATCTGCAATATTACAGAGGAGGCCTAGGCTTTTGTGGGTTGATTTCTCAACAATACAGGAAGACCCTATGATTCCAGAGATGATAAAGAAACTCGGGAATCAGATTAGGAGACCTGAGTCACATGCTGCCTCAGGCTTCTAAGTGGCTTGTGGCAAATCTTTGATGCTCTCTTTCCCCCTTAGGTAAATTGAGAGGGATAGGCTAGATGCCCCCAAGGGTCCCTAGGTTCCTGAGAAACTTCATGTATTCATGCATCCCTCTTCCTATGTCTCAGGTGAAGGTACTGAACTAGATGACTCCAGGAAAAGGTCCAGCCTCCAGATTCCACCATTTGAGGCATTGTGGTTGAATGGGCCTAGGTCTGAGAAAGGCATTGCTGTGCACCCAACTTTATTGGGTTGTTCCTCCCTGTGGAATGAATAGTGCAATGTCCCCAACTCAAAGAACTAGGCTGGCCCTTTCAAATGGGACTAAACAGACAGGGAACTTGAATTTATTGCTTTTCGATCCCGTCATAGTTTGCCCTTTTAGCCCAAGATGAACCTGCTGGACCATGGGGAAAGAACGCAGGACACCTGGCAGGAAGGGTTACATTCCTGAGCAATAGAGGAGCTCTTATGCCTCCTTGGAAGGACAGAGCCTGCCAGAAGCCTTCTCTCTACCTTCCTGGACAAGGATGGGTCTTGGGGCAGAGCTAGGCTGGTGTTCAATGATTGACATGGGTGTGCCGCAGAGCTATGTGACACACTGGTCTATCCTGTGCTCTAAGGAAGGCCCACAGATTTGTGAAATATACACATTCCCACGGTAAGCTCTGTGACTGTCAGGGATACTACACAGTGGCCTATCACCAAGAGTTTTGAGAGGCTCAGTGCCTCTGCTGTTGTTTCCTATTTGCTCCAATTCCTATCAGCTCCTATCATTTCCCGTCATCACCCATCACCTCCAATCATCTCCTATCACCTCCCATCACCTCCCATCAGCTCCCATCATTTCCTACACCTCCCATCACCTCCCATCACCTCCCACTGTAGCTCCCATCACCTCCCATCATCTCCCATCATTTCCTATCACCTCCCATCACCTCCCACTGTAGCTCCCATCACCTCCCATCACCTCTCATCATCTCCCACTGTAGCTCCCATCATCTCTCATCACCTCCCATCATCTCCCATCATTTCCCATCATCTCCCACTGTAGCTCCCATCATCTCCCATCACCTCCCATCACCTCCCATCACTTCCCATCATCTCCCATCATCTCCCACTGTAGCTCCCATCACCTCCCATTATCTCCCATCATCTCCCATCATTTCCCATTGACTCCCACTGTAGCTCCCATCACCTCCCATCATCTCCCACTGTAGCTCCCATCACCTCCCATCATCTCCCACTGTAGCTCCCATCACCTCCCATTATCTCCCATCACTTCCCATCACCTCCCATCATCTCCCACTGTAGCTCCCATCACCTCCCATCACCTCCCATCACTTCCCATCATCTCCCATCATCTCCCACTGTAGCTCCCATCACCTCCCATCACCTCCCACTGTAGCTCCCATCACCTCCCATCATCTCCCATCACCTCCCATCACTTCCCATCATCTCCCATCATCTCCCACTGTAGCTCCCATCACCTCCCATCATCTCCCACTGTAGCTCCCATCACCTCCCATTATCTCCCATCATCTCCCATCATTTCCCATTGACTCCCACTGTAGCTCCCATCCAGCTTTCAACCTTGCTGAGGCTCCTGCCTCAACCTCCCAAGTGCTGGAATTTCTAGTAAGCCACTGGGCCTGACTTTGTGAGTTAAGCACTTTAGCCCTTGCTGGGCATGGTAGCTTACCCCTTTAGTCCTAGCTCTTGGGAGACAGAAACAGGAGGATCTCAATGAGTTTGAGGCCGGGCTGGTATAACATAGCAAGTTCCAGGATAGTCAGGGCTACATAGACACCCTGCTGTAGACAGAAGTTTCTATCCCACCCAGTCCCACAGCCATTCAGACCAAAATAAATACACAGAGGCTTATATTAATTATGAACTCTTTGGCCTATTGCTCAGGCTTATTACTAACTAGCTCTTATGACTTAAATTTATCCATAATTCTTGCCTATGTTTAGCCATATGGCTTGTTACCTTTTCTCAGTGAGTCATTCTCATTCAGCTTTCTCTGCATCTGCCTTTCCTCTTCCCAGAATTCTCCTAATCTGGTCACCAGGCCTATACTTCCTGCTACTGGCCAATCAGTGTTTTATTAAATCAATATGAGCAACAAATCTTTACAGTGTACAAGAGCATTATCCCACAGCATCCTGACTCAAAAATTTAAGTTAAATTTACAAGAAAAGAGCTTTTGATCCTAACTTTTAAGATCCTTGTGTGCCCATAACACCATCCTTATGCTCGCCCCACTGCTTTCCCGTCTCCATTGCTTCTGTGACCCACAGAGTGAGCCTGTCCTGGAATCAGACCTTCACAATCTGAGGTCCAAAGTGGGATATATAAACCCACTAGTTGAGCATTATTAAAAATAGTTAAGATATTAACAGAACATTAAACCAAGTGTGAGTCACTTGAAAGTGGAGGGCTGTGTGACTGTGAGGGTCAAGCATCCATGAAGCTGGTCTGGCATGGTGTAACACAGGGCAGGTTGTCTGGTGAAGGCGTGTTAAGCAGCTCTGTGTGTCTGTCCTCGAGTCTTGGCAGTGGTATATCCACCCTCAGCAGAGGTTGCGACCCGTTGTTAATATCTCCATAAGGCACTTGCCTCCCCTGCAAGGACACACTCCTATACCACCCATGAGGGACATCTGCTAAGCACGCCAGGGCTCCCAGATGATGTCAAAAACTAACTGGCACACTCTGGGTTTCTCCTTACCCCCTTTTATTCTACCTGGGTATCCGTCTTTGGGGTAGTACCTTCTACATTTGGACCATGTTAACTCTTTATGGAAACACCCAGAGGCGTTCTTAGGTGCTTCTTAATTGAATTAAGTCTTAAGTGCTTATTAATTGATAATAAGTTAACCATTTGTTATAGGTTTTTTTTTGTTTTGTTTATTTATTTGTTTTGGTTTTCCAAGACAGGGTCTCTCTGTATAGCTCCGGCTATCCTGGAACTTGCTCTGTAGACCAGGCTGGCCTCAAGCTCACAGAGATCTGCCTGCCCCTGTGTCCTGACTGCTGGGATTAAAAGCAAGCACCACCACTGCCCAGTCATTTGTTGTAGTTTTAATGGGGAATGTCCCTACATGTTCAAATATTTGAATACTTGGTCTCCAGTTGGTGGTGCAATTTGTGAGGGTTATGGACCCTTAGGAGATAAAGGTTTGCTAGAGAAGTGGTTCAATGGTGTGTGTGTATGTGTGTGTATGTGAGTGTACACGTGTGTACTTGAGCATGTGTGTACACATGTGCATGCACACGTAGAGGTCACAGGTCAATGGTGAGTAGCCTCTCTCTTGCTCTGTACCTTATTCTTTGATGCTCTAAACCTATAGTTCTCTACTCTGACCCACCTGAGGTTCCTACATCTTGCTCCCTCTCTGCTTCCCAACTGGGTACAGTTGGATCAGCTGGCCTCCTGTCTTGATTGCCATGCTTCCCCTGCCATGGTGGAGTGTGTCCCTTTGAACAGCCAGAGAAAAATCCCTTCTTCCTTAAATCGTCTCTTGTCGAGGCATCTTGTCACGTCAACAAGGAAAGTGGCAAACTCAGGGACCACCGTGACAAAACTGCACTAGAAAAATGCAGTGAGAGATGCCGAGATGCCAAGGACCTGACATAAGGTGGAGCGGGGACAGACAGGAAAGGGAGCTCGACCATCCATGTGCCTGTTGGGGCGAGGGTGGCCATGGGAAGGATAATGACTTTGATGTGCAACGCCCCCCACGGGCTCCCATGTCTAAACATCTGGCTGGTGATGCTGTTTCTGAAGTCTGTGGAACCTTCAGGAGGTAGGACCTAAGACCATCTGGAAACACAGATATTACAATTCATAACCATTAGCAAAATTACAGTTATGAAGTAGCAACAACAAATAATTTCATGGTTGGGGGTCACCACAACATGAGGAACTGTATTAAAAGGTCACAGCGCCAGGAAGGTTGAGAACCACTGTGCTAGAAAAGGTAGGTCGCAGGAGGCGGGCCTTGAGGGCTATGGTCCAGCTCCAATGCTTCTGTTTCCTAGTTTGTCGGAGTATATAAGCAAGCCACCTCACGCTCCTGTTGTCTTAACCATGAGTCATTCCACCACCATCCCTGCTGTCACAGACTATAATCTCTCAAACCATCAACGGAAGTACACAGCCCCTCTCCTGCAGACATGGTTGTGGGTTCATGCACGCTTGCATGCTTATGCAGTGCCAGCGGTCTCCATTGGGTCCTCCTCTGCCTCTCTGTGCCTTAGCTTTTGAGACAGGAGCGCTGACCAAACCTGGAGCTCGCTAATTTGGCCAGATTGGCCAGGCAAGCTCCTGGATCCTCCTGTTTCCACTTCCCAGAACCAGAACAGGTGTACACGGCCACATCTGGCTTGTTACAGAAGCATCAGGTATCTGAACTCAGATCCTTATGATTGTGCAGCGAGCACTCTACCCCCTGAGCCATCCCCCAGTCCCCTTCCTCTCGGAAGTTGCTCATCAAATATTTGGTGCCAGCAATAAGAGAAGTAACAAATATAGAGTTTAGGTTAGCTCCCTCGTTCTGATGTTTCTATAGGTCCCACAGGAGCAGTGAAGTGGTTTGTAAGAGAGGCCTGCTGCTCGCTTGCTAGCTGCCTCCTAGACTAGACTTGCTGTGTGCCTTTTCTCTTTTCTGATAATTCACACACACACACACACACACACACACGCACACACACGTGGGAACAGATCCTCTGCTCACAGACTGGAGCCAGGGAGCCAATTGTGGTCACATAGAACACCTCAGAGGGGGAAGTGTTGCGTCAGCTCACAGACAGGCTAGCACACTGTCTTCAGTGAGTGCTCTATCGAAGAGGGAGCTACAGAGGTGACAGTGTGTTTCTCTGACTCTGGAGAATACTTATTGGGCCCAAATCCCAGCTCCTCCCTGGTTCTCAGTTTCCTTACCTCTAAAAATTGCAGTGATGCTGGTTCTTACCTGAAAGGTTGTGGAGCAAGTCACACCATGAACTGTTAATGGTCTCATAGACAGTTGGTGCTTGATAAACAGATAGTAACTGAATGAGGGTTTTGTAAGTTTTCTAACGAAAAAAGGCAGAGTTTTTTTTTTCCCTGTATGCAAACGGCAAAGTCTAGACAGGGAGAGGCCTGACTTTGTTCAGAATACTTCTCAGTACAGTACACTCAAGTTGGGACTGAGGGGGCGGGTACTGGAAGGAGGGTGTTAAAAACTCACAGGGAAAAAGACATGGTTTCCTTTCTCAGTGTGCTGAGATTCTCCTTCCAGATCTAAAGGCGTCAGCTCCTCTGGAGAACTTTCCCTGGCTCCTTCCCTGCCTCCCTCCCTGCCTTGTCCCTTCATGCTTGCTTCTGTTCTGCCCCTCAGCGTCCTGCTTGTGAGCTGACAGCTGCCCTCATCTGGTTGTGTTGGTGGCTGTTCCCTCTGGTCCAATAGGAAGCTTCCTCTGCAGCAGATTCTGGACTGGGATAGGGCTGGATCAGGTCCTCTCATAGGATCCCATTGAACCAACCTCTGGAGCATCATGGGTATGAGATCCTAACCCAGCCACTGGTGGTTCTCTCAGCTGTGACCTTGTATTTTCAGATCAAGACTGTTCTGTAGCTCTCGGCTCTGAACTGAAACATTCCCTTCCAGGGGAGGGACAAAGCCCCACAAGGAAGTTTCAGGGCTTACACAGCCCCTCTCCAAGGCTATACAAGCAGTAGACAGTTAACCGTGAGGGAGAAAACTCTTCAGTGGAGTTGCCTACATGTCGAGCAGGAAGCTCCAGTGACTCAGCTTTCATGAGAACAATAGGCTCACAGGGTCACCAAACTAGAGTTTTGATATAATCGTTTCTTTGTTCTGGCACAAGTGCTCTGTCTGGTGAGTAGGCATCTCCTCACATCTGCCCCAGGAAAGGCCACCAACAGAACCACAGGTGGGTTGGGGGAATGGTGTCCTGGCCTCTGCTTTGGGTACTGAGGCCTGTAACTGAGGCAGGTTTACCTCAGAGTGGAGGTCGGCAGGGGCAATCCCGCTGGCTCTCCTTTTACACGTGAGGTGGAATGGTGTGCTTGCTCCCTTGCTTATTCACACCCAAGCTAGTGCAGGGGATCCTAGTTTGAAAACGCAGCTGTCTGAGCCACTGCTGTTGCTGTTAGCGATTCTAACCAACTCCTTGGTTCGCCAAGCTAGACACCATCTGGAATTGTTTCTTTGGCCTGTGGATGCCTTATCTGGTATGAATAGGGGTTTGTTCACACCATATCAGCAAAGCCACACAAACACACTGCTTGAGCCACACTTGTTGCAGGAACTCACACAGCCACTTAGCCTTGTCCTGACCTTCTCTTGACCTTCTCTGTGGATTCTCTCTTTACCGGATACCGCTAAAAACCTAGACACCTTTTTAGTGCTTTTGGCTGTTGTTAGGACAGTCTGGTATTGGAACCACCAATGTCCAGTCTTGAGCTGGATTCCTGCTGTCTGCACTGTGTGCCAGACTCTCTTCTGAGGGGGTGGGCAAGGGGAGAGAGCAAGGGATTGGAAGCTGGCACAGTTATGTGTTGACCTATACCTGGTATTATAAAGCTCAGCATGTCTGGGGTTCCTGGGTGCTGCTGGCCATTTCTGCATCGTGGAAATTCTGGAATGAGCTAGAGTCTCATGGACAGTGCACCTTACAGCTGGCCGCTAGAGCCCTGGGTTCCTTGATATTGGGCACTTAATTGTCACTATTGAAGATGTGCGTGGGCACCTACAGGGTTGAAAGGGTTCATTTGCATTACCTGTCCTTACAGAAATCCAGGACCCTGGCTCTAAGCCATCTTGTTTGTGATACTTCAGCAGTTCGAGTATAGTAAAGCATCATGGGAGAAAACCATTACTGTACTATGTGTTCTTCTGATCAAGGGCGCGCTGGCTAGTCTCATGTTAACTTGACACAAGCCAGAGTCACCTGAAAGGAGGGAGCGTCAGTTGAGAAAATGCCTCCATAGTATTTGGCTATAGAGCATTTCTCTTCATCAGTGATTGATGGGGAAGGACCCAGCCCACTGTGGTGGTGCCATCCCTGGATTGGTGGTCCTTGGTTCTATTAGAACGAGGCTGAACAAGCTATGGGAAGGAAGTCAGCAAGCAGCAGCCTCCATGGTCTCTGCATCAGCTCCTGCCTCCAGGATCCTGTCCTGCTTGAGTTCCTGTCCTGACTTCCTTTGATGATGAACAGCGATCTGGAAGTGTAAGCCGGATCAACCCTTTCTCCTCATCCTGATTTTTGGTCACAGTGTTTTGTCACAGCAGTAGAAACCCTGACGAAGGCAAAAGGGTTCTCCCTGTGTCCGCACCAGACTCTCCCGGTAATACAGGGACAGAGTTACTGGAAATGAACCCTGGCCTGTCTTCTCCCCGCCCTCTCGAACCTTTGCCCCTCTCCTCCCAAAGTTGACTAAGTTTCCTCTTCTCAGCCTCTCCCCTGAGTCAGCCCGCACCCATGATCTGCCCATAGACAAGCCCAGAACACATTGTCACCCAGAGTCAAGTGATCCGTGTTGACCTTGAATTGGTCTGGCATTTCCCAACACGCTTGGCATTTTGTCCTCTGTTCCTGGTAGGTACTGCAGGACAAAGACAGAAGCAAGCTCATAGCTACAGGCAGGGCAAATGCAGGCTAGGTTTAAAATACGGGGCTGTATCTATTGCTTTGTTAACAGAAACTGATGGGAAACTTTGTCAAGTCCAAGGCCATCCAGGTGGGGAGTGGAGGGGGTGAGACTGATCTATAGCCTGTCTGAATAGAGGGACGTGCCCATCTCTGAGGCCTCCCTGATTCTAACTCATGACAGGAGAACCCCTCTCCCTCCCATGTCCTTAACAAAAGGCTCTTTCTGGGCCCCAGTCTCAGGTGTTGCTGCAAGGGATAAATCCCCAGGGGCTGTTTGACATACAGGACAGCTGCCTAAGGTAACAACAGGTGTCCCTGACATCAACTCCATCACAAGTGGGATGAGTGGATTCTTGGTCTGCTCTGTGATGTTAGCATTTATTTAGCGCCTCTGGTTTACAAAATCTTTCCACCCATAGCTCGCCTGATTTGTAACAAGGAGGAGGATGGGTACTCACTTACCTGTGAGGGCTCAGCCTAGGAAGGCCAGCCCGCTTTGGGAATGCCTTGCATCTTTGGAGGCTCTAGCCCAGGAATTATGCCTTCCAGTACACTTCAAGCGTTTTTTGATATGTAATAATAGTTATTATAATATTAATAATATTATAATATAATATTATAATTATAATGTTATATAATTATAATATTATTAATAATATTATACCAAATCTGTATTACAGGCATTCACCTGTAATTCTAACTCTTGAGAAGCTGAGGTAATCAGATCCCAGGTTCTAGGCCAGTCTGGCACACATAACAAGATCTTATTTCAAAACATCAAAATGAAATAAAATAGGCCAAAAAATTTACGCAAATATGAAATTTACTAATTGATTTGTTTATTTTGAGACAAGGTCTCAGGTAGCTTAAGCTAGACTTGAATTCACTGTGTAGCTCTAACTGGCCTCTAATTCAGGGTCCTCCCAAGTTCTGGCAGTACAGGTGTGAATGCTCAGGTGTGCACACTCACTACTGTCTTCAAATAATGGCTTTTTGCAATATGAGACCCAGGTCACACCTGGGTTACAATGTAGTCTCTTCTCATGCACTACCATCTTCGAGTTCAGAGGTTTGATGGGTTCATTGCCGGTATCTCTGCAGAGACAGAGAGTCTGGGAGCGACTTTGCACAATCGCTAGAACCTCAGAATTGTGGTCTATTTTCTGTTAACATAACGGACTACTGCCAGACTGTCACTATTGGGTAATTCATGAAGAAACTTGGTTCCCACAGTTCTACAGGCTGGGAAAGCCGGGAGATGGTGCTGGCACCTGGTGAGGGTCTCTCTGCTCCCTGAGAACGCCGCAGAAGGGCAAGCGAGCATGCTAGAGAGAGAACTGAGCCTAACTTGGTCTTTATCAGGAAGTTGCTCCCATGCTAGCTAACTCAGCCCACAAGACAGCATTAAGGCATTCACTCCATGCCTTAAAGGACCCACCCCTTAATAGTACAACATGTAGTAGAAATTCAGGTGTGTGTGTGTGTGTGTGTGTGTGTGTATGCATGTGTGTATGCGTGTATGTGTTTACATACGCATGTGTTTGTGTGCATGTGTGTGTGGAAGGTACCAGATATTCGACTTCTGAACGAGGATGCTGTGCAATGGCATCTTGGAGGCCGTGGGGTTGTGTCTTCAAGTTCTATTCAGTCTGAGAAAATGATAACGCACACTATTGCTTAGGTGCTAGAGAGGAAACCAGCCCTGCCTATCCTGCCTGGCCTGCCTATCCTGTCTGGCCTGTCTGGCCTGCCTGGCCTGCCTGGCCTGCCTGGCCTGCCTGCCCTGTCCCCCTGTACCCTGCCTACCCTCTCTGCTCACTCTGCCCTTCCTGCACTGAGTGCCCTGCTTGCCCCACAGACCTCAACTGCCCTGCTGCCCACCTCATCTGTGTTGGTTTCTCCCCTGTATCCTGTAACCATGCAGACATGGCTCTCCAGGCTCCTTTCTCGGGGGTTCTTATGGTCTGGCTGCAGCTCAGGTTCCACTTGTACCTAATGAGATCAGCTTTGGAGCAGAAAGAAAGCCCTAAGACTTGTTAAATATGTGGGCGTGGGCTGTCTGCCCCCCTGAACCTCCATGTTAGACCTTGCTTCAGCTCATCAAAGTCTTCATCCAGGCACGCAGTCCTTGGTGCTTAACACAGATCAGGTTTATTGTTGGCAAGGGAGGCCTGGTGCCAGCGGCATTTCCTGTTTGTTTTCATGGTCAAACGGAGCTCATAGTTGGTTCCTTTTGGGGAATCAGACTGATGCAGTTCCCAGAGAGTATTTCCTGGGGGCTCCCATCTACTGGAAGCGACAGCAGTAACTTGTCTCCCTGGCTCAGCTTTTGCAGGCAGAGTGAGGTACCATCTGCCTTCTTTACTTATTTATTTCCAGCTTCATAGCGCAGAGAGAAGCAAACGGATGGAGCCTCCTGAATCCTAATGATGCTCCAAGCAGTCATTCGGCCTGGCACAGACAGAACTACCTCTCTCCACAGCTGGAATGATCTGGCTGTCCTGGGATGATCAGGATGAGCCTGTCTGACTCCCCACACCCCCAAGTCTGGAAATTAAGGCTGTAGTTTCTGTCTGGTGTCCTGCTAATTGGGTTATTACTCACAGAGACAAAGGAATGTGTTTCTAGAATTGCCTCTTGGAGGAACAAGGCATTGGAGAATAAACCTTGGCTGTTTTCAGTAAGCTACGTGGATCCTAACAGTGTACAAAATGTAAAAACAGCTAACAGAACAGTTAGGGTGGGCAGAGGACTTGGCCCATCTCTGAGCCTAGGTGTCTTCGAGGAGGATGGCAAGGACCATCGTTTATGTTTCAGGAGTTTATTCCACTCTTAGGGGACAAGTCTATGGTCCCTAGTAGTCCCTAAGATGTGGGAGGGATCATCTCGAACCTTACAAAAACTGTAGTTCAAGCCTCATACAAGTGCTGAGGACTAAGTAGTGCCAGGTGGGAGGTGAGGAGGGCAGAACAAGGGAAAGGATAGACTGGGTCACGTGATTTTATGACCAGGAGTTGCTGACTGAGCTCTGACCCTGGAGAAGATCAGGGCTCAGAGGAAATCACTGGGGTGAGAACTTGATAGGACTTTATGTTATGCCAGGACCGGGCATTTGTTTGTACATTTCCTGGACAGATAGTGTGCTACACAGGCAGGAACAGCATGTATGGTCATATATATACATGGCCCACTATCCAAAGGTACCCAGTTTGGGAGTGTGGTGAGGAGGGGCTCGATGTGGCCCATCTTCCACTCAACCACACAGTACCAGGGCAATCCATCTGTTTGTAACCTGGTCATAGCTAGAAACCCCATGGGCCAGTCAGGTTCTCGAGTCCAGAGAATGAAACACTCTCGAGAAAGGGTCAGCTGGAACTGAGGGGCTGAAACCTTGTGACTGTGTTCACTGGTGCGCAAACTCTCCCCAGCCTCTTCCTGGAGCCCTGCTCAGTCATGTCAACCCCTGCAGGTGCTGTTCCAGGCAGATCTCGTCCTGCTAGGTACACTAGAATCCAGATTACGCTGACCAGCAGCTTCAGGCTTTACCTAAGAAGAGACACAAGGGTGCTCACCTCTGCTGCCAACGGCCCTGCTAAAGATGCAAGGTGCAGTTGCCTGAGCAGGTTTCATCTCAACAGAACCCCCATGTGATTGGCTGTTACGGCGGGGCTGCTTCTTCCCGAGCATCCATCATCATGAAGCAGTTGCCATGGTGACTTACAGAATACATTGGCCCACAGTCAGGTGATGAGAAAAAAAACAGGTCTTTGGTAATGGAATTGCTACGTTTCCTGTGGAAAGGAGGGTGAGGGTGGGTTGTCACCACTCCCTCCTGTCACCCTGCTATGCATGCTATTGGCAGGTTTTAGTGCATCTAAAAGGTTGAAGGTTGGCTGGGAGCAGAGACTTTCCAATGTTGGGGCTGTCTGAGTTGTCGCCCTATCGAGGGGGGCTTTTTAATACTGCAAGCTGTTGTCCCGTAAGGGACCCTCTACCCACACTCCTGTGAATAACCCAGTGTTATAGCTGGCTTCCCTGCAGCTGTGATGAAACTCTGACCAAAAGCAACCTGGAGGAAGAAAGAGTTCATTTGATTTCCAGGTTCCAGTCCATCATCAAGAGAAGCCAAGGCAGAAACGCAGGACGGGAACCAAAGCAGAGGCCATGGAGGAACACACCCTACTGGTTTGTCAGTTTGCTCTCATATAGCATCAGGACCACTTCCCACTGTGGTGGCACCACCCACAGTGGACTGGGTCTTCCCACATCAATCAGCTCTCAAGAAAATGCTTCCCCAGGCCTATCTGAGGGCAGCAATTCCTCAATTGAATTTCCCTTTTGATGTAGGTGGGTCTTCTTCCTCTCTGTGTGTTGCTTTCATTGGTTAATTAATAAAGAAACTGCTTGGCCTGATAGGTCAGAACATAGGTGGGTGGAGTAGACAGAACAGAATGCTGGGAAGAAGGGAAGTGAGGCAATCGCCATGCTTCTCCTACCCAACCGGACGGTGGTTAGAATCTTCCTGGTAAGCCACCACTTCGTGGTGCTACACAGATTATTAGAAATGGGTTAATCAAGATGTGAGAGTTAGCCAATAAGAGGCTAGAACTAATGGGCTAGGTGGTGTTTAAATGAATACAATTTGTATGTTGTTATTTTGGGTGTAAAACTAGTCGTGCGAGAGCAGGACGGGACAAAAAGCAGGCATGCCCGCAGCTCCTTCTACACCCTTTTCCCAGGTATATCTGGGTTGTTTGTAGTAATTAAATACTGAGTGTAGAGTGTAGTAACCGAATATCCAGCATTGCTTCTCTAGCTCCTTCTCTTCTGGGCTCCCCCAAAAATAGATCAACAGCTTTTTCTTTTCTCCTCTCCCAAGCCATGGCCTTACAGGTTCATATTCATGCACACCCTCATGTGTGTGTGTGTGTAAATGTGTTTGTACATGCGTGTATGTGTATATGTGTGTTATGTGTATGCATGTGTGTAGGTGCATGTGTGTGCATTGTGTATGTATATGTGTATGTAGGTGTACGTGTGTGTGTGTAGGGATATTTGTAGGGATATATGTATATGTACGTATGTATGTATGTATAAGTCCGAGAACAACCTGCAGAAGTTGGTTCTCTCCTCCCCCCGTGTGGATTCTGTGGATCAAATACAGACAGGCTGTCCATCTTGGCATCAAGCACCTCTCTTACACGCACATACACGACAGGTCACACTCAGGAGCATACATGCTCAGCTTTCTTGTGTTGCAGGACCGTGGCCTTGGGGCTCTGGTCCCTGAATCTCTGCACCAAGGGCTTCTCCTACCCGATCCTGCCTCCTTGAATCCCACTCTGGGACGTCCCAACCCTCCCTCCATCACTCTTTGAGTCTAGGCTTTGCCTGCCCTCACACAGTCCTTGATCTCAGGGTCCTGAGTATTGTCATTCACCAGGGTCGCAGCCTCACAACTTCGCCTCTTGGATTTTTGACATTTTCCTCTTTGATATATGGCCCTGTCAGCAGGAAAGGGGAGGAGGAGCCTCCCAGGGGAGCAAGTGGCAGCTTGAATCCAGTCTTTATACCTCTGTTCACATCCTTATCAGCTGGAACAGTGACATGCACCCCATGAGGTTGCCAAGGAGATGACAGGAAATGGCGTGTATCAGGAGAATTATATAGTCAGCCAATTGCCATTTGGTGTCATTCTGGACAAGAAAAACCGGACAGCTCATGAGGAATCACTACAAACAGGAGACTGACCTACACAAAGCCACGTGGCCAGCTGTTAGCAGAGCTAGAACTTAGTGTCTCTTCACTTTATGCCTTGGTTGGGGTCCTTTCTAAAAAAAAAAAAAAAAAAAAAAAAAAACAAAAAAAACGTCAAGAGGTATGTCATGAGAAAATGATGAGGATCTTGAGACCAAAGGGGAGGCTTTTGTGCCCCTACATTAACAGCTCATTGAGAATACAGCAGAGAATTTTTAGCTACAGCAGGAGTACAGCTTCCTGGGAGAGCATGCTGGGCCACAGCCCTTTTCCCAGAACCAAAGCAAAAGAAAAGGAGCTGTCATCTCTGAATCAGTGACAAATGGGGCATGCCTGCTCCTCAGCCACTCTGCTGGAGAGGCAAACACTGATGACAAGATGCACAAATTGAGTTACAAACCCAGAGATGCAGGCGTGTTGATATGTACAAACCCACCCAGGACACACAGCACGAACATGATATGCATTTGGTCATGTCTGGAGAGCCCCAGAAACAGTGAACCCTCACACTCAGGATGTTGAATGAGGGGCTGGTATTTTCAGTGCCTGTGTTCTCATTCACACATAGCCCTGTGCACATACATAAGCTGTCACTTTGGCGTGTGTGTGTGTGACAAGACCAGGAATGAATACTAAATTTTGGCTTAAGCATGTGCGTGGGTGCACCCCAACACACACAAACACACACACACACACACACACACTCCCCAGATGGAGTAACCAAAGAGCGTGGGGCCCAGCCTCAGGATTAGTTGAGCAACAGTGGTCCTGCTCAGAGGTGGTGCATGTTGTCATGGAGACAAGAACAGGAGATGCTGCATGGGGAGGCAGGCTCTGCTGTGTGGGCAGCTAAGCACCAGAGAGCTACAGATCTCAAGGGGTGTGGGGCGTTGGAACCTCTGAGCTGGGAAGTGGGCTCTGGGCAGGGATAGGGTGTTCTAGGTTGACAGGATCAGGACATAAGCCAGATTGTGAGATCCGGAGCTCATCTCTGGCTGCCAGGATTCTGCTTTCTCATAGTACCGCAGCGACCCCTCTACTGGTGCCCGAGCCAAGGCCACAGCCAAGGCAAAGCCCACCAGTGAGGGCAAAGAGGAACTTGGAAGTTGAAGATACCAATGGTTCCCGGGAAGACAGGCATCCTTCCGATGTGCAGAAAGAATAATTAGCTTCCCTGAATTCAGAGTCATCCTACATGAGGGGTAGAGCTAAAATTCAAATCCTGGCTGTGGTCAGATCTGCAGGCAGTAAGCCTGAGCTGTCTGTCCTTATCAATCAATGAGTTTATGGTGCTTAGAGACTTGTCGACGGTAGTCATGGTGATGGAGAGCATCCCAGAGTTCCTGCTCCTAGTCACTGAGCCCAGCCACCTCTCCTGACTGCTTGGTGGGTCCCTGCATATTCCATTGCCTCCAGGGAGGAGCCTGGCTGGCACTGTGGTCCTCCTGTGTAAGGGTGGCTTATCCTATATCACGGGCTCCAGCGTGCCTGCTTCTATCCTGGCCTGCTCTAGTTATTCGTTCTCCACCTTGACACATTCAACCAGGTAGTGAGCACACAAGCCAGGGCTGTGAGAAACAGCAGCAACACAGCTTGTGGGGCTCCCAGCATCCTCAGCACTCAGGAGACAGGCCAAAGCCACAGAGTTTCTTTGAGTGTTGTGTGGCATCTGAAAATCTCAAAGGGCTAATACGAACTCCACGGGCCACAAGTAAGCCATGCTGAGCACGAGCTGGACCCTCGGCTCTGTCAGTGCCCGTGTGGTGCTGTGCACACCAAACACTCGAGATCTGCTCGATTCCATTTCTGGAAAGGGGCAAAATAATGGGCTTCATTGGGGCCGGATTCGAATCCTGATTATGCCACTCAGTGGCTGTATGTCCTGGAGAAAGCCCTGCAGCCCCTCTGAGGTTCGTTGCTTCTCCAGGGTGAAGCCAGCAGGGTTGGGGAGCCCTTCTCTGAAACAGCCTCTTGCTTCGCCTGCCTCTCCAGTGACCCTGTGTGAGGGCCCTGGGCCTTGAGGATGGGAAAAGAAAGCCCCAGGGTGGTGTGGTCAGCTGTTTGACTAGTGGCTATGTGGGGAAATCAAGGAAACCACTGGGCAGAGTGTGGACCTCTCTACCTGTACTGGTCTCAGAAATGGGAGGGCCCATTGTGGGCTCGGAGGCCTTTGTGGGTGTGGGAGAAGACACAGTGTTCATTGCTCTGACTGCAATCTCTCCAGGTTTCTTGGAAATGTTTCCTCAGATAGAGGGGAAAAAAATTTGTTGCTATGGCAACCTAATATCTTCCCTTCCCAAGCTGAGTCCTCAAGGGGAAATAATCTCAGAAATACCGAGGACGTGTGATTATAGAAACTTGGGTCCAGGTCTTGAAGTCATAAACAGTCCATCCTTCCCAGGATGAAGAGGGTAGCCATACCTTTCTTAGACACAGTCATTCATTCACTCCAACACTAACCAGGACACTACATGGGATACCATGTGTGTCCTGAGGATGCGGAAGATTGCATAATTTGGTCCAGAACTAAAGGAGCCTCCAGTTTGGTGGGGATCTAGGTGTGCACCAGTGGTAGTATGCTGGGGAACTGGGTGTAAACTGGTGGCAGGGTGGAGGGGAGCCGGGTGTGAACTGGTAGCAGGGTGGTGGGGAGCCAGGTATGAACTGGTGGCAGGGTGGTGGGGAGCTGGGTGTGAACTGGTGGCAAGGTGGAGGGTAGCCGGGTGTGAACTGTTGGCAGGGTGGAGGGTGGCCGGGTGTGAACTGGTGGCAGGGTGGTGGGGAGCTGGGTGTGAACTGGTGACAGGGTGGTGGGGAGCTGGGTGTGAACTGGTGGCAGGGTGGAGGGGAGATGGGTGTGAGCTGGCATCAGCGTGGTGGGGAGCCAGGTGTGAACTGGAGGTGTGAACTGGTGGCACTATGGAGGAGTGAGTGATCTGACCTGAGGAGGGGGAGGTTATGCAAGCCTGGGGGCAGGTGGGAAGGCTTCCAGAAGCAAAGCCTGTTTTAGCTGGGTCTTTAGTCTCTGAACGCTAGAAGCTCCTAGCAATCCTAGTCCAGCCATTTTTCAGACGGGAGCACTCACGCCCTGAGCAGACAAATGACTTGTTTCAGGAAAGCATATTAGTGTCAGCCCCCAGGGGGGGATAACGGGCACAAAATGAGAGGTGCGTTTATAGATGACCTGAATAAATAATTTACTTCTGGGCTTTAATAATTTAAAAAACCTTCATTTCATCCGTGTCTCAAAAATGGAAGCTTTGCCTTCTCTTCCTAGATTTCTTTTAAGGTGGCTAGTGGGTACAGAGGCCAGAGTGAGGGCCTCCGATACAAGTAATCCCAATCAGACCAATTCAGACCAAATTAAAAGATGCCTAGGTTTAATGGGTGCCTCTGGGACAACATGGCGGGGGGTGGGGTGGGGTGGAGGATGGGACCAGAATGACCACCAGAGAGAGAAAAAGAGAGACCACGTATTTATCTCTGAGGGGCAGTTTAAATAACCTGTGGGAGTGGTCTGAATTCTCCCTAGGGAGGGGTCGCCATTTGACAGACTCTCAGAGGTGGAGTTTGGACTAGCAGCTCCCAGGGGAAGGGGCTTAGAATGGAGTTTTCCACCCAACATTTCAACAATGGATGTCAGGGGCTTGGGGTGAAGACCCCAACAAATTTTCCAGACTCTTTGTATAAAGGGGTGCCAGGGAGCTGAAGTGACGCTTTTAACCAAACATTCCAGACTCTCTTTGGATAAAGGGTCACCGACATAGGGCGACGTGGAAGAGGGGAGAGCTGGGAGTTAGTGGGCTCACACTCAGCGAGAAGTGTGGTTGGAGAGGCATACAGTTTACTGCCAGCCTAGAGACATTAGGCATCTCTTCCTTGAGGGAGAAGAGAAGGCAGGTGGCTAGGAGAGGAAATATTGTTATTACCCATCTTGCTAGTACCGACAAAGATGAGTGTACCAGGATGAGGAGCAGATAGACCCTCTATTGTGGCATCTTGGAAAACTGGAGGGCGGAAGGTCCTAACTGCTGGACAGGCCAAGTGTCCTGAGTAGGGGCCTGCTTGAGCCTGGAGAGATGGTACCAGCATGGGTGTCCCAGAAGCTTGGCTGAGGGGGTGTGAGGGTTACCGTGTGAGATCCTGTCCATCGAGGTTTGAGACCTAGGAGTTAACTGTTTGGGGAGTACTCTGTCCCCTGGGGAGAGCAGGGTAGGTTCAGGGGCATTTGGGTCCACTGGTGTGGGGGCAGGGAGACAGCCGCCAGCACATAAATGAAGAAGGGAGAGGTAGGGTAGGTACCCTGTTAGTGGAGGAGTTTGGGCTAGGAAGTGATGGTTAACAAAAAAGGGAGCTCAAAAGGGCTCAGACCTGTAGGGGAACGTGGGGTACTCCTGAGATGGGTAAGGGCAATGGGGAGAAGGGAGGGCCAAGATGACCTGAGTTCAATGAAGAGCTTGATTAGCTGTTGTTTGATGAGCGCATTGGCCTTCTCCACCTTTCCCGAGGATTGTGGTCGGTAGGGGATGTGGAATTTCCAGGAGATGTTGAGAGCTTCTGACACAAGCTCCATAACCTTAGAAGTGGTCCGCAGGATGCCAAACTGAGGAACGATGTGGTCCAGGAGTACCTGAGATACCACATCTGCTGTTTTCTTGGAGACCAAAAATGCTTCTATCCATCCTGTAAAAGTGTCCACAAGTGTTAGGTGATAACAGAGTCTCACAATAACCCCGCCCTTCTCTGCCCTCTCCGGGAGGTAGCGGGAGCTGATGGCGTTATTAAGGTCCACGTTCCCTTCTCTCTTCCAGACCTCTCTCAAATAAAAAAGTAGTTGGGTTCTTTCTCTGCTAATCCTTCTGTTTATATTAAGGAGTTTTGCAATCTATCGTAGGCCTATAATCTAACCTGGCATGATTTCTATGTCATCCAGGCCTCTACTCTCACTCCTGAGGAGCAGAGTAGAATTCGGGCAGCAGCTAGACAGTACGCAGACCAGACCCACCTAGTAGACAGTACAGTCCCCGTGGGGGAAGTGGCCGTGCCAGTCACGGAACCATACTGGGATTAGCAACCAAACCAAAATGGCTGACAGAGGCAGGACATCATGGTATGCTGCCTCCTTCAGGGTATGGAGATGTTCTCAGAAAAAGTGGTTAATTTCGACCAACTTTGGGAGATCACACAGCTAGTTGACAAAAACCTGGCCATTTTTTAAACCGATTACAAGAGACCATGGTTCAGTATACTAGACTGGACACAGCCTCCCCAGTCAGTACCAGATATTAGGGAAAAAAATTAAAAAGACTGAGGAGGGTCCCCAAACCCCCATACAGGAATTGGTGAAAATGGCCTTTAAAGTTTTAATGCCCTAGAAGAGGCAGCTGAGTCCTTCCAACAGACAAGGCTACAGGAGGCGGCAAAGCTTCAAGCCCAAGCTCTAGCAGCTGCCCTGAGGCCACCGGGACCCCCCAGAATGGAGACAAGGGAATTTGACCACGAGGCTTCATCCTGCTGGAGCTCAGCCTAAGTCAACCTTGCCGGGAGCCTGCTATAAATGTGGCCTAAATGGCCATTTGGCACGATATTGCCCTGGGCCTCCGCTGCCTATGAGGCCATGCCCTATCTGCCAGCAGCCTGGACACTGGAAATCACAATGCCCCTGTGCAGGCTCATCCCCTATGCCACACCACAAAGGTCCAGTCTCACCAACATCAGCAAGTGAGACTGTGCCAACCTTCGAACTGCTCGGCCTGGTGGAGGATTGATGCTGCCCAGACTTGGTGACTCTATTGCCCTCTCCGAGCCTAGGGTAATGTTGCAGGTAGTGGGTAAGTCCTTTACTTTTCTTTTGGACATAGGAGCTACCTACTCTGTTTTAATATTTCTCTCCAGCCCTACGTTCCCCTCACGAAATTCAGTCATGGGGTTAGACAGGACTGGCTCCTTCCCACTTAAGACTGCCACTGCTCTGCATTCTTGCAGGGTTATTCTTTTCTCATTCTTCCTGAGTGATACCTGCTTGCCCTGCACCTCTTCTTGGTTGAGATTTTCTCAGCCACTTCGAGGCCACACTCACTTTTCTCCTGAGTCACACTTTCCTCTCACCTTAATAGCCTCACAGGTTTCTATGCCAGACTCTTCTGTCTCTACCCTCCGTGATCCAGTAGATCCCCAAGAATGGAACATTTCCACTCCTGTATTTGCTTCTCACCACCAGCCAGTCCTAGTGCGCCTTAAAGACCCTTCATCCTTCCCTTCTAGACCCCAGTTTCCTGTTTGAAACCCATTGATGATGTCTTAAGCCTATTATCACCCACCTTCTATCTCAAGGACTTTTAATCCCTATCTAATCACTCTGCAACACTCCCATCCATCCTGTGCGTAAGCCTTCTGGAACTTACCATTTGGTTCAAGACCTCTGTCTCATAAATAAGGCAGTTATTCCAATTTACCTACTGGTTGACAACCCATACAATCTCCTGTCTAACATCCTTCCTGCCACCTCCTACTTGACGGTTCTGGAATGTTTGGTTAAAAGCAACACCTCAGCTCCCTGGCACCTCTTTATTCAAAAAGTCTGAATGTTTAGTTGGGGGCTTCACCCAGTACCCTGGCATCCATTTTTGAAATGTTGGGCAGAAAACTCTATTCTGAATCTCCTTCCCCTGGGAGTTCCCTCAGTCGAAACTCCACCTCTGAGAAAGCCCACCAAATGGTGACCCCCCCTCCCCAGGGAAGGTCAAGAAGCCAGACAGATGGTGAGACCTTCTCAGGGAGTGTCAAGACCACTCTCACAGGCTATTTAAACTGCCCCCCAGAGAATAAATACATGGTCTCTGCTTTTCTCTCTCTAGTGGTCATTCTGGTTCTCCTTCCCCCACTCTGTGTTTTTCCAGAGGCCACCAGGGAGCGCTGGCACCCATTAAACCTGAGTATTTTTTAATTCGGTCTGATTTGGTCTGATTGGTGTTACTTGCGTTGATGGAGAGGTTTATCATCAGTTTGTGAAATGCAGTCTGGGTAGCCCAACAATAACTGTCTCACACCAGAGAGTTTGAGGATCCAAGTTCAGGTCACAAAGCTGGATGTCTCAACAGTTCCAATATGGCACAGAGGCCTGGAGGATTCCTGGTCTTCAGCTTGCATTGGAATCCCAAAGAAGCTGGCTTTAGAATCACTGAAGGGTTGCTGCAGCAGCAGGACAGATGCCCTTGCCATTGGGAGAGAAGGCAAGCAGGCAAAAAGTGAAGTTTTTTTCCTCCATGTCATGCAGCTTCCACTCAAGGTGGCATCCATATTTAGGGTGGATCTTCCCTGCTTTAGGTAATCTGATCAAGAAATCCCTCACGGGGTGCCCTGAGACCGTGTTACAGTCAGTCACAGGTGTGGCCACTCTGACATACAGTGGACCCACAGGCTATAAGAGCTGCTGTCACTTAGGGCCAGTCTTTGAGAGTCATGGAACACAAGCTGCTGAGAGACACCAGAGGGAACTAGGACAGAGAACTGAGGGGCTGGGACAGAGTCCACTCTTCTCCTTGGGAATCCTGGAAGTTTTCAAAAATGGACTCCTTCCCCAGAATACCACTAGCTACACACATACACACACTACACCCTCCCCACTCTTCTGTGCCCCCTCTCAGACTTCTAATGGATCTCATGGGACCAGCTTTCTTCTCACTGGGAGCCAACTAAGAAGATATTGGGAAAAGGTTCCTATCCTTTGCAGGGATCTGACATCAGACAAGCTTCTATAGAAGAACTATCACTGCCATCCACTGTCCTCGCAGCCCCTCCTTGGACCTGGAGTCTGGCTCCAGCTCCAGACATCTCTTAGGTAACATGGCATCACTACAGTGATCCCCAAGCTAGATAACACCCAATGCAGCTTTGGTCCAGCCTCCCCTCTCTGCAGATTCCATCCTGCATCCGGCTACAAGGAAACAATAAAGCCTCAGATGCTAAGCTTTTTATACCCATGATGCTCCAGTACTAACCCAGCCTGCCTGAGAAGTCTGCAGGAGCCATTGATATGTATCATTCTGCAAACTCCAGAGGTCCTGCTGTCTTTGCAGTGGTTTCTTTCACATTCACCCCCCAAGCCACACGTGGTGCAGAGAGAAAAGTACTATTTCATGTGTATGGGCCTGAGTGAAGGTCCACGTACCACAAGCATTTAGTGCCCATGGAGACCAGAAGAGGGTGTCATGTACTCTGGAACTGGAATTATAGATAGTTGTGAACTGCCATGTGGGAGCTAGGAATCAAACCTGGGTCCTCTGGAAGATCAGTCAGTATTCTTAACTGCTGAGCCATGATACTGCTTTTTGTTTTGTTTTACTTTCTTTTTATTTATTGTCTGTGTCTTTCACATCATGCATCTCCATCCCATTCATTTCCCTGTCCCTTTGCATTGCCCTCTGCCCCATTTAAGAGAAAAGAAGAAAACAAAAGGAAAAAAAATTAAAAATCTCATCATGGATGCAGTGTAACACAGTAAACCCCTTTGACCATTTATCTTTACTTTAAGTCGTCATTGGTCTGGTTTGAGGCCGCTGGCGTCTACTACACTGTTGATGACAGGCTCTCGCTGGGACTCCCCTTGACGGGCCCTCGCTGGTGCTCCCCTTGACGGGCCCTCACTGGTGCTCCCCTTGACGGGCCCTCGCTGGTGCTCCCCTTGACAGGCTCTCGCTGGTACTCCCCTTGACGGGCCCTCGCTGGGACTCCCCTTGACAGGCCCTCGCTGGGACTCCCCTTGACGGGCCCTCGCTGGGACTCCCCTGACGGGCCCTCACTGGGACTCCCCTGACGGGCCCTCACTGGAACTCCCCTTGACGGGCCCTCGCTGGGACTCCCCTTGACGGGCCCTCGCTGGTGCTCCCCTTGACGGGCCCTCGCTGGTGCTCCCCTTGACGGGCTCTCACTGGTTCTGGGCCTGGGCAGCTGCAGGGTTGGTCAGCCCACTAATTCTCCCCTGTCCTCACCACCAGGGTGAGCTTCCAACTCTGCTCTGGCTAATTCACCCTTTGCAGCAATGAGCAAGGGGCAGGGGCAGTTCCCTGCCTTCATGACCTCCAGGTCTGCTCTCCCACACCAAAACCTTCAGACCCAGCTTCATTGTGTTGCCCAGGAAAGGTACAGGGGCCACTTTTGATGTGGGATTTTCCTCTGTATGCTGTGATTATCATTAATGAATAAAGAAACTGCTTTGGACCTATAGCAGGGCAAAACTTAGTTAGGTGGGGGAAAACTAAACTGAATGCTGGGAGAAAGAAGAGCAGAGTCAGAGAGAAGCCGTGGAGCCCCACTGGAGCCAGATAGAACTTTAGCTGGTAAGCCACAGCCACATGGTGATATACAGATTAAAAGAAAAGGGTTAACTTAATATGTAAGAGTCAGTCAATAAGAAGCTAGAGCTAATGGGCCAAGCAGTGATTTAATTAATATGATTTCTGTGTGATTATTTTTGTTCTGGTCAGCCAGGACAAAAAGTGGCTCCTGCCTCTTCCTACAAATTGGTGCACCAACATGGTAGACTAAATACATGTAAAACCTGAGAACGCTTAAAAAGGAATCCTAGACACAAAAGAACATAGTTAAATATGGTTTAGTAGCAACATTTTCTTGGGTGGACTCTGTTTTCTAGAAGCAAGCAGAGGCATGGATTCTTTAAGAGAGGTTTTCCTGATTCAGCAGTAGCATAAAAAAGCTGCGCCATTTTGAAATGCTGGCTTCCCGAGCCATGCTGCCAGCATGAACTCTGGCTCTTTCTGGAGGCTTAGCATTTAAATGGAGTTTTGTGAGCAGAGTGCTACAACTGCTTAATGGTTCAACATAAACATGCTGCAAACTGGGGCAATGTGCACAGCTTGCATAGGCGATGAATGGACCTCTTCCACCATGTTGGACTGTGTGGAACAAGCAGAAAGTATCATATATACCATAGTAATATCACAGCTTAAGTTTTTAAGAAATGCTTAGAATTTCAAGAAGCACTCCAAGACAATAAAGAATTATAGATACATAATAGGACAAATTCAGACATAACAGACCTCTAAATGAGTCACAGTGTTGGATAAATGTATGTAGGCTTTGGAGAGAAAAGAAAAAGAGTATAGAGAGTTATAAAAGGAAATAAATGGTTTATAAAAATTAGAACAAAATCTTTAAAGACACAGAGTACAAACAGTCATAAATTGAAAGGAGTAAAGAACAATCCATATAAAGATGGAAAATTCATGGAGACTCTGGATTATGTATATTATTGTGTTATCTTTGAATTTTTGACTGTGAAAAAGCTAAATACAGAGAGATATTTTATTGTATGGGCTGCTAAGCTAAACCAACATGTATATTTTAAAGGTATCTTGAATTAAAATATGGGTCTAAGGATATGTTGCTTTGGAAAAGAGGTTCTTCTTTTGTTTCCACAGAGGATGAGAACCTGTGGATTTCTTCCAGACTAATGTGGTTTGATGGACTAAGACACTCTGAAAGGTTGCCTTGAACACCCCTCAAAAAATCACTTCACCCAATAAACAGCAGGAAGCAGTTTAGAGAGTACTACACCCAAATTCCCAAATATTGTTTATAAATGTTTTTTATATTTAAAGGGGGGATATGCTATTGAGATTTGCATTGATATGGATCTTGGTTTATTGATGCAAATTTAAGGTCAATCTTCTTATATGTATATTTCTGCTCTTGATTAAGGTATTACGATTGTGTAGTTCATTTAAAAATATAATGTATAATTAAGAAATATAGGTTAATAGATAATCATCTATAATAGTCAAGCTTATAGTCATGTTAGTTAGGTTTTCTAGATGTACAGAGATGTATTTCAGATAGGTATTCTTCAAACCTTTCAAAGACTACAGAATATGGAATTTAAAATGTTTTAAGAATTTAGGATTTATCATGACAATGAGACACATCTGCTCCTGGCAGCTCCAATCTACTTCAAGAGGAAGATGGGCTTTGAAGAGGCTTCTTATGGAGTTGGCTAGCCATTTGGGCAAGAAGCTGCTCTTACCTGGACTGCTTGATGAACTGGACATGCAGGACCACAGAGAGATGACTGCTGAACTTGTCTAAAGGTAAGATGATACTTTTGGGTTCCTGCTTCATGAAAGAGTCTGCCAGACATTCTGCAGGACACAGAAGAAAGTGACAGACAAACTGCTAGTATAGGCGGAACTTCCTTTGAAATTTCCTGCTTTATGGAAAAGTCTGCCAAATGCTATGGGCCTGTAGGCTGAAGATGGAGGCCCCAATGGTACAGAAGAACTTTGGATGACTGTCCAGGCAGTGAGATGTCTCTGTCAATTTTAGAGTTTTGGAATTTGCTTACAATGCACTTCCTGTTTACTTAGGTAATATTATATCCTTCTGGAGTCTTCAATGGAGTTGAAGGGTAGATAGTAACAATATAGTTTTTCTTAGTTATTATAAAAGATAAAGTAGATATAAATATTGTAACTATAATTCTTACTTGATATCTGTTTTGTTATATGTAATTTTACTATGTTAAAGTTAAAACCTTTCTTTTTATTTATACAGAAAAGGGGAGATATTGTGGGATTCCCCTTTGTATGCTGTGAATACAATTGGTTAATTAATAAAGAAACTGCTTTAGACCTATAGCAGGGCAGAATTTAGGTAGGTGGGGAAAACTAAACTGAATGCTGTGAGAAAGGAGGCAGAGTCAGAGAGAAGCCATGTAGCCACACCAGAGACAGATGCCAGATGGAATATTGCCGTTAACCCACAGTCACATAACGATACACAGATTAATAGAAATGGGTTACATTAAGATGTAAGAGTTAGCCAATAAGAAGTTAGAGCTAATGGGACAAGAAGGGTTTTAAATAATAGTTTCTGTGTGGTTATTTTGGTTCTGGGTGGCCAGGATCAATGAGCAACCAACTCCTATGTTCTTTTGTTTGTTTTGAGACAGGGTTTCTCTGTATAGTTCTAGCTGTCTTAGAACTCACTCAGTAGACCAGGTTGGCCTCCAACTCAGAGACCCACCTGCCTCTGCCTCCTGAGTGCTGGGATTAAAGGCGTGTGTCACCACCACTGACACAATTAGACTGCTTTTGTCAGGTGTGCTATCATAGCAATGAAAGAAAATAACTGATACAATGTAACTTTGTAGAAGAGCTGTCTATTGCTCTAGGCAGAAGACTTGCCTCTGCCAGTTAGTGTACTTTTATTTTTATTTATTTATCTTTGTAACTCTGGCTGTTCTAGAACTTGTTATGTAAAATAGACTAGTCTTGAACTCATAGAGATCCTTCTGTCTCTCTCTCCCAAGGGCCAGGATTCAAGAGTCCTGTATTATATTTGGTTTCTGTGGTTCTTAGCCATGCAGACACACAGGACTGGTTTGGAAACCTAGACTTTTACTTGGTACCTATGTATTTTAGATACTTTGTTTTTCCTCCTCACTAGGGAAATGGGACTTTGCTGGGTTGTGCCTGTGCAGCTGATTTCTCCAGAGCAGTGGTTCTCTACCTTCCTAATGCTGTGACCCTTTGATATAGTTCTTCATGTTGTGGTGACCCCCAACCATAAAATTATTTTCACTGTTACTTCATAACTGTAATTTTGCTACTGTTATGACTCATAATGTAAACATCTATGTTTTCTGATAATTTTAGATGACACCTGTGTAAGAGTTGTTTGACCCCCCAGAGGGGTCATGACCCACAGGTTGAGAACCAGTGTTCAAGTGTGCACTTGCTACTGCCATCTAGCATCAAAGTAGCACCTCCCCTTCCCAAGGTTATATGGAAATGAAAGTTTCCTGTGGTTACTGACAGGGTTTTGGGTCACAGAGCCATGGAGAATGCATCATGAAACAGCATGAAATTGTAGAATCACTTAGAGGCATGTTCCCAGTAGGTCATCCTTAGATCAAGTTCAATGTCACAGTAGACACATCACTGTGTATGTGCCACACCGGAGCAGGGTGAAGCATGGAACACAGATCTAGCAGAGGTCTCCCATGGTTAGGTGCTCAGCTGTCCACACAGACCCATTTCTGATTGTCTTCAACACACAATGGATGCTTCTGTGCCTTGCAGCCACTTAGCCAGGCCCCTACTGCTGTAGTTCCATTATACCTGGTCCCTATTTTTGGACCATAACAATGGCCACCTCCACCAGTCATGAGTCAGGATGCAAGGGCCAAGCTCAGCTAAGAACTGTGAGTCCCACTGCCGGGGTAAAGCAGGGGTTTGCCCTCCTGCTTCTGTGTAGGCACTGGGCAGGCATCAGAGATTGGGACAGGGCCCAGTGATGGACTGCAAAATAGAACTTGTGCCAGCATTAGAACCCGACTTGGGGGAAGTTCTGGTGATAGCATCTGAGTGCTGGCTCTGGAAGGATGAATTTTGCAGAGAAGAAGAGGGGAAAGGAGTTCAGGGAAGGACATCCCTGTGATATCCTCCAACTGGGTGTGGTGTCATAGTCCTTTAATCCTAGCACTTGGGAGACAGAGGCAGGAGGACGTTTCCTGTTCCAACTGCCCAGTCCCAAATAACCAGCAACTGCTTCCCAAATTCCACATAGAGGCTTATTTCACTTATAAATGCTCAGCCAATAGCTCAGGCTTATTACTAGCTAACTCTTACACTTAAATGAAACCATATTTATATTTATATTTTGCCACCTCAGTTTTTACATGTCCTTGGTGGCTGACTGGCATCTCTCCTGAGGTCGCCCTCATTCTTTCCATCATTCTCAGCTTGGCTTTCTTACCTAACTTCCTGGCCAGCTATCAACCTGTCAGCTTTTTATTAACTAATGAAAGTCATACATATTCATAGTGTAGAAAAGGATTGTTTCACAGTAGATCTCTGTGATTTCAAGGCCAGCCTGGTCTACAGAGTGAGTTCCAGGATATCCAGGGATACATAAAGAAACCCTGCCTCAGAGAGAGAGAGAGACAGAGAGAGAGAGTCCCCCAGAAACTCAAATGAGACCCCTAACTTCATGCCTCATGCCAGCTCTGACCCTTTCTGTCTTTTGCCTTCTGAGCTCAGCCAGAGGGTCGGGGGATGCTGCAGGGAGAGATGACTTTCCCAACTGCAGTCATCTTTGGTTGTAGTCACCCCAGATGAGGGAGTGGCTAGTGAGTAGGCCTGATGGTGAGTATTTGTAGTATTTGGATAAGAGTGGCCCCCATAGGCTCATATATTCAGATGCTTAATCACCAGGGAGTAGAACTGTTTGAAAGGATTAGGATTAAGAGGTGTGACCTTGTTGGAGGAAGTGTGTCACTGGCATTAGCTTTGAGGTTTCAAAAGTTCATGCCAAGCCCAGAATCCCCCCCCTCTCTGTGTGTGTGTGTGTGTGCCAGTGAATCAGGATATGAATTCTCAACTACTTTTGCACCATACATGCTGCCATGCTTCCCACCATGATGACCATGGACTAAACTTCTGAACTTCTAAGCAAACCCCCAATTAAATGCTTTCTTTCATGAGGGTTGCCTTGGTTGTGATGTCTCTTCACAGCACTAGAACAGGGACTAAGACAGAATTATCAACCTGCCACAATCCAGAGTCACCTAAATACAAACCTCTGGGTACATCTGCAGAACGGTTTCTAGACTTGGTTACTCTACTGTAGGAAGACTCACCCTAAGAGTGAACAATGTCATTCTCTTGATTCCTGAAAAGAGACATAACGCCACCAGCTGCCTCATGTTCCTGTTGCCATGGCAGACCCTCAAACTATTAGCCAAAATAAATAATCCCTTCCTTATGTTGTTTTTGTCAAGTATTTGATCATAGCTTTAAAAACAAGTAACTACTGTCGAGTGGTGGTGGCACACAACTTTAATTGTAGCACTCGGGAGGCAGAGGTGGATCTCTGTGAGTTCAAGGCCAGCCTGGTCTACAGAGTGGGTTTTAGGACAGCCAAGGCTACACAGAGAAACTCTGTCTCAAAAACATAACCATACAAAAAAGCGTTATGTTAGGCAATCATTTTGTTTGTTTGTTTGCCTTTATGGTTGCTATTTTAAGAAGCCTGGATCATAAACTCAGTGGCACAGTTGAAGTCTCAGTCTTTGACTTACAACAGAATCTGACTAAATGAAAAAAAAGTAAGGAGGACATGGCTGCTCCTGGAAATGGTGGAGGAGGTTTATTGTAGAAAAAAGAGGGAGTATAGCCAGAGATAGAGACATCTGGGAGAGTCCAGAGTGGTCATGACCAAACTGAGCTGGACCTTGTGAGGAGAGTGGGGAGGAGAGAATGGAGAACCGGGAGAATAAAAAGTAGATAAAAGGGCCAGGTCACTGAAATGGTTGTATTATACAGGGAAGGGCAGCTCGGGAGAGGGCAGCCCAGACCCTGAGATGGAGAAATATGGGGTAAGGGGTGGGGTATCTGAGTCACACCCTTTTACAGGTAGGGACTCAGGGATGCAGGGAGAACCTGGCAGCCAGGTCTGCTTTGATATGATAATATAGGCACCTCAGTCAGTCATTCATCCAGAGTTTGAGAGCTAACACTGACTTTCCTGGGGCAGTGAGTGAAGGCAGACACAGATCTGACAACTTATTACAACAGACCCATAGATCATAATGAGGAAAGGGGACCAACATTTAGAGTTCATTGGCCCCATCTACAGAGGCAGATACAACTCTGTGAGTTCAAGGCCAGTCTGGGCTACCCAAGATTACATCTGTCTAGAAGAGAAACAGAGCTCACACAAAGGGAATCCCAGCATTTGAGATCACACACCTTTAATCCCAGCACTAGGGAGATGGAGACAAGAGTGATATGGCTGGGTGGAGAGAGGAATATAAGGCTGGAGGAGACAGAGGCTCAGATATAGTCTGAGGATTCATTCTGAGAGGCAGTCTGAGGATTTAGAGAGATTTCAGTCTGAGCACTGGCAGAGGTAAGAACTCTGTAGTGGTTGATTGCTCTGCTTCTCTGATCCTTCAGTTTTTGCCCCTGATACCTGACCCTGGGTTTTTATTATTAAGAGCAATTAGAATTAATGTTACGTCTGGCATCCAACTTTTGGGGTATGAATTCATGAGAAAGTCACTTATCCGTGACTTTGCAGCTGCTGGCATAGGCTGGAGCTCCATGTGACTGGAGTCACTGCCCCACCGGCTAGGTTTCCACATGGCAACAGTCAACCTCACGTCTTCATTGTCACCATCAGCAGACTTGGTGAGAAGACTGGAAGTTCTTTAAGGAAAGAATTAGTTAAGAGAGAGTTTTTTCCATATTAAAAATATGAAAAACACTATTGTGATGGAGAGAGGTCTCTGTATGATTAGGCAATACATGATTTAAAAATGGAACAATTCAATGGATAATCATCTTACCTGGGATTAGCATAACTTTAATTATCATCTTGGGATTTTTTGGTTAATCTCTAAAAATGTTGGTTGATATAAGTGCCAAGATACAAGGGTTGGAAAAACTTAATAAAACAGATCATAGAGATATTAAATACAGAAGGAGGGATTTAAAAGAGAACCAATATCAGCATTGCATTATAGAGTTGGAGAAGAACAACTTAAGGTTTCCAACAACCAACTTAATATACCCAGTAACCTTACAGAAACTGTCAAACGGTAGATATCCCCAAGGTTGTATAAGAGCTGAATGAATTTATGTGCAAATGTTAGATTTAAGAAGATTCAAGGAAGCAATAATCTCATATAGCATGCATTTACCATTTGTGAAACAGATGTTAAACTCATGGTCAACCTGTAATAGAATTATCCCTCAAGACTGGAGAGATTTGGTTACAGCAGTCTTGGAACCTGCTCCTCATTTACAATGGAATACCTGCTGGAAAGAAGAGGCTAAGACTATTGAACAACAAAGTAAGGCTAGAACTGTGGAAATCTCCCAAGATCAACTTCTTGGGGAAAGAGATTATACTAAAATAGAAAGGCAATCCCTATATGATGACCACATTCTGGCTTTATGCCATGCAGCAGCTTTGCATGCATCAGACAGAATTGAAGTCATATGGGGACCAAAAGAAACCATCACTGATTTCTTAGAGACTGACTTCAGTGGTAAATAGAATGATACCAAATTTAGAAGCCAGACAAATAATAATTGAATCTCTAGCTTTTGAAATGCTAATGCACAATGCTTAAAGGTAATTAGGCCATTACCGTTAGGCAAGATCAGCACCCTTAGAGTAATGTGGTATGGGAGATCCTTCTGTTTATGTGTTACTTTTATTGGTTAATGAATAAAGGACTGCTTTGGGCCTGCACAGGGAATAGAGGTAGGTGGGGAAAGCTAGGCAGAATGCTGGGAGAAAGGAGGCAGAAGGACAGAGAAGTGATGGAGCTGCCAGAGACTGACGCTGGAAATTTTAGCTGGTAAGCCAAAACCACGTAGAGATACACAGACTACTAGAAATGTGATAAATTAAGGTTTAAGAGTTAGCCAATAAGAAGCTAGATCTAATGTCAAGCAGTGATTTAATTAATACAGTTTCTGTGTGATTATTTCAGGTCTAAGCTAGCCGGGCAGCTGGGAACTAACTAGCAGCTTCCTTCCTCCTACAAATTGTCATTCACATGGCCAACTAAAATCAACTTAAAACCTGAGAGAGCTTGAAAAGGAATTCTACAAACACAAAAATACAGAGTTTAACACAGCTTCTTGCTGTTTGCTGGTAGCATGCCACAGCTCCTTTAAGAGAGGTTTTCCTGATTCAGTGGAAGCAGAAAAGCCAGAGTTTTAAAATAGACACAACCCCCTGAGAGGTTGCCATGAACACCTCCAAAAATTACTTCACCCAATAAACAGTAGGTAGAAGTTTGGACAAAACTATGCCCATATTCCAAATATTGTTTGTAAATGCTTCTTTACATTTAAAGGAGAATATGCTATAGAGATTTGCATTGGTATAGATCTTGGTTTATTGATACAAATTTAAGGTAAATCTTGTTATATGTATATTTCTGCTCTTGATTAAGGTATTGTGATTGTGTAGTTCATTTTAAAAATGTAATGTATAATTAAGAAATATAGGTTAATAGGTAATCATTTATAATAGTCAAGTGTGTAGTCATGTTAATTAGATTTTCTAGATGCATAGAGTTATATTTTAGTTAGATAGGTATTCTTCAAATCTTTCAGAGACCTTTAGAATATGGCATTTAAAATGTTTAGAAACTTAAGACTTTTCATGACAGTGAGACACATCTGCTCCTAGCAGCACCAAGCTTCTTCAAGAGGATGATTTGCATTGAAGAGGCCCCTTATGGAGTTGGTTGACCATTTGGCAAGAAATTGCACTTGCCTAGACTGCTTGATAAACTGGACATGCAGGACCTGCAGAGAAATGACTGCTAAACTTGCCTAAAGATGAGATGATCCTTCAGGGTTCCTGCTTCATGGAAAAGTCTGATGGATACTATGGGCCTGTAGGCTGAAGATGGATGCCCCAATGGTACAAAAGAACTATGATCTAGAACAGTAATCTGTGAGTCTCCTTTAAACAAATAACTTTATTATACATAATTCTGAAGTAGTATGGGATTATTTTCTATCTCCTGCTATCACACTTCTGAACCCTAGAACCTGGAATGCTGGTGGGGAGTTGTAGGTAGAATTAAAGTTGCTAAATGGTTGATTTTTAAATTTAAAAAAGTCAGTGTTAGCTCTCAAATGCTGGGCAAATGACTGAGTGAACCTGGTTTCCAGGTTCTCCCTGCATCTCTTAGCCCCTACCTGTTATGGGGTATGGCTGGCATGTCCCCCTCTACCCTAAACTTTTCCAGCCCAGTGTCTGGGTTGCCCTTCCCCCAGCTTCCCTTCCCTACATAACTCAGCATTTTGGTAACTTGCTTCATATTTCTATTCTCTCCTGACTCTCCCATGTCTTCTGCTACAAGGCATTCTTTGTAGTAATAAGGATCAAGGAACAAGGAGGTAAAGGTGTCTATCAAACCATAGTCACCAGGCCTCCTGTTGTGCCTGTGCACAGACAGCCCTCTGCTGCATGATCATGGCCAGGGGACCCACTGCAGACTTCTGACCTCCACGATCACAAGTTGGTAGGTCTGTGGTGTCGAGTCACCAGGTTTGTGAAGATTCAGTTGGAGCAGCAACAAGAAACCATACGAGTTTGCTTTTGGTTTTCCTGTCTGAGTTCTCAGAGTAGCAAGGAAGCAGATCCACTCTAGCTACCTTTAGGAAAATACAGGAATGGACATTTGTAGAACTACCAAAACTAGGAGTTTGTAAGGACTGATGGACAAAGCTGATGACTTATGGATAGGCAGTCAGACCTCAGAGGGTAAAGGACAGTCTTGTGGAGAGCTAAGGGAAAACAGATCTCAAACTTCGAGCCTCAAATGTCATAGAAGTGAGGACATGCACTGGCAACCAGAGAGGCCGATTGACCTTTATCTACCCAGACCATTTCACCCAGTTATGTCTCTTACATAACTCCTGTAGACTATAGGTTCCCCGTGCTGGGAGACAGGAGATGGAAGCATTGGGTGGCAGAAAAACAGGATTCCAGCAGGTGACTTGGGTCTCAACAACTGGTCTGTCACTAATAAAGTCTAAAAGCAACCATGAATCCACTGAGGTGGTAGCCCCTATGTGAGTTACTGTCAGTGAGCCCAAATTCCAGGCACAGTGACTTTCAAAACCTGCAACCAGGGCTCAGCCAAGTTCAAGCTTTGTGTTACCAAGAGGTTGTATAGGTCTTGGGCAAGTCAGGTCTCCCCTTGGAAACACTGGTTTCTGAGTCTGCATCATGAGATGGGTGGAATTTCCACTAGGGTCATACCATCCCAATTTGAGGGTCTCAGTCTAATTCTGCTTTGTTAATTTAAACATTAAAAACAAATAGGCTGATGTGTTGGTGCCGGCCTTTAATCCCAGAGCTCTGGAGACAGAAGCAAGCAAAGCTCTGTGAGTTTGAGGCCAGCCTGGTCTCCATAGTGAGTTTTAGGCCACGTGGATACACTGTCATAACTTACCTGGTCAGAATGAAGATATTCTAAAAAGACACTAATCTCATCCCATCAGATTATTGTAACAACGGACTGCAAAAATATGAGAATTTCCCCTGGAATCTCATGCCGGAAGAAGGAAAAGGGCCCAGCCAGTGGGGAAAATCAGTTTATGCAAAGATAGAGTATAATGGTCCGTCCTGTCCCTTTAGTTCTCCAAGGCAAGCAGATCATCCTTCTGTTTCCAGCCTGTGAGCTCCTTCTTTTCCATCTCTCTCCTGAAGAGGTAGCTTCTCTTCTCTCCTTTCCCCCTTCTCTCTCTCTCTCTCTCTCTCTCTCTCTCTCTCTCTCTCTCTCTCTCTCTTCTCTTTCTCTCTCTCTTCCTCTCACTCTGCCTCTCTCTCCTCGTCCCCCCTCTCTCTCCCTTTCTCCTCATAAACCACTAAATAAATATCCAACCTCACTCTGCATGACATGCCTATCTGTCTCTGTCCCTCACCTGTCACAGCTCCTTGTGGGACCAGCTGAACTGCTGAGGTCTCTTACCTGCTGCGGGTCTCTCACCTGCCTAGGACCCACTGCCCCTCATGGCCACCTCTTGGGGACCTGCAATTTTTTATTTTTACCATTACAGAGAGTTCATAGGTTAGTTTCTAATGTGTAAGATTTTCAGGATGAGACTAAAGGATGGGCAAATTATGGGCAGGGTCACACCTGACAGGGACTGGTTAGGTGTGCATATCCTTGGCTCTCTATTTAAATTTTGGTCTCACTTCAGGACTCTGGAAGGACTTGGGCATTCGCTGGTCCCTTTGTCCGTCTTCTCAATGTGGATACATTGAATAAATCTCCATTTGACTCTTTTTGTTTGTTTCATTTTGGGGGGACAGAGTCTCGCTATGGAGTCCTGGCTGTCCTGGAACTTGCTTTGTAGACCATGCTGGCCTCAAACTCCCAGAGATCTACCTGCTTCTACCTCCCGAGTGCTGGTATTCAAGGTGTGCACCATCATGTCCAGATAATTTGACAGGTTGTGTTCTACAATAATAATAATAACAACAACAACACTATCTCAAAAACAAACAATTAAAAAAATAAATGTTTTTAAACGGCCAGCTTCTCCTCGGGCAGCCCTCATCGAAGATAGAAAAGTGTCCAGGGGAACTTGGAAGTCCTGTTACTAGCGCATATTTCATTCGGGGTCTAAATAAGCAGTACACAGAGAGGAAGGGGCCAGCCCTGCGTGCTAGGCCTCCAAGCCCAAACTGCTTTGCCTTCTACATAGGCAGTAAAGGATGTGCTATGCCCCAGGGAGGCAGTGCTCCTGTTGACAGCCGTTTCCATGGTAACATCAGGCCTGGCAGGTAGAAGCAGCTGGTCTTATCTTGGAACTCACCAGGAAGCTGACTACTTTCCTGAGACAAGCTGGAGGGAAGATGCTTTATCTCTGAAGGAGACTGCTGCGTCAAGCTGCCCTGGTGGACTGGAGCTTGCCTGGCTTTGCCTGGCTCTCCTGGCTCCACGGTCACTATTTGTGGCTTTCCTCCGGGAAGTCATTTCCTCTTTCCCAGCTGTAACTGGAAGGGTTCAAGAGAACCATGGAAAAAACCCCCAGGGTATCACACCACCCTTCAAAGGACAACATGAGTATTCTTGAGCCATTTTTTCCCAAGAAACAATCTATTTTGATTGCATAACATAAAGAGGCGGTCAGACAGCTGAGACTGGTATGTGAAAATGTTGAAGACCAAAGCTGAGTGACCCAGGCCTCAGAGGCACATGCCTGTGATTCCAGCCCCTCAGAGGCAGAGACAGGTGGGCCGTGGCTCACAATGAACAGAAAAGCAAAACTGTAAGTGGAACAAGAAGGGAAGCCCGGGGATGCAGTTCAGCTTGTAGAGTGGTTGCTAGCCTGCATGAAGCCATGTTCCCTCCCCCATACTAGCTAGAGCTGAGCATGGGGGCTCAGGCCTGTAATCCCAGTCCTTGCTGGGTGAAGTCAGGAGGATCAGAAACTCAGGGTCATCCTCCACATCTAGGGAGTTTGAGGACAACTTTGGCTACATGAGTCAGCAGGTGAAGGTGCGTGCTATGAAAGTCTGGTGGACCTGAGTTTGATCCCCAGAATCCATGTACAGACGGAAGGTGGGAGCCAGCTTCACAGGTTTGTCCTCTGATCTCACTGTGTGTTCACTGGTTGTGCAACCATGTACGAGAGCTTGTACACACACACACACACACACAAATAGTACTGATGAAATAAAAAGAGAAACCCATGACTTTGTTTCTAATTAAAAAAAACAAACCATTAATACCTTTTTAAGAATCTAAAAAAAAAAATCATTTTGACAATGGCTAGCAGATTTCCTCGAGGTGAAGCTGAAGGACAGCCTTTGCTTGAGAAAAGACCTTGGATGTCCTAGTGCGGTGATGGGCCAGGGCACCAAGGCAGTGGAGGGGTGTAACGGGGACCCGGAAGTATTCTTTGCTCAAAGGGGACATTTCTACTTTGCTCCTTATCAGAGGAGGGAAAATGCAGCCTGGCTGAAAGCTTAGGGACAAGGAATCGAGAAAGGGTAATAGAGGCTGCTGAGCGGAAGGTTGGGGATCCCCTTATTCTCGGGGGTGGCCATGACCACTGCCTGTTGTGCAAGGTCTGAACTACTCCAGGGAGTTTTCTTCCCAGAGGGAGGACCACACAGCTGTGCAGCTTTGCACAGGGGTGGAATTCCCCAGGGCACAGAATCCCAGAAACCACACAAGCCTTGGGAACATAGATCTTGGATAAACCCTTCAGCTTTCCAGAGACTCAGATTCAGATCAAAGCGGGGTGGGGGGTGGAAGAGGGTGAGGGGATGGGGGTGAGGATGCTGCTGAGGCTTTTAAGAACTTGGGAGGCCATCTGCCACCTGAAAAGGTGGTGGAGTCCCAGTGTCAGCGCTTGCCAAAGGCTTGACCATCCACAGAGGCTGCTGGAGGGAGACTGTAGCCTGCTTTCACCATGTACGGATCATGGGGGAACTGAGACCTCTGTCCCATGAAGGGAAATCCAGCCCCCACCTGGGCATTTCCAGACTGGAGGAGAGGCTTCCCTACCCTCCTGAGCCTGAGACCTCATGGTTTCTCTACAGCAGTGGTTCTCCACCTTCCAAATGCTGCCATCTGCACACACACACACACACACACACACACACATTTTTTTCTATTTTTTGGTTTTTCAGGACTGGGTTTCTCTGTGTAGCTTTGGAGTCTTAACTGGCACTAGCTCTGTAGACCACGCTGGCCTCGAACTCACAGAGATCTGCCTGCCTCTGCCTCCCAAATGCTGCGATTAAAGGCGTGCGCCACCACTGCCTGGCAATGCTGCCACCCTTTAATACAATTCTTGCTATGGTGACCCCCCAACCATAAAGTTGCTTTTCTTGCTACTTTATAATTGTAATTTTGCTACCGTTATGAATTGCAGTGTAAATATCTGTGTTTTCTGATGCTCTGAGGCCACCCTCAAAAGAGTCGTTAGACCCCAGAGGGGTCGCAGCACACGGGGTGAAAACCACTGCTGTACAATAAGCCACCAGACTAGCAAGCTGCAGGGAGCCAAAAACAAACTCACTGCAAGACTATTGGAGCCTTCTCAGCTAAAAATAACAGAACAGAGCAAAGGGGACCTAGGGGTCAGCCATCCCACTCAGGGACAATACCTCAGAAGATGTGGCAGAGGCTCAGAGAGTCCACGGCAACTAAGCTAGGGGCTGCAGGGCCAGGGTTCCTTCTTGAGAAGTCTGACCAATTCCACTGTCCCAGATAGACGATACCTGTTCTAGCGGGAAAAGTGAGAGGCTAAGGAAGCCTTTTGCCTCTTCTCGGTGGGCAATCCTCTCTCAGCTCCATTCTCCTCATCTGTAAGGGGGTGGGCGAGCAGCTTTGCCTGGGCTTCCATGTGAAGTCAGGTGTGACCCACAAGGAAACCCCACTGAGACTCCAGATTGGCAAACTGAGGATCACAGGGAGGAGTCATGCCAGGGCGGAGAGCCTGCTCCCTAGACAGCCCATGCTGGACCACCTTCAAATATGGAGACAGAGTGTGTCAACCTCAAACCGCGTGCTTGCCCCGAGCACTGAGACTGTCCCGGGAAAATTGACCACATTCTCACAGACTTCCTTCCTTCAAGGACACCTCATGTCTGCCTGGCCCACCCAGTTCCCCTCAACCTCAGCCAAGATTCCCAATTTCCCTGGACAGATGTAGGCCCTATTGGGTCTTCTTGACACCTGTCACTGAGGAGGAACTAAGGGCTCCATGGAGGCTCTGAGCTTTCTCCTCATTGACTTAATTAATGCTGAGGATGGAGCTAGGTGGATTCACACACACCCTTAAGGCACCCAGGATAAGTTCTGGGACCAGTGGCGACACACTTCCTGATCCTGCCACCAGAGGGCAGGCACACACAGTGTCTGGAGCGAGGCCACTCTGCAGAAGAAAGCGAGGCTTGATGGGCATCTCAGCGGCTAGCTCAAGAGGGGAGAAACCCTGTCTCGAAAAACCAAAAAAAAAAAAAAAAAAAAAAAAAAAGAGGCGGGGGCAGGAGGAGAACGGAAAGGAATAGAAGACCCGGGACAGCCTCTGCAGGTCCCATGAGGCCCCAGCTTGAGCCCCAGAGACCTCACTTTTATTTCTTGCCTTTCTATTCCCCGTTCCATCTCCCTTCCCTTTCTGCTCTCTCAAGAGGATGGCACCTAGATTCTATCATGACTTTGATAGTCTAGAATACCTCTTCTGTAAGCCCCAGATTACTCTCTCATCTATAAAATGAAAAGAGTAATATAACCAACTCAGAGCACATCCCCTGTCCCTTTACCTTGGGGGTGGGGACATTTTATATAAGACAACTCTCTCTTGTCAAAAGGAGCAAGTGGCTATGTCCCGGGCAAAACCAGTCCATCTCTCTCCCCTAGTGTGAGCTGGCTCATCAGGCCTCCGTTTCTGGTGGTGGGTGTCATAAGGTTCTGTCTGTTCAGTGGTGCCGGGCCAGCTGGCTGAACTTGACAGACCAGAATGGCAACTGCTTCTCCAGCCTGGGAACTTTAGCAATGTCAGGATGCCTTCAGGACCTCAGCAGGGCTGCTCTGTGTCAGAACAGCTAAGCTGGTGCACAGGAAGGATGGACAGAAGAAGGGAGGGAGGGAAGGAAGGAAGGAAGGAAGGAAGGAAGGAAGGAAGGAAGGAAGGAAGGAAGGAAGGAAGGAAGGAGAAAGGGAAACATATGAGCTCATGCAACCCTGTAGAACACTTGCAACAAGGGAACTTTTTTAATACATGGTTCCAACAGAACCCTAAAACCTTCTTAAGTCCCTTGGAACCTGGATCTAGGCAGTCAATTGAGGGGTGTCCCTTTCTGAGGATCCTTGTCTTTTAGAGTCAGCACCGGCAGTGCCGGAGTTTTGGTCTAGCTCTCGGAATGGAGGTTAAACTGAGTCCGCCAGACTCTGGGGCTTAACTCATGTTTGCACTTATTCCTTCGTTCCACAGATTCCCCAGCTCCTTCCCACTAAGGGTCCCAATAACAGAGGGGGTGCCCCGGGAATGTCAGAGCAGGCTGCTCTGAAGAAGTGACTTTGGAACACAAAGCTAGAGTGTGGCTCCCGGAGGAGCACCACGTCAGAGAAACCGTTGTCTCCAGTCAGAGCCAGAGGACCCAGGAAAAGGCAAAAACTCACTTGTGTACAGCTGAGTCCAGATGTGGACTCCTATGCCCATTCTCCCCTACTGCAAAGTTTCAGAGAAAGAGTTTCTGGGAGGGCCCGGAAATGGGGATGCATCATAAGCATGGGTGTTCCCTCCCCAACTGGCCGTGACTTCTCTCCTGGCACCGGGTCACACCTGCAGGGCCTCGCCCACCGCTGACCCAGATTTCCTGGCCGCACTGTCAACAGTTCTAGGGTGGAGCAAAGCGTGGCTTCTCGAAGCCCAAACAGAGTCTGTGGCCTGCATCACAGAAACCTGGCTTCCCCCTTCTAGGGTGGAGTCAGTGCCACATCTGTCAGGGTGGGAGTGAGGCTTCCTGGTGGCTGTTTGGACCCAGCGGTGGCCCTGACCCTCCCAACAAGGCCACGCCCATGCTCTGGATTTCAGATGGTTGAAGGCAAAGCCAGAGTTCGGAGCCTCTCAGTGTGTGGGGGCAGGCAGCACCCGGTACAGGCCATTATGGACGGGGACCACTAAGGACCTAGAACAAAAGTCACTGGTGCTTTAGAACTCTCCTACTCTGCTACGTGCGGACTTTCAAGTCGGCTCAGTTCAGGGTAACAGCAGGATCCTCTAGATCAGTGGTTTTCCCCCTTCCTAACACTGGGACTCTTGAATCCAGTTCCTCATGTTGTGGTGACCCCAACAAGAAAACCATTTTCATTGTTACTTCATAATTATAGTTTTGCTACTGCTCATGAATTGTCATGTATATATTTGATATGCAGCGTATCTGATATGCGGCCCACATGAGGGTTGCAGCCCCCAGGTGGGAATCACTGCTCCAGGATGCCCGGGCTCCTATCTGCCAGGGTCTGGCTCCCCGCTTGGTCCTTGAGTGACCTAACCTCTCCGTGTCAATACCATTCCCACCCTCAGCACCCACAGTGTTTTGGAGATGGTTGATCTTGTGGTCACATAGCATGGAAAACTCTGCTACAAGTCTGAGTCTCTGTCTTTGGAGCCAAGAGGTCTCATGAAGCTCTGGCTATGCCAAAGAACCTGTGGGCTCACAAGAGGATGGGATCCTGCAGGCCTCAAGGTCTACATCCAGGGTGGGCGCTTGGCCACTTCCCTGCCCGCCTGCTGTGGGTGAGAACACTGCCCTCCCCTTCTCTCCCTCTCCTCTTTGTAGCCTGCAATAGTTAGAGCAGACCAAGTTAGGATATCAGGGGGCATCTGGACTGAGAGCCCTCAGCAGTTCCCGGGTATAGAGGGTCTATGAAAATGATCCAGATTAGAAAGTAGTAATCTTTCTAGGCTGTTCCCAACTTGTAAACTCACAGTTAAAGATCTTTGTAAGGAACACCATGACTTTTGGGTCGTTGTGGTCCCAGCACTTGGGCAGTGGATAGGAGTTCAAGGCTATGAGTGCAAGGTCATTCTGGGTTGGTGAGACACCTTATCTTGGAAGGAAGGGAAGGAAGAAAGGAAGGAAGGAAGGAAGGAAGGAAGGAAGGAAGGAAGGAAGGAGGGAGGGAGGGAGGGAGGGAGGGAGGGAGGGAGGGAGGGAGGGAGGAAGGGAAGGAGGAAAGGGAAAGAAAAGAAAATTCAGGACACTCAATGTCCCCTTTACCTAGGGGAACCACAATTTGAAAACTGAAGAGCTGGAAGCAAGGGGAGGAATCACTTGTGGTCCCTATGCTGTGCCTGCCCCTCTCACCACCACCCCCCCTGCCGCAGTTTGAGTGCCCACTTTCTGTAAACCTTGCTTCCCAATCTGAGGCTCCTTGAAGTTCTGAATCTTTGGAGACGGCTCAGGCCTACAGCCAGTCCGACCCAGAATTCGGGCCCGGCTTGTGTCTGAGCTCAGAGGAGGTGAGTGGCAGTGTGTAGCGCTGGCAACTAGTGGTTCCGAAATATGCATTGCTTTCCCACTAAGGACAGGACAGGGGGCTCGGTCATAGAGAGTGGTGGCTTCATTGGGAGCCCCAGCCCAAGCTTGCAGGTAGAAGAGGGTCCCACTGTTTCCAGAAAGATACCAGACAGCTGGGTCCTCTTGCTCCGTCCTGGCAGGCAGTCCTAAACCTTGCGTATTTCCCTGGCACACCTGAAAGCCAGGGAGGGGAGTGGCCTTAGTCCCCCTCCCCTGAGGGTGGGGCGGAGTCAGTAAAGTGGAGGTGCTATAAGAGCTGGGGGCCACACTCTGGAGGCCAAGCCCAGCCTTCTCTCTGTGCTCTACCAGGACGGACATCTGGACCAGAAGAGACGGGAACACACCTGTTCCAAACGCTCCAGATAGAGTGGACTGGCCCACGCCCAGGACTTGACTGGAGGCCTCTTGGCTCTCTGCCAGGCCTTCCATACCTGTGCACCTTGCTGTTCACAGCTGTGGAAGGTTTCCATGAGTCAGGCCAGGAAACCACAACTGAGTTCCGTGACAGGTGTGACCGTCCCTTGAGAGACAGAGCCAGGCATACTTTTCTTTGGCCTCTACTGTCCCTTTCCTGCCGCTCCCCACTGGTAGAACTGGAGTTACTGCTTCCATACAGGACAGTCTTTTAGGACCCTGGCTATGGGTTCTCCTATTCCCCCCACTACCTTCTGCTACCCTCACCTAGGCGAAAGGACCACGCCAGATCACTGCTCCTTCGGGGATCTGAACAACGAGAAGAGGTACCAAGATACTGGCCTGCGTGGCACCCCAGTCCTCCAAGGAAGTGAAGAGTCGGTTGTTTTGGCACTGAGTCAAAGGCTGTATCTCTCCTAAGCCTCTAGACTCTTCTTGTTGACCACGAACAAGCCTGCTCCCTCCCTCCTCTTACCTCTGTTGGTAGTGTATGAGCTGTGTGCCTACTATAATCTGTTCTGTGCACCTTTCTTGATGAAACCCCAGCCCCCAGGTTAACAATACCAGGAGGTGAAGCTTCAAGAAGTCATAAGTATGGTTCCCCTAGGATGGGGACCAGTGGCCCTGGGAAGGAGTCTGAGCTGAGCGTGGTAGTCCAGGCCCATAATCCCAGTACTCACGAGGCAGAGGCAGGACGATCATCAGAGATTTGAGACCAGACAATTTTACATAGTGAATTCCTGGCCAGTCAGAGTCACAAAGGAAGACTATCTCAAAAACACTGAAAAGACCATTCTATGAGCCTGCAGCAGGAAGGCACCATCTTGATTCTGGATTTCTCAGGCTCTGGAACCATGAGGTAAACCATGAAGAGTGACTTCACTGTTTGTGACCGCCCGCCCGGTGTGTGGAGACTCTTTAAAGCAGTTCCCAGAATGTGACCTCCCGTGGGAATGGACTCTTCAGGAAAGGAACTCAGAGCAGAGTGAGCTTCGCTTCTGATCAATATAACTGGCTTTCATTTACAATGGAAATTGTAGACAGGGTATCGATCTGCTCAGGGCAACCCATGCGAGATGAGGACCCCGCCTACAAGACGAGGAGGAAGTTGTGCCTGGTCCCTTCTGCACAGCCCTCAGAGGAGCCACAAGCCAGCAGATTCTGGACGCTTCTAAACTCGGCAGCTTAAAATTCCAGATGAGAGAGACTGGAGAATTCTCAAGACCACAACACAGAAACCTCATCTGAGTCCCCAGCCTGCCATCTTTAGGGTCCAGCAGTGGTGTCACCTGTTGCCCACGTTGCCACCCGCTAAGCCACCTCAAAAGCTGCAGGCTTGCCAACTCCTCTATCACTCAAGATAATTTGTTAAGGTCGCTTCGCCTAGTCCAGGCAGTGGTAGCGCACGCCTTGAATCCCATCCCAGGCTAGGGAGGCAGAGGCAAGTAAATCTCTGTGAGTTCAAGGGCAGCCTGGTCTATGGAGCTAGTTCCAGGACAGCTAGGACTATAACACAGCAGAAGCCCTATCTAGGTAAACAAAAACAAGCAAACAAACAAAAATCACCCCACCTGAGTCTCTATTCCCCGAGAACTCTCAGCCAGTCTCAACAGCTTTCAACAGATGAGCCTTGCTTAATGTACCCCATACTTCATGTGCTTATATACAAAAAGAGAAGACAATGGAATTTTATATTTTTAAAAGATTTAGTATTTATATTATTTATTATTTTTATTATAAAGTGTGTGTGTGTGTGTCCTGCAGAGACCAGACTTGGCAGATCCCCAGGAGCTGGAGGTACAGGGTTTTGTGAGTCATCTGACGTCGATACTGGGAACCTCTGCAAGAGCAGTCCAGTTCTCTATCACTGAGCCAGCCCTCAGCACGGAATCTTTGTCCATTTAACAACGCGACTTTTAGAAGTCCTGATTCAGAAGAGAAAAGTGCCTCGTAGGAGTGGGAAAAGGAGGATCTGGAGACAAAGGGGCTGAGCCGGTGACACTGAAGGACAGTTGGTTGTCAAGGCAACCCACTGGAGATGACTAGCAACCAGACAGTTCGATACCTTAGATACCAGAGTGATACAATTCTAATATGCAGATTCCATATTACAAACAGGCGACTGCTTCCTAGGAAAGGAAAATGTCGCAGCCCTACCGATGCTAAATGTGAGCCCGTGTGATATTCATTTCTTACTAGGAACCCATATGTTGACATTTTGTATCACTAGAGTTAGTGGGAGTCCTCCCTAGACCAGTGGCTCCATATTGTCAAGTTAACAATCACCTTCCCAGTAGAAGGCTGGAAACAATCAAACTGAGGGCGGAAATCAACAAAATAGAAACACAGAAAACAGTCCAAAGAATCAATGAAACAAAAAGTTGGTTCTTGGAGAAAATCAACAAGATCGACAAACCCCTATCCAAACTAATTAAACAACAGAGAGAGAACATGCAAATAAATAAGATCAGAAATGAAAAGGGGGACATAACCACAGACACAGAGGAAATTCAGAGAATCATTAGATCTTATTACAAAAGCCTGTATGCCACAAAACTGGAAAATGCAAAAGAAATGGACATTTTTTTAGATAAGTACCATATACCAAAGCTAAACCAAGACCAGGTGAACGATCTAAATAGACCTGTTAGTCGCAAAGAATTAGAAACTGTTATCAAAAATCTCCCTTCCAAAAAAAGCCCAGGACCAGATGGTTTCAATGCAGAATTCTACCAGAACTTCCAAGAAGAGCTAATACCTATACTCCTTAATGTATTTCACAATATAGAAACAGAAGAGTCATTGCCAAATTCCTTTTATGAAGCTACAGTTACCCTGATACCAAAACCACAAAAAGACCCAACCAAGAAAGAGAATTACAGGCCCATCTCACTCATGAATATCGACGCAAAAATTCTCAATAAAATACTGGCAAACCGAATCCAAGAATACATTAGAAAAATTATCCATCATGATCAAGTAGGCTTCATCCCAGAGATGCAGGGTTGGTTCAACATATGCAAATCTATCAATGTAATCCACTATATAAATAAACTGAAAGAAAAAAAACCATATGATCATTTCATTAGATGCTGAAAAAGCATTTGACAAAATTCAACACCCCTTTATGATAAAGGTCTTGGAGAGATTAGGGATACAAGGGTCATACCTAAATATAATAAAAGCTATTTACAGCAAGCCGACAGCTAACATTAAATTAAACGGAGAAAAACTCAAAGCCATCCCACTAAAATCAGGAACACGACAAGGATGTCCACTCTCTCCATACCTCTTCAATATTGTGCTTGAAGTTCTAGCAATAGCAATAAGACAACATAAGGGGATCAAGGGGATTCGTATTGGAAAGGAAGAAGTTAAGCTTTCGTTATTTGCAGATGATATGATAATATACATAAGCGACTCCAAAAACTCTACCAAAGAACTCCTACAGCTGATAAACACCTTTAGTAATGTGGCAGGATACAAGATCAACTCCAAAAAATCAGTTGCCCTCCTATACACAAAGGATAAGGATGCAGAGAGGGAAATCAGAGAAGCATCACCTTTCACGATAGCCACAAATAGCATAAAATATCTTGGGGTAACTCTGACCAAGGAAGTGAAAGATCTATTTGACAAGAACTTTAAGTCTTTGAAGAAAGAAATTGAAGAGGACACCAGAAAATGGAAGGACCTCCCTTGCTCTTGGATTGGGAGGATCAACATAGTAAAAATGGCAATTCTACCAAAAGCAATCTATAGATTCAATGCAATCCCCATCAAAATCCCATCAAAATTCTTCACAGATCTGGAGAAGACAATAATCAACTTTATATGGAAAAACAAAAAACCCAGGATAGCCAAAACAATCTTATACAATAAAGGATCATCTGGAGGCATTACCATCCCTGACTTCAAACTCTATTACAGAGCTACAATATTGAAAACAACTTGGCATTGGCATAAAAACAGAGAAGTCGACCAATGGAATCGAATAGAAGACCCTGACTTTAACCCACAAACCTATGAACACCTGATTTTCAATAAAGGAGCTAAAAGTATACAATGGAAAAAAGAGAGCATCTTCAACAAATTGTGTTGGCAAAACTGGATGTCAATCTGTAGAAGAATGAAAATAGATCCATATCTATCACCATGCACAAAACTCAAGTCCAAATGGATTAAAGACCTCAATATCATTCCGAACACACTGAACCTGATAGAAGAGAAAGTGGGAAGTACTTACAACACATGGGCACAGGAGAACACTTCCTACGTATAACCCCAGCAACACAGACATCAAGGGCCTCATTGAATAAATGGGACCTCCTGAGACTGAGAAGCTTCTGTAAAGCAAAGGACACTGTCACTAAGACAAAAAGGCAACCCACTGACTGGGAGAAGATCTTCACCAACCCCGCAACTGACAAAGGTTTGATCTCCAAAATATATAAAGAACTCAAGAAACTAGACCGTAAAAGGCTAATCAACCCAATTATAAAATGGGGCACTGAGCTGAACAGAGAATTCTCAACAGAAGAAGTTCAAATGGCCAAAAGACACTTAAGGTCATGCTCAACCTCCTTAGCGAGCAGGGAAATGCAAATCAAGACAACTTTAAGATACCATCTTACACCTGTCAGAATGGCTAAAATAAAAAACACCAATGATAGCCTTTGCTGGAGAGGTTGTGGAGAAAGGGGTACACTCATCCATTGCTGGTAGAAATGCAATCTTGTGCAACCACTTTGGAAAGCAGTGTGGCGGTTTCTCAGGAAATTCGGGATCAATCTACCCCTAGACCCAGCAATACCACTCTTGGGAATATACCCAAGAGATGCCCTATCATACAACAAAAGTATATGTTCAACTATGTTAATAGCAGCATTGTTTGTAATAGCCAGAACCTGGAAACAACCTAGATGCCCTTCAATGGAAGAATGGATGAAGAAAGTATGGAATATATACATATTAGAGTACTACTCAGCAGTAAAAAGCCATGACTTCTTGAATTTTGCATGCAAATGGATGGAAATAGAAAACACGATCCTGAGTGAGGTAAGCCAGACCCAAAAAGAGGAACAGGGGATGTACTCACTCATATTTGGTTTCTAACCATAAATAAAGGACATTGAGCCTATAATTCGTGATCCTAGAGAAACTAAATAAGAAGGTGAACCCAAAGAAAAATGTATAGTCATCCTCCTGAATATTAACCTTCATCAGGTGATGAAAGGAGACAGAGGCAGAGACCCACATTGGAGCACTGGACAGAAATCTCAAGGTCCAAATCAGGAGCAGAAGGAGAGAGAGCACAAGCAAGGAACTCAGGACCGCAAGGGGTGCACCCACACACTGAGACAATGGGGAGATTCTGTTGGGAACTCACCAAGGCCAACTGGCCTGGGTCTGAAAAAGCATGGGATAAAACCAGACTCGTTGAACATAGCAGACAATGAGGACTACTGAGAACTCAAGAACAATGGCAATGGGTTTTTGATCCTACTGCACATACTGGCTTGGTGGGAGCCTAGGCAGTTTGGATGCTCACTTTAATAGACCTGGATGGAGGTGGGGGGTCCTTGGACTTCCCACAGGGCAGGGAACCTTGATTGCTCTTCAGGCTGACGAGGGAGGGGGACTTCATTGGGGGAGGGGAAGGAAAATGGGAGGCAGTAGCGGGGAGGAGGCAGAAATCTTTAATAAATAAATAAATAAATAAATGAAAGAGCTAGTTAGTAATAAACCTGAGCTATCGGCCAAGCATTTGTAAAAAATTTTAAGTCTAAAAAAAAAAAAACCAACAACAATCACCTTCCCAGACCATAAGACTAATACACAAAGCTTTGCTGATAAAAACCCTTTAGGCCGGGCGGTGGTGGCGCACGCCTTTAATCCCAGCACTCGGGAGGCAGAGGCAGGCGGATCTCTGGGAGTTCGAGGCCAGCCTGGTCTACAAGAGCTAGTTCCAGGAGGTGCACCAAAGCTACAGAGAAACCTTGTCTCGAAAAACCAAAAAAAAAAAAAAAAAAAAAAAAAAAAAAACCCTTTAGGATTTGATGTGATGGGCCCTATGCCAACCTGTCCATTCCTGGCTGGACACCATCCTTCCCTGGCCTGCCCTGTTGGCCATTAGCCAAATGATCTCTCTGCTGAAGGAGGCCTTAAGAATGGCTTGTTGTCTAGCACATTTGCGCAGCAGCAATAGTAGATCCACAAGACTACGCAACTGTCTTAGGGTTTCTATTGCTGCTATGAAACACCAAAGCGACTTGGGGAGGAAAGGGCATATTTGACTCACACTTCCACATCACTATTCATCATCCTAAGAAGTCAGGACAGGAACTCAAAGAGGGCAACAACCTGGAGGCAGGAGCTGATGCAGAGACCATGGAGGGGTGCTGCTTACTGGCTTGCCCCCCATGGCTTGCTCAGCCTGCCTTTCCTATAGAACCCAGGCCCACCAGTCCAGGGATGGCACCACCCACAATGTGCTTGTTGGGCAAGCCTGAAGACCTAAGCTCAGATCCCTGGAACCCACATATACAGGAGTGCAAGCATCTGCAATCCCTGATTTTCCCTACAGGGAGATGGGAGGCAGAAGACTCTCTGAGAGCTCAAGGATCAGGTAACCTGGCGTCCACATGGTGAAGAGACTCTGTCCCAAACAAGGAAAGCTGTCCTCTGACATCCACATGTGCATGCTTGCACCCAGCCCTCATGAGCAAGCATTGATGTATACACACACATACACACGCACACACCACAGACATATACCTAAGTCATATATATATATATATACACACACACACATATATATATATACATACACACACACACACACACACACACACACTTCTGCCCCAGATACTAAGTTTTCAACACGCAGTTTTGAGAGACACATTCCAGCTATTCCATGACTAAAATGCAGGTGTGGCCTGGGGATGTGATGAAGAGCTGGAACCTTGGGGAGATCTCAACCCCTGTGAAAAGCTGTTGAGAGCCGCTGTCATAGACAGTCCTGCTTCTGCTGCCTCTGGCTATCTTGATGCCGTCTGTCCTGCCATGGACACCAGGGTCCTTTGTCATTCTTCTGTGACCCCTGTCATCAGCTCCTCAGTTGTTGGACCATCACTGTCTACCACCCCTTCCAATGATGTCATGGCCCTGAAGCCCAACATCCTCCTGCCTCCAAGTTCCCACTTTGAAAGCTAACCCTGACAGGTCACCTAACCCTTGTCAACACTTCAGATCGTGTCGCTATGCCATTTCAGCTCACCCACTTCTCGGGCCGACCTAGCAGCCACCTGTGACCTCTGTCCCTGTGTCTTGATCTCTTCTCTATAAGCCTTATCTGCCTGCGTTACCGTGTGGTAACCTGTCCGGACGTGCTAATATGTGGAAATCTGTCCTGGTCAGGACCAAAGGAGCCCAAATGGCCCCTTTTTGGCAGGGTGACGTCTAGCAAGTTTCTTAACTTCTCTGGAAGGTAAGTGATTCCTGCCTTGTGGTTCCTGTCACAAGAATCAGCAATCCTGTGGTGGTGATGGTGGTGGCACAGGGCCCAGCCAAAAAGGTGCTCAAGGACAGTCACTGCCCACTGAGGTCTGGGTGCAGGGAGTGGGAGTCTGGTGGAGGAGAGGGTGATGGGATGGGACTGGAGTCATTCCCACAGCACCCACTTGGCACCCAAAGGCTGCCTGGGCCATCCCACTCCTGTGTGGTATAAAAAAACAGGTTGAGTAAGCTGTGGAAAGGAAGTCGGCCTTCCTCCGTGGTCTCCGCTCCACTTCCTGCCCTGACTTCCTACTACGGTGGGCTGTAAACTGCAGAATGACCTCCTCCCTTTCCTCCCCAGGATGGTTTCGGTGCCGTGTTTGTTACAGTGACAGAAAGGAACTAGGACATTGGTACTCGAGCCTGAAGTCCAGCCATCTGAACCGTAAGAACAAGGGTCTTTGGTATACTTGGGCAGTGTTTCTGAATGACCTGAGTCAGCGTGGGGCTACCTCAGGACATGCATGGAGCACATAACAGGCATCCCGGCAAAGGTGTGTCCTTCCTGGTGAGTCCTCTGGTTACAGGGTTTGTTCTGGATGGGTGTATGGGCGTGGACAGATCAATACAATGGGCCACCTCCCTGTTTATTTAACTGTGGTCTTTTCTTTTAGAGATGTGCAAAGTTCTGGTTGTGAGCCACGCTTCACTTAAGAAAAAAAATTGAAATGATCTTTCAAATAAAACATGCAGAACAGCCAGGCAGTGGTGGCACATGTCTTTAATCCCAGCACGTAGGAGGCAGAGGCAGGCAGATCTCTGTGAGGCCAGCCTGGTCTACAAAGCAAGTTCCAGGACAACTAGGGCTGTTACAGAGAAACCCTGACTCAAAAACAAAACAAAAACAAAAAAACCCAACCCCCCACCCAAAAAAACCCATGCAGAACTAGTTACATGTCGCCTACAGGCATGTCCGTCACCATTAAATCACACACACATTGGTGTTCCTATGTAATTCTGTCACTCGGGGACATGTGTGGCCATTGCAGTTATTGTGAGCACACACTGCAGAACCAATTGACTAACAATGCAGGTCTCAGCGATGTCCCCGTCCTTGAGTCACAGCGGCTCTTGGCCTCCTTTCCCTCCTCTCACAAGGAAGCTGGAGGTCACATCACTTTGAGTGTTGGGGTATGACACATTAGAGTGTGCTCTGGCTGGGCTTTCTCTTTTATCTGCATGAAAAGTCTTAGTGTTTTACCTCGTGGGTTCAGCTAGACAGGCTGACCAGTCAGCATCAGGGCTTGGCCGCTCTCGACCTCCCACCCCCACGCTGGGGTTACAGACGATGATGACACCTGCTTTTTTCTGTGGGAACTGGAGATCCAAACTCACACATTCATGCCTCTCCAGGTAGGGGATCCCCATCAGGGGTGGGGTGGGGTAAGCCAGGAGAGACAAATTGGGACAATAGGCTCTTTCTATCTCATCCCTAACAAGCCATTGAGATGGACGTTGATCTGTGCAATGAGGGGAGAGTATTCCACTAGGTGGCGCCATCACCCCTCACTTAGGGCTGAACAGGAAGACTGGTTGGTGCAGGGGAGGGGGCCAGGGGGGGGATCAGTTTTAACAAAGGGACATCCAGGCCTTTTAGGAAGATGGGTGCTCACTGAGCAATGACCAGAAAAGACCCTCCAAGTGGCAGGATCTTTATGTTTGACAGACATAGTATCTCACCCCTCTGATTTTGACCTTGAAAGTTCTAGTGTTAACACACACAGCTTGGTGACTGGGCTCTGTCTGTGTTCAAGGGGTGTGGTAGCTCGGACCTGTCGTCCCAGCACTTGGAATTCCAAGACAGGAGACTGGCTAAGAGTTTGAGCCAGTCAGGGCTACACAGTGAGTTCCAGTGAGGAGTCTTGCCCACTTCCTGTCTCCTGCTCCTGTTATTTTATTCAGCCCTGTACTGGTTCCTAGGAAGAGCCACACAGTCTGAGTGATGCTGGAGAGATGGGCCTTGATGGAGGGAGGTGAGGGATTTATGACTCGCTCTGTCAAGGATGCCCTAGGGCTAGCCCCACTGGAAGAGAGATGGAAACAGGAAAGAGGAATCAGAGAGGCCAGCAAAGCAAGTGTCACATCCTCCAGACGGGAGTGTGTATTCTGGCCTGAGTTGCGATGAGGAAGTGGGGTGAGAGGGACAGCTCCCAGACCCCAGGTCTATCTCCCATTCCCTGAAGGGGGCTAGCCCAAGGCCTTCTGCTGGGGTCTATGCTCTCTGGCCCACTTCCTTCCTCGAAGGCCAGCCTTCCCACACTGACGTCTGCACTCTACCTAGGTATTTGGCCCTATCTTCTTATCAAAGTCCAACCTCCTAGGCGCCATTTTGTTGTTGCTGTTACTTCTATAAGTTTTCGGGTTTTTTTTTTCATACATTTAAACGTTGGTACTATGTTCTTACATGAAAATCTGTATAGTTTACATTAAGTTTTATAGTTATTCTTTTTCATATATATTCAGTATTTGGGAAACTGTGAACTTTCTGACCTAGACCTACACCTTCAGATTCATTAACAACATGGTATTTCCAAGAGGGCTGCCAGCATACCAGCTCTGCCTCTTTAGAAAGACTGAGTTTTATCTGGGCATTTATTGTGGGTTTTATTCACAATGCAGTTTTCACAGCTGTCTTTTACTTTTGTCGGCTTGTTTGTTTGTTTTTTGAAACAGAGTCTCTCTGTGTAGCCTTGGCTGTCCTGGAACTCTCTGTATAGATCAGTTTGACCTTGAATTCACAGAGATTCACCTTCCTCTGTTTCCTGGCTGCTGAGATTAAAGGTGTGCGCCACCACTGCCTCATCTGTAATTTTTTTCCTACAGCCATTTGACTCTTCTTAGACACAGGTAGGATGAAGTTGAAGAAGTTAAGGATGGCTTTTAGTCTTGTCTTTGACTGTATGATACTACTCTGGCTGGCTGTGCCAGGACTTTCCACATTCTAACCTTCTAAAGTTCTGAGAGAAAGCTAGAGAGGTTTACAAGGCCTCTGTGCTAGTGAGTTAGAAACCAGCCTGGCCACAGGAGGCGTTCAACATCTTCGTTCAAAGCAGTGGCTGATGGTGATGATGGTGGTGGCAATGATGGCGGTGATTATGGCGATGATGATGGTAGTGATGATGGTGATGATGACAGCAGTGGTGACAATGATAATGATGGCGGTGATGATGGCGATGATGATGGTAGTGATGATGGTGATGACAATGGCAGTGATGATGGTGATGATGGTGATGGTGATGATGACGGTGGTGACGATGGCAGTGATGATGGTGGTGGCAATGATGGCGGTGATAATGGCGATGATGATGGTAGTGATGATGGTGATGATGACGGTGGTGACAATGGCAGTGATGAGGGCAATGGTGGTGATGATGGTGATGGTGACGATGGCAGTGATGATGATGGCGGTGATTATGGCGATGATGATGGTAGTGATGATGGTGATGACAATGGCAGTGATGATGGTGGTGGTTACGGTGGTGACAATGGCAGTGATGATGATGATGATGATGGTGGTGGATGGCGGTGATGATGGCGATGATGACAATGATGATGATGGCAATGATGATGGTGGTGATGATAGTGACGATGATGGCAATGATGATGTGGTGATGATGGTGGTGATGATAGTGGTGATGATAATGGTGATGATGGTGATGATGGTGGTGACGATAGTGGTGATAATGGCGATGATGATGGCAATGATGATGGTGGTGACGATGATGGCGATGATGATGTGATGATGATGGTGGTGACAATAGTGGTGATGATGGCGATGATGATGGTGGTGGATGGCGGTGATGATGGTGATGATAACAGTGATGATGATGGCAATGATGATGGTGACGATGATGGCGATGATGATGGTGGTGACGATAGTGGTGACGATGGTGGTGATGATGAGTATTAAGCAAACCCAACTGCAAAGGGCCCAATAATACCTGAAAACGGCAGCTACTCAAGGCAAGCAAGCCCTCGTGTGCCTTACCCAAGCTGTCCACCGAACCAGAGGTGTTCTTTGCACTGGGCGGGGGGGTCACACATCAAAATCCACTCCTGACTTTTCCTTCCCATGAAGCCTTCCCATTGTCAGGCTGGGCCATGGGGGCTGTCTCATACAAAGAGGAAGTTCATCTTCTTAGGAAGGCGGTTGGGCATATGAACTAAGCCAGGTGCCGTCAGAATAGGAACTTCAGCTTGTCAGTGGTAGACAATCTGGTTAGATTCCAGACTGTCTTCATTATAGCAGGGATGAGCGGGAAATTTGGTTTTGATCTCATGATACTATATACATCTGTGTTCTAGACAGTGGTCCCCTTTGGCCATCTACTTCATGAGGGCAACAGGAAGGGACAGGGCAAGCCTGGGGACTCAGGTGCTCAGAGCATTGACACTGCCATCAAAATGGACAGCTCTCTCCAGTGACCACAGACAGAAATCTCAATGGTGCAGTGATCAGGAGGAAAGCCCTCTGTCTCCTCCATGGGCACTGAGTGCCAACAGGGATCCAAAGAAAACAGCAGTGACAGCCGCACTGTCTCCGCGTGACAGAACTCTTTAATGTACTCTCTCTATAACCTGTGAGACAAACCACGTTCGCTCATTCTCGCTGATGAAAACCAACACCAGGAAGAGACCCAGAAGTTTAACCACAACACAATGTTCTAGAAGGATTGCCATCTATGCCCAGTCCCCCAGGCCCACACTCTCTCCACGCTAGACCCGTCTATAAGTCTAGGTGCTTAAGTCTCACCCAGGACCTGTCTCCCTGGCCTCTTCTCCCCCCTCCCCATACAGTTCTGATTATTTATTACATTTCTCTAAAAGTCCCTCAACCCCCAAAATCCTTTGTAATCTTCTGTATGGAATTTTCTTTCTTTCCATTTGTTCATTTTGATTTTGTAAGCCGAACTAGTCTTCAGCTCACCATCCTCCTGCTTCAGCTTCCCACGTGTCGGAGCAGCAGGCTTGAGTCACCACACACATGCTGGCCAGACTTTGAAAGACAAATATTAAGGTTTGGCGGTGTCTGCTAAGCAGAGAGTATGCTTACGGACTGACTCAGCGATTCCACGCTTGGGTTTAAACTCAGCTGCCAAGAGACGGAGAGGACAATGCCCAGAGAAGCCGCGGCTTCCCCACATGTCCATCAACAGAACAGATAAATACTGGAACAGAATGGCATGCCCCATGACAATGGAAGCAAACAAGCTACCGATGTGCCCAGTAACAAGACTTCCACAAGCATAAAAGTGAGTCACGGAGGCCAAACACGAGCTATACATACGTGATAGTATTTACAAAAGATTCATAACCAAGTAAACTGAATCCCTAAGTGACGGAGGTAAGGGTTCTGCGTGGTGATGTTTGCTGGTGCTACAATGAATCAAGCTGGCGGCTCAAACAAAATGTCACAGCAGTTCTGGCTCACCTTTGGAGAAAATAAGTCCAAGGAGGCCCTGGCGGGGCAGGGGACAAGCGGGTGGGAAGGGGTGAGACTTTCATAATAGCCTCTTCCTTAACACAAATAGCTATATGCATGAATATGTCCACTTTGAAAGAACTTAACAAGTTGTATACATATAATCTATGGGAGATTTTGTGTATGTTTCACAGACTTTGATTTTTAATGAAAATTGAAATAAACACATTAATTTTAAGAAATAAAAATAAAGGGGTTGGGGGCATAGCAGAATTGGTAGTGTATGCTTAGTGTGCTGGTGAGTTTTTATGGTCAACTTGACACAAACCTAAAGTCTCTTGGGAGGAAGGAACCCTTGAGCAATCGCTGAAATCAAATGCAACCTTATGGCCATATCTGGGAGACACTGTCTTGATTGATGAGTTGACTTGGGAGAGCCCAGCCCGCTGTGGGCAGCATTTCCCCAGCAGGTTGTTCCTGGACTCCCCAAGGAAGCTAGCTGAGCGTGCCTCAGTGAAGGAGACAGTGTGCAGCGCCACTCCATGACTGGACTTCCATCCATGCCTGAGTCCCTGTCCTGACTTCCCTCAACGATGCATTGTGACCTGGAACTGTAAGCCAAAGAAACTCTTTCCTCCCTAAGTTGCTTTTGGTTGTGGAGATTATCACAGGGAAGCACACTAGAACGTGTAACATGAAGGGAGCCCTGGGTTTTGATTTTCATCTCTGTGTAAAGCTGGGGACCAAACATGGTGGGTCATGACTGTCAATCCAGCCCACCAGAAGTCTAAGGTTGTTCTTGGCTACATAGCAAGTTCCAGGCTAGTCTGGGACACAGGAGACCTTGTCTGAGGAAGAAAAAGCAAAACCAAAAACAAACAAACACCACCAACAAAAATAACCCCAAAGTTGCTAGCAAGCATAATCTATACAGTCTCCCTCTAGCCTACTCTAGCACAGGCGGTGAGGATGTCCACTGAGGACTGTGGAGCCAAAGAACGGAAGGGACCTGGGTCCCCATCACTGGGTGCAGGAAACTGCCTGCCCTCATATAGTAACACTGACTTTGGGGGAGACCCAAGCAAGTTCACAAGGTTACAGAGAGGGACTCAGAAGCACGTGCTGTTACCAGCAATAGAAATCCCGAATAAGACAGCCCTCAACCGCCCCTGTCACCGCACCAACCCAGTGAGCTTCCTTCAGGACCTCTGGTACCTGGGTCTCCTGTGCTTGGAGACAAGGCGGGGGGCGTGGCTACAACATTAACCCCAACTCATGAAGATCCAGCTGCTGTCCACTTGAAAGGCCAGGGTGGCCATGGAGAATCCCCTGAATATCTCTCGCCTCAGCCCTGTTTACTGGCTTTGCTTTGTTGAGGGAGGGTTTTGCTTTGTAGCCCAGACTAGCCTTAAATTCATATTGTGTTGCCTTGGGATGACAGGAACGCACCACCACACCTAGCAGTTCTGTTTATTCTTAAGCTGGACTGCCGTTAAAAGTCTGAGGGCGAGGGCTGGAGGCTTGGCTCAGCACTTGAGAGCATTTATTGGTATGTCAGAGAAACACCGATTGGATCGCGGTGCTGATGTCAGGAAGTTCACAAACACCTCTAACTCCAGCTCCATGGGCACCCCTACACATGCGTACATGTGCACGTGCGCACGCACACACATGGAGACACACAAACACACATACACATAAATTAATCTTTTAGAAAAAACTCTGAGAGCTTTTGGAGGCACAGTCTGGTCCAGTATACCTACACTGTGGATGGAGAAATTGAAGCCCAAAGTGATGGAAGAACTGACCCAGGACCACACAGCCCAGTGGTGGCAACCGTTTACTCTCAGCGTCTATGACATCAATCTACTTAAAATCCACATACATGCAATCACACAGCCCTGGGCTTCCAAGCCTGGCTTATTTACTGACTTTAAGAATCTCCAATGCTGGTCACGCTGGATTCCATTATGTATATAGCTGGATACTGTTCCATTGTGTATACTGGATGCTTTTTCCTTGTCCAGTCAGTGGGCAGACTTGTTAGACTGTATCCATACTTTAGCCATTGTGGATAAAGTGTTGTAATGACCGTGGAAAGGGCAGATGCCCTCAAACACAATGGAATCATTTCCTTTGGAAATATGCCCAGGGGTGGGCTTGTAGACATATAAGAGTTCTAGTTTCAGTTCTCTGCGGGTTGGCCAATGGTACCTTGGTTTGTGTTCCAGATTCAGTTTAAGAGTACATTTGTTGGACTGGGTGATGGTGGCACAAGCCTTTAATTCCAGGACTTGGGAGGCAGAGTCAGGCTGATCTCTGTGTGTCTGAGGCCAGCCTGGTCTACAAAGCGAGTTCCAGGTCAGGTTCTAATGTTACACAGAGAAACCCTGTCTTGGAAAAAAACCAAAACAAAACAGTGTACATTTTTGGGATTATGTGTCTTAAACCCAAAGGCCCCTAACCTTGGGGCCTTAAAGAGCTTATAACCCTATTAATATTATTTGTGTATTAATACTAGATGTGTCACAGTCACAGAGAGCTTCCCCTCTGCTGTCTTGCTCAGTGCTGTTGGAAACCTATAGAGCCAGCAGTGCAGCTCCTGCCTTAAAGGTGGGGAACTGGAGCTCGGACGGACGGAATGGGTATCTGCTGGAATACACCTCAGAGGCTTTGTCCCTCAGAGCCTCCTAGACATATGTAGTACCTTCATTTCTTCTGGAAGAATCTCTTCTAGGGACAGGGGATGGGCCTCATAGGAAGTATCCATGGGGCTTCTTTAGGGGAGCTATGGGGATGGGCATTCAGCTCCCTGAACTATCCCAGCTGACCTGCCCCACACCGGGTAAGCTCTGGAGCTGATGAAGGGCCCCTAGTACACGCCCTAGGCATGCTACTCCCTCCTGGGTCTTCAGGGTCCCCTCTGAGAAATAAGAATCATAGCTAGGTATCTATGCATTTTGGAATCCGCTTAGTTAGTGAAGGCCGGGGCTAGAAGATTCACTCATCTGTTCTGTTCTGGGTCCCATGTCATTTCCAAGGATAGGGACCCTGCCTGAGCCATCTTCAGTGTGTCTGTCCGGTCTATAACTGTCAGTCTTTCGTGAAGCTGAAGGGCACCTCCAGGCTGGACCCCTGTCCACTGGTTATCACCTTTAAGCAGCTTCAAGTCCTGGGAGCAGAAAAGAAAATCTGTGAGAATTCAAGGCTCACTGAAGCACAGGCCTTTGTTAAGTCCCTGATCTATAGGTGACATTTCAGCACGTACACACTTGTGCATGGACTGACGTGTGCACATGCGTGAGCACACACACACACAACCACATACGCGCACACACTTGCACTGTTTATAGAATGGCTGTAGAGTATAAACATTTTTATTTTATTGGTCATGTATTATATGCGTATGTCGGAAAGCACACACACACACAACCACATACGCGCACACACTTGCACTGTTTATAGAATGGCTGTAGAGTATAAACATTTTTTTTTATTGGTCATGTATTATATGCGTATGTCGGAAAGTATGCCATGGTATGTGGGTCAGAGGACAGCTTCATGGTGGCCGTTACTGTGGGTCCAGGGATCAAACTCCGTGCTCAGACTGACATGGCCGGACAGCGAATGCAGCGAATGCGTTTACCTACCAGGTCGTCCTGCTGGCCCCCAGACTTTCTTCTCCAATGTGTGTGTCTGAGAGAGGGAGGTAGGGTGGGGTGGGTGGTCTTTGTTTCCTGGGGAGACATGAGCTAACGTCCATTTACTCAAGGATAATGCACCGATGATGGACAAAAGAATGATTGCACCTCTTCTCTAGGTCTGGCTTAGCAAACCAGTGAGTTTACTGGGGTTCCCGGCAGGAGTGTGGGTGAGGGGATCATTCCTTCAGGAGCAGGGAGCAAGCACGACGCAATGACACAGCATCGCCAAAAAAGCCCACTCTAGTTTGAGTGACAGCTCAGAAAAGTTACATTCTCCAGCTCCATGCAAGTTGAGGCATCTCCTCTTCCCAGCAATCGTTACTGATTACATAGCATCGGGGAGGGGCTTCGTGACCCTTGAGCCTCCCGAGACTTGCATGTTTTATTTCCTGAGCCTTAATGCAATGTTTTAATACAGAGGACTATGTAGCCCAGGCTAGCCTTGGATTGGAGCTCCCCTAGCTTCAGCCTCCCAAGTGCTGACACGTGGCTCACGGTGGGTCTTAAATGAGTAACTGGGGTTAGAGAGATGGCTCAGCAGGTAAGAATGCCTTATGTTCCTGCAGAGAACCTGGGTTCAGTTCCTGGCACTCACAATGGCCTGTAGGGGTCTGGGTGTCCTCTTCTGGCCTCTAGAGGCTCCTCCACTCACATATAAACCCATATGAGTACACATACCGTACGCATAAAAATAATAAATAAATAAATAAATAAATACTAGGTCTTTAAATCAGCAGCCATGGTGTCAGCAGTGTGGGGTCAGCTGGCATCCTCTAAACAGCACTTGGCTGTTGAAAAGCAAACACACCTTAGATATTCATTCTCCTCTCAGTCTTGTAAGGATTGGAAGGGTCAACAAAGGAAGCCAGGGCCAACCTGGTCTTCACTCCAGACTAAGTTCTTTGCACCATGACATGCAACCCACAGATATAATGGGACAGATTTGACACACAGGCCGGAAAACAACAAAATCAGAACAAAAACATGATTTAAAAACGGAAGCATTTGGAAGAGACATAGGTCTTTGAAATGGCATGTAGTTTTCCTTTTTTTTTTATCTTTTTTTTTTTTTTTTTGGTTTTTCGAGACAGGGTTTCTCTGTGGCTTTGGAGCCTGTCCTGGAACTAGCTCTGTAGACCAGGCTGGTCTCGAACTCACAGAGATCCGCCTGCCTCTGCCTCCCGAGTGCTGGGATTAAAGGCGTGCGCCACCATCGCCCGGCTTTTCCTTTTTTATTAAACCATATTGACATGTCATGACAGATGATTTGGAGGTATAATAAATTGGGGGTGGGGGAACAAGCATAGGGCCAGCAAAATGGCTTGGCAAGTAAAACCCCTTGCTGCCCAGACTGCTGACCTGAGTTCAAATCCTGGAACCTGCAGAGTGGACGGAAAGGACCGACTCCCACAAGTTGTCCACTGACTACCACATCGTGTGTGCATGTGTACACACGTACACTAAAAAAGAAGAAAAGCATGTAAAAACAGATAAGCAACCCTCCCTTCTGGCCCCAGGTAGCTGTAGGTGCTGCTTCTGTAATGTATTAATATCCTCCCATCCATGGGTTCCTCTACATTTTTTTCTTCCTTTGCTGATCCAACACAATCTCCCTATAATTAAAATATGGGATTTTGCCTTAACTTACATATCATGGATTTTCGAGTCATTGAATTCCAACAGGAGGTGATGATGGAGGGTTAGAGAATTCTGGACCAGTGGTTCATGGAAGGGCAAAGACAAGGGGACATGGGGTGGAGTGAATCATTCTTTAGGGTTAGAATTGGTGCCCCTGTGGTGACCTGGGAGTTAAGGATGAGTCAGAAGGACCAGCTACATCACATGGGAAGAGCCTGCAGGAGCATGCCAGAGAGCCTCCGCTCACTCTCTTCTCACTAGAGAGCGTGTCACGTTGTCGGTATTTACAAGATACATAACAAACATTTGGAAATAATTCATAATCCAAATGGCCACAAATCATTTCTATTAATATTCTGGCACTAACGTAACTTCTCCATTTTTTTCCTGTGCATGCATTTCTTTCCCCTTTTCCCCATCGACATAAAAACAAGAGTTATTTTCTAATTCCATTGTCAGCTTCATTAGTCATTAAACTAATTCTGCAACAATAGTTTTTAGTTTTTCGAAGCAGTCATTATTTTATTCCGAGTGTGTATGTGTGTGCAGAATGTGTGTGTACATGTCTGTGCATATGCAACCACTCACACGCTCTGGCTCTTGTATGGAAGTCAGAGGACAGCTTCCAGGAGTCCGACTTCTCCTATGGTTTCTGGGAATTCAAGTCAGGTTATCAGGCTTGCACAGTCAGCACCTTGACCTCCTGAGCTGTCACACTGGCCCAGAGAACAGGTTTACAACATTTTCTTCACTGAGGCTGGTTTTTTTGGTTGTTTGGTTGGTTTTGTTTTTAATCCTACCAGGAACTGTAACATTTGAAAGAGATAAAAATGGAGCCAGTGTGTTCAGGGCAGGGGTGGAGCTGTGACACCTGCCTGGGCCTGTCTGGTGACCTGACCCCATTCTCAAACCCACGGTTGCACAACGGCACTCCCCAGGCTGTGCTGTGAGAGCGTGGCAGCCTTCTCTTCACCGGCCTGCTCAGTTGCTTCCAATCTTCCCCGCTGTAAATGGATGCTCTTATTCTCTGACCACATCCCATGATTATTTCCCAATGAAGGTTTTGAACATGGGCTGTGACATAATCAGAGCTATGAGTGTGAACACCAAATGCAGTCGACTGGCTCTTCCTTGGCTGAGATTCGGCTAACCACAGCTCCCAATTAACCAATTTTGTTTTGCTCAACTTTGCAAGCATAAAGGGAACTGGCTGTATGTCACTCTTAGCTGTCTCTCTGTCTCAGTTTCTTTCTCACACAGAGAATTAGGAAACAGATTAATTCAACAAAAAAGGTCAATTAGCTGCATTCTCAAAATTATAAGTCATTACTGAGAAGAACTAAAGATGAATAGAAACGGTGAAATCTACTACACTCGTGAATTAAAGCCTTTGTGGTTGTTTAAGCGTCAACTCTCCTCCCCACGTTCATCTGCTGATCCAACACAATGACATTCAAGATCTCCGTAGGGCTGTGTGAAAATATTTTAGTAACAAAAAAAATTAGTGAAAGATAATATTTATTTTTTCAAGACCTAGTATGAAGTTCACCATGAAGGTGGTGGTTTGGTATCCAGGCAAAGGACGGTGTAAAGGTCCTTGGAATGAAGTAGAAAAGCCAAAAATAGACTCACATCTTCATGGTCAATTGATTTTCAGCAAGGTGCCAACACAGGCTGCTGAACGAGACCGAGTCTTAACCCTTCTTGTCTCACAACTATATTTGAAACTTTTTTTTTTTTTTTGATTTTTCGAGACAGGGTTTCTCTGTGGTTTTGGAGCCTGTCCTGGAACTAGCTCTTGTAGACCAGGCTGGTCTCGAACTCACAGAGATCCGCCTGCCTCTGCCTCCCAAGTGCTGGGATTAAAGGCGTGCGCCACCACCGCCTGGCTTATATTTGAAAATTAAGTAGAAGCAGATCATAGATCCAGAGGTAAAGCTGTGTGTGTCTATGTGTGTGGTAGGTACATGTGTGTGTGGAGGCCAGAGCTCAAAGTCAGGCACCCTTTTCTATCATGTGTGTGTGTCTGTGTGTGTCTCTGTGTGTGTGGTATGTACATATGTGTACGTGTGTGTGTGTGGAGGCCAGAGCTCAAAGTCAGGCACCCTTTTCTATCGTGTGTGTGTGTGTGTGTGTGTGTGTGAGTGAGTGAACGTGTCTACCTGTGTACATGCAGAGGCCAGGGAGACACTGGCTACTTTTCTATATTGGTCTGTCTCACTGCCTCTAACAGTCCAGGCCTCACACTGAATGTACTTTCACTATTTGGTCTGTGTTGGCTGGTTTTCCAGCCCCCGAGGTCCCCTTTTCTTGTCGCCGACACTAATTCTGGGGTTATAGGTATGAGCAGCACAGGGGCTTCACATTTAATAATAGGGGCAGAGCTGTGACATTTACTAGTGTATTCGTGATTTTTCTCATTCTGGCGACCAAGGACCTGACAAGAAAGAATGGGTTTGTCTTGGTGAACGGTTTAAGAAGAAATATAATCTCTCCCGATAGAAAAGGTGTGGTGGCTGGTTGCACTGCTACCACAGGCAGGAAGCAGAGCGACAGAAGGAAGTGGGGCCAGGCAGTCAAATCTTAAGTCCCATCCAGCAAAGCCCCACCCCTAAAGTTCCAGTACCTTCCCCAACAGCATTGCCTACTGGGGACCAAGTGTTCAAACATGTGAACCTGGGGGGGCACATCTCATGCATGGACCTTCATAGTCTTTTTATGGGTTTTGCTGCTTTGTTGGATGCAGGGCCTGTGTGTGATGTGAGATGTGAGGCTAGGTTTTGGGTTGTTGTTTTGTTTTGTTTTGTTTTGTTTTGTTTTTTTGCTTTGTGTTGTCCAGGTTGACTGGCTGTCCTAGCCTCTCTAAGTTGTAATCAACCGGACTGTCTCAACCTCCTGAGTAGCTGGGCTTACACAAGCCTAGCGGCCTGGTTATGTGTTTCTCCTCTTCTTTTGTTATTTTGAGATGATTTTTGAGATTTAGAAAAGAACAGGGAACATCTTTTCCTCATCGCCTTGAACTCGGGGTCTCCTAGATAGTGGTCAAAACTGTCTGGCACCCATTTGTTGCCTACCAACTAGCCTACATATTTTACCAACCTCCTTTTTGGGGTCCCTTCCGCTTGTCTCCAGAATCAGTCCCATGGGCAGGGCTGCCTTTGTACTCAGAAGGGCCCCTCACTTAGTTCTGTCCCCAGTGCTGCCAACTTGAAACGCCTGCATGTTCGTTGAACAAGATGCCTTGAATTATTATGCTGTGTAAAGCCTCCAACTCGGATATTCTGTCCTGAATACAGGATGGCCGGAAGCCAGAGTTCTCTCTCCAGGACCTCGATGCCTGTGGCCAGAGTCACGGTGTCTGATGAGTCTCCTTCCTAGAAGAGAAGCAGGAGAAAGAGCAGGTTTGCCCTGAGACTATAAATGTGCAAACCAGCCCAGGACAGGTTCTGCAATTTGCCTGAGATCTTATCACTCAAGAATTTGGGGCAACTCCAGGGTACCTCACACAAGTCTTAGAAGGTTACTTTGCTTCTGTTGAGTTGGAAGTGTGCCTTCAAAACCTGTTGGTGTCCTTAGACAAAGCAGTTCTGGATCCAGCAGACATGGTTCATTTTGTCGCTCATTCACTAAAGAGTCCCTTGGAGGCAACTACTCCCTCGGCAGGAAGGCTGGGGGAAGAACCAGCTTCTAGCCTGCTACGTGACCTGATTGACCCCCCGAGCCTCAGTTTCCCCTCCTGTGATGAGACAATGAGTTTAATCTAGCTTAGTTAAGAAATGACTTGAGTAAGGGATCTGATGTTTGATATATAAACACCTAGAAAATATTCTATCTTTTCTCTAAGATCATAGAGGAGTCCTGCTAACTGTGGGCAGACGGGGCCACAAGAGCAGACCTTGGAACAGTTGGGAGGACCCATTTAGGGAACGATACTCCGTGCTTTCTTCTCTCCAGTGGGAATTTTGAAGGTAGTTGGGAAGGAGGCTCCCTAAGAGAAGTATCAAGGCCAGTATTTGCTCTCTGGGATAGCCGTGTGCTCTGTGATTAGCATTTGATAAGTTCCCATGAAAGCTTTGAAGATAATAACATGTCTACACTTCCTTTCCTCCAGTGATCGCGAAACAATGAATTTCTGTCAGCAGCGAAACGGGAAGGCTTTTGCAAGGAGTCAGGACTCGCTCCTTATCTTGAAAACTGTAGGACAGTTGTGTAAACTGAGCCCACAGAGGGAACGGCATGGGAGGCTGTCCTTAGAAATGCATCTCCGTCTCTGCAAGCTGCGCTGTGGCACCAATGAGGATCCTACTGTAGACTAACAACAGCTAACGATGTTTGCATCCTATCGTTCCGTTTATGACATTCTGACAGAGGTCTGCTGTATCCACCATCCCAACTGTACCTCGCCCCCTCATGAGGTGGTGGTAAAGTTACCATTCCCATAATTCAGAGAGGAAGTGAGGCTCAGTGATGGGATTAGAGAAGATTGTCTCAGTCATAAACTAACGGGCCTGTCGGGGCTGGGATTCCTGAGTACACAACTTGGCACCTCTGTACTCAGAAGAGCCTCAGTAACTGTTCAGGAAAGTTATCCTGAGCTGGAAGCCCACAGATGTTGGCAGCCTCCAGGGCAAAGAAGAGGCAGTGGGTGGCACCGACTAACTCAGCCATCTCAGCAGGCCAGGACCCCAGCCTGCTGTGCGGTGGTCACAGTCACTGAATTCCAATGGTCTGGTCACTGAGATAGTACATCCCCTCAGGGTGGCCTCATCAGGGGTCAGATCTGTCCCTCTCACCCACCAGACGTCCCTGTCATCTCCTTCCTCTATTGCATGATTGACATTTCAGCTACCTTTGTGCACGAAACATCTCACTAAGTATCGTCCGTGTCCCTTGGCCCCTTCCTCCACGGCTCCTTCTGCTGCTACTGCACAGTTCTTGGCTTCTTTTTCTTCAGGGACTTGTGCTTACACAGAAACTCTTTTCCTCCCCCCTCCAAACCTCTTTACGTAAACTTTTTTTGTCAGACAGGGTTTTCTCTTTGTAGCCTTGGCTGACCTGGAACTCAGTTTGTAGGTTATGCTGGCCTTGAACTCAGAGCCCTGCCTCTGCCTCCTAAGTGCAGGAATTAAAGATGTACACCACCACACCCAACTGTCTCTAGTCAAAATTTTATCCTTCTCCTTATCTTAAACTCTTTCAAACCTTGTGCCGAGTTTGCTCAAACTCCTCTGCATTTGGTGGCCATTCCTCTGCATTGTGGGCCACAATCCTGGATCTCTGCCTCCACCATCTGCACGGGATCATCCTATTCTACCTGACTGTTGAGAATATAGTATCCTATAGCCCAGCCCCGGGATTCTCTTCTCTCATTTGCCATCCACTCTCTTTCCTTCGATGTTCTCATTCCCCACCCCACCCCCATATAAGTACTCCTTGTCGACGGTGATGATTCTAAAATCCACACAGGGCCCAGGACATCTCGCTAGTCCAGAGTCCCATTCCTAACATGGTCACATTCAGTGTAACCCTTATCTTTATTTTCAACCCTGACTCTGCTGACAGCCATCCCAGTGATGGGTTCCACCTTTAACCCTGTGTCTCAGCATCCAGGGTGTGTGTGTGTATGTCTGTCTGTCTGTCTGTTGCAACTGTCTATAACCCTGATCCAACACTCTTAACTAGCAAAAAATCTAAACGTGTGTGAAGTTTATCTTGTAGCCGGGCGGTGGTGGCGCACGCCTTTAATCCCAGCACTTGGGAGGCAGAGGCAGGCGAATCTCTGTGAGTTCGAGACCAGCCTGGTCTACAAGAGCTAGTTCCAGGACAGGCTCCAAAACCACAGAGAAACCCTGTCTCGAAAAAAACCAAAAAAAAAAAAAAAAAAAAAAAAAGAAAAGTAATACACCTACCTAACTGAATATTCTAGCCAATCCCAAGTATCTAAGGGGGAACTGGAAAGGTGTCCCCACTGAGGAACATGGACTTTCCTAGTCTCTCTCTGTCTGTAGGGAGAAATCTGCCAACTGCACATACAGGCGCAGGGTCAGAGAGCACTTGGGTAGCTATGACCAGTTCCACGGCACCCGCTGACCCACCATGAGCTCTTCCTTCCTTTCCTTCATGCTGAGACTCATGCTGCTGGTCAAGCAGAGAGAACTTTATCAGACAGCGCAGGCTGTCTGTAAATTCTGGCTAAGTCGTGGGCCTGCAGGCCAAGAAAAGCTTCAGCAGTTTGGCCTTGCTCAGTCCTCTGATCCCATAAGGGCCTCTCACCCACTAACCTCAGGCCACAATAAATGACCCCTTTAGTTTCTCAGTCGGCTTGGGTTCTGCCTCAAAGCCTTTTGAATCTCCCTAAAACCTATTTATTTCTTTTTCTCTCCTCTCTCCCTCTCTTTATTTTCTCCTTATTCTTCATCATGTCATTAAAAAAAATGTTTTTTTTATTGTGTAACTGGTGTTTTACTACGAGCCCAGGCTGACCTTGTTTGCTATGCAGCTCAGGCTGGCCTCAAACCTGCAATCTTTCTACTTTGGCTTCCTGATGAACAGGTTGTATGCATGTACCACTCTACTTGGTCCCCCCTTATTCTTTGTGTGTATATTTACGTGGAAGGTATATACACGTATGTGCATTCGTGTGTATGTATGTGTTGTGTGGGGGTTATGTTGAGTGTTTTTCTTTCTTTCTCTCCATCTTATTTTTGCAAGACAGGGCCTCTCACTGAACCCGCAGCTGCCCGTTCAGGCTAGATTGCCTGGTTCCCCTCATCTCTATACCTCCAGTGCTGGGCGGTACTATGTGTACTGCCATGCCTGGCTTTTATGGGGGCGCTCTGGATCCAAACTCAGGTCTTCACATTTCCACGGTGACACTGTACCCACCACGCCCTCCCCAGCCCTTCCCACTTATTCTTCCACGGTTCTCACGCCATTTCCATCTCTGCTCTCCATCTTTGGACCGGTCTTACTGACAGTTGTATGAAACTCTCCTCACGCCGCCCCCTCCCTCCCCCGCCCCCCAGGTCGCTCTGAGCGCACCCTGCTGCGTTGTCGCGTTTGTATTCATGACGTTACATTTCCTATTCAGCTGTTTTCTACCATCCCCCCGCATCATGATAAACACGGCTGAGACAATGACAAATGCCGCTGGGAGGCCTAGAGCATGCGGATGAGAAGCCCAAAGAAGCAACTCTTAGATAGATCAGCTAGGCCTTTGGAAGTTTGCTATACAGATGGGTGAAAACAAACGTTCCTAATCTTTGCTCCTGGTCAAAGATTCCGTTTCATTAACGAAAGGCATAGAGCTTCCGGCCGTGAGTATCTCATGAAACTATGCACCAAGAAGCATATATTCCAGAGGGTAAACCCTTCCTCGGGGGCGGAAGCTCAGCAGACAGAGTGTCCTGATGCCAAGCCTGATGACCTGAGTTTGGTCTCAGGATCCAGAACTGACTCCCGCCAACTTGTGCTGTGTCCTCCACACGCTATGACCGGCGCTCCCAGCCCCCGATAATTATTTTTTAATGTAATGAAAATTTTACAAACAACATTTTGGGGTATAATGATATTTGTGTAATCACTGAAGGAGTGACTGATTTAATTATTGAAAAATTCACTCATAGCCTCTCTCATCAGCAAGCAAGAGTTGCAGGCAGAGCGGCACACCCTACTGCAGTCAGCATTTTTTTTTTTTTGGTAGAACGTCCTAGAAGATACCTTTGAAACACTGTCCTACCCTTTAAGACAAAGGGTAGACTGAGGAAAGTGAGCAGCAGAAGCCAGGGAGTGCTTACCGCTGCCAATGGTTTGCAAGACTTGTAAGACTTCAGACTCCATTCTCTCTTTTCTCATACATTTTATACCTGTGCGCTCCCTCTTTTTTTTTTACAATGGTTTTCTCTGGTTTTGTAGAGCTTATTTTTCTTCTTAAAAAAACACAACCAGTTTGTGTTTGTATGTGGGTATGTGCCTATGGGTGGAGGCACCCATGGAGGCCAGGAGATGGCAACAGATGCCCATGAAACTGGAGTTTCAGGCCACTGTGGGCTGCCCCCCACCTAGGTGCTGGGAACCAGACTGGCGTCCTCTGCAAGAGCGGTGTGTACCATCTCCACCACTGAACCATCTCTCTAATCCCCTGCAGATTTTTACAGTTGCATATTTATTTATTTAATTATTTATTTAATTTTGGTTTTTGAGACAGGGTTTCTCTGTGGCTTTGGTGCCTGTCCTGGAACTAGCTCTTGTAGACCAGGCTGGCCTCGAATTCACAGAGATCTGCCTGCCTCTGCTTCCCAGATGCTGGGATCAAAGGCGTGCGCCATTGCTGCCTGGCTACATATTTATTTTTTATTGGTTCATTTTGTGTGTGTATGTGCTTATATGTATATGTAAGTGTCATGGCACATATGTGTCAGTCAGAAGACAATTTGTGGTTTTTTCCTTCCACTATATGTGCTGTGGGATAATGCTCTTGTACCTTGTAAAGATTTGTCACTTGTATTGTTATAAAAAATGCTAATTGGCCAGTAGCCAGGCAGGAAGAGTAGGCAGGGTGACCAGACTAGGAGAATTCTGGGAAAAGGAAAGACTCAGTCTGCAGATGTCAGCCAGCCGCCAAGGAAACAAGACATATAGAAAATGAGGTAGTACCATGGTCATGTGTCAATATAGGCTAATAGAAAAAGGTTAATTTAAGATGCAAGAGCTAGCTAGAAATATGCATGAGCCATCAGCCAAGCAGTGTTGCAATTAACATAGTTTCTGTGTGATTATTCAGGTCTGAGTGGCAGGGAAATGTAAGTGCAGTCTCCATGAACAAAATGGGTCCTAGGGATTAAGCTCAGGTCATCAGATTTAGCAGCAGGTACCTTTACCAGCCAAACCAGCCTTGCTTTCAACAGTGATGGCGCTTGAATCCTCTCACAACTCTGCCTGACAATTTATTTTCTGTTTGACCATAAGAAAACAGAGCTGACCTTCTTGGAGTTCCCAGTCCACCAAGAAGCCCTTACCTTGCTGGCCCTGTTCTCTCTTGCCAGCTTATTGAAAATGTCTGGAAACCATGTCCCCTTCTGTCTCTTGGTCATTATTGTCTTCTGCTAAGCAAGTCAGGAAAAGAACAAAAGGGGCTGGAGAGATGGATCAATGGTTAAGGGTACACAGTGCTCTTCCAGAAGATCCAAGTTCAGTTCCCAGAATTCATCTCAGAGGGCTCACAACCAGCCATTAACTCCAGCTTCCAGGAATTTAACACCCTCTTCAGGCATCTGATGGCATTACATTACTTTACATACCCCTGACCTCTCCCATACCACACATACGCACATCATTAAAAAGAAAAGAACAAATAAACTATTGTTAGTCTTTCTTTATTGTATATTACCCATGACTGACAGCATCTGTTTCTATTTTCAATAAAATCCATAAAAAGGGGGTCTACACCAGGTGGTGGTGGCACACTCCTTTAATCCCAGCACTTGGGAGGCAGAGGCAGGTGAGTCTCAGTGAGTTCGAGGCCAGCCTGGTCTACAAAGCAAGTAGCCAGGACTGTTATATTGAGAAACCCTGTCTTAAAAAACCAAAACCAAAAGCCAAAACCAAACCAAACAAACAAGCAAAAACCAAGAGGGGTCTACATACGTCCCTCTTTCATTCATTTTTTTAAAAAACACACTCTTACAGACTTTCATTCTTAACACTCTACTGAAGTTGATTTCATTACTCCAGTTTTTGTAGAGGAACAAAATTGGTAGAACACAAATCTATGTACATATATACATATACACATATGCATGAGTATATGATGGGGGATGTATTAAATCAGCTTATAGGCATGTCCAATCCATGGTCTGTGGTCAGATGTGTATGAATACATCCCAACATCGAATTGTAAGTTTATTTGAAATATTATGAGGGCTTTTGCGTGCGTGCGTGTGTGTGTGTGTATATGTGTGTGTGTGTGTGTGTGTGATTCAACAGTTCATAAAGCTCTACATATTTATCACTAGGCCAGCCAACTTGCTCCTATAGTTTACCATGCTCATGTCTCCATGTATAGATGAACACTTTCACTGCCATCTGGTAGGATGAATAATTGTGATTCTGCATAAACAGTTGTGTCACTGTACATGAACCCTTACACACCAGGTGTGGCTCTACTCCAGGGTCTTGTCTTGGAGTTGGCCCTGTTTTGCTATGAGTTTCCATTCCAATTCATTTGAGGGAATGGAACCATGTCTTGCTTTTGAAATTTGGCCAGAAATACTTTGATTGTGAAAGTCTTGTGAAAATATATGGTGAGAAAGTTCATTGAGGGTACAATTCACAATGGTGGAGAAAAGGGGGAGGTTTTTTTCTCTTTCTTAATTCAATTGTTCAGTTCTTGAATGTGAACTCTGTAGATGACAATGTCAAGTTACAATGTCAAAAGGTTGGACATGCTTGTTGTTTATTGGAAGCTGGGCAATCAAATAATGACCATCTGCATATTGGGGAGCCAGATAACCTGGTGGCTTCTGTGTCTGAGAAGCTGGAAACCTCAGAATAAGGGGCTCGAAGATTGTAGAAGGAGCTGCGGGCTGTTTCCCACTGCCCAGCTCCTGCACGGCTAGCTTTACCCAAAATAATTACATGGAAACTGTATTCTTTTAAACACTGCTTGGCCCATTAGCTCTAGCCTCTTACTGGCTAATTCTCACATCTTGATTAACCCATTTCTAATAATCTGTGTAGCACCACGAGGTGGTGGCTTACCGGGAAGGATCTTAACCTGTGTCCATCTTGCAGAGGAGAGCTATAGCATCTGCCTCACTGCCTTCTTCCTCCCAGCATTCTGTGCTGTCTACTCCACCCACCTAATTTTCTGCCCTATCAGGCCAAGCAGTTTCTTTATTAATTAACCAATGAAAGCAACAGATAGATAGAAGACCCACCTACATCAGAAGATGAAGCCCCATCTTAAGGTTAAAAGCCTGGAGACTACCAGAAGGGTTGCTTGTGGGAATCATGTTGAAAGGTTGAAGCAGCTCTGGTCTAATGTCTGCTGATAATGAGAGCAGCACGATAAACTTGGGGGAGGAGGAATCGCGTTTGCTTGAGCTGGGGGCTTTCTCCTCCTACTTTGGGTTCCTCCAGGTCTCTAGTTTATTAAGATGGAGGGTCTTTCTTTACTCCATTGCTATGGCACATGCCAATAATCTCTGAAAACACCCTTGCAGACAAATGCACACACGTTTCACTGATCTTCTAACCATTTCTAACCCACTCAAGCTGACAATCAAGATTAGCTGTCACACTGCTTTCCTCTCTAGTGATCCTCATATCTAGATCCATCAGTCATTCAGCACATGGGAAGGCAAGCCCATCTTTCCCTCCCTGCAGGTCTCAGGCACAGATATCAACTGAAGGTTCTCCCACAGGGAATGTTAAATAGCCCCCCCGTACTAATATTTTATAAGTCAGCTATCGGAAATGATACATAAGCAATTTCCTGAATCTACAGTTTACCATTATATGGAAGACACTTTGCTATCTTATTCGAATGTATATACTTTAGAAAGAATGTTTGAAGAAGTAAAAAAAAATTTATTTTGTTGGGGATTACAAATTGCTCCTGAAAAAATACAAAGAGGAGATTTTATTAATTATTTAGGTTATAAAATAGGTTTACAAAAAAGTTAGTTCCCAAAAGGTACAAATTAGGAGATATTGATTGCAGATTCTTAATGATTTCCAAAGATTGCTAGGAGACATTTTCTAGCTAAGGGAATAAAACCTGATGAACTGATTAATTTACATAAAACCTTAGATGATGACAAATACTTAAATAGTCTCCGAGGAAATATCAGCTGAAGTTGAGAGAGAATTGACTTTGATTGAAGAGAAATTACAGAAGACACATGTGGAGCATATGGATCTGAATCTTAACTGCATTCTGGTCATATTATCTTCCAAATATTCTCCTACAGGAATTTTAATGCAGAGGGTAGATATTGCCTTAGAATGTATCTTTTTTACCATATAAACCTAGTAAAAAAATTAAAAACTTAAGTGGAAAAGGTCTCTGAGTTGATTATAAAAGGAAAATTGAGACTTCATCAATTATCAGGAATAGACCCAGCAAAATACCTTTTAATGATGATGAAATTAACAAATTATGGGAAGAAATTTTTAGGAGAGATTAACAACTATCCTAAAAGCAAGAGAATTCAAATTATAAATAGAGCTAACTGGATCCTTCCTTACATTGTACGGGACACACTAATAACCGGAGCCCCTACATTCTATACTGATGCAAATAAATCAGGAAAGGCAGGTTACAAATCAGAAATTTTTTACAAAGATTTGTTTATTTGTTATGTATACAATGTTCTGCCTGCATGTGTCCCTGCAGGCCAGAAGTTGGCACTAGATCTTATTAGAGATGGTTGTAAGCCACCATGTGGTGGCTGGGAATTGAACTCAAGACTTCTGGTAGAACAATCAGTGCTCTTAACCACTGAGCCATCTCTCCAGCCCCACAAATCTTAAAATTTAAGGTGGAACAAAGCCCTTATGATTCTGTCCAAAAGGCAGAATTATATGCTATTCTCATAGTACTAAAGGATTTTAAAGAACCTCTCTACATAGTTACTGATTCACAATATACAGAAAGAGTTGTTTTAAATACTGAAACCACTGAATTTATATCAGATAATACAGAATTGACTTTATTGCTTATTCAGGTATAAGACAAAATCAGGAATAGGCATCATCCCATATACATAACACACATCCAATCCCATATGGGTCTGCCAGGTCCTCTAGCACAAGGTAACGCAGAAATCAATCAGTTGTTGACTGAAATGTGATGAAGGCCTCAGAATGTTGTAGAAAACATCATGTCAATAGCAAAGGTTTAAAAAAGGAATCTTTATACAACCAAACACCACTATCTGCAGGAAACAACCCAAAGGGTACTTGAAAGAATGAAATCTGGCACAGGGATGTGTAGAATTTGGAAAACTAAAATATGCTACACCACACCATTGATACCTGTTCAGATTTTCAATGGGCAACTGCTTTGAGTTCGGAAAAGGCTTATTCAGTAATCACACATTTTCTAGAAGTTATGGTCACCATGGATATATCTGCATAAATAAAGACAACAATGCTCCAGCATATGTCTCTAAGAAAATGAAACAGTTTTTTGCTTATTATAATATAAAGTATATTACAGGTGTACTACACACTCCTACAGGACAAGCAGTTATATAAAGATCAAATCAAACTCTAAATGATATATTTGATAAACAGAAAGGGATAAAAATTAACCCCAGAAATAGATTGCATAATGCCTTATTAACTTTGAATTTTCTACGTGCTAATGAGAAAGTGACAACACCTGTGGGGAGACAGTGGACAGTTGTAGTAGGAGCTGCGGGCCTGCTTTTTGTCCCGCCCGGCTCCCACATGGTTAGTTTTATACCCGAAATAACAACACACAAACTGTATTCTTTTAAACACTGCCTGGCCCATTATATCTAGCCTTTTCTTGGCTAATTCTCACATATTAATTTAGCCCATTTCTAATAATCTTTGTAGCACCCCAAGGTGTGCTTACCGAGAAGATTCTAGTCTACGTCCATCCTGAGTCAGAGCTTCATCGCATGTGCTTGGGAGAGGGGAGCATGGCGTCTGAGCTCACTTCCTCTTCCTCCCAGCATTCTGTTCTGTTTACTCCACCCACCTATGTTCTAACCTATGAGGGCCAAGCAGTTTCTTTATTTTTTAACCAATGACCTTCCTCCATCAGATAGTAGAAAAAACAGAATTAAATAAGCCGATATACTTTAAAGATGTACTGACCTCAGAATGGAAATCAGAACATATATTTGCTTGGGGAAGGAGTTTTGCTTTTTGTTTCTACAGGAGAAGAAAAGCTATGGATATCATTGAAATTGATAAAGATTGGATTTGAACAAGAGATACCTCTTAATTGGAAGAGATGATAGTTCATCAAACATCATGGCCTTTTAATTTGAACTTACCTATACAACTAAAAAATGCTTTTCATTTGATCAGCGATAACTTGCCAAAAGAGAATCTCCCCAAATTTAGGGCTGGGAAAGGGTTTAATTTCTGTCTTTTCAGGAAAATAAATATATCCAGCTAAGAAATCTGAAGACTACTGGACAAACGAGACATCTGAAGAAAAAGAACAAAGCATTCAGAAAAAATGTTTCAAGAAAAAGAATAAATTAGTCTATTATTATATCACATTTCCAACAGGGTAAAATTTCATAAATCTTACCAAATGTTTGTTTATGCTATTCTCTACAAACATAAAATACAAATGTTCTTTTTTTAGTCCCAGTTCAATTAAAAATTAAAGCTGACTTTAGAGTTGGAGTGCAACTCTCTCTTCTAAATCCAAGCATGATTATTAAAGTGAAATTCGAAATCTCTGTCTCATGTCAGAAGAGCCACCTAATATGGGACAGAAGAAAAACAAAACTTTAAGGACTATTTTATTGCTACTAATCTCATAATCCTTTGGTTTTATATTGACAGCTTTTCTTAAGTTGTAAGAATTATAAGATATATATCTCTATATATATCTTATATATATATATCTTTTGTTATGATATAAATGGTCATATAGAGTATTAACTAATTCTAGAAAAAGATTTCATCTACCTTCCTATACATGATTTCAGATTTGAGTCTCTATCAGTTTTCTGCAGCACACCTAACAGTGACCTTTGAAGTCTCCTTAAGGAGGATGGGACCCTACAACAATGAATCCTCCAGGACTGTGATAACACTACTAAGCTGAAAAGTACCACTGAAGGATTGGTTTTGGACTACAAACTGCTCAGAAAAATTTTGAGGTGACAAGCTGAGATGGTCCAGCCTAACAGACTACTCTAGCCAGGACTTGAGACAAGCCCAGCATTTTCCCACTATGCATAGACTGGACCAAAAAAAAAGATTCAGCTGCCTCTCCCAGGACTTGACAATTAATCCAAATTTTCTTTTCAGGATCCTATAAGATACCATCGTCCCCGGTCAGCAGGAAGTAAATTTAAGAATACAACGCCCACATTCCCAAGAGGTGGGGTGGATGTTTTTTGTTCATTCAGAGAATTATGGATGTTTGTCATTGTTTAGGGGCTTGGCTACAAGTTGTTATTGGTAATGGTCAGAAAAAAGCTAAACAAAGAAAATTAGACTCTTTTCTTGTTTTGAAAAGAAAAAAAGGGGGATATAGATACAATAAGATAAAGGGGTAGATTATTGAATCTAGTCTGAAAAGAAAAAAGGGAGGATATAGATATGATAAGCTAAAAAGTTAGATTATTGAGTCTACTTTTAAAAAGCAACTACTAGTTTTAAATTGAATTGGACTTTTGTATATTATATATAAATTTGTATATTGAGATTGCCTTTTTTTTTTATTTTTTAGAGACAGGGTTTCTCTGTAGCTTGGAGCCCATCCTGGAGCTAGCTCTTGTAGACCAGGCTGACCTCAAACTCACAGAGATCTGCCTGCCTCTGCCTCCCGAGTGCTGGGATTAAAGGCATGCACCACCACCGCCCAGCAAGATTGCTTTTGTTAGAACATACTGTATATACATTTCTACTCTTGTTCAAGGTATTGTACCTATATAAGTCATTTAATAATGTATTGCAAATTTCTAGTCCTTGAAAATTATTATTACCAATTGTCTCAGATAACAAGGAAATGCAGGTTAGTAGTTAATCACTTAGTATTATCAAACTGTAGTCACATTAGGTACATTTTCAAGGTTAAATAAAGATATATTTTAGGTAGACAGGTCACCTTTAAACACTTCAGAGATCTACAAATATGGCATTTAAGATGTTTTAATAAACTATGTTCGTTTTTATGACAATGAGATAGGAGACGAATGGATCTCTGTGAGTTCAAGGCCACCCTGGGCTACACAAGCTCAATGCAGAAATGAATCCAGGTGGTGGTGGCTCACACCTTTAATCCCAGTCCTATGGAGTCACACTTTTAATCCCAGCACTAGAGGGAATATAAAATGGGAGGAGAGAGAGGCTTAGTCTGTTTTAGTCTGTGACTGCCCAGCTGTGGTAGAGGTAAGACTTCTCTAGTGGCTTGTCTGCTTTGCTTTTGCAGGTTGAACCCCAATTTCTATCTCTGGGTTTTTATTATTCATGCATTATATTCTGGTGCAGGTGAAGGGTCTTCCTCTTTGACACTACTGGCTTCCAGGGTGCCTTGTACTCTTGGTTTTCCTCTGTGTCAAGGACATTCATTCTCACGGTCCTTTACTGGCCTTAGTCCTTGGACCTTTTTCTCTCTGGACACTCCCTCCCTAGTAATCTTACCCTGGTCAGCCCCACATTCAGCCCCAGTCATGCCCTTTCCCCTGAATATCCAACTCATCAATTCAGTGTGGTCCTCAGGGCCCCACCTGGACATGGGACAAGACCACACTAAGACGTATATCAAAACAGAATATTGTCTTCTTCTCCACTGTGCTTAGGCGGAAGATAGATTTATTTATTTATTTGCCTCAGTAAAGGCGATCTTTTCCCAGCAGCTCAGGACAGGTCCTGAGATTTACAGTCCATCTTAACCCTTGTCTCACCCAATCCACCAGGTTTGGCTTTTGTCTATATATCTAGAGACTGATCGCCACTACCACTGCTATTCCTCGTCAGCCTTTCATTTGTTTTGTTTTGTTTGTTTTAGGCAGGGTTTCATTATGTACGTAGCCCAGGTGACTCTAACTTAGGGTCCTCCTGCTCAGCCTCCAGAGGAGCTGGGATTACTTCACTCCACTGCCTTGTCTTTCTAACTGGACTCTGCCTTATTGGCTTGTGTGGTATCTTGGTTAACACAAGTCCACTGATGAATAGAGTCATGGACATTTAGTCTTTTCTTTGTCTTGATGTTGTCTCAATTATTTATTTCCAGTCTTGAAGCTTGAGTCCATGGTCTTCTACATGACACACACACACCAACCACCGAGCAACATTCCAGCCCTAAACCATTTTCTGATATAGCTAGTCTGGCTGTTCTGGAATTCACTCTGTAGATCAGGCTGGCCTTGGACTCAGAGATTTGCCTGCCTCTGTCTCCAAGTGCTTGGATTAAAGGCGTGTGCCACCAACACCCAGTTTCTCTTTGTATATTTTTAAATTATGTGTTTTCTAAAAAAAAAAAAAAAAGAGTCCCTTTTCTTTGAAAATTTTAAATATAACCAGAGAGTTAATCCCAGCAATTGGGAAGCAGAGATCAGTGGAAACTTTATCACCTAAAATCCATCTCAGCACTCATTTCTACCGACCCAGGATAGGATCTTTAGCCTTTAAAACAAATATAGCCAGGCAGTGGAGGTGTACAACTTTAATCCCAGCATTTGGGAGGTCGAGGCAGACGAATTTCTGCTGAGTTCCAGGATAGCCTGGTCTGCAAAGTGAGTTTCAGGACAGCCTGGGCTACACAGAGAAACCCTGTCTTGAAAAAACAAACAAACAAAAACAATGAAATAATAATAATCTTAAACGCCCAACTATAGTCTTGACGAAAGTGGAGAGTTACTTTGTTTATAGGTAAATCCCCAAAATTTAAAAGCGATTTTGATTTAAGGAATGAAGCAAAGAATTCGAGTGTTCAACGAAGGAACATACGAAATTTATCGAGACTTTATTATGTGAGATCTAACTATATTTACAGGTAAATATACAATTTTTACACAGGAGAAAGTGGAGGCACAAGAAAAAAAACCCCCATGATCTGCTACCTAGGTTGCAAGGTGGTGTAAAGCACCTGACAAACACACGCAAGGCTTTGGTTCTTAAGACCTGGAGAAGAAAAAAAATTCCAAATAGAAACCCAACTCTAACAATGTGTTCTCTACCTCAAACATTAGGAGAATATGTAAAAAAATGAGAAACCGGGAGGTGGTGGAGCATGCCTTTAATCCCAGCACTCGACAGCCAGAAGGAGGAGGATTTCTGTGATTTCAAAGGCCAGTCTGGTCTACGGAGCGCGTTCCCAGACAGCCAGGGCTACACAGAGAAACCCTGTCTCGACACATACTCCACCAAAAATAAATAAATAAGACACCTTCTCGTAGGTCTGAGCCAATTCTCAGGAGTCTGGCACCGTTCCTGCCTTGCCGGCCGGCAGCTCAAGACCCAGGCTTTGGCACAAAGGGCGGCACTGAAGACTAGCGGAACGCAAAGGTGGGGGCTGTGTTTCTGGACGGAGCACTCTCTCGCCTCTCCCGGAAGCGGCTCCCGCTGCCTTAGGTAACGGTGGCGGCGACCGAGCAGCGATGGATCTGGAGCAGGCGGTAAGGACCTAGAGGACCACATGGAGGTCCGACTCGGCGTTTCCCTAACTGAAAGAGCCTAGGGAGCCAAGCGGAGGAGGAGCAGCGCGAGGAGGAGGTGTCGGCGGGGGGGCGGTGACCCGCAGAGGGGGCGGGGCGGGGGCCACGCGGCCCGAAACCAGGCCACCTTCCCAAACGGGGCGGGGGCGGGTGGGTGGAGTGTTTATGCCCGTGGGGCGTGGGTCGGGAGAAGGATGAAGCCGTGGGGTTGTGGGATGGCCACCTCCATAGCTCACCCTCTCTGGAAGGGACCATCCAGCAAAACTCCCATTGACGCTAGGCTGGGGTGAGGAAGGGCAGGACCTGAACTTGGGATGCCTCCTGGGATGCCTCCAAGAAACCCGTATCAGTCTGTCCCGGGTACCGATTCCAAGACCCCTGCAGAGGACATTCCAGTGTGCTGTCTTAGTTAGGTTTTCTATTGCAGCAATAAAACACCATGACAAAAAAAAAAGCAAGTTGGGGAAGAAAGGGTTTATTTGGCTTACACTGCACATCATCTAAGGAAGTCAGGGCAGGAACTGGAGTCTGAAGCTGATGCAGAGGCCATGGAGTGGTGCTGCTTGCTGGCTTGCTCCCCATGGCTTGCTCAGCCTGCTTTCTTATAGAACCTAGGACCAGCAGCCCAGGGCTGACACCACTTACCGTGAGCTGGGCCCTTCCCCATCAAACACTAATTAAGAAACCCAATCTTATGGAGGCATTTTCTCTACTGGGCTTCCTCCTAAAATGACTTTAGGTTGTGGCAAGTTGACACAAACCTATCCAGCACATGTACCTATCTATACCTCATTGTTAAAGTGATCAAGATGTTGTTGAACTTCAAGTGACCTTTACATGATAGACGTATTCAGTTACGACCCATAAGTCAAAGGTTTAGGATCCAAGTCTCTGTGTGTGTGCACGTGCACGACGCGCACACTGGCAGAATAATGATAGAGGGTCTCATAGTAGACTCTCAGTATAATACCAATAAATGTTGTATGATGGATGGTTAAAGTTTAGAGAATAAGTTGATAAAACTGAAATTACAATCCACCATGATCCATCCATATAGACCATGGGTGAATCTTGTGCTCCTTTTCCTTAATGGAGACCCACAGCACACGGTTCCATATCTCATACACATACAGTCGATACCCTTGATAGCGCTGTCTAAATGCACCAGAACGTGCAACAGCCGCTTCTTGGTACATTTTCAGTGCTACCAAGGAAATGCCAACAGGGTTTCTACTCTTCCCATTTTTATTTTGCTTACATATGCTGGGTCATCTTTTTCTCCCTCACTGCTTCCAAGGAACTTTACTTGTTTCTTTGTTTCCGGTTTAGTCTTGTCTAGCTTTTCTTCTTGGTTCTCAGTCTGCATATTTTAGTAGCTTTGTGGAATAGTTACTGTGTTTCATACTACTAAAGAGACTGAATTTTTTATTTTTAGATAGTCCGATGTATTTTTAACTTTGTGATTTTTTTTTTCAATTTGGGGGATGAAATCACCAGGAATCCTAGAGGTAGAACTTAGAACCATGAGGTTTAAGATGCAGTGTACCGGCCTGACAGTCACAGGTTTTCTCTTTTCTACAGAAATCGTTCACAGACCGCTGTTCACAGTGCGCTGCTGTCTCCTGGGGCCTTACCGATGAAGGGAAATACTATTGCACTTCCTGCCACAATGTCACAGATGTAAGTAACATGCCACTCATGAATATGCTTATACTTTTAAAATGGCAGTTTCAGCCTGGTGCGTGGCCTGGCTCCTAAAAATGGATCTGTTTTCTTACTCATTCAATGGCCAAATTCCAAGAATAGAACCAGTCTTCAAAAGTACAGTCTTGGATTAAGAACCTTGCAAATTAGATGGGAGATGAAAATTTAAAATTATATCAAGCCCCTGGGCAGTGGTGGTACACGCCTTTAATCCCCACTCTTGCCTGAGGCAGGTGATTCTCTGAATTTGAGGTCAACCTGGTCTACAGAGTGAGTTCCAGGACAGCCAGGGCTACACAGAGAAACTCTGTCTCAAAAAATTATATGTGTTTAGCTACATTTATAAATGAATATTACATATAGCCTGTACATGTATGGATATATCAAACATTACACTTGAGAGAAGTTTTTAGTTTTTAATGTGTTGCACTAGTGTAGAGATTTGGATGTGAGGTGATGGGGGCTTATCTCTGTAGTTCCTTTAAGAGTACCAAGTACTTTCTCATATTTTATGTAGTCCCTACTTCACAACAACCTGTGACATACAGTGTTATGCCTAGACAGCAAGTAAAGCTCATCAGTCGAATTTGTGGTTTTGTTGTTTTTGTTTTTTGTTTTAAGACACAGTCTTACTCTGTAGACTAGGCTGGGCTCCAACTCAGAGACCCGAAAGAGCTGGGACTGAAGGCCTTTGCCTGATACCTGGCACCGGTTGAGCTAGTTCACTAACACACAGGAGTGCAGAGACTTGAGGTGGGACTTGAACCTCAGTTTTCTAACTCTTGGGTTCATTTCACCCCATCACCCCTGTTTTCTAACTAGAGAGTGTCACTCTGCACTGTTAACCTTGGTAAATGAGGCCATCTTCACACTAAAGTTCTAGGTCTTATTTTGGCAAGCATACTCTTCTAATTCAGCCACAGTAATCACAGCGTGGACAGCCTGCTGCTGGACCAGCTAAGCATGTCAGAACTGTTCTCCATAGGACAGGATTTGCTGGAAGTGCAGAGCCAGGAAGGAACAGGTGCTGCCTTCACTGCTTGGTCAGAAAGGCTAGTTGGAGCTAAAGAGAGACAGTGTCCCAACATTGAGTGTGGTGGGGGCCTGACTTGCCTTCCTAAGTCAGTGTTACAACTAAAAATCTGGGCACAAGATGTGAAACAAACAAAACCCTTAAGAAGCATAGATAATTTAGGTGACTACTCAGTTATGCAAGTGCTTTTCTCTTATAAAAAGGTATGTCTATATGTGTGAGTGCAGGTTCCTGTGGCGTCCAGAAGAGGGAGCTTGTGAGCAGCCTGACATAGGTGTGGAAACCCAAGGGTCCTTTGCAGGACCTGCACATGCACTTAGCCCTGGGCTGTCTCTAGTCCCACACAAGTGTGTTTCCTTGAGATGACTTATTCAGTCGACAGCTCAGATGCTTGTTTGTATCTCTGTTAGTCAGGCAGGATATTAATAAGATAGACACTTAACCGAGAAAGAACACTGGGGAATGACTGAGCGCTAATCTCCTTGATGATGGCGATGGTCTCATGGAGACATGTCTCATCAAGATGCGTAAATACTCGTGTACACAGATATATCAGATTAGACACTTGAAACCTGTGCAGTTTGTCTCTCCTTTGATGCTTGCTGAGGCGCCAGTGGTTTAGTCACTCTTAATTTTGTACTGTTGTCCAGATGTAAATATAGTGGAGGAGCAGAATGTCACGACGGAAGAGTTGCCATTTGCAGGTGGAGTCAGGGCCTATTTTTATACAAACTGAACAATCGTAACTAATGACTTCGTTTATTTCTATCTTTGATGCTTCTTGGTTCTTTCTGTTTAAATCTACTACCATCATTTTTAGTTTGAAAGAATATAATATTACTACCTAGTTTCATATTTAAGACTCTCAACCCAACCGGGCGGTGGTGGCGCACGCCTTTAATCCCAGCAGTTGGGAGAGGCAGGCGGATCTCTGTGAGTTCGAGACCAGCCTGGTCTACAAGAGCTAGTTCCAGGACAGGCTCCAAAGCCAAAGAGAAACCCTGTCTTGAAACAAAACAAAACCATAAAACAAACAAAAAGACTTTCAACCTAATGGAATAATGTACAATCCTTGAAGGTGGGTGATATTTCTTTTTCCTACTGTGTATGGGGATGACCTAATGCCTTCTGTATGCTAGGCATGTGCCATACTAGTTATATCCCTGGTCTCTACATGTTTTTGTGAAAGGCCCTGAACCTCAGAGTCTTCCCTTCATACAATAGGCAAACTTCTGTGTGTACAACTTCCATTGTTATGTTGGCTTTACACTAATCCAGTCATATTCAGCTCATAGAATAGTATACAGCTGGTGCACCCTAGGGTTGTGTGGTGTGGAGGTGTTGATTCAGTGGGTGAAGAAATGACCAATGAGTCAGTGTGCTGTAACAAGTGGAAGCTCCTTGCCCTTCCCTCAGTTTGTTGTGCCTGATTCTTCAAGCTCTTGGCACGGAGAACAATTCCAGCAAAGTCTTCTGGTTAGAAAGCGTTGTCCTTGGTGTGTTTTAGTCAGGACAGAGAATGTAAGGTCCTTAATCTCGCCAGTATAGACACCATATATTGTTTGCAAGTTCTTAAGTATTTAATAAAAGTATGGGCTCAAATTATGAGTTTAATAGATTTTATAAGAACAATGCGTGATCATAGTAGGAAATGGAAAACTATGCAAATGAAAGCAAAAATCACTAATATTCTCAGTATTCATTCAGCAGCTTCCAGTCAGTCTTTTGTTTGCTTGTGTGTGGAAAGGAAAAGGGAGACTTGTGAATACCACCAAGTCCTTTGTCTTGATGGTTTTTACTGTGTTATCCTAAATATTGCAGATTAGTATTAGGTGTGTAAATAATCCACAGTCTAACCATTCAGTCAGCTGATGATAGCTTCATGGGGATGTTCAGCCTTCCCTGCTTTGCATTAGTTGTTTATATCCTAAATAGCTCAGGGTGAAGCCCCTCCCACCACTTTGTTTTACCTGTCTTTTCTCAATAACTGCTTTAGTGGAGTTTTTTTTTTTTTTTTGTGTGTGTGTGTGTGTGTGGCATGTCTTACCTTCTCACTTTAGCCAGCTTAGTATATCATATTGTTTGAAAATTAGAGAGACTACAGTCCAGAAATCCTAATGTTAGAAGCATGTCTCTTATAATGTTTGAGACAGGGTCTCATGTAGCCCAGGCTGGCTTTTGAGTGTTGAACCTAGGGCTAGGGCATGTTAGGCAAGCATTTTACCAACTGGGTTACATCTCAGCCTGTGCGTTTTATTATTTATTGTTTTTATTGAGCTACACATTTTCCTCCACTCATCTCTCTTCTTCCATTCATCCCTTCTACTCTCTCCTGTGACCCCCACACTCCCAATTTACTCAAAGGAGATCTTGTCTTTTTCTCCTTCCTATGTAGATCCATGTGTGTCTCTCTTAGGTTCCTCTTTGTTGTCTAGGTTTTCTGGGATTGTGAATTATAGGTTGGTTTTCTTTGCTTTATGTCTAAAAGCCACTTATGAGTGACTACATAATATATTTGTCTTTCTGGGCCAGGGTTACCTCACTCAATTTTTTTTTCTAGATCCATCCATTTTCCTGCATATTTCAAGATGTTTTTATTTTTTACCGCTGTGTAATACTCCATTGTGTAAATGTACCACATTTTCTTTCCATTCTTCAATTGAGGGACATCTAGGTTGTTTCCAGGTTCTGGCTATTATGAATAATGCTGCTATGAACATAGTTGAGCACATGTCCTTGTGATATGATTGTCTTTTGGATATATACCCAAAAGTGATATTGCTGGGTCTTACCTTTTATTCTTTTTGAGATTCATTCTTCTGGTGTGGTATAGCATAGGATTCCAGTACTTGGGGCAAGGCAACCACAAATTTGAGGCTTTTCCAGGCTATCTGGAAGCATACCCCCACCTCAGCAACCCCCAAAAGATAAGCTTCATTCTCAATCTTTAAATTTATAAAAAATATAGTAATGCCAAAATTTTGACTTTTCTTTAGAAATAAGACTCTGTTTTGTTTTTGGATGTAAGAAGATCAATCTGAGATAATTGCTGTTGACAACATTCGTCACTGATCAGTTTGTTATGAGTGTTACTAACCATTACCATTCTAAAATTCTGTTTTATTGAAAATAAAAAGTAGTGCTTTTATTTTTTTATTTTATTTTTTCAGACAGGCTCTTACTTTGTAACCTTGTCTGGCCTGGAACTCACTATATAGACCAGGCTGGCCCTGCTTTTCAAGAAGGAGGAGTCTGTGTGTTGGTGGGGCACCAGCAGTCTCACTGAGTTAGTAATTGCCTGGTTGTTTGGCTCTTGTTGTTGTTTGCTTTGAGGGAGGGTCTGCGTAGCACACACTGGCCTTAAACTCCTGATTTTCCTGCCTTCACCTCCTAAATCCAGGATTATGGGTGCATGCCACTTTCCCTAACCATAAATTGTTCTAATGCTAAAATGTATTTTTAATGGATAAAAAAATTGAATATATTTTATTCTTGGTCTGTTTTGAAAAGCTAATATATTGTTCCCCTTATTTTTAAAAAATTAAATTTACTTTTTAATACTTTTGTTTTGTTTTTGTTTTCTAGATAGGATCTCTCTGTGTAACGCTGGCTGTCCTGGAACTCACTCTGTAGACCAGGCTAACCTCAAATTCACAGAGATCCGTCTGCCTCTGCCTCCCAAATGCTGAGATTAAAGGTGTGCACCACCATGCTCAGTTTTTTAAATTAATATTTAATTAAAATATAATTACATCATTTAAAGTAAAAGTGTATTTGTTTGGTTGCTGTGTGCTGGCTCTTTTAGAAACTGAAACATTTTATGTGAAAAAGCAGCATAAAGATTAACTAGCATAGTATGGCTTCACTGTCATTTGCCTAGTCTCTCTCTGTTTCCAGACACTTCCCAGAGCATGCTGGGAATCTGCTTCAGGGGCTTAGAGCTCTCTTTTCTTCACTGTCTGTTTTTTTCCTGCAGCGGTCTGAGGAAGTTGTGAGCACTGCAGTTATTCCCAACACCAAGATCAACTCCATCAGCAGGGGGCTGAGGAAGAGAAGCAGGCATGGTGAGCACCCGCACTGCCAGGTTCTCCTCACATTTTCCTTCACGCTTTGAGGACACAAAATAGATTTTTTTTTTTTTTTTGAGACAGTGTTTCTCTGTGTAACAACCCTAGCTGTCCCGGAACTAGCTCTTGTAGACCAGGCTGGCCTTGAACTCACAGAGATCTGCCTGCCTCCGCCTCTCGAGTGCTGGGATTAAATGCATGCACCACCACTGCACGGCCTACAAAATGAAATTTTAAATAAATTCCAGACAAAATGTCAACATTTTAAGCAGAAAGCCCAAACTCGAGTTGAAGTTACGGCTGGTGGTAAAATTCGAAGCGAGTGCATTGCAGCACATGTTGGTAAGCCACTCTTCAGGTGGGCAGTGGGCGTGCAGGAGGTGGTACCCATGCTGCTGTCCTGCTCTGCTGGTGGGCATCCTGTCTGTGCCGTCACCAGAATGTCACTTTCTGAAATGATTCAGCTATGGCTTGTCATTAGGCAAGTTAAACATTATATCCAACTTTTAAAACACCATTTCTCACATTGAATTTTGAATATGCCTTCTTAAAATAGGGAAGATTAATTTTCCCTAAAATGGCTATAGCGTAGCTATGGATCCAGTGAGCCCTAACCATGGGCCGTCATGGAGAAGGGTTGGGAACATTTGGCTGGTGATTTGTATTTTGTGACTAACTAGGACCAGATAGATTTTTAAGACAGAAACCACCAACCTAATGATGACAGTAAACAGTTCTACAGAAAGTAGCTATAAAGGCAGACATACAAATATATTTGTGTATGCATGTATATAAACATACATATAGACATACATGACATACTTATATTGACATTCTTAGATGAGTATCAGACAGAATGCTGAAATATTAACACATTTTAAAAAGCAACTTAAAGATTATTTTATGTATTATATGTATGTAGGTGTTTGTCTGCACGTATGTGATGTGGGATTCCCCTCTGTATGCTGTGAATACCATTGGTTAATAAAGAAACTGGCTTGGCCTGGTAGGGTACAGTAAAGCTAAGGGTGGTTGGGGGAGGGGACTAAACAAAATGCTAGGAGAAAGAAGGCGGAGTCAGGAGAAGCCATGTAACCCTGCTGGAGACAGACACCAGAACTTTACTTGCTAAGCCACAGCCTCGTGGCAATACACAGATTAATGGAGATGGGTTAATTTAAGATATGAGTTAGCCAGAAATATGTTTAAGCCATTGGCCAAACAGTATTGTAAATAATATGGTTTGTGTTATTATTTTGGGGCTGAGCAGCCGGGAACAAACAAGCGGCCTCCTACAACACATTTGTCTATGTACCATGTCTGTGTGTGTGCAGGCCAGTGTCTGTGTTGGACCCTCTGTGACTGGAGTTACAGAGGGCTGTGACCCACTCTTTAGGTGCTGGAAACCAAACCCAGGTCCTCTTTGAGAGCAGCGAATGTTCTTTATCACTGCACCGTTCATCTCTCCAGCCCAGTAGTGACTTTTTATAACCTAAAACCTGAATAATTTTTTTTTTTTTTTTTTTTTTTTTTTTTTTTTTTTGGTTTTTTCGAGACAGGGTTTCTCTGTGGTTTTGGAGCCTGTCCTGGCACTAGCTCTTGTAGACCAGGGTGGTCTCGAACTCACAGAGATCCGCCTGCCTCTGCCTCCCAAGTGCTGGGATTAAAGGCGTGCGCCACCACCGCCCGGCAACCTGAATAATTTTTATTCAGTTTTATCAGAGTAAAACTTGATTAATTGTTACTCATATATGTAAGTAGTTAAAATGTGTAGTTTGGGCTTAAATTGTCTACAGAACCTTGGACGCTCTGTTAGGTGTGTCTCATAGTCAAGGCGGTAGTCACTGGCACTTCACCTGTGAAAGGAGAGTAGCGCCCATTATTAGTTACAGCAGGCGCTTGTGGGTGGTATAAAACATCAGTGTCCAGGTTTATACGGCTGTGTGGGAGCCCTGTGCATACAGACAGCTCAAAGGGGTCAAACCCTCTTAACCTCTGGGTCATCAGAAACCACAAGCTTTTGGTTATCCGTGAGACTCTTTCCCGGAAGGATTGGACAGTCAGTGGGGACAAGGACATCCTGTGTTAATCTGGCGAGTGAAAGGAGTTTGAATCTTTGCTGTGTGCAGAGAAGTTACGTGGGAGTCAGGCAGACCTCAAAAGCCGTGTGAGAAGTTTGAATAGCATGCTTTTGAACACATTTCTGTATTTGTCCAGCAGCAGCAGATAAAGCACAAGGATCTTAACCACTGTGACATTTTTTCAGCTGATCATTACTGTAGTTAACATGTAATTCTGACTTCTTTGGCAGATTTTCATATGCCTTCTTAGGTTGTTGAATAGTCCATTTAAAATACTTAGGAGCTGGGAACATGGCCCCATCAGTGACCTACCTGACAAACAAAAGGACTGGAGGGCAGATCCCCAAAACTTATATAAGCTGCTAATGATGGCATGTGTCTGTAACCCCAGTATTGAAAGGAATAAGGCTGGTAGATGCTTGAAGCTTATTGGCCAGCCATCCTAGCCAAATCGGTAAGTTCTAGATTCACTAAGAGACCTCATGTTAAAAAGAAAAAAAAAAAAAAATAGAGGTGGAAGGACTGGAGAGATGACTCAGTGGTTAAGAGACTTGCTTTGTTGGGACCTTCATTCAGTTCCCAGCACTCATTGGTGGCTTACAACTGTCTAAAAAATGCATCATGTTCAAGGAAGACCTTGCCACTGATCATAGACCTACACATACCCGCACATAGCCACATACAGCCCACCTACATCTGTACATATACCAACAATTGTAAACACTGCACACAAAACCACACACACACATTTTAAAAGGGAAAAAAGTAAAATGTTTAGGACACATCTGGTACCTAGGTGTTGCAAGGAGAGCGAGTCCTTTGTTCCCATTGCCGGGCTAGCTTACACCCGAAATAATCACACACAAATTATATTAATTAAATCACTGTCTGGCCCATTATCTCTAGCCTCTTATTGGCTAACTCTCACATCTTGATTTAACCCATTTCTATCAATCTGTGTTCACCATGAGGTCATGGCTTACTGGGAAAGATTTAGCATGTCTGACCTGGTATCTCCATGGCAGCTCTCTCACTCTCCTTTTTTCCTCCCAGAATTCAGTTCTGTCTTCTCCGCATACCTAAGTTCTGCCCTATCAGGCCAAGCAGTTTCTTTATTAACCAATGAAAGCAACTCAACGACAGAAGGACCTCCTACACCATTTCCCCTTTTCTGTTTAAACAAAAAAGAAGGCTTTCACTTTAACATAGTAAAATTACATATAGCAAAGCAGTTATCAAGCAAGAATTACAGTTGCAATATTTATGTCTATTTTATCTTTTATCATAACAAAGGAAAACTATAACTATCTATTCTTCAGCTCTATCAAAGACTTCCGAAGGATATAATATTGCCTATGTAAACTGGAAGTGCATTATAAACAACTTCCAAAACTCTAGAATTGACAGAGACATCTTGCTGCCTAGACAGTCACCCAAAGTTATTCTGTACTGTTGGGGCATCCATCTTCAGTCTACAGGCCCATAGTATCCAGCAGACATTTTCATGAAGCAGGAAATTTCAAAGACAGTTTAGTCACTTTCTTCTGTGTCCTGCAGAATGTCTCGCAGACTCCATCATGAAACAGGAACCCCGAAAGACCATCTCACCTTTAGGCAAGTTCAGCAGTCCTCTCTCTGTGGGCACTGCCTGTCCAGTGAAGCAGTCCAGGCAAGAGCAGTTTCTTGCCCAAATGGCTAGCAGACTCCATAAGGAGCCTCTTCAATGCCTATCTTCATCTTGAAGTAGATTGGTGCTTCCAGGAGCAGACGTGTCTCATTGTCATGAAAAGCCTTAAGTTATTAAAACATTTTAAATGCCATATTCTGTAGTCTTTGAAAGATATGAAGAAAGCCTATCTAACTGAAATCTATCTCTATGTAGCTAGAAAATCTAACATGAGTACAAGCTTGACTATTATCAATGATTATCCATTAACAACCTATATTTCCTAATTATACATTACATTTTAAATGAACTACACAATCACAATACCTTAATCAAGAGCAGAAATATACATATAACAAGATTGACCTTAAATTTATATCAATAAATCAAAATCCATACTAATGAAAATTATTCATATCTATATCATATCCCTCTTTAAATGTAAAAAAACAGTTATAAGCAATATAATTTTTTCTCTCCAAACTGCTTCGCGCTGTATGGGGCGCTGTTAATCAGGTGCTTTTTGGTTTATCCTTTGTGTCAGGGTCATCTCAGTCAGCAGCTGGGTGAAGTAATTTTCTGAGGGTGTTTACAGCAACCTTTCAGGAGGGCGTGGTTTATCATTCCATATGGGTCTAGAAGCAATCCACAGGGTCTCATCTTCTGTGAAAACAAAAGAACCTCTTTTCCAAAGCATCATATCCTTAGACTCAAATTCTGAAGTCTTAATACCTTTATAATATACATGTTAGATTAGCTTAGCAGCACATACAATGAAAAGTCTCTCTGTACTTAGCTCCTTCACAGTCAAAAAATTTAAAGAAAACAACAATATACAGAATCCAGACTCTCTCTGGATTTTCCATTTTTACGTGGCTTATTTTCTTTATTTCTCTTAATCTATAACTATCTGTACTCTGTCTCTTTAAAGACTTTACCCCCTTTTTTAAAGCACTAACTTTTTTATGACTTTTTATACTTTTTCTTTTCTCTCCCAAGCCTACATACATTTATTTAACACTGTGACCCTTTTAGAGGTCGTTTATGTCTGATTCTGTCCTTATTACATTGTCTGTAGTTCTCTACTGTCTAGAAGAGCTTTTAAAATGTTAAACAGCTTGGTTGCAGCTGCGCTGTATGCTCCACCTCTCTCCAATTTCAAAATGGTGTTCGTACCATTTCTGCTAGCTCTGGGACCGCCAGGTAGGAGCTGCGCTCAGCACTTTAACTCTGAGAATGAGCGAGCAACACGTAAAATCTTTTTATCTGAGTTACATCCAAATCTGCCATGCAGAGCACTGCGCAGCATGGAAACATCAATACATCAAATACAGAAGGACCTCCTACACCACCTAGGCACCAGTGTGTACTAGACTCCTTATTTTCAGTTTCTCTATAACCTAGAACCATTTTCACAAAAGCAGAATGCCACTTGGAGTTTATTTTCTTTTTTTTTTGTTTGTTTTTTTTTTTGTTGTTGTTTTTTTTGGTTTTTCGAGACAGGGTTTCTCTGTGGTTTTGGAGCCTGTCCTGGAACTGGCTCTTGTAGACCAGGCTGGTCTCGAACTCACAGAGATCCGCCTGCCTCTGCCTCCCAAGTGCTGGGATTAAAGGCATGCGCCACCACCGCCCAGCAGAGTTTATTTTCTTTAAAATGTCTATTGCCCATTCTGCACATCAGTTCTTGGTTCTTGTCACTTACATTTGTTGATCAAAATATGTGTTGAAATGGAGCAGAAAATTGGTAGAAGCAGTGGCCAAGTATTTCAACATAGCAATATTTTGAGCATTGTAAAACACATTAGAAAGCTTAAATCTCACTGGGTGTGGTGGGAAAGCCTTTAATCCTAGCACTCAGGAGGCAGAGGTAGGCAGAGCTCTGTGAGTTCCATACCAGCCTGCATATTGAGTTGCAGGATAGCCAGGGCTACATAGTAAGACCCTGTTCAAAATCAAAACAACTAAAAACAAAAACAAACAGAAACCCCAAACAAACGTAAATTTCACCTGTTTATTTTTTAAATATGCTAACTAGTAAGTTTTCTGCCTTTATGGTAGATAATTGAAAACAATTCAATATGTTAACAGAATGCTTACTTTTGTTAAATATAAACATATACAAATATATCAAGAATATATCAGATTGGAAAAAAATATAGATAGAACCTGTTCACAGCTGGATATGGTAGTGGATGTCTGTGCTCCTGGCACTTAGGAGGAAGAGACAGACCTGGGGAGACTGGTACACGATTGAGACCTGCCTGGTCTGCATACATATCAAGTTCTGGGCTGGACAGAGTCACACAGTGAGACCTAATTTAAAACGAAACAAACATAAAAGCAAACAAATAAAAACGAGCTAGAGAGATGGCTCAGAAGTTGGAAGCCCTGGCTGCTTTTCCTGTGCTTCATTCCCAGCACCCACCCACATGGCAGCTCATAACCGTTCCAGTTCCAGGGGTCTGACACCCTCACAGACACACATGCAGGCATGCATAGATAGATAGATAGATAGATAGATAGATAGATAGATAGATAGATAGATAGATAGATAGATAGGAAGGATAGATAGATCATTTAGAAAAAGACAAAGTACACACACCACATGTAGACACACACACACAAAGAAAGAATAGACTATTTGAGACACAGAAATAGTCTTTTGGCATATGTAAGCAGAAATTGCATTATATAGAGGAGCCATAGTAAGTTAGGAATGTATGCATCTAAAGCTTTTTATCTGTTCTTCAGAGAAAGGCTGGGATTGGTATGTGTGTGAAGGTTTTCAGTGCATACTTTACCACCAGGCGGAGGCCCTGAAGACCCTCGGAGTAGGCCCAGAGCTAAAGGTAAGTCATATGTGTCTAGATGTTGGCTCCTTGTTGTTTGAAGTGTGAGATTTGCGTAGACCTGGGGAGGAATCCACAGGAAGAGCCAGGCTCTGGCCCTGACTAGAAGTGTAGTCCTGGATAAATTGTTTCCTTTCTGTGACCCAGACTGTGTAAAAGAATAGGCTCTGTGGTGATCTTAATGTCTGTCTATCCCTTCCCCTAACTCCAAGGACTATGTTTAGTCTCCCGCACTGAGAAACAAAGTGAAGCATTCATTGATTCAGTGTCCCCATGTACCTGATTAGGGAAAGCAGGTGAGAAGGCGTTTGATTGGAGGAGACCTGCACAGGAGGACAGCATGTGTGGTAGAGATGTGACTGTGTTTGCCATCATGATGACGCACCCCTTGCTTCCATTCTACCTTAGGACAAAGTTTTACACAATTTTTGGAAGCGTTATCTTCAGAAGAGCAAGCAGGCCTATTGTAAAAACCCGGTTCGTACAAGCAGAAAGAAAGCCAAGGTGAGCCGTGGAGCAAAATCTGCCCGTATGGCAGACAGAGGTGCTGTGTGTGGCTTCTTGTCTGACTGTGGTCCGTGTTTATAGGTTTTTGGGGAAGAGGCTTCTGGTGCAATCTGGAATGATCCCGACTTCACAATGAATTGTGGCTGTTTATTAAATCATTTGGAACATTCAGGCATTTAAAGTTCAGCTTCCTTTTTAAAGTTTTTTTGTTTTTTGTTTTTTGTTTTTTTTTTTGAGTCAGGATCTTACTCCATAGTCCAGGCTAGCCTTGTACTCCAGGTAATCCACCTGCCTCAGCTTTTCAAGTGCTAGGTGTACAGCCACAACATCCAGCTCATTCAGAACTTTCCAGAATGTCTTACTTGTTTTGCAGTGTTGTGGTCAAACTCAGAAGCTAGTAAATTACCAAGCCTCTGAGAGCTCCACCCCAAGACTAGAAGAATGGAGGCTCTTGAGGGACTCCTGTCATGTATGTGGGGTTGGCTTGTCTTATTTTTTGTTGTTGTTGTTGTTAGAATTTTTTGCATATGTTATTCCTATTATTATTATCAGTAGTAGTATTACTGTTTTTTGAGAAGGGACCTTATTATTTATCCCTGACTGACGTTAAACTCACAGAGATCCACTGCCTCTGCCTCCCAAGTGCCATGATTAAAGGCGTGTGCCATCACCTGGCTTATTTTGTTTGATTTTGAAATAGGGTCAGCTGGGCGGTGGTGGCGCACGCCTTTAATCCCAGCACTCGGGAGGCAGAGGCAAGAGGATCTCTGGGAGTTCGAGGCCAGCCTGGTCTACAAGAGCTAGTTCCGGGACAGACACCAAAGCTACAGAGAAACCCTGTCTCAAAAAACCAAAACCAAAAAAAAAAAAAGAAAAGAAATAGGGTCTTATGTATCCCAGACCAGATTTGTTTTGTAGTCAAGGACGGCCTTGACTTGCCTCCACCTCCCAAATGCTAAAGTAACAGACATTAAGTTATGGTGCCCTGTTTATGTGTAGAGGACCAAGCCAAGGGCTTTGTGCATGCCAGGCAAGCAGTCTACCACATCCCTAAGCCCTGCTCATGTCCTTCCTTTGACTTGACATTCCTGCTTGCTTATCCAGCTCCCTTCTTGTCTGTCTTAGAAGCTTTGAAGTGAAGTCAGGCCACCTATTAGAGCCGCTCTGTCTGTGAGCAGTTTGTTCTGATGTTCTTTAGACGTGTGCTATGGTACCTTTTCCTTGGAATTGAGAACAGTTCCGTTGCAGACAAAGGCAAGTGTCCCAACCACAGACTTGTCCCATGAGTGGTTGCTACCCTCCAGGGCTAAGATGAGATTCTAAGCCATTGACTCAGGTGTGGTAGGAACTTGGGAGCTTGGCCCAGCATTTCCTTGTTTGGTCGGGTCCTCATAGATCTGTATGCAAAGGTCAGTGATCAAGGACTGAGAGTCCTGGTCCAGATGAAAGGAATAGGCTACAGAGGTGAGCGAGGCAGTGCCCCCAAGCTGCACATGCATCCTCCATGACTAGGGTAGACCTGGGGCTGAGGTTAGTCAAACCACGCTGACAGAACTTAGGGAAATGACCTAGGGAATGACTCTCTCATACAGGAGATGATAAGCTTCAAACAACTCCTGAAAGGTAGTTTGAATTAACTGGAAAAAAGAGACATTTTATGATCATAGAGTTATGGGATGCTAGCCTGTCTGGATATATGAGTCACATGCTTGTCCAGAAAAGCAAAAGATGCTGTATGGTTTTATGGTGACTCTTTAAAAGGAAAAAAGAAAAAGAGAATTACTTAAAGCAGTAAGGACATGATGTTCAAATCCCACACTTGGTGTTTTGTTTGTGGTTGTCTTTGTGTACTGTGATGTTGCCTAGTAGATAGAAAATAGGAATGAGAGTCTAGGGTTCTCTGTGACACTCTAATCTCTTTAGGTTAACTGAAAACTTAGAGACAAAAGTTTTGTTGGTGTGAGTAAACACCTGGGTAAACACTATCACACTAAACCCTGGTGAAGAAATAAGAAGTGAAATTGGAAGCTCATGGGTAAATATTATTTCTGTCTCACGAGTACAGCAATACTCCTTTTGAAAGGAAGAGAGAATTATATTTTAAAATAGAAACAGGCATGGGGTATAGCTCACAGACAGAACTTGCCTTGCAGTTAGTTCAATTCCATGGCTTCCATCCTCAGAGATACAGGCTTCTCAGTAAGTCTGCAGACGTGATCCTAGAGCTCTGGATGCAGCTGTTCCAAGAATTAGAGACGCCTGCATCAGAATCTTGTCCTACAACTTTCAAGCTATGGATAAACGGGAAATTTCCAGAACAAGCCAACAAATGTGTATAATGGAGCGCAGGAAGGGTGTTACGTAACTCAGAATGGCCAGGGGGACTTACCAGGGAGATGAGGGGTCTCTGAGAACTGGGATTAACATGAGGTGTAGAGGAGAAGAAATGCTGAACTTCAGGCCTCACTGGGACCAACAGGCCACACCTACATTTAGTGAGAGCCATCAGGCTGGGGCCTGGCAGTACATAGGAGATCCAAGCCTACATTTAGTGAGAGCCATCAGGCTGGGTCCCAGCAGTACACAGGAGACCCAAGCCTACATTTGGTGTGTGGCGTCAGGCTGGGTCCCAGCAGTGCACAGGAGACACAAGCCTACATTTGTGGTGTGGGTCAGGCTGGGGGCTGGCAATGCACAGGAGACACAAGCCTGCATTTGGTGTGTGGTGTCAGGCTGGGGCTTGCTAGTGCACAGGAGATGATGAGTAGGGCACTAGATGAGCTTTGGAGATAGAGCCAGGAGGATTTCTTGATGGACTAGAGGTGGGATATGGGAGGCAGGCATCCAGGATGACTACAAGGTTCTCAGCCTAAGCAGCTAGAAGGAAGGAGTCACTTTAAACTGAAAGGGCGGGTGGGACTGGGAGATCAGGAGTTGGGCATGGGCCGTGTTAAGTTGAGACAACTGTTAGACATCCATGAGGAATGTCATGTATGTAGTGAGACAGATGAGTCTGCAGTTGAAAAGACAGGAATTGCAAACTGTCACTGTGCATTATGGTCATCACATCTGAAATGTTCTTTATAAACAGGCCCCTCCCTGCTGTAGAGGCAAAGTCTCAGGCGGTCCTTACGGGCCTCAGACTCAGTAGGTAGCTGAGGATGACCTTGAACTTCTCATCTTCCTATCTCTCCCTCTTTTATGCTGAGATCATAGCATCCATTACCATAGTTTGTGCAGTGCTGGGGATTGAATCCAGGGCTTCATGCATAGTAGGCAAGCATTCTGCCTCTGAACTATAGCCTCTAACCAAGTCTTAGTTAGGGCATCTATTGCTGTGATAGAACATCATTGTCATTGTCAGCCAGCCCTTGCTGTGTAGTCAAAGACACCCTTGACTTGCTTCCACCTCCCAAGTGCTAGATTGACAGCCATAACTACGGTGCCCAGTTTATGTGCAGAGAACCAAGCCAAGGACTTTGTGCAAGCCAGGCAAGCAGTCTGTCAACTGGGCTTCATCTGCAAGCCCTGCATCTTCCATTCCTTTCTCTTGACAAGAGAAGCGCTCCTGGAAGCACCCACCTGGTGTGGGTGGGTGTGTTTGCGTGTGTGCATGGGTGTGTGCCAGCAGACTGTTTGCCCACTCGCCCTTGTTTGTAGCCCCTCTCCCAGAAGAACCATTCCCCAGGAAGGCCTATCACAAAAGCTAACCTTTACTCTCCAGCAGTTGTTTCTGTCTGTTATTTTATGGACAGGTATTGGAAGACAATCAGCAGAGTTCAGATTGGGCCAGTGAACTTGAGCTGCTAAGTGACACCTCCTATCCCCTTGAAAGTGGAGCAGAGTTCCAGTCTGAGCCCCAGATTCCAAAGCCCTTCCCTGTCACCAAAGCATCACCAAAGTCAGGTAAAGGAGAACCAGTCTGTGTAGAACCTTTCAGAGAGTCACTTATTTCTTATCTGTGTGTGTGCAAGAGTGTCCTTGTGTGACAGTCAGAGGACAGCTCATGGGAGGTGGTTCTTGGTTCTCTTCTTCTGTAGTGTGGGTCTCAGATCTCTAACTCAGCTTATCCATCTAACAGTGCACTGACTGCTGTCCTGATGTGTAGCCATGAGGCAAGCAGGCCTGCATTTTATCCCACCCGGCTCCCGCACGGCTAGCTTTACACCTGAAATAACAACACACAAATTGTATTCATTTAATCACTGCCTGGCCCATTATCTTCAGTCTCTTATTGGCTAACTATCACATACTGATCTAACCCATTTCTAATATTCTGTGTAGCACCACGTGGTGGCTTACCAGGAAGATTCTAACCTATGGCCGGAGCTTCATGGCGTCTACCTGTCTCTGCTTTCTTCCTCCTACCATTCTGTTCTGTCTTCCCCGCCTACCTGTGTTCTGACCTATCAAGCCAAGCAGTTTTCTTTATTAATTAACCAATGAAAGCAACAGATAGATAGAAGACCCTCCTACATCACTGATATTTTCAATGTTAACACCAGCATTGCATTTTAAGACTTACATAGTCCTGCCAGGTGTGGGGGTGTGTGCCTATAATCCCAGCACTTGGGAGGTAGAGGCATGAGAATCAGGAGTTTAAGATCAGCATTCCTTGAGACCTGCCTGGACTGAGACACTATCTCAAAAACAAACCAATGAACAAGCACCTATCTCCTGGTGTTCAGGATGTGTAAGGAGGGAACTTGACCTAGGAAGAACGACTTGCTGACTCAATGTGACCAAGAAGAACAAACTGAATGAAATCTTAGTGGTTTTTTTTTAAATTTTTTTTTTATTAAAAATTTCCACTTCCTCCCCTCCTCCCATTTACCTCCCCCTCTCCCCTCTCCCTCTCTCTCCAGTCCTAAGAGCAGTCAGGGTTCCCTGCCCTGTGGGAAGTCCAAGGTCCTCCCCCCTCCATCCAGGTCTAGGAAGGTGAGCATCCAAGCAGACTAGGCTCCCACAAAGCCAGTCCATGCAGTAGAATCAAAACCCAGTGCCATTGTCCTTGGTTCTCAGTCAGCCCTCATTGTCAGCCACATTCAGAGAGTCCAGTTTGATCACATGCTCATTCAGTCCCAGTCCAGCTGGCCTTGGTGAACTCGCTCCCATTAGATCAGTCCCACTGTCTCTGTGGGTGGATGCACCCCTCGCGGTCCTGACTTCCTTGTTCATGTTCTCCCTCCTTCTGCTCTTCATCTGGACCTTGGGAGGTCAGTCCATTGCTCCAATGTGGGTCTCTGTCTCTATCTCCATCCATCGCCAGATGAAGGTTCTATGGTGATATGGAAGATATTCATCAGTGTGGCTATAGGATAAGGCCAGTTCAGGCACCCTCTCCTCTACTGCCCAAGGAATAAGCTGGGGACATCTCCTTGGACACCTGGGAACCCCTCTAGAGTCAAGTCGCTTGCCAACCCTAAAATGGCTCCCTTAATTAAGATATCTACTTCCCTGCTCCCATATCTACCCTTCCTCCATCTCAACCATCCCATTCCCCCAAGCTCTCCCCAATCCTCTCCCCTTCTCCCTTCTCTCTCCCCATCTCCCCTTATCCCCACCCCACCCCCACCCCTGTGCTCCCAACTTTTGCCTCTCAATCTTGTCTACTTCCAATATCCAGGAGGATAACTATATGTTTTTCTTTGGGTTCACCTTCTTATTTAGCTTCTCTAGGATCACGAATTATAAGCTCAATGTCCTTTATTTATGGCTAGAATCCACTTATGAATGAGTACACACCATATTCATCTTTTTGGGTCTGGGTTATCTCACTCAGTAAAGTGTTTTCTATTTCCATCCATTTGCATGCAAAATTCAAGATGTCTTAGTGTATTTTTAAAAAGGTATTTTGGGGACTGGAGAAATGACTCAGTGGTTAAGAACCCTGCTGCTCTTCCAGAAGATCCAGGTTAAATTCCCAGCACCCACATGGTCACTCACATCCTCTGTAATTCGAGTTCTAGGGGATCTGATGTCTTCTTCTGGCCTGTGCAGGCACCAGGCACACTGGTGGTACACACACACATTCATACATACTTGCACAGAAATAAAGAAGAAAATCTTAAAAAAATTATTTCTAGAGCTACCCTTTAGTTTTTACACTAATTATGAATACCATTCAATATAAAACTATAAAATGCAGAGTTACAAAGAAGACAAAGCACCAGCTGCCATCCCACTCAGATATAACTACTACCACCATAGGTAATCATCCAGAAAGCCTTTTATTCTGATATATTAGAGAGAGAGGCAAGATCGTATGTGCACATAATTCAAATGTCTCTACATGCCACTATAATAAAGAGAGCAAATTGTAGTCTACTGTCCTCACAAAATGTTCTGTTCATTTTCAACATCCATTTAATATTATATCTTAATATAATTCAAATGTTACATATTAATCTAAACCAAAACAAAAAAATCATAAAAATGAATGCAGAATCAGAAAGAAGATGAAATAGGATTCAGGAAATCAATCCAGAAGGAGATAGGACAGAGGTTCAGAAGGTAGTGACAGAGAGCCCAGAGTCAGCGGGATGTCCATCCACAGCCCAGAGTCAGCGGGATGTCCATCCACAGCTCAGAGTCAGCAGGACGTCCATCCACAGACGTTTTACTAGAGCAGAGCCCGTCATCAGTCTACTGTAGCACAGGTCACAGTGACCACCCAGGCGTGTGTGCAAGTGTGAGTATGCAAGCGTGGTGTGTGTATGTGTGTTTGTGTGCATGCATGTGTGCATATGTGTGTAAGTGTATGTGTGCATGCCTGTGTGTGTGTGTTCAGTAAACACATGTGGAGCTCAGAGGACAACTTTCAGGTGTCCGATTCTCCCTTCCACCATGTGGGTCCTGATTATTGAACTTAGGCTATCAGAGTTGATGGCCAGTGCCTTAGCCTGCTGAGCTAGCTCGTTGGTCCCACAGTGCTAACTTTGTAACTACTGTTCCAAATCAGAAATTTGATCCCTGAAAAGGAGGAGGGAGGCAGCTAATCCTGCTCCTCCCTAGTTAAATGCCTGCTTGCCATTCATCCGTGTGTCTGGAAAAACCTCATGCTTACCACTGCAGCTCTGTGTGCTTTTGGAACAGTAGCTCACTATGCTGCCTAGCCTGGCCTCTGACTCAACCTTCCTACCCTACCCTTGCTGATGCTAGAAACACAGATCTGTGCTACCACACTTGATCAGTGTGACATCTTGATTTCTTTGCCATCTCCTTTGTCTTGGCAAATGTCTTCATTCTTGTTGCATTTGCCAGAACCATGCTTGTTTTCTTCTCTTAGCTTATACCAGCCACCACTAAGCCCTTCTGATTCTGCCTTCAAGTCTGTCTCGAACCTGACCACTCTTCCCCATCTGTAGTGAAGTGCTTTGCTCCTGTCCAGCTCCTGTCCTGACTGTCCTGGAAGAGAGACTGCCTGTTTCCATCCCAACCCTCCGTAATTTCATCCCTCTGCTGTGGGTGGTCTAGTATTAAGCATAGGAGCGAGGCCATGTTGCCCTCACATTAAAACTCCCTAAACTTGTCTCCTTACCTAGAGTGAAATCCAGAGTATAGACCCTGAGCTCGGAAGTGTGGTTTCCACACTCTGCATTATAAGCTGCCACTTTCCCTCACTTGTAAGCCCCTCCCACACATGCACACAAACACACACACACACACATACACACTTTTTTACTGCTGTTGGCATGTTGGGATTTCCCCTCAAAGTAGAATTCATCACCTTTCTGCTCAGATACCACCTTCTTAGAGGGGACTTTCTGACCACCCACTCAAAAGAGCCATCTTGCCCCCCCTCCCCTTGGATGTCCTTGGATGCTCCTGCACTGCCATTTTTCTGAATAGCAACCTTTCTCTGTCCATTGTAATTTTTGTTCATTGCTCTTTGGAGAGAGTAAATCGCAGGAAAGGTGAGACCTTGTTCACTGTCATTTCCCCAGCCCCCAGGGTGTGGCACAGCGTGAGATCCATCCCTGTCTGTAGAGTAGACAGTGTCCACTAGAGGGTACCTGGAAGGTGGGTTGGATGGGAGAAAGTGCTGCCTCCTTCTCGGGTTCTGGGAGAGGGCTTCCTGAGAGGTCTTCAAGCAAAGGAGTTTCACTTTTCTTTTTAATTGTTTATCTTTTTATTTTAAAAATAGTTTGTTTTGGCTATCTACAAATTTGTATCTCTTTTCAGGCTCTCAATCCACCCCACTTCCACAGATAACCTAGTTATTTTTAGCCTGGTTCCCTTCTAAAGCTTTTGTTGGCCTTCACTGCTAGATTGTTTATACAAAGTGAATCAGTTATAATCTATTTTGAATGCCCCTTGATTTGTTATTCATTTTTAAAAATCTTCTTTGTTTCTAAAGAAGCCCCAGATGTCTGTTCTGGATCTGTTGATGGAGTGGAATACTCAGAGTGGAAGGAGAAGGGTGTCCTGAAGATGACTGTACCCAGGACCCTGGCTCTCTGCTCTCTGTCCTTGCTCTGGCAGAGAGAAACCATTACTCTCTCTGACCTTCTGAGGTGAGTGGAACTTCCTTCCTGATTTTTTTTCCATGATCATCTGTGTGAACTTCGGAGCAGCCTTTGGATATTCTTAGTTTTATAAGAAAGCCTGTAGCGAGGAAAGGCATGGAAAGCTTGGGTTACATGGATTACTTTTCTCTTTGTGACTAAGAACTGATGAAAACAACTAACTTAGAAGAGGAAAGATTTGTGTTGGGTTGTGGTGTAAGGGGATGCAGGCCGCCATCTTGGTGATGGGTGGCAGCTTACTCATATCAGATCATTGAGTAGAGGAAGGGATGTCACTGTCCTTACTCCATTTGGACCAGGACCCCAGCCCATGGGGTGCCAACTGCATACCCAGTAGGTTCTCCCATAGTTAAGCCTTTCTGGGACTATTTCCTCTGATACGCATGAGGTAAATGTGTCTCCTGGGTGAGTCCAATCCAGTCAGACTGACAGTGACAGTTAATCATTGCGTGGAACTTGGGTTCAAATTCCTAAGTTAATCATCTTTAAGTCTAATAATTTGAGTTTTTAATGATAGGATGGGAATTGTAGTGTTCCCCTCATATGAGATATTAGAAAGTTAATTATCTAATGTGAATAAAATACTTTGAAGAGAAAAATGACATTAATATTCCTGTGCAGACTTAAATATTTTTCTAGGAAAAGATGAACAGGGGATCTTTTACTAACAAAATGACTATTAGTATTTGTATAAAACTATGTATTGTGGTTTAAAAGCTAAAATATAGGCAGCCTGTTTATTAGAAAAGTTGATTTCAGAATTATAGAAAGATCTTGTTATGCAGTAGTAGACATTTACATATTTTGAGGTAGTCTAGACAGTTTTAGACAGAAAGACTGACCAAAGGAAGTGCATGCTTGAGCTACAGCCAACTCCACTGTACTAATGAGCTGAGTGTAGAAGAATCAGTCACTTACCAGGCAGACCAAAATCATTAATGTGTTCATTTCTCCTTTGCTTTATATGCGTTCTGAATAATAGCATTGGGTTTAATCAGTGTACAGAATGCTTACAAGGACACAAGTTTGAAGCCAGACTCTGACTCTGCCAGTTTGTTGTCACATGACATCACACTAAACAAGTCAGGAAATGTCTGTTTCTGCTTCCTTAGGTGAATAGGTCTGTAATAAAATGCACCTTAGGGCTCCAGCTGCTCAGCCCTTGGCCCGCATCACAGTTAGAGCATCTGATCTGAAGCGTCGCTAGAGCTCTTGCTAGCCGTGCTTGTCCAGCGCTCCTCATCACCATCATCATTATTGGCGCTTGGCCCTTTTATTAGGTAGCATGCTTCTAGTAAATGGCGGTGGTGCCTTTGATTTTGGACATTAACCAAATAACAAAGCTTTTCTGGGTGTGAGCAGCTGCACATAGACCACTTGTGATTCTCTGAGTTGAGGATTGCCTTGCCCTCACTAGATGACATCATCTTCTCCCAAGACTCTAATTATTGTCTATATGCTGAAGACTCCCGACTCTGTTACCAGCCCAGACTTGTCTAGTGAGGGCCAGACCCGTCTGTTCATCTGTAGAGCTGCCACTGGACATGACTACTTGATGTCTTTATGGTTGAATCAGTATGACTAGGAAGTGCCTCAGCATCTGTCTCCTTGACCCTGCTCTTCTCTAGTGCTCTTAGCACATGCTGTGGACCCTGGTGTTCTGTCAGGAAACCTAGGGCTGTTCCTGGACTCTTTCCTCACTCGACACACGCGCCAGTCATTATGTTCTGTCTCTTCTACTTCCAGACCCCTGTAACCCATTCTTCCCTCCATGCCTCACCTCGCCTGGGTGCTTGCTCATTTCCCAGCTGAGCTCTCTGTCTGCAGTCTTGTGATTCCTCTCCATCTTCTGCTGATAACCAGAGGGTCTTTCAGAAAGATTCCTAATCATGAGAACTGAATGGTATCTTCCAAGCTGAGTCAAGGGACCAGCTGTCCCAGGGCAATCTGTACGGGCAGCAGAACTCTCCCAGAAACTTAGCAAATGAAAAGAAAATATCTTTCTGCAGTGCTTAGAGAAAACACTGTGTGCTTGTATAGACAGTCCCAGTCCTGAGTTCCTCCCATGCTCACTATCCTTTGCTCTGATTCTCCTCCCCCGCAGAGGGGAATTCTAAAATGCCTTCAAGGAGATCGAATCTAGTTAGCTGGAGGGCTGTCACTGTGCTCCTTGGGGTGTACAAGTTGGAGACTTAGTTGCTTGGGGTGGCAGAAGAAGGGGCTGTCACTTTGTTCCCCCAAAAAGAGCTCTAAGACAGATCCTCAGCTTGTCGCTTCTTGATGGGCCGCTCCAGCATTATCTGGGACTGCGGCAGAACTCCGGGGTAGGGCCTGTTTATCTCTGTTGCATTGCGTCCAGTAGGTTCTTCAGGATGTTCAGCCTGAGAGCTATTGCTGAGCTTTGAAAGCTAAGAACATTGGTTTGTAGGGAGACATCGTTCGCTTGACTAGAATGCATATATGTCTTTCTTTTCTCTCTCTCTTTCGTTCTTCCATTCTTTCTGTTTCTCTTTTCTTGAGACATTGTTGCTCACTGTGTAGCCCTGACTGGTCCCTAACTCAGAGATCCACCTACCTCTGCCTCCAATGTTGGGATTAAAGGTCTGTGCCACCATGCCGGCCCTACAAATCTTACCAGTGATTGTAAGCTGTCATTGCCTATTTATCTTCAGAGCAGCTTCCATAGGCCTCAGGATTAGTTCCTATTCCTTCACATTAGCCATAAAGGATCCTCCTGCTAGCAGTAATGATAGAAAGTAACAACAGCCAACATTTACAGTACAAATACTTGTTGAGTATCTGCTGTACTCACAGAGTGGCCGAGGGTTTAGACCCTTGAGGTACATACAAGCTGAAAGAAGTGTGTCAAATCCCTGCTCTCATGAAGTTGAAGATGAGAGAGAGAAATAGATGGATGTAAATAAAGGGGAAAATGATCGGCCAGGCAGGTGCAGAGCACAGGCTGAACTCAGACACTGTAAGGGTATGACTGAATGGCTGCTTTAGATTGGTAGAGAGGGATTTGAGCTGCACTTTGAACGAAAGAGCAGCCAACCCATGAAGATCCCAGTATTCCAGGTAGCGAGGGCCACCCTTGTTAGCGCCAAGCTCTGAGCAGGAGTGGATTCTGACTGATCAAGGAAGTGAGGAGTGGGCCTGGAAGAAGAGAGCTGATTGAAGGGCAGAGGACTGAGGTGAGCAGGACAGAGGTGTGTCTTTGTAAGTCATGCTAGGGTGGAATTTTTCCCCCTTGAAAAAAATTCTTTGTCACTTTCATATGTGTATATAATAAATTTTAGTTGTTGTTACTTTCAGTTCTCCTCTCATCACCCTTAATTTAAAAATTTTGAAACATAATTTACATATATAAAATTCTCAACCATTTTAAAAATATGCCACTCCTAAGGCCTGGAGAGGTGACTCGGTGATTAAGTCACTTCCTGCTCTCTCAGAGAGCCTGAGTTCAGTTCCCAGCATTCCCATGGCTCTCCCATCTTGTCTATAAAGTCCAGCTCCAGGGAATCCAGTGCCCTCTTCTGGCCTCCATGACACCAAGCACACATGTGTTACATATACAGATGTGCAGGAAAGTACTTGTGTATAGAATAATAAATAAATCTCTAAAAATATATACAATTTATACCCGGCCTGATGGTCCAAGCCTTTAATCCTCTGACTCAGCAGACAGAGGCAGACAGAAGTGTGAAGTGTGTTCCAGGTGTGCCAGGGCTACTTAGTGAGACCATCTCACATTACAAAACAAAACAAAAGGTAAAATGCAATTCATTGGTTTTCTGTATATCCAGAAATACACAGCCATCACTTTGATACACTTCCAGGACATACTTTATCACCGCAGAAATAGCCCTGCACACATTAGAACTTTGGTTTTAAGTGGTATAATGAGTAGTGGGAAGATTGCAGCCAGAGAGACCATCTGAGCTGTGTTCATAAAGGGTCATTTGGGCAGCTATGTGGAAAAGGTATCCTGTGCAGGGAGGCAAGTGGTCTGTGCTTTCGACAGGAAGTGCTGGCCTGGATAAAGTTGGTGGATAGAGAAATGGAAAGGATTGATGGGACAGAACTGTTACACAGTGCACACAGCTCCAATGTGGTGCAGCTTTAATGATCTGCAACCAGTGGCAGCTTGTTAAAGCCCAGTGTGTCTCAAATCAAAGCTTCCGAAAGCTGCAGTAAAATTATGGGCAGTGAGCGTTTCTAGGAGCTGCTGACGCGCTCTGTTGGGTGGGAGAGGATGCAGGACACTTTCATTTGGTGCCAGTTCCTTTGTCAACAAATTCCTGGATCGATCCAGATAGCCAGCTGTTAGTCCCCACTAAGGATCTAGGTAGCCAGCTGTTAGTCCCCGCTAAGCATTCAGTAGCCAGCTGTTAGTCCCCCGCTAAGGATCCAGTAGCCAGCTGTTAGTCCCCGCTAAGGATCTAGGTAGCCAGCTGTTAGTCCCCACTAAGCATTCAGTAGCTAGCTGTTAGTCCCCGCTAAGGATCTAGGTAGCCAGCTGTTAGTCCCCACTAAGCATTCAGTAGCCAGCTGTTAGTCCCCTGCCAAGGATCCAGATAGCCAGCTGTTAATCCCCACTAAGGGAAATAGTGTGTTCGAATTTGACCGAGCTGCCATCCATTTGAGGAAAAAAGTTTTTCTAAAAGAAATTTCAAATTCTAAAGTAAGATGTTGAGAAGACTGCAGGCAGTGAGTCATTGTTAAAACCCCACACTCCCCAACGCCTGCTCTGGGGACATCTCTGCTTCCCCACTTTTCATTTCTCTCTCCTGCCTCTCTTGCTGCACAGACACACCTCTCTAGCGCACTGTGGTCATGTGACTGCTGCCTGTCTGCTGCCCTGGAAGAGTGAGTGGTCTCTCCATCTCCTGTTACTCCCTTACTTTCAGCACTGGGCACACTGATAGCATATGTTCTCACCTTTATTTTACATATATTTGCATATTTTATGTATATATCATATTACAGTTATATATTGTGTATATATCAAAGACTAAGTGATGTGTATGTTAGCAATTGGAAGTGTAGGTGGTTTTTCAAGGGATAGGTATGTTTTATATCATGTATATAATAACATTAAGCCAGTATTGTAGTCTACTATGCACAGATACTTTATATAAACTAAAACAATCAATGAAAATCCAGCTGGGAGAGGTTTTTGTCCATTCGTACCTTAAATGTTTAATTTTTTGTTTGTTTGTTTTGTTTTGTTTTTGATTTTTTGAGACAGGGTTTCTCTGTAGCTTTGGTGCCTGTCCCGGAACTAGCTTTTGTAGACCAGGCTGGCCTTGAACTCCCAGAGATCCTTCTGCCTCTGCCTCCCCCTCCCGAGTGCTGGGATTAAAGATGTGTGCCACCACCACCCGGCTTTTTTTTTTTTAAAAAAATTCTAAGCCGGGCGGTGGTGGTGCACGCCTTTAATCCCAGCACTCGGGAGGCAGAGGCAGGCGGATCTCTGTGAGTTCGAGACCAGCCTGGTCTACAAGAGCTAGTTCCAGGACAGGCTCCAAAACCACAGAGAAACCTTGTCTCGAAAAAAAAACCAAAAAAAAAAAAAATTCTATTTATTATGTACATAGGTTTCTTCCTTCATGTATCCTGCAGTACAGAAGAGGACACCAGGTCTTATTACAGATGGTTGTGAGCCACCATGTGGTTGCTGGGAATTGAACTCAGGACCTCTGGAGAGCAGCCAGTGCTCTATTCCTCTGAGCCATCTCTCCAGCCACCAAATGTTTAATTCTTAAGTTTCAGTACTAAAAGGAATCACATTTTAATTTTGAAATTAAGTTTAGGTCAACACTTTCTTTTTTTAGGAAGTTGGCAACAATGGAGGCCAAGGCAGTGCATTCTGGGTGCTTATTTCCAACTGGGTCTGATTTCCTTTGATACTTTGTTTAGGACTTTGCACACCAGACCTCTGTCCTGCTCTCTCTCGCTCTCTCCTTTGTTTCTCGCACATTGTAGACTTGTTGACTGCCCGCATTTCCTCTTCTCACTAGAACTCAAGCTCGGCAGGAACAGAAGTTTGGCCTATTTGGTCACTGCTGTTTTCCCATAGTGCTAGTGCTGTGTTGTACCCCACAACTTTGACTTGGTGAGTGGAATGTCAAGAAGTATTTTTAAATGTCTGGAGTTTAAATGCTTGGCCTCCTGCTGTATACAAGGCATTGGGACAGAAACCTTAATAGTTTCCATCAGCTAGGGCGCTCTTGGCTAGGTCCTAAGGACAGAAGGGAGGACAAGGAAATGGGGACCAGGGAAGAACTTCCTGAAGAAGGGATTCACAGGGACGGAGCTAGTCCAGTGATGGCAGCAGACATGGAAGGAGTGATCTGGGAGCCTGGTGGTGAGTGGGCAAATAGACCCTTCTCAGACACACTTATCGAATTAGTTAGACACTCTGCAGACCGTCAGCCGACTGCTCCCCTACAGGGGTGCAGGGGACAGCAGCTTTCTTTGTTAAAATATGCAGGAGATAGAATCTGCTGCACAAACTACCCTTTCCCTTGTGAAGGGCGAGGTTTTCAGAAAGTTTACCCAGAGCCAGTGTGCAGCTCTCATCGAGACTCCTTTCTGTAAAGCACAGGTTTGTTGAAGAGGACCGCATTCCATACAGAAATGCTTTTCAGCTTTTTCCAGAAGAGATGAAAGTCTATGGTCGCGATAAAGGCATCTTTGCTATCGAGGTAAGTTGTTCCTTTGTACAGTTGTTTCTACGGTCTCTGGTGCAATATTTGATTCTGTGATTTTCTAACATGTCCAAAATCTAGTTGCAGTAGATTTTCATGAAGAGTAGATTAGATGTACTCTTTTTTAAAATGTGTTCACGTGACTGCTCTGAAGAAGATGTGGGTCTGTCTGTCACTGTTCACATGGCTGCGCAGGAGGAAGAAAGTCGTCGCTTGTGCCTGGCAGCGCTGGTTCAAGTCTTCTCCTTATGTTAGTTTACCTGCTGGCCTTGAATTCACCATCTCTCAGCCTCGACCTGCTGAAATAAATTATAGGCATGCACCACAGCCCTGGCCTCCTTTATCTCTTTCTAGACTGACTGCATTGGACATGTTTCTGTCCTTCAACTGTTGTAATATGGAGCAGCGGGGCTGCGTCCCCGGCACCCAGCCGCCCGCATGGCTAGCTTATGCCCCGAAATAATTACATGGAAACTGTATTTTTTTAATCACTGTCTGGCCCATTAGTTTTAGTCTCTTATTGGCTAGCTCTTACATATTGATCTAACCCATTTTTAATATTTTGTGTAGCACAACAAGCTGGCTTACCAGGGAAGATCTTAACCTGCGTCTGTCTGGAGTGGGAGAATCATGGCGACTCCTCACTCGGCTTTTTTTTTCCAGCTTTTTCTCTGTTTACTCCACCCACCTAAGGGCTGGCCTATAAATGGGCCAAGGCAGTTTTTTTATTAAATGAAAGTAACTCCTCCATCATTCAACTGTGCATCTCTATTACTATTAGAGTACTCAAAGGGTACATCCCATTCTTCTTCATTAGATGTTTATAAGTATGCTAAGTATTAATATGAAATGCTTTCTTCCATTTTCCACAGAAGGAATTACTGTGCTAGGCTTTTGTGGCCTCTGTGGCCATGGCACTGTTTGCAGTGTAAGAGACTTGTGTAGAAGGCGTGCCAGTGGTTTCTGATTCTAGTAATGCTTGTGGCACCTTAATAAAGACAGCGCAGTGTATATCACAGTGATGTGAAGGCTGAAGCATTGTACCTTTTCCACAGCCTTATATAACAGGCAGATCATGAGGCCTGGGTCTAGGCTGCATCTCCCATGTTAGATGTCTTCTGTGCCATGACGGTTTGTCAGTCTTTGGTGAAAATAACAGCTAGACAGCACTGGACAATAGTGTCCCAGACCCCCAATAACTTGGGTCTTAAAAAATTGACCAAGTGAACAGGACACTGAGAAGTACTTATTTATTATTTAAAAAAAAAAAAAAAAAAAAAGCGAAACAACAGCCACAGAAACTTTCCAGAACTTCCAATAAAAATAGTGAGTCTGAAGCGTTTTTTTTTTTTTTTTTTTTTTTTTTTTTTTTACCTGAAGTTGCTCCTACCTGTCACCCACTTAGTCCCAGCTGTGGGATGGTGCTGCCCAGGTGTGACTGTTACCATCAGCTTCATTGTTGGAGAGAAGCAGAGGCCAGGTGAGACAGAAAGTCCCACAGGGAATGAGACTGACTGCTGATGGACAACGCAGAAGAGCCTTAGTTATTATGGGTACAGCACAGATTCTGAGCAATGTCTCTCCTGATGTCACCACAGGTGGAGAGATTGGCATCAGTCAGAAGTTGATGTCTTATACCAAAGTTGAGAAACAGAGTCACATGTGTCTGTCTGTCTATTATCCATCTACTATTCATCCATCTATTTTTGTTAGTTTCTTTATTGTTCAATCTTTCAAAAGTAGGTAGTGTCCCTTTCTTCAGAAATAGAATTTGAGGGGCTAGAGAGATAGCTCAGTGGTTAAGAACACTGGCTGTTCTTCCAACGGCCCAGGTTCAATTCCCAGCACCCACATGGCAGCTCACAAATGTCTGTTACTTCAGTTCCAGGGGATCTGATATCCTCACACCAATGCACATAAAGTAAAGTTAAGTAACGTGACCGTTCCTGGTAGTGATTGCATTTGTTAGTTATACAGTGCAACCGCAGACGGTCACATACATCAAAACAGTTGGCTCTTGCCGACAGAGTCTGTATAGTTATCAGATTTTCTGTGCGATGGCTCCATACATAAATATTTTAAAAAACTTTTTAGGGATTTTCAAGACAGGGTTTCTCTGTGTTACAGTCCTGACTGTCCTGGAACTTGCTTTATAGACTAGGCTGATTTTGAGCTCACAGAGATCTGTCTGTGCCTCCCAAGTGCCAGGATTAAAGGTATACACCACAAAAAAATAAATAAATTCAATAAATAAATAATAAAGTTAAAATTTTTAAAAAGAAAAGAAATAGAATTTGAGGCATGAGAAATAAAAAAGATTCGCGTAGCATGTATTCTAATTGATCTTAATAATAAAATCCAAAGTCAGATATTAAGGGGTGAAAGCCGAAAGATCAGAGAAGCAGAACAGCCGGCCACTAGTTCTTACCTCTACAAAATCCTCAGAACCAAGATCCTGTCTCTACAAATTCTCAGACTGAATGCCATGAGCTCCTGATTTATATTCTTCTCTCCCAGTCAGCCATATCCCTTCATCTCTCCATCTCCCTAGTGCTAGGATTAAAGGTGTGTGATTCCCAAGTGCTGGGATTAAAAAGGTGTGAGCCGCCACCTCCTGGCTCTGTTTTTCTTTAAAACTGGGTCAGTTTAGTGTAGCCCAGGGTGGCCTTGAACTCACAGAGATCCACCTGCCTCTGCCTCCTGAGTGCTGGGATTAAAGGTGTATACCACCAGTCCCTGGGCTCTATGGCTAAGTAGTAACTAGCTCTGCACTCTGATCTTCAGGCAAGTTTTATTTATTAGATTATAAACAAAATATCGCTACAGATTAGAACCAAATAATCTAAGAATTTTTTTTCTCCTTGGTTGGTTAATTCTCTTAGAAAATATTTTACCTTTTTTTCTGTCACAAGTAAGTAGATTATCTAAATAATTCATAATTTGATAGTACATGATGGGGAACACCTTTTCATCATGTTTATTATCAAAGGATTAGTGAGGGAGAAAGTCAGTATGATGCAGACTATGCAAGTGGTGTAACTTTTCAGAAATGCATTTCTGTTTGAGGACACTGTAATACAAAAGTCATCAGCATTGATATCATACATACAGAATTTGGAAAATGCTCCAGTATTCACCTTGTCTCTGAAATTAATTAGAGGAACTGATTGCAGTCCAGTGCCAAATCAGGGTCTAACAGGACCAGTGTGCCCACAGGTGTAACAGAACCATAGTGTACCCATAGGTGTAACAGAACCATAGTGTACCCATAGGTGTAACAGGACCATAGTGTGCCCACAGGTGTAACAGAACCATAGTGTACCCACAGGTGTAACAGGACCATAGTGTGCCCACAGGTGTAACAGAACCATAGTGTACCCATAGGTGTAACAGGACCATAGTGTGCCCACAGGTGTAACAGGACCATAGTGTACCCATAGGTGTAACAGGACCATAGTGTGCCCACAGGTGTAACAGAACCATAGTGTACCCATAGGTGTAACAGGACCATAGTGTACCCATAGGTGTAGCAGAACCATAGTGTACCCATAGGTGTAACAGGACCATAGTGTGCCACAGGTGTAACAGGACCATAGTGTAGGCATAGGTGTAACAGGACCAGTGTGCCCACAGGTGTAACAGAACCATAGTGTGCCCACAGGTGTAACAGGACCATAGTGTACCCATAGGTGTAACAGGACCGTGCCCACAGGTGTAACAGAACCATAGTGTACCCATAGGTGTAACAGGACCATAGTGTACCCATAGGTGTAACAGGACCATAGTGTACCCATAGGTGTAACAGGACCATAGTGTGCCCACAGGTGTAACAGAACCATAGTGTGCCCATAGGTGTAACAGGACCATAGTGTGCCCATAGGTGTAACAGGACCATAGTGTGCCCACAGGTGTAACAGAACCATAGTGTACCCATAGGTGTAACAGAACCATAGTGTACCCATAGGTGTAACAGGACCATAGTGTGCCCACAGGTGTAACAGGACCATAGTGTAGGCATAGGTGTAATAGGACCATAGTGTAGGCATAGGTGTAACAGGACCATAGTGTGCCCACAGATGTAATAGGACCATAGTGTGCCCACAGATGTAATAGGACCATAGTGTGCCCATGGGTGTAATAGGACCATAGTGTGCCCATGGGTGTAATAGGACCATAGTGTGCCCATGGGTGTAATAGGATCATAGTGTGCCCATGGGTGTAATAGGATCATAGTGTGCCCATGGGTGTAATAGGACCATAGTGTAGGCATAGGTGTAATAGGATCATAGTGTGCCCATGGGTGTAATAGGATCATAGTGTGCCCATGGGTGTGACAGGACCATAGTGTAGGCATAGGTGTAATAGGATCATAGTGTGCCCATGGGTGTAATAGGATCATAGTGTGCCCATGGGTGTAATAGGATCATAGTGTGCCCATGGGTGTAATAGGACCATAGTGTAGGCATAGGTGTAATAGGATCATAGTGTGCCCATGGGTGTAATAGGATCATAGTGTGCCCATGGGTGTAATAGGACCATAGTGTAGGCATAGGTGTAATAGGATCATAGTGTGCCCATGGGTGTAATAGGATCATAGTGTGCCCATGGGTGTAATAGGACCATAGTGTAGGCATAGGTGTAATAGGATCATAGTGTGCCCATGGGTGTGACAGGACCATAGTGTAGGCATAGGTGTAATAGGACCATAGAGGAAAAACCCTCTTATTCAGGGTTTTAGTTATCTGTGGTCAGCCACAGTACAAAAATGTTACATGAAAATTTTAGGAATTAACTGAAAAAGTTTTGAGTAATGTAATGGAACAGCCTGTGTTTGAGTTTTGAGTGGTGCGATGTCTTTCCTCTGTACTGCTGCCAGGATGTCAGTCATCCTTTTGTGCAGCCTGTCAGCGCCCGGCTTGTTAATCTCTCCACTCGTCACTTTGCAGCCATTTGGTTATCAGACTGACTTTTCCAGGATCAGTACCAGTCACAGCACTTAGATTCTGTAAACACTGACTTACTTAACAATGATGTAAGATACAGGAGCGGTGATGTCACCAATTCGGGTGTGCCCAGGAGCAACCATAGTGTTACCTTTACAAGGAAAGGTCAAAATCAGGATGGTATTCCGAGAGTGCAACCCCATTACATCACTAAAGTTGATTTATTATTTGAATCAGGCATGGGGGTGGAGTATGTGCATGTGTGTGCTGGTGTGTGAGGAGCCCAGATACTTAGGATCCCTCTGGTGCTGCAAGTACAGGTGAATATGAACTATCTACATGGGTGCTGGGAACCCAACTCAGGTCCCTGAAATAACCGCACGTGCTCTTAACCACTGCGCCATCTTCAGCCCCTGCCACTTGTTACTGTATGTTGCTGTTTGTTCTGCTCTATTATTGGTTGCTGATGTCTTACTGTGCTAACTTTTTTAATTAAACCATATCACAGGTGTATGTATGTATGTGTAAGGAAGGAGGTGATACATATAGGGTTGGGTACTACCTAGGAGGTTTCAGGTATCTCTTAAGGATTTTGGAATATATGCCGGGGATTGTTGTAGTTTACAATGAGAAAAGAGAAAGTCGTTGATGAAGGTCAGCTCAGGTGCTTTGAAAATGATCATTTGGATAGCAAAGAGCATATCAAGAATATTAAGAGCATTCCCTGGCAAACCAATAGAGGTTGTGTAGTTTATAAAGTGGCTCTCTGTTACTTCTTTAATGTGTGTGTTCATGCATGTGTGTGAGTGTGCAGATGAGTGCCTGCACGTGTGCATGTGTGCAGACATCTTGCTGCTGTCTTCTCCTAACAAACACTGTTAAGTCCGGAGCCGTGGGGAGGAGTTCATGTTGTGTTGCACAATTTCTTTTCTAGAAAAATTATTCCAGAAAAGAAAGTCAGTGTTGGTTAGTGAAATTACAACTTAAAAATTGTTCAAAATAAAGGCAGATGGCGATGCACACCTTTAATCCCAGCACTCAGGAGGCAAAGGCAGAGAGGCAGGCAGATTGCTGAGTTCGAGGCTTGGTCTACAGAGCAAGTTCCAGGGCAGCCAAGGCTACACAGAGAAACTGTCTCAACAACAACAACAACAAAACCCAACCCAAACCAAAAACAATTGTTCAAAATAAGATGCTTATTTATATATCCCCTTAACCAAATCTTCTTTACTATTTACTAATAAGGTTTTTGGCCTCCATTTAAACAAATTAATTATTTAAATTGCACATATGTATCTGTGAGTGTGTGCACATGAGTGCAAGTTGGCCTCCGTTTTTTAAGTAGGTTCACTTTGAACGGCTTTTACTAATACGAGCTAACTTTGTTAGCAGTAACAGTAGCATGAAAGTACACTGGGGCTGTAAAAGTCACCCGGGCTATGGAGACTGCATAGCAGGTCGAGGAGCCTTTTCCAAGCCTGACACCTGGGTTCAACCCCAGCCCCACATGATAAAAAGAGATAAACAATTCCCCCATGTTGTCCTCTGACCTACACACTAAATAAATAAATGAAAAAACCTAATCATACTTATGATCTAGAATGTTATATTCAAATAAAAATCCTTTAATGGCTTATTTCCATTTTTACAGTTGTAGCCACTTTTTAAAAAAGATTTATTTAAATTTGTCAAGGTTCTTGAAGACACCTTATCTGTGAAGAATTGAGCTTGGTACACTTTTGTGAGGTACTAATTTGGAAGCATTGAACCAGATTAAAGTGTACGACTAGAAAGACAATTGAATTAAGCAGGCCACATCATGTGACTGACATCTCAGGTTATTAAATACTGATTGTCTGCATCTTGAGTTGGGAGTCGGCCATGGTGAGATTTGTCTACACATTACATCCCTCAGGTCCAGTGTCTGATCTTGAAGTTCTAACTAAAGCTGTAAAGAACAGTCCCTAGAACCTTGGCGAGCAGGAAGCATGTTCAGAGGGGCCGATCTGAGGGCTGCCGTCTTTAGTTGTGGCCTTCCATTATGCTAAGAAAGACTGAGTGTGTGCCACATGCATGTGTGCCTGTGATGGTGAGCCAGGAAACACTGTGTGTGTGCCACATGCGTGTGTGCCTGTGATGGTGAGCCAGGAAACACTGTGTGTGTGCCACATGCGTGTGCGCCTGTGATGGTGAGCCCAGGAAAGACTGTGTGTGTGTCACATGCGTGTGCGTCTGTGATGGTGAGCCAGGAAACACTGTGTGTGTTCCACATGCATGTGCGCCTATGATGGTGAGTCCAGGAAAGACTAAGTGTGTTCCACATGCGTGTGCGCCTGAGATGGTGAGCCAGGAAACACTGTGTGTGTGCCACATGCGTGTGCGCCTGAGATGGTGAGCCAGGAAACACTGTGTGTGTGCCACATGCATATGTGCCTGAGATGGTGAGCCCAGGAAAGACTGAGTGTGTCCCACATGTGTGTGCGCCTGTGATGGTGAACCCAGGAAACACTGTGTGTGTGCCACATGCGTGTGTGCCTGTGATGGTGAGCCCAGGAAAGACTGAGTGTGTTCCACATGCGTGTGTGCCACATGCATGTGCGCCTGTGATGGTGAACCCAGGAAACACTGTGTGTGCCACATGCATGTGCGCCTGTGATGGAAGCAGAGTGTGGCTGCAGCTCCAAGTAGGAGAAAACGAAAGGAAATAATAGTGGAAATCCTTGTAATGGGGGAGAGGGGGAGCAGTGTCAGAACAGGAGGCAGACATAGGGTACCAAGGTAAAGGGAGCCTCAGTCTGCTTGCTGAAGCTAACAGAGATGGTACTTAGGAACAAAGGGCTGTGATAGAGGACAGGCTGGTGGTTCAAATGGCCCGAGGCCAGGCCTTCTAGCTAGAGCAACCCCTAGAGTTGTCTTCTTCCTGATAAGGTAAGGGTGTTTCCTGGCTTGAACAGGGATGAGGTCATTGGTGAGAAGGACAGAGGACGCCTCTTTTCCAGCAAGCAATCTAGGCCTCAGCCAACGCGTCAGAATGTGGTAGAATACCCAAACCTGAATGACAGCAGGGAGGAAACACCATCCTTGGAGAATAAACATCCAAGATCTTAGTCTTGGAATCAGCCTGAACTCAGAGTTGGTATTTTATCTTTATGTATGTGTGTATCATGTGTGGCATATTCACAAAAGTATACAAATGTCTGCATCTGAGTATGTGATGTGTGTGCATGTGTGTGTAGGTGCCTACACCCATGTACACTTATGCAGAGACCAGAAGAGGATATCAAGTGTCTTCCACTATTGCTGTTTGCCTAATTACATTGAGACAGGGTCTCTCACTGAACCTGAAGCTTGCTGTTTTGGCTAGGCCAGCTGGTCAGCCAGCTTCTGGGAGCCACTTGTCCCCACCCACCAATGATGGGGACATTATAGCTCATGCAGCCATGCCTAGATCTCACCTGGGTGCTGAGGAGTTAAACTCAGACCCTTGTGTCTGTACAACACATGCTCCTTTCCCCTGAGCCATCTCTCCAGCTCTGGTTTCTATGTCTTCAGTGGCATCCCACATACTCTGAGCAAAGCCTGGGCTCTCTAGGCTTCCTTTCAGAGTAGTAGAAAGGTATCTGAAGTCATCACACAATAGGAGGCTTGCTTTAAAAAGAATTTGATTTGAAGCCGCACGTGGTGGTGCACACCTTTAACCCCATCATTCTCAGTGCAGAGCCAGGTAGATAGCTCTGAGTTCAAGGCCAGCCTGGTCTACAGAGTGAGTCCCAGGACAGCCAGAGATACACAGAGAAACCCTGTCTTGAAAAACCAAAATGGCATTAATAGTAACAATAATGATTTGCATCTTTAAATTTAGACTTAGTGACTGAAAAGTTGTTTATGACAGCCATGTAAGCCTGGTTGAAGCATCCTGCTAAGAAGGCCGGAGCTCTGTCCTCTTGTTCTAGTGCATGTCTCTATGTCCTGGAAGACCAGTGTGACTAGCTTGTCGCCTTTGTAGTCCTTCTCTGCTTAGCCTTGGCTTATAAAATCGCTCCCTTCTTCAGCCCTGGCTTGTTTGCTTTCCCAACTCTCCCTCCCCACCGTTCCTTCCATGGCCAGTGTGTCCTGCAGGCACCTCCTTCCTGTTAAGGTTACATGATTCCCCACAGCCGCCGCTCATCAAATACTCTCCTTTTGCTTAGGCAAGGCTGTGTGTCTGTTCTGCTGTGCCTGAAAGTCTTCTGTCAGTCAGTTCCCCAGCCAAATCTCAGCCAGGACAGACACCAGCATCTTTTCCCTGGGCGAATGGGAATCTGCAACTGGAGGGGAATTGGGTGATCGATCACGCAGGCCTACTTTACACGGTTCAAAAGTGGAAACTGACCTAAGAGTCCTTCAGTCGGTGAGGATTTTCTGTGAAGTGCAAGTATGTGACAGGCGTCCACACATCAGCTTCCTTCAGGCCCCGAGAAGGGAGCTCCCTCCCTGATGGGGGAAGGGAATGATAAAGCTCTGGTGGGGATGGCATTAGTTTTCAACATAGGTTCCTGCTAGCCTCTGACTGTGCCCATTCCTATGGGTCTCACAGCAGGGTCTAGATGTCTGTGCACATCCCGCTTCTTTAGTACTTTCATCTTGGTTACAGAGGGCACTGCATCTTGAGCTGGGTTTATGTGTTTGAGATCAGTGTCAAAACAGCTCTTTTCTTTTATTATTATTATTATTTATTAAAGATTTCTGTCTCCTCCCTGGCACCGCCTCCCATTTCCCTCCCCCTCCCCCAATCAACTCCCCCCCTCTCTCATCAGGGTTCCCTGCCCTGTGGGAAGTCCAAGGACCTCCCACTTCCTTCCAGGTCTAGTAAGGTGAGCATCCAAACAGCCTAGGCTCCCACAAAGCCAGTACGTGCAGTAGGATCAAAACCCAGTGCCATTGTTCTTGACTTCTCAGCAGTCATCATTGTCTGCTATGTTCAGCAAGTCTGGTTTTATCCCATGCTTTTTCAGACCCAGTCCAGCTGGCCTTGGTGAGTTCCCGATAGAACATCCCCATTGTCTCAGTGTGTGGGTGCACCCCTCGCGGTCCTGAGTTCCTCGCTCGTGCTCTCTCTCCTTCTGCTCCTGATTTGGACCTTGGGATTTCAATCCGGTGCTCCAATGTTGGACTCTGTCTCTGTCTCCCTTCCTCGCCTGATGAAGGTTAATATCCAGGAGGATGACTATATGTTTTTCTTTGGGTTCACCTTCTTATTTAGCTTCTCTAGGATCACGAATTATAGGCTCAATGTCCTTTATTTATGGTTAGAAACCAAATATAAGTGAGTACATCCCATGTTCCTCTTTTTGGGTCTGGCTTACCTCACTCAGGATAGTGTTTTCTATTTCTGTCCATTTGCATGCAAAATTCAAGAAGTCATTGTTTTTTACTGCTGAGTAGTACTCCATTACCTGTTTGATTGTTTTTTCTTGGTTTCCCAGGCCACTTTTTAGACTTCTTGGTACTTATTAGAGCATAGAAATGCTACAGACTCTGGCATGTTGACCTTTCATTCTGTAGATTTATTGAATTCATTGTCAGATCTAATTATTGGTTGGGTATTTAGGGTTTTCTATATTTCATGTACAAAGATAGTTTTTTCCCTTCATTCTATTGGTGCATCTTGTCACATGAACTGATGTGTGTGTGCTGAGCTATCTTCATCTCCAGGATAAATCACATTTGATTGTGCTATATGACTAGTGTGCTCTTGGATTCAGTGTGCTAGTGTTTTGTTGGGAATTCTGCATCTCTGCTCATGAGTGACATTGACCTCTAATTTTCGTTTTATTCCACTGGAGTTGTCTGGTTTTGTGCCAGGTAATGCTGTTCTTTCTCATTGAATTTTACCCCTTTTAATTTTTTGGTAATAGTTTGAGGAAAATTAAACTTAGTTCTTTAAAAGTCTGGTAAAATTCAGCCATGAAAATTTCCAGTCCAGGACTTGTCCTTCTTAGAAGAATTTTCTTACCAATTCAATTTTGATGTTCCCTTGTCTTTAGGTTGTCTGTGGCCTAAGCTACAGTCTTGGTAGGTCATTCCTTCTAGTTCTTCCGATCTGTTGACAAAGTACTTCTTCACAAGAGTCCCCAGTGCAATGGTTCTCAACATGTGGGTTGTGACCCCTTTGGGGGTCAAATGACACACAGGAGTTGCCTAAGACCATTGGAAAACACAGATATTTACACTACGATTTATAACAGTAGCAAAATTACAGCTATGAAGTAGCAACAAAAGTAATTTTGTGGTTGGGGAGTCACAATATGAGGAAGCTTATTAAAGGGCCGTAGCCTTGGGGAGGTTGAGTTTCTTGGGGCTGTTCATGAGAGTTTTTAATGCGACTTGTGTTTCTTTGGTGTCAGCTGTAATGTCTTCTTTTGTGTCCTGTTTTGTTTGTGGCTTCCCTCTATTTCTTAGTCTAACTAAATGTCTGTTGAAAAGACTTTAAAATCTCTTTTTTAGAAAGATTACCCCCTGCCCTATTTGGGGGTGTGTGGATGGTGTTAAGAACAATGGTATTTGCCTGTAACCCCAGAATTTGGGAGACTGAGGCAGGAAGATTCAGAGTCTGAGGTCACCAGCCCAGGCTCAGTCTCAGAACCAGAGCAAATCAATAATAATCCCTTTTTGTTCACTGGTTTCCTTTTTCCCTCCTGGTGCTGAAAATCCAACACAAAGCTTCCTTTAGCTCTGGGGCTTCCCGGTGATTAGTGTTGCAGCGTTCACTGGCCTCGAGTGTTTGCTTTCCCCACAGGCCTGCCCTGCGCTGAAGGCTTGGCAGGACCTTCGAGCAGATGTCTGCTTTGGTTGTTGATTTGGCTTTGCTGTTTAAGGCTGCAATTTTATTTTGATAGTACTAGGGTTAAACCTTGAACCTCACGCCTGTCAGACAAACGCCTTACCCCAAGCTTCTGGTGTTCGGTTGTCTTCAGAAGATTCATCACACTGTGTCCTAGGCAGGCCTTGAACTCAGAGCATTCCTCCTGCCTTATCTTCTCTAGTGCAAGCAGCAGCGTTAGTGCCCGCTTCCTTGTGTAGATCCCCTGAGCTTCCTCCCCATGCAGCTTTACTCTGGAATCTGCCTGGGAACTACATCTATTTTACCTCTGGAAATCTGTTCCTGACTCCCTCCTCCACCAGACCATAGGACCGTCACACCTCAGTTCCTTACAGTGCAGTTGACAACTGCTTGGGCTGGAAGCAGGTTCCTTGGAGTCTTTGCTCAGGGTGACCTGTTGTCCCATCCCTGAAAACTCCTTTGCATGTTCTTTTCACTTCTCTGTTGTTTATGATGAAAGGTCATTTCCAGAGTGATTAATCTCCGGGCAGACACAAGAGTGTTCCAGTATTGAGCTTTACACACACAGAACGGAGTTCAGATGCCGAGCATTTCTTCCCTGGACACCTACAGGCGTCAGTGCTGCTGAGCGTGTTTTCCCTGAACATCTGCAGGCATCTCAGTGCTTGCTCAGTCTTAGGTTTTAGAACCCCAATTGTCATCTCTGTCATCTTTTCATAATCAAGACACGCCCCTGCAGAAGTTTAGCTGAGCAGTAGAGCACTTACCTAAAACACGTTTCCTATGGGTGGGGTGTGGTTTTGGAGGCCATGGTCTTGGTTACGTAGAAGGCTTGTTTGATAATCTCTTCTGTCAACTATGTTTTCTTTCTTAGTATTTTTAGTTGATCCATTTATGAAGTCTATATTGCTGCCTTACTATTGGTACTGCAGATGGAATAATCCATCTTGATGCCTTACTGTTAGTACTCCAGATGGAATAATCCAGTGTGACTGACACACCCATCACTTTATGTCCCTTCTGCTTTGTGTCCAGGGCCCTGTGTATGTCAGGCAAGCACTCTGCCACTGAGCTATATCCTCAGCCTTTGAAGTTTTCACTTTGGTGCAGACTCTTGCTCAGTTGCCCAGGTTGGACTTGAATTTGTGACCCTCCTGGTACAGCTCCCCATGAGATCACAGGCATGTGCCACCACATGGTTTATCTACATCAGTCCTACAATGATACCTTTGAAATTTGCTTTCAGTTATTTTAAAACACTTACGACATTATTGTTGACTGCAATTTCTTGCTGTGTAATAAATTGCCAGATTTATTCCTTCTGTCCACCTGAAACTTTTTACCCTGTGACCAACAGCTGCCCATGTCCCTCCATCACCCAGTGCCTGGCTTCTGGTGACCATCATACTATTCCCAACTTTTGTGATTTTAGCTTCTTAAAAATCCCACATGCAAGTGAGATATTTGCTTTTCTGTGCCAAATTGCTCTGGGCTCATCCATATCATCACAGATAGTGGAGTTTTCTTCTCTCTTAGACCTGAGTAGTGTCTGTTTGATAGTCTGCCATTGTGGGGAAGTCAGTGACAGATACTTGAAGCAACTCTTCATGTTCCAAATCTGCAATCGGGAGGTGAGGGAATTAAACACATGCCTGCTGTTTGCTGGTACTCAACTGGATTTCTCAGCTTTTACACAGTTCAGGACTCTTTGTCTAGGGAATGGTACTGCCCACTGTGAACTGGGTCCTCCCACATCAACTCAATTTGGACGGTCTCTCATAGACACCCTCACAGGCCAAGCCAATGCAAATAACCCCACTATGAAGCATAAATTCTTCATGACTTAGGACCATATTTGCTGGTTCAGTCCACAAGAACTGTATGCGTGGAAGAGCTTAGTCTGTGTGGTTGAGCAAATGATAAGAGAGCAATATGAAACAAAATACATTTAAACACTTTGCTTTGGGGAGAGTTCAAATTGATTTGCTGAAGTTTTTATTTTTCCACCCAAACCCGAAATTTCTAGACTGTTTCTGACATAATTTTGTGTAATACATCAGAAGTCCATTAAAGAGTAATATTTTGTTCTTTATTTTTTAAAATGGGCTGGGGAGATGGCTCAGTGGTCAAAAACACTGGCTGCTCTTCCAGAGGACCTGGGTTCAATTCCCATCACCCACATGACAACTCACAACTGACTGTAACTCCAGTTCCAGGGTATCCAACACTCACACAAACATGCAGGCAAAACACCAGCGCACATGAAGTAAAAATAAACAAGAATTCTAGTAGGTCTGTGTAGTAAATTCCTGAGGTGTATCACTTCTGTTTATAAGCTAGGGCATTTAACAGTAAGAATCATGGGCGTGTCAGTATCAGTTGTGAGAGAAATCACTTTGTTAGCTCTGTGATCCTCACTAGACCTCACCAGTCCTCGACAGTCCTTCCTCAAGCCAGCAGTGCTCAGAAAGGGTGTCTATGAGGGGACATTTATATTGCTTTTAGGAGAGCCATACTTATGCCAAGTGAAACTGGTGATTTCATGTGGATTACCTGTGATTTCGTTTGATCCTGTGCTACTACACCCCAGTGCCCAGTGTGTTCAGCCCACGGTTCTCCTCCCTGCACTACCCAGGAAGAGAGTAGGGACTTGCTTTGCTCTTGCTATTGACAGGTGTAAATCTGCTGAGAAAAAAAAAAAATAGCCTCTCAGCTCTTCCAGCATCGGTTCCAAGTGGGGATTATCTGTGCCACCGGACACGAGTCCTTAATCTCCTTTAGTAAGAGGCTGTGACACTGGAGCACTACAGTCAGCACAACCCACAAGTTTGTTCCCAGCTCTGATCCTGGGGCCGGAACAAGTCCCCATCTCTGTAGGTGGCAAGGCCTCCCTGGTTGTCAGTTCCTAATTGCATCTGTTTGCAGGACTTAGATTTGACTGCAAATGTTTGTGAGAAAGTCACCCCCGGGGGGTTGGAGAGATGGCTCAGTGGTTAAGAGCATTGCCTGCTCTTCCAAAGGTCCTGAGTTCAATTCCCAGCAACCACATGGTGGCTCACAACCATCTGTAATAAGATCTGGTGCCCTCTTCTGGCCTTCGGCATACACATAGATAGACCATTGTATACATAATAAATAATAAATAAATATAAAAAAAAAAGAAAGAAAGTCACCCCCGGGGACCAAGGCTGTATCCTCCATTCACGCACTGCATTCACCACACGACACAATGAGCGTAAGAAGTACCCTTTGTTACTACACAGTAAACGTGTAACCATTAAGATAATTCTAACAGCCTGGTCTACAAGAGCTAGTTCCAGAACAGGAACCAAAAGCTACGGAGAAACCCTGTCTCGAAAAATTAAAAAAAAAAAAACAACGATAATTCTAGCAGTCTGAAATAGCCTGGCAAGCTCTTTTATGAATCATAATATATGTGAAATTCATTTTATCCTTTCTACATAAAGAATACATGCTATGGTGTTTATGTATGTGTTTGTATGTGTGTGTGCTTGTGTGTGTGTGTGATAATTTTATTCCTTGTCAGTTCTCTTGGGACGAAATTTTGTGATAACTTTGGATGCACAGGTGAATCTAGTGCTAGCTAGCTCCTTTCTAGCTGGATTTCAGCTCCACAGCAGCCAGGGCAGGGTGCGGCCAGAGGAGGAAGTCGGCTCTGATGGGATATTGTAATGTGCTTTATCACAGGAGCCCTGTTGTGTAACAGAAACTCCAGCTTGTCCTCGCCTGTCCTAAAGCATTGCTTCATGAAGGGAAATCAACTCACCGGAATATTTGTGAAATTCAATTAAAATGCTTTCCCAAGCACTCTGTTTTTAAATGCATGCTGGAACAATTTATTATAGCCTTGTGGTCTTTTACAAAACATACTAATTGGGTGATTCCCTCGGTTGTAATTAATGGATCGGTGTTACTCTAGAAGCCTTGTGTCACATCTGTATCAGGTGGAGTGGTGGCCTACACCAGCCTTGGCTTTTCAAGAGCAGGGGAAGGTCTGGCTGCTGTGGACCAGGGTTTGTCTAACAGACAGGCGGCTCTCCTTCACTGTGTGCCTTGCCTGTGTTCACAGAAGTGCGTTCACTCCACTACAGGGTGTTGAAACTTTTCAGTGGAAATGGCTTTCACTAACAAAGGAGCATTTTCTTCCCCTCCCATGTCTTTGCTTTCCCCACTAAGTCTTGGCCTCTTCAGCAGCTGCGCCTCCTCCAGAAGTGACAAAGGTGTGATTGTACTCAGAGATGGTCACGAAGATAATGGCACCTGAGTTTGTGTCGCCTCCTGGGGACTGGTTTTCTTATGGGTTTGGCTCTATTTTTGTTATTTCAGGAGGTTTAGCCTGCCTTAAGAATTCCAAGAGCAACCACCCCACTGAAAAAGGCTTTAAACCCCTTTCTGGCTCTCCTAATGGGAGCTGTGTCTTTCCATTAGCTGTTCTTCTAGTTCTTTGGGGCTCTCAGCCCAGGGACAGTCAGTAGGAATGCAGTGGGACCCCAAGAGTGGCAAGTGGGTTGTTTCTTACAGGCATCTGACTCCGGGCAGTCTGCCGAGCCGACAGTATGCACTTTAGCTTCGTTTCTTCCCGCCATCTCCTTTTCTGAGTTGTGACTCCCAGCCCCAAGTGGACAGCGTTTGTGTTATGTTGTTTACTTAATTAACTTGAAGATAACATGTCTGCATTCTTTCTGATTCATTTTTCAACCAAGGTTCTGGATGGACAGTGGCGCTGTTTCTGAAGCAGCGTTTGCTTCTAGCAAACATCATTCGAGTCTTCTTATAGAGTTAGGCTGAACACCTTGTCTTCTTCAGGGAAAACCCTGTTCACACAACAGTTAAGTCAACAGTGGAGCAAAAATGTTGGCCCTAGCCACACTGGTCTCCATTAGATACAGTTTATCTAATGACCGACAGGCAGGAAGGCAGCATCTATCTTTGGGGCCATGATTCTTTTATACGTTTATAAATAGGTACTAGGTGGTGCATATATCCAACCGTTGTCCTTGGCTGGTTTTCTAACTCTTCCTCTTGAGAGTTAACCATTTCCCATCACGTCACTGTACTTGGTTAGTGGGGCTGAAGAAGACAACAGAGTCCTTCTGCAGTGCACACGCGGTGTTCTGAGTACTGACAGCAGCATTCTCGCCTCCCTCCAGACAAGCAGAGAGAAAAGATGTAATACAGGCTCAGCCAAACCCACTGAGTGGCACCCTGCCATGATGATTCATTTCGCCTTGGAGCAATCATACACCCTTCGTGAAACTAGGTCCCATTTGGTTGAAGGAAGAAAAAGGCTCTTCCAGAGCTGTCAATCACTGCCTAAGCAGCACCAAATGGAGGACTTAGTGGATCAGGTTAGCACACCCCGTCTTCAGACCTTCACCCTTTCACTCAGTAAGTCACATGTGCTCTTGAGTGTGCTTGTGCAATCTCTGTCAGAATAACAATCTGACAGCGTGAAATCCACCTAAGGGAAATGAAGCCTAGTGTGGTGGCAACAGGTGTGTCCAGCTCCCTTGGTCCCACTGCTCTCTCGGGGGTCACTACTGCTACACAGTACAGAAACCCGCTTAGGGCTTTTGTTCCTGGTCTCCCATTTCTTAAACATCACTGAAATGAGTGAGCCTGTATGTGCGTCTCAAAGAAAACCAACTGAGGATTTCTGCCACTGCAGAAGAAAATAAGGATGGAAACCACTGTGTTTGTGCATTAGTTCCCACACACAGTGGCATATCGTGCACCCTGGAGAGCCACGGAGGCTTCACTGATCCATGGGAACACCTCCAACTCTAGTAAGCATAAGACTATGGCACACCTGGCACCCCAGCACTCAGAAGGATGAAACAGGATTGTGAGACTGGGAAAAGCTTGAGCTATTTATTTAATGAGAGACACTGTCTCAAAAAAAAATATATAGCCAGGTGAGGTGATACACACCTTTAATCCCAGTACTTGGGAGGCAGAGACAGGCAGATATCCCTGAGTTCGAAGCCAGCCTGGTGTAGAGAGCTAGTTCCAAGACAGCCAGGGATACACAGAGAAACTCTGTCTTGAAAAACAAAACAAAAAATTAAATATAATAAGCATCTTGTGGTGGTTCCAGAGACGCCACTCTGCCGTGCACAGAAGCCTTATCTCTTGCCTCTGTCCTTCCTTTGTAGTCCACACTGTGCCACAGAAGGTTGGACTAATTAGCTGGTAATCCAGAGGTCAGTGGGAAGCAAGATGTTACTTCACCTTTCTAAACAAGCCGAGCTCTGAGCAGGACCTCCAGACTGCTGCTTTGGGGCCCTCTAAGCCCCTGTATTAGCATACTGTGGACTCCGCTTACCTACTGAGAACATGCTACACCTCTCTGCAGCATGTTTGGGACCTTTTCCTTGGGGTGTTCTGCAGTCTCACCTGTATGTTTAAGGTAATTACATGCTGCCTATCTGAGCCTTAGGATCTTGTGAATATCAGAGACTGACTGCCCTCTCTGGACTAGGGGCAGTAGGACAAAGGCAAAAGCATTCCTTTTCTAAAACCAGACTGAGGAGCAGTATGGGCCCGCAAATAGTCCTGTCAGTGGGGCTGTGGAGTGTGTCCATGGTCAAGCCAAACCTTGTCTCATTGACAGCCTCCCCTGCGACAGGAGTGGGGTTCAGTGGTGACATAATTATTCTTTTACCTCATTTGCGGCACTGAAGGAAAAGCCCTTCATCCTGCTCTGGGCTCACTGAATAGTAATCAGATGCATCAGGCAGAGGCCTCCTCATTCTGTATGCCCGGGTCTTCTGGGAAGAAGGACCCTGTCTCGGTGTTATGTAACTAGTAGTCAGTTTTTATTCTACCAAAGCATGCCTCCCCTGCTGACATCGGATCAGGTAACTGTTGAGAAGTATAGAGTTTATACATGTTGATTTTTTTTTTTTAAAAAAACTGTCATTAGAGTTCTAACTTGGGAACCACCACTGTGCATTGCTCCTGTGCACACCACCCCATTGTGTGTACCACCATCCCTGTGCACACCACCACCCCTGTGCACACCACCCCATTGTGTATACCACTACCCCTGTGCACACCACCCCATTGTGTATACCACCATCCCTGTGCACACCACCACCCCTGTGCACACCACCCCATTGTGTGTACTACCATCCCTGTGCACACCACCCCATTGTGTGTACCACTATCCCTGTGCACACCACCATCCCTGTGCACCACCCCTGTGCACACCAGCCCATTGTGTGTACCACCATCCCTGTGCACACCACCACCCCTGTGCACACCACCCCATTGTGTATACCACCATCCCTGTGCACACCACCCCTGTGCACACCATTCCTGACTTTGTTGTTGTCATCAGTGCAGTGTTCTGTATTTCTGAAACTTATGATCACAGTTAGTGATGAGACTTAGATGTTGCTGACATAATACAGTTGTAACATTGATGCACAGTACCGGTGGGAGACCGCCTTAAACAAATGGAATGTTACTGCATGCCCTTTAGTTATCCTTAAACATTCTGGTTCATTCATAAATTTAGAAATTGGCTCTGTTTAAAAATAAATTTTCCCAGGACTGGTAGTTCACATGTATAATCCTAAAACTTGGGTGGTAGAAGCAGGAGGCTCACAAGTTTGAAGCCAGCCTGGGCTACCTAATGAATTTTAGACCAGCTTGGGTTGCAAAGCAAAACTACAAGCCAAGGAAAATACTTACATAGGAAATCTAAAAGTGGAATCTAAAATGCCAGCTTAAGATTAGAAAAGTTTAGAATCTTCATGAAGTATAAGTGAGTAGATTTACATTGTGAGTAATTGTTTTCTGTTCGTATTTGAAAAGATGGTGGCCAGCTCATGACAAGCTGTTTAGATTGATGGATCAGCTCTTTGTGTGGCCGTTCTGAAAACACACTTAGTGTACTAGCCTACCAAATTGCTGCTCATTAGCGACCTGTTTGTCAGGGTTTGTCATCTACTAAATCACTTTTTTTGGGTGAGGTGATTATTTTTCTAAGGGGCCGTGTAGTGTTTTGCTTGAAGGTAAAGAGTACTTACTTATGTCTCCTCCTTGCCTTATTTAAGAGGATTAGGGACTGCCATAAATCCTGTCAGCGATGCTAAAATTGTCTAGCTTCAAAGATACTCCAGGCTCTCTGCAGAGAAACAGAGCTCTAAATGATTTTTTTAAGGAAACAGACACTTCCCTAAGACTGATGCAAGTTTTGTGTTTTTTCTCTTTTAAATTGGCAACTTAGAATACAGTTAATAGTATTTTAACATATAAGTTGAATTACCTGTTTCAACGTTAAGAAGATTTTAAAAGAACACATTGCCACTTTGAGCTGAGAGCAGTTCGCTCTGTATTCCCAGCCGTAGATGAATCTGTGTTGATAACAGAGCATGGACTAGGAGGCTTTTTGCTCCAGGTAAAATTCATAAACCAAGATAATGAAATCACGTTAAAATAAGCACAATGCAGGGATAGGTATGATGACACCGGAAGGTAAAATGAGCACAGATATGAAGTCTAGAAGTCAGCACAGAACTGCTTCTTGTAGACCTAATCCTGAACGCTTGTTAAATATCACCCCTGTCCCTTCCATCTATGAAGAGCTGAATTTAACAACATGAAATTTTATCAAAAAATTATGATTCCTTCAGTTGGCTCCCAAGCCCGTTAACACGTTTAGTAGGCGGGAAAGATGCAACTCAGTAGCAGGACTTTTCAACAACGCCGTCTTCCTGAGCTCCAAGTGGGGAGAGATTGGTCCTGTTACTAGAGAAAAGTTTTACTAGTAAGTCAAAAGTAGAAGGTCTGGGGCTGGACAGGCTTTGGGCTCTCAGCCGGAGGACATGCGCCTCCACCCCCTCCCAAGAAGAGAGGAAACAATGGAGTGCCTGCTTGGGGAAGTGCTGGGTTGGAGGCCCGCACCTTCCCACAGAATTTTGTGGGTTTCCTGAGCTATGGTCTTCAGACTGTTTCCCCACGAAGCTGCTGTGCAGAGCAGTTTACTTAGCTGGTACTGCCTGCCTCCTCCCCTTTTAATTTTTACTGAGGTAAACTGACATCTGGAAAACGCACATGTCATAACCATGTGCAGCACAGTGGGTTTGCACAGCCCAAGCAGTTGCGCATTCAGCCTCCAGCATCTCCCCCAGCCTACCATGGAATCACAGCTGTCCTGACGTAACTGTGTACAAGACTCAGCCCCAGACTCCTGAGCCCTGTCCTTCTTAAGAACTGCGTCCTTCTCTTATGCCTGGCGTCTTTCTTTGAACTTTATGGTTTGAAACCTCACATTGCATGTAGAGCATGCATTTTATTGCTGATTCACGTTGCACTGTGAGATGCCAAGATCTACTCATCTGTCCCATCCCAACAGACATTCATGTTGTTTCCTATTCTGGCTTCTTGTATGTGTGTGTGTATCTCAACAGGCTTGCAACATTTCTGTCAAGAAGAGCTTTAGCAGGGTCCCCCTCGGGTTTTCTGAAATCCCATGAGATGCTGGTTTATAACACCAGCATGTTCATAAGCTTCATGTGGACAAATGAGATGCAAAAAAAAAAACAAGGGCAGAGTATGTTCTCTAGAAAACTCCAGACTTTTCTAAATTTCAAAGAGGATTGTCCTTGCCTTTATGTATGGGGCTATAGTATGAAGTTGAGCTGCAGAGTTTTAACTTGTAGACTGAGCTGGCGTTATCATCCTCACGGGAGCGTGTCTGTCAGGTCACTGTAGGCTGCTCCTGTGTGTGAGCTGAGGATGACTGGAGAAGCACAGGAGAGGGTGGGGGGGAGGTGTTAGAGCAGTGACAACAATGCTGCGACTCGAGTGGATTGCCAAGTAGAACTATGTGACATTAAAATTGCCAAATTTATGAGTATTTACCTTTCACATTTTTCTCTATACTCTAAGTTTTATTTAATGACTACCTAGTACTTTTGTGTGTGACTGGGTCTTCCTGTGTTGCTATGACTGACCTGAACCTCACTCACTGTGTAGACAGAGCTGGCCTTGAACTCAGACATTTGCTTCCACCTGTTTCCAGGTGCTGAGGTGAAAGGTGTACACAGCCATGCCCAACCTAATAAATACACAGTTCTCTTACTGCATTTGTTTATCTGCTTATGTTGTTGAGGGAGGTACAAGTGCCCAGTACACATGCTATGTGGTATATACGAACCTCAGAGGGCAACTTGTCAAAGCCAATTCTCTCCCTCCACCATGTGGGTCCCAGGGTTGAACTCAGTTCATCAAGCTTGGTAGCAAGCACGTGTACCTAGTGAGTCATCGTACCGACCCACACACTACTTTTTAAAAAAGATTTTATTTATTCATTCATGCATTTATTTATTTACTTATTTATATATTTACATGTGCACATATATGCACATGTACATGCAGGTACCCATGGAGGCCAGAAGAGGGTGCTGGCTCTCCTGGAGCTGGACCTAAGTGACTGAGTTGAATCACTTGCTGCAGGTGCTGGGAACTGGTCTTTGGTCCTCTACAAGAGCTCTTGACTGCTGAGCTTCCTTCCCCATATATTAATCTTAAGTCAGAAAATACCTTTAAAATAATTTTAAGAAATTTTTTTTTTTTTTTTTTTTTTTTTTTGTTTCTTTGTTTTGTTGAGACAGGGTCTCCCTGTATAGCTCTGGCTCTCCTGGAACTCACTATGTAGACCAGACTGGCCTGGAATCCAGAGATTCACCTGTTCCTGCCTCCCAGATTCTGGGATTAAAGCCATGTGCCACCACTGCCCAAAGAAAATATTTTTAAAATAATTTTTGTTGCAAGAATTACTGCCTTGATTATGTCTTTTTAAATTTCAGTCTTGGCCTGACTATGAAGACATCTATAAAAACATGATTGAAGTCGCCATATTTTTAGATTTACCTCGTTTTCCAGACATAACTGAAGATTGCTACCTTCATCCCAACATCTTGTGCATGAAATATTTACTGGAGTTCAATCTCCCTGGTGAGCTGCGGTGTGCAGGGGAGGAGGGGAGGCTGTACCTATGTCATCTTTTAAGCAGAACAGAAGGGCCTTTCTTTCAGCTGCAGACTACTCAAGCTACCTGAGGGAGTCCCTACTAACATGAACTTAATTCAAATGCTTTCTTAAAATAATTCAGACCATACAACGTGGTTAAAGGGATACTACTGAGAAACAGAGGTCTAGTTCTGAGTGACTTATGCTTGGAAGAACTCATGTGGTTTTTGTGGTGGGTCTAAGTGCAGACAGAGCAGCAGCGTGGGCCATTGATGGCCTGTGTGGAAAAGCTACACTCTTTACCTGAGAGCATTAGTGCTGCATAACAAATCTAATTTAGAACAAAAGTACCAGCCAAATGTGATGTCAGCCCTTGAGAGGTGAGAAAGAGCTCAAGGCTGAACTGAGCTAGCCGGGGAACCTTCTTGAACAGCTGCTGCATCCTGGAGGCTAGCCCACATAGTGCTAAAAGCGTGCCAGGCAACCCTGATGCCTCCTGTGAAACAGGCAGCCCCGGATGTCACACCAGACTAGAGATGCAGAATGCTATGATCGGGAAGGGCCTAGGGTTTCAGGTTCTAAGTCTGCCGTGATTCGGCCTTTCTGCTGTAGGTATGGCCTACACTGAATGCTTAGTTTCTTTGGGAAAACAGAGAATCTAGCTGAGAGCTTGTTGAGCCTCCAGGGCTCCCATGGCACCCAGCAGCTGGGTGCTTCCTGGAGGTCCATCCCACACACAGGTTAAGTGTACCTTGCTGTAGAGACACGGGCGAAGGACAGGTATGGTGCAGCACAAAGCTGATGTGTGGCTGTCTGCATGCGACCCCAATGTGTCCCACACATAAATGTGTCAGGAAGTCAGGATTGCCAAGATGCACCCATTACTATTTCTACACTGGCCTCATCTTCTAGTATTATTTATCAAACATTGCTTTCCAAATTCCTACGTGGCATCACATTTTAAATAAAAGGTTTCTGGGTAAGGTGTTGCAAGCCTACAGAGTACAATCCCAGCCTCCACTCCAGAGACTAAGGCATTAGTCGTGAGTTCGGGGCCAATATGAATTATACGGCAAGAACCTGCCTTACAAACAAAGCAGATATGTAAAGACACTTTGTGAATATGTATATTACTGTGGCCTAGTGAACCAAGTGATTTAATCTGTGTTTAACTGTTTACTTTTCAACAGACGAAATGCACAGTTTGACCTGCCAAGTGGTAAGGATGACTGGAATCGGAGAAGTGGACTTCCTGACATTTGACCCTATAGCTAAAAAGAAAAGGACAGTTAAATACGATGTGCAGGCTGTGGCTGTCATTGTGGTAGTGTTAAAACTACTTTTTTTGCTGGATGACAAATTAGAATGGTAAGTTGATGGCGGATGGCTCAATATCACACTGACTCCATTTTTAAAAAAAATAACAATGCCAGGCGGTGGTGACGTGTGCATCTAATCCCAGTACTTGGGAGGCAGAGGCAGGCAGATCTCTGTGAGTTCGAGGCCAGCCTGGTCTACAGAGCTAGTGCCAGGACAGGCTCCAAAGCTACAGAGAACCCTGTCTCAGGGAGGAAAAAAAAAACAAAAATGGGGGAAATATAGCATAGCTTTTGCTAGTTACTCGGATTGTGGGAACCTGTGTTTTCCAGCAGGCTGTGGTGTCTGGTGCATGTAGACACAGGGGTTTCTAGCAAGTACCTCAGCTACCTGATTATGCCCGCTTCTGAGCTGGCAGCATCTCTCATCAGCCCTTGTATTTCTGAATTTTAAAGCATTATACATTGTAAAGAATAATTGGCACCCTATCAGGCTCCTTTAGGCTCCTGGCACCACGTCTCTCAGAGATTCTTTTCGAGTCTAACGGTGCTTTGCAATGTTACTGTCTTAAAGTCACAGGGGCGAAGATCTTCAGGGTCTTCTTCCACGATAGTGACTGCTCTCCAGCTTTTCTGCTTTCCCCTGTCCAACCTGGGGGTGGTGGAGCACACCTTTAATCCTAGCACTTGGAGACATGGGGCAGGCAGATCTCTGTGAGTTCAAGGCCAGTCTAGTCTACAAAGGAAAGTTCTAGCCCAGATGGAGCTACCCAGTGAGGCCCTGTCTCAGAAAATTAAAGTCAAATAAAAAATTCAGTGTCTAGACACATGCCATCTAAAGAAGTTGTCTTGTGGTTGTATTCTCCAGGTCTTACTCTGGGCTTGCTGAAACATATAATGAAGAACACAAAGAAGGTACATGGATTTTGCGTCAGTCGAATTCAAAAGGGGTTGTAAATGATGGATTAAAAGGTAGTCAGTGTGGAGGAGAATGATGGACAGTCACATACATGTGTGTTCGTATGTGTACCACCTGGGCCTTGTGCCGTCTCTTCCATCTGTAGGTCTGACTGTTATATCTGTGGCTACCAAGAGACTCGGGTGGTTTCTCTTTTATTCTACACTCATCTGTTGTTAATTCTTGCTTGCTGCTCGCTAGCCAGACCAGACCATGAGCTTCTGCAGCAGTGTGGTTTCTGGGGCTGCCTTTGCTGGTCCCTCTACATGAAGTGCTCTTCAAGGCTTCTCCCGTGAGCAGCACTTTCCTGCCCGCTCCCCACATCCACTCACTTCACACCAGTCCCCCTTTCCCAGAGCCAGAGCTGATCACGCCTGCCACCACTGCTGCTGTCCAGACTTCCACTGGGCATTCATGGAATGTAGCTAACTCCATGTGGAATAATAGGTAATGGCCTAAGTCTGCTTGTCCCTCTGTTCCTGTTAGACTGCCGGTGTTTGTAAACTCTTGGGTGACTGTGTGGCATGCAGTTTGTGTGTAGCTGGTAAGTAGACAGATAGCTACTATGCATGGAACAAATGACTTCTGCATAACTTGGCCAGCTCGCCTACACTGAACTATGCACTTAGCCTCTCTTTGCTTTTTCATTTTAAGACAAGGTCTCACTAAATTGCCCATGTTGGTTTGTGTCACTTTATACTTGACTTACGATCCTCCTGCTTCAGCCTCCCAAGTAGCTGGGTTACAATCAAGTGCCCACAGGTTCCCATTTGCTTTTTGAAAAGTTTAACGTGTAGACACAATCCGTGTAGTTTTGTGTCTACACGAATTCTTAAGTTCAGGAAGGGTTCCTGTTTGTAGAATGATTTTTGCTCATTAGTTTTAGGAGCTTGAGTTTAATATTCTCAGTTCATGTGTTTTCCATAACATATGTGAAGTGAAACACTCCTTCCTGTCCAGTGCTTACAGTAACATGTACATAGGGTTGAACTTGACGTCTTCTGCTGCTCCTTCAATGCTAGAGGCGATGGTCGGTTATGGAGACATGGCTAAGAGATCACTTTGCCATGTTGTGTAGTAGGAGGCCGCCCAAACTCCTGAAATAACCACATAGAAACTGTATTAATTAAATCACTTGGCCTATTAGCTCTAACTTCTTATTGGCTGGCTTTTACATCTTAATTTAACCTATTTCCATTATTTTATATTTTACCATGATGCTCATGGCCTACCAGCAAGGTTTCAACATGTCTGTCTCTAGCGGCAGCTCCGTGGCTTCTCCCTTAGTCTGCCTCCTTTCTCCCAGCATTGGTTTACCTTTCCCCACCTATCTCTACTCTACCCTATCACAGGCCTAAGACAGTTTCTTTATTAACCAATGGTATTCACAGCATACAGAGGGGAATCCCGCATCAATGTTATCCTTGTAGACTTCATAGTATGTCTCCCATCAACAGCACAGGATTGTGGTCCATGCCCTAGGTACCATCCCGCCATCCCCTTCACCCCTTGAGGAGATTGAGGGGTCAAGAACTTGAGTTGACTTAACTCTTAGTTTTCCTCTGCCCTTCCAGTTCTTTGGGTGGTTTCCTTTCTCTGGCTGTATGGCCTTCAAGGCTGTATTGTTTGTTGATATTGGCCAGATGAAAACATTTGTAATTAGACATGAAAGAGGCCATTCTTTCTGGAGGAGAACAGAGAGCTATCCTGTGTATACTTGTTGTGTCCAAGTCTGTTGTCTCTGTGCCTGTGTCTGCTTCCTTCCTCATGGTCGGACTCTCTGAATTAGGAGTGGAAGAATAGAAACAGGTCCTGAGGGAATGCCAGTCTGGATTGATCCACCATAGCACCACAGTGTCTTTCCCAATCATGTGCTTCTCACCACAGTTCTGCCAGGGACTGGGTTGCACATGCTGGGTGTGGGAACTGGGGAAGAGGGGTCTGGTTGTGTAGCAGCCTTCTCCAGGAGGCAGCAAAAGCCCTTTAAAGCCTAGGAGAAACGTGTAAAAGAACATTTCAGGACAGTCTTGTGGGGCCACAGTATAGGTCACAACTTACAGGAGAGAGTGGCAGGTAGCATGAGCGCCGCTGTGGAAAGGTGGCTCTGCTCATCCTCTCCGAGAGCTGTCATGTAAGTGTTCTATTTAGGAATAAATTCAGATGTGATAATGTGTTATTTTAATGGACGAGTTCTACTGCTAAGCATGGATTTCATTTCTCTCAGATAAACCGCAGTTTGTTTTCAGAAAATGGTACCAAGTTATGAAGAAAACCTTTGATGAGAAAAGACGACAATGGGAAGAAGCAAGGGCCAAGTAGGTCCCCCTCCTCTGCTCACCTGCCCCGTGTCCCCCTTCTCTACTCACCTGCCCCGTGTCCCCTCCTCTGCTCACCTGCCCTATGTCCCCTGTTTTGCACTTTTCAATGTGTATCTTGGTAGCATGTAACCTTTCTCCAGAAAGGTTGGTTCTGTAAATTCTAGTTAGTTGATTTTTTTTTCTTTAAGGAAGGCAGAAAATATAAATTTATGTGAAAATGGGTTGTCATAGTGATACCAAGAGGCAGGTGTTCAGCATGCCCAGGGACTCTGGTGGCAGTGACTGACATCAGTTAGTGGATGCTGCCACTGCCTCTGTGTATTAGCATACTATCATACACTGTGTAGAGGATGATTTGATATGGGACCCTCTAGACAGCCTGTACCCTGGGGCCTAGTGTCTCCCTGGAAAACGGATTGTATAAATAGACTTATTCCTTTTGGCTGCAAAATACTCCTCTAATGTAGCTAAATGGTAGTATTTTGAGACATACAACTGATTCTAACACTGAAGTATGAATTAATAATTATTTTATTTATTTGTTTATTTATTACTTGGGATGGAACCAGGACTCCCTGTTGCTCTGGACGTTATCTTTTGGGCTGTCAGATGGTCATTAACACGTTTCTGAAGTTACCCATGGTACTCTGCATAAGATTATGAAGAACGCTGGTAAAAACAATCGTCTAAACCAGCTTAGTAGGCGGCTTCAACAGCTGCCAGCTTAGCACAGGGTTGAGAAGAACCTGGGTGAAGTTCCAGAGCACATGCAGAACTCATTGCTGGGCTGGGGGAGATTGCACAGCCAGCAAGCATCAGGACATGAGTTCAATCCCCAGCACCCATGTAAAGGCTAGATGTGAGTACACACCTGGAATCCCAGCACTGGGGAGACAAGAGACAGAAGGATCCATAGGGCTTGTGGGCTGCCCAGTCTAGTCCAATTAACAAGCTCCAGGTCCCCATGAGAGACACTACCTCAAAAAACAAGGTGAAGTGGGTCCTGAAGTTGACCTCTGGCCTACACACGTGCGCATATATGCACACAAAGGAAGAATAGAGGGAGAGAAGATGGGAAAGAAAAGGCTCGCTGATCTCTTGGGTTAGGTAAAAATTTCTTAGATATAACATCAAAACCATGATCCATAAAACAGAAATTGGTGAGCTGGAGAGATGGCTCAGTGGTTAAGAGCATTTCCTGCTCTTCCAGAGGAGTTGGGTTCAATTTCCAACACCCACACAGGAGCTCACCACTGTCTCTGACTCCAAGACCTGACAGCCTCACACAGACATAGTTGCAGGCAAAATACCAATGCAAATGTAATAAAAGTAAATAATTTCTTTAAACTAATAGAAAAAAAAGAGAAACTGGTAAATTGGACTGTAGAGGGGAAATTTTTCCAAAGGTGCTTAAAAGAAAACAAAACCTAGACTTAGATAAAACAGCTGAAAACTGGGCGTGGTGGTGCACACCATTAGTCTCAGCACTCAAGAGGCAGAGGCAGGCGGATTTCTGAGTTCAAGACCAGCCTGGTCTACAGAGTAGGAGAGTGAGATCCTGTCTTTAAAAAAAAAAAAAAAAGTGAAAGAGAGAAAAAAAGAGTAGTTGAAGATCACATATATGATGAAAGATTTTTATTTATAAAATATAAAGAATTCATAAAATAGGAAAACAACTCAATTTTTCAAGTGAAAAAGCTGAAGATACACAGGATACACAAGGAAAGATGTCTACTTTAATTAGAAGGGTCCACTTTCAATACATTGCGCATACCAAGTATTGGGGTCTAAAATGGTACAGCTACTTTGAAGAGTTCAAGTAAAATGAAAATTTATGTTCCCGCAGAAGTCCATATAGAAATGTTTTTGTGACTTTTGCTGGTAATGAGAATAGCTGGCATGTCCACACCATACAGCCACACAGCCCACTTAGAGTACAAACCAAAATCTCCCATCCAGCCAGCAGTGACTCCTGAGTCTTATGTGCTAAACAGAGGGCCAGAAGGTTGCATGCCATACACGTCTGTTTATATCCCATTCTGAAGATGGCCAAGCTTACAGGGTAAAGACCGTGGCTGCCTAGATGAAGGGTGTGGGAAGGACGACTACAAAGGGCCTGGCTGTTGGAGCGCTGGGGCTGTCTGCCTTAGTCACGGTGCTGATTACACAGCTAGCGAGAATGCTAATTGGAAGTGCCCGGAAAGGGGTTTCATTAGATGTAAATTACACCTTGATCCTTCTTCCCAAACAGTCCGACAAACCAAGTAAAGAAAGATGAGGAAGCGTAGAAAGGGTCTAGCTAGAAACACAAGGCCTTTGTGGTGTGTCTGTTTGGAAACCTCTGTGTCCTGGGAGAAGCAGGCAAAGGGGGCTGGATATCTGGAGAAGACTCCATTTCAGAAGGGTGTCCAAACAGTTGGAACTTTGTCATCTTCAATCACTCTCCCATCTTTTGGGCATCTGGCCTTGGGTGGTAGTAATGCCTCCTTGATTATGGTGGTGGCCACTTGTCTAGGCCTTCATTACCAGTGCACAGGAAATACTGTGTGGACCCAGCTCCTAAGGAAAGCGTAAGAGTGGGTGTTCCTAAGGCCGTGACTGTACAGGGTACTTGTTACACTATCACTTAGGAAAATAAATGATAATTGTAAAAAGATGTCTTAGAAAATCACAGACTCACCATAAAGCTAATGACACCTCACTGATATTTTGTTGTTGTTTTGCCTTTTGTTTTTTATTTGTTTTTTTTCTAAGACAGGATTCTCTGTGTAGCCCTGGTTGTTCTTGAACTGACTCTGTGGACCAGGCTGGCCTCAGACTCAAAGACCCACCTGCCTCTGCTTCCTAGGTGCTGGGATTAAAGGTGTGCGCCACAACACCTAACTAATTTGAATTTTTTAATATTTGAGAAAAATCTCAGTTCCTAAATTTGGTAAAGTGATGTTTGTCACTTAGCCCTAACATCATTAAAAAGTCCACATGTATTTTCTTAACTAACCCTTAGAAATGAGAAGAGTATCAATTTTTAAGTTTTATAGGTAAATAGAGATATTTGTGTTTTTGACTTCCTGCTCCTTAGTGTCTTTTCTAGAAGGTTCTGCTTGTTTCATGAATACCTCTGAGCCGGGCAACCAGGCACTCTGCCAAGCACTAGATATATCACATCTAATGGCTACACAGGGTTTGTACAGTGTAATGTGGTGGTTGTTTCTCTTGTTATTAAGACAGAATCTCATGGAACGCTGATTGGCCTCAAATTCACCATGTAGTTCATGCTGGCTTTGAACTCCTGAGTGTTGAGATTACGGGGCTGTACCACACTCCTGGCATCACATAGCAAGACATGTTATCTCTTTTATTGTTGTTGTTGAGACAGAGTCTCACCATGTCGTCCTGGCTGCATTCTGAGCACTGGGATTAAAGGTGTTCTCAATCACCACTCCAGACCTCACAAATATGGCACAAATTACTCCCATAACAGTCCTGTAAGGGTAGGAAATGGCACAGAAGCTAAAGGTGGTTGTTGGTTCATTTATTCATTTATTCCATTATAATAAACAAATATTTAAGTTGAATGCCTACAGTGTGCCATCCCATCTTTTTTGTTTGTTTGTTTTTGTTTTTCAAGACAGGGTTTCTCTCTAGCTTTGGAACCTGTCTTAGAACTTGCTCTGTAGATCAGGCTGGCCTCGAATTCACAGAGATCTGCCTCCTTCTGTATCCTGAGTTCTGGGATTAAAGGTGTGCACCACCACTGCCCAGCCATCCCATCCATTGTTAACGAACACTTCAGTTGAATGCCTACTGTATGCCCTAAAGAGTATTAAGGAGATAAGACAGCCTCTGCCTTCCAGAGCCTCCATGGTCACCTGGGCTGCTAGACCCTGGCGGAAGCAGATCAGACCCTGTGACTCCGTGTCCTTTTCTGCTGCCATGGTGTCTTTTTTTTTTCTTTTAGAGGCCTGAATCAAGATAAATATTTTTATTGCTATTTCTAGAAGTCTCCTCCTTTAGGTAGCACAGGAAGGACGGACGTGAGCTTAGAAACACGTCATCATCTTGTCCCATGCCAGCAGCCTCTCCTGGGCCGTTCACTAACTGCCTGGACCAGAGATGGTTATGTCACCATTCATTTCTGGTCACCAGTCACCTGCGGGAATGCCAGACGGCACTTAGCCTTTGCCCTGGGGTGGGGGTCGGGGACCCTGTGGACCAGCTCAGGCCAGCACCCCTCTGTGATGAACACACCTATTTGCCCTTACCCTAGGAGGAGGTTGCCTTCGCAGGCGAAGGGATGGTCTTAGGTCTGTCATGCTAGAATCTGGGCCATTCCTTCTTCTCACCAGGAAGAGGATGCGTGCCAGAGAGACTGGCAACCACTGTCTATTTTGTATGAGGTTCCAAATCAGATTTCTAAGGACAGCACTCAGAGATGAGCATTTGGGACAAAGACAGGAGAAGAAGCAATGAGAGTAAACAGCACGGTTGTGTGTGGTGATAGAAACAGTCTCTACTGCATGGTGTGTAGTGGCACCTAAAGGGTCCCTGACTCCTGCAGGAATGGAAGCCCTGAGAGAATATAGACAAGTGCCTGGAGCCACTGAGCTTTAGTTCTCTGAACTGTGTGGACGTTCATCCCTCATTCTGCTTCACTTCTTTCCAACCGTGTGTAGATATTATTGGAAAACCAAAAGACCGATCTACCGTTCGCACATTGACAAGTCAGTCGCGTATAAGAGAAGAGGTGAGTCTGCTGGTTCCTGTTGGGTACCAGGTAGCAGTTGAGTTGGTAGTATCAGCCGTCTGCACATGGAAAGCCAATGCATAAACACACTTCCCACTCGATGGGGATGTGCTCGTGTCTAATTCCTGCCAAAGGAGAAACCACATAGACATCCGCATCCGGGAATTTGCCTGCGTCTTCACAGCAGAGCTTAAGGGCCCAACAATATCTGTGACTGCGAGAGCTCTGTTGGGAAACTGGCCCTGAGATTGTTTGGTGCTCTTCTTCAGTCATTGTTAAGTAACTTCCTGAGGCCCCTCACGCAGCTCCAGCCTCACCTAAGGCCACCCGCATGTTACTGTGGTTATGAAACCATCTGGGTGTGAATGTGCACTCAGAAGACGGAGGGAGGTGGCTCCTGAGTTGGAGACCAGATTGCCCCTACCCCAGAGGCTAAGAAGCCAACACTAGTCCATTCTTACAAATCCTGGCTTACTTGTGAATTGACCTTTGCCTCTGCCCTCCACCTGCAGAAATGGTAAAGAATCTTCAGAAGCAATTCAGTGCCCTTCTCGGCACAACACCTGTGGTAGAAAAGAAGGCCCCTTCAAGTTTTCAGTTCAGCTGGACTGAAGGAGACACCGATAGCCCTTGTTTCCATGGACATAGCCTCCAGGGACTCCTGATAACGAAAGGCCAGTCCTTGATAACCAAGAACTCACTGTATTGGCTCAGTACCCAGAAATTCTGCAAAAGGTATGTATGTTTTCAAAACTCCAGAAGCATGAGGCATGATGAGACCTCCTGCTCTGCCTGAGGAGTGTCCCTTTCTTTTCTTCCATGAAGTTATAATATAATCACACTATTTCATACCTCCCTTTCTTCCTTCCAGACTTTTCCAAAACCCCTCCTTGCTATCTTTCAGATGCACTATCTTGCCCCTTTTTTCACTGTTACATATACATGTGTGTATATACATATGTACTCCTAAATACATAAGTACACCCTGCTCAGTCTTTATAGTGTTATGTGCATGTATGTTTGTAGGGCTGACCATTTGCTATTGCATAACCAAGTGGTGCGTCGTTCTCTGGGGAAGACTGTTTTTCCTGCTCTCAGCATGCCTTATGCCTGTAGTTCGAGGCAATGTTGAGGCCTTGTGGGCTCCTCTCCTCCCCATCCATTTTGGCATGTCTATTGTCCTGTTCAGCTCGAGTTTAGGCAGTTGTAAGACTTTATGGGTGTGGCTTCCGATGTTAGGCGACATAGTCTCATAGCAAATTCCTGGTCTTCTGCCTCTTACATCTCTGCCCCTCCTCTGCTGAGTGCCCTGAGCCTGAGGTGCAGGAGTACTTTGTAAATGTGTCCATTAGGACTGGGCTGCACACCTCTGCATTTTGATTGGCTGTGGTTTTCTGGACTGACCCCATCTATTGCAAAGAGAAGTTTCATCGATGAGGACGAGGACTACACTTACTTGTGGATGGAAGGATGGACATAGAGTGTAGTTAGGATAGTAAAGTGGGGGTCGTAGGACATAGAATGTAGTTAGGATAGTAAAGTGGGGGTCGTAGGGTCTTTGTTAATTAAAAAACAAACAAGTGAACAGACAGCAAAATCCTGGGAACTTAGGGCCACACACACATTGTTGTGGGAGCTGCGGGCTGCGTTCCTGCCACCCAGATCCCGGTCGCCTGTCTAGCTTATGCCCCAAAATAACAACACACAAACTGTATTCTTTTAAACACTGCCTGGCCCATTATATCTATCCTCTTCTAGGCTAATTCTCACGTATTAATTTAGTCCATTTCTAATAATCTGCGTAGCACCACTAGGTGCACTTACCGGGAAAGATTCAGCATGTCTGACCTGGCAGCTGGCTGCATTGCGTCTGGCTCTGAGAGGAGCTGCCCTGCATCTGAGCTCACTTCCTCTTCCTCCCAGCATTCTGTTCTGTTTACTCCACCCACCTATGTTCTAACCTATGAGGCCAAGCAGTTTTTTTATTAATTAATCAATGACCTTTCTCCATCAACACATGGATCGCACTGCTCAGAATGATGACCCAGGGGTGGGTGTGTACCTGTCTTTAAACATAACTGCGGGCTAGATCAAACATTTCAGAAATGGAGACTGGTACAGGGAGCCCCTCCTGTCCCCAACTTAGCAACCATAGACACTGTGAAGAATTTTCTCTTCATATAATTAAGGACCTTAGCAAATTTCCCAAGTTTCCTTTGAAGTCATAATACTGTTTTAACCATATATACTGGCAAAGGGATTTGGGGGTGTCAGTGGATGGATGCCAGAGTTTCTGAATTATTATTTTAAGATAATTTACCTCCTTTTCCTTCCCATTCTAGCTACTGTAAACATGTGACAACCTATGAAGAGTCAAATTTTTCTCTGAGTTACCAGTTTATACTAAACATCTTCTCATTCTTACTAAGAATAAAGACTTCTGTTCTCCATGAAGAAGTGAGCTTAATTGAAAAGAAACTTTTTGAAAAAAAATACAGTGAATCAAAAAAAAGGTCAAGACCCAAGAAAGTAAGAAGACACTGAGAACCAGAGAAGGGCGTGCTCTATAGGATAACATCGGATCTTAGGGAATTGTGGGAAATACATTATTCTATACACATACATATTGATATGTATCTTTATATGCATTGTAAAATATGTGAAATTTTAATTGTTTTCATAAATTTTTTTTCAGGAAAGTAAAAAATTATGTAAATGACACCTGGAAACCTGTATTCATTGGATTTTAAAGCTCAACTTTCTTTTTCCAAGATGGGAATTAGCCATTTAGTTCAGACCGATAACTCAGTGTGCAGCTCAGGCTAGCCTGGAACTCATTATTGTAGCCCAGGCTGGCCTCAATGCATCTCCATCTTGAATCAGGGATTGTAAACATGCACCAGAGTGACTGGCTTTGAATTTGCTTCTTAGATTAGATTACGCTTCACTTTTTATCAAGCTGATTCTGGGCGGGTCAAAGATCTAAACAGTGTAAGTATTCACTTACACATGTGTAAGGATGCTGAGGACACAGGATGGTTGATGCTGGGTCTGGGGAAGACCTGAGCTTATCTCAAACTGGAAGCCACAAGAGAAGATGAGCAGCATCACCGTGACAAATGGCAAACAGGGGCTGCGTGTCTGAGCACACAGTGGGCAGAGGAGCACACGGGCGGCGTGTCTGAGCACACAGTGGGCAGAGGAGCACACGGGCGGCGTGTCTGAGCACACAGTGGGCAGAGGAGCACACGGGCGGCGTGTCTGAGCACACAGTGGGCAGAAGAGCACACGGGCGGCGTGTCTGAGCACACAGTGGGCAGAGGAGCACACGGGCGGCGTGTCTGAGCACACAGTGGGCAGAAGAGCAGTTTATTTGATACAGCAATGGTGCTTGCAGAGCAACAGGGAAAAAATGGGGCAATTCAAAGGCCAAGCTGAAAAGACATGATACTCGAGCTCACTCACAGGGAAGAAATAACGAATGGGCCGTTGTTTTCCCCGTGATCAACTGGCATGTGGTGTAAAGACTGTACCATGGCAAGGCTATGGAAAGTTGGGCCTTCCTATTCAGTTCCTTTCTCGTCAAGAACTGCCATGTTCTGGTCACAGTCTAGGCCCAGGGGTACAGCACTGAACACGTGGCCTGCTTTAAGGGTCATATGATTGAGTGGAGCTGATAGTGGTCTGTCTTAATGGGGAATGAAACCAACCAGGAACAAATGAGGTGACTGTCAAGGGAGAAGAAGGGGTACTCTACAAAGCACTATTGAGAGGGACCATCTAGAGAGGTGACATTAGAATGGACACCAACTTGCATAAAACACAGCAGAGGGAACCAGCTTGTCACCTCAGGGAAGATCACTCATCACAGAGGGACTAAGCACAAAGGCCCACAGGTTCAAGAACAGCCCACTGCTGGGGATGTCGGGGTGCAAGAGAAGGGCCAAAGAGGACAGCATGTCATTCAAGGCCACAAGAAGAATTCTTATCCCAAGTTTGTCATGGGAAGCTCTGGGAAAAATATAAACAAAAACCTAAGGAAAATTGTAGAAGGAAGCTTCAGGCCGCTTCCCACCACCCGGCTCCTGCACAGGCTAGCTTTACCCGAAATAATTACACGGAAACTGTATTCTTTTGAACACTGCCTGGCCCATTAGTTTTAGCCTCTTATTGGCTAATTCTCACAACTTGCTTTAACCCATTTCTAATATTCTGTGTAGCACCACGAGGTGGTGACTTACCAGGGAAGATCTTAACCTGCGTCTGTGTTGGGTGGGAGAATCATGGCGACTGCCTGACTCGGCTTCTTTCTCCCAGCATTCTGTTCTGTCTACTCCGCCTACCTAATTTTCTGTCCTATCAGGGCCAAGGCAGTTTCTTTATTAACTAACCAATGAAAGCAACAGATAGATACAAGACCCACCTCCATCAGAAAATCTTTTTATGTTTGCTGTTTTCAGGTATTGTTTTAGAAATCAGTAGTGAGTCCTGTTGTTTTAAAAACAAATTTGGCATCTCTGAGATGATCTGGTGGTCTCGTTTGGAGCTCATGTAGTCATTTACATTGACTGAATTTTAAATGTTGGATCAACCTCACTCCCTTCGCCTTGACTCACCATCTGTTTTATATATTAAGTTTGGTTTCTGGGAAATGTGGTTTTAGATTTGTTAGAGACAACATTTTAATGGCCTTTTCTCAGTCCTGTCTCAGCCTCTGAACCAGCTGCAGTTAGAGGCACAGCTGATAGGCTAAAATGGTGGATAAGTCTCTTCTCAGTTCATGAGGGACATTCTGGAGTTTTCTTTTGTATGGATTTGGACTTTTTGAGATCACTATTAGCAATGGGTTCTGCTTCCATTGCTGGGACTATGGTGGTACTTAGCTCTGAACTAATCAGTAAGAAGGTAGATCTAAGATGGCCACATGGCACATGCAGGGGAAGCCCTGACCTGCCTCACCTGGCAGTCAGGTGCACTGACTCTTAGGCACAGGGACCCACAGTCCAGACATGGCCATCTCAGAAATGTAAACATTTTCAAAGCTGATACAGCCTACGATGCAACAAAAACATCCCAGCTCTCCTGCATTTTAATCTTACCAGTGAATTTTAACCCCGTTACCATTTTTTAGTACACAACCACGACCAGGTGCACTGGTCCAGCTTGGATACCTCCTCTGCGGAATGCCGACACACTGCTGTCTATTCTTAGTAACCGCCCCACCACACACACACACACACACTAAAATATGTGTGTTCTTTGGTAGTTTGAGACTTGGCAAGAGTGCCCCCTGTGCAGCTCTGGGTCCCATACATCCATCACTGTGGGGCTGCAGTGTTGGTTTCAAGTGGGTGAAGTGCTTCATCCCCTAGAAGTGTGGTTTTGGGGGGCACGTAGAAAGCCTGCCTGCCATTGACCCTTAGAAGAGGAACCACTCAACTCTGGAATGGAGGAGGAGAGCTCAGGACCTGGCCCCGACACCTGGCAGCCAGCATGGTGAGTTCGCCTGTACAATGCCTCTAATTCTTATCCCCACACCCCAGCCCCATTCGTGGCACATCTGTGACTCTGTGTACACACAGAAAAACACTGGGAAGGGCGCCACACCCCGTCTTCCAGAAGACTGAGCCGAGTTTCCAGGCACAGCTGCTGTACAAGTTACCTAAGGTACTTGAATGCTACAGATAGTGAAGAGTGGAGATCTGTACCAGGTGTGGAGCTGGTGAGGTTTTATTGTTTCTAACTTAAAATGCCTCTGAGTTCTTGAGAGCTGAGTAAATTCACACGGTTTAGTCTCTCACAAAATACACTCAAGGAGCTCTTGTGTGTGTCCAGTTGTTTGCCGCTTAGTGTGCCAGGTTGACCTGCTAACACACATGGCCAAGAGGACTCAGTAAATGAAGAGCCCTGTGTTTTGGCTCACTTGGCCTTTTGCTCTTCTGGGGTGAGTGATTTCCTTTTGGAACAACCAGTGCATGCCTTATGAATCTCTGCAGGGAAGTGGGGCTCGGGAGCTCCCCAAGGCCTCCTAAAGCCAGACTGCCACTTGTATATGGTTGCCTTTGTCACCACTGCTGTTCACAGTGGGTGCATTAAGTGGAAAGGATGGGGCAGGGGTGTGGATTCGTGGTGGAAGCGCCTACTGCACTAGCATGAGGACCCGAGTTCGGATCCCCGGCATCCAGGTAGAAAACCCTAGCCCGGCAGCACTCAGCTGTAACTGTGGTGCTGGATCGGAACCTAGATGGGTGGGTCCCCAGGGCTCACTGGCTGACCTGATTAAATGTAACAAAGGGAAGGAGGGAGGGAGGTCTTAGGAAGAAAACTAACCCCAAGGCTAAATCAGTGGGAGGATGGAAGATGTTCTTAGTTTTCTCTTAGAAATTCCCACCAGAAGGAAAGTCTTTCTAGAAAACTCCCTGCCTTTTGGACTTCTCTGTCCTCTCCCTCCATGCTCACCGCAGCCAACTCCTCTTCTCTAAAGCTGGCTCGGTTTTCCTCTTGTGACTCAGTTTTAGCTGTCCCTATGTCTAGCTAACATGCTTTGCCCTGGGCAGTCCTGCAGCAGAAGGGGGCACAGATAAGGAGCATCCCAGAGTCACCCTGCAGGGCAGAGTGGACAGGATGCCCACCGCCCGCACATGTCCCTTAGCAGGACCTGCCGCTGGGCACCTCCTCCGTGGTGCTTCGTCCTGTACCCTCTTCCCTGGCTTTGCTCCCTGGCCTTTCCTTGGTGCCTGATTACTCCTGTCTCTCCATCACTCGGCACCTCCAGTATGTCCTACTTGGCACATTTAACACAGCTAGTCTGCCTGGGTCCTCTTGTCCAGGCTCATCTCTTACGGCTCCTTAGAGAACCCTGCTGTTGGTAGATGCTCCAGCAGCTATGTAATAACTAAGAGGGGGACATCGCTAACTGCTCCTCACTCCAGCAGTCACTGCAGGGCACTTTGCATTGTTTAATAGTGTTCTGAGTATTGGTTCTGAATTACTCTGAGTTCTTAGAGAGGGGAACTGGGCATTACTTTCATGGCTGTCAAATAGCTGTCTCCTGCCTAGTGTTCCAAGGCCCTGCTCCTGAGAGCTGCTCAGCCTCTTACCTACCATGACGTGGCTCCCCATTATTTTATGATCAGCCTCTTAACTACCATGATGTGGCACCCCACTATTTTACGAGTGCAAGTGTTGAAACACCGAGTTCATTGATTGTTCAGGGTCAAACAGCCAGAGAGTCAAGATCTGATCCCAGGCATCCAGGCTCCACAGTCTGGCGGCTGTATCCACTCACACGGCTACCTGGTGTGGATGAAAACATTGCCCCAATCTAAAGAATCCTCAGAGTTGCCCCACCCTCACCCCAAACCTCATCTCCCTCAGAAATGTCCCCTGCCTCCCACTCACACCAGCGACAAATCTCTAGCCCTCCCTGCCTGTGGCACTAGTCTCCATCCAGCCTGACACAGCCCAGCTCAGATACACGTTCCCCTCTCTTCCAGGGGGATTGCAAAACCTCCCTTCTCTCCAGGCATTTATCATTCCTCGGCCAGTAATTTTCCAAAAATAGATTTACTAGCACTCTGGGGCTCCAAATCCTCGATGGCTCCTTGCTGTCTAGAGGCCCAGTGGCTCGTCACTGGACCATGGCTCCTGCACTCCTTCATATCTCCTGCCTTGCACGCTCCCTCGGCTCAGACGAGCCATGACATCTCGCTCCTCCAGGCTCTTGCCAGGGCTGATGCTGCTGTCGGGGATGTCCTCTCTTCTCAGAGCTTTTCCTCCCTGAGAACCCTACTTAGATGTCATCTCCAGCCAGCCTCCGCCAGCTCAGCTCCCCAAGGAGAGTTCCTTGTGCCCAGTGCACACACCACAGTCAGCGAATGAGTGACATTTGTGCAGTTATGGTTCCCTAGGCAGAGCAACTGGAGAGTGGCGGTGGGCTTGGCTGTGCACACATGGGTCCAGTGCCACAAGCCAGGTAGGTCAGCTCAGCGTGTCCTCATCAAGAACTAGAATTCCTAAGAGTGTAGGCGGCATTCAAAGACGGGCACCTAGGACACACCACACAACTAAGTACAAATGGACGCACTGTGGTTCTCTCTATTCACCACGCATCTCCCCAGAACTGCAGGGTTGCAGTCTCCCATCTCGGCTGGTGATTCAGGTCAGGATCCCCCACGTCCTAGGCAAAGCTCTAGCACTGAGCTGCAGCTCTAGCTCTTTTTTCTTCCCGTCTCAAAAAGAGTTTCCTACCTTGCCCAAGCTGGCCTTGAACCCAGGCCTCTGAGTAGCTGGGGTCACAGTGCTGGCCATCCTGTCTGCATTTTCCTTGCGCTGTCTGTGAGTTTGCTCAGCTTACCACACACCCACTCACTTGGCTGGGGATGCTACAAAGTGGCAGAGATGATGTGTAAGACCCTGGGTTCCATACTCAGAAACAGGCATGCATGCACACTCTCTCACTGGTGTGTGTGCACGCACACACACACACACACACACACATTCACTGGCCCTCTATTGTTTTCAGGCTGCAGAGAAGCCCCCCACCATTGGCTAACCTCACCATAGCTCAGAGCAGGGTAAAGATGAAGTCATATGCTGCCTGGAGGAACTCTTAAGATTGGGTTAAAGGAGGGATTGAAGAGATGCTCTTCCAGAGGACCTGGGTTCAATTCCTAGCGCCCATGTGGCAGCTCACTACTATATGTAACTCCAGTTCTAGGGGCTCCACCTCCCTCCTCTAGCCTCTGTTGGCACCAAGCACACTAGCGGCACACAGACATATATGCAAAACTTCAGTATACATAAAATGATAAAGTAATTTAGAATGCTTTTTAAATCTAGAATTGAAGGGTATCTAAACTGAGTGTTGCTGGGCGAGCTCCCTGATCCAAAGCACTACAAATGCTCACACTTTGTGCAGACCGAGACCAAGCCTGCCCTGGAGAACCGTCATGAAATTCCCCTGACTGGCTCCTGCTTTTCCCTGCTGATGCTTATTGCAAAATGCCACTGATTACCCCTTTCTTCAGCCTGTAGTTCTTTATTCCAATTAGCACTACAGAAGTTACTCAACATCCCAGACATTGGACTTGGTGGTTTTGTGGTTGAGAAAGGACATAAAAATTGAGAGCAAAAATATGTGATTTTTTTTCAAGCAAAGGAAGTTGTCAGCGCAGGGAAATGACGTAAGATCCGGATCAGTGAACCGTGAACTCTGAGCAAGTGATTCGACCCTTGCTTGTTCTCCAGCTACAAAGCAAGGTTGTCTCCCCCTTCACTACGATGTATGTGATGCTCCCACAATTTTAAATAAATTTAAATAAATAAATACTTTGTATCAAAGAGATGTGACCACTAGTTCCCACTAGTACCGCTACTTCCAGGAGCAAATGTGGCCGTGTGAGCCAGAAAGCAAGGCTTAGCTTCTCAGACCCCACCTGGGTGTTTTCTTCAAGTGGCAGCAAATCTGACGGCTACGCCTATGCCCTGTTAGTCACAGGTGAGAGGGCTTTCTGGAGGTTAAGGCCTGCGCTTCTAAGCCTAGGGCTTTCTGGTAGCTATGTCGCAACTGCCGAGCCCTTGCTGGAACGATCAATTGACAGTGAAGCCACAGGAAAAGAATGCGCGGTATCCTGGTTCTCCCAGTTGCCAGCAAGCCGGTGACGCCCCATCCCACTGAGCCTCTGCTGCCTCCATTCACAAACAAGCGCACAGCTGACTTCTTGGTGACTGGAGTCTGGACCAAGTCCCAGGTACCTGACAAAACTCACTCGGCTTAGTAGACCTGGCGGTTGGCAGACAGGATGGGGGAAGGGGACCAACCTTCAGCAAGCGTGTTCATGGCAACTGTCACATTTGAAAGTGGAGCGGATGGGTGATGAAAACGGTGCGATCCTGAGAGTTGGTGGAGCTCGAGATTTGAGACTCTGCTCAGGCAACCGCCAAACATCTCCAAAACCAGATACTGTCACTAGAAAGTGCCGGCCACAGCTCTGCCATGTTCAGTGTGTGTGTCCAGACAGCTCTACAATGGGGCCGTGGGTTAATCTTGGAATCTCAGGCAGAAACATCAAAACTTGTTAGAAAGTATGGGGTTCAAGATGTCAGGGTGCACATCACTCTTACTGGCTTTGAGACCCTGGAACTCATTCTCTCTCCACAGCAGCTTCTCCATCTATGAGAGATGACCTCAGACTACCTCAAAGAGTTTTAAGGATCAGAAGCTGGGGGTGGGGTGGGGTGCCTGATCATGCTGGACACTTGATACTCCCCAAGGAAGGCCAATGTCATTCCCCTTCTGAATAGCAATGACCACTGATGCTAATATGCTTGACATTTGTGGGTTTCTTTTCTTTTTAAATAAGAGGTAAAGTTTTTATCCTCTAAACAGCTTATGCGAGGATAAGGGAAAAGTGAGGAGGTTGTAAATTTAACATTTGTTAAGCTCCTGTTATATGCTGGGAACTGTATGGGGCATCGCGCTTTTCTTTTCCTTTGAGAGGGTCTTACTGTACAGCCAACTAGTGCTGACTTCTTAAGCCTCCTGCTTCAGCCTTTGGAAGTGATGGGATTACACGTATGTCCCAGTATTCCCAATTTGTGACATTTTTCTTTAAAAACTAGCGAAAGGCTTTACTAATAAGAGTGATAATAATCTGATTGCCTACGGTGGACTCAGAGGTTAAACAGCTTCCGACATCTCAGGGCTGGAGGCAGTGGGGACAGTCAGCCTTCCTTGCCTCCCACACCCTGTTCTCCAGAGTGGAAAGTCTTTCATCTCAGGCTGGCAAAGGGTGGGGCGGTTGGAGATCTGGCGCAGAGACTCTGCCATTATCATTGAGCCACTTGAGATGTCCTTTCCATTACCAGCCTGTCATCAGGACTCAAATCCCAGAAGGAAGGCAGCGAGGCGCACAAATGGCGGCTGTGAGGCAATGAGGTGGTGTGCCTCGGGACGAGAACGTAGGTTCCTACTCTTAGAATATGTTTGTTGTTGGGATGGAGGATGGAATATCAGGGACTGAATGTCAGTCCTGGCACTTTCTGGGCACGTTCTACCATGAGCGACACTCTACCAACCTCAGATCTTCAGAGAAGAAAGAAGACATCTTTAAATGTCCATAAGCTGGGAAATGTGGGAATTTTTTTCCAGAAGGTTTCTCTGTGTAGTTTCTTTTTTTTTTTTTTTTTTTTTGAGGTTGGATGTTTATTTAGTGGGTTATGGAGGGGAATGGGGAGAAGAGAAGAAGAGGAGAGAGAGAGAGAGAGAGAGAGAGAGAGAGAGAGAGAGAGAGAGAGAAACAGAAGAGGGGAAGGGGAGAAGTGGGAAGAGACAAAAGCAGCCTCTTCAAGAGGAAGACAGAAAAAACCCATTGTGTGGTTTTGGAACCTGTCTTGGAACTAGCTTTTGTAGACCAGCCTGGCCTCGAACTCACAGAGATCCGCCTGCCTCTGCCTCTATCTTCTGGGTGCCGCCATTAAAGTTGTGTGCCACCACCTCCTGGCTCATTTTGTGTGTGTTGGGGGGGTGGTGTTTAGGTTTATTTGTGTCTTTAATTTTTAAAGCTAGCACACATGGTAATGGGTTCCATTATGACATTTTCATGCATATGTGTCATTCGACCTTACTTCAATTCCTGCTCCTCCTCTACTGTCCCCTCATTCCCCCAGTGTCCCCTCTGCTTTCATGTCATGCACTCTCTCACACACCCCTGTGGGAAATTCTGGAAACACACCATTCCAGTTAACACCACAACACTCACTACTGCTTTCCAAAAGGAAACGCAGGACTATTTGGGATGTAGCCACCTGGGGTAAAACTGTGATGCTGACCTAGAACTTGAATCCTGATCTCGAACAGTCATGTGGGACAGACAGATACTAATGAGAAGGCAGAGCAGCCTGAGAGGTGCAGTCTAGGAAGGGACAGTGATCAGAGCCCCTGGGAGCAATTCTAGTGGCACAGCAGATTGGTTTAAACCCAGCCAGGGAAAAGGGCTAAAATTCAGCATGTGTGAACCACAGTACCAGACACTGTAACGGGGGCAGAGCGATAGAGTGTGTTGGAAGCTTTTAACTGGGGTGTCAATTAGGAAACTTGTTGGGGCCAGGTTGGGAAGGAACTGCAATGTCCAGGGTAATTTTGATCACAGAAACTGTTCTTAGAGCCCTGGGACATAAGAGCGGGATGCCCAACACACACACACACACACACACACACACACACACACACACACGTTTGTTTTACTGAGGCCCAAAGAGAAGTAACTATGTTGAGACACCTCACTAGCCAGCAGGAGCAACCTTGACACACTGTTTCCAGAGTCCATGGCTACCATGGGATCTGCACTGGGTGGGGAGATGCAATGGGTCTCCTGCTCTGAAACCCATCACTTAGGATACAACCTTCTTTTTAAAACAGTGCCATCGACTGGGTATGGTGTGACACTTCCATAACCCTAGCTCTTGGGAGCCTATGGAAGGAGAATCATGAATTTGAGGTTAAAGAGAGGTAGGTAGTGAGACTGTCTGAAAAACAACAAGCACATCCCTCCAAGTTAAAGTGACAGTAACAAAGAAACAAAATAAGACTGCAGCTGGGTGCATCGCTGCAAGCCTGGACACAGCTGCTCAGAAGCCTGAGGGAGAAGAATTGTTTGAGCCCAGAAGTTAGAGATCAGTTGGGGCCATATAATCAGATTCCATCTCAGAAGAACAAAGCAGAAACCAACAATACTACCCCATTCTTTCGGTTTGGTTATTTGAGACAGGGTTTCTCTGTGTAGCTTTGGAGTCTGTCCTGGAACTTGCTCTATAGACCACGCTGGCCTCCAAGAGGCCAGAGATCTGCCTGCCTCTGCCTCTGGAGTACTGGGATTAAAAGAATGTGCTCTCACCACCCGGCTCCCATTCTTAAGTTTAAGAAGCCCCTCCAAAAATATAAGCCCCACTCATAACTTTAAAAAACGCAGTTCAGAGCAGTAAGATATTATTTTTTTCATAGCGCTCTCTGACAACGTTTGGTGTTGGTACCGTCATGGCTTTGGCCAGTTTGAGTAGCTAATTGGAAAAATGTCCGTAAAAAATCTAACACATTCTCCCTGTGCGCTGGTAAGAGATAGATCAGTGGACGAGGTGCCTGACGCACAGGCCTGTGAACCTGAGTTTCATCCCTGGAGCTCACGTAAAGGTGGAAGGAAAGAACTGACTCCATCATGCTGTCCTCTGACGTTCATACACCATGCCACACAAACAGCGCCCCCCCACATGTGCACACATGTACAACAGTAAAAATGTTAATTTCAGAATTCTAAGTGTGCATATGCTTCCCCCACCAACTCCAATTCTTAGAATCTACCCTCTGACTATACCTGGCCTACTGAGCAGAAACGTACTTGGGAGGATGTTTATCGTGAATGGCTGTGATTCTGAAGGATAAGGGAAAATTTATTGCTGACCACCAGTCTCTAAAAAACACCCACTCAGAGAAATCAATTCCAGTGCTCTGACACAAAAGTTGTGGAAATTGTGAGAAGCAGGAACTTGTCCCTGTAAGAACTTTATAGGCTTTCATTCACATAGAAAAATCTGGAAACACAGAGAAACAGTTACAAGTGGTTAGTTCTCTCAGGAGAGTAGGGATGGGGACAGAGGAGCCCATTTGGACTCCAGCTCGCCTGCATTGCTTAAATGTCTTCCTTCCCTTGCTTACTAGTTTCTTTATCTTGAACCATGAGTAGTTATTATTTTTATAATTAAAAATAACGTTGAAGTATAATTAAGGGCCTTTGGAATGGTTCAGTGGGTATGGGAGCTTGTCATCAAGTCTGATGACCTGAGTTCAATCCCTGGAACCTACGTGATGGGAGGAGAGAACCATCTCCCACAAGCTGGCCTTTCATTTCCATGGGCATGCTATTACCTTTCATTTCCACACACTAAATAAATAAGTGTAAAAAAATTAAGTAAAAATAAAGACATAATGCTAACAGCCCACAGATGTGGACTTGAAATTCAGAATGTATTAGAAAGAAATGGGGAATAATCTTATCTTGAAGTTTACTGATAAGACTAAGTTTTTCAGTTTTTTTGTTTTGTAACAGGGTCTCATGTTACAAACATGAGTCTGGCCTCGAACTCACTATATAAATGAGGGTGACTGCCTCTACCTCCTGACTGCTGGGATTACAGCTGTGTACCATCACACCTAAGACCATACATGTTTATCACTACATCTATATGATCTAATCCCAGTGGGATTAGACACTGCTCTGTTTCTGACTTTATGACTTAACGTGTCTTCACCGTTCCTGTTTGTCTGGCACCTACCATGTGTTAGACAGTGGATCCAATTCACGTCAGTGTCCTCTCTATCGAGAGCCAATCTGCCAGTCCCATAGGTAGGCCAGAGGAGACCAGACTGTGGGGCCTTGGATGCCTACAGAGAGCTGAGCCATTTGATAACCATCTCCAGGACATTTCCACGTACATGCCAGTGCTGGGGGCCACACGGCAACAGAACAATGCCCTCTCTGGAAAAGCTCACATAACAATCTTGCACATGAAAAATGGAGCATGGGAAATGTTGGAAATCTGCTGGAGGCACTGTGGGTCACACAGGATGGCTGGCTCACTGGGCCAAGGCTCAGGAAGTCTGGGTAGGGAAATGGAAGTACTCCTGAGTCTGTGGGTGAAGTGGGTGGAGTCTGCTAACTTCCAGGGTAGCAGCGGACTTGGGAAGGGTGGGCTTTATTGGCAGCAACATAAGCTTTACGAAGGGACACTCTGGTAAGAGGGTGAAGACTCTCTCTCTCTCTGTCTGTCTGTCTGTCTCTCTCTCTCTCTCTCTCTCTCTCTCTGTAATTTTCTTAAATATAGAACTATCACGTAAAGAAAGAACAGGCGGTAGGGCCCCAGTGTTGCACCAGGGCTGGGCACAGAGACTGGAAACAGCTACGGTTACCGACCGGAGCACTAATGCCTTGGAGAAGTGAGACGGCATGGTGGAGAAGAGAGGGTGGTTAATACAGGACAAAGGAACAGGTGGCCTTATGTGCTCAGTCCTTAGCAAGAACACACCTTACTTCTTGGTCTTCTTGATCCAGCATCTTTCACTGGTCCCCACACTCAGCCTGTGTCTACCCTGTCTTCTCTACTGGCTTTTTTCTCTCCACGCCTTTGCTGTCAGAGGCTCCGGGACCCAGGTTCTATAGCATCCTATTTCCTCCTCTCTGCCTTGGAGGGTCAGCCGTTTCAAGACCTTTGAATTCCACCCTCAGGGTGACCATGCCCAGAGGTCAAATTTCGGTCCAGATTTTCCTCCTGGACTCCAGTCTACTATCTATCTGTGTGATACATCTACTCATGACAATTGGACTTTAAACCAACACATCTCAAACAGGACCCTTGCCCATCCCTAAATGTATGTGTTTGCTGCCCCCCACCACCTCAGGGGACAACAGTCATTCATCTCAGGAGACAAAGTCATACTATCCAGTTGCTTGGCTGCAAAACTTCTGGTCACTCTTAACTCTTCCTCCTTTTTTGTGGGGTGGTGGTGGTGAGTTTTACTTTGGAACTGGCCTGAAACTGGAAAGCTTCCCTGCCTCGGCTTTCTGAGGCCTGGGACTGCAGACACACCATCTATCCATGAAACTCTTTAACCTGCTCTTCTGTTCTCGGGAAATCCTGTCAGTTCTGCTAACAAGTGCGTCCACAATTCATACACTTCTTACCGCCCCATCACCCCAGGCCATGCTTCTGGCTACTGTTTATCTTTTCCTAGCAGTTTTGAAATTGTCTCCTACTGGTTCCCCACCATTCAATGGCCAGATTATTTTAAAACACGAATGAGGTCTGTCTATGCCATACCCCAAGCCCTCGGCAAAGTTTCCTTGTTTAAGACCTTACAGAAGCCTGCGGAACTCTACAGTTGCTGTCCGTGCCCAGCTACTCTGGTCTCGGCTCTCCCAGCCCTTCAGTGAACACGCTGATGCCCGGGCTACCCCATCCATGGCTGTGCCTCCACCCATACTGAGTACCTTAGATGCCCACACCTCACTACCGTCATCTTTAAGCCCCCATCCACCTTACTCTCTCCACCTGCCTGCAGAGCATGCCACCTCTCGGTACACCAAAGGAATCACCGTGACTCCCAAACTAGGATGCTCTAGGAAGCAGGGGAATTTGTGAACTCCGTCTCTGCCCTATCCTTGGTGTCTGGACTGTAGTAGGCCTCAGGCTGAGGTTAAAGAAGCAGACCTGTAGGGGGAAAAAAGTTCCATCAGGGAAAAGAGAGTATAGGAGGAAGAGGGTGGAAACTAACCAGAAGCTGGCCAGAGAGAGCACACAGGCAGCTAGGAGGTGAGGATGCTGAAGCCCAAATGGAGGTCCGAGTGGATAAAGAGGCAAGTAGAGATGTGGGGTCTGGAGCTTGGGAAGAAGGCTTATTGTAGCCCCATGCCACTGACACGAGATAGGCGCCCAATAAATAGGGACCGCTGTCTGGGGGGAAATGGGCTGTTAAGAGGCCGTGCAGACGTACGGCTCACATACAGTGGACACTAAGAAATGGACCAGCAAGGAAACTCCAAACCTGCACAGCAGCAAAGACAGAACCCTTTCCAAGATATTTCCCAGGGAAAGGCCATGGGGCCGGGGAAGTGACCGCGAGCGAGAGCTGGAAGGTGAGACGCGCCCACGCGGGTGCGCGCCGAAGCCTCGCGGCGCCGGCGCCACTACGGGCCGGCGCCACCGGGGCCAGCGGCGCGCAAGCTCTCCAGCGCCGCCGCGCACCGCGTGGCCCCCGCCCTCCCGCCCGGGCCCTCAGACTCCGCCCTCATCCGCCATCCCACCAATCATATGGTGATCTCCGCCCCCCAGTTACCTAAGCCCCGCCCCGGACCGGCGCGCCGCCAGCCAATGGGAGGCCGAGCCTAGCGCCCAGTGCGCGCAGCCCGCGCCGAGCCGGCTCAGAGCGAGAAAAGCGAACCCAACCCGTCGGGGCCGCCGCTCCGGACCCACCGCCTGCCGCCGCGCGCCGCCCGCCGCCGCCTCCTCCTCCCCCCGGATCGGGTGTACTGTCCCAACCCGAAAGTCCAGTTCTGCGGCCCGGCTGCGGCGAGCGAGCGCGATGACACAGGAGTACGACAAGTGAGTGAGGCGCGGGCTCGAGTCCGGCCAGGGCCCGGGGGCCACCGCACCTGCCGCCGCCACGGCGCGGGCTCCGGGGACCTCGAGGCCGGGAGGGGCGGGGCGAGCGGGGGGACACCCGGCTCTCGGCCCTGCCGCCCGAAGTCTCCCGGACCCCGCGCCCATGGCTCGGTGGGGACGGGTGGACCCCGGGCAGCCTGCTGTCACCTGCCGAGCTGCGGGAGCGAGAGATCTAGGGAAAGGTTGAAGTGTCCGCTGCCCGCGCGTTCTCTTTGCTGCGGCTGCTGTGTGAGAAAACGGCTGTGGGTGTTCTCGGGCCCTTGCATCACCGATGGTAATTACAGAAGACTATTTCTGCTGTTCGGGAGTATCCAGAGGAAGAAACTGCAAGCAGGGTGATAAACTAGAGACTTCTTTAGAATCGGGATTGTCTTTTGGAGTGTGGGGTTTAAGAAATGATCGGACGTTGGCAGGACTAAGGGCGTACGGATAGTGCTCGATTTTACTTGCGACTTTTCTATAAATATAAAGATGTCCTGAAAGACAGAGCCCGTCTATTTCAGCTCAGTAAATCTGGAGCAGAGAATTGGCTTCGTAGTTGCTTGATAAAGCTGTTTTTCTTGTGCCTGTTTTCTGAAGGAAGTTAGCTCTGTGTGCAGTCAGCAACAGATTAATCTTGTCTTGTAAAAAATGTAGTTCAGTTAGTGCTCGGCTCTCTTGAAGATCTGAGTCTTATTTGAAAACACTTATGAACCTTCAGGGCTGGAACAGCAGCTTGCTGGTCATGAAGAAGTGGGCTGCAATTGTTCTTCTGTTTATTTCTCTACTTACTGAGGAAGCAAAAGTCCCAGCGCAAACCTCTTGGCCTTAGGCATACTTTGGAAATATAAAATGCCTTCAGGGTTATTGCAGACATAAAGCCTCTTGGAAAATATTTATTTTTTGATGCTGTATCAGTGTAGGATGGGATGGGAGAAGATGGAAAGCTTGAAAAACTAGCATTACAACTGTTGAATGAGCCAACTGCTGTCAGAATCTTCTGGAAGTAGCTATTAGGCTATTAATAATAGCTCAGCCGTACACCGGAGAATCTCAGCAGGGTACCGTACCACCACTGGACTCAGGACCCAAAGGCTTGGAGAACACCATGTTGTGGGTTTATCGTTTTTTGGTTAGAACTTGATTTATGGAGATACGTCTTCTCTATTTTCAAATTTCAATTTTTAATAAACCTATCTCCAGATGTGCGCCCTTAGAGTTGTCTTCATGGCACGAGTTAACATGGGCTCCAAATCAGCTCTGCCTGCTGAGGGCAGACGGAGTTTTCCCTCCCCTTTTCAAAGATGTTCTCCTTTTCTTCCTTTCTTTCCTCTTTCTTTCTTCCTTTCCTTTTTTCTTTTCTTCCTGTTATGTTTTTGTTGTTGTTCTTTCTAAATCTATATCTGTTGTTGAAGGATTTGGGTGACTGCCAAGCCCTAACCTTTGCTGATTACTTGAAAAGATAATCAGACTTTCTACACTCACTTTTAGAAAAGATAGGGTCACCTCTAGGCCATTTCCATATTTCATTCGTGTGTTGCAATGAGAGCCGAGCCTCAAATTCGGCTTGTCAGGACAGCCATCATTCAGGGACGTTCCAGACACCTCCATTCTTTTCCCTCCACACACACACAAAGGGCTGCTTCGCCTTGCTAAAGTCAATGCTCCACTTTTCCCTCTCTGTTGACTTACTAAATAGTACCAGCTGAGCAGTTGTTGAGACTGTTGACATTTCCAGTTTTTGGAATCGGTAATGTTTGCTTGAATCATTTAAATTAAATCTCCTATAAAGCGTCTCTAAAATCACCATTGATTTTCCGGAATTTTCCCACAAACTGCACTGTTAACATGACATAGTCCTTGCCTGATGTGAAAAACTAATAAGGATTTTATTTATTGTGGGGCTGGGGAGCACTGGGGATTAATCCCAGGAAGCCCTGGACTCTGAGGAGAGAGATCACATGTTCAACCCCTGGGCTGTGCCGTCAAATCCTAAAGCCTAGGAAAGATTTTCTTTTCGACGCTTTATTTATGTCATTGTATAGGTTTGTGTGTGTGCTACACACACACACAGGTCAGAGGACAGGTTTTGACAAGTTCCCTCTCCTTCAACCATGTGGATCTTGGAGATGTAACTTGTGTTCCTTCACCAGCCAAACCATGTCATTAGCTAAGGAAGATTGTTAATTGATTAATTTGTTTGGTGTGCGTGTGCGTGTGTTTGAAAATCAGAGGACAACTTGCAGGAGGAATCTGTTCTCTCCTTCCACTCTGTAGGGCCCAGGGATAGAACTTCAAGCCTTCAGACTTATGAGCGAGTGCCTCTACTGCCCACGCCATCTTACCGGGGCCCATGTAAAGATTTTTAAATCGGATTTGTTTACTATTTTTTTTTAAGAAGGCTGATTTTCATTTGATGGCTTCATTTGTTGGAGGTTGTATTTATCTCTAAGATAAGCAGTTCACTCCCATGCCAGAAAATTATGCTTCTTTATTGATTTATAGTCCCCTTTGGCTACATTCCAGGCTCCTTCTTCTAGTAACAGTAGAGTCTTCTAACTTTCTCATACACCCTGAAGGATTAAATGAAATGTTCCTCTTGCTTTTGGTCCTTTCTTCCCGTCCCTGTTTCTCGGAAGGAGCTGTTTTAAGTCATGGCATTGGCAGGGGGAGGGGGAAGTCACGTGTGACAGCACGATGAGCCCCGTGTGGGCTGGAAGAGGGCGCTGGCCGGGGAGTGTTTGAGATGTATCCACGCCTTCCCATACCTTGCTGGGTCCCCGTGTGCCCTGCTGTAGGATTTGTGCATAGCCATGTCTTCTTGGGGGTATTTGTGGGTTTGGGCAAATCGCGTCCTCTCAGGGTCTCTGGCAGTGGTCCTCGGGTGTGTCCTGCCTTCTGAACGTGTCTTCATTTGACTTATTGGGGTCATTGGTGTAGCTCACAGACCACAAGGCAATTTAAAGCGTGTCTTTTGAGGAAGCATTTTGTAAATTAAAATTTGCAAACCTGAATTTTCTGAATGTTTTTATTTATTTCAAAAATACCTTTAAGAGGAGCGTGGACACCATTTCATTTACTTTATTGAGTTTTCTTCAGGCAGGTCTTCAAATGGTGTGGGTATTTAATTCATTATAACGCAGGAGGTGGAACCCAGTGCCTTGCTCATGCTAGGCAGTTGTCCTGCCACTGAGCTGCCCCCACCTGTAATCACCTCCTGGCACGGGGCCGCATTCCTATTTTATAGAACTGTCAAACTGTTTGTTCAGTTTTGGTTTTTGTTGATTTTATTTTTTTTAACGGCTTGTAAGTTATCTTGCTGTGGGAAGTGTGGATTTAACTTTGACTTTCTTCCTCTGAAGCAAAAGGCCAGTGCTGGTCCTTCAGAACGAGGCCCTTTATCCGCAACGGCGCTCCTATACCAGTGAGGATGAGGCCTGGAAGTCTTTTCTGGAAAACCCTCTCACTGCAGCAACCAAGGCCATGATGAGCATCAATGGGGATGAAGACAGCGCAGCCGCGCTGGGCCTGCTCTATGACTACTACAAGGTGGGTTGCGGGCTCTGGACGGCCGGGCATGGCGCTCCCAGATGCACCTGATTCAGCAGCCTGTAAAACAGTCCTTTGCCTAATGTCGGGCTGAGTGCTTCTGTAGTGGCTTATAAATAGTTTAATGAGCACTCGGGCTTTCTGTGGTTCAAAGCTGAGCATCTGCGATCATAGAATCAAAGGGTGATTCTTTTTTTTTTTTTTATTGAAAAAAAAATTTTCCGCCTCCTCCCCACCTCCCATTTCCCTCCCCCTCCTCCCGCCCCTCTCCCCCTCCCCCCCCACTCCTCTTCTCCTCCCTCTCCAGTCCCAGGAGCAGTCAGGGTTCCCTGCCCTGTGGAAAGTCCAAGGTCCTCCCCCCTCCATCCAGGTCTAGGAAGGTGAACATCCAAACTGTCTAGGCTCCCACAAAGCCAGAACATGAAGTAGGATCAAAACCCCGTGCCATTGTCCTTGGCTTCTCTTCAGCTCTCATTGTCCGCCATGTTCAGAGAGTCCGGTTTTATCCCATGCTTTTTCAGTCACAGTCCAGCTGGCCTTGGTGAGCTCCCAATAGATCGCCTCTACTGTCTCAGTGGGTGGGTGCACCCCTCGTGGTCCTGACTTCGTTGTTCATGTTCTCCCTCCTTCTGCTCCTCGTTAGGACCTTGGGAGCTCAGTCCGGTGCTCCAGTGTGGGTCTCTGTCTCTATCTCCATCCATTGCTAGATGAAGGTTCTATGGTGATATGCAAGATATTCATCAGTATGGCTATAGGATAGGTTCATTTCAGGTTCCCTATCCTCAGGTGCCCAAGGAACTAACTGGGGACATTGCCCTGGGCATCTGGTAGCCACTCCAAGTTCAAGTCTCTTGCCAACCCTTAGGTGGCTCCCTTAACTAAGATATGAGTTTCCCTGCTCCCCTATCCAACCTTCCTATATCCCCAATCATCCCATTTCCCCAAGTTCCCCTCATCCTCTCCTTCACACTTTTCTCTCTCCATCTCCCTTTACCCCCATCCCACCCCACCCCCAAAGGGTGATTCTTATACGGCTGCTCTGGCCCTAGCTGAAGGAGAGGCTGCTGTAAACGAGGTAGTAGCCATGTCCCCCGCCAGTTCAAGCGTTTTAACAAACTTGGTTCCTAGTGCCATTAAAAGGGGCTGCCGGCTGACCCGGCTCTCCCCTGCCGGGTAGTCAGGGCAGTTGCCATTTCTGTGACTGCTACCACAAAGTCTTATGATTGGTTGGGGAAAATGCACACATTTTCAGTTCTGGGGCCCCATTCTAAAGTGAGAACACGTTTATCTTGTCTGTCTCCAGACAGTTGAGTTAGCCTTAACTGTCGTGTACTGTGTATGAGTTTCTACCTCACAGAGTCCTAGTAATTCAGCTGCCAGTCACTGATGACCTGTGTCACACTGGACAGCCTGTGTGTCACTTTGACCCTCAGGCCCGGCAACTTAGGATGCATTCATTTAGGGTTCCAGCCCAGTTCCTGCCACAGACTGTCCTCTCTGGTGCTGAATTGTGCTGTGTCTGCTGTCTCCCTGGCTTGACCCATGGCAGACGCTCAGAGATGGCCCTTTGAGTGTCTTGGATGTGAGCACCTCTGTTTTATCACTTAATAACTAGCAATGCTTTCAGAACAGATCGCTACTAAATCCAACAATACTTAGTTTCGTGTTACCTGTGTATGTACAGGGATGTACGGGAGAGTGTCTGCAAATGAATGCAGGTGCCCAGGGAGGCCAGAAGAGGGAGAGGGATCCCCTGAAGCTGGAGTTAAGGGGTGGCTGTGAACTGACTGATGTGAGTGCTGGAATCCAGACTCCTATGCTAGGGAAATGAGCACTATTAACCACTGAGCCATCTCCCAAGCCCCTTTATTTTGTTGTTAGTGGCGAGATCTGGAAAAATTCTTGCACCGCAGATATCTCAGCAACATTTGCGCGCCCGTTTGGACCATGTCTCCTGTGGGTCCGTGCACAGTGTGTCCAGTGTCATTTGTCTGCCTTTTGATTTTGGAGCAAAGAAAGAGAGAGTTATAGAAGGAGTAGAGTGGGGCCGAAGAGAAGGCTCAGTGTTAAAATAGCACGGGCTGCTCTTCCAGAGGACCTGGGTTCAGTTCCCGGCACCCACACGGTGTCTCACAGCTGTCCATGACTCTAGTTCCAGGACATCTGGTGCCCTCTTCTGACCATGGGCACCATTCACTCATTTGGTACACAGATGTAGGTACAGGAAAAACATTCATACATATAAAGCACATATTTAAAATTTCTTAAATAAAGGAGAAAGAAACCCTTACTCCATGACAGACTGAGTCTGTTCGCCCTTGCTCGCCACCTCTGGTGGTGACTAGGCTGTTAGCGCCTTCAGAGCAGATTGGTGCTCAGCAGCGCATCAGGAGATGAGATAAAGGCTGCTCCTTCAGGTGAGGGCTTCTCCCCTGGATAAGGACTGAATCCCTTTCCTTGGTGTTAATGCTTTAGGTTCCCAGAGAGCGCAGGTCATCCACAGCAAAGCCAGAGGGGGAGCACCCGGAACCAGAGCACAGCAAAAGGTAAGTGCGGCGGCCGGTGCACACAGGTGTGCACACGTGAAGAGGCGGGCAGGCCCCGCCAAGTAAAACCAGAAGGGCCTGGTGGGAAAGACTGTGGAGAGTAACTGCCGTCTCAGAGTTAGAGCCTGTTGCAGGCAGCATTCCCTTTCCTAGAAAGCCAGCATCGAGCTCTTCTCCTCCAGAGGGACGTTTTTAGTGAAGCCTGACGTGTCTGACCCTCTAAAGGGGATGGCACGGGGAGCAGAGTCTAAAAACCACCTGGGTGTGGTGGCACGTGCCTGTAACCCAGGACCTGGGAGGCGGAAACAGGGGGCTCGGGAGCCCCAGCTAGCCTGGACTCTTGTGCAAGCCCATTTCAGACAAAGCAACCCTTGGGATGCAGCTGAGTGATGGAACACCTGCCTAGCATGGACAAGGTCCTGGATTCAGTCGCCACATCTGCATAAAGAAAAAAACAAAGCAAAAAAAGAAAAAAGGAAAGGAAAGGTACATAGCAATGACTCTTGGAATAGTTGCCCTAGTAAAACTTAGTGAATTAATGTCCATACTCCTCTTGAAGGCATTTTAGGTTAAAACTTCGGTAAATTAATTACAACTCAATCTTATGGCCAGGAAACATTTTAAAAGACACATTTTACATTTATTTATCTTATCTGTGTGCATGGACATGTTGATGCATACCGTGGTGCATGCCTGGCAGGATAGCTTAAGAAAAGTCCCCTCTTGCTACCCTGTAGTAGCGAACTCAAGTCGTCAGACTTGGTGGCAAGCACCGCTACCCACTAAGCCATCTTGTTGGCTCTAAAACCAGCTTTTAATGGATTCTTGTTTTATTAGTAGTAAAAAATAAAACAGCCGGGCATGGTAGCATACACCTGTAATCCTCGGGAGCCTGAAGCAGGAGTTTAAGGCCAGCCTAGGCTGTGGTAACCAGATGCCATCCTCAGGGGAAGGGGACAGAACCTGATTTAAGGACTGAGAAACAGTTCATAGTTCACACGCCTGGTAACTATTTCTTTACCGTGACTGTGGTTCCGCTTGCAGATCATTTTTGGAAGTGCACATTTATGACACGTGATTTGTTTCATAAATGTTGCAATCTAAAACTTCACAATTTCTTGGAAAGCAGCTTACTTATAGATTCATTTTACTATTTATTATGAATCTTTTTGAGCACAATAAAATGGTAGAAGCCGGCGTGTATTCATTGCCAGCCTCAACAGCTGTAATGTTCATCCTCGGAACCAGGTGAGAAAGGTAGAGGGGAAACGCGCCATAGAGTTGACTTCTGACCTCAGCAGGCTGCCATCTCTCTCTCTCTCTCTCTCTCTCTCTCTCTCTCTCTCTCACACACACACACACACACACGTCTACACATACAGGTGTATACACGCATACTCAAAAATCATTATTTTTAAAACTATTCATATTACCTATATATTAAACAACAGTTAATTTTATATAAAATATCTGTTGTTAAGTATGCTAATGAGTTGTCCTTGGGGAAGCCAGATAGCATCAGTATTAGAAAGTGAAGCAGCACTTACTTGTGAGTGTCTGTGTGCAGGTGTGGTCCCCTGAATTCCACCCCCAGCACCCATGTGAGAGAACGGATGCCCACTGTCGTATCGGTTTGTTTGTCCAGACAGACCTACCCGGGCACAGGAAATCTCAGCTGAGGAATTGCTTCCAGCAGATTGGCCCATTGGCACATCAACGGGGGGGGGGGGGGGGGGGGGAATTTTCTTGGTTGCTGACTGATGTCGAAGGGCCCGCCCACTGTGGGCGGGGCCATCCCTAGGCAGGTAGTCCTGCTATATAGAAAGGTAACTGGACAAGTGGGACAAGCCAGTAAGCAGTGTTCTTCCCTGGTTCTTGGGCTTCTGCCATGGTGTCCCTTGATGATGAGCTGTGACCTGCAAGTCTCTCCTCCCCAAGTTGCTTTTGGTCATAGTGTTCTATCACAGCAACAGAGACACAAGCCTAGGACAAACTGTTTTTCCTTTTCACAGATAAGAATGGAGCCCGAGAGACAAAATAGCTTGCTCTAGTTGACACACAGTTTGAACCCAGGTGGCCTCACTCTGGAGTCTATGAACTCACAGTGTCAGGTTTTATAATAAAATAGGAGGATCCACATTAGAATTACCGAGAATAGCTTGTACTGGAGCAGCACTCCGAGCCCCGTCAGCAATTGTGCTTTCGCTTTGGTTTTTTTTTAATTTATTTAAATTTATTTTATGTTAGTGTTAAGGTGTCAGATCCCCCAGAACTGCAGTTACAGACTGTTGTGAGCTGCACCATGGGTACTGGAAGTTGAACCCAGGTTCTCTGGAAGGACATCCAGATCTCTTAACCACTGAGCATCTCTCCAGCCCCTATGTGTAGCCCAGGCTGGCCTCGAACTTGTGATCCTCCTGCCTCTGCCTCCTTCAGCAAATCCTACCAGCATGTACCACCACAAGCAGCTGCTTTGGGTTTTGCTTGAAGCTGTGAGGTCTTCACCAGGAATGGGTCCTTCCTCCATTTCTTGCTGAGTTGGCTTCTGTCTAGGGTATTGCTGCTGTGAGGAGCCCAGACCATCAGAGCGATGAGTCATCTATATGGAGCATGTGCTCCACGTGCGTGAATCCCTGGTTGGAGCCCCATCACCTGCTCCTCCCAAATCCTCCAAGCCCCGTATCAGCACCAAGGTTGAACATACAATGTCCTTTCTCCTTTCTTGAAGAAACAACATGCCAAATGTGGCGGAGCAGCCCCTCCTTTCTGCTGGAGAAAACAGGGTGCAAGTGCTGAAGAACGTGCCCTTCAACATTGTCCTCCCCCATGGCAACCAGCTGGGCACTGATAAGAGAGGCCACCTGACAGCTCCCGATACAACAGTCACTGTCTCCATAGCAACCATGCCTACCCACTCCATCAAGACAGAAATCCAGCCGCACGGCTTTACTGTGGGAATCCCCCCGACGGTGTATCATCCTGAGCCCGCCGAGCGTGTGGTGGTTTTTGACCGGAGCCTCAACACTGACCAGTTCAGCTCTGGCGCTCAGCCGCCCAATGCTCAGCGGAGGACTCCAGACTCCACCTTCTCGGAGACCTTCAAGGAGGGCGTTCAGGAGGTACAAAAGACAAAAACATCTTCCTAAGACAGCGGCATGTTTGTCTAAGTATTGGGTTCCACCTTTTCCTGGTTATGTAAGCTTGAAACTTAGCCCAGAGTGAGTGGATCAGGAATAAAAAGATTTTTTTAAAGAGAAAGGCCCGTAGGTATAATTTGTAAGCTAAACCTACAAATCCAAAAATTATCATCAAGGGCACATGGATAATCTTACCAACAGCTGAGTTAACAATTATGGTTTCTGCTAAGAGATTTGCTGGGGAGAGAGAGAGAGAGAGGAAGCCTGTGCGTAATCTCCCCCTGACCACAACTGCGTTCTCATAGCTTTCTTCAGCTCGCGTCCTAGACCCAGGCGAGCTCCTGAAGCTCGCCTAGCATGGCAACCCTGTCATGTCTCCACCGGGCGCTGCTTATTTCGACGCCTAATCCAGAGCTTGAGGTGGTCATCAGGATGCTCTATGAGTTCCGGGGAGCTGGAAGGCATGTGGACGTCACTTGGGGGTACATTGACACTCAGTGTTGAAGGCAGATCTTACTGCCCCGGAGGGTCTTCTAGGGGTAGAAACGGACACTTTCCAGGAAAGGGTAGTAGGCTTGCACAGCCCCGGTGCAAACTTGACTCTTGGCCCTTGTGTTTTGGCTGCAGATTCCAGACTCCGAACATGTGTTGTGTGGGAGAGATAAGGAAACGGACAGGCACTGTGTGTCTGTCTGTCTGTCTGTGATCATTCCCATGAATGGTATATAAAATTAGATAGTTACTTTTTAATATTTATTTGTTGGTTTTTCAAAACAGGGTTTCTCTGTGTAGCCATGGCTGTTCTGGAACTCACTCTGTAGACCAGGCTGGCCTCGAACTCAGAGAGCTGCCTGCCTCCGCCTCCCCAGTGCTGGGATTAAAGGTGCAAGCCACCACCACCAGACTTGTATTTTTATAATTTTTTTATTAGTATATTTTTGTACTTTTTATAACTTTTATTAATTTAAATTTTTCTATAGATTCAAAATTCTTATTTTGAAACACGCTTCAAAAGAGTTGTGGGTGACCTTACACACACACCTCATCCATACCAGACCTTGGTCGTTAGTAACTGTGATAACAGTTAAATGGTTGTGCCTCACTGCATTGATATTTCAGGTTTTCTTCCCCTCGGACCTCAGTCTTCGGATGCCGGGCATGAACTCAGAGGACTATGTGTTTGACAATGTTTCTGGGTAATAGTTGCCTTCTTACCTGACTTTTGGATTTTCAGTCTCTGTGATCACTTCTCTTTTTGGTGCATTGGTCCTGACAAATCTGAGGTGGCTCTGGCGTGCTTTTGCCTTCCTCTGACTCTGCCAACTGTGGCCTTACCTTGGGTCGGGCGCTTTTCCCGCAGTGATGCCCTGCGGGCCTCTGGTGTTCGGCTTCCTCGATTCCTGGTGTTGGTGCTTTCCCTTCCCTGGCTCCCTTCTGTGATGACGTGGGCTGGACTCTGAAGGAGATAGGGATGAAGGTAAATCACTGGCTGTCTGTTCCCTAAAGTGTGCAGAGAGATGACAGTTTAGGGGTAAATAAGTTGACAAAGGACTTATTATTCTTATTAATGATAAAATAAACAAGTGTAACTTTTCCAACCTGGCAGCTTGTTTTTAGCTTAGCAAAATTACACCTTACTCTGGAAACAGGAGCATTTTCTAGGTTCATGAGAAGTATACAAACACCTCAAGATTGTTTTTAAAGTTTAGAATTTCCTTTTTGTTTTATGTGTCTAACTGCATCATATTTTGCAGTTAAAAAAAAAAAAAGAAAAAACCAAGGCCAGTGAGGTGGCTCAGTGGGTAAAGGTGCTTTCTGCCAAGCCTGACGATCCCAGTTCAGTCCCAGTGAGGTGGCTCAGTGGGTAAAGGTGCTTTCTGCCAAGCCTGACGATCCCAGTTCAGTCCCAGTGAGGTGGCTCAGTGGGTAAAGGTGCTTTCTGCTAAGCCTGACGATCCCAGTTCAGTCCCAGTGAGGTGGCTCAGTGGGTAAAGGTGCTTTCTACCAAGCCTGACGATCCCAGTTCAGTCCCAGTGAGGTGGCTCAGTGGGTAAAGGTGCTTTCTGCCAAGCCTGACGATCCCAGTTCAGTCCCAGTGAGGTGGCTCAGTGGGTAAAGGTGCTTTCTACCAAGCCTGACGATCCCAGTTCAGTCCCAGTGAGGTGGCTCAGTGGGTAAAGGTGCTTTCTGCCAAGCCTGACGATCCCAGTTCAGTCCCAGTGAGGTGGCTCAGTGGGTAAGGGTGCTTTCTGCCAAGCCTGACAATCCCAGTTCAATCCCAGGAGCCACAAGATGGACACATACTAAATAAATACATAAATGAATGTAAGGCCCTTGGTTTTCTGGATCTGCGGGATTTATACTTCCTTTATAAGTATATCCCAGGATACAAGGGTCATAAGCTCACAGACATTACGGTTTGGGATAGAACTTCCAAGCTTTCCCTGTGATGTGTTAGGTAGTTTTAGGCGCTGTGAGCTAGACAGACTCTCTAGTTTTGTGACTAGCCAGCTTAGCTGTGTAATGGAAAGGGGGTCTTCAGATAAGGCATAAGCTGGTGGTGTGGCTACGTTCTAATAAAACTTTATTTAAAAGTATAGGTGTAATTGACTGACCATCAGCCTAGGAAGGTTCTGAGCGGTTGTGTAAAGTAACAGCAGACGTAGGCAATCATGGAGTACCTGTCTGGATGCAGGTGGAAGCTACAGAAAGTGCTGGCAGACACATGACCGAGTGCTGTGCTCCCAGCCCATTTGCAGCCTCTGCTCCATGAAGACCAGATTGGCAGCAAGCCCCAGGAGGTTCCTGCCTCTGCCTGTCCAGTTCCTGATGTCATTTGTAGCACAAGCATCCAAAAGTCTAGTTGTTGACATTACATCATAGAACATCTAATTGGTATTTCGTAGCCCACTGTGTGAGGGTTTCTGGTCACTAAACACTTGTGTTTAGGATTCTATTTATCAATAAAAGGGGACAAGTGCTGCTTTTAACATGGCATAGTCAGCTGGATGTTTGCTGGTGCTCTTCCGTCTCAGTAATCCCTACACACACACACACACACACACACACACACACACACGCACGCACGCGCACACACACACGCACGCACATACTTCAGGATTATGGTGTACCAGAAGCTTCCAAGAGATTGGCCCAGAAACCTGTTGCTTCTTTGTCCTGTAGGAACAACTTTGAGTATACCCTCGAAGCTTCCAAGTCACTTCGGCAGAAGCAAGGGGACAGCACTATGACATATCTGAACAAAGGGCAGTTCTATCCTGTCACCTTGAAGGAAGTGAGCAGCAGTGAAGGGGTCCACCACCCGATCAGCAAAGTTCGAGTAAGTTCTGTACCTGATTCTGTTCTCCTGAAAACCCTAATACTTCCAGGCCCTTGAAACTGAATACAGGCCTAAAGGGGCCAGGGCTTGTGGACTGGTTTTTTTTGTTTGTTTGTTTGTTTTTTTGTTTTTAAGGATTATTTTTACTTTAATTCCTATGTCTCTGTGAGTGTTTGTGTATGTTAGAGATGCCCTTAGAGGCCTCAGCTCCCTTGAAACTGGAGTTACAGGGCTGTTGTAAGAGGCCCGATGTGAGTGCTGGGGACAGAACTCAGGTCCTGTGAGAGAGCAAGTACTCTTAACCACTGAGCCATCTCTCTAGTCTTCCACAGTGTTGCGTTCAGCCCTAACTGTCAGCTCTAATAACAGTGACTTTCCCTGAAGCTGCTCACCCCTTGGTGACCTTACGCTGTGCTACATTCTCATTCCCAGAGCGTGATCATGGTGGTTTTTGCTGAAGACAAAAGCAGGGAAGACCAGCTAAGACACTGGAAGTATTGGCACTCCCGGCAGCACACAGCCAAGCAGAGGTGCATTGACATCGGTGAGTGACCAGAAACCCACCTTCGCTCTCGGAGGCTGGAGTACCCCGCCTGCCAAGTCCAATTATTTTTGGCAGTGATGAACTTCCTGCCGAAAGCATTTGAATTTTTATGCCAGCCACAGATGTGTTCCAGGCAGTGTCCTGTGCCTCCTGGAATTAGGACTCCGTCTTCACTTCCTGCTCGGGGCCTGTGCCCAGGCAATGGTTTGCCATGTGACTGGAACCAGGCACTTTAGTCAGCTAACATAGTGTCCGCTTTCAGCCTCTCTTTCTGTATGTCCCCTTCTCTGCTGTGCTGGACATGAAACCCAGGACTGTACACATGCTGGACAAGCACCCAGCCGCCAAGCGATATCCCCCCACTCCGACTGCCATTTGGGGAGCAGTAATGCCTTCTTTAGGAGTTGCTGGGGTTTATATAGAGATAATGTTAAGATTTCCAAATGTGCAAAAGGAAATCACTTCTCCATCTATGCCCTGAGCTAGGTTGCTGATCTCGCTGGTCTGTGATAACCCGGTGGTAGATACCCAGGGTATGTCCCTACAAAGCGTTTGTCCCCTTCCCATTTCCAGTCTCACACAATGCCACCATCCACCTGTGGCTCCTGTTTCCTTATCTTCTGGAGTTCTTGAGCTCTCTTTTCTGTAAGGACCAGAAGAGCTGGGGATGGGTACATGGCTCAGTGGTTAAAAGCACTTGCTGCTCTTCCGGAGGACCTGGGTTCAATTCCTAGCACCCACATGACAGCTCACAACTGCCTGTAACTCCAGTTCCAGGGTATTCAACACCCTCATACAAATATACATGCTGACATAAAAAAAAAAAGAATGACATGAAATATAAATAAATAATTAAAAAAGAAAGAATCAGAAGAGCTGGGACAAGGTCTTTCAGGCTAGTTCATGCTGGTCTTAAACTCATTGCACATCCCAAACTGCCCTTGAATTCACACCAAAATCTTCCTGTTTCACCTCCTAGTTTCTAGGATGATAGGTATGTGCCTCTACACCCAGTTTAAAAGAACTGAGTTCTAACCTTGGTTCTGCAGATCAGTTTTGGGGCCTTAAGACCATTGCTTAAGCTTTTTAGACTTAAACTTCCTAATTTTGACCCAGTGATATGGAAATAACTATATCTAAGCTTATCTCTATTTAAAAAAAAAAAAACAGAGTCCTGGAATTATTTTTTCCTCCTTTATTTTGGCATTTCTTTCAATCCAACAAAATGCTTATTTAAATTGTCCAGAGGCTAATGCCGAAAACTGAGCATTTCTTGGCCTACTCTGATCTCACGTTGACACTAACAGCCATGACTTTCTTTTTTCTTGTCCACTGCTTCATGTAGCCGACTACAAAGAAAGCTTCAACACCATTAGCAACATCGAAGAGATTGCTTACAACGCCATCTCCTTCACCTGGGACATCAGCGATGAAGCGAAGGTATTTCGTAATGTCCAGGGCACGTCCCCTCCGGCTGTGTGAAAAGGGGGTGGAGCGTCACGATTTCACAGCTGCGCTGCTCTCTGCTCTGTGTTGTAGCTGTAGTTATGAAACTGTCCTTCCAGTCCCCACCCTCCTCCAAAGCCATTTCTCTCGCCGTCCCTGGAGCTGTCATCCGCAGGTGCCTCTTGTCTGGCCCTCACTTGGCCCCACTTCCTCATTTGCAGAGTGGCACACACCCTGCCCTCCGTCCACAGTGACATAGGGATCAGTACAACAGCATCCCATCAGCCAGGTGGGGTTCCTGCAGAAAGAGTAAATCCAAGTTACCAGCGGTGTCCATTTCTCAGTGTACCAAACACAGCCGAACGATTCTTCTGCTCATGCTTTTACAGTGCACAGTCACCTCTGATTCAGACGGTCCCTTGGGCGATTTTCTGGGGTTTTTCAGGGGATTCTTAGGGACAAGGAAGCATATTCTTAAGCTGTGTCTCCCTTCCCATGGCAATCTCTCCATTTGCTTCATTAAATTATTTGAGTTTTGCCGGGTAGTGGTGGTGCACAACTTTAATCTCAGCACTTGGGAGGCAGAGGCAGTCTGATCCTGAATTCGAGGTCAACTTGATCTACAGTGTTGAGTTCCAGGAAAGCCAGGGCTACACAGGGAAACCCTATCTTGGGAAAACAAAAACAAAAAATATAGAATTTTGGTATCTGGTTCCTTTAAAAATCAGACTGAGCCCCAGAAACTCTTGGACAGGTGTTGGGGCAAGATCCATCACATGCTTTCGTTGCAAGATTGGTAATGCTTTTCTCCCAGTGTTCCCACGCACGGTCTGGTCTCCTTTCTTCCATCTTTCACCCTCTCCTTTTTATTCTTCTATTTATTCAGCAAGAATTTTAGTCCTTATTGAGAGCGTAGCCCTTATAAAGCATGCCTGAGACTCTGGCTTGATCCCCAGCATCTCATGCCATGCTCCCCTTCAAAACAAGAATTTTTTTTTAATTCATGCAACAAGATATGACATTAGAAGCTTAGGGTCACCAGGGCTTCGGCTTCTGTTGTTTAAAGTTTCTTTTAAAAAATCAAATCATGTGGCTGGGTATAGTGGCTCATGCCTTTACTCTAGCACATAGGAGCCAGAGGCAAATGGATTTCTGTGAGTTCCAAGACAGCCTGGTCTGCATAGTGAGTTCCAGGCCAGAACCAGAACTACATAACGAGACCTTATCTCAAGACGAAGAAGGAAAAAAAAGAAGGAAGAAAGAAAAAAGGAATCAAATAATGAGGTTCTTGGGAGTCACGTGAAGCTAATTCTACTGTCCCCCTGTGCCATGGTGGTTGTATCTAAGGCAAAGGACATCCTTCCACTGTATGAGATGGCCTACAAGGAACTCTGGGGGTGCTGGGCAGTGGTGGTGGCACATGCCTTTCATCCCAGCACTCAGGAGGCAGAGGCAGGCAGGTCTCTGTGAGTTCGAGGTCAGCCTGATCTACAAGAGCTAGTTCCAGGACTGGCTCCAAAGGTACAGAGAAACCCTGTCTTGAAAAACCAAAAAAAAAAAAAAAAAAAAATAGAAACTCTCGGGGCTGTGACTACTCTCCGCCAGCCCCCACCACAATATCCAAATGTCAGCTGCCTGCTTCATCCAGAGCTGGGTACTGGGTTCAGTTTTAGAGGGGCTGCTGGGGGAAGCAAGCCCACCACTTCCTGTATGTTTATCTCAGTATCTCAGTTATTTTGAATTTAAAACTACAATAGGACTTAGTGTGTGGTTTCTAAGAAGCCTGGTAAGAGGTGCTGGCCCTGCCCTCTGGGTGCTTCTGGTCTCAGGCTCCTGAGAAGTTCTTCCTGCTTCACACTGGGAACCTGTGGAGCAGCAGCAAAGAAATTCTGGACTGAGTTCTCTTTTCTGACTACAGTGACCTGTCAGTCCGTAGCTCAAGGGAGTTTGGTTTTGTGTTTTGTTTGTTTGTTTTTTGCACCTTTACTACCTTTGAAAAAGCAAAAGGCTGCTGAGGCCAGTTCTGCTGTCTGTTGGGTGTGGCTGGCATTAATAAGCACTTGTCAGGGCCTTGGAGATCTGGGCTGGAAGGACCTGCGTATGGGCAGGGAGCTCTGGTTTTCTTTTTTGATGTGTCACTCAAGGAAGACTGATAAAACAGGGCTAGCAGGCCTTGTGCTGCAGGCTGACAGGGGCCTACACCAGAGAGAAGTGCTCCTGGAGAGTCTTAGCCCCGCTAAAGCGCTAATGTGGAGGCAGAGCTGGCTTCTTCCTCTTACCCACTCAGAGTCTACGCACAGCCCTCTCCTACTCCCGGGACATGGTGGTGTGCCATTTCTTAATGAGGCTGCTCCCTTTTGAAGCTGATACCAGACATCAGTTTCAAGTGTATGCTGGAATCCAGCAAGTCGATTCTTTGCTCTCCCCAGCCAAGTCTATGCTTCTGTTTTCATACTTAAAGTAATTAATGCCTTGAGGTAGCTAGAGTGAGTAGGTGTGCGTGCAGAATCCTGTAGAGCTGGGATGCTTTGTTTACTTACTTATTTTATGGAAGTATCTACCTTCTTAAATGGCTCCCTTTCTTGTTCTCACTGAGGTATGTTCCTCTTTTAATTAACTCATTGTTTTCTTAGTAGTGCTGAGGAATAAACCCAGGGCTTCATGCTTGCTAGGTAAGCGCTCTTCCAGCGAGCTATGCTCCAGCCCAGAATATGTTAATTCCCGATTTTCCCACGCAGACGTCCAGGCTGGTGGGAGATGTATGGAATTGTTTTACTCTGACTTCTAATGGTAATATACACTCTCTGGCATGCCAGCGTGAATAAATCCAGAATTCTGACCCAGTAGCTTTCTCTGAGTCCTGCCTGTTCGTGGGCTTCTGCCTCTTCATTTGATGTCACTGTTTTGAGAACAAAATCCTGAACGTCTCGACTCACGCACTGCTGGGGAAGACACAGCTCCAGTCTGGCTGGGCTCCACTCAGTACGCCTGTGCACACACAGCTCATAGATGTAAGCAGGAACCTGATGGTGCCACAGAAGCCTTAAGGGAGAAGCCATTTGTTTTTAAAGCAGACTTAGAATGTGAAGTTTGAAAACTAGGAATGTCTGGGTGTGGTGGCACACGCCTTTTATAGCAGCACCCACCCTGGAGGCTGAGACAGGCAAATCTACCAGGGTTTACAGAGCAAGTCCAAGGCCAGTCAGTGCCGCTTAGTGATAGACTTCTTTGGCAGCCAGACATCTTTGTCTTTTTAAAGACTTAGAAGTCTATAGACAGGTTACAGTTCAACCCTTGACCTTTCTCTAGGCAGCCATTCCGATTTCTTCCCTAACTCCGTGTAGCCAAGCTGGGCTCCTGAACATAGTTCAGCAGGAAGCGGCAGCATCTGCATTTGGACCTTCAAAGATTGGCGAGGTGCTGAAGTGTAGGATTTGTGGGAAAGGCAGAGGGCTCTCTCACCCAGAGAAGAAGAGGAGATGAGGAGCAGGCATACAACAGGGCGGGTGCGCTCAGCTGCTTGAACATTCCCCCTGGGCCAGCAGGCTCCTTCTGCCCTACAGGAGCCAGACTTCATCCAGCTAGTACCTGGTACTACTAGCAAGGCTCGCCTCAGACTCCTAACTCCAGGTCTTGGGTCCCAGACTGTACCCCTACGACCACAGCTTACACAGGTCAAGCGTTAAATGGACTTTAGGGAAGTAGCTTACGACCTTAAGTATAAATATAACATCACCATGTCGAGGGAAGATGTGTGCGTTTACTTTACACATGAAGTTTGGAGACAGAAGTTTCAGTCGGGGTCTCTATTCTGCATTAGTTAGAGCAAGAGGGAAGAACTGTGGATCTGCTGAGCTCGTGGAGTCTGCTTTTATCTGGCTTGGCTCATAAACCTTGAGTGTTTACTGCAGCACTGAGATTCGGTTGGTGATAGGGAGGGAGAAGCCAAGAGATAAGAAATAAATAGTGAGAAGTGAAAGGGAGAACTAAGTCCTATACTTAACTGTCACTCAGGGGCTGTGCCGTCACTCAGGGGCTCTGCTGTCACTCGCGGGCTGTGCCGTCACTCGCGGGCTGTGCTGTGCTAGGGTGCCTTGCCATGCTTGCACTCTATCCAGCGCCATGCAGCAAAGCTTAGCCCTCTCAGGATCTTGCTGCAGTTTGGTGAAGCCAGGCCCCTGAGGAGCAATACTAGACCCCGAAGTGGATAGCAAGTTCTCCGGGCTGGGTATTATTGTCTGAAGCTCTTGTCGCTGGTAGGACAAGCATTGCAGACTCACTAATAGAAATTACTCTAGAGAACACTTTCACTGCTGAGAAATAAGTTTACTTTGGATGCTAATCAGCTGCAGAGGAATGGAAATTATAAACCGAAAAGCAACTGGCCCTGGACAGCAGCACCAAGGAAGGTCATCTAGCGGCAGCCTGGGAGTGGCTCTGGTCACAACCAACCAGACAGAATGGCAAAGAGGAAGATGGCAGCGGTTCAGAGTGTAGCTCCAGATCTCTTTGTTGTTTGCTGGAGACGCGATCTTTATGAATGTTAAACAAACGGTTTAAGGATGTGATGGACAAAATCTAACCAGTACGTTTCTCTAGTGCTAATCTAAATGGCCAGCCAACGCGGTAGAGTGTGTCGTGCCTGCATTCACGTGTCCTGCTCAGAAACTACCCATACCAAAGAGCTAGCTCCTGTCAGTTGTGGGCCAGGCCCCTGTGTGTAGGGGGTGGGGAGATAGCAGGAAATGCTTGTACAGAGCCTGGTATGCTTTGCGTGTTGTGCCTGCCGCAGCTTGAGGCTGCCTGGGCCCTGGGTCTTCCTACACCACACGCCTGCAAGGCCCCTGGTACTCTGTGACATGCCATCAGACCTCCAGAAGGGGCTTCCTATTCTCAGTGTATCACCCATGGGACTGACCCAACTGTGGGTATGACGTCTCAGTTGACACATGGTTCAACTCTTTCTAGTTAGCTTCCTCCCACGCAGGGCCTAGGCTGAGGGAGAGGGCAGGGGCACGAGTTGCCTAAGGTTTCCAGCGGCACAGCAGCCTGTCCCTAGGAAAGCTGTGGGGTCCGACTGTAGGCCTCACTGTTTGCTGTAATTGGCTACTCTGAGAAGGGGCTCCTGGGACTCTGGACGGTTGTTCTGGAGCACAGGTGTTTGTCATGGAAAGGCCGTGTTACAGAAGAGAGAAGATTACAATGACTTGACGCCTACCTTGAGCTTTACCGTGAGGGTTCTTGTGTTGGGTGGAGTGACATCTTTCCTTTTGTCTCCTGGTCTCCACAAGAGCCGGTGGAGTTCCTAGGGAGGGACTATCCAAGCCAGAGGCTGTGAAAGGGGTGTGGCCACTCAGTCACTTGAACTTGGGATGTTTTGCGTGTGTGTAATGCACGGATTCTGAGATTGTTGTTTTGTCTAAGCATAATGTTTGGAATTCATTGTGAGAGTGGTTTTTCTTTTTAATGTGCTTGGACTGAACACATTGCTTGCATTTAAAGGGATTCCATTCTAGTGAAGCATCCATCGGGTGATATTAAAATAAGGCGGTGCCATGTTTGGGTGCATTAAGCTGGGACAGGTTTGGTTTGTTTCACAACTTTAAATCTCCAGTGTGAATGGGAGGGCAGGAGGGGAGAAAGAAATGAGTCACACGTTATCCTTGTAACTGCAGAGAAATGATGGGCCGGGGACTCACAGCTCGCTGGGCTGCCTAAGTGGAGCCCATCAGGAAGCACTGTTACTCTTAACGGGAAGGACGTGGGCCAGCATGGTGGCTTCGCGGGCAGATGGCTTGCTACAGAGCCTAGCCATCTGAGCTCAACCACCTGGATTTACATGGTGGAAGGAGGTGACACACCCCCATATTTCTCCTTTGCAACCCTGTCTCCTACATAACAATACTAAATAATAAATTCTTAAAATTTCAGCAAAGAAGTGACTTTCAGAGCCTAGGCAGGCAGACCATGGTTGTCTGTATACAGACACCTCGCCTCCCACCTCCAGGAACACTCAGGGTAGCAGCTACCTGCGTGGCATTTATTTTACGACGAAGATTTTCTCATATGTAGTTGAAAACACATAGTTGGGGTTGAGGTGGTGGCTCTAGGACCTGAATTCAAGCACCATGGCAAAAGCCTTGTGTGGCTGCGCCCATCTTAACTCTGCCATGGACGGCAGAGATAGGAGGGTTGCTAGAGGGTGTGGCTGCGCCCATCTTAACTCTGCCGTGGATGGTAGAGACAGGAGGATTGCTAGAGGGGGTGGCTGTGCACACCTGTAACACTGTTGTGGATGGCAGAGACAGGAGGATTGCTAGAGGGGGTGGCTGTGCCTCTGTAACACTGTTGTGGATGGCAGAGACAGGAGAGTTGCCAGGGTTTGGGTTCTGAGAAAGACCCTGTCTCCAGGGAATAAGAGAGAGTGTTGACAGAACAGAATAGAACACACACTAAGTAAATAAGTAAAGCTAAAACACTCATTAAAGTAAAAATTTAAAAACATCCGCCAAAGAGAGAGCCGCATGCCTGCAGAGAGTGAGGTGTCTGAGAGCCAATCTGTATTTAAAATGCCAAGATCGTTTATTTCCTTGAGGCCACTGCCATGGGTGCCATCGCAGGAACAATTTGCCTTTGAGACGTCTTTCTTTAAAAGCTGGGGTTGGGGCTTTGCGGCCACGTTATTTCAGAGTGTGTGTGCTCTGCAGTGTCTAAGCGAGAGGTTCCGTCTAGCTGTAAACTGAAACACTCCGAGTCATGGCAGGGCTTTAGAACCCACGGATAACAATATGAGCATTTATTCAGCGTGTGCCTGAGGGTGAGGGCCGGCCGAAGGTGTCTCTGACTGCCGCGGAGACACTTGGCAGCTGAAGAAAGCCTCCGTTTGGTAGTGAAACCTTTATCCTGTGGAACGAGTTTCAGGCACCCCTGTCTATTTAGACACCGTTTGTGTTGTTGCTTGAGTTGCGTGTTTTCTTTTTCTCGGGGGAGGTGGAGCGAATTTTTACCCTTCCTCCACTCTGCCACTCTCGGGAAACAATGAGCTTCTTCTGTAGAGACTTCTCATTTGACAACTTGTCAACCTAACCTGCCGTCTCGTGTTTCTTCCTGGAAATCCCATCTGTGGCTTTCTCTGTCTTTTCAGTCAGGTCTGCCACTCCTATGTTTTGTCTTGGTTTTAAATTTTTTTGTAGGTTTGCTGCTTTTAACCCAAAGCAGAACAGTTGGGGCTCTGTACTGACGGAGCCTTGGAGTGAGGGGTCTTATGAGTAGCAGCCTTCCCACAGGCCCCTTGGCCTCTCCGCCTTAATCCACAGACTCTCCACCCTTAGCCCGTTTACTTTAGTGCAAACTCTTTGGTCGGCAGTCAGCTTGCCTGCCGGGTCCCCTTTGTGACCCATGGGCTCGCTCACCTGTCCTGCTCTGTGCTGCGGGGATGGAATGTGGCCTGTGTTTGCCTTGAGTCACGCCCCCATACGGTTCTGCAGGTCTCAGAGCACACACTCTGCTTATTTGGGACAACAGTGCCAGATCACTGCACCTGCCAAGCGTCCTGAGGGTCAGCGGGTCTTGCCTAGGAACATAACAGAGAAAAGGGGGGCAGGCAGGTCCCTCTACATGTTGTCTCCTCCGTGCCTCTCTTTTATCTCAGTGACTTTTCCCCTGGCTCTCTGCGTGGCACAGAAACCGAGACACTGTGTGGGCGGTGTGGGAAGCGGGCTGAGGCAACAGCCTTGCTGACTCGGAGCTTGTTTCCCCTTCAGGGAACGCCCCTCCTGGCCGTGGGAAGACTGCGAGTCAGTACTTTTTCCCCTCCCACGTCCCTGCCCGCCCCACCCCTTCCTGCCCATTTGTCTCTTTTCTTTTGATGGTCATTTGATAGTCTGAGAAGCAACCCAAGTGTTCAGCTGCCCTTGAAGCCCTCTGAGCTGGGCTGCAGTTGGTGGTGACAGTGTCCTTGTCATCGCAGCATGGTTAGGACAGCGCAGTCACCTCCCGTCAGAGCAGGGAGCAGCTGTGACGCACCCGGGTTATCTGGCCCATCAGTAGTGGAACTGGATGCTGCTTGGTGGGTGACTCAGTCTCGATACCGTCTCAGCTCCACACACTCATTAACTGCACGTGGACCGCGCAGCCTGGGGGTGGAGGCGGCCCAGAACCGAGAGAGAGGCGGGTTTGTTTGTTTGTTCTGCTGGGGGGGGGGCTGTGTAAAGGCCAATAAATGTTCCCTTTTAATTATATCTTGGCCAAAAACTGGGTCGCGATATATAGTTTAAAATCTTGCCTACCCTATCAGCTTCGATCCAAGTCTTTAGCCTCACTGAACTGTACTAGAGAAAGAGTGATTTCCCTGTCTAGTGCTGTTGGAAGAGAGGCAGTAATGTGACCAATATTTTCATTTCGACTGTCGGGCAGTTTCTCCCCAGGAGGAGCTGCTTGCATCTTTACACTGATTGGATAATTAAGTTTGAACTTACCCTATAGTTTCCACTTTCTTTTAGAAGATAGATTACATTCTAGAAAGGACCTTATAGATATTTTATGTGTTTGACTAAGTTGAGTTTTAATATTGAAAAAAAAATTGAGTTGGATTCTCAGAGGCCACTGGGACTGTATCCAAGATGGCTGTCTCTGTGTCTCCTGGAGCCATGTGGCCATCAGCTAAGTCCTGTGACTTATCTGCAACAAGTAGGAAGTTTGGCAGCAAGGAGCTGTTTGGTTTGAAACACAGAGACCTTTAACTTCATGCCTCATGATCAAGGTGACCTTCCACTCCATTTTCTGTCTGGGTGTTCATGTTCCCCCGCTTTCCCGCTTCTCCAGTTTTCCATTGGTGCCTCTCCGTGAGGGGCCAGGGAAGGCATTGATTGGCTCTGGGGTCCTGAGAGCTGGGTCCTACTAGGGCTGATGTCTCTATCCTTCTCCATCAGTGTCCTCTAACCCTGAACCTCACAGCTTGGCCCTGTCTGTCTCTAGTGAAGAGACTCTGAGAGCCAGAGACCATGGGAAGTGTGGCGTGAGAGAGAAGCGCGGACATCGAGGATCAGTGCATACGGAGAATGTCAAATTGTCCTCAGTTACCATGGTAACCTGACCCATCTGCCCCAGTTGAACCCACCTACTTTTTCCTTTCGCTTCCATCGGAGCTTTTCTTGTGATGTGTATTGAGCAGTTAGAACTTTTTAACTGTGTCTTAATGCACAAGTAACAAGTCCTTCCCCGGAAGTCAGTCTGCAGTATAGGAGTACGGTGTCACTGGCTCACCCTTGAACTTCTCTGGACTAGTGTGACTCATTTCTAACTTCCTTCCAGGGAGTTCTACACACAGAAATCAGTGCTTTGCCACTAGGGCAGAAAAACTGGCTTGAGAGGCCACGTTGCAAAAAGCTGGCGTCCCTGCCTGATCAGCCAGCCAGCCAATCACCTGTACAGCTCTGGGAGGGGCCAGGCATGATTGGAGCAGGCAGCCTGACCTGAGGATCCTCCGAACTATGATGCTCATCATTGGTATAGCCAGGGCTGCTCTCGGGTCTGTCATCAGTGAGGCAAGCTCCATGTTCTCGGGAGTTCAGGGAAGGCGCGTTTTCAGCCAGGGAGTCATAGGCTGCTGAATATTTTGGCCAAGCCTGTTTGAGATGGACTGTTCTCTTTGCCTTTCTGGGCAGCTGCTGTGAATGTAGGTGGGAAGGAAGCACCTGAGGCAGCCTGATCTGAAGAGGAGCCTCCATGTGAGGACTTAGCGTGGCCCAAGGACAGAAGAAGCAGTGGTGGACTTGGGCTCTGCAGCTCCAGAGCCCACACTTAGTCACACTGGAGATTAAGCGAGCCGTAGTCCTCCCTGTCTAACTGCACTGTAAAGCCGCAGATGGTCGGTGACGTAATCCCTGTGATGAAACACCGTGGTCAGAAGTAATGTGGTGAGGAGAGGGTTTATTAGTCTTATATTTCAACATCACAGTCCATCACTGAAGGAAGTCAGGACAGGAACTCAAGCAAGGCAGGAACCTGGAGACAGGAACTGATGCAGAGGCCACAGAAGGTGCTGGTTTGCTCCTCATGGCTTGCTCAGTCTACTTTCTTACAGCCACCATGGACTGGGCCCTTTCCCGATCACTAATTAAGAAAATGCCTATAGCCTGATGGTGGAGAGGCATTTTCTCAGTTGAGGTTCCCTCCTTCCGGATGACTCTCGCGCTTATCAGGTTGGCGTAAAACCAGCCAGCACCAGTAGCAAGTGAAAGCTGGGGCTGAAAAGATGATGCACTGGGTGACCCGGTCCACGCTGTCGAGAAGCACCATGAACAAGTGCAGTGTGGGAAGGAAAGGGTGATGATGCACTGGGTGACCCGGTCCACGCTGTCGAGAAGCACCATGAACAAGTGCAGTGTGGGGAGGAAAGGGTGATGATGCACTGGGTGACCCGGTCCACGCTGTCGAGAAGCACCATGAACAAGTGCAGTGTGGGGAGGAAAGGGTTTATTTTACCTGTAGGTTCCATTCTGTCATTGAGAGAAATAAGGGCAGGAACCTAGGGGTGGGAACACAGAGACTGTGGAGGAGCAGTGGCCCCTGGCTTTTCCCCTGGCTCCCAGGCTCACCTGCCTAGGGATGGCACCGCCTATGGTGGGCTAGGGTTCCTGGTGGTTTGAAAGGAAATGACCCCCAAAGGGAGTGACACTGTTGGGAGGTGTGGCCTTGTTGGAGGAAGTGTGTCTCTGTGGGGGCGGACTCTGAGTTCTCTTTCCTCAGACTTCACTCAGTGTGAGTCAGTGACTTCTTATTGCCTGCAAGTGTTGCGCTCTCCGCTCCAGCACCACCTCTGCCAGCATGCTGCCATGCTCCCCACAATGATGATAATGAACTCAAGTTCTGAAGCTGTAAGCAAGCCACTCCAAAGAAATATTTTCTTTATAGGAGTTGCTGTGGTCATGGTGTCTCTCCCCAGCAATAGAAACCCTGAGACAACCCTCCTGCAGTGATTAGTACTTAAGAAAATGGCCTCCCGGCATGCTCACGGGCTTCTCTGGTGGAGGCAACTCCTTATTGAGGTTTATTATTCCCAGGCATGTCTAAGTTGGTCTCACCAGCACCGTGGGTAGCGCGTTTGCTATGCAGGTGTGAAGACCTGTGTTCCATCCCCAGAGCCCATGTAAAAGGTGTGTGCCCTCAGACCCGGCAAGAGACAGCTCTTTATGTTCCTGCCTCTGGCCCACATCCCCGCCTGCCACAGAGAACGCTTGGTGTCTGCAGGCACACCTCAGGTCTGGGCCCTGGGCTTGCTGTCACGGTCCCTTCTGTCCCCCTCAGGTCTCACCAAGAGACAGTTCTGGCAGTGTATTCTACTATTTCTCTGTTTGAGAATTGGGCCCCTGGAACAAAATCTTCATCCCTTAAGAAAGCTAGTCTGGCCGGGTGGTGGTGGCACACGCCTTTAATCACAGCACTCGGGAAGCAGAGGCAGTGGATCTCTGTGAGTTAGAGGCCAGCCTGGTCTACAAGAGCTAGTTTCAGGACAGCTAGGACTGTTACACAGGGAGACCCTGTCTCAAAAAACCAAAAAAAAAAAAAAAAAAAAGGAAAAAAGGAAAAAGAAGAAAGTCAGTCCAATTGTCAAGGTGTGATTCCTATTGTTGACTGGGTCACCCACTCTGTGACGTCCCTTACTACCGTTAGAGCACACTGTGTCATCAAAGCCAGAAGAGAGTGTTTTCACCCCCACAGTAGGAGCGTACCGCAGCATGCAACCTTCTACCTGAATCTCTCAGTGGGATAAAAGTCAAAGCGATGCCAATCAGTGGTCATACTTCTTGTACTTGTACAGAAACACGGAGTGGCCATCACCACAGTCACTGTGGTGCAGTAAGGCCAGCCTTTTTGTTATTCATGGGAAACACCAAGGGGTAGTGAACCCCACATTAATCAATACTGCCATGCAGGATCTGGCTCAACTCCATGGAAGTTTCATAACGTTTGGCTGATGGAGTCCAAATGTTTTGGTTTTCGAAGGCCAGGGGCCCAGGTGCCAGGCAAGCACTACACCGGTGAGCCGCGGCCAGCCTTGAATTCCAGGTGTTTTGTGGATGTGCCCTTTTCCATGAGATCTGGTTCAGAGGTCCCAGGTTTCTCCCTACAGATTAATGCACTTGCTAACTTGCATGCAAGGCTAGTCTCTTCACAGCCCGTGGGTTTTGCCGGGATTGCACTCAGCTCGCAGTTAGGAAGAAAAGCCCCTAGCGGACTGGGTGAATCAGAGGCTTAGGGGCTACTTTTAGTCTCCTCTGCTTTGCCCGCTGGGAGGTGGCTCCTGGGCAGTCATTTCTGAGCGCATGTCTTGCCTCCTTGTGTCTCTTCTGCCCTCTTCGTCCTTGGAGGGTGGACATGGGAGGGGCTGTGGACAGTATCAAGGGGCTGCCGTGATGCTTCTGGGAGAGTCCTTGCACAGCAGTTTGAGGTGTGGAAGAGCATATGGACAAAACCCCGGATAGGTCAATCCTCGGCTAACGAACATCCCTCATTTCAAGCTGCATTTTGCAAAACCAATGGAAATCTTTTTAAATATTCTGAGCGTATGAATTCTCAACCAGGAATGAGGAACTGTCATAGAAAAATGGGCTGGACGTTTAAAAAGAATCTTGCAGAACATCTTTGGCCTGTTCAGTAGTTGGATTTTGTGATTAGGGGTTTGGTTTTGTTTGTTTGTTTTTTAGGTTTTATTTCCCTTGTAACAATTTTGGGTAGGAGCTTTAGTTGTGATCTTTTGAGATTACTGTTTTGATTGGTTGAATAACATCACATTTTCCTCAAAATAAGCAACAAGGAAGAGTAAAAACAAAAGCCATCCTTGAAGGCTCCTTCCACAGTAGAGACCTTCCCAGCTCTCTGAAGAAGGGAATGCGTGTGTCAGGCAGCCTTTTTGCAGATGTTAGCTGTAGAATTGGAAGTGGTGCATGTGTGTGTGCGTGCTTGTATCTGTACACTCATGCATTCACGTGTGTTTCATGGAGGGGAAGTTGAGTATGTACCCATCTGTCTCCCTCTTTGACTCCTATGACTTCTCTGAGAGACTCGAGTTTGCCCTGTGATGCTATCAAGGCGATTTGATCACCTGCCGGGAAGAATGGCGCAGTGTTTATCTTATACAGACTTGATTGCCTTGCTTTGCTTTTATTCGTTCAAGATGTGGAATCAATCAATCAATCAGTCGCTCTTTAAATTACTTTATGTGTTTGGGTGTCTTACTACTTCCCTAAGAGAAGAAACCTGGAGGTTGATCTTCTTCAGCTCCCCCTCAGCCCCGAGTATAGCCAGCCAGTGTGGCTCTAGGACTCAGTGAAACATTGTCAAGCCTGGGTTGGACAGCTTCGTAGACAATGGAAATGTTGGACTATGAAAACACTCCTTCTGCTTTGTCTTTTATTAAAACATATGAGCCAGGCGATAGTGGTGCATGCCTTTAATCCCAGGACGTAGAGTCAGAGGCAGGTGGATCTCTGAGGTCGAGACCAGCCTGGTCTATAGAATAAGTTCCAGGTCAGCCAGAGCTATACAGAGAAACCCTGTCTTAAAAAAAAACAAGAAAATGATAATAATAATAATAAAAACGTATGCGTTGAGTATATGCATGTCTCTGATGCCAGGAACAGAGGCATCTGTGGTGTGATCCCAGGGGTCGCACATAGCATGCAGTTCAGAGTCACTGCTAGAATCTCAGCCTGGGCACACTGCTTCATACGGAGGTGTTCGTTCTGAGAAAAGTTCTTCCCGACTTTGGGTAGCTGAGGATTGGGGTATGACCATAGAGAATAGCAGACTCTGTGGACAGCGAATGTGCCTGATAGGCGTGCACCTCTGTAAAACACGCTTTCAGGTACATCATGGATGAGGCGGTTTCATAGTCTCAGAGTTTCGGAGCCGAAGGAGGCCTTTGATGCTTTGAAGTATGCCAGTGTGTAGGAGACCATCCCCTTCACAGGGTGGTGTGATCCTGGTCGATCATGTGACTACCCAGTAGCACCAGAGGGCGGTTCTGGTGTCAGACCCACCCAAGCAGAGGTGTTCCAAATACTCAGCCATGTGACCTACCCTAATGGGCTTTGGTACGTGAAGGATTCCAGCATGGCTGTGGTGTGGAGCAGTGTTTGAGAGATGGGCTCCCTGGGGTTTTTGGGTGCAGTGACTCCCCTAGAGTGCTTGTCGGAGGAGGGAGGAGACAAGAGACCTATGTGTCCACCAAGTTCCCAGGCCAAATGGAATGAAGTTACATGGCACCTTTAATGTAACAGTGCTTATAGAAAGTTGATATCGGTAAATGTACTTTCATGTGTGTGTGTGTATGCATGCGCATATGTATGTGGAAACCAGAGTTGGTAGTGGGGTGTCAGTCACTCTCCACCTTATATTTTGAGACAGTCTCTCACTGAATTCAGAGCTCACCAACTCTCTAGACTGGCTAAAAGCACAGACCCCAGTGATCCTCCTGTCTCTGTCTCCACAGCGCTGGGATTATAGCTGCCATGTCCAGGTTTTAGGTGGGTGCTGGACCAAACACGGGTCTTCATGAGTGTGTGGCCCCAGACGCCTCTCTGTTTGACTCAGTCATTTTATCTGCAGTGTAATGACAGTAAGATTTGGGGCTCATCCTTCTCATCCACCGTAGACAGAACATCACAAGGGTCTGGAGTTGAAAGTGACCTAAAGATCCTGTGCCTTGGCTGGTCGTGTGACAGCAGGGTCCAGGGTTACAGCGCTAGTTAAGGACAGAGTGGGGCCAAATTTAGTTGCTTTGATTTTTTAGATCAAATCTACCTCTGTTGAGCACTTTACCCCTCCCCTAGTGAAAACATGGGGGGCGGAGGTGTTGCTTTTTTTCCTGACCTTTGGTGAATGCCTAAACCAGCATGGGTATCACTTGGTTTGGGCCAGGATGTCCATGATGGCCTGGCATATTCTTCCATGATGCTACTGTGTGAGGCGTGGTAAGCTCTCGGGTCTTCAGGTCGCTGTCCTTCAGAGAGTGTATGACTGTTTCCCGACTCATCCTACCTACTGGTATGGCTGTTTTATCTGAGGAAGGAGGCGTTAGGATGCGTCAGCCCTTTGTGATAACTTTTGAAGTCTAAGTTGAAAAGAATGTTCATAAATAGGAAGCAGATGCGTCTGAGAAAGAACATGGAAGCAAGACTGGGAGCTGCTTCCCAGAGGCTCTGCCTTCAGCCTGATGCGGGGATCTGGCTAATTTGAATAGAGGCTTGAAGCTGGGAAGCAAGGGAGGCCAGGTTTGGGTTGGATTACTGTGAAATCCTCTTGTCATGGGAATGACCCTTTGAGTCAGAAGCTTCCTGGAATTAGGGAACTAGAGTGTAACTTTCCCAGGCAGCCATTTCTGAGTTAGGAATTGTGCCACATGGCCCAGGATGACAGAAGTTTAGATTTTTCCATTTGGCTGGGAGCTGAATTGTACAGTGGTTAAGTAACTTTTGTTGTTTACAAAGACTGCCTTCTTTTTTCACCCTTTTTTCTTATTAATTTTATTTTTCCCTTTCAGATTTCTTTTTTTCCTCACATTTATTTGTGTGTGTGTGTGTGTGTGTGTGTGTCTGTGTGCACACATGTATGTGCATGTATCACAGCATGCATGTAGAGGTCAGAGGTCAGGGAGCCAATTCTTTCCTTTCACCATGAGGATTCTGTGTGCTAATCCCAGGTCGGAAGGCCTAGTGGCAAGTGTCTTTCTTTACCTGCTGAATCATCTCACCGACCCCTGTTCCATATATGCCTCCTATATCCCATTTGCATATAAATGTTTTAAATATGTAGGAGAAGGCATCAAGTCAAAGCATGGATATTTTTGGTAAAGCAGTTCATAAATCCCACGAGCCACTTCCCACTTGTGCATCTAGTCTTTAAACACAAAGAAAGCAGGGCTGGGAAAGTGACTCAGTCAGTAAAGTGCTTGTCTTGCAAGTGCGCAGGCCTGAGTCTGGTCTCCTGCACCCACGGGCAAAGCTGGGTGTGGTAGCTTGCTGCTCCGCCTTTGTCACCCCAGTGCTGGGGAAGCAGAGAAGAGGGTGATGGCTGGGATCCCCTGACCATCCATCCAGTCTAGCCTCATTGCTGAGCTTCAGCCAATGAGAGGCCTGTCTCAAAGGTGGTAGATGGTGTTTAAAGGATGAAACCCAGGACTGTCCTCTGGCGCGCGCGCACACACACAAGTTGTTAGTGCTTTTTAAAAATTGAGTAATTTTCTTTGTTTACTGGAAATCATTAGAAAACTTTTAGAAGCAAGATACCATATTGCCAGAGTGTGAACAGTCTGGAGAGAGGGAGACATCTGAGCATCTCCCACCAAAGGATAAATAATGTCTGTGGGATTAGGTGGTGTGGAAAAGGAGGTTGCCTCACCATGGCAGAACAGCCTTAACGGCTCCCGGGCCTTCAAACGTGGGAGGACAGCGCCCTCTTCTGGGCACAGGGATAGCTCTGTAGGTTGTCTAACAGCCTGTATGGAGAGACAAGTTTTATGTGGAGGGCAGGATCTGGCCGGACAGGCAGAGGGCTGCAGGTGGACCTGACCAGATCAGTAAGGAGGCTGCCAGGGCCAGCATGAGGTGGGACTGTCAGTGCCCAGGGACAGTGAGAAAGGTCTGGGGAATGCTGGTGAAGGAACAGATAAGGGGTTATCTTCAGATCTTGTAATTGTGTACGTCCCAGGTCTTTTCCCACATAGGCAGAGTATAATAACCTTCTAGCCCACTTTGCACCCTGCCTGGAACTGGCTCTTTGTTACTGTGGCTCTGATTCTCTTTCTCCCCAGCTTCTCTTTCTGTCCTCTTCTCTTCCATCCAATGCCCGAGTAGCACACAGTCCCTGTCACATACCCATTTACAACCCAAGGCCATCCCTGCCTGTGTCTTAGCTGAGCTGGACAGCTGTTCTTGACTATTGGGGCCTAGGCACTGGAAGAAATCCTGGTTGTGTGGCATAAGGGTCTTTTGCATCTCTGAAATTGCCCATTTAAAAACAAAACAATAACAAAAAAACACTCCTATGATTCTAGGGAAATGAAAAGCATTTGACCTCAGACAGATTCAAACCCAGATCCATGAAAGGAGGGACAGAGCATGCTCACTAGCTATGTAGAGCCATGAAAGGGGAACGGAGCATGCTCACTAGCTATGTAGAATCATAGAAGGGGAACAGAGCATGCTCACTACCTATGTAGAGCCATGAAAGGGGGAACAGAGCATGCTCACTAACTGTGCAGAGCTCCACCCGCTTTTCTGAGTAAGTTTCCTGTACTGCACTGAGTGTCTCCATTTGCTTTAACTTTGAGAAAATGAACATGGGGTGGCCAAGAGGGGGGCGAGCCTAGGTGTGCCACTCTCTGAGTTCCTCCTTGAAAGAGGGCATCTGGGCTGGGAGGCTTCTCTGCCAATTGATGCGTAACTCAAGGACATGCCAGCTGTTCCGTGGAGCTGACCCTATTGGGCTTAGTGACACAGCCTGTAAAAACTGTCCCTGTGGGTCAGTGGCACTTCAAAAGCTAGTGAAAGGTAACGAAGAGGCAGGTGTGACCTTGGTGCCGTCTGCCCTCTTCCCAGTGCCTTGTCCTCCAGTGGCCTACGGAGTTATTTTCTCCCATGTCCAAAGGCTCCCCCAGCCCATAATAATGTCTCAGAGCTTCTGTATTTCTTAACCACATTCTGTGTTCTTCAGTGAAGAACATAGCAGTGTTTGTGACTGCTCAGGAGGCAGCATAAGAATTAAAACCCGTGGAAAACCTTGCCAATGGTAGTATCTACCATGGCCCATGGTGAATCCAAATTATATTTAAATTATGGAAGGCTGACTAAAAAGACTCTTGGACATCATTGGGATTTTGAACTATTCTGAGGACTTGACCCAATGTGGTTCTGTTACCAAACACCCACAAGAAAAAGAAACAAATATGCGTGTGGGCTGGGACACAAGTGAGTGTTGTTGTTTGCTTGTTTTTATGACAGGGTTTCTCTGTGTAGCATTTCTCTGTGTAGCTTTGGAGCCTGTCCTGGAACTGACTCTGAAGACCAGGCTGGCCTCAAACTCTCAGAGATCTGCCTGCCTCTGCCTCCCAAGTGCTGGGATTAAAGGGCTGCACCACCACCGCCCAGCTGCAAGTAAATTTTATAATCAAACTACAGATTGGGAAAAGCCAGCTTTTGTTCAGTCCTGATATGCTAGGGCATAGCCTGCTGCAGACCATCCTGAGGTGACACCAAAGGTACAGGTGGTTCCAAAGAGGATGCATAGCTGTCCCCCAGCAGCCAAAATGCACACTGCAGTGTCCCTGGCAGATGGCCTTAGCCATGAGGGCCACACTGTCTGCTTGTCCTAGAGCCATCCTGGGAGTAAACAGCTTCCATGCACCCCCTCTTCCTCTCACACCTGTGTTCAGACTGCTCTGGAGATGCATCCTCCGCCGCCTCTAAAGTTCCTGAGAGCGCCAGCCCACTGGCAAGTAGTGCCACCCCTAGATAGGTGACCCTGGGTAGTCAGAGCGCAGTTTGAGCAAGCCATAGAAAGCAAGGTAGTAAGCATTGTTCTTCCTTGGTCTCTGCCTCAGTTCCTGCTGGGAGTCCTGCACTGACTTCCATTCATGATGATAAACTGTAATGCGGGGAAAGGGAAAAAAAAGAATCACAAGCATCTTGAGTGTCCATCATTTGCAAAGGCCGGGCTGGACTGGCTGCCGGAGCTGCCACTCATGGCGGCTTCTCTTCCTTCACAGGTGTTCATCTCCGTGAACTGCTTAAGCACCGATTTCTCTTCTCAGAAGGGCGTGAAAGGCTTGCCCCTCAACATCCAAATTGACACCTACAGCTATAACAACCGCAGCAACAAGCCAGTACACCGGGCCTACTGCCAGATAAAGGTCTTCTGTGACAAGGTGAGCAAGCGGTGAGCTTGGGGAAGAGCGGATGTACCCATCCTTCCCGGGCTTCCTTCTACACAGAGCCGCTAGCCTTAACCGGGCAAAGAAGCTAACGTGTAGAAGGAAGGGAAGATGATATAATGTGAAGTTTGTCGTTGTGCCCCGGTCCTAGCCTAGCTCCTTTACTGACTCGCTTCCCTGGAGGCCATTAGGCAGGCCTTACCCAAGATTTCTGCAGCAGCTTCGTGCAGATGCTTAGGGAAACACCTGTGTCAAGTCAGACTCTGGCAGGCCTGTTGCATCTGACCACTGGAGGGCGCCTGGGACCTTTGCCTTCAGAGAGCTGTCTCCCAGAGCCTGCCAGATTGGGCACATCTGCAGAGCAGAGTCTTTACCTGTAACAAATGATGACAAATTCAGCGGCTTAAAGCAACATCGTTATTATCTGTTGGTAGCTCCCTCTTACTGAGCTGACTCAAGGTGTGAGCAGGTCTGCATTCCTTTCTAGACTAGCTCCAGTCTGTCTCCACGCCTTTTCCACCTGCTGGATGCAGCTTGCGACCATGTCTGTCTCAAGCCTGCAGTGGCTCACACGGGATCGCTCAGACCCCCTCTGCATCTTCATTATGTCTCTCTCTGATTGTTCTGCTCTCTGATCCCTTGTGATCACCTCGGGCTTCCACAGCTGACCTAGGATCATTTCCCATCTTCCAGCCTCCCCTCTCCTTTGCCGTGTAATCTCCTGCCCAGCCCTGGGATCAGGTGTGGAGATAAAGGACACAGGTGCTTCCGTGGGATGCACTGGAAGCAGTGAGTCACAGCTGGTGGGCACGAGGACTTGTGACCTAGGTCGGGCTCTTCCCACCTGACCACATTCCTCTGTAGCCCAGAGAAAACAGCATGATCCAGATGTGTGGCACCAGCACCTGAGAGGCCAAGAGAATTGGGAGACAGAGGTCCAGCCTAGGGTACATGGGGCGTGTGCATGCACACATACACACACACACACACACAGTCTCAAACAAAGACAAAGCAATAACCCTTAAGAGGAGCTATCAGGGTATTTGTGTTATTTTTATAAAACTAGAGAAATTGTAGTTTAATTCAAACCTTTTTCTTTTCACATCTGATGTTTATGTTCAGTCTTTCCTGACTAATAATTTCCCTGGGCATTCTTGGGAATTCATGGGTTAATTTTTGAGTGCCATGAAGGTACTGGTTTCTTCATAAGGCCTCTGCTTAGCAGAGCTGCCTGACTCTTTACTGCCTGCTGCGGCCCTTACTCCGTCCACTGTAACCCTGCCCCACTTGTTGTTTGCTGGCTTATGATTGCCTTCTGCTGGCTCTCAGAGCTCTCACTTATGAGTCTGGTCTCTGTCTAGTAAGAAACTAGAACTAAGGCGCTTTGGGTGTCCTTCGGTATATCAGCACTTATTGCTGCTACCAAGAAAACATGCTTTACTCTATTCTTCCCCAAGCTTTCTCAGGCTTTCTGTGGATTCAGTTGTCCACACGTTGGGGGCCATTCTGTAGTGGGGAGCTGCAGGCTGTGTTCCTGCCACCCAGCTCCTGGTCGCTTGGCTAGCTTATGCCCCGGAATAACAACACACAAATTGTATTCTTTTAAACACTGCTTGGCCCATTATATCTAGCCTCTTCTTGGCTAATTCTCATGTAATAATTTAGCCCATTTCTAATAATCTGTGTAACACCCCAAGGTGCGCTTACCGGGAAGATTCTAGCCTACGTCCATCCTGGGTCGGAGCTTCATCGCGTCTGCTCTGAGAGGAGCTGCCCTGCATCCTAAGGAAGTTGTGTCGTCTCTTGTTAGAGTTGCTTAGCTGGTTTGATAAATGAGTTTCTCATCTTTCGGGAGTAACAGCCATTCAACACATTTTCAGAGGAAATGTGGGCAAAGTTTGGATTTCTAACCAACGGAACTTGGGTTGCTGCTTTTTCTCTCGTCCCATTGGCCTGTCCTTTTGGTTTCTGGCACGCTGTCTTATGTAGCCTGTGCCCAATATAGAAGCAAGAATGACCTTGACCTCCGGAGCCTTCTGCTCGTTTCCCTGAGTGCTGGCTTTCAGGCCGAGCCACCATCTCCCTGACTCCCGCAGAAGTCAGTCTCCTCAGGAGTTGTAGTCATCTTCGCCCAAACAGGCAGCAGGTTCTTGAGGCTAACGTTTTGGGACAAGCCCTGCTGTGCCCGAGCACATTCCTGGAGGGTTATGAGGAGAGTCCTAAGAACTTGCGGTCAGGTGGTCCCCATACCGTCCCAGGACTTCCTTTGACATCTTTCTGCATCTGAACTGGAGTGAGCCCTTCAGTGCTTCTATGTGAGAAGTGCTTATTTCATGCTCAGCTCTTGTGCTGGGTCTCTGGTCTGTCTGTCCGTCACTTCACAGGTGCTGTACAGACTTGCAGCCAGCACTGCTGATGTAGCTGCAGCCATCCCATTACACATTGCATTTTGTAAGATCTTCCTGTCTGTAACCTTAGGGAGATTCTTTTCCACCGCTGGTGGGCACCTGAGTCTGATGAGGCTCCGTGTCCTTGAGTTTGCTAAGCATCTGTGTGTTTACGGCTTTTGTTGGGTTTGGGACATGTCAGGCCATTGTGTCTTCAGACATGCCTGCTCCTTCCACTCCGGTTCTCCAGTTACATCGTGAAGTGCTTTGGGTTTCACTGATGGCCTTTGTTGTTGTTTGATTTTTCTTACTTCTTTCCAGAGAGTTCCCCATCATTGTGTGCTAGGTTCGCTGATCCTTTGCCAGGGCTGAGCCGATGACTGAGCTCCATCCGCTGATATTTTCATCTCGGGAAGTTTAAGCTGGACCCATTTTAGGTCATGACTCTACTTAGCAAGCAGAGGGTTTGGTTTTGTTGTTAGTAGTGATGTTGGTGGTGGTGGTGGTTGTTTTGGGCAGTTTCTGTTGTGGTCCTGGGCAGCAAACATGGGGTCTTGTGCACACTAGGCAGTCGCTGTCCCACTGAGCCACCCCTTAGACCAGGCTTAGTTTTTTTTTTTTATAGCTTTTGAACATATAGGATAAAATGACATTACCAACTTAATGTCTGTGCCTGGTACCCATGTCTAGGTCAACTTCCATGATTTGATTTCCTTTCTGTTTGGGTGGAAACCTGGCTGTCTTGCTGGGTATCTGGCCTTGTGCATTTTGCCTTGCTGGGGCTGGGTAATTTTATTCCTAGGACTCTTCTTCAAGTTTGCCTGAGACCTCATTAAGTCTCTTGGAAACGGATTCGTTCAGATGTCCTTGTATGATCTGATAGGTGACTCTTGAGGCCACACTGGGTCAGACTCATTATTCTGCTCTACTGAGCAGGGTTTTCCTGGGTATTACTCAGGGCCCTATGAGGGGGAAGTTCTTTCCAGTCCAGTTGGTGGGAACAGACAGTAGTTTACCCCGTGTGCATGTCAGGGATGTTTCTCTGTCCGGGCTGTGTTTGGAGTCACCTCTTTGAATCCGTGTAGCTGGAAGCTGATGAGTCCTGTCATTTCAGAATAGAGTGTGAGCCTTTGTCCTGGCAGCAGCCTGAGTTCCTTGTTGTTCTTTCTGGATATGGCGGTGATCAGTCTGTGAGACCACCTTGGGGTGGATGTGGAGCTTCTTGTCTGACAAGGTTACTGTGGGGCTTTTAGGAGGCACTGGGATACATACAGCTCTATCCAGGATTGACTAGGGCCTGCTTCTCTGTATCAGGGAGTCTGTGCCTGAGGAGGCCAGAACTTGATGTATTGTCTCTCCCTTGATCACTTTCCGTGGTCTGTATTGAGGCAGGATCTCTCATTTGAACCCAAATTGCCAGTTTGACAGCTCCTGCTAGCCAGCATAGTCCAGAGATGTACAATCTCTGTCTTTTGCTCTCTGGGATAGTAGGCGGGGCTGTGGTGCCCACCCGCAGTCTGCATGGGTGTTGGGGATTGAACTCTAGTCCTTACCGTTGTACTGCAAGCATTTTACCTGCCAAGATGTCTCCCTGGCCCCACATATAGCCGTTCTTACACGCAGGCTGCACATCTATCATGTACACCGTCCGTGTACAAGGTGTTGGCACCTTTTAGAGTAGGCAGAAGGTTTTGTGCTCTGCTTTCAAACCTGATCCTTATCGTGTAATGATGCCAAAGATCAGCGAGAGGCCCTTCACTTCCTGCTTCCTGTCAGGGAGGGTATTTAACAGAAACATAAGCCAACAGTTCCTGCCTCACTGGGCAACTGTAAGGCCATCCATCTGCACAATCCAGAGACATTATCACTAGACAAAGGAGAACGAGTGCGTGTTTCATTGTAATGTGTCGAATGGTCATGCTTTTTACTAGTAAAGTTCTTGTGAATATTTGTGTGAGTTCAGTTGCATGGTGCCGCAGTGGATATGCATGGCACAAATACAGGCACAGCACAAAGACCACTAGTGATGGCTTTGTTTCTTGTGATTGACACCTGATTGTGTCTGTTGTTCATGGGCACCATGTCTTTGGTCAGAGCCACTGCTCTCTGTGATGACATTAGCCACACAGAATATTCACAGAGCCAAGTTTTATCTTTTTTCTTTCATGGTCCTTTCCTATGAAATGGGGGAAAGGTACCCACACCCCGGCAGGCAGTGTGATGTGCTAGCAGGTTCTCTCAGGTTCGCCTTTACCTCATCACATCTGTTATCAAGAAGAATTCTGCTTTATTTTTGTCTAAAATGTTCCCCATGGGTGATTTCATGTAGTTAGAAATGATTGAAGAAGCTGTAAAAGTGTCCCCATATGTTAATTGTAGAAAGGGGTTTCCTATGACATTTGCCTATGATGTACATCAGTGAGAGGAGTGGGCTTGTAAGAGGAAGCAGGCGTGGCAAACCCTATGCTGGCACTCACTTCCAGAGATCCTAGTAGTTCCCAGAGGCCCTGATCTGCACTCTTGTCTCCTCTGTCTACAGGGAGCTGAACGGAAAATCAGGGACGAAGAACGAAAGCAAAGCAAGAGAAAAGGTAAGTGTGCTGCCTCGAGTTCCCAGAGAATGCCTGGCTGCAGCTGTGTCCTGCCAGCCACAGCCCAGACCCTGCAGAGTGCGGGCTGGATGGGGAGAGACTGGCATGGCGAGCGCCAGCACCAAGGCCTTCCCCAGCAGTTGTGGAGGAGGGCAGGGGCCTACTCACAGAACTGCAGGCCATGTCTTGGGTGGGCTCAGGCCTTTTTGGATGCTGTAGATCATAGATCAGGCTGGCCTCCAAGTCATAGAGGGGGAGCAGCCTCTGCCTCCCAAGTGCTGGGATTACAGACGTGCGCCAGCACAGAGGCAGCCATAACCATCATCTCTTGGTGACTTGTGGTTTTGCTCCCCAGTTTCTGACGTTAAAGTACAGCTTCTTCCCTCACACAAACGGACGGACATCACGGTGTTCAAGCCCTTCCTGGATCTGGATACCCAGCCTGTCCTCTTCATCCCGGACGTGCACTTTACTAACCTGCAGCGGGGCAGCCATGTAGGTACCAGTCTGCCGGGAGAGGCCGCGCGACCTAGCAAAAGACTCCCTGGCGGTTTTCACAGTCAGATCGCAATGGCCCCTTGACCAGTTAGTGAGCTCTCTGGAATTTTCAGTCAGGTGACATGATACCGATTACAACCGAATGGTGAATGATGCTGACCCAGAAATGCAGTGCTGACCTTTCACCCCGGGTCCATGCGTATTCTTTCCTGTTGTAGCTCATTTAAAGGTGTCGAGAGTGGCCTCACATTTGGGGTTTGAGTCTGTGGCCTTGTATGTTCAGCTTGGGTGACACCTGTGCCTGGAGGCCCCTTCTTCTAGTTCCCGTTACTGGATGTCATTGACATGTTTTTAAATTTAAAATCCAGCCACACCCTGCCTCGTGGGACAGGCATTTCGGGAGAGCGTAACTTTCCTTTTTATACTGAGGTCGGGTAACCCTGCCATGCACTTAATAGACAGATTTCTAAGAGACTAATGAGTTGTCAGAGGTGTTGGCCAATCCTCCAGTTCTAGTGAGATTCCTCAGAGCGAACTGGAGGCTGCCAGGTTTTTCTGTGAAGGGGCCGGTGCCAGTGCATATTTCCGACTTTTTCAGTCTGTGTTGTCCCCCATCGGCTGTTCCCACTCTGCATTCTGTTGCAGGAGCCACACACAGTGAGTGACTGACTGAGTAGGGGCATCTAAATGTTTACATCAGCCAGCCTCCATCACAAAGACCAGCCCCCTGGGTCAGCAAAGTCAGAGAGAGCTCTAAAAAATCTAGGTGTTGAAAAATACGGCTACAGGATTGTGTCTTTTAGAAGAAAGGCTTGGTGTTCGGCTGGTCGCATTCAAAATAATTTCCATTTGGGACTGATTTACGTGTGGTTTGAAGCATCTGCACAAGTTTGGAAAGCAATCTGAGTCTGTATCTTTGGCCTTAGGTTCTCTCCATGCCCTCAGAAGAGCTGGAAGGTGAAGGGTAAGGTTTACATTTTGTTTCACTCTAACACACTCAAACTCACCAAAAATGTAGAGATACAATACAAAGAACTTGCTTTTCCTCTGAGCTACTTGAGCGTAGTTTCTCAGCCAGGCGTGGCGACATCAACCTGCCATCCTAGCGCTGCCAGGACCGAGGCAGGAAGATGTGATTTGCGGCTATCCTGGGCTATACAGTGAGTCCCCGGCCAGGGCGTCAAAGAATAGAGAGCTGACCCAGAGCCCCACTGTTCCTGAATATCAGGTCTGTTCCTGCTAACAAGGACCTCGCTTGTATCCACGGTGTGGATGGGAACACTGCTGGCTCTGTTGCAGGCCCATTCAGGTCACACTGATTGTGCAGTCACAATGATTGTGCAGTAACACGGTCGTGCAAGGCTAGATCCAGTTCAGACCCTTGGTGTGGTGTGTCTTTAACTTGGGGGACATCTGCAGTGAGGCCTCTCCATGCACCCCAGATGTGTCCTCCTCCCCTGGGTGCCCCTCACTTTATCTCATCCCTGTGCCCACAGTGCCCGTATGACTAAGCCTCGCTTAGATGTCTTTCCTTTTCTCATGTGCTACGGAGACAGTACGCTATACCCCGAAAATCCCTCATTCACCCCCAAACTTCAACCTGCTCACTGATCTCTGTCAGTACAGGGCTGTTTCTCACTTTAAGCTGTAAACCATCCCGTCCACTCACAGGAACCACCGGCTGCCGCTGTTGACATGAGGCTCCCATCCCTTGGTGCTGCCCCTGGTCCTTTTGACTTGTATTCAGTGCTGGTGTCTTCCTTGTCTAGCCTACAGAACCAGTCCAAGAAATGCTGATTTCCCATAAAGGAGACAGTGTGTAGAATTCAGGACTGGGGCCCCAGATGTCCCTCTGAAGTCTTGATGCTCCTCTCTGTAGATAGCCTGCTCATCTCTGTGGGCTCCGTGCCCAGAAGTCCCCTGCTATTAGAATATCCACAGCCTACACAGACCCCCGCCTGGCTCGTCCTTAAGATGGCTTTGGGGCTGAACTTTGAAGACACAGTGGAGTCTGCTTTGGGCATTCCTTTTCCTAACTCACACAGGAGTGCATAGAGATGAACACCCAGCTCTTGGTGGCTTCCTTAGCCCTCTCTCCCTGCATCTCGGTCGGGGCTGTACCCTGGCCCAGGCTGGCCTAGGACTCACTGTGTGGCCCAGCCTGGCATCCGGCTCAGGAGCAGTTTCCACCTCAGATTTCTGAGTGTTGTGATCTCAGGTCCAAGCCCCTATACCTGATTTTCTGGGTTCTGCTTTTGCTTTCCCTCCACTCCGACCTTCTCCCAGCCTACATTTGTCACCACTAAGCCCGTGCCATGGTTCCACTCATGGTGTCTCAGACGTGGCCTCCTGCGGACACCTTCACCAAGTACATGTCGCAACTAAGGAGCTGAGATAGACTGATCCTTTCAGGCCTGTGCTGTCCTTATTTCTGGTCATCTGTCTCTTCATTCACCCCACAGACCCTTCCCAGAACACACGCCTTTGCCAGCAGTGCCTCAGACCCCTGCACTTTCCTCTCAGGCTCCTTGTCCACTCTCCCCTGCCATTTCCATGGAAGCCTTTAGAAGCTACACTGTGGTCACAAGCCTTCTGCTAGACTGTCCTACCTGTGGGCCTGGAATTTCCTGCAGCATAGATCACACCTTTTGGCCACAGCTGTCCACCTGACACAACTTTCAGGGTCCCCCTGACCTGAGACATAAAACCCACAATTCCTTACAGCCGAACGAAGGCAGCAGTGGCCTGTCTAGTATGTATTGTGTCACAGCGAGCATGGCTCTGCCTTCCCACACTCACTGCTGACTTAGTGGAAGGGATGCCCGGCCGTCAAGCCCTCCCAGCATGTCACTTGTGTGGCCTAGGCCTGACGAGCCCTGCCCAGGTTGTCGTCTGGCTTGAACCCCATAACGAATGGAAAGAGTTTGAGTGTAAAGTACAGCAGCTCTAAAGAACCTCCTTCCTGCTCACGCAGTCCAGCGGAGTTGAAGCGGGTGACCTAACAGTGCTTTGGCTCCCCCACAGGTCTGTCTTGAAAAGGGGGCCGTTTGGAACCGAAGATGACTTTCTCGTTCCTCCACCAGCTAAGCTGACCCGGACAGAAGAACCGAAGAGAGGTGTGTTGGATCCCAGTGGTGATGAGGATTCTTAGCTGGCAGTGAGCTCATGGTCTCACCCCCTGTGTGTCCGCCCTTCAGACCGCCACCTCCCCCGAGAGTTCAGGGGAGACTGCCGTGGGGTCCTGGGGCTCACACTGAGGTGGTGTGTGCTGCTCTCCCTCCCGGGGCTGTGTCTAGCCATCTTAACCAGCACCTGTGATCCGTTGTCGTGAGTTTCGCTCGTGTGAATTAACTGCTTTTCTCCCCTGTCCCACCCAGTGCTGCTCTATGTCCGGAAGGAGGCCGAAGAAGTCTTCGATGCCCTGATGCTCAAGACCCCATCTCTGAAGGGCTTGATGGAGGCGGTAAGTAGGACGCACAGCTCAGTCCCTCTGTAGAAATGGAGGGAGCCTCACAGTCCCAGTCAAACATTCTGTTAGACAACCTGATTCCTCTGTCGCGCTGGAGCCATGACCTCTTTTCCCAGCCATCCTTTGTGTGTAGCACTGCCTCTGACCCGCCCTGGGCATCCTCACTTGACTGCAGCTCTGTCTGTCCCTTGTGACCAGCCAGGAATTGATAGGTGTACTGAATTCCATTTGTGATGGCCTAGGGGACAGTTTAACTTTTATACTCTTAATTGAAGAGAAAATTCACATAGCAAACCGCTTAGAAGTTGACAATAGTGAAGTCTTAAAACCGTCATCCATAAACTAGTGGTTCAGTCAGACTTGATACAGCATCTGTAATTTCTAAAACTCTAGAAGCTAGGGCAGAAACATTGAGAATTTGAGACAAACATGTCCCCAAACAAAAACTCCAGCTCCTGGTCTTTCTCTGCCCCTCATCGGGGGACCCAGTCTTTCTCTGCTCCTCATCGGGGGCCCCAGTCTTTCTCTGCTCCTCCCTGGTACTCTCGCCTGCCTCTGTGCCTTCCTTGTCTTTGCTAACCATGGTGGACCTTATCCAGAGTACATCTGGGAGGATGTAGAGGTGTGACCTGTGATGACCACCAATCCCCGGAGCTGAGCTCCTGTCCCTGTGGGGTGTCAGGAGAAGCATGGGAGGAGGGCTGCATGCTGACTCCCCTTACTGATTTGTCTTGGCCAATATCCTAGCACCAGTGATGGCTCCTGACACTTTCCAACCGTAAGCCCATGCAAATCACAGAAATTTTGATCTCAAAGTGATGCATATTTGAAATGCCCCTTAACTCCCTTAACAGCTTCAGTGTGCTGAACCCACTTGAAAAGTCTTTTAAAAACAAACACAAAACCTTGGTCCTGCTGTGTAGTCCAGGCTGGTCTGGAACTCACTTATATAGCCCAGTCTGGCCTCATACTCCCCATTGCTGGGATTTCAGGCATGGGCTACCACTCACAGCTTTATCCAGGTGCACTGTAGGCCCTGGAGCCACCAGACTAAATGACATAAGTCCAAATGGAGTGGTCTGCCCAGAGAGGAAGACAGAGGACAATGAGATAAGCCAGAGATCCACAGGGAAATGCTCAGATATGGAAAGTGTAATGAAGTGCATAAATCAAACGAGGTGACGGTAGTCCCCGCATCCCTCAGTGCGACCCTTCCTGCATTAGCCTCCTGAGTGCTGGGATCACAGACATACCCACCATGTTGGCTTTTGATTATACCTGTGTGACTTGTGCGTAACTCTCAAAGATGAATACGTGCCATTTGTCAGACCAGCAGCATGAACTGCACAGGGTAGGCCCGGCATGCACCGGGCTTCAGGGGGTAAAGCTGATTGGCTCCTAGGTGGAGCAGAGGTGGCAGGACAAGTCAAGGAGCTGCCACAGGGAGCGAGAGCCGCTCTGACTCAGGCCTCTCGGTCACAAAGCCAGCCCTGGCCACAGGGCCTCGCTATGGGCGGTTCTTTCAGGCAGGTGACTTGTTGACATCTCCCCAGGACATAGTCCCTTTGTTTAAGCATCTTTTAAAAACAGGAGGCTGACAACCAGGCTGTGGTGGCGCCACTGCCTTTAATCCCAGTAATAAGGAAGCAGAGGGAGGCGGATCTCTGAGTTCGAGGCCAGCCTAGTTTACAGCAGAGTTCCAGGACAGCCAGGGCTACACAGAGAAACCCAGTATTGGGGGAGGGGAGGTAGTGCAGGACAGGAGGAATTACAAATTTGAGAACAGCTTTGGCTATGGTAAGACCTTGTCTCAAAACATACACACACACACACACACACACACACACACGTATGAAAAGATGGGTCAGTGGTTAAGAGCACTGGCTACTCTTCAGAGGACGTGGGTTCAGTTCCCAGCACCCATATGATGGCACACAGCTGTCCGTAATCCTAGAGGATCCAGAGGTGCCAGGCATAGTGTGGTACAACAGACACCCATGCAGACAAAACACTCATACACAAAAATTCAAAATTGGTAAATAATGTGTACACATATAAGTAAAATCTTTTTTTTTTTTAAAAAAAAGATAAAACGGAAAACTGAGTATAATTATGTGGTTTTAAAAAAAAAAAACTTTGACAACATTCTTATTCTCTGTTCTTTTAGATCTCAGACAAGTATGATGTCCCCCATGACAAGATTGGGAAGATATTTAAGAAATGCAAGAAAGGGTGAGTAATGGTCGCGTTCTGTGTGCCCCTGAAGACAGCTGTCCTCAGCACTGACGTAACACACTGTCAGCGGCACACAGCCCAGAAGCAGCCAGAAAATGCAAGTGTTAAATCTGGGCTTTCTGCTCTTATTTGTTTGTGGGGGAGAAAGTGGAAGAGTGAATCAGGGTCACGCTCTGTAGCCCAGGCTACCCCTGAACTCATGACAGTCCTCCTATCCCAGGCTCCCCAGTGCAGGGAGTGTAGGTGTGGAAAACCATGCCTCACTTTCTCTTCCTCATTAAATTTGAAGATCAATCTTTTCAAGGGCTAAAAAAAAAAAATCTGTATTCACACTTCCAGTGCCTGGCAGCCCTGAAGCGGCTCCACACTCGGGGTGTGTGCTGAAGCTGACAAGGGTATCAGGACCCTCCTTTCCCATCACCCGCCAGGTGTGAGGCTGGACACACCTCACACCACTCTCCTGTGTGGTTTGGCAATGTGGAGCTGTGACTCAAACCAGTTTTGACTGACCCCAAAGCCTTTTCCCTTCCTTCTTGAACACCCCACCCTTGGTTGTATTTTCCAGCTATAGAAAAATACTTCTTGTCAAGAAATTAATTTTTAGTATATTGTGTGTGTGTGTATGTATGTGTGTGTCTGTGTGTGTGTGTCTGTGTGTTCATGGAGTCAGTTCTCTCCTTCTACCCCTGGATACCGAGGATGGAACACAGGTCGTCAGGCTTGGCCGCCAGCATTGCCACCTGCTGAGCCATCTTGCTGGCCCCAGAAGCTGTGATTTTTAGTTCTCTTTAGCATGAATAAGCAGAGTACATAGTATAAGACCTTTTTGTCTTATTTCTAAACCAAATGCTAAGGAATTCTCTAGATGACTCTAACAGGAAGGATTAAACTTAACTACTTTGTTTAAACTTTGGGGGTGGCTTGCCAGGAAGGGTAATCCATCAGGATTTGAGTTGTACTGATTCTAATATAGAGCCACCCACATCGGGTACCATTTAGGGCATGAATACTCCAGCATTTCCTGTCCTCACACCACCAGTGTTTCTACCACTGGGAGCCTTAACTCGGTTCCCTCCCTGCATGGTCCTCACTGGTCCCCACCATAGGCACTGTGGGGCACTCTGTCTCCTGAGGAAGGCAGCCACCTCGTGGGAGGGTACGACAGTGTCCCGACAAGTCACAGTCGATGCCCAACTAACAAGAAAATCCAAGCCTTGCACCAGAGCCAAGTAGGACAGTGGGAACTGACACCCTGTCTTTGTCCAGGATCCTGGTGAACATGGATGACAACATCGTGAAACACTACTCCAATGAAGACACCTTCCAGCTGCAGATTGAAGAAGCTGGCGGGTCGTACAAGCTCACCCTAACAGAGATTTAAGGTGTGGGGCTCAGCCCCAAGGTGTGGGAGTTCAGTGAGAGTGTTCCAGAACTTACAGTTCGGCCAGCTGAGGAGCCCGGGCACCCACCAACATCTTGACTATCAGGGAAGGAACTTTTCACGTAGGAGATGACGTTATGTATATCATGCTGTGTTGGTGCTTCCCATGTGATAGAAATCCATGCGTTGTTGTGTTTAAATTTCTCATATGCTTAGAAAGCAAAACATGAGAACTTTGTACTGGATCTAACAGACCGTGGGAACCTTTGGGTCTGCTACGTTACTTACCAAATCTCGGGAGATCTGCCTCTGTCCGTGATAGTGGTAGGCTGCTGACGGCCGAGGGTCAGGAAGGCAATAGCTTGTCTTTGAGGATCATGTGTTCTTGCCTGACCTCAGTCTAACTCCAGCTGCCTTGGGAAGTGGGCCCAGCCCTGGGCAGTAAAGGATTGAGCCCTCTCCCTCCACGTCTCCTCTTCTGATGTTTACTTATTAGGGTGCATTCCTGGAACCCTCCGTGCGACTTCCTTGGACATACCGACTACCTTTTTTATGAAGAACTTACGTGGTGGCAGCGTGAAGTTAGTTCAGTTAGAGCTGCGTTGTATATAAGTGCAATATCTTTTTGAAGGTCTGCCTGTAAATGTGTACATATGTGTCTGATATAAATATATAATATATAAATACAGTTCTGTGTACAGATAGTGGAGGCGAGCAGGAAGATCTACTTTGCAAACCCTCCCCAGAGAAGAGGGTAAGCTATTTTTGATAACGTGGACCAAGCAGGTGGAATGCATTTTCCCAAGCACAAGCAAGTGTTCTCTAGCATAGCAAAAAGCCATCGCAAGTAGTGGGGCCACCTGCTCGTGAGAATGCCGTCACCATGTGGGTTTCTACACCCTGAGTGGAGCTAATGGAAGACTCAGCTGTAGCTACCGTATGGGGTGCGTATGCAGTGTCAGCAGAGCTGTGCCCATGAGGATCACAGCTGTCATCGTGAGCCAGTGATGCACCCCAAAACAGGTCTACTTCTGCGAGCACTGTGTTTCAGAACTTCAAACCGAGGCTACCGTGCGCCAACTAGAAAGCTCTCATGGATTTACATTACTGTGGCAGGGGAATGTTTTGTACACTTAAATATTTAAGAAAAAACTTTGCAATGTAATTTTATAACAAATCCTGTAACAGAAATACAATTGCGGGTCTCTTTAGGTTCAGGGAACTAGAATAGGTCATTTGTATGAGTAGGAATGTTAGCTGTATACTTAGGTAAAAATATTCTAATGAAGTATGTGAACAAAATAGCTGGTTTTCTAAGCTACGGGATACGGGTCATATAACACTATTTTATATTTTGTTTTATGAAATCAGTTTTACTTGTTTTAATTGTATCATTGAATGTGTTTTAAACTAAAGGGATTGAATTTTATATGTCTGATTCACAAGATGTCAGCTCCTGTTACTCTGTGCGACTCCTTTACTCCATCCTTTTCCATTGCCTTACTAACCTGGAACTTGCTATTTAGTTTTTCAAGACAGGGTTTCTCTGTAGCTTTGGAGCCTGTCCTGGGACTAGCTCTTGTAGACCAGGCTGGCCTTGAATTTACAGAGATCCACCTGCCTCTGCCTCCCGAGTGCTAAGTGCTGGGATTAAAGGCATGTGCTACCACCGCCCAGCTCCTTGTTCTCTTTGAGATAGGGTCTTGTAACATAGGCTTGACTATCTATGTAGCTGAGGCTGATGGACTCCTTGACCCTCCCACTCCCCAAGTGTTGTGATTACAGGCATGTGCCACCACAACAGGACAGAAAGCAGTTTTTCTGGTGGTGTGTGTGTGTGGGGGGGGGGTGTCAGAATGGTGCCATTGCCACTTCACCTTCTTGTTGACTGAGTTTTCTGTCCTACCTGATTCCCACAGTCATTATGTCCCAAAGAAATCACACAGAGGTCTACATTAGTTGTAAACTGATTGACCCATTAGCTCAGGCTTTTTATTAACTCTTATAAACTTATATTAGCCCATTATTCTAGTATATGTTAGCTACATGGCTCAGTACCTTTTTCAGCGAGGCAGTCACATCTTGCTTCTTCTGTGGCAGGGTCACAACTGCAGAGGAATGGGATTCCTCCTTCCCAGAATTCTGTTTTCATTGACCCGCCTATACTTCCTGCCTGGCTACTGGCCAATCAGTGTTTATTTAAAATATAATTGACAGAATACAGACCATTCTCCCACACCACCTTCTGGCTCCTGGATGGGAGGGGTCAGGCTGTAGCTGAAACCTCAGCACCTGTTCCATGTTGATGACCTTCAAGTGTAGCTTTCTGGGGACTCTTGCCTTAGCCCCATAAGGACCAGGTGGCCTTGTAACTGAGTCACCAAAGGGACAGCCAATACATGGTTCTATTAAGATAGTCCTTGGAACAGCGAGGAACATGGCAAGACCTGAGACATTTATGAGCGTGAGCTCACTGGAAGACTTCCTTGGCTGTGAACTGTGTGGAACACCACGGTTGTGGATAGGGTACTGTGCAAGTGTGCAGGTGGGAGTTTCTGCGGGATCATTAATCAACCAAGGAAGGCAAAGCAAACTCAATGTTTATTCCAGGAAGAGCCAAGCACTGTCCCTTCTATGATTGAAGATGTGCTGTAGCATGGTTTAGTGCTGGCCTCTGCTCATGGTTGGCTGGGAACTCAACAGTAGCCACAGCCACATCAGCCTTGGAATGGGGAAGGCTGCTGCTGAGCCAATGTATAATCTCCATTCCCGCCATGGAGTACTTTCTTTAAGGCAGATAGATACCATTGCGGGTGAGAAGGCCATGGCCACTGGGGATGGAGAAACCATGTCCACTGTGGGTGGGGAGGCCATGGCCACTGGGGATGGAGAAGCCATGACCACTGTGGGTGGAGAAGCCATGGCCACTGTGGGTGGGGAGGCCATGGCCACTGGGGATGGAGAAGCCATGACCGCTGTGGGTGGAGAAGCCCTGGCCACTGTGGGTGGGGAGGCCATGGCCACTGGGGATGGAGAAACCATGGCCACTGTGGGTGGGGAGGCCATGGCCACTGGGGATGGAGAAGCCATGACCACTGTGGGTGGAGAAGCCATGGCCACTGTGGGTGGGGAGGCCATGGCCACTGGGGATGGAGAAGCCATGACCGCTGTGGGTGGAGAAGCCCTGGCCACTGTGGGTGGGGAGGCCATGGCCACTGGGGATGGAGAAACCATGTCCACTGTGGGTGGGGAGGCCATGGCCACTGGGGATGGAGAAGCCATGACCACTGTGGGTGGAGAAGCCATGGCCACTGTGGGTGGGGAGGCCATGGCCACTGGGGATGGAGAAGCCATGACCGCTGTGGGTGGAGAAGCCCTGGCCACTGTGGGTGGGGAGGCCATGGCCACTGGGGATGGAGAAACCATGGCCACTGTGGGTGGGGAGGCCATGGCCACTGGGGATGGAGAAGCCATGACCACTGTGGGTGGAGAAGCCATGACCATTGAGGGTGGGGAGGCCATGACCACTAGGATGGAGAAACCATGACCACTGTGGGTGGGGAGGCCATGGCCACTGGGGATGGAGAAACCATGGCCACTGTGGGTGGGGAAGCCACAGCCACTGGGTATGGAGAAGCCATGGCCACTGAGGGCGGGGAGGCCATGACCACTAGGGATGGAGAAGCCATGGCCACCGGGGATGGAGAAGCCACAGCCACTGGGTATGGAGAAGCCATGACCACTGTGGGTGGAGAAGCCATGGCCACTGGGGATGGAGAAGCCATGACCACTGTGGGTGGAGAAGCCATGGCCACTGAGGGTAGGGAGGCCATGACCACTGAGGGTGGGAGGCCATGACCACTAGGGATGGAGAAGCCATGACCACTGGGGATGGAGAAGCCATGACCACTGGGGATGGAGAAGCCATGACCACTGGGGATGGAGAAGCCATGACCACTGGGGATGGAGAAGCCATGACCACTGGGGATGGAGAAGCCATGGCCACTGGGGATGGAGAAGCCATGACCACAGGGGAGAGGGCGGGGGAGGGGAGGAGAGGAGAGAGAGAGAGAACAAGGAGCTAAGGTGCTCAGCCATTCAAATGTGCACTGCTCTTCCTGAGGACACAAGTTCGGTTCCCAACACCCACTGGCATCTTACAACCACTTGTAATTTGAGCTCCATAGAATCCCATGTTCTCATCTGGCTTCTGCAGGTACTTACACTAATAGAACTCAGAAACACCAGTTCAGGGATGGCACCACCCACAATGGACCTGGCCCATCAATCACCAATCACTAATTAAGAAAATACCCTACAGCTGCGTCTTTTTTTTTTTTTTTTGCCTTTTTTTTTTGTTTGTTCAAGGCCAGCCTGGGCTACATGAGACCTTGGTTGAACTACAGCAGGAAATACTCTTACTGTAGCGTTTAAATCAGTGGGCCAGTAAAGACGATACCACTCACTAGTCTGGGCCTGCGCCATTCAGCCCTTTGGGATCCTAATTAGAACGAGGTAAAGGAAGGGGTGAGCCATTCTCTCTGCTTAGGCTTTCTTCCTCCCCTCAGACACACCTGCTCCACTGCACGGCTCCCCTGGGTCTCCAGTAAGCAAATGAGTGTTGGTAGAACTTCTCTGACTGGATAATTCTGTGGTCCCAGCCTTATTTCCTCTGTGTGTGTGTGTGTGTGTGTGTGTGTGTGCGCGCGCGCGCCGTCATCCTGAGTTCAGCTGTGCCCACTCTCAAACCACCACCCAGGTGAGACAATTGCCTGTTTATTTCCCCTCACAGAGCGGTAGGGAGGTCACGGACCCTCAGCCGAGTACCCAGCTGCTTCTATTACACGATCTTAGGGCACATCTAGAGGATACAGTGGGAGGGGCTCCACCTATGCTGCGTCTCTACTGGGTGGAGACTTTCTGTTGTGGCATCAAATCAGAGAGGCACCCTCACTCCTAGGCATAGCCCCTCCCCAATGCTCTGTGAGGAAGCCCAATAAACTCACAGAGTGAACTTCAGCAGACTCACACCTTGCTTTATGATTGGGACCTTAGAAGAAAGGGTAGACGTTGTTTCTATCCCCCCTGTAGAGGGACTTTTTAGTGACAAAAAAATGCCTATATTTGTGTACAGATAAATAGTCTGCCTATTAGTTGATCTATTATCTAACTCATTCTCATTCTGTTTCTCTGGAGCGCTGGAAGTCACAAAGATCTCATTTCCAGAGGAATAGCCCCACCTTCCTACTTCCTAGCCTAGACAGTGCCTATAGGTGGTGCTATGCCCTAGTTAAATGCTGTGTGTGCTCATCCTACCAGGGGCTTGACTCAGCAGAGGAGGGAGGTGGCCCAGGTGGAAGCCCCAATTGCCACAGCCTCCTGGAGCCTCAGGTCCCCTCGCGGCTGTAGTTCACTCCCGCTCACAACAGGCTGGGTTCTTCCCTGGCCTGACCCACCATGTCGTTGTCATACCGGGGCATCGCGAGAAGGCAGACTTTCCGCTCTGCCGGTGCAGGTGAACACATGGTGTGTCCAGCAGCCTCCTCTGGCGCTGTTACCAGGGGCCTGCATGGAGCACTTCATTCTGTTTGCACTGCTGCCGGTGATAAGGCTAAGCTAACATCCTGCAGGCTGGATCCTGACTCCTCCGGAGGATGGCAGTGCTCCAGGGGCCAGCAGCCTCTATCCAGGAAGTCCCCAGGGGAGCGAGAGAAGCCTGTGCCCATTATCAACTCCGCCTTAGAGTCTAGAAACCGTGCGTGGTTGGACAAGGTCATCTCCATTTCACAGAGAGGCAATCTGTTGTCCCCAGGGCTTTTACTTGTCACACAGCCACAGACGTAGCTGTCATCTCTTCGCCATCCCCAAGGATGTGCAGACACAGCGCCCTTCTTAATGTCTGTCCTCTCCCAGTAAATGGCTCCTTATCCATTTTTATTCTCTGGGAGCCCACCCTCCCAGCAGCAGATGCCCAGCCTGATAAATACGCCCCAGCATCCCTCTGGGTCCCATGGCTGCTCCGTTGCTGCTGCCATAGCTCCGTCGAGCCTGAGCTAGTTGTTAAGGAGTCTGATGGAGCCTCCCCAGCCTGCCTCTCAACCTGGCAGCCATGTTCAAACAGCTTTCAAAGGGTGAACAGTAAGGAGAAAAGTGTCGAGGAGCTCGGGCATCTGGACAGGCTGCTAGGGAGGCCAGGGAGGCAGCTAAGTTGGTAAAGTACATGTTTACCTTATAAACACGGGGGCCCGAGATTGGATGCTCAGGAGTTCTGCCACCTGTGCCTATTGTCCCAGCACTGGGAAGGCAGAGACTCGAGGACCCTGGGGCTTGCTGGCCAGCCAGGCTAGCTGCACAGGCGATCTCCTGGTTCAGAGAAACCCTGTCTCCAAAAGGAAGGTGGGGGGCAATGGGGAAAGATACCTGATGATGTCTGACTCTGGCCTCTGCTCACACATATACATGCACACCCTGCATACCACAAGAACACACGCACATACACACTGCTGTTGATGTATTTCTTTGGACCTGGACATTAAGTCTTAAAGAACTTTGTTGTGTCTTTATGTGTGTACACGTGTGAATGTGGGTGTCCGTGTGCCACAGTGCACGCATAGAGGTCAGAGGACAAGTTGCAGGAGTCAATCCTCTCCTACTGTGGGATCTGGAATCGAACTCAGGTCAAGTTTGTGTAGTGAGCGCTTTTAGCTCACTGTGCCTTCTCACTGGCCCTCTTGGATTCGTTTAGTTACTTAAAGCATTGTCTAATTAGCTCTGTTTGGGATGGCCGCCATCAGTCCCTGTTTCCAACCTGTGTGTGGACCATGCTTTCTCATGTCTTTCCGTATTTTGTCTTTTTTTTTTTTTTTTTTAATGCTGAGCCTTTAGATAGTGACATGGTGTGATGCCTCTGAAATGAGACCCCTGCCTGTCTATTCTATCCCCGCCACATCTCTTCGCCAAGTGGCTTTTCAACCTGCGTCTATGCAACCCACATTCCATGTACCAGACCCGGCTCCCCAAAGTCCCGTCGTCCCCCCCCCCCGTCTTTGCTGCGGGGCTCTGTGGGGAGCGGAGCGCCCTCTCACACAGGCAAGCCATGGCCAACTCTGCTTAGCCTTGGCTTTCTCCGTGCTCAGGGCCTGAAGGTCAGCTGGAGGTGAGATCCCGGGGCCTCCCAGGGTCCTTTCCTGAGCCTGTGCCTTTGTGACCGCGTGTGGCTTTCCAGGTTCCCAGACCATGGTCTAGCTTTGCAAAGCACTTATGCCCTATTCATTTCCCATTCATTGTCCACTTTTCCCTTTGCAGCTTCTGTTTTTTACGTGTGAATATGGTGTGTGTGTTGGGGGTGTTTACATGTATGGAAGCGCACATGTGAGGGTGGTACATGTGTACCTGTGTCTTGTCTATGTAGCGGCCAGAAGTTGATAACATATGTCTCTATCAGTTGCTCTCCACCTTGTATCTAGAATGTGCTGTTTGGGTGTAGTATTAGCTAGCCAACATGCTCCAGGGATCCCCTATGTCTTCCCCCCGAGCCCCGGGGTTACAGTGGGTCCCTACACCCGCCCAGCCTTTACATGGATGCTGGGTGTCTGAACTCTGATCCTCAGGCTTGTACACATGTTTTCACTCACCAAAACATCTCCCCAGCCTTCCCTTTTAAGCTTCTTGGTTAGCCTAGCGTCTGCTCTGTCAGCTATGAAATCAGGCCACTTCAAAATATTTAACAAAGGTCCCTTGGGGAATACTAGGTGACCTTCAAGTTGAGTCAAGTAAAAGGAGCCTTGCAAAGAGGGTTTCCAGAGAATCACCAACAGTTCAAATGATAACCGTTCTCCCAAACTGAAGCTGTCTTGGAGTTGCAGCCCACATCCTTCCCCCTCTGGAATCTAGCTGAGCTCTGGAAGGAGACGATGGACTCCTACATGGCCCCAAGGGAAGCAACCATGGCCAGACACCACAAAGACTCAGAGGGGCCTCAAGTGTGAGGAGTGAAGCCGGACCACAAAGGGAACTCACTGAATGTTCCCATTCACATCAAGTTCTAGGAAATGCTAAGCAACCTACTGTTACAGAAAGATCTGTAGCTGCCCGGACGGTGCATCCTGAATGGAGCATCGTTTCCGGGAAAGACAAAACTCACTATAATTGGCCAAATCGCATACCTTAGTAAGAGCAGGTTTGATACATAATTATGTAACTTCAGTTAAGCTACTTTTTGTTAATTTTTTTATTTTGTTTGAGACAGGGTCTCATCTATATAGCCCTGGCTACCCTAGAAATCACTGTAGACCAGGCTGGCCACAGAGATCCAACTGCCTCTGCCCCCTGTGATAGGTTTAAAGGTGTGCACCACCGTGCTCAGCAGGTTAAACTGTTTGGAAAGCTGGATCTACTGCCTACTAACAGTTGACTTCCTCACCCTACCCCACCACAGCACCCACAGCTCCAGCCTCCCTCATCTAGAGCCCATGAGATCCTGAATTTCACTCAGACTAGGTCCTGTTCCAGGTCCTTATCTGCCTTTGGGCCTTCTCCACAGGAAACTTGGCCTAGCCAGTGTCTGCCATCAAACCGGCCCTTTCCTTCTCCCTGGCTAACATTACCTATTCCCATCTCAGAACTTAGGCCCAGGCCCGACCTGTGCTTTCCCAAGACCCCACTCAGCATTCCTGTTGTACCAGAATCTTCTATCATGGCAAGGAAAGAGGGTCGGGCTTTTTGACTCCAAAAAGTACTTCAGGAGAGCCTGGCTTATGTATCTGATCTCAGCAAAAGTGAGAACAACCAGCTAGTGAGGGCCTAGCATCTAGTGGTGTACAGATGGCCTGCTGATCTCGAGGCTTGAGGGCACCTTGGTTTGGGAGTAGGAAGGTGAGGGCAAGAGGCCTTGTGTTCTACGATCTTTTGCTGAAAAAAAAAAAAAAAAAACAAAACAAAACAAAAAAACAAAAAACACTCCGACCAAAAGCTACTTGGAGGTAGAAAGGTTTTATTTCATCCTCCATGTCACCACCCATCCCTGAGAGAAGTCAAGGTAGGAACTCAAGCAGGAGTTTGTCAGAAACTGAATTACTACTGCTTGCTGACTTGCCCACAGGCTCAGGCTTAGCTAGCTTTTCTTATATGCAAGGATCACTTGCATAGGGAATGGTACCACCCACAGTGGGCTAGGCCCTCCTCCATTGATTAATATAGCCCAGGACCACTTGCATAGGGATGGTACCACCCACAGTGGACTGGGCCCTCCCCCATTGATTAATATAGCCCAGGACCACTTGCATAGGGATGGTACCACCCATAGTGGGCTAGGCCCTCCTCCATCAATTAATAAGATAATCAGGTATACTCACAGGCCACCTGATGAAGACAGTTGTTGGATGAAGACTCTCTTCTCAGTAGCCTCTAGGCTCTGCTAAATTGACAGCTAAAGCTAACTAACCTTATAACTAGGTCGGGGCTGGAGGGATGGCTCAGTGGTTAAGAGCACTGGCTGTTCTTCTAGAGGACCTGGGTTCAATTCCCAGCACCCACATGGCAGCCTACAGCTGCCTGTAACTCTACCTCCAGGGGATCCAACACCTTTACACAGACATACATGCACACAAAACACCAGTGCACATCAAATAAAAATAAATATTTTTTTAAAAATAATTAGGCTGTAAGCTGATCACTCAGTGACCTGTTTCCTAAGTAGCATGTGCCCTCTGTACATACTGCTACAAGGCCCCTGACCACAGCCTGCCTGGACAGGCCCAGCTGGGCCTCGGGGCGGAGGGACCGTCTGGATGTTCCATCTGCATCTCCTCTGAGAGTCTCTGTCCCCAGGTGAGGAGGACTGGAGCTTAGCCCGAGTTCTGGGAGGCACCACATGTATCAGAACCCTGTCCAGCCAGATCCTCTGTGGTGCCTCTCAGAACACAACAGAAACCTCAGAACCATTAGTGCAGCCAGGCCTGCAGCCTGGAAGGAACCCCATCCAGGCAGGAGGAAGGAGGGGCCCTCCACACACCCACACACGGGCCAGGCTGCCTGACGGTCCAGAAACTAACTGGCCTGCCAGGGCTGGCTACAGCTTTCCCAGTGGCTGACAGCCAGGCCAGGAGCTGACCTGTGAGTGTCTGGCCCAACTGGCCAGTGGCTGCCTTATTCATACTGGCCTTGCTGTACAGCTGGAAGGCATGTGACCTCTCTCCTACTTCCAGCTCTGGCCTCCAGATGATTCCAGGCCTCTGAAGTTTGCAGACATTCCATGTTCCTGGCACAGAGGCCTCCCACCTATTCCTGCTCCTGGCTCTGGGCTGGCAGGCTGCACTAGAGAGCAGGGCACAGTAAGCGGCACCTACCTGCAGGACAAGAGTGACCCGTAGAGCCAGAACCAGGCACAAGTCCTGTCTGCAAGGGAGCTCAGAAGCCCTCTGCCCCAAGCTCTTCCCTAAAGCTGATGCTTTCCGCTCCTAGGCACCAGTGAGGGGAGGGAGGGGAAGAGCTCCATCCAGATGTTATTAGCCAGACTCTCAGGCTGATGGTGCTGGATTCATGATTCTAGTCTCTGCACAGGCACCACAGTTGGTGGTGGGGCCTCTGGTGGGGACAGGAATGTGCCCTTTCTCTCTCCTCTCTCTCTCTCTCTCTCTCTCTCTCTCTCTCTCTCTCTCCTCTCTCTTTTTTCTTTTTTGATGCCTAGTGTCTTTGGAGGCCAGAAGAGGGCATGGAATCTTCTGAAACTAGAGTTACAGATGGTTTGAGCTACCATGTGGGTGGTGGGAATTGAACCTGGGTTCTCTAGAAGAACAGCCAGTATTCTTAACCACTGAGCCATCTCTCCAGCCCTGTCTTTTTCTTTCCTTAAGAGAAAGAAGATCATGGATAGAAACTAGTCCATACATGGCTGGGGATGGCTCTATTCATAAAGTATTCGCTTCATTTGCTTCATGAGTACAAGGGCATTGGTTTGAATTCCCAGCACCCATAAAAAAGACGGGTGCAGCTGTGCGTACCTGTAATCCCAATACTAGGAGGCAGAGATTGGGAGGATCTCTAGGGCTTGTGGACCAGACAGTCTAGTCAAATCGATGAGCTCCAGGTTCAGTGAAAGACCCTATTTCAAAACAAAAAAACAACTAGAAAACTGGAGAGATGGCTTAGGGGGTAAAAGCCCTTGCTGTGCAAGCCTGGATGCCTGAATTCAACCATAGAGCCGTGTGGAGGGGGAAGGAGAGAACCAACTCATAAAATAGACCTCTGACCCTGTGCCTCGTAGCAGGCATGCGTCCACACGGTGACAGTCATATTAACCTTCGTAAAAATTTAAAAAGTGAGGTAGAGGTGGATTAAGGAAGATGCCCAACTTCAACCTCTGACCTCCACACCTGTGTACACATAAACAGACACAGAAAGTAGAGGGGAGAGGAGAGGAGAGAGGAGAGAGAGAGAGAGAGAGGAGAGAGAGAGAGAGAGAGAGAGAGAGAGAGAGAGAGAGAGAGAGAGAGAGAGAAGGAAACTAACACTCTATCCAAATAGAATCTGAGAACTATTGTGGGATTGTGCTGGTACCATGGAGATAGCATGACAGGACAATGACGTGGTGGTGGCACAGTGGTGTGATGATGAGGACATGCAGGTGAAGGGGTAGAAGAGCCCGGAAGTCACCATCACCCATTGCCCAGAGGCAGTTCTGCTTCAGCTGAGGCAGATCTCAGCAAACCACCCAGGAAGTGCTGTCCCAGGGGCTCCCCTCAGGCCTTCCTTACCTTCAGCTCCTGGGGCCTGGGCCTTCCCAGGCAAAGGTTCCTGGGCTCCCAGCAGGGCTGGTCCACCAGCATCTGTCCCTCCTGAGAGGCACCCCCACCTGTTTCCAGCAGACCAGAAGACTCCAGCACAGGCTTGAGAGGTTTGCTTGAGCCTCAAAAGCTTCTGATCTAAAACCTTACAAGGACAGCTACAGCCCCGGAGGAGGCTTCAAAGCTCAGGGACAACAGCGCAGAGGGGATCCTGATGCATCGCTAGAGGTTCTCCATACCACCAAAGACACAGGCGGGCAAGCTGCCTGGGTCCGCCCTTTCCTGGGAGGTGGACACAGGAAGAGTCATAGTTGAGGTTGGCTTTACCAGGTAGTGAGGTCAAGGCCAGCATAGGCTATATGTAGCTCAGTTGGTAGAGCCATGGCCTAGCATGCATGAGACCCTGAGTCTGGTCCCCAGAACTGACAAACAAGGCATGGTAGCACACCCAGAAATGTCAGTACTTGGGATGAATCAGATGTTCAAAGTCAATCTTAGCTACATAACTAAGTAGTTTGAATTCAACCTGGAATACATGAGAGCCTGCTCAAAAAAAGAGACCAAAATGTTAAATAAATCTAATTTTCAATAGATAAATGATTGTAACATATAAATCAGATAAATAGAATATCACAGCTTCATACTGAGATGAACACACAAGTTAAATTTATAATGAGTAATTTATCTATTTCAAAGTACCCTCTCCTGTTAAACACATTTTCATTCACAAGATAAGAAAGAGCACTTTGCAGCAGGGACACCGACAGAAATGTCTGATGCCAGGGACTAAAATGCGCATTGAGTCGAAGGGAAACCAACCTGAGACCCAGCGACGATGACCCAGCGACGTCTATGATCCATAGGATCCGTCTCACAGGACGCCAGTTACCAAAACAACATCATTAAAAAGCAGTTTGGTAATCAGGCCACCCCCAACCGCTGACCTGGGATAATCCTGACTTCTCTCCTTCCAGGACTGCCTTAGGATACTGCCTTCCCTCCACTGAAGCCCTTTGCAGAGACTCAGGGCCAAGGGGGCTTCCCAGGCAGGAGCCTCTGATTCCTCAAAGGACCCAAGAGCAAACATTTAAACTCCCTTAGTTTGCCTAACTGTACCAAGGCCTTTGAGATAAAGCTATGTATACAGTAGTCACACGAGACTGTCCTCTCACCCGTGGGGTTGATGGGGGCTGAAAAGGGACCTCTAGGGGTCTGTAGTCCCCCACAGGGTGGCATCTGGAAGGCCCTAGCATGCAGAGGCCAGGAGGGTCTGTGAAACACCTGGAGAATGTGTGAACACGCAGCCTGGTCTGCAGACTGTGCATGTGTGTGTGTGTCGGGGGTCTCTTGTCTGTTTGGCACATGTTCATGGAAGTGTTCCAGGGCAAAGGGGTAGCATGGGACAGGAAGCATGGGACAGGAGGTGGGGCTTTCCCTCACAGATTCCTCGGCTGTGGAGGAGTCACATAAACAAGTTGGTTGTCACAAAGGATCAGAGGAGTAGAAGGAACACAGACCAGATCTAGGCCTAGCCAGAGTGCCAGAGACTTCCAGGGTGTGAAAACGTGTATACAAGTGTGTGTTAGAGGTGTCAGTATTCCAGAAATCAGAGTGAGTGTGCACAAAGTCCAGAAGATAGAATTTCTAGTTATGGTCATTGTGAGGTGACTGTAGCCTGGTCATGGGCCTATGTAATACTTCAGTTAGGAAGCAGCATATAAGCCAAGTTGAAGAATTCTAGGGGGACCCCTGGCATTAACCTTAAGAGGACCATAGGCTCAGTCATACAACTAGGAAGATGGGCAGGTTATATGACACTGTAGACATCACAATTGTCACCCTTGAGAAGAAAGGTTTGTTGCATGTCAACCTTCTGCCTAAAAGCAGCCTGCACAGGCGCTGGCTCTCTCTCTCTCTCTCTCTCTCTCCTCTCTCTCTCTCTCTCCTCTCTCTCCTCTCTCTTTCCTCTCTCTCCTCTCTCTCCTCTCTCTCTCCTCTCTCCTCTCTCTCTCCTCTCTCTCTCTCCTCTCCTCTCTCCTCTCTCTCTCTCTCTCCTCTCTCTCCTCTCTCTCTCTCTCTCTCTCTCTCCTCTCCTCTCTCCTCTCTCTCTCTCCTCTCTCTCCTCTCTCTTTCTATTTACACACATACACACAGAGGGAGAGAGGGAGAGAGAGGAGAGGAGAGAGAGAGAGAGAGAGAACACAGGATAGGGTCCACGGCCACAGAAAGAGCGTATGGTTCTTGAGAAAACGGAACAGATGAGGCGCCCCAGAAAGTTCACAGTGTTTCTGAGTTTCCAATCAATACTAACCTGCACCTGTGAAGGGGGCAGTTCCACAACGTTTGGCAGTGAGCTGTGGAAGCTGTGAGCAGAGGGAAGGCCCAGGGAGGCCCAGGTTTGGAGACTATCAGTTATTTTTCTCAGGGCCATGACAAAATCTTTGACAAAGACAACTTAAGTAAGAAGGATTTATCTGGCTCACAGTTTGGGGGATGCACAGTTGCACTGGCTGGTTTTATGTCAACTTGACACAAGCTTGGGGAAGTAAACTCATTTGAGAAAATGCCGCCCTAAGATCCAGCTGTAGGGCATTTTCTTAATTAGTGATTGATGGGGGAGGACCCAGCCCATGGTGGGTGGTGCCATCCCTTGGCTGGTGATGCTGGGTTCTATAAGAAAGCAGGCTGAGCAAGTCAGGAGAAGCAGGATCAATAAGCAGCTCCTGCTACATGGCCTCTGCATCAGCTCCTGCCTCCAGGTTCCTGCCCTGCTTGAGCTCTTGTCCTGACTTCAGTGATGGACTGTGATGTGGAAGTGTGAGCCAAGCCAACCCTTTCCTCCCTAGTTTGTTTTTGTTTATAATGTTTCGTCATGGCAACAGTGACCGTAACTAAGACAACAGTCTAATATTGTAGCGGCAGGAGCATGAGGGGGCTGGTCACATCGCCTCTGCAGTCAGGAAGGAGGGAGAGCCGAATGCTGGTGTGCAGTTTGCTTTCTCTTTATTCGGTCTGGACTCCAGCCCATGGGATGAGGAATCCACATTTAGGTAGCATTCACCTAGCTCAGTGTACTGACTGAATACAGGGTTTGCTCTCTGGGCTCATGTCCCCTGTGGTGTGGATGGCTAATCCGGTCTTAGGCTCCTGTGCGACCCACACTGGCAGGGACCTCCCTCCTAGGTTGACATCTGGCCTAGTTAAGGTTCCCTAGACATAACCTCATAGACACGCCTACAGATGTGTTTCCATGGTGATTCTAAACCCGGTGAGATTGTCAATGATTAGTGACCATCACAAAGATGGGAGTTCCGACCAGCCTGGGTGAAGGGCAAACACCAAACACGTCAGCCTTTTAAAGTTTGGTTTGATGAGGCATCATTTGCATGCAATAAGAATCACCACCCTTTATGCACACGTCTGTGAACTCCAACAGTTGCATACAGTCATGTGATGACTGCTACAGTCAGATACGTTTCCACCACCTAAAGCAGTCGCATGTTTGGTTACCATGGCTTCCCTGCCCTAGAGCCTCATAACTGCTGCTTTGATTTCAGCCCTCGAGAGGACACACTTTGGAAAATGGGGGCACAATGAGGTGGGTAGGTCGTGAGTTGATCCCTAAGACCTAGGTGGAAAAGCTGGGTGTTGGGTGCCACCTCTACTGCTCTTCCAGAAGGTCTTCTAGCAGCCATATCTGGTGGCTCACAACCATCCACAACTCCAGCTCCAGGGGTATTGTCTTAGTTAGGTTCTATTGCTGTCAAGAGACACCATGCCAACTCTTTTTTTTTATGTTTATTTATTTATTATGTATACAATAGTCTGTCTGCAGGCCAGAAGAGGGCACCAGACCTCATTACAGATGGTTGTGAGCCACCATGTGGTTGCCAGGAATTGAACTCGGGACCTTTGAAAGAGCAGGCAATGTTCTTAACCACTGAGCCATCTCTCCAGCCCCCGACCATGCCAACTCTTATAAAGGAAAGCATTTAATTGGCGCTGGCTTACAGTTCAGAGGTTTCGTCCATTGTCGTCCTGTGGGGGAGCATGGTGGCACACAAGCAGACATGTGCTGAAGAGGGAGCTGAGAGTTCTACATCTGGATCCGCAGGCAGCAGGAAGAAAGAGAGATACTGGGCCTGGCTTGAGCATTTAAGACCTCAAAACCCACCTCCAGTAACACTTCCTCCAACAAGGCCACATCTACTCCAACGAGAACGTACCTCCTAATAGTGACAGTCCCTATGGGGAGGGGCATTTTCATTCAAACCACCACAGGTATCAATGGCTCTGGCCTCCACAGGCACCTACACTCATGTGTACACATGCACACACATTAAAAATCAATCTTTTCTTACAGTCTTGGTGAAATGCTTATAATTCCAGTGCTAAGCAGGCCGATTCAGGTATGCTTGTCGGGCATGCAGACTGGTCAGCCCAGCTTACCGAGTTCTAGGCCCATGAGTGACTCTGTCCCAAAAGGAAAAAAGAAGACAATGCCTGAGGAACAGCACCCAAGGTTGTACTCTGGCTTCTATACACACCCACACGTGTGTGTGCACCCCCCCCACACACACACCTTAACATACACACTCATGCTGGGATGAAAATTTAAATGAGCTACACAATCACAATACCTTAATCAAGAGCAGAAATATATATACATTTAACAAAATTGGCCTTAAATGTGTATCAATAAACCAAGATCCATACCAATGCAAATCTCTATAGCATATCTCCCTTAAATATAAACAAACATTTATAGACAATATTTGGAAATATGGGTAGTTCTGTCCAAACTTCTTTCTGCTGTTTATTGGGCGAAGTAATTTTTTGAGGGGTGTTCAAGGCGACCTTTCAGGGGGTCTTAGTCCAAAATAACCACACAGAAACTATATTATTTAAAACACTGCTTGGCCCATTAGCTCAAACTTCTTATTGGCTAACTCTTACATCTTTGGTTAACCCATTTTTTGTAATCTGTGTATCACCATGAGTCTGTGGCTTACTGGGTAAAGTTCCGGGTGTTCGTGTCCAGTGGGGCTACATGGCTTCTCTCTGACCCCGCCTTCTTCCTGTCTTCTCAGTGGGGCTCAAACCCTCTCTACAGCCTTGGTTTTGCACTTCCCAGCCCGTGTCATTTCAAAAAAGCATTTTCTGAAGTTCTTGGTAACGTCAGTTTTTTGGTTTTTTTTTTGGTTTTTCGAGACAGGGTTTCTCTGTAGCTTTGGTGCCTGTCCCGGAACTAGCTCTTGTAGACCAGGCTGGCCTCAAACTCCCAGAGATCCGCCTGCCTCTGCCTCCTGAGTGCTGGGATTAAAGGCGTGCGCCACCACCGCCCGGCTGGTAACGTCAGTTTTTGAAGGATTTTATTACGTGCTCCAGGTGGCTGGAGGCATCAGATTTCCCCAGTGATCGTGAGCTGACCAATGTGGGCACTGGGAATTGAAACTCAGATCCTCTGCCAAGAGCAGCACATGCTCTTAAGCACTGAGTTATCCCTCCGGGTCCTGGAAAAAAATCAGTTTTTAACACGGAAAAATATTTTCCAGTGTCCATGATGTGGCTGCTCAGCCAGTCCCGTGTGTCAGGGCGTTAGGCTGTGTGATCCTGCACTAAGCACTTTGTCCCTCTCCCGGTTCTAATGAGTGTCTGGCGTGTGCTTTCATCCCTCCTCCCTTCCTCTCTGTCCCCAGGACCAAGCCTAGTGTCATCTTTCTAACCACACACTTTTGCAAAAGAGAGGGAGGACCCAGGGTCTTCCGTAAATATACTGACCCATTTCCTTGACTGCTTAAGGAGAAGACGTCCATCCTGACAGACACTCCCAGAATCAAGTTTTAGCTGAGGGAAGAGGTACAAAGCACAGGGGACCTCTGGGCTCTAGAGCTCCTGTCATGGAGGTGTGGTGGTCCTTAGAGGCCTGGAGTCTTAGGTTCCTTCTTGAGAGGCTGGAAACTGAGGGCTACGTGGGGCAGGTGGCATTCTCCCAATTCAGCGTACTGATTCAACATAGGGTCTGTTTTCTGGGATCACGTCCTCTGTGGTATGAATGGCTAAACCAGAATATGAGTCTCAACCCCCCAGGACACCACCAGATGGCCGGCCCCGCGTCACTGGCGTTTTAGCGAGTCTCCCCATGGCGCAGGAACAAGGCCTCATCTCTAGCCTGGATCAGCAGTGCCTTGCAAGGCTACCGTAAGCACCCAGTCAGACAACGTGAGGGAGTTCAAGGGATGCCTTTATCTGGGGACACACCAAGAGACAGGGTCCCACAACTCTGCAGGCTAACCCCAGGCACCTCCTCCTACAAACCAACATGCCCCAGAAACCTGAGATTTGCGTTCACGCTCCTGCCCGCACCCCCGCCATGCTGAATTTGAGTGGGAGTCCTTGTGTGTTTACCATTTATTTGAGTTCTGGGACTTGAGCTCAGGGCTGGTGTATGATGGACAGGCTCTCTACCCCTGAGCTGCACCCCTAGTTCTCTTTTCCTTTTCAGTTTGACACAGAACCTCACAGAACCCAGGCTGGCCTCAGACTTGGGATCTTCTTTCTTCTGCCTCCCTCACCCCAGGATTTTCGGGAGTGAGGGCACAGAGATGCCATCTTCCTCAGCAGTCTGAAGAATTCCTTGGACTTTTAGGGACCGCGACACTGGTGTATTTGAGTATCTGGGGTTTTTTTTTTTTAATCTTTTAATTTTTTTTTTATTTTATTGTACATGTATGGGTGTTTTGCCTGCATGTATGTCTGAGTGGAACTGGAGTTAGGGACAGTTGTGAGCCACCATGTGTGTGCTGGGAACTAAACCTGGGTCCCATCTAAGAGCAGCCGGGGCTCTTAAGCACAAAGCCCTCTCTCCAACCCTGGGTTTGTGGCTTTGATGCTGGAAAGAATTTCAGGACCAGCCAGTTTATGATAGAGCTGACTTAGCGATTTTGTTGAAGATTATTTTAAGGTTTAAGAGAAAGAGAGGCACTCAGAAAGAAAGACATACCTAAGTGAGGTTCTGTGCTTCCTGGAGGAGCATAGGGGAAAGTAAGGCACAGGAATAGAATCCTTCAAGACAGCACTGGAGAAACTAAGACACACCCGAGTACGGATGCCGGTTCCTGGGTGGAGAGTCAGCTAACTGTCTCGGCATTTGCCGCCTATACACCTTTTCGGTGGCTCTCAAGTTACATCTCAAAGGTTGCCAATACACCTTTTCCCCCCTTCTCTTCTAATCAGAGCGAGTTGGGAGGTGGCTTGGGTGAGATTATAATCTGATAAAGGAGTCAGTAGGGTTGCACAAGCCTGCAGGTTCTTTCCCTGAAAAACGGTGCTTTCTGGTGAGATTCCTAAAAAGTTACAGGTTTGTGGCTGAGAAGGGAGAAGGGCCAGAGCAGCCGTGAATCGTGCTGGTGATCCCGTCCTGCTGCTGACAAAAGCCTCCGCTGGATTCCAGAGTGAGGGCTGCTTTCTCCTTCTGAACATCCCCTGCCTTAGGATTCCAGGTGCCAGTCACTCTGCCTGGCTCTTTACTCCGGCGGTTTTGTCGTCGTCGTTTTGTTTCCCTTCGTGGTTGCTCTGATCTGAGTCTGGCGGTAAGCCAGGTACTAGGTAAAGGACTGGATGCAGAACAGGATAAACCCGGGCTTGGTGCCCCTCACAAGCCACTTGTTTCCTTGGTGACATCCTCAGAGGTTGTTAGGACGATAGTGGCGGGCAAGAGGCTCTTGTGAGCAGCTGCGTGGGACTGAGATGAATGATGTGTCCCAGTTTTCCTTGTAGAGCTCATGTTTTGGAAGGGTGTTGGTGTGTGTGTGTGTGTGTGTGTGTGTGTGTGTGTGTATACATAAACATTACATGTGTCAGACTTCTTAGCATAAGTGAGGTACTCTGACATTAGACATTAAACGGCACCATATTAAAACAAAATTTGACCAAACTGTCCATTAACCACATCACCAATTTATTCATGAGGTCAAAGTTAGCATGATTAGTCATCAGAGAAATACAAATTAATGTCCCCCAGTGAGAAGCATCCGCTCCAAGCCTACCAAGAGAGTCAAAAGAAAACCACTGACAATCACACTTGGTGAGAGGCAGAGCCACTGAGAGTCCACTGTTGCTACTGAGAAGCAAAATGATGGAACCACTTTGAAAAACCAGTTTGCCGAATAAAAACCAAAACTACACAGAAAAACATGGAGACCACATGACTGCGCTCCTGGGAACTTCTGTGGTGGCAGAAGGCAGATTAGTGGGTGCCAAAGCTCAGAACTGGAAGAGCATGAGATTGACTGGAAAATGACCCGGGCCACATGACAGCAGGCTTTTACCCAGTCCAGACTTGCAATCGTTGCCCTGACTTTCTCTCTGTTTAAGATGGAGTTTCCCGTAGCCTGGGCTAGCCTCAGACTCACTGTGTGTCTGAGTGAAGATGTCCCCAAGCTCCTGATTGTCCAGCCACCTCCTGCCACACACGGGGATCACAGGTGTGGGTGACCCAGGCTGCTCCAGGCCCTCTGTCTGCTCTTGCAAAGCCTCTTCTCCCTACACATGCAAGCGTACCCCTCTGCCTTCCTTTCCCCCTGTGATGCTCAGCTCAAACCTGGCCAGAAAACGGGGTTCTGACCCTAAGGCTTGGTAGTGGAGGACACATGTCCTGTCTCCCTCAGGTTCCGCTGTCGCCCACTGCCCACCCACTGCCAGGTCACTGTGGACTCTGTCTCTACCTTGACAGTTGCACTCTGGGAAGACAGCACAAGCTGGCTGTCTGGGGGACCCTAGGCCCAGCGCAGGCCTTCAGGAGGGTTTCTGAGATGATGCTGAGGTCCCTGGCCACGCTCTGCAGTCTGGGTCTCTCCCCATGCTCTCTTGTTGGGGATAAGAATGACAGAAATGGGGACATCTTGGGAATAAATGCTCCCCAAGGCCGGACCCAGTCTGGACACTAGGCCATCTGGAGGTCCCCTGGAACTTTACAGAAAGGAGAGGGGGAGGGACTACTTGAAGCCACATGAGCTGTTCTAGCCTCATTTCTGCCACCTCAGAAGCAGAGCCCGAGGTAGAGCAGAAAGGACCTGCTGCTCTGTAGGCCGCATCCTCCCAGCACACTGGCTGCTGAGGCAGAAGAGGAAGTGATGACCAGGCCCTGCCCAGTATGCCAGGAGGGGATTTCCTAGCTAGAAGCAAGGCTCTCAGAGAGAGGTCCTACCTGTCTCCACCCAAGATAAAGCGCCAGCGGAGACACCCTGGCCCCTCCCTTCCTTCCCAAGACAGTACTTTGTAAACCAGAGCCAGGAAGTCAAGCAGCTGGGAACTTGAATGGCCTCCAACCCCTGCTCTGAGATAGCTTAGTGGGAAAGTGTGCTTGAGTCCAAACGGGGCTCGAGGGCCTCACTGGAGGACAGAACACTCTGGAAGGTATCCTGAGACCACCCTAGCTGAGTGTGAACCAAGTGGTGTCATTTCACATAGCAGGGTTCCCATCCCTGCCAAGGTCTGCACAGATCCCGTGTGCCCAAATGATTGACAGCCTCTCACACGTGTGAGACACCCTGCCCACTCCTCCTCATCCAGGCCTCAAACACTAAGCCACTTCCTCCGGCTCCTCCACAAACTGGTTTCAGCGCAGGGACAAGAATGAGTACAGATAGGCAAAAAGTTAAAACAATGAAACAGTCCGTGGGCATGTCAGCAAACCGTAGGTGAATACTGATTGTGTGTGTCGTCTTGATTCTGAAAATAATTCCGCTAGGGGGCGCCCCTGGGCAAGAAGGGTTCACAGTGTCTATAAAGAATAAGGGGGTCTATAAAGTAAGGGGACAGTGAGTTTGGGCCTGGACAGGAGCCCTGGGACACAGAGAGTTGCCTACAGCTGAGTTCATACACTTTTGAGTACATGTATGATTAAGAACATTCTAAACCAAATCATAAAATTTGTTTGTATATGTATGTATGTGTATGTATTTGTGTGTGTGTATATGTGTTGAGTGTGTTATGTATTTGTGTGTAGGTGTGTATATGTGTGTATGCATGTGCATGTATGTGTGTGAATGTGTGTGTATATGTGTTGAGTGTGTGTGTATGTATTTGTGTGTGTATGTGTGCGAATGTATGTGTATATGTGTTGTATTTGTGTGTATGTATGTATATGTGTATATGTGTTGCATGTATGTGTGTGAACATGTGTGTATGTGTTGAGTGTGTATATGTTTGTGTGTGTGTGTGTGTGCGCGCGTGCATGCGTTCACAGGTAGAAAACGTTTGTCACTTGTGGTCTGCCTTGTGTCTTGTCACTCTTGAGGTGATGTCAGGATCCCAGTGCTGTGAACCCAAGACTATGGGCGTGAGGGGCTATGAGGGTGGGGTCCTGAGGATTGGAGGGTCTCATGTTCCTCCTCGGAACAGCCAGTCAGTTGCTGGAGTTCTTTTTGCCATGTAAGAAGGCTCAGCCTTCAATACGACTGGAGCTCCCCAAAACCCCACCTTCTGCCGCCCCTCCCCCATCTCATACTCATCTGCAGTGGCTTTTGGAACAGTTGGGACAGAAAAGGAAGGCCCAGCTCAGGAAGAGAGGGAGGGACGGCAGTTAGGGAAGAGAGCGGGAGGAGAGAAAGTTTTACTTTAAAGTAGTTATCTTTATTTCTATTTTCTATTAAGAGGGCAAACTGCAAACTGCTTTTATACTCTATTATTTAAATTATTTTATACAGTGACTAAAATACTATATCTTTTTGTTGTTGTTTTTTTCGAGACAGGGTTTCTCTGTGGTTTTGGAGTCTGTCCTGGAACTAGCTCTTGTAGACCAGGCTGGTCTCGAACTCACAGAGATCCGCCTACCTCTGCCTCCCAAGTGCTGGGATTAAAGGCGTGCGCCACCACTGCCCGGCCAAAATACTGTATTTTCAATTGTGCCAACTATAAAAATACTTTGAGCGGGTGGGGAAGAAGGGGTATGTATGGGTGTGGTGTAGGTGTGGGTCGGGTGGGGGTGTTGAAACAGAGTCTTACCCTGTAGCCTTGCTAATCTGAAGCTCTCTATGTAGGCCAGGCTAGCCCTGAGCAGGCAGTGATCCTCCTGCCTCTGTCTCTTGAGTGCTGATATTAAAGAAATATGCCACCGTGACCTGGCTTACTTAGTTACTCAGGCTATTCTGGGATTCCTGAGAATCCTCCTGTATCAGCTTCCTAAGTGTTAGAATTGCAGGCACTAATTAAGGGTTTCCATGGAGACTCCAACTCCCATCCTCAAGCCCATTGACAATACGTGATGTATTGACAATACGTGCAGCCCACACCCTACTTGGTAGATGAGGCAGGGCAGGAGGCAGAGGCCAGGGCTTTCACACCCTTTACACGTGACTCAGGTGAGTGCCTTACCTCTTCTACACCCTCTCCATCAGGTGATTCCATTCTGAAGGTCAACTGGCCAGAGACCTCACTGGCCACACGATTCTCCCTTCTACCCCACTCTGGAACACACTGCATTGCCAAGAGTAGACCTGGAAGATCCACAGTAAAGTATGTTTCCCACTGGGCAATGCTAGTGCATGCCTCTCATCCCAGCACTAGGAAGGGAGAGGCAGGCAGATCTCTGTGAGTTTGAGGCCAGCCTGGTCTACAGAGTGAGTTCTGGGACAGCCAGGGCTACACAGAGAAACAAACAAACAAAAGGAATGAAAAGAAAAAGAAAGGAAGAAGTACATTTCTACCTGGCAGCTGCAGTTGTGCAGGAACAGCTGCTTACACCGTGCCTGGAGCCACCACCCCTGGCCCTAGGCTCCCTCCATCTGCCTGTCCACTTCGTGTTCTAGGACTCATGCCTCTCTAGGGGCGTTAGGTGCGTATCTTCCTAGTCTGCTACTCCCACATGCTGACACATAGTCCCGGGTGCTATGGTGGTGAGAGATGCTGGTGGTCCACAGCTCCTCCCACAACCCCCATAACCCCACCCCCATTCACGGAGGATGCCTCAGAACTCAACATTTGGTAACAAGTACTCAGCTCAGTGCTTTGAGGCTATCCAAGAAGACCTGAGTTCCCATGGGGTCAGTGGGACCACTCTTCCCTTGCCTTCTTCCGGCCCACCTTTGGAGATAATGATCTCTGCAGAGGCGGGGCTCAGCAGCCCAGCCCAGCAGCACCTGGGGCTGGGGGTGGGCTCAGAGCAGACAGCTGGGGCCAGAGGTTCTCCCTGGGAGCACAGACAGCCTGGCTGCAGAGCTCCACAATCAGTACCCCCTTCTGGTCCAGGCAGTATTTCCTCCTGAGGCCCCCAGTCTCACCAAGGTTAACCCCTGAGTGGGTTACCATGCTGCCTCCCAATGCCAGAACACACCAGGGGGCTTTGGTGCTGCAGAAGGAGAAGGAGGAGACGGAGATGGAGGAGGAGGAAGACAGAGAAGAAGAAAGAAGGAGGAATAATCATCATCATCATCATCATCATCATCATCCCAAGCTAAGTCATCGTATGTCCTGAAGGAGAGGAATGCGGAGGAGACTCCCTCTCCTGGGCCCTTGGCCAGCCCTTGGGTTGCCTGCTCAGTATGCTCCCTTATTTGCTGAGCTGGTCTAAGTACTAGGCCGGAGACCACGCTGGCTGAGTCATAGCCTGAGGACTTCTGTGTCGGATCTGAGGGCCAGCTTGGACTTCCCAGGTTTGCTGAACTGGGCTGCATCAGCTCCAGGACCCTCAGTAGACCCGAGTCCAGGATGCTTAAGCCTCTCACATTGGAATGGTATCATCAGAACCATACACACACTCCATGTGCTTCAGACTGCCTCTAAATGGTTTCTGTTCCTAACAGGTTATGAACCCTGTGCTGCCTCGTTTTGTCATCTGAAAGGCAGGAACTTCAGTTGAGAAAAAAACCTCCCTAAGATCCAGCTGTAGGGCAATTATTTTAATTAGTGATTGATGGGGGGTAGTGCCACCCCTGAGCTGGTGATCCTGGGTTCCCTAAGAAAGCAGAGTGAGAAGCCATGGGGAGAAAGCCAGTAAGCAGCTCCCCTCCACGGCCTCTGCATCAGATCCTGCCTCTGGGTTCCTGCCCTGCTTGAGTTCCTGTCCTGACTTCCTTCAGTGATGGACTACAATGAGGAAGTGTAAGCCAGACAGACCCATTCACCCCCTAGTTGCTTGTGGTTATGGGGTTCATCACAGCAATAGTAACCTGAACTAGGACAAATTCTGGTGAATAATTGCTAAACCATATTGCTTGGGGAATAAATGGCAAGAGAAAAAAATCTCTGTGTACATTCAGTGTAGACACACTTTTGCAATGATATTTTATTTGTATTTTAATAAATTAGGCTTGTCTGACGATCAGAGAAGAAAACAGCCTCACTGGTTGGCCTTACAGACCAGGCAGCGGTGACACACACATTTAATCCCAGTAGCCACACTAGTTTACCATAGAAACCAGGCGTAGTGGTGTGTGCTTTAATCTCAGCCCCAGAGAGGCATATACGACAGGAGGAGACAGCTCTCACACACAGTCTTATTCTGAGATTCCTGGAGGCAGGATCGGCACTTCAGACTGAGGTAGAGGTAAGAGCCAATGGCTGGCTGTTTTGATCTTCTGACCTTCAGGTTGAATCCCAATAGCTGTTTCTGGGTTTTTATTAATTGTGCTACACACTTTCTTTTATTTTTTACTAAATGTTTTTATCTGTGGTTGGCTGACTTTACCATCCAGCACCCACAGATGAGAAGCCTGTAGCAGGCTCTGTGCCTCTGAAGGGAAAGCAGGCAAGCAGTCTCCCTGACAGCCAGGTCTATCTGCTTGGCCAGGGTACCCTTTCCTATTCTGGGAGAACACAGTCTTCCAGAGGCCTTTTTTATTTGTTTGTTGTGTTTTTGAGACCAGGTTTCTCTGTACAATACAGCCCTGGAATTCCCTCACTTTGTAGACCAGGCTGATCTCAAACTCACAGAGATCCACCTGCCTCTGCCTCCCGAGGGCTGGGATTAAGGACGTGCACCACTATGCTGGCTTCTTCCACAGTCTTTACCAGGCAAGGCTCTGCCTTGCTGTGCAACCTACAGCACCCGTTTACCAGAACACTGTCGTACCCACAAGTCCTTCAGCTCCCCATGCCTACTCCCTGGGACCAACTTGCCATGGGGATCTGTTCCTCCACTTTCACATACTCATTCACACACGCACAGACAACAGCTAGGAGTGTATGCGCGCGCGCCCACACACACACACACACACACACACACACACACGTCACAGTAGAACCAGGCCACTGCCGCCCACAGGTTCCACCGCTGTCACCAGTTCTGCACTCCTGCTCTTTGCATCTCCAGCGCCCATGCAGCCCCCAGTGTGTCTCTTATCAGGGCCAGCTCCCATCTGTGAGGCTTCCGTGGTCCTTTCGGGGTTTCACAACCATAGCCCTTTGGAGGAGCCCTGGTGAGGCCCTCTGTAGCGTTCCCTCCTCTCAGGTTTGTGTGAGAGTTCTTGCAGAACGCGATTCTGCACATCAGTCTGCCATGTTGACATAGCTTGTCACTGGTGAGAAAAATGACATCTGTAGCGTTTCTGCCTCCCCTTCCCGTACACTGGTCTGAGATATTCCCCCAAGAAAGAGGACGGAAGGTCCCCCTGGCAAGGTCATCACTTCTCTCCCTTATTTACGTACACCTTCCTAATCGCCCCTTCACAACGCTCACTGGCCCACCTCCCTCCAAAATTAACTCAGTAGGCCGGGCGTTGGTGGCGCACTCAGGAGACAGAGGCAGGCGGATCTCTGTGAGTTCGAGACCAGCCTGGTCTAGAAGAGCTAGTTCCAGGACAGGCTCCAAAGCTACAGAGAACCCTGTCTATAAAACAAACAAACAAAAAACATGATTAGCTCATCTGAGGGGACTGGTTCTGACATGTCCCTGATGTGGACATATTTGCTCCCCGGCTCCAAGTGCTGGGGATAAAATCTAGGATCTTGTGTGATCTAGTGTATGTAATAGCAAACTTTCAACCACTGAGTTAACATCCCCAGTCCTTAAAATGCCATAGTATTGGCACATCAGCTGTGCAACCCCTGCCAATTTAAAATCGCCATCAGATGATTTACTGTCTCTAATGCAATGTAAGGGCTGTGTCAGTAATTGCTATACTATACTGCTTAGTGAATAATGATTTTAATGTTCCTCCTGCATGTACACCTCCATGCCAGAAAAGGGCACCAGATCTCACTGATTATAAGCAATCATGTGGTTGCTGGGAATTGAACTCAGGACTTCCGGAAGAGCAGTCAGTGTGCTTAACCTCTGAGCCATCTCTCCAGCCCTCAACCTCATATTTATTTATTTATTTATTAATATTTATTTATTATGTATACATTATTCTGTCTGTGTGTATGCCTGCACGCCAGAAGAGGGCACCACAGCCCATTACAGATGGTTGTGAGCCACCATGTGGTTGCTGGGAATTGAACTCAGGACCTTTGGAAGAGCAGGCAATGCTCTTAACCTCTGAGCCATCTCTCCAGCCCTCAACCTCATTTTTAAAACTTAAAAAAAATTCTCTATGTGTGTGAGTATTTTGACCACAAGTATGTCTGTGTACCGCATGCATGCAGTACCCAAGGAGGCCAGAAGATGGTTACAGACAGCTGTGAGCTACCTACCCTGTGAGGGCTGGGAATAGAACGTGGGTCCCCTAGGAGAACAGCCAGTGCTCTTAACAGCTGAACCATCTTTCATTCATTGTGTGTGTTTTCCATCTGAGGTTGGTTGAGCACACAACGCAGAACCCAAGGACAGAGTGGGCTGACGACTCTCTGTGCCATTTCAACACACATATCAAATAAAGTTACAACAGTCCCTCTTCCTTGTCATGGGGAAGCCTCTTTCCAGCTACCTATCTGCCAGTGGTTACATGGCGAGCACCTTTGCCAAGCCTTTATATAAGCTTGATTTCACTTAATCCCATCACATCCCAGTAAGTAGCTTTGGTTAGCATCTCCGTTTAGTAGGTGAGAAAACAGTCATGGCGGGGCGGGGGTAAGGTAACAAGGCCACGGGAAACGGAACCCCAGCTATCATTCTCCGGCTTCCTGCCCAGCCGCTGGCTGCACATCTGGGCTTCCATGGGAACTAGTCGGATGAAGAGTGGATGTGTGTAGCAGACAGAAACCCATGCATGGCTGCTGCCCAGGCACCAGAGAGAGAAGCATGAACTGAGTATTCCTGTCTCCTACCTTCCTGTCCGGCATCCCCACGTGCTGCCCACTGGGAAGGAGGGTCATTTCCTGCAGGGCAAAGGCCAAATAGGAGGACGGTAGTGGTGACTGCTTGCAAACCATGAGTGCTGAGCCGTCCAAGACAGGGAAACTCAGTCTCTTAGCTCTCCATGCTGCCCGACACAGAGTGACCCAGGATGGCCCAAGAGGACCCAGTGCAGATCTGTGAGGGCACGGAACCTCGAAGTTACAGTGAAGGTACTCTAGCCAGACTGTCCCCAGATGAGGAGTGATCCCAGTCCGTAGCAGGCCCTCCTGAGGTTGAATCTCTTCGTAAATTTGAAGGAGCAATCCTAGTGTGGGGTGGGGAAAGACAGGTAGGACATGGTCATCAGAATCAATTAACTCCCCCATAGGGGATGGGGCGGCATGGACTTCAACCTGTACATGGGGAAGAAGGAGGGGCTTCCAGTCAGGGGGTACTGTTGCCACTGTGGGTGTCAAGGGGTCTCCTAGTTCCAGGGAAGCCCCTGGCTGCGGAGGCTGCCTGTCTGCAGTGAGCTCTGAATTGGAGAATACTCTGTCTTGGGCTGAAGATCGCTCGTAAGTGATTAAAAGCATCTTCTGCTGAGCCGGAAGGATGGCCAGCTCACGGCCATCAGGCCGTGTGGTCCACGGGGACAGTTGTGCTTGAGCAGAGACCGAGGCAGGAATCCTAAGACATTTCCACTCGGGTCCCCACAGGGACACACAAAGCCAGCCTGTGTGAGGCTTCTCTGCTGCCAATGCCTGGAGCTCCCTGCCCAGCCCGCCCTGCTGCCCGGGCTGGGCTGGTGCCAGCTCTGCACTGGGTCACTGGGGAAGCCGGCTTGGCAGCACAAATAACTGTAGGCTGGGCAGACAGGCCGGGCAGCCACGAGACACTTGGGTGGTGGCCCTTCCAGGACTTACGGGACTTATGCAGCTGCCCAAGGCCACACAGCCTTTCAAGTCTTTTATCTGAGGCTGCTTCGGGGACAGTAGCCTTGGTAAATTATGTACAAGAGGTAGCAGGATGGCAGGGGTGGAAAGGTGTCTAGCTGTTGGGCCTGCACTCAGCAGGCAACACGGATGAGCTGCTTCCGACTGCTAGGCTACAGTCTGTCTTTCTCTGTGAACCAGTAGTCCTCACGATGACCTTGATCCAGGGCCTCAACAGCTCTGGAAATGGTGAGACATGCAGGGTCTCAGATTCTATTCCAGACCTACTAAGTTTCAGGACAGAACCACAGCCTAGGTCCTACCATGCCTTCTTTGTAGCAGGTCATGGGTCTCTCCCTAGGCTCATGCTGATGACTGAGTTCACACTGCATAAGCAAGTCTCTTGTTAAGAGGTGGAGAATACCATAGACAAGGAGGCATGCCAATAGTAGCATAAACTGACCTCTAGTCCCTGGATGGCTCTACCTGACCGTTGACCCCCAGCCCAAATGAGCACTATTGACGAATCTCTAAGCAGTTTCTCTGGGAAATGATCAAATCCTCCCTGCTACCCACGAGCCTTGGAGGATGGTGTATCCTGTTTGTGGGTTTAATTCTCACTGTCCCCAGATGTCTCTCCTCCCCTGCCAGATGCACAGTCCTTCCCAGAAGTCTCCAGGAGACTATGATACTCTGGCTCTAGTGTTTTTTTTTTTGACAAAGGATGCAAGTTAAGACCATACGAACCCTCTGTCCCCAGTACCTGACACACAGGCACATCTGCTTCTCTCTCTCTGAAGGACAGAAGACGAGTCTCACAGAGGTGGTTGCCAGGATACAACCACCTACAGACTGAGTACAGTCCAAGCACAGGTCCATGGGAGTGGATCCTGCCTGGCGGGAGCTACCCACTGTACTGAGCCTGGCCTCCATGCAGATCAGGGCTTAGGAGCCTGAGGCTGGGAAAGCAAGCTCTGGCTTGGGTGAGGAGGTGGTTCCTAGGGGCCATCACTCACCAGCCTGGGGTAATGGCGGTGCTGCTTTAGTCCTCTGTGCCTCAGTTTCCCCACGTGTAACATGGGGCTGAAATGGAGGACAGCACACCATCATTAGCCCAACACTGGCCTTCTCCTGCTATTAGATGCGTGGCTGTGGCCTGACCTTCCTTTGCATTGAATACATCAGACAAGCCATCATTGGAATTTCTCTCTGGAGTCCACTAGACCTCAATTTGCCCTTTGGCAAACAAGCAGGCTGACCTGGATGGTAAATTTCTTAACCACCCCTATGAACACCTCTGTTTTCCATCCCCAGGGCTCCCAGGGGAGGAGCCAGAAACCTGGGAGCAGGAAGCAGGAAACACTCACCCACCCTCAATCTCTAATTGGTGGAAGTGAACCACTTGACAAGGTGTTCAGCCAACCAGAAAGCCAGCCGTGCAATCGGTTCCCTCTGTGTTCTGGTCATTCTACTGCTTCTGACCTGGAGAGCTGGACCCAAAGAGAGAGAAAATGGCAGGAAGAAGAGGTGGGCCCAGGTGTGTAGCCGATCTCTCTCCAGTTCTCAGCTTTTCCCACCTAAACTAGGGGCGAGTCTGTACAGGGAGGACGATGGCTAATAAGTGCTCTGGTTTTTACAACAAAATCACAAGCACTATTTGGCCATAGTTAAAGACTAATAGAAACCCAAGGCTGATACTGGGCATAGTCGCACACGCCTTTAATCCCAGGGCTTGGAAGGCACAGGTAATTGGATCTCTGAGTTCAGGGGCAGCCTGGTCCACAGAGCAAGTTCTGGGACAGCCAGAGCTACACAGAGAACCCCTGTTCTGAAAAACAAAACAAAACCAACAACAACAAAAACAGAAACCCAAGGCTAATCCAACTCCAGTTCTCAGACCTGAACACACTCAAAGAGGAGAGCTGCCAAGGCAACAGGCTCCTTCACACCAGGACCTGGAAAAACGAGCTTGTTATGTCACGCCTCTTGAGTCCCGCTTGGTTGTTTGAACATCCTCCCTGTTTCTGGTGCAGTTAGCCGATGTTGCTAACTTTCCCTGTCCCTCTGCGGTTGGGTTCCAACCTTTCTCCTCTCACCAAGTCTGGTCCTCGCCAGGACAGCTGTCCCAGCAGGTGCTGGGCTTTGCAGGTCACTAGGATGCAGGTGCTACCCTCTTCTTACTGCATCCTTCACCCCACAGCATTCCCACGAAGCAGGACCAGCTCCCTGTCCCCTCCTGCCACCACAGGCTGGCCATGTCTCCTACCGCTCCCTTTGCTCCCTCGACTCCTTCCCTATAGCTTATATGCATGCTCACATGTCTACTCCCTCCAGCAATCACAGAAAATCAAGGTGGCTTTTCAACAACAGGGGGAAAGTTGGGTGAAAAAAACACCAAAGGGAACTGGAGCAATGACTCAGTGGTTAAGAGCACTGGTTGCTCTTCCAGAGGACCCTGGTTCAATTCCCAGCACCCACATGGCAGCTCATAGCAGTCTGTAACTCTAAGATCTGACACTCTCAGACAGGCATATGTTGTAATATGAGCGGCAGGGCTGCGTCCCCGGCACCCAGCCGCCCGCATGGCTAGCTTATGCCCCAAAATAATTACACGGAAACTGTATTCTTTTGAACACTGCCTAGCCTATTAGTTCCAGCCTCTTGTTGGCTAGCTCTTACATATTGATCTAACCCATTTCTAATATTCTGTGTAGCACCATGAGCTGGCTTACCAGGAAAGATCTTAACCTGCGTCTGTCTGGAGTGGGAGAATCATGGCGACTCCTCACTCGGCTTCTTTCTCCCAGCATTCTGTTCTGTTTACTCCACCCACCTAAGGGTTGGCCTATCAAATGGGCCTAGGCAGTTTCTTTATTAATTAACCAATGAAAACAACAGATTAAAAAGAAATCACTCCCACATCAGGCATACATGCAGGCAAAACACCAATGCACATAAAATAAAAATAAATATAAAAAAATATTTTAAAAAGTATTTTTTGATCCATTCTTCCATTGAAGGGCATCTAGGTTGTTTCCAGGTTCTGGCTATTACAAACAATGCTGCTATGAACATAGTTGAGCATATACTTTTGTTGTATGATAAGGCATCTCTTGGGTATATTCCCAAGAGTGGTATTGTTGGGTCCAGAGGTAGGTTGATCCCGAATTTCCTGAGAAACCGCCACAATGCTTTCCAAAGTGGTTGCACAAGTTTGCATTCCCACCAGCAATGGATGAGTGTACCCCTTTCTCCACAACCTCTCCAGCAAAGGCTGTCATTGGTGTTTTTTATTTTAGCCACTCAGGACCCCGAGGGGTGCACCCACACACTGAGACAATGGGGATGTTCTATCGGGAACTCACGAAGGCCAGCTGGCCTGGGTCTGAAAAAACATGGGATAAAACCGGACTCACTGAACATAGCGGACAATGAGGACTGCTGAGAACTCAAGAACAATGGCAATGGGTTTTTGATCCTACTGCACGTACTGGCTTTGTGGGAGCCTAGGCAGTTTGGATGCTCACCTTACTAGACCGGGATGGAGGTGGGTGGTCCTTGGACTTCCCACAGGGCAGGGAACCCTGATTGCTCTTCAGGCTGACAAGGGAGGGGGACTTGGTTGGGGGAGGGGGAGGGAAATGGGAGGTGGCGGTGGGAAGGAGGCAGAAATCTTTAATAAATAAATATATTTTTTTTAAAAAGTATTTTTTGAAAAATCAAAGAAATACCATGGGCTTTCTGGGTTATATTTTTTCTCGTTAGAATAAAAATGTGTGTGTGGGGGGGAGAAATCCATTAAATAGCTGGGTATGGGTAGCACACAACCCCAGCTCTCTGGAGGCAGAGGCAGGAGGATCCACAAGCACGAGGCCAACTTGGGCTGTAAAAGTGGAAAAGGGAAAAAAGAGAGAAGGAAGACAAGGAGAGGCAAACAGAGAGGAGAAATTCAAGAGGACACAGCGTTACTAGAATTACTAAGGAAATGGGAAGCTAGACCATGGGGAGATTTCTCAGTCAGCAAAGTGCCCTCTGTGCACGTGAGAACCTCAGTCCAGATCCCCAGAAGCCAAGGAAAACAAACAAACAAATAGCAACAACATCAAAACCGGCCTGGCCACGTACTTGTCATCTCAGTGCTAGCAAGGCAGACGCGGAAATCCCCACAGTTCACTGGCCAGCCAATCTAATCCGCTTGATGAGCTTCACGCTCAGTGAGAGATCCTGTCTCACAAAAGAAGGTGGAGAATTAGTGAGAAAGACACCACAACACCAACTTTTGCTCTCCTCCATACACACACGCACCCGTGTGTGCTCGCACACCGTGGGGAATCAGCAGGGTACACGGTCATAACATGGCGTAACTTGACAATATCTCTCTGAACAAAATGCATGTATAGTCATTTGTAGTGCACACCACCTGTAATCCCAATACAGCTACAGTCTGTCTCAGAAGAGTCAGGAAATCTTGGCTAAGTTTGAGGCTAAGGCAGAAGGATTGCCATGAGTTCAAGACTAGCTTGGATTACATACCAAGACCCTGTCTCCAAAATAAAAGAAAAAATGCATACACATGTATCAGGATTTTAATAGCAGTTTTATTAATAATAGCATCAGACTAGAAACAATCCTAATGTCTACTCTACTAAGCAATTATTTTTAGAAGAAAACAAACATGAGGGCTGGGAAGATAGTTCAATCAGAAATATTTTGCCGCACAATCCTTGGAACCCGTGTAAAAAGCTGGCACACGCTTGTAGTCTTAGCATTAAGGAAAAGACAGTTCCCCGGGGCTTGCTGGCCAGCCACCAGTCTAATTGTCCAGCCCCAGGTCCCAGTGAGAGAACTTGTCTCACTCAAAAGCCAAGGCAGACAGCTCCTGAAGATCAACACTCAAGGCTGATGTGGGGTCTCCGATGCGTGCACACCGATGCATGCACACCCACGTGCATCTGTAAACACTGCACACACATGCAAACCTACTTGCATGAAACAGCATATTGATTGAAGGAAACCGGACCCCAAAGTTCACACACTGTAAATTCTATTTGTAAAGTTTTCAAACACACACAAAAGTTATCAATGCTATTAGAGGTCATAATAAGGATTGTGCTGCTCAGAGGGACAGGGAGGAGAAAAGAGTGACTTGAGGATGCTCAGGGGGCTTCCAGGTTCTAGGAATAGTGTTTCCTGCTCTGGGTGTTGGTGCATCATAAGTTCATCCTGTAAAAACTCACTCATCTGTGCATAATGTGTGCTTTCCTGCTCCTATGCTATGCTTCAGTAAAATCCACAGGCAGAGGCAGAGGAGAGGGGAGGGGAAGGAGGAGGGAAGTCAGAGACACCCCCCCCCCAAAGCAGCTAACCCAGCAGTTCCCATGCTGGCAACCGATCCTGTAGCTCTCCATGCATGTGGGCAAACAGTGGACCTGCAGGATATACTGGGAAGTAGCAAGCAATCTAGATGTCCTGGTTATTCAACCGGAAATGTTAAACAATTCATACCACATCTATAATGGAGTGTTATTTAACCATTAACAAGAACAGAGTTGATTTTTATGGGCTGATGCAATACCTCCAAGACATAATGTGAAGTTAATAAGGCAGGCTCAGAAGGTTCACAGCACGCAATCATCCTCTCTATAGGACTATATGTACACATGGGTAGACTGTAAGCACACTCGGGAGTCGGGCATTGTGGCCTGAGGGACGATGTTCTCCCTAAAGTTGTTATCTAGAGCTATGTCCAGTCCTGAGTGTTGGGTGACAAGGGTCCTTCATCTTACAAACATATCAATATTCCCTTGAATATGAGTTGGCAGCAACAGGAGTCTGCTTGGTTATCTGGAAGTTATGCCCAAAGAGCCATGATCCCAGAATACCCCTGCCATCCAGGGAACGCAGTCTGGAGTGAGACAAGCTCCAGGTTCCAGGAGAGCCACTGCCCTCTATCCTGCAAGAATGAAGCAGGCAGACAGCAGGATTTGAGCAAGGTCACACTGCCAGAAGAGTGATTTAGATCCAGAGGCCAAGCACATGGCTTTGTGCCGAGCAGTTCCCAGGGAGTCATACTGCAGACTCTGTCAAAGCAGACAGGAACTGCCTCCCTCCAGGCAGGAGTAGCATCTTTGGGTAAGTAAGGATAGGGATTTGACCTAACAGATGGAAACACAGGGAGGGAAGGCAAGAGGACGGGAGCAATGTGAGAAGCAGAGAGGAGATATGGGAGGGTCATGCGGGCTGGCGTTGGGTCCAGAAGAGTCAGGGATTCCTGGGTAAATCTGAGTGTCTGGATTCCAGCTGTGGCTTTGAGTGTGGGTCTGGTACACTGTCTACTTTTGGAAATCCTTCCAGTGGTGAGAGGCAGATGTCACTGTCAGCCTTCCTAGGGAGACTTGCTGGGAAGTGGTGACAGTCATTCAGGTGTGTCTGTGTAGTAGCCTGGACCAAAGGAGGAGTGAATGACAAGAGTTGACGCCATATTTTAGAAGAAATGGTGATGTCATTGGTGAAAGCAGAAACACCGAAAAGGAAGGAGTTGAAGGTGAGCCACATTGCAAGAGTTGAGGGGCAGGGTATCCAGGGGCACCCTGCTCCAGTGAGGACGTCAAAGTTGGGTGAACAGAAGTTCACTCCCAAGGATGCTTGATGAGAGCACCTGTGAGGTGCTTTCAGAACAGAAACCAGCAGGGTTGACAGGTTGGTTTAATGTTGACTCATTAAATCAACAGTTTCCATGTGCTAACATGGATAAATCAGCCAAGCTCCCTGTCCCAGGAGAGACAGACAGCACACAAAGAAACAGAAAGGCTGCAGACCATGCAGAGCGCTATGGGAGTTAAGGTGGCCGTGAGTGCGGGAGGCCAGCTTGAGTCCACAGGTATGCCAGAAGAGGCGTCCTGGGGAGACGTGCCAGTAATGTCACAGGATACAGCAAGTAATACCACATGCCACGCCGGAGACAGCAGTTGATGTGACAGGGGACCCAGAGGAGGCCTTGACCCATGTCTTAGTTTATTTTTGTGTGAAAACAAACCACCTGAGACTAGGAAGATTATATAGTGTGTTGTGCTTTCTGTGTGTGTGTGTATGTTGTGTGTGTGTGTCCACACGGAGACCAGAGGTCAGCCTCAAGTGTCATTCCTTAGGAGCCACCCACCTGTTTTTAAGACAGAGCATCTCCTTGGAACGTGGTGCTCACTAGAATGATGGGCCAGTGAAGTCCAGCGTTCCACCCCTCTGTCCCTCCCCAGGTCTGGGATTAAAAGTGTGCACCGGCACACCGAGCTTCTCGTATGGGTTCTGGGAACCGACCTCGGGTCTTCAAGCCTGCACTACAAGCTCTTTACCAACTGACCCACCTCCCCACCTCCTACATGAAAGTGTGCTCGGCTCCCAGTTCTGCAGCCCAAGAGCCCTAGTTCTGCGCAGCGTCTGATGGGGGTCTTCCTGCTGGATCAAGACCTCACGACCTTCCTTAATCCCAATCATCTTCCAAAGGCCCCATCTCCAAATACTATTAACATTCGACTCTGGAGATTATTTCCCAAAACATGAAACATAGCAACCATGAGTGGGAGCCGACAGTGAGAGCTGAAGGGCAGGTCACTGCACCTGGGGATGGGGGGGGGCGGGGGGGCGGGGGGGTCATTATCGCAAGCACTGTGGGAGCCACTGCAAAATTTAAAAATGCCTGGGGCATGGGGGCAGGAGCCGGGGAGGGGGTGACAGGACGATGGGGAGGCAAAGTAGGCAGGAGTGGACATGGGGAGTCAGAAAGTCAATGGGGGCAGCGGGCAAAACACTTTCAGCAAGTCTTAGTGGAAGACTAACTCCATGTACGTTCAACTTCCAGGCAGTTAAACAAGGTGAATTCCTCTTTAAAAGCTTCTACTGTTAAGTGTCAACACATTCCTTCTCTTTGGCCTGCTTAATCCCACTGTCAAGCCAGTGTAAAACTGCCAGGAATGAGGGCTGGGGTGAACCTTGAGCATTACCAGTTTAAGTACAGGGCTCTGCCTGCCCACCTGTGTAAGGACAGGCGGCACAGTGCCCGGTTCCAGTCCGCTGATAGCAGCTATGACTTTTCCATACCTCCCACCGGGATCCAGGCTCTGCAATGAGGCTTCTGAAGACTACTGGGGGGTGTCCTATTGCTACACTGTAGGTTGGGACACACACACACTGCATGTACGACCTCTGCTCTCCAAGATTGTGAGTCGTGTAAATGGATAACCTCACCTAGAGACCCACGGAGAAAAAAGGGTGCCCCGGCTTTGGGTCAGCTCTCACATACGCCTTTGTATGGACACTGGGAAGGACGCCTAGGTCTCATTAGACATATGTCAGGTGGCTGGCTACACGGTTGGTGTTCCTTTTGCAGCAAACTGCAGATCAGAGCAGTGGAAGGCCAGATCCAGAAGCTTCAGATCTGGCGCCCTGCAGGAACGAGCGGAGGCAGGAACGTCCCTAAACCCAGGCAGCTTTCAAACCTCTTCCTGGGTAGAGGTGCGGTCTAGGGAGCCAGGGACAGCTTAAAAGAAATTAGAGAGACCGTTCCCGTGAGTCCCGCCTACCAGACCCGTCCACTGTGTGGGGTCAGCGCTCGACCTCGGCGAGCAGCCCCTCTGCTTGGAGAGGACACTGCTGCAGTCGACTGCCGCCGAGCCGCCGCCGGGACCTTTCCCCTACTTTCCAGGCCTCACGCCCCGCCTCTAGCCCGGACCAAAACACGTGCCGCCTCCCGCCCCTCCGGATCACGCCGCAGCCAGGCTCCGATCACGCGGCCCCCCGCGGGCCTCATTGGCTCGCGCCTTGTCGGTCCGGCGCCGATTGGCCGGCGGCGAAGGACACGCCCCCTACGGGGAGCGGTGTATTTTGGTTTGCCCGCGCGCCCCGCCCCGGGCCGCTCCCTCCGCGGCGCCCCGCCCCTCCCGCCTCGCGGGCCGCGCGGAGGCAGAGCCGCGCGCGGCAAGAAGGGCGGAGGTGCGCGCCGGCTGCAGGCGCTCGGGACGCCGCCGCCCGCCGCGCACGTGCAACCTCCGCCACGCGCGGAGCTCCCGATCCGCAGCTTTGTGTTGCCTGCAGGCCGTCGGGCACCATGCACTCGCCGGGCTCCACCGGCCCGGGCGACGCGCGCGCGGTGAGTGACGGGGCTGAGCGCGGGGCGAGGCAGGGGACGGATGGCGACTCCTCGCCGCGCTAGAGGCTGGAGCAGTGCTCCGGTCGTGGTCGGGGGCCCCCGCGCGGCTCGGCTGGGGCAGGGAGGGGAGGGGGCGTGTTAGCGGGCAGCCAGCCTCCAGCTTTGTCTCTTGTCCGCTGCGGCCCCGCCCGGCGCGGCTATTTCCAGCCATGACGTCACCCGAATCCAGAGGAGGACCGCTGCCGGGTGTGGGTGCGGCTGGCGGGAACGTGTAGGGCGGGGCAAGGGCGGAGCCAAAGCAGGGGCGCGGCGCGAGGGGGCGTGGTGAAAGCGGTCGGTGGGCGTGTCGAGAGTGTCCCGAGATTGATGCGGGGAGCTAGGTGGGACCAAGGCTAAGGGCGTGGTGAAAGCACCAGGTGGTAGTATGGGGGGAGGGGGAGACGGGCCAAAGCTAGGGGGCTTGGTGAGAGCAGCTGGTGGAAGTGTGGGGTGGGGCAAGGGGCGATGCCAACATAAGGAGGTGTGGCGAGAGCACCTGGTAGGGGTGTGCATGGGGCGGGGCAAAGGCTGAGCCAAAGGGAGGGAATGGTGAGAGCGTATGGTGGGAGTGTCGGGGTGGGGACGTGGGTTGACCCAAACCAAAGGTGGCTGAGGAGGGTTTGCTGGACTGAGCCGGATCAAGGCAAGAGTGTGTCTGAAGAGGTTCTGAAGAGCTGTTGCCGCTTAGCTTGGTGACCTTGTAGGGGTAGGGCTGGGCAAGGGGCGGAGCCAAAGCAAGAAGGAGCGGGGTAATGGGACCTGGCCGGAGTGTAGGGCTTGGGCCTAGCCAGTGTGGAGCCAAGGTAGGGAACTCCTGTCAGACAGAAATGTTGGGGACCCAGGGAGTGGTGTGCAGGTTTCTGTCTACAATACAGCAAGCAGTACATGGACTCTAGGGCCTGTATTCATCCTTTCCTAGTCTGTGGGCTGGACATTCCAGTTGATGGCTCAGAGACAAATTATCGTGGTGGGAGGTGAAATCTGCCTCCCCCATGGCCCTGGATCAGCCCCTATGCAAAGGTAGCCTCTTCATCTGCTCACTGAAGGGGACTCTGGATGGATAGAGACTCAGGAAATATGTGTGGAAATATATGGGTCAAAGGTTTAAGGTTCTCTTTTGGAAGGAATGGGTTCCAGTCTCTTTCTCCCACTCCTGGTTGTCCAGGTGGTGCGCAGGACGAGGTTGTGGTCAAGCTGTCACACTCTTCTGCTCACCCCACCTCCCCCTAGCTTTCGGGAGTGACAAGTGACTTAACGTTTCTGAATCTACTGAGAAAACAGGCAGTCACCTCTACTTGCACGGAACCCAGGTTCAGCCACTAGGAAGTTAAGCTTGGGGTGATGCTTTCTTAGGGACACTACCCTGGTGGCTTTTGAGCTAGAAGATCTCATCCACCAGCTGGCTCCTTAGCCTGTTTAGCTGCTTCGTCTGTCTGTCTTTCCTAGGGCACCTTCCTACCAGCCACTTTGGCATGTACCTCTAGAGTCAGTCTTAATCATCCCCCCGAGAAGAGCTTGAAGTTAGTAACCTGTTTTGTTCATTTTTATTTTATACTGGTGGGCGTTGAACTCAGGGTCACACATGCTAATCAAGCATTCCACTACTGAGCAATAACCCAGTCTAGAAAACTTTGTGACGATCAGGGTTTTGGTGGTTTTGTCTTGTCTTGTAGAAACTGCTTCTTAGCCAAACCCAACCTTCAGAACTTGAAAGCAAAGTTGCTGTGAGGGCTCCATTCGGGTCTTTTTATTCCCACACAGCCTCTTGCTTCGTTAGAGTGCTACACACTCCATCTGGGGTGGATCCACGTGCCTGGCAGGGTTACCGCTCTCGTTCCCCTGAACTAAGACGCCACTGTGTTGTGCCGCCTGTAGGTTGACATCATGGATATCTGCGAGTCGATCCTGGAGAGGAAACGGCACGACAGCGAAAGGTCCACATGCAGCATCCTGGAGCAGACGGACATCGAGGCTGTGGAAGCTCTCGTTTGCATGAGTTCTTGGGGTCAGAGATCCCAGATGAGACCCCTCACACCTGTCTCTGATTCTGGTGACGTCCCCACCGCTGTGCTGATGGACACAGCTGCACCTGATCTACCAAAGGACTTCCATTCTTTTTCAACTCTGGTAAGAGGAGGTCGGGGAGAGAGGCATTTTTGTGAACTGCCCAAAACGGCTTAGATAAAATCACGTTGAAGAACTTGCAGGGAGAATGACTGTGATATAGCCAGGAAGTCCCCTTCACATGGATACCAAAGTGTGAAAATTCATCTCTTAAAAATGTTTTCTATTCCTTGGTGAGTCAGAACTTGCTGGCAGATGGCAAGTGTCCATTGGACAAAGCCCGAAGATGGTTACAGAAAGGTGTGGTATACCAGATGTCTAGAGAGTCTTACGGTAGGGTCGTGAGTTGTCCCCGTCTAGGATGAGGATGTGGAGAGCAGCTAAAGAAAGCTTGTGCTCTGACACCAGACAGTTTGCCTGAGTGGAAACATGTCACTCTGCCTTCCTCTGGGGCCACCTGCTGGGATTTGGAGTTGATAAGTCAGTATCTTATTTTTAGGTTTTAACTTACCACACCTGTGGAATTGCTTCTTGGGTTGGAGAAATCAGGCTGTAGATTGTTTATGGTAATAAAAGTGAGAACTGATTGACCTGGGCTAGGAACTCGCACTGAAGACCGTGAAGGGTAGAATTGGAAAGGAATGAGTGGCAGCGAGAACTGGAGGAAAGATGGGCTGGCTCACAGTAGCCCCTCAGGTCTTCAGGCTTGGGCGTTTCCAAGGCCACTGATGACTTGCTGGGGGCCAGAACGTAGAGGCTTGGCTCAGTAGAACCACCGTTTCTTTTCTTGGTTTAAGAGCCTGAAATGTAATGAAAAGCTTTCATTTTGGTTTCTTGTTTTTTGAGGCAGGGTTTCTCTGTGTAGCCCTGGCTGTCCTGGAACTTGCTTTGTAGACCAGGCTGGCCTCGAACTCATAGAGTTCACCTCAGTGCTAGGATGAAAGGCGTGTGCCACTACCACCAATGAAAAGCTTTCATTTTAAAGTATGAATTTTCACAGTCCTTTTAGTTCAATTGCATTTTTCAGTGGCTGCACATGACCTTGGGTAGACACCACTCTTCCTTCCAAAGAGGTGCATTCATGGTTGGGAAAGGGCAATCCACATAGGAAGAAATAGGAACAGCAGAGTCCTCAAAGACTCCTTGGACTGTCCAACTCAGCCTAGTCCTCTCCAAATGCATCTTTTCCAAGGCAGTGGGAGCAGTGCAGTCAGATAATTTCCTTGAAGCTCCTTTGACCAAAGCGACCTTTGACTTGATGCTTTTCTTTCTTTGTTTCTCTTCAAGTGTATAACTCCGCCTCAGAGCCCAGAGCTCATGGAGCCATCCACGGGGACCCCTGTTCCTTCCCAAGTCACTAATTCCAAAGGGTGCATGGTTACCGCCCTCCCCTCATCCCCGACTGTGGCCAGCAGAGCGCCAAGCAGGAGAGAACCACCGGAGCCCGCCTCTGGGTCCTCCTGCAGGGCTGTGATGACCAGTGTGATCCGGCACACTGGGGAGAGTCCTGCGTTTCCGACCACCCCAACTCAAGAGCAACAACTGTGCGGCAGCAGAGAAGAACAAGCAGGGCTGCCGGACCATCGTGAAGCTTTGCAAGACGCGCGCTCGGCAGACGGTTTACTTGTTACTAACTCGGTTTCCTGTCAGCCTTGCTTGCACAAGTCTGTTGTCCCGTTCCACACCTACCAAGGCCAGCAGACAGGATGGCCAGCTGCCGTTCAGACCTGCTTACCAAAGAATTCTGAAAGTGACTTGTCAAGGATAACCACCCCTCTGATTTCTGTCCCTGTCTCCAGTCCCCCTGTCCTTTGCCAAATGATCCCCGTGGCTGCACAAAACAGCATGTTCTCAGCTTTTTTGAAGCCTCCTCCCCAGTTGTCTGCAGGGATTGTGAAGCCCATCCTACCCCAAGCTGCTGCGGTGCCCCAGCCTGTGTTCATGGGCCCATCTATGCCTCAGGGAACTGTGATGTTGGTCTTGCCACAGAGCACCTTCCCCCAGCCTGCTACCTGCCAATCCAGTGTCATGGCCATTGGAAATACCAAGCTGTTGCCCCTTGCCCCTGCGCCAATGTTCATTGCCTCCAGCCAGAACTGTGCCCCTCAGGTAGACTTTTCCCGAAGGAGGAACTATGTCTGTAACTTCCCAGGTTGCCGGAAGACCTACTTCAAAAGTTCCCACCTCAAGGCTCATCTTCGCACCCACACGGGTAAGTGGCAGGGTGCCTGGTGTGCTGGAAACACCAGAACTTTGGGGGAGGAAAGCCCCCTGTGCTTCTGGAGAGAGGCAGGAGGAGCAGTCAGGGTCATGAGCAGGTGGCTGCTGGGGGGAGAGGATGGGGGATTGTGATGGTTTTAGGGTACTCTTTACCTCACTGCAATAGGCATTGTGTTCATATTCAGTATAGGCATCACTGTGACTTGGAAGTCTGTCTGTGCCGTCAAAGTTCTTATTGTAGAGTGATTTAAGAATATAGCAGGGTTTTGTTGTTATTTGCTCTTCTTTTGTTTGAGTTTGGGTTTTTTTGCTTTTGAGAATATATAGTTTTTAGTTTAAGAATTCACACAAGGGGCTGGAGAGATGGCTCAGTGGTTAAGAGCACTGACTGCTCTTCCAGAGGACCTGGGTTCAATTCCCAGCACCCACATGACAGCTCATAACTGTCTGTAACTCCAGTTCCAGGGGTCCTGACACCTATGGCAAACACCAATGGACATAAATAAATAAGACCCCTACAATTTAAAAAAAGTCACGTAAGAAGTTACAATAGCCTACTGGGTTTCTTTATTTTTTAAATTCTGTCTTCAGTCATGGAAACATCTTCTAGCCTCTAGAGTAGCTGCTAGCCACGTGCACTTGAAACAGACTGGTTTCACTGAGGAACTCAATCGCACATTCTGGCTGAAGCTTTACACTCAAGTAGCTTCGGGAGCTGGTGGCTGCTGCGCTGTCCAGCAGGGGCTGAGTGCCACTCCACAAGCCACTTTGGTAGATTAGAGCAGCGTTTCTCGGGCCCTCTGCGAATTGATGTGTTGTTTGTCATTTTCAATGGTTCCATGGTTACGTGGTCTGCTTGTTACACTTGACTTTAGAGAATCATGGATTTACATGTAAACACATGTAGAGATGTGAGGGTCTACAGTAAAGTGAGCATCTCTCTCTAAACTCATGACCCTGGAGCATCTTCCCTCAGTTCCCGTGAGAATGTCTGAGTTGTAGAGTCCTCTGCAAGGAAGGCCTAGGGCTGGAGGAGTTACTGCTCTGTTTTTGTTTTAAAATGGTGTTGCCATAGCCTGCTTCTAATTAGCACAGTCCGTGATGGCCATGGCGGACTCCACTTGCTGAGCACTGTGCACTCTGGTGTTCAGACGGTCCAGAAAGAGTTATTCCTCCATACTCTGGAGCATGGGTGGCTTTAGGACCTGGGCCCTACACCTGTCCTGTGAGGTACTTGTCTCTTTGTCAGAGTAAGCACAACCTCTTTTGTTCTCATCTACCTGCGGGCATCCACCTCAGCCCGCCCCAACCCCTGCCTATTAAGACCTTTTCAGGGCCTGCCCCAAATCAGCTGGTGAGTGTTTGTTCATGTCCTTCCTCTTTGACCCCATGGGTATTGTGTGTAGCCCTGGCCATCCTGGAACTTGCTCTGTAGTCCAGGCTAGCTCGGAATTCAGAAAGCCACCTGCCTCTGCCTCATGAGTGCTTGGATTACAGGTATGTGCCACCACACCCCGCTTACTTTTGCTATTTCTAAAATGGTGTTTCTGTGTGTGTCTGAGTGCAGTGGCCAGCGGGTTTGACTCCGCAGGAGCTGGAGTTATAGGTGGGTGTAAGTTGCCTGCTCTGAGTACTGGGTTCTACTGTGGGTGTGCTGCAAGAGCTGTGTGCTCTCTAAACCGTGAGCCTGTCTCCTTGTCTCTGCACGATTAGATGACTATCCAAGTGCATATAAATTCCCGGTGCCACACTAGTAAACAGACAATGGTTGCCACTTTAGCAAGGTCATTCTGGTGGCTATGTCAGATGAAGGGGTGACCTGTTCTGTTTGGTGGGCTCTTTGGCATTGTGAACCTCTATTCTGTTCAGTAGGTTCTTGGGCATGGTGAGCCCCCCCCTTTTTTACTTTTGTCTATCTCGATGAACTTTGCATCAGTTTTCCCAAATAAAAATACTGACAGAGCCATAAAACTTGAGAGAAAGCCAGTTTTTCTACGGTCTTCAGAGAAGTAAGAGCAATTTGAATGAGCTGAGGGCTGAGTCCCACTGCTCTGCCATTGGACTGCTCATGGAGTTGCCCGTGGAGTTCCTCCATTGGAGTTTTCATAAGGTCTGGAACTTCGGGTGGGTTTATTTCAGATAAAGACCGTGTTTCAAGTTCGTCCACCAACCTGAATAATATTTTCACTGTGAAGGAGGTGAGGTGAACGGGTACTCCATTTTGGCTGAAAACAAGGAATTTTCTAAATTGTGTACTGAGGGGCTGGCAGCCTCTGAGCAGCTCCTGGGCACTGGGTATGCTGCTGACCTTAGGGAAGCAAGAGTGGGAAGTGCCGCTGTCCATGTCTGCTGTCGGATGCTTTGAAGGAATCCAAGAAAGAAGTCTACCAAGTTCAGGGCTCTGGAGTTGCCAGTCTAAAAGTATGTTCTCAGCATCTCTGAGGGCCAGCCTGCAACATTCCCAGTGTACAAGAGGGCATCATCAGGTACAACAGGGTTCGTATGCCAGAGAGCTTGCTTTTATAACAGCTGCCCCTGGGACTCTGTTAATCTATAACTCCAGGGCTCAGGACCCCATCAGCGACCAAAGAGCCTACCTGTTAAGTATCAGTAGTGTATGACCTTGGGATTATATTTCCAAGGTGTGGAGTTTGGGGTCATAGTGAAACCATGTTAGCCACCCTGGGCTTACCATGAAGATTCTGAAAGCACAGCACAGGAAGCCTCACTGCTGCGTTTTCTGTAACTCTGAGGACTGTTGGAGTGAGTGTCCCTTTAGAACTGATTTATTTGCTACCTGCTATAGGAAATCCGCAGAGAGACAGATCGCATAGCAGCTCATAGCTGTCGAGCAAATCAACCCCCGTGCATGTATGTAGTCTGTGATTGCCACAGCCAGGTAGGGAGACTTCAGGATACAGAGAAGGGCCTGACCCTGTGCTGGCTGAAACAGGAGTTCGTTGGAAAAAAAAGAAGGGGGGGACTCCAGTATCTACCTGCCTGAAGGCCCCCTTATCTCTCCAGCTCAGGAAGATGATAAGACACCATGGGACAACTTCTCGGAAGCATTGATAACCATCTGTTAGAACACAAACCTTTATATATATATATATGACTGCCTTCTGTGTGGTTACTATCGACAACTTGACAGGATCTGGAGTCACCTAGTGGACAAGCCTGAGTGTGCCTGTGAGGGACTGTTTACATTAGAGGTGGGAGGACCCACGTTACCTGGGGCTGGACTGGATAAATAAGAGGCCAGCAAGCCGAGCACAAGCATTCATCTCTCACTTCTGGACTGTGGACCCATTATCACCAGCCTCCACAATCTCCTCCCACCATGATGGACCTGTACCCTCTAACGGGGCCAGAATAAACTTCCTTAATTTACTTATGTTGGCAATATGGAAAGTAATTAAATACTTCTAACAACATGGAAAATAACTAATATAATCTTCTTGTCAGCGTGATAAGAAATATGGACTCGAAATAATGATTCTAAGAAGCCTTAAAGCTTCTTGGAAGGACTTTCTGGGAAATGTGCAGTTTATCCCGAAAGAGAAAGGATTCTTTTTTTTGAAGAATTTTCCTCCCACATCTGTGCATGGGAGTCACTTGGTAGAGTACTTGCCCGGCATGCATGCAGCTCCAGGTTTGATCCCAGCACATAAGAGGTGGAGTTAGGAGACTCAGAAGTTCAATGTCTTCCATTGCTATACAGTGCGTTGGAGGCTGTCCTGGCTTTCATGAGACCCTGTCTCAAAATGCCTACCCCCCCTAAAAAAAAAAAAAAAAAAAAAAAAAACAGTTCCCTGCCTGCCTGGGCTACTTAGCACAACTCTATCAAAGAAAAAAAATAGGGATGGTGGCACACACCTTTAATCCCCACACTCAGGCAGGAGGATCTCTGAGTTTGAGGTCTAATCTATATACCGAGTTTCAGGCCAGCCAGGGCTCCATAGTGAGACCCTCCCTGTCTCATAAAAGTCTTCCCCAAGTATAAGAGATTTGTTTTTATCTTAAAATGCATCTTTAAACCAGGGGTGGTGGCACATGCCTCTAACTCCAGGACTGAAGTGGATTCCAAGTTCCAGACCTGCCTGGGCTACATAATGAGTCTTCATCAGAAAAGCAAAACACGAAGCTACACAAATGTGCATGGGTAAAGGTTTTGAACAGTTAGCCTAGTGTGGTGCCTGTGGGCTTTGGCACACACACCGTGGCGTCCGAAGAAGTGTTTGGTGGAGGGTTTGCTGACTTCTGAGCCGCCTAGGCTAGAGCAGCAGGTGTCCCTCTTCTGAGGTTTGATGAAGAGACCTGAGTGCGTGCTCTTACTTCAATTTGTTTTCTGCCAGGGGAGAAGCCCTTTACCTGCAGCTGGGACGGCTGTGACAAGAAGTTCGCAAGGTCAGACGAACTGTCTCGCCACCGCAGAACCCACACAGGGGAGAAGAAGTTTGTGTGTCCTGTGTGTGAGCGGCGTTTCATGAGGAGCGACCACCTGACAAAGCACGCCCGACGCCACATGACGACCAAGAAGATCCCAGGCTGGCAGGCAGAGGTGGGCAAGCTGAACAGAATCGCCTTGTCAGAGAGCCCCCGGAGCATCCTTGAGCCCTTGCCGGCCTCGGGCTGAGAGGGTTCGTGCTGCCCATCACCTGTGGGCTTCTTCAAACGCCTCTTCAGGAATGGGGAATGGGACCTGTGTGTCCCTCCCAAAAAACAAAACAAGCAAACAAAAATATGGTCTCTGGGCTGTTGAAGGGGAGCTGGTTCTGATGGAAGTACATTAACTTTACCCTCCTGGCTGGGCCCTGTTCAGTCTCTGTAGTGTCCACGCTAACTCCCCGTCTTGCTCTGTCTCTGTCGCTCTGTCTGTCTCTCCCTCTCTCTTTCTTTTGTGAGGAAATGGAAGAAAATTTGATCTAAATCACCAGCATTCAAGCAACTATTTCGGCAATAAAGTTTACAGAGTCTGGGTTTGTTTTTTTTTTTTTTTTTTTAAAAATCTTTTTATTCTGTGTTTTGTAGAAATGAGACAGGGTACTAATTTTTATACTTTTTTATAAAAATATTTATACTGTGCTTGAATCACCAATTTCTGGGTAGACAGTTTTACTGCCTTCTTTTTTCCATGTTTTATATCAAAGTTTTGTAATGACCCTGCTTAAGTACTCTTGGTAGTTAGAAAAAAAAATCAAAATCACAAGTTTGTTACCAGCCTTTTTATAGCAAATGTTTTAGATCAGAACTGGTTTAATAAAGAGCTCTTGTATACATAATAAATAAATAAATAAAATAAAAGAGCTCTTAAAGGGGAAAAATAAGCTTTGTAGTCAGCTTCTTTGTATCAGTAAATTCTAGCAGTCAGTCCTATAGCCCACAGAACCTAAGTGCTAGTTGGGTAAACTAGTCACGTGTGTCCGATGTTCCTGTGAAGGGTGTGCCGAGTTGGCCACCTAAGGAGGGACGAGTGCACAGTGTTGACTTTTAGACCATTTGTCTGCCAAGAGCAAATGATCCCATGGCCTGTCTGTACTTAAGCACCAAAAACCAGGAATGCGGCCACCAAAGCTCTGTAGATTGTCCCGTTGGCTTCTGGTGTTGTTTTGTACTGCGTTCAGTGACCATGCAGAGAGAAGTAAGTTGGATAAACTGTCTACCTAAGTGCAGCTTATGCAAAGCAAGCATGCGTGCCCATAAGCTCTGGGGTTCAGATGCTTTCTAACTATGGACAGAACGCCAAGAAGTGCTTGCTTTGCTAAGTGGCGGGGGATGCCACTCAGCTGCCCTTCCATTCACTGTGTGGGAAGGAAATGGTTTTGCTCAACTGAGAAGACATGGAATGGGGATTTTGTAGCTAACCTGAAAGTAGATCATGGGTGCTGCTCTGTACCTTTGAGCATGTGCCCTGCATAGAGTGACCTCTGTGTGTCCAAATGGCCACAAAAACTGGCTTTAGTTAGAGCTTGGGAAGTTCAGGCAATACAGTAAGTGAGAACTATATATTGCACTGTTTGGGCAGCCTGAGGATATTTTTGTGTGGTATTGTATTAGATTTTGTATTTGCCTTTTAATATTGGCGTTGAACTTTATTTAAATGATGGCAAGGTTGAAATATTAAATAGATAAAATGAGGTTTTCTGTTCAGGTCTTTTGAGCCTTATAGAACCTTCTTGTGGTCATACATTGTATGTTGTTACTTGATCCCTGTTAGGCTGCCTTTGGTAGCCTCCGAGTTTTGTAGGCATGTGTGTTTAGGCAGTGTCTGGACAGTTCTCCAGTTAATGTCACTGTTGTCTTTCCACATGATGTAGCCGCTGGAGAACTAACTGTACACAGCTCCCAAGTGTCCCAGTACCCCAGTCCTGTCCTCCACACTGGCGATTGCACAAACAGTAAATGGCATCCAGTGTTATCTTCTTCACCATGACACGCAGAGTGGTGTGTCCTGTCCCCATGTTTCTGTGAGTCACGGAGGTATTGGAGCGTTCGGTTGATCGTCACACAGAACTTGAGTCCTCTGACCAGTGTTGTCTCTGAAATAACCGATGTGTTGAAACACTATAGGGTTCCATTTCCTGATTAGACTTAGAAATCCCTTCTGCAGAAGAACCCCCACCGTCTGTCTACTGAAAGACTGAGTTGGAAAACATTTCCTGTCTGAAAAGGACTCCTGAGCCCCAGAGCCCCAGGAGGGCCCTGCTCCCTTGAGAGCCCTCCCTGACCCCCTCATGTTGAGGTACCCCCGGTGCACTTTATTGCTTGAGCAGTTCTGCTTGATTTGATTTTTTTTTTACCTGTGAGCCTTTTGGTAGTTTTAGTAATAAAATTTAAATGTTTCAAATGCTTATGTTTATGTAATAGACTTATTTAAATGGGTATGTGAGATGTAACCTTTTGCTTTGAATCATATAAAACTTCCTTGGTTTACAGACATGGTTTGTGTGCTGTGTTGTGTAATTGTGTACAGTGACTTAATGCACACAGTCTTCATATGAGTCTAGGAGATTCGTCATGTATTGACCTAACTTGAACTCTTATTTGGGTGGCTGTAATCTGTTTCGGGGGAGGAAGCAGTACAATGGCAAAGAGGTCAACTCGTAAGAATTCTTGCGGGCAAGTTGTGGCAGTTAACATAACACTAGCAATTGGACTTCCACTTTTACCTAAGGCAGAGTGATGGAGACAAGCTTCCATCCCCACAGTCACCAACAAGCGCCCATCCACAGCAGGGCCCAGGATGGAGATTCCGTGTGTCCTCCCTCCCTGCCTCTTGGCATCTGGCTGCACTTTGCAATGTAGAGCATTTGCCATTCAGGCCCCACAGAGGCGGGAGAGATGAGTGCCAGTGCCCCTGAGACATAGCAAGAGCTGAGTCCCAGAGACCATGCTCAGGGTTTAGTCTCCCCTGTTGCGCCTGGGCTCTTGTAGACAGATTGACCCAGGAAGCCACCCTTCCTAGTGAGCAGCTCAGTGACTTACCCCTCCTGTGCCTCCCAGACACGCGGTCGACCTCATCACTGTTTAATTCGTCCAGGGTCTGGCCGCACAGAGCCTGGCGTGGACTGTGCCTTCTGCCTGGTGTAGAAGTCCTACACAGGAATTGCTCTTGCTAACTTAAGGAATCAACAGAGGCTGTCCTGGCAGATGGAGGAGAGGCAGATACTTCCCTCATTCCTCCGTTGGCAGTCTCCCTCCCCAAGAGGTAGCCTAACTCCTGGGGGGCTTTGTTCATTAGCCTGCAGCTGGACTTCCTACTTCTTCCAGGGGCAGAGCCCTGGTCCAGGTTGCTACTGCTTCTCATGACCACACGATGTCACTGTGGAGAGTTGGAACTGGCCTTGGGCATCAGCCACAGGCAACCACATGCTCTGCTTCCGTTTCTGGAGGTGCAGCTGTGGGGCCCCATCCTAGGGCCACCAACAACTTTGGGGTGCTGGGGTGCAGACCTCGGGTCAAGTACCTCTGGGAACTCAAGGACTTCTCTGTCCTTCCCAAGGTGCCATGCCCCAGAGAGGGTAATGCTTCCTTGCCAACACTGGAAAGAATTTCTCTGTGTAACCCTAGGCTGTCCTACTCGATCTGTAGACTAGGCTGCCTTAGAACTCAAAGATCTGCCTGCCTCTGCCTCTTGAGTGCTAGGATTAAAGGTGTGAGCCACCACCGCCCACAAAAGAAGGATTTCTTTACACTAGGAAACAGTTCTTTCCTGCCTCTCAAGGCCAAGTTTTCCCCAAGATTCAGGCCAGCACCCCCAAAAAAGGTCTAATTATGGAGCCTTCTTCCTAGAGGAAGCAACTAACCTTCAGAGTCTAATAGGTGGTTTGTGGGTTTGCAGGAGGGCTCAGTGGGTAAAGGCACCTGTCACCGAGCAAGGGCACCTGTTTGCTCACTGGAATTCACATGGTGAAAAGAGAGAAGCACCTCCTGCAAGTTGTCCTCTGACTTCCACACCTGCACCATGGCATGCACACCCATGTACTACAGACACTCATGTGTGCACACAAAATGTAATAAGTACTTTTAAAATAAAACGTGATTTGTGCTCTTCAATGCTCAGAATCATGCAGGGATACCTTTCTCCTGTGTATAGATAGATAGATAGATAGATAGATAGATAGATAGATAGATAGATAGATGGATGATATAATAGATGATATAGGTGAAGATAGATAATAGATTATATAGATGATATAGATAATAGATGATAAAGATAGATAGATAATAGATGATACAGGTAAAGATAGATGGTAGATAGATAATAGATGATATAGATAATAGATGATATAGATAGATAATAGATATAGGTAAAGATAGATTAGATAGATAGATAGATAGATAGATAGATAGATAGATAGATAGATAGATAGATAGACAGACATGATAATATACATATACATCTAGGGGAAGTGTATTGCTGTGGTGAGTGCATTATGCCATGCCATCCATGCATGTGGGCATCAGGACAACCTGCAGCAGTTGGCTCTTTCCTTCTACTGGACCCTCTGGGGGTGGTGCTCATGTCATCAGGCTTAGCATCAAGAGCTTTTACCTGCCAAGCCATCACCTTGGCCCTTTAAAAAAAATAGCATTTTATTTCTGTCCAATTCTTGACAAGAAAAATACCCCCATGGGCCTGACACTCAACAGCTGGTGTCCCGGCTACTGCTGATAGCCTCCTGGTCTCCAGAGTGCTTTCTCAGGGGGGCAGTGACATCCATTCATGAATCCCAGAGTCCCCAGGAGTGGGTGGGACTCCTGGACATCATTCCAGGAAATGTGCCTCTAGGAATTGGAACACCAAAAAAGAGGGTGCTAAAAGCTCATCCCAGGCAGTTTTGGCCAATCTCTGCTGGTGTGGGAGGTTCCCTCTGAGCTGAGCTAAGAACCCATGAACACAAGAACTGAGGCCTGGGGGCTTCTCAAGGTTCTGCCCATATGTACAGAAAAATCTACCCGGATTTCTGAAGGGCTCGGGTTTTCTCAAGCGCAGCCTTGGCACATCTTGGGGAAGAACCCCTGCAGAGCTAGTGACCATCTGTGGTTACTTAGACTTTCTGTGATGGGAGCCAGGGTCAGCTCATGCTGTGCATAGGCAGATCCCACACTCTAGAGCTGGGCACGCGGCTGGGGAAACAACGTGGGTAGCTAACTGTGAAGCAACAATGCAATATGGGACATCGGAGGGTACCTGACACCTGGACAGTGCAGGAAGTACTCCTGCTCCAGTGATACCCAAGCCCACCTCTGGCAGGACCAGCCTCTCCAGAGCCTGCGTTTCCCAGGACCACAGCTCGCCAGTTGGCATACACTTTGCTCTAGCTAGACACTGTTCAGAACATCCTTGGAGTTGAGGGAGGTTTGTTTGTTCATTTATTTGTCTTCTGAGACAGGGTTTTTCTGTGCAGTCCTGGCTGGTCTCAAACTCAGAGAGATCCGCCTGCCTCTGCCTCCCGAGCGCTAGAATTAAAGGCGTGTGCCACCGCTGCCCGGCCCCCATTTTCTCTTTATCAGATGAACACGCCCACTCAAACGTGATACATAAAGCTGTTACTAGGCACATCAACTTCAAAGTCTGAGTCATTCTTTGGTAAAAATGTAATATTTTAACCTCTTTTAAAATAAGCATTTGTAATATTTAGGGTAACATATTAAAATAGAGACAACTTCCATCTTTGTATCAAAAGCAGTGCTTTGAGCTTCGGTGAGAAGCAGCTTCCAGCTCTGGGAGGTTTTGACCCAATGCTCAGCCCACTGGAAGACACCCGATGGCTCTGGGCTCCAACCGTAGCACAAATCTCCCAGCTACAAACTCAAAGGCACTAGTTCATGGAATCATTTTTGGGTGACAGCAAAGGACTGTGGATGTGGGGATGGCCCTAGGGACCATTCTTCCTTGGTTCCTGAGATGCTCCATGTTGAGCTCTGAGGATCGCGGGCCAGCAGCAGCTCTCAGCAGAGGAAGGATACTGGAGCAGAGCACTGTCTTGGTAGGGGTATGCAGCAGAAGCTGAGACCTGGCCTGGCCTTGGCCAGAGCTACCACTATTCCAACATTCTCTACTCTTGTTTTCTGACACAGAATCTCATGACATAGTCCAGGCCAGTCTCGAGTTTACTACGTAGCCTTCCATTCTCAGTAATCCTCTAGCGTTGGCCTGGTGGCTGTGACTGCAGCATGTGCCGCCACTCACAGATCTCTGAAGCCTTTCTGCAGGCACCCTCGCCAGCTGTGAGGTGCTTCCTCAGACACCTGAGCAAGCGCCAGGCCCTACAGGGCCCACACAAGCCCTACCCCCCTTCCCATTGGCTATCTGTATTTCCCCACCTGTCCACTGGGGATGTTTGAAAGCTCTTCTGGCATTGTTATCCTGACTGCCTCCCACCCAAGCAGGGAGGAGGAGAAGAGGTTCACAGCCCCCAGGCAGACTGCCAGCCGAAAGGGACACTGAAGAGCAGTTGCTGTGAAGCCCTATCTCGGTATGGGTTCCCTCTCTCGGCTCCTATACGGTTCTGTACTCAGCCAAAGCACACTGGCAGCTGGGAGATTACGGGCTGGACGATAGAGCTGCCAGACTAACGGCTTGAAAAGTCTTGAAAGGTCTCAAAGAACATCCAGGATTACCACCTCCCCCTTCCCCCAGAGAGAAACTGAGGCCCAGAGAGGGCACCAATGAGCTCTGCTTCCCACCACAAACTCACGTCATACAGGGATGCCAGCACCGACCCTTCTCCACTTGGAAAGTGAGTAAGCAGAAAGAACCAACAATTCAGATTTCAGGGGAACCACACAGGCAGGCTCCCCCTGTGTGAGAAGAGGCGCCAGCGCCCCCACACCTGTGGCCCAGGGCCTGCTTGCCCTTAGTTTTGGTCTGCCAGGCCAGTGGCAGAACTCTGATAGAGAATCTTTAGAGACCAGCGTGGAAAGAGAGCTGTATTCTACAAGTGGTTTCGCTCTGGCTGGGCCTCGTAGAGCAAGGTGGGTACCTCTAACGGGAGCCCAGCTCACAGGCCTGGTGGGGCAAGGTGGTACCCTCTAACGGGAGCCCAGCTCACAGGCCACGGGTGGAGCAGGGTGGTACCCTCTAACGGGAGCCCAGCTCACAGTCCTGGGTTGGGCAAGGTGGTTCCCTCTAACGGGAGCCCAGCTCACAGGCCTGGTGGGGCAAGGTGGTTCTCTCTAACGGGAGCCCAGTTCACAGGCCTGGTGGGGCAAGGTGGTACCCTCTAACGGGAGCCCAGCTCACAGGCCTGCGGAGCCTGGCCAGTGGTAACCAAGACTGCTCAGCCAGCTCAGCGGCAGTACTCCCGCTCGATGCTCGCCATCAGCTCCTCCTCAGAGTAATCGTAGGAGATGGCCGACTGCCCCTCCGGTCTCTTGTGGCTGCTGCTTGGGGCTCTGTGGGTGAGAAACACAGACAAGGGTGGGTATCACCTTCAAACTTGTGTTTCCTCTGGCAGCCACAGTGGTCTTTAAGTGGTTTATCCTAACATCCAAACCAAAAACCTTTGATCTGGAGACACCCGAATCTCTTCCTACCCAACACATCGACATGGTCATCGTCGCTCATATCTGCCTTCATCCCCCATTTTATCCACCAAGACCTGCAATGAGGATGAGGCAGGCCAAGGTAGATGCCAAGCTCCATCCGATGCTCCTGGCTGACCTTCCGAGAACAGAGTCCAGGGTTCTGTATGCGTCTCCCAAAGCATGGATGAGAGGCCTGGGTACCGCAGCTTAATATCCTGAGATCAGCCTGCCGCCAAAGCCCTGTCTTTCCTACTGTGTCTGTGGGGCAAAGGGGAATATCCAAGGGCTTTGGAGGAGGACAGATCTCAGCTGGCTTTGATGCACAGTAACTGTATGGCTCTGGACCATTTGCCCCTTGCCCCAGGCTCTGTCAGTGAGAGGAAGGGCTGCCACCTCTAGACTGACTGAGGTTGGCTCAAGTGCTGCGTGTGTCTAGAACAGAGATGAGCGCTTAGGAGGGACTGAACAGTAGCAAGTGTGTGGAGAGTTGCAGCCTTGCAAGCCTGCAACCATGTGTATGAGAGCTGTTTGCTGTTTGCAACCTTCAAGCTTAGAATAACGATAGCGGCTGCCCTTCCAGCCCAGTCCTGGGGAGTCTCTACTGACTGCTGGCAGGGGAAAGGAATGCAAATAACGGTTAGCACACCCTTAGAACAACCAGGGAGCTGTGCAGGAAGCTGGCTGTCCTGCCAGAATGCCAGAGCATTCTGGAATCCCCTGACAGGAACAAGCCCCTCTAGGGTTACCCCTGACAGCCCCTGGCATGAATAGATGTTTAAGCTGAAACCTTTAAGGGAAGATGGTCCCCAAGGTCCCTGGAGACTGGCCGTAGCCCCCACCACACTCTGTCTCCTCCCACCAGGCATGCTGATATTCCTGCAGGTGGGACCCCAGAGAGGAAGAGGAAGGAGGGACATGGACCAGTGGTTCCTGTGCTCCAGAGGGCTAGAAGCACAGACATTCTTTTGTGTGTGTTTGTTTACATGCACTTACTTGTGTGCGTGTGTACATATATGTATAGGCACTGTGCTATGGTGCACAAGAGAGTTTGAAGGACACTTACAGGTGTTGGGTTCTCTCCTTCTATCATGCAGATTTGGGAGATTTAACTCAGGTAGTCAAGCGCCTTTACCTGCTGAGTCATCTGGCCGCCTTGCCCACTTTATCTCTGTACTGGGCAGTCGTTCTGTGGCACTGCACATGCCAGGCAAACGCTCTCCCCCTGGCCTGTATCCCCAGCCCCCTCAGAGGATTAAAGGCTCTGGGCCACTACCTGCAGGCTTTGGGGTGGGTTGTTTGTTTGTTTGGGACATAGACTCACTATGTAGCCCTGGCTGGCCTGGAACTCCTCCCTCTGCCTCCCCAATACTGGGATTAGAAGCTGAGCCACTGAGCCGGGGCAGTGATAGCGCACACTTTAATCCCAGCACTTGGGAGGCAGAGGCAGGCGGATCTCTGTGAGTTCGAGGCCAGCCTGGTCTACAAGAGCTAGTTCCAGGACAGGCTCCAAAGCTACAGAGAAACCCTGTCTCGAGCCACCAACCTGGCAGCACCAAGCATGAAATTTATAGGAGTTTAACGTACATTTTCCTCCTGATGACTTTTTTTTGGAGAGCTGCTGGTTACTGTCACTCTCTAGGCTCTGAAGTCCTTACAGCAAAGGGCCTTCTTTACAGATAAAACCACTAGGTAGAGCAGGCGGGACACGCAAGTACATCTGAACGGACCTGAAGGGTCCAGAATGGCCACAGAGAAGCCAGGTCATGACCGCATACAGGAGGAAACTCACACTGCTGTGAGTGACTGGGCTGCGACCTCCCTAGGCTCCCCTTGACAGCCCAGCTCTACCTGAGCCTCACTGACCTGCAGGACAGTGGGGACGGACGGTGGGGACCGTGGGGGCGGGAGAGCTTTGAAGACGACTAGAACAGGAGCACTGTGGGCTTGTGGAGGACACATAGCCCCTCCCCATACTTACTCAGGGGTACAGCTCTCTTCAGGGTCGTCCTTCGTCTTCTTTTCTGGGGACACCTTGAGCGGGAGGAGAGGAAGCAGCATGAAAACGTGCCCACAGTATAGTTGATTAACGCGCTAGCTTTGTGGGAGAGACAGCAACTGACAGGCTTAACTCAGGGCCTTAAATATCAGAACGGGGAAGGTTCTCTCTGACTCTGGAGCCCCAGTTACCCATTTTACAGTCATGAAAACTGAGGCTGTGGGAGGGACTTATAAACGAATAAGTAGAGGAGCCAGCAGGGCTGAGGTCAGATCTCCTGCCTCCCAGTGACTTGCTCTTATGAGGTCATTCCTTCCCTCACCTCCAGACACCAGTGTCCAATACTGTGTGGCATGAGACCATCTTCTTCTCCCTCCAGAGATCATGTCCAGTCTCAAGAGCCTTAGCCCTCCGGTCTTCAAGTATGCATTAAGTATTCATATTTAACCCGGACACACACTTAAAATTCTAGCATTTGGGAAGCTGAGGCAGGAGGATTGCTGTAAGTTTAAAGCCAGCCTAGGCTTAAGAGTGAGAACTTGTCTCAAAATATACATGTGTATGTTTATTTAAACAATGAAAACAATTGCTTTTTTTTTTTTTTTTTTTTTTTTTTTTTTTTTTTTTTTTTGGTTTTTCGAGACAGGGTTTCTCTGTGGTTTTGGAGCCTGTCCTGGAACTAGCTCTTGTAGACCAGGCTGGTCTCGAACTCACAGAGATCCGCCTGCCTCTGCCTCCCAAGTGCTGAGATTAAAGGTGTGCGCCACCACCGCCCGGCTAACAATTGCTATTTTTAAAAAGAACTGTGAACAATAGTTATAATGCATATAAGTGGCCTAGCCTAAAGCATTTTGTTATAGCAGTTTGAAGGGATAATTTTACACAGATTAGGGGGGAAACTGTAAAAGCTTCTAGGATCAGAGCTCAGGTGAAGACTGGTCACCTAGAGTCAAGAACGGACGGATGAGATAGATTGTGGTAGGCTGCTCGGTGGCCACTTGCAGACCACAGTCAGATGCTCCAAAGATCTGCAAGAGCCATTTTGAATTTGTAATTCTAATTCTAGAATCCATCAGCATAAAATATATATATGTACAGTGTTCTGCTTGCATATATACTTGCAGGCCAGAAGAGGGCACCAGATCTCATTACAGATGGCTGTGAGTCACCATGTGGTTGCTGGGAATTGAACTCAGGACCTCTGGAACAGCAGCCAGTGCTCTTAACCTCTGAGCCATCTCTCCAGCCCTAAAATAAATTTTTTTTCAGACATTCAATTTATCAGCTGTTGCCTGTCCTGGGGAAAAGTGTGGTGCGCGCGCATGCGTGTGTGCATGTGTGCTTGTGTGTGCGTATGTGCATGTGTGCTTGTGTGTGCGTGTGTGCATGTGTGTACATGTATGCATGTGTGTGAGTGTGCAGGTAGGGGTGTGTGTGCACATGTGTGTGCTTGTGTGCATGCGTGTGTGTGCATGTGTGTTTGTGTGTGTGATGTGTGCTTGTTTGTGCGTATGTGCATGTGTGTACATGTGTGCATGTCTGTGAGTGTGTACAAATGTGATATGTGTGCACATCCACGTGCAAGGTAGGCTGAAGTCAAGTGTATTCCTCTATAATACTACTTTTCTATTTTGTTTTTGTTTTTAGCCCAGAGCTCAAAGATTGGCTAAACTGGCTGACCGGTGAGCTCCAGGGACCCCTTTCTCAATCCCCAGAGCACTGTGGTTATAGGTGCACACTGCCATACCTGGTTTATGTGGGTGTCGGGTATCTGAATCATGTCTACATGTTTGCACAGCAGACACTTAACCCACGGATCCATCTTCCCAGCCCCCACGGAAAGATATTTAAAGGGTTTGTTTTTGTTTTGTTTTTGTTTTAAGCTAGATAGGAGTTGGTAGAGAGATAACTTATTAGTTGTGATGGCTATACTTGGTTGTCAACCCGACTACATTTGGAATGAACTACAATTCAGAAATGGAGGGCACACCTGGGAGAGATTTATTTTTTTTTTTTTTTGCTTGGTTCGAAATGAGTAAATCTGATGTGGGATGCCCTTCTGGATGCTGTGAATATGTTTTATTAGCATTGGTTGCCATGCTGAGTGGCAGTAGCACATTCCTTTAATCCCAGCACTTGGGAGGCAGAGGCAGATGGATCTCTGTGAGTTTGAGGGCAGCTTGGTCTACAGGAACTAGTTCCAGGACAGCCTCCAAAACTACAGAGAAACCCTGTCTCGAAAAAAACCAAATAAATAAATAAATAAATAAATAAAAATTTAAAAATTGGATACCATAAAGAAACTGATTTGGCCAACAGCCAGGCAGAATAAAGCCAAATAGGAAATCCAAGCAAAGATATGGGAAAAAGAAGGTGACATCTGGGAGATGCCAGCAGCTGCCAGAGAAGTGAGGTGTGAGGTAACAAGCCACGAGTCTCGTGGTAAAATATAGAATAATAGAAATGGGTTGTTTTAAGTTGTAAGAGCTAATTAATAATAAGCCTGAGCTTATTATTAGACTAAATAGTTTGTAATTAATATTAAGCCTCAGAGTGGTTATTCAGGAACTGGCGGGCAGAAGAGAAACCTCCAGTTACATTAATCTACTTCCAGTCTGGACCTTTGAGGTGGGAAGACACACTGCCTTTGATTCAAACTAAGGCAGGAAGACATACCTTCTGCTGGATGCCTATATAAGGGCATAGAAGAAAAAGGAAGCTTTTGCTCTTTGCTTGCTTGCTCTAGCCTAGTTAGCGAATTCACTCCTTCAATGGCATTACCACCTACTTTTTTGGGATGCCAGTTGTCTGAAGACCAGCTGAGACATCCAGTCTCGTGGACTGAGCAACTTCTAGATTCTTAGACTTTCCGTTCACAGTCTGCCATTGGTGGGTTAGTTGGACCATAGCCTGTGAGTGGCTCTGACAAATCCCTTTTCTTTATATAGAGAAAAGGAGATCCATTCTATAAGTCTGCTACTTTATACAGCCTTAATACAGTAGTTAAGAATAAGAGCGCGTGCCACTCCTCCGGAGTGCCTGGGTCTGATTACAGCATCTCCAGGTTGGCTCAAAACGGTCTGTAACTCCAGCCTCAAAGGGTCCAGTACTGCCTTCTGGCCTCCACAGGCTCCTGCATGCATGTGGTGTGTAGAAACACACCCAGACACTTACAACTAAGTAAATACTCTTTTTAAAGTCCAGCTGGGATGAGTGTCGCACACTGGTAATCCCAGCTCTCAGGAAGCTACAGCAGGGGGATCAGGAGTTCAAAGCCATTTTTTTTTTATTTTATTTTATTTATTTATTTATTTTTTGCTTTTTTCGAGACAGGGTTTCTCTGTGGTTTTGGAGCCTGTCCTGGAACTAGCTCTTGTAGACCAGGCTGGTCTCGAACTCACAGAGATCCACTTGCCTCTGCCTCCTGAGTGCTGGGATTAAAGGCGTGCGCCACCACCGCCCAGCTTTCAAAGCCATTTTCAACTACAAAGGGAATTTAGGGCCAGCCTGAGCTACATAAGACCCTGTCTCAAATACCAAAGAAAACAAAACACCCAGAAAATAAACCACTTTACCTGTGACAAAATATAAAATACACTTTACCAGCCCTGTGGTGATGGTTAGTTTGATTTGGAGGGGGCTGTTTGTTTGTTTTACCTGGGACACATACACATGATAGACAGAAAAGCATTAAGAGACCTCCATTACCTAATCCACCAACGGGAAGGCCGTCTTCAAGATTTTGCCAGTAAGGCTCCTCTCTTCACCACCAGAGGGCACTGGTCTTCCAGCACGGTGGTTAGCGGCCTCATAGGAAGTGTTCCCTTGTGGCTTCCCTGAAAGCCCCAGGCCTCCACGTCTACCGCCAGATCCCAATAGCAAGCGAGGGCCATGAGAACCATTCCTGACCCTAAGAGGACTGGGACCAGTGTGGAGGGACCAAGGCCGTCTGTGCCTCCCCCTCCCTAGGAACGGCACTTCTGGAATCTTACTGTTGCTACAATCTCCCAGGACCCTGCCCCTAAGATCTGAACGAAGGATTTGCCTATTTTCTTTCCATTTTAAAATTCTTTCTATTCAGAATCTACTCTTTTGAGACAGAGTCTATGGTTACGTATCCCTGACTGGCCTGGAACTCCCCAGGTAGATCAGGCTGGCCTCCAACTCACGGACATCTGCCTGCCTCTACCTCCCAAGTGCTGTGCTTACAGGGAAGCAGCATCACAGCCTGGCTCTGGAAGAAAATGGAAGTGGTTTCCACTTCTGGGGTTTCCTGGTGGAATGCCCCATCCTTTTATCCAGGGCTGGGCTCCTGGAGTGCTCCCCTGGCCATCTGATGACTGTGGAGACTTCTTCTGGCTAAGGTTTCTCCATTTCTTGACGGTGCTCTGCTCCTTGGTGCTGTCTTTCCCATGGGGCATTCCTTCCTCAGCCTTCTTGTTGCAGCGTGGACTCCCTCCTTGTTGCAGCGTGGACTCCTCCTTGCTGCAGCGTGGACTCCCTCCATGGCCTTCCCAGCACTGTTTACAGGCGTGATCTTTGCTCTAGTCTTGACTGCAGACACACACACTGGTACTGTCTAGGAGCTGTTTTGCTTTGGCTGTGAGTTCAGCATCTCCGTGTCCTTCTGGAGAGTCCACTCTGCAGCTGTGAGCTCCTTTCTATTGCTTATTCACTTCACACTCCACAGCAGTGCAAGTTGTGATCACCCTAAAGACTTGGTTGGTGGCAACAGACAAGACTCCCCTAGTCCTCCTGGGCTACAGTAAATCAGAAACTATGCAAAACCAGGGAGCAAGGTGTCACTCAGCTCCAAAACAAGGTATCACTGTTCTACACAGGCTTGTGAAAAATGATACTATCTATCTCTGTGACAGCAATGCTCTTTACGACTTCCTAGACCACCTGAGTGGGGGCAGGGCAGCAGGAAGTGGGGGAGAGCACTGAGTTACTACCCTAGTACTGAAAGCACTGAACAGATGGGTTCGGAACTGAATCAAATTCTTCTCTGTAAGCACCTTCAAATGCTGCCAGTGTCCTGTACTCTGGGGCTGAGGCGGTGCAGTGACTCTGTGACCTATCAGAGCCCTATCTATGACCCTCCCCCACGGTGGCAAACATTTGAAAAGGGGGGAGAACACTGCTGTTCCCTGCCCCCCCCCCGGTGGATAAATTGGTATCAGATGGCTCATTTCACCCAGGAAGAGACCACTGATTAACGGGGTGCTGCTGTGTTCTTCCAAATTACTAAACGACTTTCAAACCACCTATTCAAATTTCACAGGTTTGCTCAGCCTTCCCATTCCGCAGAGTTTGAAGTTTCAGTCCCCAGCTAACACGATATTTGAGAGCTACTGACTCTGGGAAAGGATTTCTGCCTTGGGCACTTCATGTGGCCATGAGATTAAAAATTAATTCAAAACGGTAACAAGAGAGGGGGTTGGGTCCATGACTTACAGGGCAGGAATTTGGTAGGCTATCTCATGTCCCTTAAAATATGTAAGGATACAAGCAGGGGAAAAATCTGTCTATGAGATGGTTTAAGTGGGACAATTCAAAACAGACATAAGTACACATAAATAAAATAAGATAGTAAGATTATCCTTGCTTTTAATCTTTTTCTTAAACCCTCAATTTGACAAAACTAAAACAAATAAATCCAGCCTCAAAAAATTGCCTAAACAGATAAACATGGTGGTACACGTCTGTAATCCCAGCACTTTTTCGATCTCGTACTCCATAAATAAGTACAATTATTGTGTCATTAAAGAATAAAAATATTAAAAATATGGGTGAGCATGGAGAGAATTAGTGCAAGACTGAGACCTGAGTACTCATTAAAATATTAGCTAAAACTGTATCGCTTGTTTTAATTTTTATTTTTGAATTATTTGTACCTGTGTCTGTGTGGATTTGAACAGGAGTACAGTACCCTCAGGGACCAAAAGGGGGCACCAGAGCCCCTGGAGGGAGTCTGATGTGGGTGGTGGAACTCAGGTCCTCTGCAATAGTAAGAAAAACTCAGAACAACTGACTCATCCCTCCAGCCCTCTAAAACTAACTTTTTTTTTTTTTTTTTGGTTTTTTGAGACAGGGTTTCTCTGTGGTTTTGGAGCCTGTCCTGGAACTAACTCTTGTAGACCAGGCTGATCTCGAACTCACAGAGATCCGCCTGCCTCTGCCTCCCAAGTGCTGGGATTAAAGGCGTGCGCCACCACCACCCGGCCTAACATTTTTTTAAATAAATAAATAAATAAATAAATAAATAAATAAATAAATAAAGTCCAGAATAACATGATATTCAGGATGATATTTCAGGGATAATGCATAATCAGTCTTGAAAGCGCTCCAGTCAATAGTGGTTGCAATTTTTCTGTTTTCATTGCTTTCTGGTGGAGTGAAGGATCAGACTGAAGGGCTTATGCATGCTAGGCCAGCTCTTTACTGCTGAGCTCCAACCTCAGCGCACTGGCTGCAGCGTTTAAATGAAGGCCCTTATAAGGTCTGTCACTTAATTTTGATTGTCTCTTAATAAAAACAAAACACGCAAACAAAAAACCCAAAAATTCCTAAGTGTTAGAAGATTATGAATATCGGGAAAAATGTTCTTCTTTCCTAATAAAAGGATAGGAAGAGAGTATTCATGTCCTGACAAAGGGTCCTTTTTGCTTGGGGGGACATTGTCTCAACATTATGAAAGAAGGCCACCTTCTATGGATGGTTCTTGAACTTGCAATTCTTTTCTATCTCTGTGGGGAGTCACCAATCCAGAGTCCTGTAAGGTGTGTAGCTCCTGAGGGAATCCGTTATAGATGTGGGCAGATGTGAGCAGATGTGAGCAAGCCGCACAGCACAGGAGCCTGGGTTCCAAGCTCTAGCATGTGCTGCACGTTTTAGAAGCAGGGGCCTCACTTCCTGATTTTGTCTCTCCTAGAGCTCTGGGATTCAGTCATTAGCTTGAGAAACATTCATGGTCCAGGGGACACAGCTGAAGGCCTGCCCCTTCCCCTCCCAAAGGGTGACCACTGCTCTGATGTCACAGGTTTTTCTGTGTAGCCCTAGCTGTCTTAGAACTTGCTCTGTAGACCAAACCGGCCTCAAGCTCAGAGATCCGCCTGCCTCAGCTTCCCAAGGCTGGGAGTAAAGGTGTGCGCCGCCAGCGCTGGCACTTTCTTTCTTTCTTTCTTTTCTTTTCTTTTTTTTTTTTTTTTTTTTTTTTTTTGATTTTTGAGACAGGGTTTCTCCATAGCGTTTGGTTCCTGTCCTGGAACTAGCTCTTCTAGACCAGGCTGGCCTCGAACTCACAGAGATCCGCCTGCCTCTGCTGGGATTAAAGGCGTGCGCCACCACCGCCCGGCCATACTTTATTTCTTGAACCTACCTCCTCATACCTCTTTCTCGACTACTGCTTGGGTCCAGGACCCGGTCAGTTGGACAGCCAGAGTCACCCTGGTGGATCGTGGTGCCCCAAACGTTCTTCTGTCTGATTCACCCTTCTGCTGTTGAGTCACAAAAACTGTACTTCCTTCAGACTTCAAATGCCTCTCAGTAGAGTCTACACCCCCTAATGTAGCAAGACACAGACACTAAAGACCTCTGCAGCTACACCCGTGCTAAGCATGCCACCGCCACAGCTGCACCAGCGCTAACATGCCACCGCCACAGCTGCACCAGCACTAACATGCCACCGCCACAGCTGCACCAGCGCTAACATGCCACCGCCACAGCTGCACCAGCGCTAACATGCCACCGCCACAGCTGCACCAGCGCTAAGCATGCCACCGCCACAGCTGCACTAGCACTAACATGCCACCGCCACAGCTGCACCAGCGCTAACATGCCACCGCCATGAGTGTACCTAGAGTCCCTCCCCAGCCTTGTACTCTGCTCTTGTCTTTTGACCACCTCAGACTCAAGTCTTTCCACCCTTAGAGCAGGCCTGTCCCTCCTTCCTGTGGACTCCTCAGACTGACTTCTCTCCACTGCATCGTGTACTTGATGTTTGGATCGTTCTGTCCCCCTGGATCCCAGGCCAGCGCTCTGGGCACCGGTCTTTGCCCCTGATACCTAAAGCAAGCCTGGCTTACTGTAACAGAGTCCCGGAGATCCTGTCTCTAGGATGCTCTTCCAGCGGACACTCAGCAAGAGAGAGGGAAAGTTCATTCATTTCCACACCTTTGAAGTTCCCTAAGCACTTGAAAATGACACCAAAAGTTTGTTTCCTTGCTATGTCCAAATCTCCCCAACTGTTTGCTCTTTGTTCGTCTTACATAACTGCAGGCTGATGTAGTCTTAGAGGAATTCCGTTATATAATTCAGTTCTCACTACGGCTGACTTGTCCTGTCGTAAACCACCACAGGGCAGTGGGGGAGGAGGGATGTGGGACGGAGCCCTGTTGCGGGTGCAGGGGTTGAGCTGTCTTCCCACCATTCCAGTGGCCTTTCCCTGACGCTTGCCCGGTAGCCAGGTCCAAGAAGACATTCCCTCTGCCTCGCGGCCCGCAGTGAAGCCTCCGGGTACGACTGCCTCTAGCCTCCTCTTCCAGCCAGGAGCCGCTAAGACGGTTCTGAATTTTAGCTCTGCAGCACCAAAGGCGTGCCAAACCAGAGCGCTGGTTTTCCATTGTTTTTCTAGAACAGCGGGGGTGTTATTACAAGTGTTCAGAAAGAGAAGATGAGGAAGCCGCATCTTAAAAATAGCTTGCAATGCGGGAATTGCAAGCCAAAGATCCGGATGCGTCCGACGCGGCAGGGCGTTTTCGAAACACTGTTTGGCAGGTGATCCACCCACTTATTACCTCCTCACTGTGTCCCCTGATGGCCAAGGCGGAGGCCCTTGCTGGTCAGTTCCCACCTGAGCTGCAAGGATGCTGCAGACTGCATGCAGCCCCGCTGGGAAAGGAAGGCAAGCCCTGGACCAGAAGGAAGTTCGAGGTGTTTCTGCCAACTGCTGTTTGTACTTGGTCCTTTAAGGCTGCCTCTGAGAGTCACCCCAAAATAGAGATAGTGTCGGGCACCCACCAAGGAGGCAGAGTGAAAATATGCAGGGGTGGAAGTAAGGAAGGGTCACAGCGCCCTAGGATAAAAGGGGGGTGACCCTGGGTTGGTTAGCTGGAGACAGGGGCGCGGAGTAGGGAGAGAGGCCTGGGTGGGAGGACACTGGGGCTACAGAAAGGATGCGTCTGGAGAGACAGGCGCCCACACTCACCGCGGGTGAAAGCCGGGCGGGGCCGCGTGGGGTCGGCTCCTGGGTCCCCCAGGTCTCGGACTCGGCCAGCAACTGGTCCAACAGGCGCAGGGTCTCCTCCCGGCCGCCGGGGGGCGTCGTGGGGCGGGGATCTGGGCCAGTCTCCTCCTGCGTCGCGGCCGTCGGGGCCTGGTCAGCTGTGCCGCCCTCTGAGGTTGCCTCTCGCGGGTCCGCCTGGCGCCTGTCAGGGCTGCGCCGCCGCCTCGGGATCCGGCTGCTCCGGCTGCTACCGCTGCCCATGGCTCGCACCCAGCCTGGAGCGCGCAGCCGGAGAGCCGGGCCGGACTGGGGCGGGAGTGAGGCGGGCGGGACGAGGCGGGGGAGCAGGGAGGGGGGATTCCTGGAGGACTGAGGAGGGATGTGCGATGGAGGGATGAGGGGGAGCCACGGGGTAAGGGGGGCTCTGAGGGATGAATGAGCGGGAGGAGTCGAGGGGGTCTCGGGGATGGGAGCGATGGAGGGCAAGGGTGATGTGGGAGGCTGGAGGAGGTAGAGGTTGATGGGATGCTCAGGAGGAGAATGGGAAGATGGGGAAAGACCGGGTAGCTTCGGGGATAAGGGGAGCGGGAGATGAAGGGCGGGGTGGGGCGTGGGGAGTGCCCGGGACGGGAAGAAAATGAGAAATGCAATCCAGGGGAGGGGTGGTAAGAGGAATGAGGAGCGGGCAGTGACAGCCCGGGAGACCTCCAGGAGATGGGAGGGCCGGGGTAGGGTAGAACTGGAAAGAGGTGGAACAGGGTGAGGGTGGTATGCGAGCCTTAAAGGGCGCGGGGTGGGTAGACTAGTGGGAGGGAAAGCTGGGTGTGGGGATCATCTTGGAGAAGTTTGGGGGAGTCTCACGGGGCGTGGGTGGAAGTAATTCTGGGGGCAAAGAGAGCAAGAGACTGGCTGAAAGGAGCTGGGCGGCAGAGCCAAATGCCAGGGAAAGGGGGGCGTCAGGGGTGAGGATTGGAGAGTAGTGTTAGGGGAGAGAGGGGCTCTGGGGACTCAAGGTAGAGGACTGAGAGAGCGGAGGCAAAGTGAGCGGGGGTGGGGGTGGGGGACAGAGAAGCAGGGATGTGAATGAGAGAGCATGTCCAGGGAAGGGGAGAGCTTGGGGTGGCCAGCTGGAGTGCGTGCGGGTTGAGAGGCTCGTACCAGGGCCTTGGGCGGGGCACACTAGAGGGGCGTGTCCCTGGAACAAGATTCACTGGGCGGGGAATTAAGACTCTGGGGTGGGCGTGTGAACCTGGGAGGGACGGCTGCACAAAAAAAAAAAAAAACTGGGAAGGTTGAGTTGTGGAAGGCTAGACTTCCGGGAGGAATAGGGTGAACTTCGTGGTCGAAAGGTCATCACCCCTCTCTGGCTTCCGATTGGAGGGCCCTTCTAGCCGGTTCACTGCAGTCTCCGTTTTCCTTAGTTTCCTGGTGGCAGTAAGTCTGGTTTCTTAAGCTGTTACCCCTCAAGGCTCTGACAGGCCTGGAGCGACCCTGGCTCCGCTAGATTGGTGCTTTTGTTTTCTGTTATTAGAGACCAGGTTTCTGTCATCATGGAACTCTGTAGACCAGGCTGGCCCTGAACTCAGAGAGTCTCCTGCCTCTGCCTCCAAGATTTGTGCTTTTATGGGACACTGACCCCCAGGCTTTTTTATATGGTGGAGCCAGCATATTGGTGCCTTAGCCTGACTTCTATAGAGCCCAGAGGAGCTGTCGGGGTATTTGAAATCTTGGAGCCTAGAGTGGAATCAGGGTGGTAGAAATATTTCAGTGGATATAGTAAACAGCCTGCCATTCAGTGGCCTCCTCACGTATACACTCCTCTAGCTCAGGCAAACAGACCTCAGACAGGACAGGATGGACTGGGACCCTCCCTGCTAGAACCAAGGTACACACCCATCAGCTAGCTGCCCCCCCCCCTCGTTCTTTCTACACCCCACTCTCACCCCGCCCCACCCGATCAGAGACTCAGAGTGTTCAAGCAGAGCTCTGGAAAACACACACAAAGTGGGAGACAGGAGTTGATCATGTTTCTAGTCTTTTCTCACTGGCTATTTTAAATAAACAAAGGTTTTTGTTTTGTTTTTTGCTTTTTTGTTTTTTCGAGACAGGCTTTCTCTATAGCTTTGGAGACTGCCCTGGAACTCACTCTGTAGACCAGGCTGGCTTCAAACTCACAGAGATCCGCCTGCCTCTGCCTCTTGAGTGCTGGAATTAAAGGCGTGCGCCACCACTGTCCGGCCAAAGCTTTTTTATATTTTAGTAAACTGCTGTTGTCTAGCTGTAGGAAAGGTTCCGACCCGAGAGTCCAGACCCCACCCTAGGCTGATGTTTTGCTTGCTTCCCTTCCAGCACTTTCCAGGGCAGGGTGACTTAAATATCCTGAGTTTAGCTTTCTCTGGTTTTGCCTTGCCAATAACCCTGATCCATACTGGAAGGAAGACCCATTGTGAAAGTGGAATTTTGGGTTAAACTCTCCCAACTGTGGGATGAAAGACGGAAGTGGGATAAACACTAGACCAGACCTGTCGTTGGTGTTGGTTCATGTTACCAAGAGAACCAGAGACGGGCCAGTGTTTACACCTCCTCCTCTTCCCCTTCTGAATGGGGTTTCTTGATCATCCAGATGTAGGGGATGCGGCCAAATGCATGACTCGATGGAGTTGGGTGTTCCGATGCACAGGTGTGTCTAGGTTGGAATGACTGACAAGTTTCCTCTTTATGAAAGCAAATTCTCATCTTGAAACACTTAAAGCCTGAAGAAAAAAATTCAGAGGGAAAGAAACTTTCCTTGAACGAAGTTCAACTCAGTTTAATCATTTAAAAGAAAACATGTTTTACTCCAGCCCAAGTAGAGTCTAGTCATGTGACTCAGAGTTTAAATATAGCCCGAGCTCCTGTGTTCTCCAGAGCAGCCAAAATTTTCTGGCCACTCTTGACTTTCCCTGTTTCCCCCAGACTTGTCTCCTTAGCTATGCTCGCAGAGGAGTCTTGCCAAAGCCTGTGTTCTTTCTGAGATCACGTATAATGTCAGCCCCATTTGGAGTCCTGGCTTCTGGGATAGAGGCTGGAAGACCCAGACTGAGTGGGGCATCATGCTACATGCCTGTTTTCCAGCACTCAAGAAGCAGAGGCAGGAGGACTGGGAGGTCTGGGTCATCTCAGGTTATTCAGGACAAATTTGAGAGGCTTGTCTGGACTACGTGAGACCGTCTCAAAGCAAAACAAAACAAAACTGAACCCAGATTTGTCCTGAACCAGTGGGCAACTGCCAAGATCATTTCTAGGGGTACAGAATGGCCTCTGTCCCCAGAGAGTTGGGAAATTCCGGACTCTCAAAGAATAAAAGATGGAGCTAACCTTCCAGGCAGGAATCTCATAGCCATGTATAGACTTTTGTTTGTTTTGTTTGAGAGAGGGTCTCACTTTGTAGCTCTGGCTGGCCTGGAACTCATTAGGTAGAAATAGGCTGACTTTAAACTCACAGAAATCTACTTACTTCTACCTCTTGAGTTGCTAGGGCCACACCACGCCTGGCCCGGTACCCAGACATCTTTATATAGAGATGACGGGGTGGTTGAGGGTGGATGAAGTGTGAGGTCCAGCTTGACTGCCTGTGGACCTGTCCATCGCAATGGACGGACAAACCTACCCACCTCTCAAAGTCCTGCTCAAGTTCCCTTTCTTCAGGGACCTCAAATATGCTCTGCCTGCCCAGAACTTGCCCTACTGATGACTCAGCGCAAGCATCCATGTTGGGAATGATGGTACAGTGGACACAGAAAAATAGAACACACGCGAGCCCCTGGTCCAGTCCAGAGTGTTCAGCTGGTAGTGAGATTGCGCACGCGCGTGCGCGTGTGTGTATGGTGTGTGTGTGTGTGTGTGTGTGTAAAGAGAGGGTCTCATGTGGTTCAGACTGGTCTTGTTCCTCCTGCTTCTGCCTCCCAAGTACAGAGACTATGGGCAGGCACCACCACGCTGCATTCACAGGGTGTTGGGGATCAAACCCAGGGCTTCCAGCATAGACAAGCACCTTACCAAACCGAGCAATGTCCCCGGATCCCACCTCTGTGTTTCAACTTTCAAGGCCTACTGAACTCCGTGAGAGGCCACCAGTGTTATTCATTCATGTCGATCCCTTTGAACAGCCGTATCCTGTGGAGTTGCTGCCATCTCTTTTGGAGTGTCTGAGCTTTCCCATTTGTTTTCCTGGTCTCATCGCTGAGAAGGGGAGGAGAAATGGAAGAGAAAGTCCACACTGTTCATTAAGGAACACCAACATGCACAGGGCTCCTTTGCAATACTTAGAAATAAGATATCCCTGGGTCCCCAGCATTGGTGGGTCTAGATCATGGTTAGTTGAGCCCATTCTATAACACTGTAAAAAAAGAAAGAAAGAAAGAAAGAAAGAAAGAAAGAAAGAAAGAAAGAAAGAAAGAAAGAAAGAAAGAAAGAAAAGAGAAAACAAAACAAAAATGCAGTCCCACAGGAATGCCGTGTACCCCATTAGACACATGGGCGAGACGACTGCTTCCCATGACTCAGCCAGTTCTTCCAGACCCCTCAGGGCTTCTGGTTCAAACCACAGTGTATGGCTGGGTTGTCGGTGAAGGATATGCTTAGCTTGTTACTTGAGACCACGCTGAAATTAAGACAAAGGAGTTGTGGACAGAGACAATCTCAAATGACCCTTCTCCCCGCATTCTCAAAGGTGGAAAGCTGATATCTGAGAGCAGCCAGACGACAGGAACAGGGGACTTGGAGCCTGAGTATATGTGGGAGCTAGAGGCACAAGGCCAGAAGACCAGAAAATGGTCTTTATAGAGGACATGGGTGTCACCGTCCACCCCTCCTAGTCAAGCTTATGTGCTTCCATTATGCTGGTATAGACGTGAGACTCTCTGGAATTCTCCCAGGAGTATAGTATCCCTTGGGAGCTCAGAGAGGCATGCTGCAGGTAAGGTAGGATGGGATGGGATAGACAGGAATTGCTAGTGGGCAATATTTGACTGGTGAAGCTGGCAAGAAGCTGGGCTACCAAGCTCAGGAATTCAGGCCTGACCATGAGCTAGGATATACGCCCTCATGTGGGAGGGCCATCCTTTCTACTGGACTCAGAAATTGAAAAGGCTCTCTGAACCAGGCAGTAGTGGCGCACACCTTTAATCCCAGCACTTGGAAGGCAGAGGCAGGGGGAATCACTGTGAGTTTGAGGCCAGCCTTGTACAGAGCAAGTTCCAGGATAGCTAGGGCTGTCTCAGGGAAAAAGAAAGATAGAAAGAAAGGGGGGAGGGAGGGGGGAAGGGAGGGAGGGAGGGAGAGAGGGAGGGAGGAACGAAGGAAGAGAGAGAGAGAGAGAGAGAGAGAGAGAGAGAGAGAGAGAGAGAGAGAGAGAAGGAGGGAGAGAGAGGAAAAGGCTTTCCTGGATAGGACAAAGGTTAAGTGCATGTGGTAGTCTCCACAGTTGTCACCTCCCTGTGGGTCCCCTTCTTGCAGACCTGTTACTCACCTTCCCATCACCCATCATGCAATAGGAGACTTGGAGGGTGCACAGATTCTAGGCGCTGCCTGAGTGTTCAACAGAGGAAACTGTCTAGGGCAGGCAAGAGGGGAGTGAGGAAGGGGACGGGCCTAGGTCTGTCCGGCCATTAGGAATATGTAATGTTCATCCTGGAAGTGAGTTGTGACAATGACACTGCCTACAGGCCTTGGGACAAAAATGAGAGTGTCCCACGCTAAAGCTCAAACACCCCACCCTGGAGAGCAACGTCAGTGTGGAAACGGCCCTGTCAGGAGGCTCCCCTTCTGCACACAGCTGGTCACATAGCCCCAGAAAGCTGCAGAGATGCAGGGCTCCTGCTTCTCCTTAGAGATGGGAGAATTAACTGTTCTGTTACCTGGCCCAGAGGAATAGAGATCTCCAGCTAAAGCTCGGGTTAAAGATTAACGGAGTCTCTTGGTGGTTTGGCGTGTAACTCATTAACTATTAGGTCAAGTTGAAGTCCCAGCCTCCTCTGAGGTTACTCATTAAATGCCTATGAACTCTGTACCAGTACCTGGCTGGCAGGACCACCTGGTGCTGGAAATGCCCCTTTTCTCCCCCAGTATGATGATCAGTCGGTGTTGTTGACCCTGGAAGATGGGTGTCCCTGGGCCTTACTTCAATGAATGCACTAACATGCATCTTAACTGTGAGCAGGGCAGTTCCCACAGTAGGGGAAGACAATGGGGAAATTCAGCTGAACATGGGTGTAGCTCTCATCACCTCTGCTTATCAACTGTAGATACAATGTAACCAGCTCCAGCTACTGTGACTCGCCGCTGGGATGGGCTGCCACCTCGAGCTGTGAGTGGAAAATAAACCCTGCTCCCTTAAGTTGTCTTGGTCAGGCTATTTTATCGCAGCAGTCAGAGTAACCAAGACCACCAACCAAGGATCCTCCATCTCGCTCGCTGACACTTCCCAAGAGGCCTGCCCTCCCTTGACAGATGTTGGCTTATTAAAGCTACATTGTCTCCCTCTAGTTTATGGAGGCTTAGAAGAATGGAGGCCTTGCTATCCCAAGCCCACCCTCCTCCATCTCCCTGGGCACTTGAAAGTTTCACAACAGGCTTGGTCTAAAACAATCTTAGAAAGGAAAATTTGAGACACTGTCATAATATTTCAGTGAAAGTTAACCATAGTGGCAGTAACAAAATTTCTCCAAGTAATAAGAAAAGCAAATGTCTCTTCCTACATCTCCTTAGATGTGGTCATTTCTTGCTGATCATCTTGGACTTTCTCTGCACTCGCTGACTCATGTAGTCTCCTGTCCTTTCCAGCTATGGGGTAAATCAAAATGACACCCCCTTCTCCACTCAGGGCCCAACACCCCTGAAGAAGAGCAAATGGCAGGGCAGAGGGCATTGGAAGGACGGCTATGGGGTCTGAGGTAATAGAGAAGTGAGCCTGCGCCAAACAGACCCAGACTTTCCTTCCAGTCAGAGCTTCCCTCTGGATTCATACCTTTGGTCACTTCTCAGGCCAGAAGGCTAGTTGGGATTTCTTGGGTGCATTAAGTAAGACAAGAATTTGTCATACAACCTATGTTGGCCTTGAACTTCAAATCCGCCTGCCTGCCTCCTAGTGCTAGGATTACAGGCCTGCACCCTCATGCCCAGACCAAAGGTTTCTTTTTTAACTTACAATTTGATATTTACATTAATGTTTCAAATACAGTGTCTAAATTATTACAAATATAGAAGTTAAATTTTTTATAATATTTTTATCAGTTATTTGAGAATTTCACATCATGAACCCCAGCACACTCTCCTCTTCCCAGTCCTCCCAGGTCTGCTCCCTCCACCCTTGTGACCTGCCCCCCCCAAAGAAAAAGAAGAAGAAAAAAATCAAATTTATTATTAATGTGTGTGATTCAGGCAGCATTACATACATGTGGGAGGCAGAGGACAACTTCATGAAATGAGTTTTTTGTTTGTTTGTTTTTTGAAACAAGGTTTCTTCGTAGCTTTGTCCTGGAACTAGTTCTTGTGGACCAGGTTGGTCTTGAACTCACAGAGATCCGCCTGCCTCTGCCTCCCGAGTGCTGGGATTAAAGCATGTGCCGCCACCACCTGGCGTGAAGTGAGCTCTTTCCTCTTTCCTTTATGCAGATTCCAGGGATTGAAGGCAAGACCTCAGGCAAGCATTTCTGCCTGCTGTGCCACCTGGCTGGCTCTCCCATGGCCTTTTGGAGGGCAACTCTTCCTTGAAAATACTCATATTGTTGTTGTTGGTGTTTGTTTTTGTTTTTGAGACAAGATTTCTCTGTGTAGCCCTGGCTGTCCTGGAACTCACTTTGTAGACCAGGCTGGCCTCAAACTGACAGAGATCCATCTTCCTCTGCCTCCAGAGTGCTGGGTTTAAAGGTGTGCGCCACCACTGCTGGTCACTCATGGGTATTTTATTGGCTGAATGTTTGTGTTTGCCCAAATTCAAAGTGAGGCCTGCCTTCAGTGCAAGGTATGGAGAGAAGGGGGACTGGGGTGTTATTAGATATGACGGGGGTGGGGGAGGAGCCAAAGGGCATGAGGGAGGACATCCAGGGCTCGCTTTCTCCTGCTGCTCTGTCTGCCCTGTGAGGAAGCAGCAGGAGGTTTCTGCTGCTGATCAGGTCTCGCATGTCAGATCTGCAGGCAGCTCAGTCTTCAGAACTGTCACCCGTCTGGATAATTATTGGTTAAGCCGCCCAATCTATGGTAACTCACTGAAGCTGAGTGTGTTTCAAAGGACAGGAACGTTTAAACCTGTGCATAGACTGTGGTTCAAGGATTAGCGGTTAAAGTCAGCACGCCAAAACTGGGGCCTTCTGTTTTGTAAAGAAAGTTTTATTGGAACACAGCCATGTGCCATTTGTTTTCATGTTGCCGGTACCTACTTTAGTGGACAGTCCAGAGGGCTCAGGTTTTTGCTTGTTTGCTTGTTTGTTTGTTTGATTGATTGATTTTGTGGGCATATTTTGTTTAATCCAAGCTGGCCTTAAACTCACTATGATCCTCCTGCCTCTACCTTCCAAGTGTGTGTGTACTAGGATTTCGGGTGTTTACCATGCTCAGATTTTTTGCTCCGGAGCTAGAGATCCAAAGTCAGGTTCTCATGCTTCTGTGGAAAGCACTTGACCTGCTGAGCCATCCCAGTTTCTTGCCCCTCCCCACCCCCCCTCAACCCCTCCTCGGATCCTTTGCTGTTTATACTCCACAGGCACAGAGGAATGGGGAAAAGCTAGAAATCCACCCAAAGTTATTCTTTAATCCACTTAAGAATACTTATGTAAATACATTTTGATTACTTAAACTGAAGATAAACTTATATCAGAATGAAACCGGTAGGCAAGGAACACAAGTGGTTTGAACAAACGCAGCCTCCCCCGTATCTTTGGTTTCACTCAGCTCCACAAACATTTGTGAAGCACCTGGGCTAAACCGAGGGAATGCAGACAGGGATGACGTCTTATGCTTACCCCGCAGGACGTGCAGGGGCTAGCTGGTGAGACAGCTCAGCAGGTAAAGGTGCTTGCGGCCAAGCCTGATGACCCAAGTTGGGTCGCGGGATCCACATGGTTGACTGAGTCCTGAAAGTACAGCGTGCACTTACCAAGCCTTGGTACAGTTTACTGCTCAGCTGGCTGATCTTGGAGCCCTGGGTCACGTGTGCCCTGGGAGGGGTCCTGAGAGAGATGACTTGCTAAGAGCCATGAGCTACAAGTGTTAGAGCCATCCTTTGTTGAGGACTGTGGTGCTCTGACCCAGGAATGTTCTGGAGGTTTGTCACTAGGTGGCGTCGTGGGGTAGGGTCTATGGTCCCTGTGCAATAGACAAGAACACCGAGGCTCACAGAGCCCAAGAACTCGTCAGTCCAGAGCTAATCTGTGTTGGATCTGAGGTGGTTTTCCTAGACGGCTGTGCTTTCTTGACACCTTTCTCAGCCTGAGATAGGATCCTGGCTTCTGGCTGTTGCCCTCCATCCCTGCCGAGCAACCACCATGGATGGACCAGCACACTGCTGCACAGAGAGCATCTATGGACTGGCAAGGTTGCACCTGTGTTCCTTGAAGCAGCATCCGCACGGACGGTTTAACCTGCTATCCACGTGGCCACTTCTCAGGGACATTTCTCAGGATGGTTCGTTTGAAGTTGGGTAGCATCAGAGCCACCATCCAGCAGGCTCTCGACCGCACTGGAGCCCCAATGGAAATCTGAATAGTAGCTGCCCTTGACAGCAAGCTCTGGTTGTCATGGTAACTTCTCCCAGACCCTGGAGTCAAGAGCAGCACCCCTGAGCTTGAGCTACAACGTGGAGCTGCAGCAGTTTTTGTGGGGGTCTCACTCCTGTCTCTGGCTGTGTGCTTCAGCATGCTCGCCGAGGCAAAGGAGGGTCGGGAGCGAGTGCTTCCATTTGATTTGCCTGCCTGGTCTCTGGTTCCCACGTGGAGACTGAGCATCTATGGCATGTGTGGTCCAGTGATGGCTCAGGAAGGGGCATCGTTAAATGCACGGAGATGCCATCTACATCTCAGGCATCCATTGCTCTCCTGTGTCTCTGGCATATGCTAAGCACTGGGGTCAGAGGTGAATTTGACAGAGATCATGCCCTCCCACCAACAGGTGTGCCATGGTTGAGGAGAGGAGTGGGCGAACAATTTGGTGAAGCTAATGGCAGGGAGGGGGTACAAAAGTGGCACAGCAGCCAGGCGGTGGTGGCGCATGCCTTTAATCCCAGCACTCGGGAGGCAGAGGCAGGCGGATCTCTGTGAGTTCGAGGCCATCCTGGTCTGCAAGAGCTAGCTCCAGGACAGACTCCAAAGCTACAGAAACCCTGTCTCGAAAAACCAAAAAAGAGAGAGAGAGAGAGAGAGAGAGAAAGAAAGAAAGAAAGAAAGAAAGAAAGAAAGAAAGAAAGAAAGAAAGAGAAAAACAAACAAACAAAACAGTAGCACAGCGTTCTCCCCTTCTCTGGGAGTTAATCCCTCATCCTGAAAGGACTCAAGATAGCCAAACCTCCCCTTGCTCTGGCCCCTGCAGCCTCATGGGGGAGTGCCATTCTCTGGCCTCCTAGATTCATCTCTGTTTCATTTTATGTGCATGAATGCTTTGCCTGAATATATGTCTGTTTGCCACATGCAAGCCTGGTGTCCATAGGAGCCCGAAAAAGGCATTGGATCCCTGGAACCGGAGTTACAGACAGTTGTAACCTGTCATGTGGGTGCTAGGAACAGAACCTGAGTCTTCCGGAAGAACAGCCAGTAGTCTTAACCATGAAGTCATTTCCCCAGCCCTACTTACTGATTTTGGACACATCGATAGGACTTGGTCTCAATGCAGTATGCAGGCTATCTATCTGTCCTGGGAGGGGAGTTAGCAGAGATGCTGACTAAAGGCATAGGGCTGGTGTGGCCAGTGAAAGAAGTGGGTGGAGAAAGGATGGGTTGATGGCAGGTGCAGCATCTCACAGTCTGGTGGCTTTCGGATAGGTGCTGTCTATCCCGGGGCCCAGCCAGCTGCTCGGCAGGAAGTGTCACCATAGTCTGTTCAGACAGACGTGGGTTTTGCTATGGTGATGCAGAATGGAAGGGTCTCCTTTGCAGCCTGGGAAGGTGGCTCAGTGCTTGCCTTGCATGCACCAAGCCCTGCGTTCAGCGGCCAGCCCTGCGTAAACGAGGTGTGGCGGTGCACACCTGTGATCCCGGTACTCGGTACTGGAGAGGAGCGAATTGTTTTTCTCTTATTCCCTTGTCCGTCCGTTCTTGCTTCACTCCCCACATCCATGAGAGAGTCCCAGCAGAGCTGCCTTTGAAGCTGACTCCGGGACAGCTCAGTGGTGGTGCACTCTGAGGCAGAGGCAGGGCCTGTTTCTGAGTTTGAGGCCAGCCTGGTGTACATAATGAGACCATCTCAAAACAAAGTCTCCTTAACAATAAAATGTGCAAATGTGTTCTGGTGTCTTCTATATAATGGATGCCACGGCACTACCCTGGACTCCACGCCATAGCTGCAGTTGCCTCCCCCAATTCTTTTTCAGATCCTGTTTCTCTGGTTCTGTCCTTTAGACTGCAGCAAGGGAAGGAGCCTTTCATCTGCCTCTCACAGGCAGTGTGTCCCTTTGACCATGCAGGCCAACGGCTCCCCCTGGCGGTCTCTAGTGGAACAGTCTCGGCTGTCTGGTGCTTCTGCCATCTGGGAACTGAGTGTGATGGACAGGCGAGATCAGCTGTGGTTCCAGTGGACCTCGTAAAGAGCACTTTTCCGGTCCCACGTTTGCACGAGTAGAGGGGAGGGAGCTCAGGAGGGCGTCAGTTAGAGGAAAGTGGTGGCGCACGCCTTTAATCCCAGCACTCGGGAGATAGGGGCAGGCTCTGGGAGTTCAAGGCCAGCCTGGCCTACAAAGCGAGAGTTCCAGGACAGCCAGGGTTGTTTCACAGAAAAACCCTGTTTTGAAAAACAAACAAAGCAATAAACAACAACAAAAAGAGAGCATCAGTGAGCTTTTGTTGCAGTGATGAAATAGCTAACAAAAAAAGAGAGAAGCTGGCATATCTGGATTCCGGGGTTTTCAGCCTATGGTGGGCCAGATCCATTGCTTCTGGACTTTTTTGGAGTGGGTGTGGTAGAGGGGACAGTGGGGGGCAGAGATTCTCACCTCATGGATGCAGGAAGCAGAGTGAGAGACTAAAGTTCCAGAGGACAAGACCTACCTACCCGTCAAAGGCATGCCCCAGTGACCTACTTCCTTCTCTTTAGGCCCCATCTCCTAATAGCCCATTCTACATCCAGTGGGTTGGTCAATCCATTGATAAGGTTAGTGCTCCCTCGTGAACCAGGGCCCTCTCACTAGCACCCCCACCTGGAGCCAAGCCTTCACTACAGGAACCTTTTAGGCTAACACTGCCTGTGTAATCTGGAGCAGAGAGTGTGACCCCTATTGTCCCACCCCATCCGTCACTGGCTTATTCCTTTACAGCCACCTCCTTGCTTGTTGTCTAGGTCTATTAGGTCCTACCTAGGTCAAGGCGCCATTCCGAAGGCTGTAACGGAGTCTACTTACTAAAATGCACCTGTTCTTCCCTGAGAAGTGGTGCAGGAGAATTGTCTGCATTCTGTCAATTATGTTTTAAATAAATGCTGATTGGCCAGACAGGAAGTATAGGTGGGTCAACCAGACAGGAAGTAGAGGTGGGGTGATGAGAACGGGAGAATTCTAGGAAGGAGGAAGTCCATTCCTCCCAGTCCTGCCCAGATCACGGAAGAAGCAAGATGAGACCTGCCCCCCTGAAAAAGGTACCGAGCCATGTGGCTAACATATACTAGAATAATGGGCTGGTATATGTTATAAGAGCTAATACAAAGCCTGAGCTAATGGACCAATGAGTTTATAAGTTATGTAGACCTCTGTGTAATTTCTTTTGGGGTTACCGGCTGTGAGAACAGGATAGAAACCCCAACAAGCAGACTCTTCATGTTACAGAGGAGCTCCCATCACCTAATGCTAGCTGTGCAGTTGCTCCAAGATGACCACCATGAGGAAACACATCTCCAGAGGCTGCACACAGTGTATACTTTGGAGATGAGTGGTCATGAGAGGACCAACTGAGGGCCCCAGGGCGGGAGAGGGGCTTTGGTGGAGACAGTAATACATGACCTGCTTTGTTCCGGTGATGCACCGTGGTGCTGGGAAAGAGGAGGTTGGAAGCTGGGTGGTGGATCATTTGGTAGAGCGTTTGCCTAGCGTGCACCAAGTCCAGCCTATATCTCCAGCGCGGCATCAAACCAGATGTGGCAGTGCTTACCCACAATCCCAGCACTTGGGAGGCAGACAAGAGCATCAGAAGTTCAAGATCATCCCTGTCTATATAGTGAAGTTTGTTGCCTCTGGGATTCACGAGATCCTGTCTCAAGAGAGATTGGGGACGAAATTCTCCAAGAATTTATAAAGATCTATTGGGGAAAAGGGAGGGTCAGGGAGAGAGGGTGAGCCTACTCGGGGAAGAGCATGGCAGGGAGAGAAATGGCTTTCTTTGCTTTTCCTTTCTACAGCTGGAATGCAGGATCCAGAGGATGGCATCCAGGCAGTGGACCCGGGAGCCTCAGGGAGGGGCAAGGGAAGGGTCACCTATTCCAGCCTGCATCCAGACCAGTGAAGTGAAGCGGGTTCCCTTCCTGCAGGGCTTCTCAGGATCTTCTCTGCTGCTGAGAGATCTGGGAGGAGCGGTGGGGAAGGTTTCTAGAACCTCAGCTGGGAGCCCCCTAGAGGTGAATGTAGCGAGGGGAGACAGGTCCTCTGCCTTGCAGAGACAACACAGGCATTCTGGAAGGCTACTTACTGTCCTTGGTGCTTCTGAAAAGTGGCTTAGCCAAGAGGAAGCCACCCCAAAGGAGGGTCTTTCAGAGGTGCAGAGGCTAATGTCTTAGACATGATCTACTAGTGAGTTTTGAGCTGGTCCCCTGATATGTGGCATACTGCAGATGGTGTCCTCCTTTTCCTTTGTTGCCCAGCTCTGATGGACAGCCAGAATGTCAGGATGAAATGACCTGGAACAGCCAGGCCATTGGCGGGAAATGTGTCCATTTGTTTTTGTCCTTTGACAAAAAGCTCAAAACAAGCGCCGTGAGGTGGGTGCCGATGGAGAGCTACCCAGGAGCCTGAGGGGAAACACATGCATCTGGTACTAAGTGCTTCTGCTTCCTCAGAACCGAGTGTAGCCCAAGGCCTGGAACCCAGACCACGCTCTGCCACGCTCTGCTCCTTGCAGGGAGGCTGGCAAGCTAATATGAGACACCTCACAATGGCATTCTGTTTTTGTCCTTTGAACAGAGCCTCCAGGGGACCAGGCAGCAACGCTGGTGACTGAGATCAGCAAAGGCCTGCTGAGTGTCTAGTAGTGGCGATGGGGGTGGGGTTGCAGCGTACCTGCTCAGATGACATAATTAACTGTTTCAGTCATCAGTGCTGAACATCCAAACCGGGCCCTGAAGATGCAGAGGCTAGTAGGACCCAGAGACTTCCTGGTGTAGAGAGAATGGCAGGCCCATAGCTCGGGGTTCGATGCTGTCAGATGGGTGTTTGGGGGGGGGGATATTCTAGAGGGCAAAGGGCACCTGTGCCAGTGGCTATCAGGGCTCTTGGTGAGCAGACAAACACTGCATGTCCTAGTCAGGGTTACTATGGCTGTGATGAAACAATGACCAACGGCGAGCTGGGGAGGAAAGGGTTTCTTTGACTCACTCTTCCACACCACAGACCATCATCGAAGGAAGGCAGGGCAGGAACTCAGCAGGGCAGGAACCTGGAGGCAGGACCTGATGCAGAGGCCATGGAGGGGTGCTGCTTACCAGCTTGCTCCCTGTGGCTTGCTCAGTCTGCTTTCTTATAGAACCCAGGACCATCCAGAGATGGCTCCACCCACAATGTACTGTTCACTCCCACATCAGTCACTAACTCAGAAAATGCTCTACAAATTTGCCAGCGGCCCAGTCTTATGGAGGCATTTTCTTAACTGGGGTTCCCTCCTTTCAGATGACTCTAACTTACGTCAAGCTGACATAAAGTCAGCCAGCACACTGCATGAAGGGGTCCCGGTATTGATGAAGAAACGGAAGGAGCTGGGGAGCTGGCTCAGAAAGTCAACAGAAATCAAGCTAACCTGAGCAGTAGAGAATTCAAAAGGCACCAGAGTCACGCCTTGGGGGACTCCGCAGTTAGGAGCACATGCTGGCTGCAGAGGACCCCAGTTCCCTTCCCGGCAACCGCACTGGGTGTCTATAGCTCCTCTCCAGGCCAGAGCCGCAGCAGCACCGGCAGCCATGTGCACACACGGTTACATGTAATTAAAACCAATAAAAAGCATCTTTTAAACTAGTCATGCCTCAGAAACATCTGTTCCAGACCCGTGCACTTTGGTTTTCTGGGCAACGTGACACAAGTTGGGGTCATCTAGGAAGAGGGACTCTCAATTGAGAAAATGCCTGTCAGATGGGTTTGTAAGCAAGTCTGTAGGGCATTTTCTTGATTGATTGATGTAGGAGGGCTCAACCCACTATAGGCAGTCCACACCTGTATATGAAAACAGGCTGAGCAAGCCATTGGAGAGCAAGGCAGCAAGCAGCCGCTCCATGACATCTGCTTCAGTTCCTGCCTTGACTTCCCTTGATGGTTAGGGTTAGGGATCTGGGACACATAAGCCAAATAAACTCTTTCCTTCCCAAGTTGTTTGGTCACGACATTCTATCACAGCAATAAGAACCCTGACTAATACAGCCCACAGCTGCTGTCGCTAGGAGGAGTGCCTGCACCATGCCCCCAGTAGGTGGCGCTAGGACAACCCACCGCTTCGGTTGCTGCTCCTTGACCTGCCACACCGCTAGGAGAATTCCCTGCGCCACGCTCCCAGTAGGTGGCGCTCTCCCCTCGTTCACCTGGCTGGCCTAGGGTCACAGGCTACTTGCTGGATAGAAAGAGCTCTCTTGCTTCCACAGTGGGATCTGGGGCTTGCGTGTGGACGCCAGCAGACACAGAACATGCTGACGTACATGCACACAGCACATACAAATGCAAAAACACACATAGTTCTGGTTAATTCAAATAACAGTGGTTCAGTTGTTTCTTTTCTTTTTCCTTTGTACCCCAAGCATGGATTGGTACAATCTTTGCAGGGAGCGCAAAACAAAAAATGTGATGCGTACAAACCCTGAGCTTCTCTGAGCCTCCAAAGCCCATGTGCATCGTTTGTTTTTTTCAGTCTGCGGCTGCAAACTCCGGAGCAAGAACTACATTTCCTGTCTTTATTTTCCTTTTTTGAGGGGTGGGTGGGTGGGATGGGATGGGTCCTCTCTGTGTAGCTACAACTGGCCTGGAACTCACTGTGTAGACCAAGCTGGCCCCAAACTCACAGGATCTGCCTGCCTCTGCCTTCCGAGTGGAATGTTGGGATTAAAGGCGTGTGCCAGCATGCATGTTCACGCCTTCCTTTTTTTTTTCCCCTTCCAACCTACGGCTATGTCTCCACTGATAGGGTTCAGTTAACAAGTGACTACAATATTATGGACCGACCAGCCTCACTCAGGGATGTGCTAGGACACTCAGCAGCATTGATGAAGATATTCCCCTGTTCTCCTCACTCTGAAGGGTCTGAGATGATGCGTGTGTGTGTGCGTGTGTGTGTGCGTGTGCGCGTGTGTGTGTGTGCGCGTGTGTGTGTGCGTGTGTGTGTGTGTGGAGGGGGAATCAGTGCCAGTGTTACAGGACATTGGAAGGGGTTGGCGTGATGGATGGGGATAAAACACCAGGCACGTGGTCAAGGATCTGTTTTTGTTTGTTTATTATTCTTCTGTGTAGCCGGCTTATATAAGTCAGAAGGTTCACTGAGAGGTGACATTTGAGCGGAGGCCAGGAGGAGGTAGGGAATGAGATTTGCCAGAGTCCCTCAGGAAACCATGCCTGGGGCCCAGTGAAGATCTAGAGAAGATGAAAGGGCTTGGGTCTGCTGGGGATACCGCCCTACCATCTGGACGTATGTCACCCCATCCCAGTGCAGTTCCCGAGTCACTGCCTATCTCTCCAGCCCTGCTGTGCTCAGCTGCTGGCCCAGCCCAGATAAACTTCTGTCGGCAGTAACCCCTCCAGGAGCCTGTCAGGCCCGTGGGGAGCGTGAAAGGCAGGTGATGGTGACCTGGGAGAACCTGGGAGAAGGTTCAGAGCCGTCATGACAGCTTCTGCCAGCTGGGGCTCACAACTTGCTAGACACCACAAGGGCCGCCTCACCTCGGATGCCTCACTGTGAGCACTAATAGCACATTTGGAAAAAAAAATAAAACAAATTATTTATTATTACTGGGTGCTCAGCATCCAGCTTGAGGATCCAACTCAGGCGGTGGGCTTGTGATATAAATTACTTGGCTGCTAGGCCTTCTTGCTGGCCCCAGTGGACCATCTTCCATGAGGGAGATGAATTCATGACAGAGTCCACACCAGGAGAGCAGGGAATCTGCAGAGATGCTGTCCCTGTCCTCTGGCGACTCTGGCCTGTAAACGCTCTCAGTTTTCTCATCAGAGGGCTTACGTGACACACAGCAGACAGGAGTGTCAATTTTGTCCCAGATTCTAAACTGTCAGTCATTAAAAGGCCTCTCTAAAGTTCCTACTCATGGTGGCTCACAACCACCCATTACTCCAGTTCCAGGGGTTCTGACATCCTCTTCTGACCTCCCGGGCACCAGGCACACATGTGATGCAATAGACATGCATGCAAGCACATTTAACACACACACACACAAATACACAGATCTAAAAAAAAATATTTAAAAGCTCATGCTAGCTGAGGGATGGGGGATGATGGGTGATGAATACTTTTAATCCCAGCAGGTGGATCTCTGAGTTCCAGGCCAGCCTGATCTACAGAGTGAGTTTCTCCAGGGACTGGCTGAGTCAAGGGCATCCAGCGAGTGGGTAACAGGACATTCCAGCCCACCTCTCCCATTAGGTCCTTTTATTCCATCAGGCTGACAGCTCTTGCAGCCACACTTCTGGGAAGTTCGTCACTGCAAGGCTGGTTTTCCTGGCTTTTGTCTCCTACTCCCCATTTAGCTAGGAGTGGGTAGTTAGAGCGGCCATGAGAGGCTGGGCCACCCTCCCTGCCTCTGCCCTCCCTGCCTCTGCCCTCCCTGCCTCTGCCCTCCCTGCCTCTGCCCTCCCTGCCTCGGCCCTCCCTGCCTCGGCCCTCCCTGCCTCTGCCCTCCCTGCCTCTGCCCTCCCTGCCTCGGCCCTCCCTGCCTCTGCCCTCCCTGCCTCTGCCCTCCCTGCCTCTGCCCTCCCTGCCTCTGCCCTCCCTGCCTCCTTTCTAGCGGTGGGATTTCTAGCCCACTTGCAAGTCTTGCGCCGGCTGCTCCTGGTCTTTTAGTTCAGAATAACTTTGAAGTTTGCTTCCTTCTTCCCCGACGAGGTGAGCACACACCGTGTATTAGAAAGAAGTCACTGGTGGAGTGCTAGCCCTGGGTTCGGTAGGATGTAATCCAGGCACAGTGGCACTTGTCTGTGATTTGGACGGCAAAGACAGGAAGAGCAGAAGTTCGAGGTCATCCTCAGCTACACGCTGAGCTGAATGCAAGTCGAGACACACAAGCTCCTGACTTAAATAAATAAGGATGTTTTTAAAAAAGATTTCAGTGGGGGGCTGGAGAGATGGCTCAGTGGTTAAGAGCACTGGCTGCTCTTCCAGAGGATGAGGGTTCAATTCCAGGCACCCACATGACGGCTCACAACTGTCTGTAACTACAGTCCCAGAGAATCTGACACCTTCACACCAGTGCACATACAATAAAGTTAAATAAGTCATTTAAAAAAAATTGAAGTATTGGGGCTAGAGAGGTGACTCAGTGATTGAGAGTATTTGATGCTCTGCAGAGGACTGGGTTCAGTTCCCAACATCAACATGGTGGGTCGCCGTAGCTATGAACTCCAGTTCCAGGGGATTCAGTACCTTCTTCTGGCCTCTTCAGGCATACGTACATGTAGGCAAAACACACACATAAAAGAAATAAATAAAAAGAAAGTAAGTTATCCAGAAGCTAGGTATAGTGATGCACACCTTTGGTCCCAAAAGGCAAGGCAGGCAGATGTCTGTGAGCTCAAGGCCAGCCTGGTTTACAGAGTGAGTTCCAGGACCACCAGGGCTACATGGAAAAACCCTATTTTGAAAAAAAAACAAAACAACCAGCCAACTAACAACAACAACAACAACAAAAAATGAATTGTAGATTTTACCCTCTTACTAATTAGCATTTCAACAGGCTGATTTTTTTTAACTAAAGCTATTTTCTTTATATCACAATGCTATAGTTATACCCAAGAAAATAACAATTTGCAGTATGATCTAGTATTCAGTTGTGAAAGAAATGTAAGGTGCCCGGATCAAACTGGAGTTGCCTGTGTGAGCCCTAACTGGTCCATAAAGGCAGGAGGCTAAGGAAGGGCTCCCACTGTCCTGGTGTGTGCTGCCAGAACCACAGATGTGCAGAGGACACAAGAACTCCTGCCAGCACATCTGAGTGCTCAGCCTTGGACTGAAGCCACTCTGTTGGTCCCTTTGGTGCCCTAGGAGGTTAGAAAAGGATGTTGGGTCCTCTGGAGCTAGAGTTTCGATTGGTTGTGAGCCACCATGTGGGTGACAGGAACCAAACCCATGTCCTCTGAGAGAACCTCTGAGAGCGGTTAAGTACTCTTAACCACTGAGCCAACTCTGACTCCCTAAATTCTTTATTTATTGATTTATTTAGAGATCGGGTCTCACTATGTAGCCTAAACTGGCTTGAAACTCACTCTGTAGACCAGGCTGACCTCCAAGGGATGGGATAAAATGAATTCACTGGTTCTGTACGTTGGGAACATTCCTAATAAAAAGGTGTGTACGTGTGTCTGGCAAGATGGCTCAGCGGCCAAGACTACCTTCATGAGATCCATCCCTGGGACCCGGCAGAATAGGAGAGCTCCAATTTCCACAGGTTGACCTCTGACCTTCACACTAGCGGGTTCCACCATGTCACCCCAAATAAATTTCCAAAAAGAACAAAGGGAGTCAGAGAGGATCTAGTGGTGCGACTCAAGGTGCCATGGGGCGTTTCCAGGTCTGTCTGATTTCCTTACCTATAAAACAGACTTGAAATTACTTGTTTTCCCTTTTCATCTGGATTGAAAATACCCATGAACTGATCCGGATGTACAGGGGCAGTGGGTGCTGGGCCTATATTCATGTCACTCTGATGCAGACTGCTGAGTGGATTTGCGGGAAGTACTCGATCTCCCCGGGGACTCAGTTTCCCCCACCTCTGGTCGCCGGAACGCTGACGTGCCCCAGCTCCTGGGTGTGACTGCAGAGCGCGGGCTGAGGGGTGGGCGGGGCTTGAGACCGATTGAAGCGAAGTCGACCAATCACGGAGCAGAGGTCAAAACTGGCGCCAAATGCAAAAGCGCGCAACTCCTGACAGGTCGGGGCGCTGGGGGCGCGGCCCCCTTAGCTCTGCCCGCTTGGCGGGAGGATGAGGCGCTTTGAGGTGGAGGGAGGAGAGAATGGCGCCGACCTTCCCCCTCCCTCTTCCCCTCAATGTTATTTTATTAGTCAGGACCTCATTTGTATTGAGAACACCAGGAGTTAGAACAACCAAAGGCGGCCCTCGGATACTGATTACTGAAAAGTAAAAGGTGAATTTGGCAATATCTATATTCTAATAATTTTCCTAGTGGTGATAATGGCACCAAATCATTAACAAAAAATCTTTATCGATATGGCCCAGTTGGCTTAGCAGGGAAGGAGGCCTGGGTTTTGTCCCCAGCGCCGTGGAAACTGCGCGGTGGTGGATACCCGCTCGGGAGCTGGAGTCGGAAAGATCGGGTCAAGGTCATCCTCCACTACGCGTGGAGTTTGAGGCCAGTCTAGGATACTAAGATGGCTTTGTTTAAAGGGGGTTGGGGGAAGACCAGTTGTTTTGGGGATGGGTACTGGCGTGTGTATTAGTGAAGACGACAATTCAGTTTATTTATGTCTACAAAGAGCAGCTGGGTGAGGCGGTAACAGGGCTGCCTGCCTGAAGTTCGAGCTGCCACTTTGCGTTCAGTGATTTTTTTTTCTCTCTACACTGAGAGAACTCAGGGCACGCTAGTGACGCAAGCAGAGGGGAGCATTCCCAGGTTCCACGTTTCTTCCCCGGGACCTCAGCGTTCCTTTCGGGCATTTATCTCTGGCATCTCGGTGCCCCTCCCCAGGGCGAAGCAGTAAGCCACCTACAAAGCCAGGCGAAAGCGGGAGTTCCTGTCTCCACCCTCACCGCAGGAATTTTCAAATTCGTCTTCCGACAACTGGACGACCAGTGAGTCGTAAAACCAATGTGTGGCGCGTAATCATCCTCTGAACTTCCTGGGGGAAAAAAGCGACTTTTAAAACAAGCGGGAAACGGGGACAAGGGGCTGACACTACATCCAAGGCCGTCTCCGTACCTCTTTAGTGGGTCTGAAGGCTTACAACAGATCGCCTTCTTTACGCGAACCCTCGTTTAAAGACCTCCCCTCTGCTAATCCCGCGGGGTGGGTGCGGTTACCAGTCTCCTGACTGGGGACCCCGAAAGTTGCGGGGCTCGGCAGTCCCCCCTCCCCAGGCTACTCAAGTCCTAGCTGGATTCCCCGCACCCCCATAGCAGGGACGCAAAGACAGTGCAGGCGACGCGGCCCAGAGGCCGGCAGCGTCTCGCCAAGCCGTGGCACTAACCTCGGCGGCAACGCCCCGCACCCCCCAACTCGGGTGCTCGCCCAGAGCCGAGCCTCCCGCCACCCCAAACGGTTCCGGGCCCCGAGCACCCGCGCGCCCCCGGGGTCGGCGCAGACTCCGTGGAGGTCTTTGTGCGGAAGAGCGGACGGCGCAACTCCCACGCCCGATGCACGCTCCAGCCAATGGGAAGCGCGGGCCCGCCCCCTCCGCGGGCCTTTTAAAAGGTGCTGAGGCTGGCGGGCGCCCGTGCTCCGGGTTCTAGCCACTTCACCACCCTCTCCGTCACCTCGGCCGCTGCCCTCGCTCGCCATGCTCTCTGCCCGCGTCCCGCTCGCCACCATCACCGACCAGCAGCAGCTGAGGGTGTCGCCGCTGAAGCGACTCAACCTGTCCGAGAAGGAGAACACGGTGAGCGCGGCGGACTTGAGGAGGGGACGCAGCTGGAGGGGAGGGTGTGGGTTCCCGGACCCGGGAGGGTGGAGGGCTCCCACCGTCGCTCACGCACGCCTGTGTCCCTGCAGCCCCCGAGTCTCAGCGGGACCCGCATCCTGGCGAGCAAGGCTGCGAGGAGAATCTTGTTGGACCTGGCCGAACCGGTGAGTGACCCGAGGAGGCTCAGGTGGGAGGGTGGTCCATGGAGCTGCCGGCAGGGGGCGGGACGTCCGCCGCCGTTGGCGCCAAAGTTGCATTGTCCCAGCTGTCTGCCTCAGCCTCTCCAGGTTCCCGCCAAAATGCCTCCTTAGGATGCCCTTCTTGGGTCGGCCTGCCTATCAGGGTCTCCTCGTTAGGAGGATCACAATAACATGTAATGTGACAGCGAGCCACACGGAACTCCCAGCCAGTGAAAGTACCTGATCTGATGAGAGACGCTAGAACGTTCGTCTGGTTCGATTAACATTTTTGGGGTGGTTGTTTCTCTCACCCAACAGGAACGTAAAGAATCTACTAAGCCCAGCGTTGAGGACGAGCCCTTACTGAGAGAAAATCCCCGCCGCTTCGTGGTCTTTCCCATCGAATACCATGATATCTGGCAGATGTACAAGAAAGCCGAGGCCTCCTTCTGGACGGCTGAGGAGGTGGACCTCTCCAAGGATATTCAACACTGGGAAGCGCTGAAACCTGACGAGAGACATTTTATATCTCACGTCCTGGCTTTCTTTGCGGCGAGTGATGGCATAGTCAATGAAAACCTGGTGAGTCTGCATGACATAGCTGTAATTCGCTTAGAGATAGAGGACTGGTGTGTGACTTTATCTTCTGCGAATGGGGGCTGGAGAGATGGCTCCACTCGGTGGTTAACACACTTCCTGCCTGTGCAGAAGACTCAAGTTCTGTTCTGAGCACCCCTACTGGGTGGCTTCACATCTGCTAGTGATTCCAGCTCCAGGGCATCTGACGGCTCGCACTGGCGTCCTTGGGACGTGCCTGTACGTGTGTGGATCCATTCAAACGCATGCACAAGTAAAATCTTTAAGAACTATGGATATATGTTAGCATTCATCTTAGTTTTTCCTCTGCCAAGTTGCAGCGGTGAGGTTTCTCTTTGTGGCTACCATACTTATCTTTTTGTGGCTTTGTATAATTTGGTTGCATATTTCTTTTCATTGTAAATGGATTAATTAAGAGAGAATAAATAAGATGTTAAGCCCTGCAGGACCTGGAGAATGGCTCAGAGGTTAAGAGCACTTGCTGTAACTCAATTAACATTGGATATGACTCCCTTTTCTAGTGTACAGACATACATGCAGGCAAAAATACCTATGCACATTAAAAAACAGTTTTAGCTGGGCAGTGCTGGCTCACGCCCAGAAACAGGCAGATCTCTGAGTTCAAGGCCACACAGGTCTACAAAGTGAGTGAGTTCCAGGACAGCCAGGACTGTTACACAGAGAAACCCTGTCTCAGAAAAACAAAATTAACAGTTTGGTTAGACCAGCAAAATAAGAGTTCTTTATTTCCTGGTGGTAAATTGAGCATATGACATAAAATAATATGCTTTATTGCAGCATCGTGAAGATCTGTACTACAATATATAGGAGCAAACTTGTTTCTACTTTTTGTTTTACTTATATTTTTGAAACAAATTCTCACTGTAATCCTGGCTGGCCTAGAACTCAGTAAGCAGACCAAGATGGCCTCAAAGATTCCTGCTTGAAGAGGGTGCCTCAGGGCTGGGATTAATCCTAGTATGCTCAAAGGTGAGCAGGTGATGCAACCAGCAGTTTTTCGGGTTTAACTGGTTTATTTCATTACCACTAGGTGGAGCGCTTTAGCCAAGAAGTTCAGGTTACAGAGGCCCGCTGTTTCTATGGCTTCCAAATTGCCATGGAAAACATACATTCTGAAATGTACAGTCTCCTCATCGACACTTACATTAAAGATTCCAAAGAGAGGTGAGTGTCCACGTGGTGTGTATGTTAAGATACCCAGGACTCACTAACTTACTATTGTATTTCAAGTATTTTTGTTCACAAGGCGAACAGGCAGACTAAGACTGTAGATACTTCTAGGGCCCTTGGTCCTGACTGCTTTGAGCAAAGGACCCAAATTGACTTCATTACTCACTGAATGAAAAATCAAGTGTCTTGTAGCTCATGTCTATAATCCCAGCACCCCAGAAACCAGAAGCAGCATTGCCATTGTTCAAGGTCTGGCCAGATGAAATACTGTGTCTAAAACCAAACAACAAACCAGGGCCTGGAGAAATGACTCAGTGGTTAAGCTCTTTCAAAGGACCTAGTTTGGGTTCCTAACCCCTACACAGCAGTTTGGGGCAGCTCATAACCCATTTAACTCCAGTTACATCATATGCCCCCTACTGGCCTCCACAGGTACTCCACACATGGCGCAAAGAAACATTCAGGCAAAACACTCATACGTTAAAAAAATAAAATAAAAATGTGGCTACTGGGCTGGAGATGGCTCAGCAGCTAAGAGTGCTGGCTACTCTTCCGGAGGACCCAAGCAACCAAATGTGGCACAGCTGTCTATAGTGGGATCTTAAATGCCCTCTTTGAGTATGCAGGCTTACATGGAGATAGAACACTCACATACATTAAGTAAATAAATATAAAAATGTGGCTACAAATGATTATAAAAAATGAAGTGGAAATGAGGGGAATTACATACTTTTGACAATCAATACTGAGTTAAAAGATTAACTTTAGACCAGTTTGGTAAAATGTTACTCTACATTAGGGGATTATAGAAAATTAATGGTGGCACAGCTCTGAGTTTGAAGCCAGTCTGGTCTACAAGAGCTAGTTCCAGGACAGACAACAGACTAAAACTACAGCAAAACCCTGTCTCGAAAAACAAAAAAAAAACAAAAAAAAAAAAGGGCTTTTATGTTACAGAGGTAGGGGGTGGAAAGTCAGAGGTAGGGTGATCAGTTGTCATCAGGATAGAAAGCTGGTGTGGAACAGAACTAATCGGGCCTTGCACTACAAGCTGTTGTGCTGCCAGGGGTCTGTGGTATCATGGTATACTTCTGTCTACAGGGAATATCTCTTCAATGCTATTGAGACAATGCCTTGTGTGAAAAAGAAGGCCGACTGGGCCCTGCGTTGGATTGGGGACAAAGAAGCTACCTATGGTAAGGACTTTTCTTTCCTCCTTAAGCCTGTACGTGATTCGATTTTCCAAGTGATGTCACTGGATTGTCGGCCCATACTGAGAGTACCAAGCCCTCACCAGGAACATTTCGGTATTGACTCTTGCTAGGAGAACGAGTTGTGGCCTTTGCTGCTGTGGAAGGGATCTTCTTCTCTGGCTCTTTTGCGTCAATATTCTGGCTTAAGAAACGGGGACTGATGCCTGGCCTTACGTTTTCCAATGAGCTTATTAGCAGAGATGAGGTGAGTCTGGAATACCTGTCTGATTCATGGGATGCCCCCCTGGAGTTACAGGTGGTTGCGAACCACCGTGTAAGTGCTGGGAGCTGAACCAGGCTTCTTGCGACTGCTGAGCCATCTAAGTCTTGGGGATCCAACTCAGGGTCTTATGCTAGCTAGGCAAGTACTCTGTCACTGAGCCACATTCCTGGCTCCATATGCACATTAATGGGTGAGTTCAGTCATACATGTACTCAGCAAGGAATAAAATACCTCAAGTGATGTTGGAACTACTCATATTCTTAGTACATATATTCCTATCATCCCATAGGCTTGAGTGCGTAAGTTGAAAGCTCTGAATGGGATTTTTAGGGTGTCAGAAGCGAGCCTTTGTCTTTGTGCTTCCAAATTAATTGGCAATGAGATCAGAGTTCCTTTGGGCTCCTGTAGGTCCTTAGAGTAGACTGAGGAAAGACAGAAGGTGTCTGTACTTAATAGTTTGTCCAGGGGCTGGAGAGATGGCTCAGTGGTTAAGAGACTGCCTGGTCTTCCAGAGGTCCTGAGTTCAGTTCCCAGCAACCACATGGTGGCTCACATCCATCTGTAATGAGGTCTGATGCCCTCTTCTGGCCTGCAGGCAGACACACAGACAAAATATTGTATACATAATAAATAAATAAATATTAAAAAAAAATAGTTTGTCCAATGTGAAATGCAAGGAGCCGAAATTCCACCACTCCCAAAACCCAGTGGACAGGGCAAGTGATTATCTTCCTGTGTAGGGAGATGAGCCCTGAGACTTACTGGGGTGCCATGTGCTAAGAGTCACTTATCTACTTCATTTGAAATTGTATCAGCTCCTCCTTGTTAAGAACTGGAGTGTGGCCGGGTGGTGATGGTGCACGCCTTTAATCCCAGCACTCGGGAGGCAGAGGCAGGCGGATCTCTGTGAGTTTGAGGCCAGCCTGGTCTACAAGAGCTAGTTCCAGGACAGGAACCAGAAAGCTACGAAGAAACCCTGTCTCAAAATCCAAAAAAAAAAAGAACTGGAGTGTGAGGCTGTGGAGATTCTTGAACAAAGATAAGTCTGTTCGGGTATCAGAAGGGTAGAGTAGGTGGCAGGCACCTTTGAGGGCCTAGAGTTGGGATAACCTATTCCTTGGTATCATAATTGGTAGTTAAACACCTGCTTTCTTTGGGTTTCTGACTTTTAAGACAGGGTTTCTATTACAGCCCTGGCTCTCCTCGAACTCATAGGTCAGGCTGGCCTCAGAACTCACAGAGATCCGCCTTCCTCTGCCTCCTCTGCCTCCCCTGAGTGTTGGGATTAAAGGCGTGTGCCACCATGCCTAGGCCACCTGTTTTATTTTCCTTGCTTTTTGTTGTATTGTTTTTTTTTTGGCAGTCTGTAGCCTGGCTGGCCTGGAAAAATGTAGGCCAAACTAGCCTCAAACTCATGGGCGATCATGCATATGTACTACCATGCCAGGCTAAATACCTTCCTTTGGACAAGCCAAGTGCTCTGTGGCCAGACAAGTTGCATGAGATCACAAAGATGGATAAAGCATTTTTTTTTTTTTTTTTTTTTTTTTTTTTTTTTTGGTTTTTCGAGACAGGGTTTCTCTGTGGCTTTGGAGCCTGTCCTGGAACTACTAGCTCTGTAGACCAGGCTGGTCTCGAACTCACAGAGATCCGCCTGCCTCTGCCTCCCAAGTGCTGGGATTAAAGGCGTACGCCACCATCGCCCGGCTTGGATAAAGCATTTTTAATCCACACATGTGAGCAGTTAAGAATGTTTGGCCTCACAGCAACCTTGAACTTTCCATTCTAGGGTTTACACTGTGACTTTGCCTGCCTGATGTTCAGGCACCTGGTACACAAGCCGTCGGAGCAAAGAGTACAAGAAATCATTATCAACGCAGTGAGGATAGAGCAGGTGGGTGATGTGTGTGGGTTGCTCTTACACTTGCCAAAAGGGTGGGCGGTCCTTGGACTCGGGTGCTCAGAAGCTTTGCTTGGCCTCTAGGAGTTTCTCACGGAGGCCCTGCCTGTGAAGCTCATCGGGATGAACTGCACCCTGATGAAGCAGTACATCGAATTTGTGGCGGACAGGCTCATGCTGGAGCTAGGGTTCAGCAAGGTAAAATGTTATTTGTGGCCTGCCACCCACCCATCCCCCACACCCTCTTTTTTTTTTTTTTTAATTTGTTTTTAACACTTATATCTTGCTGTGACTTTTTTAGATTTTCAAAGTAGAAAATCCATTTGACTTCATGGAAAATATTTCACTAGAAGGGAAGACAAACTTCTTTGAGAAGCGAGTGGGCGAGTATCAAAGGATGGGGGTGATGTCAAATTCAGCAGAGAATTCTTTCACCTTGGATGCTGACTTCTGAGTAAACTGCCTGCTCTTTGCTGATTGTTCTCCCCTTGTCATAAAAAATCAGCAAAAGCAATCAACTGGCTACACCATGAATTGTCAGTTAACCGGTATCTAAGAACTGGGTAGCTACCTCAGTTGGTCCCTTTTTGCTGGTTGTGTCACTAGAAGAAGGATGTTAAAGGTACTCGGATTCTTAGGGGAGATTCTGCCCTTGGCTTCTGTGGCCCCAAGCACCAACAGACCCAGGCTCTAAGAGGCGACCCTCCAGCAAACAGGATTCATTCAGCATTTGTTGCCACAAGACTGTTTAAAAGATGTGAGCCTCATTCATTGCTTCCCGTGGACTCTAGCGTTTACTAAGTTTGTAAATAAAACTAGCACTTTGCACACAAACATAGTACTGTCAAGGGGGAAAGCCTGCTTTATTTGGTTTCTACATCAAGCACTAAGTAGTGTTTTGTAAGTAGTTTTGCCAAGCTTAATTCTTCAGTGAATTAATTGAGATGCTCCATCAGCGTTGAAGTCAGTCCTGTGCAATCTAGGCATTAGCCTGCTGGTGCTATTCATGTACAGGGTGTGTGTGTGAGACCCCATACATCAGAGCATCTCTGCTTCACCCAACCTCCAACTTTGAGTCACGAGAGACTTCGGCATGATTTGGAACACTTGCTGGCTGGCCCAGGCCCAGTCGTCATTTTTGTGAAAAGCAGTATATTTTTTTTTCCAAGTTATTTTTTGCCTCATTTCTAGTTAGTGCAGTCTTAAAAAGGCTTTGTAGTTAGGATTTCCAGAGGTAGTTCATGCACCAGTCTTAATTTTTGTCAGTGGTAAAGCTAGGGCTGAAGTCAGCTTTCCTAAAAGATACAGATTTTTGAGTGTGTGAACAGGTACTGTTGAAATTTGATCCACTTATTAGCCCTGACTAGGCTTAGAACTTGCTGTGCAGACTAGGTCAGCCTCTTAAACTTACCTCTGTCTCCCAAACAATGGGATTAGGGTTTGTGCCACAATGCCCGGCTTTACCTGGTGAATTTCTACTAAACACCTGAAACCGTACTGTGTGGGCTGTTAATGTGTGTTCAGTTCAGATTGTAGGCGGAAATATAGACAGCAGATGCACCTAACGGCCAGTGCGAATTAGTCTGCTCTGTGCATTGGTCTGTTTTCGTGTTTAGGGAACAAAATTCACCTAGTGAGTTTGGGGATAGGGGTACATACGTGAAGCTGTCTTAAAACCCAAAACAATGAAAGCAAACGTATTGGTTGCTGGAGTAATTCACATTGGTCTCTGGCCTTCTTACTAGCTGATGCTATTGTGTTTTAGCAGTTTGACCCCCGATTTTTCTTTATTGTAAAATTTCCCATATTTCTGTAATATGAGACCCTTTGTACCTTTTAAATTATTGTTACCGAAAATTAATAAACTGAAGTCTTGCGTGGCACACAAGTGTTGTTAAATGATTGAACTGAAACTTCCTGTATTATGTAAAGTGTTCTGCCTGCAGGCCAGAAGAGGGCACCAGATCTCATTCTAAGTGGTTGGTTGTGAGCCACTATGTGGCTGCTGAGAACTAACTGAACTCCGGACCTGGAAGAGCAGTCAGTGCTCTTAAACCCTGAGCCATCTTTCCAGCCCCCTAACTGAAACTGTTCTTTTTTTTTTTTTTTTTTTTTTTTTTTTTTTTTGGTTTTTCGAGACAGGGTTTCTCTGTAGCTTTGGAGCCTGTCCTGGAACTCCCTTTGTAGACCAGGCTGGTCTCGAACTCACAGAGATCCGCCTGCCTCTGCCTCCCAAGTGCTGGGATTAAAGGCGTGCGCCACCACGGCCCGGCCAACTGAAACTGTTCTTAATATCAGTTCTTTGGGTAAAATTTACATTTCTATTTTAGAAAGTTTCTCATTGAAGCTAAGGGACTTGTTTGCTTTATTTGCTCTTGGCAAGATTTTCCTCTTTTCTTACCTAGGACATGTAAGAGATGACAGACCCTGAACCTCAGTGTATGGAGTTTGTGGTACCATGTCTATAGCCCAGGCTATCTTCAGCATCTTGAATGCTGGGCTTAGGGGTGTGTGCCACTATACCTGACTTGGGACAGGGGCAGTAAAATGGCAGTAAAAAGTTCTTATTCTGCCTAGGCTGCTTTCTCATCTTCAAAGCACCCAGCTACAGGGCTTCCAGGAGTGAGTCTGACTGCTGATTCCCTCTAGCTAGTGTGAATCCGGGTTCAGGCTAGTCTCTGTCATAGAATCTCCCTTGTCTCCTCACATCTCTGCAGCCTCTGAACTGAGACATCCTGAGGGCCATGGTGCTGCTGTGTTGTGGGTTCACTGAACGGCTAACTATCTTGGACCCTTCTGGGCTGTGGGGCCGTGACCCAGAAGTCCTTCCCTGGAGAACTTGCTGACAGTGAATCTGGTGTTAAGAAAGCCATACTGCAGAAGGGTATAGAGACCACATCTGTGGAGGTGGTGTGGCTCCTGCCTCTGTGAACTCAGCACATCTGGACTGTATGTACCTAGAATGAGACTTTGAAGGATGAGTGGCAGGTGGATGAGAAAAGTGTTTGGTCTGAGGTCTGGCCAAGAGATCTTAATCTTACTTCACTGGATTGAGCTTGGTTGGGTACGCCTGGGGAGCCCATGACTTTCATCAGCTCACTCTGTGAGTTCTTAGGCGTTTGGATCTGTAAGAAATGGGCTCCCTGGCATAGCTTCCGGTATGAGCTGTACACTGTTCTCAGATGTGTTTTGGTTTTGTACAAGCTCCAGACAAGCTTATATAAGGTTACATTTTATTACATGGGAGCAAGCAGAGACCTACCTGCTGGGAGACTGAAACCTTTCTCTTCCCCTCTGCCAGGCACCGTCATGCCCCACTATGCCCATTAACAGTATTTTTTGTGAAATGGAAACAAGATGATTTGCTAATACCATTCACTATCTCAGTGTTATTGGGGAACAGGGGTCCTAATGATACTAGTATGGAGTTCTTTTTTGTTTGTCGGCCCCCCGCCCCCTGTCCCAGACAGGGTTTCTCTGTGGCTTTGGAGCCTGTCCTGGAACTAGCTCTGTAGACCAGGCTGGCCTCGAGCTCACAGAGATCCGCCTGCCTCTGCCTCCCGAGTGCTGGGATTAAAGGCGTGCACCACCACCGCCTGGCTAGTATGGAGTTCCTGATAAATGGTTTTGTTTAGCAAGATGCTCTAAGCCTTGAATATCAGTGGCCAGGGGGTTGTCTGGCCTCTTTAGACCCCCAGTACAGATACCATCTTGGTGTCTGGGCATCACAGGATGAGCTGTGTCTCCCTCCATAGTGGGGGGGGGGCGTGGGGGACAGCCCTAGATTTGCTTTGCACCTCTTAGGTTTGGTCTGTCAGTTTTCAGACGGAAGTGATGGTTGACAAAGGTATTAGGTCTTATTTCTACGAGATCATTTAGAATGTGAGAGACAGCCCCAGATAACAGGCTGCCTGGCAGGAAGAAAGTGGATTCTATTCAATGAAGCCGTTCTCTCTCTCTCTCTCTCTCTCTCTCTCTCTCTCTCTCTTAGACCATTTTGCATCAAAAAAAATTTAAACTGGCTTGTATGTGGCATAACTTCTAAGGGTATTTTCCCACTGGATCCTAGATTCCAGTTACCCCTTGGTGGGTAGAGAAAGGGACATTAAAAGAACTAGGGGTCCACACCTTTCTGTTTCCCTTGGTGATTCTGCCTGCCAGAAAAAAAAGAGGCACAAAACCTTATTGTCCAAGGAGTTTCTGGGATGCTGACCCATTGGGGCCTCAGGAATTGATTGTCTTCCACTGGGCCTCCACCTCTATACCCTCCCCTCTCATTTTGAGTCTTGTCTCTCCATTGTGTAGCCCAGGCTGGCCTGGAACTCAGGTAGACCAGGCTGGCTTCTGGTTTTAATCTACCTGCCTCTGCTTCCTGAGTGCTGGGATTAAAGGTGTGTGCCACCACACCTGAATTATGGATTTCTCTCTTGCCTGCCTTCTGCCCTCAGATCCTCTCTTAGACCTTCACTCTTCCAGCCCGGGTCTTCAAGCAGACCTGAGATTGCCGGGCCAGGGCTTGAAGCCAAGTCCCAGTCTACTGTGGCTGCTTGCAGGTGACCAGTAGGCCATCCCTGGTTCTGAGGTGCTTCTGCCACCTGTGGTATCCCAGCTGTCACCTCTTGTTATCAGTATGTGGTTACAAGGAGTGTCGGGCTCTGCGGCCTGCCAGGCCAGAGACTGTGGTGGAATCCTGATCACTGGCGAACAGCTTGGCGGTGGAGCCGCCGGGAGCAAAAGCTGAGTGGATGGCCCAGAGGGAAGCAGGCCAGGCCAGAATCACTGTCTCCAGAATTTTCTAGAATGGTCTCCGTTTTTTCCCCACGCTTTCAGAGTAGACCCAAACTGCATCCGTTTTACTTAGCTCTCATAACCGTTTCCCAGTTCAAGGAATGGAACCCCGCCCAGGCTAAGGAGGTAATCCAGGCCTCACTGACAACTGCTATTTTACCTGTGGCCAGGAGAGGGAGCTCCTGCCTTCCGACGCCCCTCACCAGGCATCAGGCCTCTTCCCTGACTGTTCACACATGGTCAAGGCACTAGTTACTCAATCCCATCCTCCATTATGCCTAGTCCAGGGCTTTTACCTACCCTAGCTGACGTCTCCCTGACCAGAGCTGTTTTACTCTGCCCCCTCCCGTTTCTCATCGTCCCCCTGTCTATCTGGCCCCTCATTGCTTGTAAGCTCTCAACCCTTCAGGCCCCGGTTTAGGGACCACCGGGAAGCTTCCCAGACCTAGGCAGTCCAAGTCAGGACCCCTTCTGTAACCTCTGAGTCTTTGATGGTGTAGACCCGAATTTATCACCCAAAAGAAGACTCTACATGCTTTTTTGAATGGCTCAGGGAAGGGATGACTAGCCCAGGAAGGCTGCTGTGTCCTGCTCCACACGAGGATCACCCTAGAGGGACCAACTGAAGTCGGCACCAGAGTGGGTGGTAGGACTCGGCATTCCTACTTCTTCCCTGCTTCTCTGTCCTCTCCCATCCTGGCTGTCCTTCCAACAGTGGGGGTTCACTGCACACCCACATTGCCACCTCTCCGTTCACAAGTCTGCTTTCGCTGTCCTTCACCTTCGGAGTGACTGGAAGCTGTAGCTGCAGGTCATGGAGCCGAAAAGCTTAAGCGAAGGCCGAGGCCCTGCACACCCTGGCTTTCCCTCTCGCACATGCCCCTCCCCGTCCGTTCTGAGCTAGCCGTACTGTGTCCTCAGTTGGAGGGATTGTGGTAGTCTGCTTCCTCCACTCTCACCGTGGGCTCTCCCAAGGGTGGAAGTGAGGTCGGTCTCAGGGCTCTTGCTGGTTGCGGCTTTCTCCATTTGCAGTTTTCTGGAGAATCAGGACCGGTGCAGACGTCCATATGATGTGGCCGGGAAGTGAGCTTTATGGGGCTATTGGTAGAGCATCATTTGGCATCCTTGCCAGATTCCAGGGACCTTGGGCCATAGCTCCAGCTGCTGGACAGCTGCCCACTGTCTCCTAACACTTAGCTTCTGGGCCCCAAACACACAAGAAACCTTTCTATTTTGGTCCTTCAGTGATCCCCAAAAAATTGTCTGGCATGTAGGTGGGATTGTTATTTTTAGTAGCTGAGCTGTGGAGACATTGAAAAGCCTCTACCTCCTTTGGAACAGAAAGCTTCCAGAAGCGTTTATATCTTTGCTTCTGTGGAATTCGGGAGGTCATCTCTACCTAGGGAGAATCAGCAGGTGTGTGTGGGAGGGGAAGGTTGTCCTGCGGGAGAGACCTCAGTATTAATCAGCACTCGTGTGCTCTGGTGGTGGGGGTGGGGTGGGGTGGGTGGGATTGGGAGGTCTACAAATTCATTGCTCAGACTGAAGTGTGGTGGCAACTTTTTGTTGTTTGAGACAGGGTTTCTCTGTGTAGCCCTGACTATCCTGGAACTCGCTCTGTAAAGCAGTCTGGCCTGGAACTCACAGAGATCCACCTGCCTTTGCCTCCCGTGTAGTGGGATCAAAGGCGTGTGCCACCATGCCTGGCTGATGGTGACTTTTGAAAACTAGGCTGAACGCAGAGTGGAGTCACCAGGGCTGCTGTCGGATCTGGAGGGAGACGGACGGTCTTTCTGTCGGTGAGTAGAAATCCGTTCAAGGGGAAGGCTGGAATACGGTTGGTGTCTCAGGCACCGAGGGGGCGGGGGACACAGCCAGATTTGAAGGATCTGCAGTGCTCTCTCAGATTCTGTGGCTGCGATGAAACACCTAGACAAAAAACAACTTAAGAGAGAAATGGGTTTATTTCACTTTATTACAATCTCAGCTCCGTTTCCATTATCGTGGGGAAGTCAGGGCCGGACCTTCCAAACAGCTAGCTACTTCACATCCAATCAAGAGCAGAGAGAAAGGAATGTATTGGCTTGTTTGTTCTCACTGGGCTCCAACTCCCCATTCGCAGACAGAGCCGGACTCCTTGCCTAGGGAATGATGCCTCCCATAGTGGGCTGGCTCTTCCGTTATCAATTAACATAATTAAGATAGCCCTCCACAGAGGTACCCACAGGTCAACCCAGTGTAGACAGTCTGTCACCGAGAGTCTCTTCCCAAGATGATTTCATATTGTGTCAAATGTATAGTTAAAACCTTACAAGGGCTGTGTAATGTGTTTCAAGCGCCATTGGTCCCAGACAGATTTTCAGTCTCTGACTTGTTTATTTTGGTTTGGTTGGTTGCTTTTTCTCTTTCTTTCTTTCTTTCTTTCTTTCTTTCTTTCTTTCTTTCTTTCTTTCTTTCTTTCTTTCTTTCTTTCTTTCTTCCTTCCTTCCTTCCTTCCTTCCTTCCTTCCTTCCTTCCTTCTTTCTTTCTTTCTTTCTTTCTTTCTTTCTTTCTTTCTTTCTTTCTTTCTTTCTTTCTTTCGTATACAGTGTTCTGTCTGCATGTTTGCCTGCACACCAGAAGAGGGCATCAGATCTCATTATAGATGGCTGTGAGCCACCATGTGGTTGCTGGAAATTGAACTCAGGATCTTTAGGAAGAGCAGTCAATGCTCTTAGCTTCTGAGCCATCTCTCCATCCCCTGGCTGGTTGGTTTTTCAAGACAGGGTTTCTCTGTGTACCTCTGCCTGTCCTGGAACTCACTATGAACACCAGGCTAGGCTCGAACTCAGAGATCTGCCTGCTTTTGCCCCCTGAGTGCTGGGGGAAAAGGCGAGCACCAGCACCACCCGGCTTGTTGGTTTTGTTTTTGAGACAGCGTCTCAGTTAGTCATGTAGCTCAGGCTGACAGTGAACTTACTATGTAGCTGACCATGACCTGAATCTAATTCTCAATGCTCCACGTCGGTAGTGCTGGAAATACAAGAGTGTCTCACCATGCCTAATTCACGGGGTGCTTGGGATTTAACCCAAGGCTTCCAACATGCTAGACCAGCACTCTGCCACCTGAACTGTGGCCCCAGTTCATGGAGATCAGCTGTGTGTCATAAGCAAGTCCCCCCCACATTGTGCAGAAGTCACTTTCCTGTGCTCTTTCCTGCGCTCCGTTCTCTTGTGTTTCATTTGTCATATTTTAAATGCTTGCAATCCTCCACATTGATTTCCTGCCTCCCTCAATAGTCTCACTCTGCAGCATCCATCGTACTGGATTGCAGAGGGACAAGCCAGGAGCCGAGGCCAACACTGATGAAATCAGCCAGCACTCTGGCTCCCAGCCCTGGGGGAAAACAGAGGTCTCAGCATGAAGTTCCGTCAAGGTGCTGTTGTCCCCCAGGACTTAGAGGTGTCTCCGGTCTGTACGCACAGTGTGTTCTTCTCAAGTGACATTGTGTGGCTTCTTCTCAAGAGGCCCTGAGTGTCACTGGGAGGCCTGTGGAGGATCAGGACCGCGGTTTCATAACTCAGGCGCACCGTCTGGTGCCTAAGAGCCACTTCATTAAATGTCATGTGGATTCAAAATAGAATCATCTCTCCGAGACAAAGCCCATTGAGCCAGGAGCCAACAGGATCGGAACAGGCAACGTCTCACGGGAACAGGGACTACAAGCCAAAGGCTGCTGTCTGGGGACCAGCCCACTCCATCCTCCTCTCTGTTCACATCTGTCTGGCCTTCCTAGGTTTGGCAGGTGATCTCAGAGCCTGGGGGTCTGCAGTGGATTGGAGGCAGACATGGATAAGAAGGACAGGTTCTCTGTCTTGCTCTCAGATGAAGCTCTGCAGCTAAGTGCTCCCCTCTCTGTTCCAGCCAAGTTAGCCTCTCTCCCCTCCTGCACCAGCTTGTATCTTTGGCTGCCTCTAGGGAGACACGTTCCAGGCCTGGGCTGTGAACCTGAGGCCACACAGCTGACGAGAGCCAGAGATGGTTTGCACCTAAGTTCAAGGCTCCAAGCCCAGCTCTTTCTCCGGCCCGAGCTGCCCCAACCCTGAGCACCTTGCTGTCAGCACTAGAGGATCAAACTGGAAGGGTATGCGTGGATTTGGTTAGACTGCTTGGGGGAGGGGCTTTGGTCTGCCATTTCAAAGGCTTCTTTATAATCTTAATATGTGTCATGAGGTGTGGACGGGAAGAACGGTCTTGTGTCTGCCTTCTCTTCCCAACCTGCTGTCTAGCCAGTGAACCATTGTGGGAGGGGGAGCTTGTTAGCCCAGACTCTGCAGTCTAGAGTACTTTCCCACCACATCTGCGTGCTCCCCATCTGTCTCAGCTAGTGCTCTTCCTGCCCCTCTGCCCTAGATGAGTGATCCTCCATCCCCTCTGTCCCAGCTGAGTGCTCCTCTCTCCTATCCCAGTTGAGTGCTCCTCCCTGACTTCTGTCCAAATGAGTGCTCCTCCCTAGTGCTCCTCCCTTCTCTACTATCCCAGTTGAGTGATCTTCCCGTCCCTCTGTCCCTGAATGCTTTTTTTTTTTTCCTTTTTGACCTTTGTCTTCTTTTTTGAGACAAGATTTCTCTAGATAGCCCTGAATAGCCAGAAACTCACTATGTAGAGCAGGCTGGTCTAGAACTCATAGAGACCCACCTGGCTTTGCCTCCTGAGTTCTTGGATTAACGGTGTGTGCTAACAGGCCTAGGGTTTCAGTGTTGCTATTGTGCGTGCATACACGTGTGTGTGTGTGTGTGCATGTGTGCACGTGTACATGTGCCTATGTCTATGTGTTTGTAATATGTGTGGTGCACATGTGTGTGCATAGGATAGAAGCCTAACGTTGACACTGGATGTGTTCATTGATCTCTTTCCACCTTACATATCAAGGCAGGGTCTCTCACCGAGCCTACTGTTTATAGTTTGGGCTAGTCCACCTAGGCAACTTACTCTGGGGATCCTGTCTCTACCGCTTGCATGCTGGGATTATGTGGCCCACTGTGCCCACCAGGCTGGCCTTGAACTCACAGAGATCTGCCTGCCTTTGTCTCCCAAGTGCTGGGATTAAAGGTGTGCTCCACCACCGCCCAGCATATTTTTCAACTGATCTAAACCTCTCCTCCCACACACACTCCTCCCTGACAGCAACCCTTTGAGGATCTAGCTTCCATCACACAAACGTTAGGGGATGAACCACAGCCCAACCATAGCAAATATGTACTATTTAATATGTTACTTTGTTTTGCAGTAGTGGGGATTGAAACCAGGGCCTTCTACTTGCTAGGCAAGCTCTGTACCGCTGAGCTAGATCCTCAGTCTTCTACTGAATAAGTTTGATGTAAATGCCTACCAACAAGGCTGTCATAACAGAGCCAGCAGCATCCCCACCCCAGAGTTTCCCCCAAAGATCACAAAGGATAGCTATTTGTTTGTTTTGAGGCAGCGTTTCTCTGTGTAGCCCTGGCTGTCCTGGAACTCATTCTTTTTTTTTTTTTTTTTTTTTTTTTATTATTTTTTTTTTTCGAGACAGGGTTTCTCTGTGGTTTTGGAGCCTGTCCTGGAACTAGCTCTTGTAGACCAGGCTGGTCTCGAACTCACAGAGATCCACCTGCCTCTGCCTCCCAAGTGCTGGGATTAAAGGCGTGCGCCACCACCGCCCGGCCTGGAACTCATTCTGTAAATCAGGCTGGCCTTGAACTCAGAGTTCACACAGGTGTGTGCCACCAATGCACCACTGTTTTAAAATTATGTTTATGTGTGTGGGTATGTGCCCATGAGTGCAGGTACCTAGGAATGCAGGTGCCCATGGAGGCCAGAAGTTAGATCCCCTCCCCCACCGCCGGAGCTGGAGTTAGATAGTTTGTGAGCTGCCCCTTATGATGTGGGTGCTGGGAATAAACTTGGGTCCTCTGCAAGAGTAATATGTGCTTTTAACTGCTGAGCCATCTCTCTAGCCCCAGAAATAGATTCTTATGCTATATCTTTTTTTTTTTTTTTTTTTTTTTTTGATTTTTCGAGACAGGGTTTCTCTGTGGTTTTGGAGCCTGTCCTGGAACTAGCTCTTGTAGACCAGGCTGGTCTCGAACTCACAGAGATCCGCCTGCCTCTGCCTCCCGAGTGCTGGGATTAAAGGCGTGCGCCACCACCGCCCAGCTTATGCTATATCTTTTATCAGACCTCCCCAGCTTGGCTGCCAGTGCCCCGAAATCCACCAACTGCTGTGTGCCACAGCAGGGTCCTTCCTCTCACCCCGCTGTGGTTTCTTGAATGACGTCATACCACGGGCTGCTCAGGGTCTCTCTGCCGCCAGCTGCCTCTCTCTCTCTCTCTCTCTCTCTCTCTCTCTCTCTCTCTCTCTCTCTCGCTCTCGCTCTCGCTCTCGCTCTCGCTCTCGCTCTCTCGCTCTCTCGCTCTCTCGCTCTCGCTCTCTCTCCAGCTGTTCTGCTAATACACTGTGAGCACCTGTGGATCTCACCGGCACAGGCTTTTCTTTCTCCTGGATGTGTCCGTAGGGGTGCCACGACGAGCTCATGTGGTCAACATGTGTTTAGCTTTGAAAGAAGTTGTAGAATTGCACCCTTTTACACGCCTAGGGGCACATGACACTGTGAGGGTGTCTGGTGCCTTCACATCTGTGCCAATGATGGCGTGGCTAGACTTAGATTTGATTTATCCTAGTGGGTGGCTAGCGTGTTCTCTGGTGGTTTTCATTTTAAGATAACTGGCAATCAGCGTCTTTTCCCACGGCTGATTTTTCATAGTTGTGCTGGCTAGATTGACACAAGCTAGGGTCACTGGAGAGGAGGGAGCTTCAATTGAGAAAATGCCTTCGTAAGGTCCAGTGAGCAATCATGTGGGTCAGGCTCTTAATTACTGATTGACGGGAGAGAGCCTAAAGCCCATTGTGGTGGATAGATGGTGCTGGGTTCTATAAGAGAGCAGGCTGAGCAAACCATGGGGGGCAAGCCAGTAAGCAGCACCCTTCCATGGCCTTTGCATCAGCTTCTGCCTCCAGGTTCCTGCCCTGTTTGAGTTCCTACCCTGACTTCCTTCAGTGCTGGACTACAATGAGGAAGTGTAAGCCAAACAAGCCCTCTCCTCCCCGACTTGCTTTCGGTCATGGTGTTTCATTAGAGAAATAGTGACCTTAACTAAGACAATAGTCATGCAACCGTGTGCTTTATGACACTGCGCTAGTCAGTGAGGGGCTGCACCCACCTGTGACCTGTAACTTTGTGTCACCAAAGTCTTGTTTGTTTTTGAGACGGAGTTGTCTGCAGCTCAGGCTGGTTTTGAAAGACCCTACAGACCCCCTCCTCAGAACCCGCAGCTAGCATGCTCCCGGGAGAACGTCCTGTTTGCTTAAAAGATTCTCAGGATCAGCAGCTAGCCTACTAGTGAGAACATCCCATTTGCTTAGGAAAACAGGATATCTATAAAATAGGACATCTACAAAGCAGGATGACTGCAAAGTAGGATATCTATAAGATAAGAACAGGATGTCTGCTGCCAAACATCCATGCTGGGAGAGGAAAAACCATTCATGCCACCCCCCCCCCCCCCCCCGCCTCATTCCGATAACCACGCTTCTGCTTCTGTAAACTTGCTTTTGCTGCCCTCTTTCCTATAAAAAGACCTCCTCCCAGTCTGCAGGCGCGCAAGTCCTCCGAAAGACTTTGCCGCCTGTAGGTACCTGTGTCTACCTAATAAACCTCTTGCGATTTGCATCCGTGTGGTCTTGGCCTGTTCCTTGGCTTCGGGGAGATCTCCTCCCGAGGGAAGGTCCTCTTCGAGGGTCTTTCAGTTTCAAACTCACTAATTGCGAAGGATCTCCTTGAACTTCTGATGGGAGTCCAGCCCTGCACTACACCCTGTCTCTTCAGTGCTCGAGCCTGGGTCTAAGGGCTTGGGCATGCTTAGAGAGCCCCTCTACCAGCTGAGTCGTATCCCCTACCCCCCAATGGTTTCCATAAGGAGAGAACAATTTCTAGACCTGGGCAAGCTAGCGGGTACTGATTTGGAGCCAGGGAGAAGGTAGTTTGGGCATCAGGGTTTTCTGTGAGACTTCTGGAGAGCTGGGGAAGACACCTGGGGCCTGCTGCTCACACCTGGGAAGAGAACCAGGCACACCTGATCCACCTGCTTCTAGCTGAGCCAGGACCGTTGTGGACAAGGCTGCTTCAGAGGATGGAAGGCACAGTGACATGTTAAAGGGAGGGGCTGCTAAACTTACTAGTCCATCTGGCTTTGGGTTTTCTCCAGAGTCCCAGGGCAAGGGACTGCAGTGGAAGGGAAATGACGGAGGGAACGGGCACTGTCCCTGGGCAGCAGGGACAGACGGCATACCCTGAGTCTCAGGCAAGGAACAAAAGAGGAGGCTTGTCTTGAGGCCAGGTGGCGGCACTATACCTGGTGCCTTGGGACACTGTCCAGAAAGAGGCCTAGGGTGACAAACACAGACAGGGCTTTATTTATGTCAAGGATAAAGCTGTCCAGCGCCACCCGCCGTGTGGTCACTCATCAGTGAGAAAGTGCTTTCTGGTTTATATGTTCCCACGCACAGCCTGCCTAAAGTGAGGCTAGTTCTGCCATGGCAGTGAGGTTTCTGGATTTGGTCAGCTGAGGGGTGAATGCTTCTTTAGGGAACCCCTGGAGCTCCTGTCATCAGCAGCTCAGCAAGGAAAAGGTCATGTTTAGTTCTGGTGCAAAGGTTGTGAGGTCCCGCTGTGAAAGCCTGAACAATTCCAGTGATGCCAAGCTTTCCCCCCAGGTTTTTGTTCACCTTTGTAGTCGTGGCTCTGGCTGGGGTCATCATACAGCAGAGGAGACAGTAATGGGAGGTCAGACATATCCCCAGGGCTCTCATCAATGCGAGAGGAGGAAGAGAACTTAGAGGAATGGGGCCAGTCCTGTATGTGTGTGCACGTGCGTGTGCATATATGTGTGTGTGTGTCCAGTCACGTCCTAAGGCTTGTGCTATGTGCAGGGTGCAGGGTGTGTGCCTGAGTGTGTATGAGAGAGAAAGAATGTGTGTGTGTGTGTATGTGTGTGTGTGTCCAGCCATGTCCTAAGGCCTTGCTATGTTATGTGCAGGGTGTATGATGTGGGGCTGAGCTCTATACAGAGCAGAGAGGAGTCAACCTGGTTCTTGCCTTTGGGGCCTTCAGCACTAGAAGGGTGGGGCTGACCAGAGACCCAGCTGCAGGGTAAGGAGCAGCGGTATCCCCATCTGCTTCTGTTGTGCTTGCTATTTTCTGTGGTTCACAGGGTGGTAGTTTCAGGACCAGCTGCAGTGTGAATAGCTGCGTGCTAACAGGCAGGTCTGGGAAGTAAAGTCATGTAGCTTTGCATTTCCATGGTCCTCTAATGAGCTTTCCTTCAAAATTATTATTACCAATGTCCTGGCTAGTTTTATGCCAACTTGACATGAGATAGAGTCATCAGAGAGGAGGAAACCTTGATGTGGGATTCCCCTCTGTGTGCTGTGATTACCATTAATGAATATAGAAACTGCTTTGGACCTATAGCAAGGCAGAACTTAGGTAGGCAGGGAAAGCTAGGCTGAATGCTGGGAGAAAGGAGGTGGAGTCAGAGAGAAGCCATGGAGCCACGGGCACTGGAGACAGAAACTTTGCTGGTAGGCCATGACCTCGTGGTGATACACAGATTATTGGAAATGGGGTAAATTAAGATGTAAGAGTTAGCCAATAAGAAGCTAGAGCTAATGGGCCAAGCAGTAATTCAAATAATATAGTTTCTGTGTGGTTATTTCAGGTCTAAGCTAGCTGGGCGGCTGGGAACCAAAAAGCGGCCCTTCTCTAACAAAACCTCAAGGGAAAACATGCCTCCACAGGATTGGACTGTAGGCAAACCTGTAAGGTAATTCCTTAATTAGTGATTGGTGGGGGAGGGCCCATTTCATTGAGGGTGGTGCCATCCCTGGGCTGGTGGTCCTGGGTTCTCTAAGAAAGCAGACTGAGCAAACCCTGGGGAGCAAGCCAGTAATAAGCAGACCCCTCCATGGCTTCTGTGTCAGCTCCTGCCTCCAGGTTCCTGCCCTGCTTGAGTTCCTGTCCTGTCTTCCTTTAAAGGCGGACTGTGGTGTGGAACTGAGTGAAATCAACCCTTTCTTCTCCACGTTGCTTTTAGCCATGGTGTCTCATCACAGCAATGACTCTAACACAGCTCCTGACCCGCCTTCTTCTGCCGCCCAGATGCTGCCTTACAGATGTGCGTTCCCACACCCAGTTTGTGTGGCACCGTGGATCTAACCCAGGGCTCAATGTGTGCCAGGAACCCACTCTGCAGACTGAGCTCTAGTCCCTAACTTTTCATTTCTGGGCAACTTACTGACTACCTGAGCTTAAGTTTCCTTATTTGTGAAGTGGGGTCATCCAGAGCAGCTGGAACAACACCCCACGCTGGCAGAGCTTCCTTCCTTTTAGCCCTGTTGTTCCCATGGTCATCTTTGCCTTCCCAGTGGGTAACTAGAGGCAGAAACCTTTCCCAGGAAGCCCAGGAAAAGCAGGGTGTCAAGGTCTTGGGGGTTGAGTGAGGTCAAGGAGGGGGCCTGACCCCTCCTTGTACCGTCTGTAGTACTATGTACCGTCTGTAGTACTATGTGACTACGATACTATGCCTATAGTGCATTCGCGAGCCGGGCAAGGGCCTGGAGATTTAAACACACAAAGACACACAGACAGAGACATGGGTCATCCTTGAATCAAGAATGCCAACTTTATTGTGTACCAGAGCCGCTTATACATGGATCCTTAACTGAGAGCCATGCCCCAGCCAAACCCACCAGAAACCACTCCCCTGCCATCAGGAACTCCTGAGGGTCTTGTGCTCAGAGTAGCTGCAAACACAAGAAAACAAGTTGTTTTGCTCAGAGCCGCTGCAAACATAACAAGTTGTTTACAGGAAATTCAGGGTCTGGGGGTCCACAGCCCCCAACATCTTCTGTTATCTGCTGACCTTAGCACAGGATAGAAAGAGGGGAAGTCAAGGGACCACGTAGGGAAGGGAGTTCCTTGATGCAGTGTGGGGCTGAAACCTCTCGCCAGAGGGAGTCAAGACCTTCTTCACAAGAACAGCACACACAGTGACATTCGCTGACATGGCAACAGTGTTCTTCTAGAGAGATGCTGTCAAATAAAAAATAAATAAAATAACCAGGTGGTGGTGGCAGCACATGCCTTTAATCCTCCAGCACTTGAGAGGCAGAGACAGAAACTCTGTGGGTTTGAGGCCGGCCTTGTCTCCAGAGCTAATTTCAAGACAGCCAAGGTTACATAAAGAATTCCTGTCTTGAGAAAACAAAAACAAAAAAATCAAAAACCAAAAAAAAAAAAAAAAAACCAACCAAACAAAAAACAAAATTAAAATAGCATCAGACCACATGGCCCGAGCATAAACATTCTTTGAGACTCTCCCAGATGTGAATTTGCAGTCTTCTGGGACTTTCACAAACAAGATCATGAAGTTTTCTTTTTTGAGGCATGGCTTCATGTAGCCCAGGCTGGCTTCAAACCTGCTTTGTAACTGAGGATGACCTCCTGTGTGCCGGGATTGCCAGCATCTTCCCATCATGCCCTTATATACAGAGCTGGAGTCGCACCCATGGCTTCATGCGTGTTAGGTGGATTAGTTTGCTCAGGACTGTGCTCAGACCTCTGACAAAGCAATTTAAGAGAGGAAGGGCTTCTTTCTGTTTAAGTTCAAGGGGATACATTCCATCCCAGCGGGAACTGCTGGTCACACTACTTCTGCCAGGGAGCAAAGCCTCGCTATAAAATCCCACTGCCTGTCCACAGTGACCCACTTCCTCCAGCAAAGCTCCACCTCCTAAGGGTTAAGCCCCGCCTCCTAAAGGTTGCGTACCTTTCCAAATCAGCGCCACCTGTTGGACCAAGTTTTCAGGAAAACACAGCGAGCGAGGAGCGAGAGCGTAAGCGTAAGCAGCACCTCAAACTATAATCTTTGTTTACAGTAAAAACAACTTTCCAAGCAAGCCCTGGATGTCTCAGGAGCCGCTCTACAACCTCATTTAAATTCCTCAACAATGGTTTGAGATGCAACTTCAGAACCACCTACAGGAAGACTTCCCACCTTGAGAGGCTTGGGTGAGCATTACCCCTTTCCAGGGGATCTCTCTATTAACTCATGTGCTCAAATCTTTGTTTAACCGATAACCCCTTCCTAATAAACCTGTGTCCTCTTCCTGCTGTCTCATTCTGACATTCTTTTCTGCAGTAGTCAAGAATCCTGGCTTCACTTGGGTGTAGGTCTCTGGGAGAAAAACAAAACAAAACAAACAAAACAAACAAAAACCAAAAAAACCTTTCCAAGCAATTACAGACTCAGTGACTGAGGCATAATTCACAGCTTAATTAACTCAATTAACAGGTCCATCCCTGCCCTGACAGTTTTTGCATAGCAATGCAAAAGTAACTGCTTGGAGAGAATGATTTGCTACTGGAAGAGAGAGTTTGGAGACTTCTCAGAACTTCCTTCCGGGCCTTGACAAGACAGCAGGAAGAGCTGAGGTCTATAAAGGGGACTAGAGAGATGGCTCAGCAGTTAAGGGTACTTGTTGCTCTTGCAGAGGACCAGGGTTTGATTTCCAGCATCAACATGGTGACTCACAGCCTTCCTTGGCTCTCTTCTTCCTGATGTTATTTTGGGTGGTACTGGGAACTGCAGCTCTCCTGCACACGAGGCAAGCATTTTACCCCTGAGTTGTAGCCCCAACCATCTTACATTTTATTTTGAGACAAAGCCTCACTGACTTGCCCAGGCTGATCTTGAACTTTTTCCTGCAGCTCAATTAGTCTTGAACTTGTAATTCTCCCTTCTCAGCCTCCTGGGAACTGGGATTACAGGTATGTACCCCCATACCTGGGCTGAAAGGTATTTTTTTAAAGCAGGCATTGTAAATCAGACACACACTGTAAGAGCATAGCCTCTCTTCTCACAGTAAGTGTGCTTGGGAAGCCAGTTCCGGAAGGTGAGAGAGGGCAAGCTGTGCCTGTAGCTTCCTACCTGTAGCTCTGCCCTCTACAGTGCCACAGATTTGATGCCTACTGCAGAGATGAGCTTCAGCTGGCCCCAAACCAGACAGTGCCTCTTTGACTCCTCACCTAGAGGGGACTCTCAAAGTGAGCGCTATGGAAGCAACTATCTTTGTGTAGGCCCTGAGATACTCCATTGTACGCGTAGGCCACGATTTCTCTGCCTCCTCTCCCTCCACATGGGTGGCATTTTTATTTTTAGACTCATGAGTAATCCTCTTAAAGGGAGCCAATGGCTCAGTCTTATTCTCAGGACTGGCTCTGCCTTACGGTAACTCAATTTGTACAGAGCAAAGGCACTGCAGCCACAATCTATGAGTGCTGGGATTAAAGGCATGTGCCGCCACCGCCTGCATCATCCATCTATCTATCTATCTGTCTGTCTGTCTATCTATCTATCTATCTATCTATCTATCATCTATCCATCCATCTATCTATCTATCTATCTATCTATCTATCTATCTATCATCTATCAATCTATACATCTATCTACTTTCTATCCGTCCATCATATATATACCTACCTACCATCTATCATCTATATATCTTTCAACCTATCATCTATTATTTATATCTTCAACTATTTGTCCATTTATATATCTATGTATGTATCTATATATCTATCCACCTATCATGTATATATCTATCATCTATACATCTATCAACCTATATCACCTATCTATTATCTATCTATATCTCCATCTATCTGTCCATCTGTCTATAATATATCTATCTGTCTATCTCACTATCCATCTATCTAATCTACCCCGAAGATGATGATGGTAGTCTTTAGCCTAGGCTGATCTCAGACTTTCTGTGTAACTGAGGATGGCCTTGAATTTCTGATCTTCCTGCCTCTACTCCCAAGTTCTGGAATTATAGATTTACAACATCCACACCTGGTTTATGGGGTTCTGTGCATGGTGGATTTCTATTTTCTTGTTTAGGGTTTCTATTGCTGTGAAGAGACACCATGACCATGGCAACTCTTAACAAGGGAAACATTTAATCACTTACAGTTTCAGAGGTTTAGTCCATTATCCTCATGGGGGGACAGGGTGTGCAGGCAGCCATGGTGCTGGGGAAGGAGCTGAGAACAGAGAATGAGATACATCTTGATGCCCCAGGCAACAGAAAGTGGTCTGAGACACTGAGCCAGATCTTGAGCATAGGAGACCTCAAAGCCCACCCGCACAATGACATACTTCCTCCAACAAGGCCACACCCACTCCAGCAAAGCCACATTTCCTAATAGTGCCGTGCCCTATGAGATAATGGGGGCAATTACATTCAAACTACCACAGTGGGCAAGCACTCCACCAACCTCCATCCTCCAGGGCATAATTTTAGTGGAACTTTCTCAGCGCCATAGCTGCCCTGTTCCTCTTCATAGACAAGGGAGGGGTTCAGGAAGGGCTTAGTGTGCGAGGGAATGAGAGAGCAGCGCATTCTGAGCGCGTCTGTCTTCCCTGGCTCACTTCCACGAGCATTGCAGCAGGAAGTCCTAGGGGCTGGAGAGGTGGCTCAGCCTGTGGTGTGCACACTACGCAAGCATGAAGACCCGAGTCTGAGTCTCCAAAAGCCATGTAAACAAAACAAAAACAAGCAAACAACCCCCCCCCTTTTTTTTCACATGGAAATCCCAGGTAGCTTCTTGAGGTTTTCTAGCCAGCCAGCCTAGCGTGCTATGCGAGTTCCAGGCTACTGAAAGATCTGGTCTGAAAAAACAGGGAAATGGAACCTGAGGGCTGACACTCAAGTTGAGCTGTTTTCCACAAGCATGTTCGTACACATGGACTCCGGACATGTGTGCCCCTCCCACATACAATACATTAAAAAGAAAGAAAAGAAAAAGAAAAAACCCTTGAGTTAGGAAAGGTGGTATATGCCTGCAATCCTAGGACTCAGAGGTGAAAACAGGAGGACCGTGAGTTCAAGACCAGCTACACATCAAGACTGGCTCAAAAGCCCTATCTAAAAACTGGAAGTAGTGGCACCTGCCTTTGGTCCCAGCACTCAGGAAGCCGAGGTAGGCACAGATCTCTGAGTTTCAGATCAGGTCAGAGCTAGCCTCCACCAGGCTCAGAGGCTGTGTGCCATTGACATCCCCAGCTCTCAGCCTGCCTCCCTTGTGAGCTGGGCAGTGACAAAACCCAGCTGGTTCTGGAAAGAATGTCTCAGCAATTCACATGGAGAGAGTGGTCAGTGTGGCCCTGTCATTGGAAGGCTGTGGAGTAATTTCTCTCCTCCTCCTCTGTCTCTTCTCCTCCTCCTCTTCTTCTCCTCCTCCTCTTCTTCTCCTTCTCCTTCTCCTTCTCCTTCTCCTTCTCCTTCTCCTTCTCCTTCTCCTTCTCCTTCTTCTTCTTCTTCTTCTTCTTCTTCTTCCTTCCTCTCCTCTCCCCCCCCCCCTCTCTCTTTCATTTTTCAAGACAGGGTTTCTCTGTATAGCCCCAACTGTCCTGGAACTTGCTCTGTAGGCCTGGTTGACTTTAAACTCAGAGATCCATCTGTCTCTGCTTCCCAGTGCTGAGATTAAAGGCGTGCGCCACCATCACCGCTTTCTGTCCTCTTCCTAAAGTTTGTGCTTGCAAAGGTTATCAGTGGTCCAGCTGGGATTTGAACTTATATGTCTCCCATGTACTGCTTCCTGCTGCCTGCCTTCCAGAAGTTGACCAGACGGCAGGTGCATCTTTCCAGTCATGTGTGTCCCTCCACATCCTGTCTTCTCTCCCAGGGGTGGAACATGAGGGGGAACCGAGCCCGTTGTCTTCCCTGGACCCTTATCTTTTCTTCTGGACCCTGATTAAACAGGGCACAGAGAGCTGGCCCTGGGCCAGTCCTCTTCTAACCTGCCTCATGGTGCCGGAGGATGCGACAGATAGGAGTACAATTGTAGTGGCCATGCTCTCTAATTTCATTTTCTGTGTCTGGAATAATCGGGCCTCTTGAACTCATTATGTTAATTTAAATTCAAGTAACAAGAGGCCTGGCCTATGGCCCTGAGCTGTGGTCCGGAGCTGTGCCCTAAGCAAAGCCCTGTTGCTCTCCAGGCTCAGAGTCTCCCTTTAAGCTTGAGATGAATCAGTACCCTGCTGGGACTAAACCGTTGCTGACTCTAACCTTGACCCCCAACCTAAAACCTAGGGAAACCTGCTCAACACCTTCACTTTCAATTAGCCAATCATGTGGGTATCCTGAAGTCCCGTGAAGAAGGCTAGCCCAGGAGCTTTGCCATGCAATAGCCTATTCCTTGAATTAGTGCTTTCTTTGACACGTGTGCGGTCTCACTATGTAGCGCTGGCTGGCTTCAAACTCAACGTGTAGCTAGAAATGACCTAGAACTGTCATACCCCCTGAGCTCTGGGACCGGAAGTGCAGGTGGAGGCCACAGAACAACTTACAGAAGTCCAGTCTTTTCTTTCATCGCGTGGGTCCCAGAGACCAAACTGAACCTGACATCATCGGACTTTGTAGTGGGAGCTGCGGGCTGTGTTCCTGCCGCCCCAGCTCCTGGTCGCCTGGCTAGCTTATGCCCTGAAATAACAACACACAAACTGTATTCTTTTAAACACTGCTTGGCCCATTATATCTAGCCTCTTCTCGGCTAACTCTCACACCTGGACTAGCCCATTTCTAATAACGTGTGTAGCACCCCAAGGTGCGCTTACTGGGAAGATTCTAGCCTACGTCCACCCTGGGTTGGAGTTTCATCGCATCTGCCTCGGAGAAGAGCGGCATCGCTTCTGGCTCTGAGAGGAGTTGCCCTGCATCTGAGCTCACTTCCTCTTCCTCCCAGCATTCTGTTCTGTTTACTTCACCCACCTATGTTCTAACCTATGAGGGCCAAGCAGTTTCTTTATTATTTAACCAATGACCTTCCTCCATCAGGACTTCACAACAAGGATCTTTATCCACTGACTCCAGCTTTGGGATTTTTGAGACAGGGTCTCTATGGAGCTCAGAATGGCCTAGAACTCACGGTGTTCCTGCCTCAGCGTCCACAGGGGTGGGACTAAACACGCATGCTCCTATTTCTGCCCTCCTCACTGCTCCCACATCCTGTGTGTGCTTTGGGTTCCCTCTGAGCTGCTCCATTTAAGAGATCTTCTCAACCATGCGCTAACTCAGGGATCCATCTTCTTACTCCCCATTATCTTGGTAAGTGGACCTGAACTTGCTTTGTAACCTTAGCCAAGGCTTGCCCCCTCTCTGGTCCCATCAGACTCACTCTTTCTGTCCAATATCGAAAACACTTTCTTCTTGATGGCAGGTAGGAGCAAAGTCAATGTCCAGCCAGTCTCAGAGTCTCGGGTGCTCACCTGGGGCAGTCGCTCGACAGGAGCTCCCTGAACCAGCCTGGGGCTCAGCCTACAGGCTCTGGATTTAAAGCAAATGGTGTGTGCGGAGCCTGTTAATGGGAGGCAGGATGCAACATTGAATTTTTGCTAGACTCTGACTAAATTCTCATCTGTTCCATAGATTCAAGATCTCCCGTGCCCACCCCCACCCCTGCTTCTTTTCTGCACCCACTGGGTGGGTTCAGGACTCTTCAAGCCTCTACCTCAGGAGTGTCTGTGTAGCCTATGACTGCCTGCCAGCCCAGCCCAGGGCACTTTCTTCTTCCTCTCTCCTCTCTGCTTTCCATCTTGCAAGCAAAGACATTTTATTTTAAAAAAATGATCAATTAGCTCTGTCCATGCACACGAGCCTGTGCAGTACCATATGTGTGCTTACGTGTGCACATATATGTATGTATGAGTATGTACATGTATGTGTGTGTGCGTGCCTAAGGTCATGCACCAAGACCAAAAAAGTTTATTACAAGCCCTGCTCTATCACTTCCAGCCTTGTTCCTTTGAGATGGGGTATCTCAGCGATCCCAGTTAGGCGGGCAGCCAACAAGCCCTAGGGATCCTCCTGTCTCTACCCTCCGCAATGCTGAGGCTCGTGGGGTGTGTGACGCTGTGTTTGATATGTGTGCTGCAGTCTGAATTCAAGCCATCGTGCTTACAGAGCAAACCTTCTCAGCTCCTGAGTCACATGTCCAGTCTTACTTACTGACTTTGAAGAAAGAGAGAAAGAAAGAAAGAAAGAAAGAAAGAAAGAAAGAAAGAAAGAAAGAAAGAAAGAAAGAAAGAGAAGGAAGGAAGGAAGGAAAGGAAGATTTATTTATTTTTATTTTACACATATGAGTGCTTTGTCTGTGTCTGTGTTTAGGCACCACACACATGTGTTACCAGCAGAGGTCATTGAATCCCCTGAAACTGGAGTTACAGACAGTTGTGAGCACTGTGTGGGTGCTGGGAATTGAACTCAGGTCCTCTGGAAGAGCAGTTAGCTGCTGAGCCAGCTCCCCGGCCCCTTTTCTACCTTTTTTTTTTAAAAGAGTTCTAGGGCTCGAACCCTGGTCCTTGTGTTTGCAAATGTTCCTTCACTGTCTCTGCCCAAACTGTAGCCTTCACTGTCTGCAGCCTGCAGATGATGGGGGTGTACCCAGCAGTTTAGCAGGGAAGCTGCCCTCTTAGGCTAGAAGTTCCTAATTTTTTCTTTACTGGCTGGGAAAACGGGGCAAGGAGCTCCTTCAGAGAGACCTGAATTTGCTGTGTTGCTTTACCCAGGGCATCCCTCCCCACCCCTTCCCCCCACCCCCTCCACTTCCTCCCACCCTCCACCCCCTCTCTCCCCACCCCCACCCCCTCCCATCCCAATCTCTGGGTCACTGGACTCATGGCTTCTGTCCACCATCAGCTTATGACTAGTTATTCTAGACCGTGGGCTATGTGGAGGGACTCTGGGATGTTGCCACCCCACACATGTCCCATGAGACAGTGCTGGTCTCTGTCTGCCTGTCTGTTCCAAGAATAGCTTTGGCTAATGAAGGGAGCGCTAGGGTCAGGCTGGAGTGGGGTGCTGGGTCCCATTCTCCCGTGAGCAGGCCCAGTCTTAAGCTCATCAGCTAAGCTGGTAATTATGTGTGAGCTTTGTTCGCTGCACAAAGGGGTTCTCAGGCCGCTTCCTGCCTGATTTGATTTTTTTTTCAGAACCGGAGTGTGAAAGTCAAGCCGAACCTGCCTAATTGTGTCTGCAAAGGCAATTCAGAGAGGCTGCTCTTGGAAGGGAATCAGGACAATTAGCTCTGGGCTGTACAGAGAAGGAACGAGAGCTCACCATGGAGAATGTCAGCCTGTCCCTGGGGGAAGCAAAGGGCAGCACCGAGTGAGCGTGAAGAGGGGGGCATCTCCTCTGGGGACTGCATTAGCACCCACATCTGCACTGAGGGCACTGCGCCAGGTGTGGGTGGTAGGGGCACAGACCTGGGAGCCAAGGCTAGTTAGGAGGAGAGCTTAGCCAGGGTGGGCTACCAGTGTGGTCTTGGGCATTAATACACCCCTGGGCCTCAGTTTCCCTGAATCTCCCAAATGAGCAGCACACACACACACGCATACACACACACACACACACACACACACACACACCAGATGGAGCGGATTCATTCCAAGCAGCGGCAGGCACAAGGCCATGGCAGATGGTGCCAGGAAAGCCTGCCGTGAACCATCCATAGCCAGCTGTAAACCTGGCCCCACAGTGCCCAGTGGCCTGGCTACGCAAGCCAACTGCTCTTCTCCCTGCTTCCCCATCGTGCGTGGATGGGGTGTGTGTTTCTAGTTCCTGAAGCCTCTTCTTAGCTCTGTGCCCATGGGGATGTAAGTCCAAAGCCTCTGGACCTTGATTCATTTAGCATCCCATCTGGCACCAAGTAAGTGGCGCATGTTGGTACTTCCAAAGCATCAGGAAATTAGGTCTACAAGTTCACCCCTCACTCATCAAAGTACCTGCTTGTGTGTATGTGTATGTATATATTTTTTTAGTGTGTGTGTGAATATGAACACACATGCCATGGCATCATATATGTAGATCAGAGGGCAACCTCTCAGGTATTGATCTTCACCTTCTACCTTGAAACAGACTCATTTTTGTAATGTCTTGTTTTCTGATGCATGTGCCAGGGAGACTGCTCCCTTTCTCCTTGTAGGATCACTGGGATTACAGACACACTACTGTAGCCAGCTTTCCTGTGGGGTCTGGAGACTCGAACTCGGGTCCTCACACTTACCCAGCATGCTCTTTTACCCTCTGAGCCATCTTCCCAGCCTTGTGGGTCTATTTTAGACTTACTTATGTGTGTGGGTGTTTTGCCTGTATGTGTGTCTGTGAACCAGGTGTATTCTCAGTTCCCACGGTGGCCAGAAGGGATCTCAATCCCCTAGAACTGGAGGTACAGATAGTTTCAAACTGCCATGTGGGTGCTGGGAATCCAACCCCAGACCTCTGGAAGAGCAGCCAGTGATCTTAACCACTGAACCAAGTCAATCAGTGGTGGCGCACGCGTTTAATCCCAGCACTTGGGAGGCAGAGGCAGGCGGATCTCTGTGAGTTTGAGGCCAGCCTGGTCTACAAGAGCTAGTTCCAGGAAGGCTCTAAAAGCTATAGAAAAAAATCCTTTCTCAAAAAACCAGAAAACCAAACCAAACCAAAACAAAAAATCCACTGAACCATCTCTCCAGCCCACTGTGTGCCTATTGTAGATAGAAGTTTCTAGAGAGAGAACAATCTGCTTTAAATGGAGACCAGAGTATACAGAAATGGGTTTATTAATTTTATTTTTTAAATTATTTCTTTCAGGTTTTTTTTTTTTTGAGATTATAATATGATCAAGAGAAGCAGTCTTCCCCAGGGAAGAGCACACCATTCGGCTCTCCAATACCAAATGGTCAGCCCTGCAAACGCACATACGAGTAACATTGTCGAGACTGAGAAGGTTGCACCCATGCGTATTTTATTCATCTTAAAGGGAGGTGGCTCACTGTGTTAGAACAAGCCTGTGGAGGAGGGCACCCATGTCTGAGACACGGGGTGTGACAATCTCTTTGGTCCTCAGTCCGGGTTAATAGTAGAGACATTGACTTGGACAATTCCTAGCTGTGTTTTGGGAGTTCCACTCTATTTATCTAGAGGACTGGGGAAAGGCCTGGTATTTGGCACACGCCAGTGAGTTTCGACAGCGCCACCGCTGGTGCTGCCACCATCGTTACATTTTGATGGCTCCAGGCTCCCACTGTAAAACCCAGATGAGCTGGCATGTGACATGTGTGGCTGGAATAACACCAGGGCCCCAGTTCAGTCCACCAGTGACCCCAGCAATGAGCCAGGCTGCTGCTTTTCAGACGGGTCTAAGTTAGAGTCACATTAGTGAAATAGCTGGAACCTTTGTTAGTTAGGGTTTCATGCAGTCCAGGCTCCCCTCAAATTCGCTGTTCAACCATACCTGCCCTTACATTTATGGTCCCCTGCGTCCTAAGTCTCCAGTGCAAGGGTTGCTGGTAGTGTGCCACCATGCCCGGTTTCTGTAGTGCTGGCAATTAAATTAAGGGCTTTGTGCATGCCAGGCAAGCACTACAATGGACTCATCCTCCAAACCCACAGTTAAATAGTTTATTTTTTGAATATTTTAATTTATTTTTTGAGAATGTGCTGGCTAGTGTTATGTCCACTTTACACAAACTAGAGTCATCTGAAAGGAGGGAGCCTCAATTGAGAAAATGCCTCCAAGAGATCCAGATGAAGGGCATTTTCTTTTTTTTTTTTAAGATTTATTTATTTATTTTGCATACAGTATCTGCCTGCCTGCATGCCTGCAGGCCAGAAAAGTGCACCATATCTCATCACAGATGGTTGTGAGCCACCATGTGGTTGCTGGGAATTGATTTCAGGACCTCTGGAAGAGCATTAATGACTGATTGTGGGTGGTGCCATCCCTGGGTTGGTGGTTCTGGTTTCTATAAGAAAACAGGCTGAAGCCAGGTGGTGGTGGTGCACACCTTTAATCCCAGCATTCAGGAGGCAGGTGGAACTCTTTGAGTTCAAGGCTAGCCTGGCCTACAGAGCAAGTTCCAGGACAGCCAAGGCTATGCAAAGAAACCTTATTTCAACCCCGCCCCCCAAAAAAAGAAAAGAAAAGAAAAAAGAAAACGAGAAAAGAAAAGAAAAAAGAAAAAAAAGAAAGAAAAGCAGGCGGTCAGTCTCTTACTGCCCTTATGGCCTCTGCATCAGCTCCTGCCTCCAGGTTCCTCCTCTACTTGAATTTCTGGCCTCACTGCTTTTGATGATGAATGGTTAAATGGAACTGTGAGTGAAATAAACCCTTCCCTCCCAAGTTGCTTTTGGTCACTGTGTTTCATCACAGGAATCGTGACCCTAACTAAGACAAGTTTGTCCCAGGATTGCAGGGTACCGCTGTGACAGACCTAACCATGTTGCTTTTAGGAGGACCGTGGAAGGACTTTGAACATAAGGCTGGAAAAGCCACTGAGTGTTAAACTCTTAGTAAGCTGTTCTGTAGGAGCTTGAAAGATAAGAATGTTGAGACCAATATAGACGATGAAAGTTGTGAGGGTCCAGAGGGAAGTTTGAGAGCCACTTAAAAAGACTCTTGGAACCATTTGCTCTTTTGAGCCAAGATTTGGTGGTTTTGGTTAGCCGGAGCCAAAGAATCAGCTGTGATTAATAAGACACCAGAACTGCTAATGAGAAACCTTTGCATTACTGGACAACGGATGCTGGTCAGCTGGAGCTAAGAAATTGGTGCTTAAGAAGAGCCCAGCATCACTGAGGTAAACTGGGAGGTGTTTCCTCGGGGTCAGCACACAGAAGCTGTGCTCCAGAGGTGGCCAAGGTTGTACTGGCGACTGAACTTGGTAGTGTAAGAGTCACCCCGGTGGTACTGGTTTTGAAGACATGAAGAGGTCCTGGTGAACAGCTGAAGCTTGGCACTGTGAAGGACTAGGAGAGGCCAATGGTAAAAATACAGGGTGATTGTAGCAAGGGACCCCAGAATTTGGCGAAGCCAGTACCATGAGATGACCACCAAGAACAGCAGCAGGGGTTGAAGTGGAGCTGGCCAGGGCCCAGAAGACAAGCTGTGTGTGCTGCAGAGGGCAGAGTTGGAGAAGCGACCCAAGCCCTTTGGAGCAGCCCAGATTGTGAATAAATCTCAAATAACTGGACTGAGTTATCTACACTTTTAGAGTCTGGGTTTGCTTTGTTCGGATTATGACTGCCCTGATTTTTCCCTCTTGAAGTAAGAAAGAATTCAATTTTTTAAAAAGATTTATTCATGTATTATTATATTTTGCCTGTATGTACCCTTGAAGGCCAGAAGAGGGCATCAGATCTCATTACAGATGGTTGTGAGTCACCATGTGGTTGCTGGAAATTGAATTCAGGACCTCTGGGAGAGCAGCCAGTGCTCTTAACCTCTGATCCATCTCTCCAACCCCCAAAGCATTTGATTTTTGATTTTAAAGGAGCCCACAGTTGAGAAACTTTGAATTTTAAAAGATTTGGGATTTTAAAGAGATTGATTTCTTAAATGTTTGAATTTTTAAAGTTTGGAACTTTTCATACTTAGAATGTGTTCATATTATACTGTTTATTAATGTGCGACCTTAGGAAAGTATAAGAAAGAAAGGTTATGACTTAATGGCTTCTTGTGTGTGTCAAGTTGACAAGGGGTCAGTCGTGCTGGCTAATTTTTTTTTTTTTTTTTTTCGCCAGCTTGACACAAGTTAGAGTCTTCTGAAAGGAGGGAACGTCAATTAAGAAAATGCCTTCATGAGATCCGGCTGTAGGGCATTTTCTTAATTAGTAATTGATGTGTGAGGCTCAGCCCGTTGTGCGTGAGGCCACCGCTGGGTTGGTGCTCCTGGGTTCTATAAGAAAGTGTTGTGGCGGCCCTTGCCTTTAACCCCAGCATTCGGGAGGCGTAGGCCAGCCTGGTCTACAAAGCGAGTTTCAGGACAGAGAAACCCTGTCTTGGAAAATCTAAAAAAGAAAGAAAGAAGGATATATAGAAAGAAAGAGAAAGAGAGAGAGAGAGAGATGGAAAAAGCAGGCTGAGCAAGCCACGGGCAGCAAGCCACAGGCAGCAAGCCAGTAAGCAGCCCCTCTCCATGGCCTCTGTATCAGCTCCTGCCTCCAGGTTCCTGCCCTGCTGAGTTCCTGTCCTGACTTCAGTGATCAGTGATGGGCTGTGATGTGGAAGAGTGAGCGGAATAACCCTTTCCTCCCCAACTGCTGCCCACCGCAAAGAGAAGCTTCTCTGACTCGAGGCTGAGAACAAAGCTAGTCGATGAGTTTAAACATAAATATTTAGAAGGCAGTTTGACAATACATCCACTTAGCAAAGCAGCAATAATAATCTGTATGTTATGTCTAGGGTATATATATATATATATGGAGGAAGTGTCCAGGTTGCTTCCAGCTCGATTTCTCATGTTCTACAACCAAAGTGTTTTTCTCTTCAGCAGTAGGGCCTTTCCATCTAGTTCTGGTGGGAAACCAAGAGTAATGGCCATAGCCTGTGTTGTTCTGGGGGCGCTGAGGCTACCGCATAGGGAGGTGGCCCACACTTGGCCCTGAATGTTTTGTTTAATGACCCATGTCTTCTGGGAAGGACATTGTCCACACATGCGTACTACCTGTGTTCAAACTTTTTTAAAATTATATTTTCAAAATGAGCTGACCAGGTAGCAGGGTTCCATATGTTTTTTTTTCTATACACTTAGTTTTTGATTAACCCACCCCATCACCTCCTCTTCCCCAGTTAACCTCAAGGCTGCTTACAAACATAGGGTGTGGGCTGCCGTGAGTGTGGCCAGAAAACCCAAGCCTGGGGCAGACCAGCCTAGTTCCATTTTCTGTGGCTGCAGCGGGGAAAACACTGAACAAAAGCAACGTGGGGAGAAAAGGGTTTGTGTCTTATGCTTACAGTCCATTTTCATGGAAAGTCAGGGCGTGAACTCAAGGCAGGAACCACGAGGGAATGCCTTTTTTTTTTTTTTTTTTTTTTGAGACAGGGTTTCTCTGTAGCTTTTGGAGCCTGTCCTGGAACTAGCTCTATATAGACCAGGCTGGCCTCGAACTCACAGAGATCCACCTGCCTCTGCCTCCCGAGTGCTAGGATTAAAGGCATGCACCACTATTGCCCAGCTCCAACTTGCTTTCTTAATACAGCCCAGGATCTCTTGTCTAGGGGTGGGATGGGGGCTTCTACATCAACCATTAAATTGCCCAGCAGACGTGCACAGGTCAGTCTAATGGAGACAATTCCTCAATAGAGGTTGCCTCTTCCAGGTGATTCTAGTTTGTTTCAAAATGACATTCTCTCTCTCTCTCTCTCTCTCTCTCTCTCTCTCTCTCTCTCTCTCTCTCTCTCTCTCACACACACACACACACACACACACACACACACACACACACACAACCCTTTCTGCATCTGAGGAGACAGAACTCCAGGGAGGCCCCTCCAAGTAGAAGCCCCCACTCCCACTCTTGTCAGCCACTCGTGTGTTCAGCTGTCCGCTGGGGTGGAAGCCAAGGTTCAACTTTTTCAGCCAGGCCCACAGGAACAGCTGTCGCTCATGGCAACAGGGAGGAAGCCGCCTTCTCAGCGTGCTTTATGGTAGGATCTTGTGGCTCCCACAACAGGCTGCAAGTTCTGCCCACGTGGGGCCAGTCCCTCTCTATTCCCCTAACTACCTTCACCTCAGCCTTCTCAGAGCTGTAATGCTCCAGCAAAGACTTCCTCTGTTGTGTTTAGCTCTCACTGAACCCTGTGTGGCGGAATTTCCGTAATGTATTAAGGTGGGAGAGGGGCCAGAGTTCCCCATGGGGCTTCTGTAGAGTAGACTTGGACCTGTGACAAGTTGCTCAGGCCTGATGGCTTTTTTGGGGGAAGGGGGAACAAATCAAAGTGACAGAGGGTGGGTATTTTTGAGGGGCCGTGTTTAACTCAAGACCAGCTGTCTCTTGGGCTCCATCCAGTCACTCGGGCTCAGCACAGAGAGAATCAGCAACTTGAAACCTAGGCAACATAATGGGTCGTTCTGAATGGCCTGTGTCCACAGGTGTTCAGCATTGTGGTCAGTGTGATCCTCTGCTGGGTGGACCGGGGTCCTGACCGGTGAATGGCAGAGTAGCTGAGGAATGCTGGAGCAACGGGGGACACCCAGAGAGACAGGACGGTGCCTCCAAACCCTCAAGAGAAGTTCTGGAAAGCGAAGGTGAGCCTGGTTCACCGACTAAGCTCTGGGACTTGAAAGTGGTGTCGCTTCCTGTGTCCCTCGAGCTCACTGTGTGTTGGGACTTGGTGCAGTTTCTCAGGCCGTCGTTTTGTACGATGGGGCCAGAGGGGATGCTGCTTTGGACCTCAGGAAGGGGAAACCCTTGCTGGAAACCCACTCAGAGGGTTTTTGGGGAGAATTTGGGGCAGGCTGAGCCACCTGGGGTAAGGTTGGGTGGGGGTTTCTCTGTCACAGTTGGTGACAGCTTGCTGGGTCCTCAAAGAGGCTGTGCAAGGCTCTTTTGCCCTGAGTGTGGCAGACAGAGCTCTCTGCGGCTGCAGTCTCCCCCCCCCCCCCGCCCTCCTCGCTGCCCACCTTCAAAAAGCTCATAGTTCTGTCTTAATGCCTTTTCAATAAAGCCTTGGAGACAATCAGCCGCATTTCCTGAGCTGAGCTGAACGGTTATTTTACACTTCATCTAATTGATTAAAATGACTCTTTTGAATTAACTGGGCTTTCCAGAGCTGAGCAGGAAAGTGAAAAAGCCAGAGACCAAGCTGGCTGCCGGGCTGGGTAGTGGCTTTGGCGAGGGGTGGTCCCTCTGGACCCTGCTGTGTATAATGCTGCTCCCTACCTCCCACCTCCCATGTCCAGACTCATCAAACTCAGGCAAGGCCATCTACCTGCCCCCTCTAGTCAGCACTGGTGCCTCCTGCAAAAGCTAAGGGCATCTTTGTGGGGTTTTGCTCCTTAGAAATGGGGACCAGGGATGATAAAACTGCAGACCAGTCCGTGCACCATCAAGCCTGTTGACACACATCTGTCATACAGTTGCCTTGAATCCCACACACCACAGAGGACAATTGCCAAGACTTCATTCGAAAGTACAGATGTTGAGGCTCATAGGTGGCATATCCAGAAGGCGCCCAGGTTGGCGCTGAGGCTAAGCTGATGATAAGAAGCCAATGTCCTGTTCATCCTCACACTCCTGGCCTGCTGGCACTGTCACGGGAGCACTTGTATAATGTCACTTGTCCCCTGTCCCCAAGACTCACAACATCATTGCAGTAGGGTTCCACGACTCCACACAGACCTGGTCCAGAATGACACCTGACTCAGCAGGTCTCATCAGCTTGCTGGTAACGATGTCGACATGACATGACACCACGAGATGTCTTAAACCATCCTGTGACACCTCTCAAGAGGTCTGTCACTATGTGCTTGGTGGCATTTGGGGGATGGGATCAGACAGAAAAAGAGCAAGGACAATCTCAGTTATATAGCAAGTTCTAGACCAGCCTGGGCTACATAAGCCCCCCAACTCCCCCCAAAAGAGCTATGTTGTGAGCAAGAAGGTAGGTAACATAATCAGTATAACAAAAGTTTATATATATATATATATAAATAAAATCTTTAATTTTCTTTCTTTTTTTTTTTTAGTTTTTCAAGACAGGGTTTCTCTGTAGCTTTGGAGCCTGTCCTGGAACTAGCTCTTGTAGACCAGGCTGGCCTCGAACTCACAGAGATCCGCCTGCCTCTGCCTCCTGAAGTGCTGGGATTAAAGGCGTGCGCCACCACCGCCCGGCTAATTTTCTTAATATTAAAGATTTTAATATATATATAAGATTTTATATATTATGGATACAGTGTTCTGCTTGCATGCATGCCTGCTTGCATGCCAGAAGATGACACCAGATCCCATTATAGAGCCACCATGTGGTTGCTGGGAATGGAACTCAGAGCTCTGGAAGAGCAGCCAGTGCTCTTATCTTCTGAGCCATCATCTCTCCAGCCTCAAGAGTTATGTTTTGGCCGGGCGGTGGTGGTGCACGCCTTTAATCCCAGCACTTGGGAGGCAGAGGCAGGCGGATCTCTGTGAGTTTGAGGCCAGCCTGGTCTACAAGAGCTAGTTCCAGGACAGGAACCAGAAAGCTATGGAGAAACCCTGTCTCGAAAATCCAAAAAAAAAAAAAAAGTTATGTTTTATCATGCTGAGGGCCATCACACAAAGTTCACATTCTAAGTTCCTAAGTCTGCTCCTAGGCTGCTCACCCATGTGATGTATCTTAGCTGAATATCAGGATCCTGGGGGAGACGCTCCAGCTACAGGACAGGTCAAAGAGGGGTCTCTCCAGATGTGCAGAGCAGAGCATTGCTCCTGGTCTCTGCTGATAGACTGTCCAGTGGGCGTCGTGGGGTCTAGGACGGTGTCTGCTTATCCTGAGTAAGTGATGTTGCTGGGTTCTGGTTATCAGGTGCAGCCTTGGGTGTCGTGGGGGTCCTCTTCTGTCTCCCAGGCCACCGCCTCTGTCCTTTACAGTATGTCACAGCATTGCATGTCCGGGTCATTGCCATCATCATTGTTATCGTCAGCTCCTCCTCCTCTGAGACAGGTTTCCCTAGGTAGCTCTGGCTGGGCTAGGGTTTGCTATGGAGACCAGGCTAGCCTTCAGCTTGCAGAGATCTACCTGCTTCTGCTTCCCGAGCACAGAGTCAAAGTGTCCTCTTGCCTGAGGTTTCCCTGGGCCAGGCCCTACCATCAGTGCGTAGTCGGACTGAACGATGAATGAGTGAGGGAAAGGGGAAGAGCCAACCATAGGCAGCAGGTCATAGCTTCAGTGGAGCCTGCAAGAGGTTGAACAGAGGATGTCTGCACAGTCTTGCCTCCAAGGTCTCTCTTGCCCTGATCGCAGCTCAAGCTATGAACCTAGTTGGAGCCTGCAGGCTATGGTGGACTGATTGATAGCCACCTCCTCCAAGCCCTTGATCTAGGCTGTTTCCATACTAGAAAGCATGTGGAGCAGAGCTAGAAGACAGGCGGTTTGCTATCTGGTGCATTTGTCAACGTGGGGATGAGGTGGGCCCATGCCATCTTCACCATCCTGCAAACTGAGAGTGTTTGCTCACAATCCCAGGTGCTCAGGATAGGATAGTGAAGACCGCTTTGCTTGATGCACCATCCCTGCACCAGGTGGTGGCATTGGGGCCCGTGTCATCGGCCTGGCTGGCCATGTCTCAGGCTGCAGTTTCCTCCCCGTGAATATTTATGACCTGCCTCTTCCCATTCTCCAAATTGAAGCTGACGGTGGCTCCTTTGATTTCCTTCCCACACAAGGCCAGGCGGCTAGCTGCCTCAGGGCATTTAATAACCCCTCAGGCCAAATGTCTGCTTGCCTCAAGGGAGTTGTCTCTAGGGCTCGCTTGCAGACAGCTCTCATAGCAACCCTGCAGGGAGGAAGAACTTTTCCTCTTCCCACTCGGGTTCAGTTGGGGGACTGAGGGGGGGGGGGGGAGCGGCTGCAAATCCCACTGCCAGCAGACAGAAGGATGGGAGAAACCAAGGTGTGTTTATATGCTAAGGTGTGTTTATATGCCAAGGTGTGTTTATATGCCAACGGAGAGGCTCGGCGAAGAACTAGAGATGGGTTTATTTGTGTAACTTAGGAAAGGACGACTATTCAAAGAGCAAATGAACAGGCTTTTAGAGGAAAAATAACAGAAGATAAGACATCGGGGACTGTCCTGCTGACCAACCCCCACCCACCCACCCAACCAATCAAGCTCCCCACCCCATCTCTTTTCCACTTCTTTTGTTTCAGGCTCTATTTATATCTGGGTGGTCTGAAGCTTTCTTAAGAACCATGGAAGTCAGGCATGGTGGCTCCTTCCTATTAACCCAGCTGTTGAGAGGTGAAGGCAGGAGGATTACCATGAGTTCGAGGTCAGCCTAGGCAATCTAGTGAGTTCTAGGCCAGCCTGGGATGTGGAGTAAGATCTTGCCTTGAAGCCGTATCATAACAAAATAGTCCCGTAGAGTAACTCCAGTTTCGTCAACACACTGGAAGCTCCACATTTGATTAGCCGGCTTTACCTGAGAGCGTCCTCTTCCTCATGGTCCCCAGAGGACGTCTGATCTCCCCTGCCTGTCTTCAGGGAGAGTCCTGTTAAGTCACTTTAGCCAGAACCCCCCAACCCTGATGCTTCTCTTAGTAACATTCCATGGTTGACATCGTTGTCTTCTTGGTTATAAATTCCCTCATTTCTATTTGTCTCTGTGTATGCGCCCACATGTGTGTGTGTGTCTGTGTTTGTGGGTATGTGTGGGTACCCTTGGAGGCCAGAAGGGGGTGTCAATCCCTGTGGGGTGGGAATCATAAGTGTTGCTGAGCCACATCCTATGAACTCAGATCCTCTGTGATCCTTCTTAGCTCTTACTCCCTGAGCCATCTCTCTAGCGCCTCTTTTCTGAGTTTTAAGATTTATTTATTTATTTATTTATTTATTTATTTATTTATTATTGTCTTTTGTTTATTTGTTTGTTTTGAGATAGGATTTCTCTGTGTAGCCCTGGCTGTCCTGGAACTTGCTCTGTAGACCAGGCTGGCCTCAGACTCAGAGATCTGCCTGTCTCTGCCTCCATAGTGCTGCTGGGATTAAAGGTGTGCGCCACCACTGGCCACGGTAAGATTTATTAGCGACAACAAGAGGGAGGTTGGCACTAACTCTGGGTCTGAACATCCCAACCCCAAGTCTCCAACTTCCTCTACGAGCTGACCATGGCCACCACTGTCCTTCCTTATAATCTATGTCTCCGTTCTCTCCTCTTTTCCCATCATCCATCAGTTGTTTTCGCCTCTTGTCTGTCCATCCTTCCATCCAGCCTTGCCTTAGTATACAAACACACAGCTCAACAGCCCCCTTCCAGATGTTGGCTGCTTGCTTCTCTTGTTACATTCCTAGCATTGTTTGAGGGTGCTCCTGACACAGCAGGAAACAGGAATGCACTGTAGAGGGTGGGGCCCAGAACTGATCTGGAGGAGGAACTGTCCCCAGGGATATACAGTGGCATCTCTAAAGGAGCCAAGGTATTCTGGGTGCCCCTTGACATCAGGGAGTGACAGAGAAAGCCCCTCCCCAAGCTGCCCACTGTGACTGGTGGAGTCAGCAGTGAGAGTTCCAAGTCCCCAGGGCTGGTCAGAGCTGCTGTATGGTTTTGTCATTTGGACCAGAACTTGGATGACAGGCATCGGCAGGGCCTCTTTCTTTAGGACTCCTTCAGGTCCCAAGGGGCTTCCACCCTCCAGACAGCTGCAACTGCCTCATCCTGCTTTTAGCTTACAAAATCCAGAGTGGGACTGGGGATCTCTGCAGGCTTGGCAATGATCAACCATAAGGACATCCAGGAATTCAGGGGCCTGGAGGAGACCCAGGGAGGGAACTTTGTGCTACTGTTACACCAGTAAGTTTCAGAGGAGTAGCAGGGTCCACTAGCCTTTCAGTATCTTCTGCTGGTGGCGGTGGGGGTGGGGTGAGGGTGGGGGGGTGGTGTTGCCATGGTTGGTCTCTAACCTTTCCTAGACTTTCCATTACTGTCAGCGCACTGAAAATCAGAAACAGTCTTAATGCGACCTGCTACTGGCTCCTGTTCAGACTCCTGGCTTGAGGGCTCAGAACCCAGCTTCACAGACTGGAGCCCTCCCTGACGCCTGTCCCAGGTGGCAAACCATACGGCCCAGCCTTGGATCTGGGTCTGGAACTCTAGCCTCTGGTTCTGCCAGTTAGGGGCACTTAGAAGACCTCAAGTCCCCTAGCGGGGCCTTTTAGGCTCTCCCCCGATACTTGTTACCTTCAAGGATGGCCCAGCTGCTGTCTTCCCAATTAAAGAGTTCCATTTCCTCCTCGCCTGGAACCTGGGGTTTGTTTCCGAGACTGAGCAGGTGGCTGGAGACGCGGGATATAAACAGATTATGATTTGGGAATTGACTTGCTTATCATGAAAATAAACGTTCCTCCTCCTGAGGATGGGCTGCTTGGCCAGGTTGCTGAGTAACCCTTGTGTTAGCTTCAGTCTTGCCTTGTGAAAATCTGTGGCCCTTAGACCCCTGGGACCAGAGGGAACCGTGTGAGTCCCTGGATCTTTGGGGTGGGGGGGAGGGAGTAAATCAGGTATAGTCATCCATGCTGTCAGGAGACAGAGAGAGAGAGAGAGAGAGAGAGAGAGAGAGAGAGTACTGATGAATGGAGAATGGTGCCAAGGAGACATCTGGGCAGCTGATCAGCTTAGCCACCCTTGGTTACTGCAGCCATCTGGTCTGGGACAGGTCAGACTGCTGGGAGGCGGCTGCCTCTCAATCTGCCCTGCCTGCCTCTCACACTTACCAGGGACAGTAGGGAGGCTCCGTGGGCACAGAGATCTTGGAAAAACTCACAAGACAGATGCCTGGTTAGAAATCAGGTGCTGAAAGGAACCATATCTGTTTCTGAAGCAGGAGTAAGCAAAGAGGTGGCCTTCACAGACAGAGCCCCAGAAGAACTGAGGGGAGGGAGGACACTCACACAGAGCCTCATTACAGTGACACAGGTCCTGGACGCAGCATGGCTGCCTGAAGGCAGGACCTGGAGAGGATCATAAGGAAGAAGTTTGCAGCCTCATTTGGCCTCCCCACTGGTGAGAAGTCATATCTGCCCCAGAACTGTAGAAGGATGCTATGAGATACTGCCAGACAGCCCCGTGCTAGCAGTCATATGGCCGCCAGGAAGGTTATGGGGAGGACAGAGCAAGGCATGGCATCCATGCAGACTAAGGAGCCGTGGCTCTATGGGTGCTGGCAGCTGGTTCAACCCAGCTCTTCTCACAGGACTGCCATGCTTCTGCTTTTGCTGATAAAGAGGGTCTGTCAAGTATGAGAAGTAGAGGCTGGTCAAGGTGTTGTAGCTCATTCTCCCTTCCTCTTCCCCCTCCTTCTTCCTCCCTCCCTCCCTCTCTCCATCCATCCATTCCTCCCTCCATCCCTCCCTCCATCCATCCATCCATCCATTCCTCCCTCCATTCCTCCCTCCCTCCATCCATCCTTCCCTCCATCCCTCCCTCCCTCCATCCTTCCTTTCAGTGCCAGGGTTGGAACTCAGGGACCCCCATGCTAAGCAAACCCCTGTTGACTGAGCCATATCACAGCACAGCCATTCTCTCTTAGTGTGACCAGAGAAATGGAAGATGTATTGAATGAATTAAAGGGGGAGACTGGGTGAGCAATAGAAGTCTGGGTCAGGTTAACCCAGATGTCTGAGATGCCAAAGGACCCCAACCTCCATCCCTGTCCCTGGAATAGTTTACCTCAAACAACACCCAGTGTCAGAGGCAAGTGCTGGGGTAAAGAAGTTCCAATCCCTTGCAGAGTTAAGGGATGGGAAAGGAAGGACAAGGTGCTCTGAGGGTGTCCTCACACTCCAGGATCTGGGAAATTCCAGAGAAGGTGACCATTTCAGTGGATGCCAAGGGTTTGGTGTGGAAAGTCTGTAGACAGACTCAGAGCTAGGGCTGTTTTGGGTCATGCCACCCACTCAGGCAGAGCCCAAGGAAGAGAGGAAGTGTGGTTGCTTTGAAGTTTGCACATTCAGCATGAGTGTGCTTAGGGGAATGTGTGTGTAACAGGATCCGGGAGTAGTAACCAGACAGCCGGGGGTGGGTAAACCCCATTGCTGACTTGTTATGAGCCCATGGATGAGGCCATAACATTTCTAGATTCTGAGTTAGGGGATGCCCATTCCTCTGGAGAGTGCCTAGGGGTGGGTCATAGGAGCCGATGGATGAGAGGGGTGGGCATTGGTTCACGCTCACCTTACCCCATTGGTGGTACTTCCGCCAGACCTGGTTCTGGGAAGCCAGACGGGGGTGGCTCTCTCCTGCCCTACTGAGGTGTCCTCTCTTTGCTGGCACCGATTTATGGGTGACCAGCCCCACAGAGAGCCTGTGAAGACAGCCCTGCCCTTTGTTTTTAGTTCAATTTGGTGAGCAAAATGCTCCTGGGGCCAATAGATTTCCTTAGTAATGAAATTGTAAAAGGAATTGAGTTTTGCCTTTCCAGCTTCAGGACAGCCTGTGTCCTTTCCCCAGTCCCAGGGTGATATCAGCAAATGTTTGTCTCTTGGTCGTTTCTGCACCCACAGTTCCCTCTTCCTCCTAGAACATAATTCTCATGAGGACGGTCATGGTGGCCGTCAGCAGAATGAAAAGTGAGATCTTCAACATCCAGGAAAGCCAGTGCTCTATCATGGGGGTGGGGGTGGGACGACTCAGGTCCATGTGGGAGGGACTGGTGACCACACTGATCACACACCAATACCTGGCAGATGAGAGGAGTTTGGGAAACACCCATTTAGGAGAAGACAGGCTTACCTTGCTTCCTGTTCCTTCCTGTTGTTACCTCCAACGCCACTTTGTCTCTCTCAGTGTTCAGCATATGAACTCTTGTTGGGTTCCAAGTATGTCTCCACCTAGACAAGTACCTTGAACTCTGGGCTCATTTTTCTTATCTATAAAATGGGAGCCCTGCCTCCGGCTCAGGGGATGGAGGCAGAACTGTGGGCAGCGTGGGATCCACTGTAGGCACAGTAGAGGGGTCTCTTTCCCATCTTGTTCTCCTCACATCCCCTCAGACCCCTCCCCCATTAATTATTTCATCTTCTAGGTTTCCTTTCTGTCTTATCCACACCCCCTGCACTCATAACAGTGGCTGTGTCCGCCGTTCTTGCTTCTGGATGCCTGGCTTGAAGGGCCACAAAGTATGGAGGACTGTGCCCCTTCCCTGTGCTGTACCCACAGGCCTGCCCCCCACGCGCCTTTTGAAGCTTTGCTTATCCCTCATGGCACTCGGCTGGCCAGAACTCCCTACAGCTTTGGTGCGACACCCAGAATTTTTCTCCAGTGTGAACGCCTCAATTAGTCTCTTTGTGAGTTAATTCCCAGTTATCAAAGATATAGGGCAGGGCCCTGATTGGATTGGAATAGGGACCTTACTTAATGAGAAACTATATTCTTGAACTGTCTCCTGCCAAACAAGGACACAGAAAGGAAGCCACTGCAAACCAGGAGATCTCAGCAGACGAGGAGTTCTAACTCCCTCTGTGGTGCCCCCATGGGCCAATATCTGACAACTTGGTCACCAGGGAGTAGCACTATTTGAAAGGATTGTAAGGATAGGGGGTGTGGAGGTGTGTCACTGGGGACTGACTCAGAGGTCCACTCCAGACCTGGGTTCTCTCTGCTTACAGATCAAGATGCAGGCTCTCAGCTGTGCCCCCAGTACCCTGTCTTCCTGCATGCTGTCATCCTCCCCATCTCAATGACAATGGGCTAAACCTCTGAAACTGCTTACCTTTGGAGAGGTTTAGTTGTAGGTCATGATGTCTCTTCAGGAAGATCAAACGTTTAAGGCCACTGTAGGCTAAATAAGTCCTGTTAAACAAACCAAAACAACATGTCTATTGAATTTTTTCCTTAATTTTTTTCTGTCTGGGTTTGGGCCACCTTGCTTAATATTATGCATTCTGAATCCAAACACTTTCTTGTAAATTTCATTCTTCTTTAGTGCTGAATGATATTCCTGTGTAAAATGTACCACATTTTCTTTACCCATCCATCTGTTGATAGACATCTAGGTTGGCTTCGTTTCCTTCCTGTAACGAACAGAGCAGCAATGAGCGTGGGGTGAAATCTCTCTGTAGAGGGTGGCACTCTCTGGGCATGTGGCCAGGAGTAAAATAGCTGGGTCACGTGGTAGTTCTACTTTTACCATTCTGAGGAATCTCCAAACTGATTTCCACAAGGGCTACATTAATTTGCATTTCACCAGAAGCGAATAAAGGTTCTTCTCTCTCCACATCCCCTCCAACGTTTGTTGTAGGATTTCTTGATTGTAGCTGTTTTGACAGTGGTGAGGCAGTATCTCAAAGCAATTTTAGTGTGCATTTCCCTGATGACTCGGGATGTTGAACATGAAATAAATACAGTCATTGGTCATTTTGGTTTCTTCTCTTAAAAACCATCTGTTCAATTCAGTCGGCTGTGTGTTGATTGACAGTTTTATTTCCTCGGTATTTAATTCTTTAGTGCTTTATAAATTTTGGACATTAGCTCCCTGTCTGTAGCCTCTCTGCTAAAGAGTTCCTCCTGCCCTGAGGGCTATTTATTTTATGGATAATTACCTTTGCTGTACAGAAACTTTAATTTTATGTTGTTCCATCATGGATGCTGGGGCTGGGGCCTGTGCTGTTGATGTCCTGTTGGGAAAGTTCTTATGCAAACTGTATAAATGAATCTAGTATAATATTTAAAATGGAGACTGAGAAAGGGTATTTTTTTTTATCTTGTTTTATTTATTTATTTATTTTTGTTTTTTCGAGACAGGGTTTCTCTGTGCAGCCCTGGCTGTCCTGAAACTTGCTTTGTAGACCAGGCTGTTCTTGGACTCACAGAGATCCACCTGCCTTTGCCTCCTGAGTGCTGGGATTAAAGGTGTGTGCCAACACCACCTGGCTTGCACTCATGTTCTGATGGCCACTTATTTCTCATGTGTGAGGTAGAATTACTGGGTCATGGGTGGTCAATTATTCATCCTAATACCCATATGGTATAAGTTTTGAGGTCTTTTTTCCTCTGGGGCTCGAGTTTGAATCTATGCCTTGATGTGTGCTGTAAAAACTTTACTGATGAGCTACATCCCTAGCCCGTACACTCTGAGGCCTCAAAATAGCATCAATCCTAGTATACGTAAAGCTTTCTGGTCTACCCTTTACGTTGAACATTAAATCAGAGGAGGAAGCAAGCTAAGCACCAGTGTTCACCTCTCTCTGCCACCTAACTGTGGATGCCCTGTGACTAGCCATCTCCTGCCCCTGCCATACCATCCTCACCTCCAAACCATGACCCGCGTACAGCCTTCCTCCCTTAAATTGCTGCTTGTCAGGCATTTGGGCACAGCAAGGGCCCAGGTAACTAATGTAATCCTTTATTCCAAGAAAGTACTATCAAGGGTTTGCTGCCATTAACTTGGGTTGGAGTTTGCAATCAGTATAGTTCTCTGCCGTGTGCTGTGGTCCCTCTGGGACTCATATTCTGGGACCTTACACTTAGTGGTAGGAAGGAATTGAGAGTGGACCTTTAGGAAGTGCTGTGCCTGTGAGGGCGGAGCCTCGTGTATCAGCCACGCAGCAGAGAACACTATCTCAGAGACAGTAAACCAGTGATGTCTTGGCTTTGGGCTCCCTAAACCCCACCAAACTGAGTGATACATTCTGCTGTTTATGAGTTACAGTCTCGGGTAATTGGCTACCGATGTTGTTAGATTGACCTAGGACATGGCAGGTCATTCTTGGTTTCTCCTCGAGTAAGTGGTGTCCTAAAATGTGGACCTGATGAGGTTTGTTTTGCACTTGAGAGGACATCTGCCTGTTTCCAGCTTTTATTTATCACCATACCATTGCCATGAACATCTGAACCAAGTTCGTGCGACCCTAAGCTCACTCTAGAACACAGCGGCTGGGTTCTGTGATGTTCATCTTGCTCCTGTTTGAGCAGGGCCCACTATTAACATCGTCCTTGCTCTGACGTCGAGGCCTTTCCAGTTATGGCTCCTCTGCCCCGCATTTTTAGAAGTTGTGTTTGCTTCTTACTTATGTATTGTCTTTGCATGTTTATGTGGAAGCCGTGCGCGTCACAGCACACAGGTGGAGAAGACACTGCGAGAGTCTGCTCTTTCCTTCTACTGTGTGGCTCACAGGCGACTGGTCAAATTCAGGAGGCCATGCTCGGTGGCAAACACCCTTACCCACTGAGCCATCTGCTAGCCCTGTGCATCTTATTTTTGAGGATTGTCATTTCCATTATTCTAGTCCACGTCTAGTGCCCCTTTTTGGGGGGAAGCCCTCCGCCTGGAATACCTCCCTGCTGTGAGGTTCAGGCCTCAGGCTGGCCAAGGATACAACCAGCTTGATTCCCTTATCTCCAGGCTTTTAACTGAATCCTGCAGTCCGGCACCCAGCTCGACGTTCCATGTGCTCTGTGTGTGAGAAAACAGAATCCGTGTCCCTGTTCATGAGCAGGAGGGAGCTTCCTTCTTCTGGGAGAGGTCCATTGGGTCTGACGAAAGCATGCTCACTGGCACCTGTCAGAAAGGAAAATTATATAGCAGAGGACCTAGCAATGAATAGGATTAAGCCAGTTGCTGTGTTCCTAACACTTCGGGAAGAAACTGGGAAGCAAATGGTTAAAAAGAAATGCCAACCTTCCCATCATTCACCCTTTCTGTATAATGCATGAAGCTGAAGCCCAGTCATGCCCATTCATGTCTTCAATGAGGGCCTCAACTGTCACTTGCTGGAAGGACTTGGGCCTCTCTTGGGAGGCCTCTCCTCATACCTCTCTGGGCTTAATGGGGAGGTCCTGGGCTTCATTCCTCCTGTTGGACCCTCAACATGGATGGTCCTCCTTTTTCTCCTAAACCCTAGCCTGGAAATGTCCTTAGTGCCACCAGCCAGGGTAGGAAGTGACCCTCCCTCCAGCCCTGTTGGAGCACTTTGGGGTTTGGATGGACCATTTACAGATCAGGAAGTTGCTGCTTATGCCACAAGCTGAACTCCATCTTCTTATTCAGCTCTCACTGTGTCTGATGTGGCCAGAGCTTCAGCATTCAAGGTTATGGTGAGGAGTCGGGCTTTGAGCACCAGTCGGCTCCCCAAGACAGGAAGAGGGAGGCTGGGGGATGGTGGTCAACTGATCTTCTTGATCATTCTCACTAGAAATGGATTAGTTTGTTCAGTTTTTTTTTTTCCTTCAGAAACCAATATAGGTTGTTTCTTAGTACAGAGTCTGTATGAGTGTTGCCCGTGTGTATGGATGCCCACGGGGGGCAGAATTTGAATCAGATCCCCTGGAGCTGGAGTTCAAGGCAGCCATGAGTGCTGGAATCTCAACAGGGACACTCTGGAGGAGCAGGGAGTCCTCTTAACCACTGAGTCATCTTGCTGGCTCGACTTGTGTGCTTTTAAAAGCAGGACATTGGCATGGATTTGCCACAGCAGCCATAGGAGAGAGTCTGTGTCTTTCGGCACAAGAAGGATGGAAGAGGGTGAATGTCTGAACAGCAGACCTGCAAGGATCCCTGGCAGTTATGCAACGGAAAGATGGATGGAATATAGTTCTGGAGACTTTATCCAGTCCTTCCCAAGTCATCCTGGTAGGGCTAGGTGTAGCTCAGTGGTAGAGCGCTTGCCTGGCATGCACAAAGCCCTGGGATCCATCCCCAGCACCATGAAACCCCAAATAAAACACACTATGTCACCATGATGGCATTCCCATGAGTGAGGACATGCCCACGGCCTCGTACAAGAAAAGCTTGTGGACAGTCACAGGAAGACATTCACTTGAAATATTACCCGTGGAAGGCACAACCTGCTCTCACAGCGTCTGGGTCCTCAATGGCAGGTGCTGGCAGCTTCTCAGGACAGAGGGACCGAGGTGGCATCTGACCTCTTTGGGACATCTGGCAGCCGCAGTATTAAAAATGGTACCCCGGCAAGAAGGCTACGGTTGGTCAGGAAGGGTAGAATCCCTGAGGTTGAATGCAAAGCATCTGCAGGCCGCCCCTCCAACACCTCACAGGCCTCACCTCTGGTGAGTTTTGAGAGTTCGCTCCTGGGACTGGTTTCTGGTGTCCCTTTCTGCTCAGGAACACAAATGTGCTGAGTAGACTCCCGGGTCATAAACAACTTTGTCCCTTCCCAAAGCTGGATTGTCCTTTACTGCTTGGATAGCTCCCTCCCTCCTGGTAATCTCCAGATAACGGCTTGTATAGTCCACCTCCCAGGAGGAAGAGGACCAGGGTGTTGACCCATACTGCTCTGGTATTGGTCTTGAATATCTGTTGTCATCCCGGGCAAAGAGGGAACATTGGTCACTCTGCCCAGAACAGTTCCCTGGCACGCTGAACAGAGAGAAGCCAGAATGACAGAAGCAGCTGTTTTGGTGGCTTCCTAGTGCCCATTCATCTCTGTGGCTTCCTGCAGCCGAGGGGACCATGGACAGCTTAAAGCCAGAATGATACCCTACTTCAGAAAGAACAGCTGTTCCTGGGAGAAACAGTTCCCGTGGTCATACCCTTCTATTTCTTTTCTTTCTTTTTTTTTTTTTTTTTTTTTTTGGTTTTTGGTTTTTCGAGCCAGGGTACCCTTCTATTTCTTGTACACACGGGGAAACTGAGTCAGAAAAGGAACCTTGCTTGGTTGGCACTTGCCTTTCAACTGTGGGCGTTAGAATAAGGTTTGTGACTCTAGTCTGGAGAAGATGGTTTCAGACCCATTTCCTCGCTGGTTTGTAGCTTCATGGAAAGGATCTGCGTGCCCAGCGCTGAGGTGCCTGCATGCCCAGCACTGAGGTGTCTGCATGTCTGCGTGCCCGGTGCTGAGGTGCCTGCATGCCCAGTGCTGAGGTGTCTGCATGTCTACATGCCCAGCGCTGAGGTGCCTACGTGCCCAGTGCTGAGGTGTCTGCATGTCTGCGTGCCCGGCACTGAGGTGTCTGTGCTCAATGCTGAGGTGTCCAAAGCCAATTTGTCAACAGTCATCAGATTTACTGGTTTCCTTGATCTGTTTACACAATTTAAATTTTGTAGCAAATCCTGTAAGATGTGGTGGATTTGGGAGACTTAAGGGATGTTCTGTTTGACTAATGCTTGATTTTTCCTTTTAAAAAATACTTCAGATTCCATCCAGACACCAGGACTTCAGGAGCCAGGCCCGCTGGCTGCTGACTCTAGGACTAGGCCGGGGTCGGGGAGGCTGTGAGCGAGGGCATCAGTCTTTGTCCAAGGAAGGCTGTGAGCCAAAGCCTTTCGAAATATTGATGATGTACTTTTAAGAAACTTTCTATACTGGAAAATTCCACACATTCGCAGAGAGAATAGGTAACGAGCCAGTGTCTTATCGATCCCAGCCCCCACTTTCCCTCTCTCCCCCTTTTCTTTGAGGTAATTCCAGGCACGGCATTTCCCACGTAGAGATGACTGACTATATTGTCAACCCCTGAATAGGTTCCTCAAGGCACCCCTAAATAGATGGAGGATGAGGACTCATTACAAAGACACCGCTTCATGTCTGAGGTCTCTCACCCCTGGCATTCTAGTCTCCTTTCTCTCCCCGCTTAGCCCCGCCCTCTTTGTCCCTCCCGGGATCCCCTCTGACCTCTACTCTGACCCGCAGTCTCTTCTTCTGGGAGGCCAGCAGCCCAGTTGTACTGAACTGACCCTTGTCCCTGTCCTCATTCTCTGAGTCGGTTTCTTTTACCCGAGGCAGTGGACAGTTAAAGGAGACTCCCAAATGCCGAGAGTATTATTCTGAGGCTGAACGGAAGAAAATTAGTCTAAACTAGGCAGAAATATTTATTTTAAAAAAATCTGTTATGAATCCTTGTATATTCTAAGTTGACCGAACAGGCCTTCTGATGTAGTGATGTCAAAGTGTCACTTCCCTGGATAAGCCGCTTCCCTCCCACAGCCTCAATTCCCTTCTCTAAGAGGAAGTAAGACTTAACACATCACAGCCATTCTTGAACTGTGTGTACATGTGTTCACATGTGTACACGTGTGTGTGCATGAGGAGGCCGGAGAACAGGCGCCACCCACCCGTTCATTTTATTAGATGGACTGAATTTATTTTATGTGTGTGGGTGTATCCTCTGCACACATGTGCCCCATGCATGTCCAGTGCTCATAGAGGTCAGAGGAAGGTTTCAGATCCGCTGTATCTATGTTAGGGTTTCTAGTGCTGTGAAGAGGCACCACGACCATGGCAACTCTTATAAAGGAAAACATTTAACTGGGGCTGGCTTACAGTTCAGAGGTTTACCATTGTCATCACATGGGCAAGCATGGTGGCACGAGGCAGACATGGTGCTGGAGAGGGAGTTGAGCGGTCTACATCTGGATCTGCAGGCAGCAGGAAGTGAGAAGTGAGTTGCTCGGCCTAGCTTGAACTTCTGGAACTTCAAAGCCACCCACCACCACCAGTGACCCGCTTCCTCCAACAAGGCTACACCTACTCCAGCAAGGCCGCAACTCCAATAATTCCGCTCCCTCTGAGCCTACGAACTGTTTTCACTCAAACCACCACACCCTAGAACTGGAGGTTCAGATGGTTGTGAGTCATCATGGGGATGCTGGGAACCAAACCCAGGTCCTCTGTAGCCAGTGCTCATAGCCACTGAGCCATCTCTACAGCCCCCCCCCCACACCTTGTTTTCTTATGGCGCAGAGTCTCCTCATTGGCCTGGAACATGACAGGTGAGTCTGACTGGTCAGTGCACACCAGAGATGGATACCCTTGTCTCTGCCCTACTAGCCTTGAAATGACAAGTCCTTCCCAGTGTGCCTGGTTCCCTAATAAAATGGGTTCTGGGGTTGAAACTTTGGTCCTCATGATTGTCTCTCAAGCACTTCACCCATGGAGCCATCTCCCACCACAAAAGCCCAGTGAACCCCACTAGGGGTTTGCTAAAATCCTAACAGTTTTTTTTTTTTTTTTTTGGTTTTTCGAGACAGGGTTTCTCTATGGCTTGGTTCTGTCCTGGAACTAGCTCTTGTAGACCAGGCTGGCCTCGAACTCACAGAGATCCGCCTGCCTCTGCCTCCCAAGTGCTGGGATTAAAGGCATGCGCCACAAAATCCTAACAGTTAAAAGCAGAGCCCTCAAGAGTGAGCGTGAGACCAGGCTGTTAGGCCCACCTTCTATCCTCTAGGTATCAGTTAAGCATCTGAAAACAGGTCTAATGGTCGTTAGGGGGTGGTCTGGAATGTTCCCGGGACTGAATGTTTCCGGGGGCCTGGCACATGTAGTAACTGCTCAGCGGAGAGCAACTTCAAAATCCTTAGTGTGCCGTGTCTAGAGCAGGGCAGACAGGTCATCCCCTGGGTATTGGTCATGATCTCATTGATATCTGGAGACAGGTCCTCTCCACAAACGCTCAGGGATTTGGAGACATTGGATCTGTATTCCATGTTATTGGTCCCAGGGAGGCAGAGTCTAAACCCCCCGGGGTCAAGCCAAGAGCGTCTGTCTGGTGCCCAGATTCTGCCTAGGGATGTGTTTGACAGGAGCACTGTGCTAGCTGATTTCGGGGTTCCTGTCAAGCTCTTTGCCCACCTCGGATCCCTCCTGTCTCACATAGCATTTTCCTTAGTAATTACTGTCACCGAATCCTCCCAGAATGGTGAACCCAGACCTGGCAAAAGCAGCTCCCACTGTCTGCCATACCAGGGGTGCAGAGCCCCCTCCCTTCCCACCACAAACCTCCCCACACCCCATGCTGATGTTAACTATAATTATGGACAACTGCAGTTTGGTTGCTATGGAAACGTGCATGGTGGCTTGGTTGCCATTTTTCATCCTAACGCTCCTGTTTCAACAGGCCTCGAGGAGGGTCCAAAGGGTGGGCAGGGAGGAGGCCGCAGAATCCCACAACCCACAAAGCCCCAGTTGCAGGAAAAAGTCCCCAGTACCTTAGACTTTGTACCCCTTTCTCCGCTGGAGCAATGGCGGGGGCCAGGCAGGCACACATGACCACTTCTGTGTATCCAAATCACAACTGCAGGGACACCTGATAAAGGAAAGCCAGGGGCTTTGGCTCCATGGTGATCTGTGTGATGCTTGCAGTGCACAAGGTTCCTCCTGGACTTTCCAGGGGCAGCCACGCCACAGGGGTAGGACAGATGTCAGTCCCCTCCCTGCATCCTTGCTACCCCAGTGCCCTGCCTGCATTTAGAGGAGGGGCATCACTGAGGGGAGCAACTGCTTCCCGCTCTGACTTGGATCATTTGACCACAGAGACCTCTGGTGTAGTACGAGTTCTCAGCGTGGGTTCCAGAAACATCATGACACTGGGGCCTCCTGAACAATGAAAATTCTCCAGCCTCACACTAGACTCAGAGCATCCAGTGCTGGCACCCAGTCAAGTGTGTCTAGGGCTTCAGCACTCAGGACCCATGGCCAGCATGCCCTGTGCCTGCCTCCCTGGGGAATGACACTCAGTGCTTTCATAGTTAGCCTCCGCGGCACCCTCTCTTCCTAGTGTTCCCTGGCACCTGTGGTGAGTCTGAGCTGGTTCCAGATTGTAGCTGTCACAGGGGGCTGGGCCAGGGCTGCCTGGTGGTCCTGTCTGCTGCTAGAGCTGAGTCACTGTGGCATCTTCTCCGCCCAGTCTGCCATAGCAGGAAGTTCAGACTGAGCCCACACACCGGTTCCAGGGTCTCTAGGGACTAACACTCAGTTTCTAGCAAGCCTTCTTCTTGGCTCACAGCTGGGTCCACCTGTCACTATGTCCCAGTCCGGCCTTTTTTCTCCATCTCTCCCTCTTCCTCTGAGAATGGCAAGCTTAACATAGTCTACTGTCAGACTGCGGTGAGGGTACAAACGGGGAAGCATAATTCATAATCCTAGGCCCCCCTTTCACAACGTTGTCCGGTGCGAAGGACTTACTCAACCCCACAGTGACAAGACAGCACTGTTAAGTAAGCACTGTGTCCCAAGATCCCCACCCCAACCGGGAGTCCTGATTCCCAAACACGTGTTCCTGCTCTGAACAGCCCAGCTGGTCCAGCATCCATGTCAGGAAAGAGTGGCCTCTCGGGGGAGGTCCTTCCCTCCTCCAGAGGGGGGCTTCTTACCTCCTGGAGAGTGCTCAGGAGGTCACCCCTCTCCTTTCATGGCCAGTGGCTCTGCTCCCCAAGGGGTGTCAGACGATTGATTGCCTGATTGCCCAGACTGAAAAGGTTGGCCGGAAGACAGTCAGAAGGAAAGAGGATAGAAGGAGTTGTCCTGTATGAGGGAAGTGTGACTCATGAGGCTTAAATGAGAGCAATTTGGAGACAGGAAAACAAAGGTAAAAATGTCAGTCTGGGCAGAAAGGTCCAATGGCCGCATGAATTGCTGATATTTCAGGACTTGGGCATTGGCTCATCCTGGAATGGTCCCTCAGGCCCCAGCAGGCTGATCCGTGTTTGGTATGTACCCAGGCTGGTGTGAGTCTCCATAAGACTCCTGCTGCACCACCGCTGGGACATCCGTGTGAGGGGAACACGGCTTGCTCAGCGACTCTGGGCAGGCTGAGTTTTCCTGACTTCCTAATGTTCCAAAAACATGGGGCACGGGACATGGGCCACGGCAATTGTGAATGGTTTAGGGCAGTATTCTCACCCTTCCCTTTGATACAGCTCCTCAGGTTGTGGTGACCCCCTCCCCATAAAATTATTTTCGTGGCTACTTCATAACTGTAATTTTGCTACTATTATAAATTGCTGTGTGCATATCTGATACTCAGGGTATCTGATACGCTGCCCCTGTAAAAGGGTGAGAATCCAGGGCTTCCTCCAGGCAGAACTTGCCCAGAGCTGGCCGACAGAGAGCATTTGAGAAGGGCATGTTCTCTTTCATTTAGAGGGTCTTCCAGTGATACTGATGCAATAGTGATGGTCAGGATAGCAACGGTGAAGGTGTGTGATGGTGAATGATGTGATGGTGATGATGGTCATGGTGATGATGGCAGTATGACAGTGGTGATAATGGTGGTGGTAGTGGTGATGATGGTGATGGTGGTGGTAGTGATGGTGATGATGATGGTGGTGGTAGGATGGTGATGATGGTGGTGGTAGTGATGGTGATGGTGGTGGTGGTGATGGCGATGACGGTGGTGGTGGTGATGTAAATGTGGTGGTAGTGATGGTGATGCAGATGGTGATGATGGTGGTAGTGATGGTGGTGATGATAATGGTAGTGGTAGTGATGGTGATGGTCGTGGTAGTGTTGATAATGGTGACGATGGTAGTGGTGGTGGTAGTGATAGTGGTGATGGTGGTGATGATGATGGTGGTAGTAGTGTTGATAATGGTGACGATGGTAGTGGTGGTGGTAGTGATAGTGGTGATGGTGGTGATGGTGATGATAATGGTGGTGATAATGATGGGGGTGGTAGTGATGGTGGTGATGGTGGTGGTGATGATAATGATGGTGGTGGTCATGGTGATGACAAGAGTGGTTTACGTGAATAATGACAACAGTGACACAAGCCACTGTGTATGTTTCTTGTTCTCTGGGTCTGCATCATATATATATATATATATATATATATATATATATATATATATGATTGTGTATATATATATGATATATATATGATTGTATATATACATATATATGATTGTATATATACATATATATGATATATATGATTGTATATATGCATATATATGATTGTATATATACATATATATGATATATATGATTGTATATATACATATATGATTGTATATATATGTATATTATATATATGATTATATATATATATATATACACAATATTCAGTCTGTATGTATGACTGCGGGCCAAAAGAGGGCACCAGACCTCATTACAGATGGTTGTAAGCCACCATGTGGTTGCTGGGAATTGAACTCAGGACCTTTGGAAGAGTAGGCAGTGCTCTTAACCTCTGAGCCATCTCTCCAGCCCCTTTGGGTCTGTATCTTACCTGTTCTTGCCTGAGTTCCACTGTAGTCAACCTTATCCAAGACCAAAAAGACCACTTTGTGCCATTGTGGGATTGGGGGAGCAATTCCAGTCATGACTTTTCCTACAGTGAAAAGATCCCTGGGATTTTCTGGAGCACACAGAACCAGGATCAGGACCAGGACCAGTGACCCTGACCTTGCTCTTTAAGCCCCTTCAAAGCTACAGTCATGAACAACTCAGACAGTAAAACAGGTTCCCATCAATCAGTTCAGAGGCTGCCCATGCTGGAACCCCTGCTGTGCCTGTCGTGTCTGTGGAACAGACTCTCTCGACAGAGCAATCTGTCAGTCATGGGCTGTGAGGTCTGGGCTAAAGCCGAATGCTGGGATTCGCCACTTCTGATCTGTGACCTTGACATGTTCCTACACTTCTCTGAGCCTTAAATGCCACTATGGACAATTAATAAGACCATGCCTATGAGAGCTCGCGGCGCCAAAATAAGTCAATGTCCGTGGTTGTGAGGCTTAGTCTGTCCCGTGGTCAGGGAAAAGCTGCTGCTGGTGAGCTCAACCCAGAGCTGTGCACACTTCCCTGGGCCGAGAGGGGTGCTGGTGACTGGGTGCATTGGTAGAGTCTGAGCTGGGGTCAAACGTGGTTGGTTGTTACTGCTTGGAAGGGACGAGGGGACCTAAGGGCACATCATCTATGAAGGAACTGGTTCCCATGTCTGGGTTCCTGTGTGGGCTTGGGGGTATTTGGGTGGCCAGGGCTCTGCCCACCCTAACTGAGGTTCTAGCACCCAGGTCTGACAGAGTCTGGTTATGCTATGGCTAGGGTTTGGCACTGCTGGACAGCGGGGGCAGATTGGGACATGCTTAGGGATGACTCTGCAGCAGGAAGGCAGAGAATGTCCTCCTAGGACTGTGGCTCTTGAGGAGTTGGAGGACCTCCCGCTATGAGGTCTGAAGCCTGCACCAACCAAGGCTCTCCCTGCAGCTGGAGCTCACACATCCAAGTGGGAGCATGGGAACTCAGAAGGCTGCAGGCCAGTGAGTGATTCTACAGAGTTCCCAGAAGTTGCAGGGGAAGAAGTAGGAGCCAAGGCCAACTCTTGGTCTGGGCATATGTTTGTCTTTTTCTATGGATAACCCAAGGATACTGATGTCCTGGCCCAAAGTGAGAGGGCAGTAGGGTGTCCTGGCTAGTTTTATGTCAATTTGACACAAGCCAGAGTCACTGGAGAGGAGTGAGCCTCAATTGAGAAAATGCCTCCAGGAGATTGGGCTGTAGGCCAGGCTGTAGGCCATTTTCTTAAGTAGTGATGGATGGAGGAGGGCCCAGCCCATTGTGGGTTCCCCAGCATCCTCCAGCTCTACTGATGCCTCCCTCCCAGCCTTTTCTCCAGCCTTGGCTCTCACCAGGCTCTGAGAAAACAGCCTTGAAGTGGTTAATGCTTTCCACCCAGCTAGCCTCCAGATACATCGTGTCCCTCATGATCACCTGAAGCCCACCCACTGTCCAGCATGGCCTCTGACAAGCCTAGGGAAGTCCTTCCCACCACTCACAGCTAAGAGGACTCTGCAGCCTCAAGAGTGTTGAAGTGAAGTGACCTGAGTATTGGGGACTCTGCTGAGTGTTGGGGGCTCTGCTGAGTATCGGGGGCTCTGCTGAGTATCGGGGACCTCTGCCAAATGTCAGGCGCTCTGCTGAGTATCGGGGACTCTAACAAGTATCAGGGGACCTCTGCTGAGTATCGGGGGACCTCTACTGAGTATGGGGACTTCTGTTAAATATCTGGGACTCTGCTGAGTGTCAAGGACCCCTGCTGAGTATTGGGGACTCTGGGCATGTGCAGGTCACGAACTTAACGAGGCTTCCCTTCCTGTTTCTCCCCAATTCAGGGTGCCCAGGTTCTATGCCCTAACTGGGCATTCTGTCAGGGACAACAACCTGCCTGGTTTCAAGACTTCTGGCAAAGCCAGACTCCCTACATGGGGGACAGGCCAGGTCTAGCAAGAACGAGAGTGAAAATACAGGTCTCAGATCAAAACTGTCAAAACAAACAAAGAAAATGCTTATGCAGAGACTGCAAAGGAGACTCCATTTCCCCAGGTTCCAAAAGGCTGAAGGGGACAGATGGCAGCCTTAGGCGCATACCCAAGTGCACTCTGGCCGCTGGGCTCCTGCAGTATCACAGACGCTTGCTACAGAGTTCACCATCCATGCAGGCATCCTGGTTCTTCTCACCTCCTCCCCTTACCCAAACTCCCCCAACTCATGGGACTCCACCCCCACTCCCACCTCCCCAGTTACTCATTCTCCTTAAAGTCCCTACAGACTGGGGCTGGAGAGATTGTTCAGTGGTTAGGAACACTGACTGCTTTTCCAGAGGACCTGGATTCAATTCCCAGTGCCCACATGGAAGCTCATAACCATCGGTAATTCCAGTTCCAGGGAACGCGACACCCATGGAAAAACACCAATGAACATAAAATTAAAATAAAAAAAACCTGATAATTTTGGCTCTCTCTTTTGCCTCCTCATTCAGTCTTTCCCTCTCTTTTCTTCCCTTCTCTCTGCTCTCCCACAACACCTTCCCTCTCTGTATCTCTATGCTAGGCTTCTGCTTCTCTCATGGCCAGGTCCAGTCTGCTGGCCATGTTCTGTCTACTACTTTCTCTCCCTGCTCTGGACTCTTCCAGATGCCTCTGGCTGTTCTCTCCCTTGCTTATCTACAACAAAAACCTTTCTCTTAGCCATACCATGGAATGGTCATGTCCTCGGTTTATACAGGGACAAACTGGGTTAATTGTCCCAGGAAAGTGGGTACCAGTACTGAGATTTCCAATATTTGGTCCTGGCATAGAGTGTGGAGCTCGGGAGGATTCAAAAGCATGCGCGTAAATCCTGTGGCCCTCGGCCCATCTCAGTGCTTAACATAAAACATAAACATATTACAGTCATTTCGGAAGCTGGAGGAGCTTGAATAATTCCATCTCATCATCATGCATTCCAGTCCTCTCATTTTATCTCACAGTTCCTCGAAGAGGAAACAGAAATGAATGGTGGCCAATAACTTCAGACAGTAGCCAAGGCGGCTCGGGCAGAGCAATAGTTGGTACACTGGAGGGAGGGCGCCATGGCCACCTTGGGGCTCAGACACCAGAACAGCCCCAAGGAGAGGCAATAAGGGAAGCCGGCAGATGGAAGGCTTCCCAGGCTCTACTCTGTTGGCGTCTCTTTGCCCGCCTGTAGTCAGGGAGCAGAGAGATGGATGCTGGCGCTTGGTCCACTTTTCTGTGTCCTTTTACTCACTTAGCCCCAGCCCATGAGTTCTGTCCACATTCAGGGTCTCCCTCCCTCAGCTAAACCCCAGGAGGTGTCTTCACAGACAGTCCCAGACGTATGTCTCCTAGGTGTTTCTATGAAGAGTTATCTTTATAAGGCCACTGCTTGCCAACTGAACAGGCAAGCAGTCAGTTCTAACCATAGCCCTGAGGGAATCCAGACGGCCCATCCTCTGGGATTGGGGTGTGAACTTCTTTATCCTGCTTCATTGTTCGAAAGCTTTCTTAGGCGTGCGTGCCTTTTCCCAACCAATGGAGTCCTTATGGGCAAGGGCCAGGGTCACTGTCACTGTGCCTTCAATTTTATATCTCAACAAAAGATAATGAGACAAAACTCTGATAGTGTCTCCAAACATGAAATGCTATCCTATCTTCCTTTATTTCAAGACAGGATTTCTCTGTGTAACCTTGGTTCTACTAGAACTCACTATGTAGAAAAGACTGACTTGGATCTCATAGAAATCCACTTGCCATTCTGAGTGCTGGGATTAAAGGTGTGCACCATCTCCAAACCATATTTCTTTGTTTGCTTGTTTGTTTCTTTTTGAAACAGGTGTGTGTGTGTGTGTGTGTGTGTGTGTGTGTGTAGCCTTGGTTGTCCTAGAACTAACTCTATACACCAGGCTAGTCCTGAACTCACAGAGCTCCAACTGCCTCTGGTTCCTGAGTGCTAGAATTAAAGGTGTGTTCTACCATGCCTGTCATGTCTATTTATTTTCTTTTCTATTTATTTATTTATTTATTTATTTATTTATTTATTTATTTATTTTGAGACACAATCTTTTATTGGCTTGGATCTCAAATCTCAGAGATCTTCTCATCTCTACTAGGATTACAAGTGTGTGCCACCAAACTCAGTTTTTAGATGTAGGTCCTTGGGGTTTGTGGTGGTTTAAATGATTATGGCCCTGATAGGCTTATGTATTCTTGGACTCCTGTGGGTGTACTGTCTGGGAAGGGCTAGGAGGTGTGGCTTACTGGAGAAAGTATTTCACTGGGTGGGGGAGGTCTTTAAGGTTTCAAAAGATCAGGCCATACCCAGAGTCTCTCTCTACCAGAAACCTGCAGATCAGATTTACATCTCTCAGCAGGTTCCAGCACCCACTGGAGCCTGCCTGCTTTCCACCATGACCGTGGTCTAAACCCCTGGAACTGTGAGCCAGCCCCCAGTTAAATGCTTTTCTTTCATAAGAGTTGTCTTAACCACTGTATCTCCTCACAGCAACAGAACAGGGACTAAGACAGAATTGAACTTGGGTCCTCATGCTATCCAAACAATCACGTGATCAACTGAGCCCTTTTCCCAGGAGCTTGGTCACACTTCTGAAGGCCAGGGTTGTGTGGAGCCCTTCAGCATGGATGCTGAGGGAAAGAGCTCCTCGGGGGATGCCTGGCATCTGCGGGGTCTGCTTCCGGACCCCTCTACTCTCCTGCCCCCTTCACACATCTGCTTTGGGACAGGCTTAGACTCTTTAACCACACACTCCAAAGGAGCAGGCAGCCCCTCTCCCAGGGCCCATTTCCTGTCACGGGGCCTTCCTCTTGCCCACACATGTGCCCCATATGCCAGATGGGAACAGACATAGCCTTGAGGGAGCCCACCCACAGAGTGGACCTGCCTTCCTGGCACACTCAGATCCAGGGAGCTCTTGTCACTTTGTGCTTGTGACTTGTGTGTTGTGATTGGGACGGAGCTCACTAGAGGAGCTGACCCTGGCCATGAGACTGACCAGCGCTGTCGCTCCTGAGACATTTCCTAGTGCTGTAGGTCCCCTCACTACCCAGAACCACCCAGACTTCTTCTCTTTGCTTCCCATTGGCTCTGGACGCAGAGGAGGAACATGGGGACTGCTCAGTCTGCAATTCTGTCAAAAGGCCAGTGCTGGAGAAGTAATCACCTCAGCGGTGACAGACATGTTAGCCGGCAAATATCACCCATCCTTTGGGAGGGAGGGAGGACCGAGTGCCTCCCACACCTGCCTCTCTGAGTAGGAATAGCTCGGAAGAAGCCACCTTGCCCTCGATGGACACATTTGTTAATTCATTCCCTCATTCATTCTGAGTAGATGTGTATATTAATGATTCCTCAAGGCAGACTGGTTCAGGGAAAGGGCCAGAGGCCAGCGTGATTGTTTTCTTCTTCTTGGATTCTGCCTGCCGGCTGTGTGACCATATGCATGTGGCTTGGTTGTCTCACAGTTCTGCTTCCTTAGCTGTGACGTGAAGAATAGCAACAGTGTCCACCCAGCTTGTGGGTGAAGACTGGATGGATCGACATGCATGAAGACCCTTCAGGCATGGCGTTCTCCTCCACCTGGCAATGGGGCACTGGACCACTTGGGCCATTCAAGCTCTTTCTCCAGGGGATCTGAGTCCTGGCCTTGACTGATGATACAAGGGCTCTGATTGGTGGGTGAGCTTCCCTCCCCTTTGTGTCCTGAGGACTTCATTGGTTTCTGCTGCCTGGAGTACCTGAACCCAGACCCAGCGGAGTCTGCTTGCTCTCCTTGGGGTCTCCTGAGCATCTTCACATTTCCAGCACATAACTGTCCCCATCCCCAGAAGGAGCAAGAATGGGTTCTGATGCTCGCATACCCACCCTATCTATCCAGAACCTCTGTGGTCTCCCATACAGAAGGTGGACCCCTTTCCCTGGGTCCAGAAGCTCTGTGGTCTCCCATACAGAAGGTGGACCCCTTTCCCTGGGTCCTGGCCGTCTCTGGTGACAGAGCCATGCAGCCCAGGAAGGGACCTCTGTGAAATCAGGGTGGCTTCCTGGGGGAGGAGATGCCTGCAGGGTGGACTGTTTGGGAGTGCTCTAGAGGAGGGGGGATGGCAGAAGACACAAGCAGCCACTTCTCGTTCAGCAAACAACTCCTGGCTGTTTCATCGTCAGCCCCTCGTGGAGAAGGTGGGGTCTCCTCTCTGAGGAGCAAGGCCATTAGGGACAAGATGCTAATGGACGACTCCCCGTTGATTCTGCCCAGCTTCTGTGAACATGCTGGCAGTGACTAATGTGTTTAATTACCCATTGCTGCACTCTTCCCAGCTGTCCTGAGCAGATACAGTCTGCGGCTAGAAGCCAAACCCTTGGGGTCCTGTCCCTGCTCCAGGACTGGTGGCCTTGGAATCCTGCCGATGAGACCACATAAGTCACCACGTGCCATTAACACTAACAGGTACGGCAGAACTCAGAGTAGAGTCTATGGTTCCTAGAGGAGCCAGAGGCACAGATCTTAGGGAACAGGGTCACTAATTAGGCAAGGCAGGACGTGGACAAGGCCAGACCCAGGGACTGGAAGTAGCAGAGCCCACAGACTTCATATTAAACCCCTCCCTGGGGCTTTACCATCTAGGCCGCTCTTCTCACCATGTCTATGCCACTGAATTTTGGCTCTTGTCCTAAATTCAGGCTGGGGTCAGAGGTCAGAGGTCAGGAGACCATGCATGGAGGATGCATGAAGCAGGGGCTGAGATCTGAGAAATTAGGACAGGCTTGTTGTTGATGAGGTGAGTAAAACAAAGGCAGTTCGTGTTCACGTGTGAGATGGGGTCATGTTGTTGCCAGGCACAGTTCTCAGTGTGGCCTGCCCGTCTTTCTTTCTCAGCTCTGAGCAGCAATTGAAGCGGCACCACACATTTCCCCCATCGGATACCAGCTCACTCATACAATTACAGACTTGTTATATCCAATTCAATGCTTCCCCTACCCGCTACTTTATTTCATAAAAGATTTTTTAAAATTTATTTGTATGTGTGTGTAGGTGTATGCACATGTGTGTATGTGTAAGAGAGAGACAGAAGGAGGGAGGGAGGGAGGGAGGGAGGGAGGGAGGGAGAGAGAGAGAGAGAGAGAGAGAGAGAGAGAGAGAGAGAGAGAGAATGCATAGCCTATGCCTGAGCTCATGGGTGAAGTCAGAAGATAACTTTTGGAAGTCTGTTCCCACTTCCCACTGTTCACTAGCTGCCCTGAGAGCTTCTAGCTAATTCTTATCTCTCCATCTCCTGTCTCACCTTAGTGTTGTAGGGAGGGGCGGGCTGCGTTCCTGCTGCCCCGGCTCCCAGCCGCCTGGCTAGCTTATGCCCCAAAATAACAACACACAAACTGTATTCTTTTAAACACTGCTTGGCCCATTATATCTAGCCTCTTCTCGGCTAACTCTTGCACCTGGACTAGCCCATTTCTAATAATGTATGTAGCACCCCAAGGTGCGCTTACTGGGAAGATTCTAGCCTACGTCCATCCTGGGTCGGAGCTTCATCACATCTGCCCCAGAAAGGAGAGCTATCGAGTCTAAGCTCACTTCCTCTTCCTCCCAGCATTCTATTCTGTTTACTCCACCCACCTATGTTCTAACCTATGAGGGCCAAGCAGTTTCTTTATTTTTTAACCAATGACCTTCCTCCATCACCTTAGGAGTGCTGCAATTAAAGATGCAGGCCACTGCATCCGGCCACTGCACCCTCGTGTGGGCTCCGACGGTGTGGGGCATCCTGTCAGGCCACTGCACCCTCGTGTGGACTCTTAGGGTGTGGGCCATCCCATCATTAGGTGGGTTTGGGAGAAGTTGGATTCAGGTCATCAGATTTTATGGGGTAAGCACTCTTAAACGCGGAGCCATCTTCCCAGCCCCTCCTTCTCCTTCTGTCCCTCTGGATATGTGGAGTCCTGGGTTTTTGCTCTTCCAATTCTAACTTCACAGGGAGTAAAGTGGGAAGAAACCAAGGAAAGGGACCAAGCCAACCTTTCACGCTTCAACTCCTTAACCCCTCATTCGTAGATGGATGCATTTTGATTGTCTGAAAGACTTAAGCCAGGATGGCTAGATGCAAAATAAGTGTCTTAGTTAGGGTTTCTTTTTCTATGAAGAGATACCATGACCACAGCAAGCCTTAATAAAGAAGAACATTTAATTGGGACTGGCTTACAGTTTCAGAGATTTAGTCCATTTTCATCATGGCGGGACATGGCAGCATGCAGGCAGACATAGTGCTGGAGAAAGGAGCTGAGAGTTCTACACCCACAGGAAGCAGGGGACTATATGCCACACTGAGCATAGCTTGAACATGTAAGACCTCAAAAAGCCTACCTCCTCAGTGACAAACTTCCTCCAACAAGGCCAAATCCCCTCCAATAAATCCACGCCTCCTGATCCTGGCATTCCCTTTGGGCCAAGTATTCAAACACGTGAGTCTAAGGGTGCCGTACCCATTCGAATCATCGTAGACAGCAACAGTTGAGGAATATTTCATGAAGTTAGGCATGTATCTGATCTATGGCCCAGAAATTCTACTCTCAAATGTGAAGCAACAAGAAACAAAATGTGTCCCCACATAAAAAGACTCAAATAAATGATTGGGGAGATGGCTTTCTGGGTAAAATGCTTGCCTTGCAAGCGTGAGGACCTGAGATTGGTCCCCAGACTTTTTTTTTTTTTTTTAAAATCAGGAGTGAATTTGTAATCTCATTGCTAGGCAAAGAGTAGATGGGCAGACATCTCCACACTGGCAATGGGAGGCCTGAGGGTGATAAGAAGGAATGAATATCAGCCTGGAGTCTCATCTGTCTGGGAAAATGTCCTTCAAGGAAGAAGGCGATACAAATACATTTTCAGGAAAGTCCAAGCGGAAAGCAGATCCTATGAAGAGACGTTCGCTCGGAGAAAAGTAACAAAAACAACAGCAACAAAACAAAACAGAAATATGGGAAGAAGGAAGGCCCTGAGGTGAGGAGGAGGGGCTGTGCCAGGAGCTACCACCCTCGGTGCCTACCCTGCCCTCACCCTTGCCCTCCAGGTCGTCTGCTCCTGGAGTGGCAGCCTCTGTGTATGACGCCTACGAAGACAGCCGAAATGAAGGAATGCGGCTCCATGGCGCTGCTCCTTCACTGCCAGTGCCCATTTCCCTGAGTCCCACCATCCTGCCTTCCAGATCACCCTCAGACCTGCCCGCCCTGAGCCTCCCTGCTGCAGAATTGTGGCTGGGATCTGAGAACTCGCTGCAGCCAGCCTCCCTGCATCCGCACAGCCCCAGAGCTGCTCCCTGAATGGAGTTTGCCTGCTTTCTTCCAACTGCCAATCTGACCCCAGGAAATGGCACCCTGGTTGCTTTTTGGAGAAGAAACCAGCAATCTGTAACTAAAAACCTTAACTCACCTCTCTGCTTTCTCCACGGTTCCAGATTCTCTCAGCTCCACACACAGGCCATCAGTCAGGGCCACATAGACTCTTGTCCATGCAGTTTTGGCCACACCCATCCCTCACTCTTTTTGACTCTCTGGTTCATTTGGCACTTCCTCCAGGAAATCTGCTGTGACTTTCCTGTCAGCTGTCCCCCACTAAACTCTCCTGTGGTACCATGGCTCCTGTGGCTCCTTCCCCGTGACAAATACTACCAGAGGGAAGCCACGTTTAACTATCTACCGTCTGACTCCGTTGCTGGACTTTAAGCTCCTACAGGAAATAGCCTGCCGTGTGTCTCTGGGACAAACACCATGGATGCACAGGGAAGGCATGCCCAATCCTTTGAGACTGTTGCTCTCGTCATGCACAGTTCTAGGATATGCAGATTTGTTTCCTTTTTGAATTCCTGAGAGCTTTGACTCTTGTGTGGATGCATCATGGCCAACGTGAGAGGCTCGAGCTGGCCCAAAGGAATTGGGAGTCAGTGAAGGAAAAGAAAGGGGACCCGGCAGAGAGAAGAGGACTGGCTTGGATGACGACCTTTGTGGGAGGAGCAGGAAGCTGGTGGAAGCAGCTGAGGGCAGGTGATTGATCTGAGGTTACGGGAACAGAGCCAAGGGCACCCCAGCGGTCGCAGGAAGGGCCAGGAAGAAGTCATGCCATACAGCCAAACAGATTAAATAAAGAGTAGCTGAGTCTTTCCCATTTTGGAAATGGGCATTCCTCTGTATCTCAGGAACTATAGCAAGATCCAGGATGTAGGAATCCATAATTCGGACTTTTGGAAAATATTTTTTTTTTTTTTTTTAAATTTGAGAGAGAGGGCTAGAGAGACACACAGAGAGAGAGAGAGCACACATGCACATCGGTAAGACAGCTTTTGGGAATCAGCTCTCTCTCTTTTCCCTTCCCCTGTCCCTCTCCATTCCATCATGTGGGTTCCACGGATCAATTTCACATCATCAAGCTTGGAGGTAGGTGTCTTTACCCACTGTGCCATCTCATTGGTCCATCTCATTGCTTAACAAGCACTAAGGCATCAAACATGGGGGGGAGGTAGTAGAAATGAAACACAGGCTTTCTGTATGTACATGTGCTGGAGACCTGACCCCAGGGCCCGGGTCTGACTGGGCGGAGGCGGCACGGCTGCCTGCAGCACCGTTCTGCAATCCTTACCAGGTTTATAGATGGGTAAAGAGCTATTGAGTCACATCTCTCTTGTGAACCGTTTCTCTATTTAATTTTGGCGAACAAAAATATTTTTACAAGGATTTGCATGAGCTCACTGGCAGCCTTTACCTCCCAGGCTGCAGAGTTACACCTGCAGCTTCTCATTGGAGAACCTCCAGGTTCCCTTAGCCAGCTGCACCCTCCTCCATCTCCCCCACCCCACCCCATCCCGTCTCAGCACACAGCACCGTCCACCCCTTGATGATGGTGTCCACTGCCCTCATCAACAGATGTCCGAACCCTGTGTCTTTCAACTCATTAACAGAGGCCTCCCTGCACCCCTGCCCTTGGCCAGGTGAGATCCCTGTCTTCTTCAGCCTGGTTGCCTCACTGCTCTTACTTTGAGTCTTGTCTGCTTCAGCTCCCCCCCCCCCCACACACACACACACAACAGCAGAGAATAGATGTCCAAAGTTCAAGGCTATGACGTGACTTCCTTTTGACATACTTCAGTGTACCCCCATCACTTGCCCTCTAACAGGCAGACACTGCTGTTTAATCTGCGCAATTTCTCCTTTTCTTCCGAGAATGTATTTCTAGAATATTCTTCTGGGAAATATTCTCCTTTCGCAACCGTCTTGCTTGTGTTAGTAATTTTAGCCTGTGTGTGTGTGCGTGTGTGCGTGTGTGTGTGCATGTGCATGCATATGTGTGTGTGTTGGCTTCCAAATCTCCTTCCTATTAGGGAGCACCCTCCACCCCCCTCCTCCCCCCAGAGGTCCATGGTTTCCATAACCCTCTGCCCACAACTTCCTGTACAGTCAGCCAGGGGCTGCCATACAATCTGGGCTCAGTCATGTGTGTATATCTGCTGAGAGCTTATTCCCAGAACTATGGAGGAGGCATCTCTGCAGGTGGGGATGTGGCTGACATCATCCCACGGATGAGGGAGTTGTGCAGGTCAAGCAAAAGCCGAGCCCACACGTCACACCATCCTGCTGCTTGGCAACCTATAGCAGCCCTTCATCTAACTCTTTCCTACAGCAAACACCGTCCCCCCACAGTAACAGAGGGACCATCCTGGTGTCACATGGTGCCCAGTATCCCCCACCACATCGGGACTCTCCTGAGCATCTCTTCCTTCTTCTCAGCAGACTTCATGATCCTGCTGACACGATCTGGCCTTTGTTGCCTAGTACCTCTATTTGGTAGGTATTTGGAGTTGGGTAGCTTTTGTTTCAGCCCTTCAAATTTGTCATTTTTTTTCCTCCATGATATTTCAAAGGTTTCAGGTAATTGCCAAACCAGGGTGAGTTGAAGAAGGACACAAATATCAATGCAAAAGCACACCTACCAAGGAAAGTTAAAAGGGCAAGAGTAAGGAATCCCAGGGCAACTCTGAGCAGAGCCCCATGGAGCGTTCTTGAAGCTACTGTCTCTGTGGGACAGATTTGTGTAAGAGAGCTCTCCATATGTGTGAAGGGCCAATTCTTGGTCCCAATCTCCAATAGTTCTTTCACTAATCTCTACATCACCCCACCAAGCAGGCAGGACCCAGTTTTCAGAGGTTAAATTATGTCTGTGACCCCCTCAGGCAGCCATATAGGTGAAAGCAGGAGACGATCTTCAGAAGGTAATGACGTCCTAACACTAGAGGCCCCACAACAACAGCACTGATGTTCTAATAAGGATGGGGTGTGAGCATACAGTGGGGGGGAGGGCTGTATGTAACTCTGAACAAGTCTCCCCAAAACCAAGTCTGTTGCTGTCTTGATCTGGGTCCTCCAGTCTCAGAACTCCAAGGAATGAGTTTCTGTTATTTAGGCTGCCCAGGATTTTGCTCTAATCTCTCAGGCCGACTAAGACAGATGTCCACATTTAAATGTGAATTTTGATTCCCTACTTCATAACATACATCGGAGCCAATTCCACATGGAGCCTAGATATAAATTTTCAGAGCAAAACAATAAAATTTCCGACAGAAACAGAAGAATATCTTCATGACCTTTGGGTTGGCAAATATCTCTTAGGACCCAAAAAATCATAAATCAGGAGAGGAACAATGATAAGTTGGCGTATATTAAAATTAATAATGTTTGTTCAACCAAAATCAACACTGGGAGTGAAGAGGTGAACCGCGGAGGCATAGAGGAATTGGCTGCCTCTCATTTGACTGGAAATTTGAAAGAGGGGGTGGGGCTTATAAGAGAGGACACTCAAAGGGAAACGTAAACATTTGTATCTGGTCACCAGAGAGTCGGGACTAAAGCCACAGTGGGGTCTCCTGGTGCAAGCTTGTCATCCCAGCTCCTTGGTCAATAGGAACAGAAGACTCTTAAGTTCAAGACCAGTCTGGGCTAGAGAATGAATTCACGTCTAGACTGATTTAGTGAGATCCTGACTCAAAATAAGAGGTAAAGAGGAAGGCTGGAGACAAAGCCAGGTAATAAAGTGTTTGTGTGTGAGACCCTGACTCAATCCCAGAACCACCAAAGCCACGCAGGGTAGTGTCTACCTGTAATCCCAATGCCAGCACCAGAAGCCAAGATAGGATGACCAAGAGTTCACGGTGGCAGGGTAGTGGTGGCACAGTCTTTAACCCCAGTACTGAAGAGGCAGAGGCAGGCAGATCTCTTAGTTCAAGACCAGCCTGGTCTATAGAATGAGTTCCAGGACAGCTGGGACTACACAGAGAAATCCTGTCTTGAAAATAATAACAACAAGAGGATTCAGGGCTAGTCTGGGCTACACAGGCAGACCTTGTCTCAGGAAACAAACAAGAAAATAAAAAGAAGAAAGAAATTAAAGCTTCAGTGAGATGCCAGCACACATACAGATACACAAGAAATCAAAAGGGCAACAGGGACAAGTGTCAAGAAGGGAACAGAATAGTCTACATTGCTGGTGGGAGTCTCTATCAGGACACTGTTAGCCAACTATGAAATTCCCATGCTGCAGCAAGAGGAATGCTGGGTGCCATTGGCTGACGTCTATACCTCTGATCTTATACCTTTGGCATAATGAGCCCTCATGGCCATTTTAGATGGAAACCATTAACACTTTGGAGAGAGGAGAGTCCTAAAAAGGGCCTCCAGCTGGTGTTCACCAGAATCCCTGTTCTACTTCGTCCTGGGAAGCGGTTTTTAAGAAGAGGGCTCTGGAGTGAATCTCCAATTTACCCTTTTGGAACAAAGGCGCTGTACCTTGCAGTTTGCATTCCATTAAATGTTTTTGTGCCTTACACATGAAACCAAACTCCTGGGGACCCCAAGAGTTACAGAGTTGCCTGGTGCTACAACCATCAATTACAGATGTTTAGTCTGTTATCATCATGACAGGGAGCCTGGCAGTCTGCTGGCAGATGTGGTGCTGGAGAAGAAGCTGAGAGTCTTACATCTTGTAGGCAACAGGAAGTTATCTGAAACACTGAGCAGTATTCTGAACATAGGAAACCTCAAAGCCCACCCACAGAGTGACATGCTTTCTCCAGCAAAGTCACATCTCCTAATAGTGCCACTCCCTATGAGATTATGGGGCCAGTTACATTCAAGCTACCTCAGTGACCCCAGAAGTTAGAGTTGTTGTCCCTTCTGTTCTTTTTTAGGGTTCTGCAAACTAGCCTAGTTCTGACCCCAACCTCTGGAGAAAGTCGAGGTTTGCACGGACAGCCCTGTTACTCATTTAGGCACCAGTCCCCACAGAAGCATCCAGAGCAGGTAGGCAGGGAGTTTCTAGACTTTGGGGATAGGAGAAAGGGCCTCTGGGTGGGTAGGTCTCTTGCCCCCACATGTCAAAGGGATCCAGAGCTTTTTAAAGTTTGATACCCAGGGCAGAAGACTGTCTGGCTGCTTGGGGCCTGAGGGCTAGTCTAGAAAGCCACCGACAGATGGTGGCCTGCAATAGTCAGGCAGTTCTTACTCCCTTCAGGGTAGGGTTACCTAGAGGAGGAGGAAACAACACAGCTCAGGGATTGCTACATGTGAGTCGAACAACCTATGAGGATCTGTTTGGAAATGTGGGTACTCTGTCTACCTCTTCTCCCTCTCTCTGCTCATGCCTTGACTCTTCCTTTCCTGAAAGCTGGGGGCATCTTATGGTCAGAGGTAGAATTCAGGCTCAGGGGTCTCTCAGTTTCAGACCTGTCATCGGGTGACCTATGCCAGGACACATTGCCTGTGACATCATCTAAGAGTTACATGTCTCATTGTTGGGCCTGAACTCCTGACCAAAGCACCTTAGGCAGAGTTTATTTTGGCTCACAGTTTGAGGGGGGTATAGTCCAATGTGATGGGGACACTATGGTGACCGGAGTGCGCGTGAGGCAGCTGGTCGTACTGGGTTTACAGTCGGGAGGAGAGATGAATGCTGTCGCTCAGCTCACTCCTTTCTGTGCAGCGCAGGGACCCAAGCTCTGGAATGTTGCCTATGTCCTAAGGCCATCTGCTTCCTTAGAGAAAAGGTTGAGTTTTGGCTCAGGGTTTTAGCAGTTTTGAAGTAAAATCATACGTCTGTTACTTTGGCCTGTGGTGGGAGTGCACAACATGGTGAGAGCCTGCGGCAGAACAAAAGCCGGGCTGCCAAGTTTTGAGGAAGAGGCTGAGGTCTTATGATGTCCTCCAAGGCCACTCTTGAAGTGACATCGGTCCTCCTACTAGGCTGTGTGTCATAGAGGTTCTGTTACCTTCTAATAGTTAAGCAGGAGAGCATGTCTGCACCCCGTGGGACTCTGGGTACACTGTAGGTCGACTATGGTAGGGTCCACATGGAAAGCGATGCCCTTGTTGTATTCAGAAGGCAGGAGGCCTTCTAGGATTTGTGGGTAATTATTTCCCAGGGACACTGGTAGTCTGTGATAGAGGAACCTCACAGAAGACAAGAGGACAGAGGAAAAGACAATGTGACAAGTCTTGTTTGTGTCCAGTTGTCTGAGCTGGGGAACAATGTCGCACTGCTCTGTGAGTGCTGGGTGTTAACGGAGACCTCTGCTAAGCTGTGTAAGCTTCATGATACTGTCTTCAGCACATGCTATCCCTGATGGATGGTGTCTTCCTTCTAGCACATGCCCTCCGCGATGGTGTCTTCCAGCACATGCTACCCCTCTTGTACCTACTGAGGAGCACTCATTTCCTTCTGTGTTTTGGGCATGTGTGTGTCTTCACATAGTAATACATCTTAATAATGTAAAGACCTTTGTGGTTAACTAAGTTTATGCAAGTCTGGTTTAAGCAGGTTTCCTGGCAGAACTTCTGGGACTTTTAATACACATTGTTGATCACCAGGACAGAGATATTCAAGGTGGCCTAGTTCTGATGCATTGTTCACAGAAGGATGTGTGTGAAAATGTGAATGTGTGTATGAATGTGTATATGTGAATGTGTGTGTGAGTGTCTATGTGTCTGTGTGTGTGTCTGTGTGTGTCTGTGTGTGAATGTCTATGTGTCTGTGTGTGAATGTGTCTGTGTGTGTATCTCTGTGTGAATGTATATGTGTCTCTGTGTGAATGTCTATGTGTCTGTGTGTGAATGTGTATGTGTGTGTGTCTGTGTGTGAATGTGTATGTGTCTCTGTGTGGATATCTATGTGTCTGTGTGTGAATGTATGTGTGTCTGTGTGTGAATGTGTGTGTGTCTGTGTGTGAATGTGTGTGTGTGAATGTGTATATGTGTGTGAGAATGTATGTGTATGTGTATGAATGTGTGTGTTTGTATGTGTGTGTGTGTGAATATGTGTGTGCTCGTAATATTGATTCAGAGAGCACCCCAATGTGCATTACAACACAAGTAAGGAACCTGCTCTTATGTGCTTCTCCCTCCCTCCCTCCCTCCCTCCCTCCCTCCCTCCCTCCCTCCCTCCCTCCCTCAGATACTGGAGACCGAACCCAGGTCCTTGTACATACCAAGTAAGCACTGTACCACTGGGCTACAGACTCAGCCCTTGCTTTTTTGAGACAGGGTCTCTCTACATAGCCCAGGCTCGCTTTGAACCATGACCCTCCTCCTCTGCTTCCCAAAGGTATTTATTTTATGCTGCTCACTTCTGAGAGCAAACTGAATCCTGCAAGATGGTTATAACTCAGGAACCCCTGGACCCCTACCGGCTGGAGGGTGGGGTGACACGAAGTAGTTCAGTGGGAAGACCCAACCTCTGGACTGCCGTGGAGAATCTTGGGGAAGGGCTTGGGCTGGCAGGTGGGCTGGTTAGCTGAACTGGGGATGAGGTCATAATGGGGTGGCCTGAAGTGACAAGGCGCCTCAGCTGGGGCTTCAAAACTGCAAATGAGACTAGGTTTGTGTCCTAGAGTTTCCCGTTTTTATTTTTGGTATGTTTTGATCAATTGCTTGACTGTTTTGGAGAGTGCAATTTAAAGAGGCTTGCGCTGGGAAGTGTTTTAATTATTTAAACCCTTGCACGGTAGAGGAGGATATGTTATTGCAAATCAGAAGCACCATAGGTCTTAACTCCGAGTTTCCTGCACATCAATCATGTCCTTGGGAAACCCTGTCTGAGGGAAAGGGAGGGAGGGAAGGAGAGAGAGAGAGAGGGAGGGAAGGAGAGAGAGAGAGAGAGAGAGAGAGAGAGAGGAGGGAGAGGGAGAGAGAGAGAGAGAGAGAGAGAGAGAGAGAGAGAGAGAGAGAGAATACTTGTGAGAGGCAGAGGACAAAGTACCATGCATTTGAGGTCAACCTGGGCTTCATATAAAGTTGAAGGCTAACCTGGGCTACATAGCAAGACCCTGGTCTCAAATAAAACCAAGAGCTATGGAGGCTCTGCAGATGATTTGGTCTTGCCAGCAGGCGGGGAGACTGATCCCAGGTGAGGGTGTGGGGGGATGGCCTCTGAGCTCATCTGGTTCGTAGGAAGCAGGGAGGCCTCCCCTCTAGTGTTACCACCAAGCCAAATGACCTTTCTATATTTTGACACACTCCATCACTGAGTCCGAGTTTGTTCCATTATTTATGACAGCTCTTGTTCCAGACACCTCCTCCCGGGCAGGGCTCTGCCCTCCACTGCACTCACTCCCCTTTGAAGCCAGATGGACTCCCCTGGGCCTAGACCTCCCCCCTCCCTCAGGAGTCCTGTGTGGGGTGGGAATGCAGATGACAGGAACCTTCTGGAACTTCCCAGGGCTGCACGCTCAATAGACAAATGGCGGGCCACCATCACTGTGCAGCCTGCAGCTGGAGAGCTGAGGATCTGTGGCCTGGGTCTCCATGGCAGCTGGAGCAGAAAATAAGCCTCTCCCTGCAGAGCTCCTACTGTGGAGGGAGAGGGGGAGGGCTGGGGAGTGGGGGGGGTGAGCAGAGGGCAGAGCAATGCTCCAGCATACTGCACTCCTCCCTGGCACACAGCTGCCCCATGGCGGTCCCTTCCTGGGGGCCCACTTCTCCTGGGAAGATCTGAGCCTCCTTACTGTGTCCAAAGCCAGCCTCCTGGCTGGCATCTGCCCATTGTGCAGGGACCTGGACTCATTAGCTCCAGTGGTCAGAGTCTGTGCAGGTCTAGACTGTGTCTCTGAGGCAGGGCAGTGTCCCAGTTATTTAGAGCTGGTCCTCACTTGCAGCCTACCTTGGTGACGGAGCCAATGCTCCTGTCTAAGCCTGGGCTTCTACACTGTCGGGGCCTGAGGCTGGCTCAAGTGTGGTGGCCCTATCAGCCGGTGGGAGGACCTCACCATGTCACCATCTCTGTGACATTTCCTTTCTCCTGGGATCCCTCTCTATCCGTCCTCTGGATTATGGCTGGCCCACCCTCTTCTCTTTGTCTTTCTGACACCCACCTGTCCTCTCCTGTTGCTTTCAGTCTGGGTTACCTCCATGTTAGACTAGAACACCCCGAAGGGCATGACCTTGTTACGATTTCTCATCCTTGAAGGCATCAGAACACTGAGTTGTGAGCCCAGGATATCTCCCCACGCACTCAGCCCAAGCTCCTCCCATGGCCTACTCAGGCCCCTGAAGCTCTGCTGAGGGCTGTTGGTCACTCTACACCAATTCCAGCTAGAGCCTTGGGGCTCGGCTATACAGAGGCTGTCCAAATGGCCAACGGGGTGGTCCTGGCAGCCGAAGCCAGTACTGACTGGCTCTGCACCTGGCTCCTCTGTGGCGGGAACCCACTTTTGCTGCTTCTCTTCAGATGGTCCTCCACGTGCAAGTATCTCCTCCATCGACACAGCCTAGGTGGTTTGCAAGACTCTCCTTTGAGGATGAACACAAGAATGGTGTGTAGCTTGAGACACAGCTCCCGGGTGTCACTCCAGTGGGAGGCAGAATTCACCAGCTCCTCAGAACCTGGTATCTACCAGGCTAGACCACCCTTGGCAGTGACCCTCCATGCCAGGGGTGAGTTTAATAAAGCCCCATCCTGTGTGTGTGGGTGACAGACCCCAGAACCATCTACTACTTAATGTCATGTAGGAGGAGCTCTGGGTCTAACCAACATATGTGTCATTGATATTTGCAAGAGACAGAGACTGCGCCCCTCTGGCATCCCATGTACCAGGTGATGGAGCTGCAATGCCAACCAAGATGTGCCTATCTTCTCATCAATTATCCGTGGCAGACCTGGGCATTATCTTAGTCACTGTGCTCTTGCTGTGCAGAGACACCATGACCACAGCAACTCTTATAAATGAAAACCTTTCACTGGGGCTGGCTTACAGTTTCAGAGGTTTAGTCCATGGTCTATTATCACCATAGCAGGAAGCAAGGCGACATGCAGGCAGACATGGTGCTGGGAAAATAGCTGAGAGTTCTACATCTGGCTTGGCAGGCAGTAGGAAGAGAGACACTGGGCCTGGCTTGGGCCTTTGAAACCCCCAAGGTCACCCCCAGTGACAGACTCCCTCCAGCAAGGCCATACCTACTCCAATAAGGCCACACCTCCTGATCCTTCTCAAGTGGTGCCACTCCCTGATGACTGAGCATGCAAATATGTGAGCCTATGGGGGCCATTCTTGTTTGAACCGTCGCTGGCATGGATTTCATGGATTCAGGAAACCTCACAAAACTCTAGGGGAGAGAGAGATGCAGCAATTGTTTTGTCCTGAGACCTAACTGCCATTGTAAGGTCGGGCCCTGAGAGGGTGGTTAGGGCTCTGCCTTCATGGGTAGAATCGATGTTGATACAAAGCTAGTTCCATCTCCTTTGTCTGTATCCTTCCACCTCTTCAGCCATGTAGCAAGAAAGTCTTGATCTCAGATTTCAGCCTCCTGAACCGTGAGCCAGTACATTTCTGTTTGCTAAATCTTCCTCGCCCTCACATATTCTGTTACAGCCGCCTCAAACAGACTGAATTACTGCTGCTGGGTCTGTTTTCGTAGGTGAGGAGATTGAGAACAGAGACCTTGGGCAGCTCCTTTAAGGTCACACAGCCAGGAAGTGTCAGGGGTGAGATTTGAACCTGGTCTTTCTGGATGGGGCTCTGGTCACACTCCTGGCTGCCTCCCACTATGCCGATTCTTGGGAACACAATTGTGATGAACTGTGTTTTCCTTCTGGGGAGCCAAGGCTGCTCTCTGTCTTGGGTTGTCTCCTCCTCCTGGGCTGCGGGCGGAGGCTGGAGTGGGGACCAATAGAGAAGAGTAATTAAGGGCTCTGAGGCTCTGCTGCTGATTTTCCCATTAAACTATTGTTAGCATCAAGGAGGCGTGGGCCTGGTAATGACTGGTTTTGCAGTTCAGCAGAGTGTGAAGGAGCTGTGCTGTTGATAAATAGTTCGGTGATTTAAAGAGCAAATTGTGGTTTAAGGGAGCAGAGGGGAGAAGGGCCCCCACCTCTGGAAACTGGGAAAGGGAGTTGTCTTTGGGGAGAGGCCAGGGCTGGGGAAAAGAGACAGGTCCACAGAGCAGGGGGCCTGTGGAGGTCAAGGGCCACTTCCACAAACTTCCAGCCCTGTGGCCAGCGCCCTGCGAGGTTGCAGCTGCTTGCTCTGGGTCCTGTGGGATCAGGCACATGCAGGTAACCAGGTTCTTAAGAATCCAGGAACAGCTGCAGGTTCCTTGGAATTAGGAAACAGCTGAGTGGGGTGGCTCATCCCTAGAGTCCTTGTGCTTCAGACTGTAAAACAAACAAACAACAACAAAACACGCTGTTTAGACACGTGAAAACAGCTTAGTCAGGATCCCCACTAAACCCAAGGCTGCACCTGATAACCAGAACCCAGTGACATCACTTACTCTAGAGACCCAGACACATGGCTAGAACTCCATGACAGTCTCTAAGCAGAGACTACAAGCAATGCTCTGCACACCTGGAGAGAAGCCACCGTGACCTGCCCTGTGACTGGAGAGTCTCCCCCAGGATCCTGACCTTTAAACTGGAGACTACCGTGAGAGACTGGACCTGACTGTCAGCTGAGTAACCCTGGCGAGTAACCTTGGAAGAAGCATAGTTATTGAGGGTGTCTGTAGAGGGGGCATTTGCAAAGTCTACTAACAGATATTTGTGGAAAGAACTGGTCAATTGATCTCTAATCCAGCCAGGGTTGGCAGTAACTTCAACACACTCCCCTGCCCCCACCAGCACTTTCTGGAGACCCGCAGGCCATAGCCCCAGGCACATGCGGTAGTTCTGAGTGAATGGGGGCTCAGGAAGGAGGTGTCCCCAGGCTGAAGGCCAGCAGTGCCTGTTGCCATCAAGGACTCAGCAGGGCTCCCTGTGGGGGACTTTTGCCTTTCCCATTAGGCCTCCATCAATAGCGCAAGTAATTTCAGGTTTGGCTGCGAAGAATGCCTTCAATCAGCCAGCGTCTGTCATTTCCGTAATGACTGTGCTTCGCTCTGCTGGGAGATGGCCTGAAGCTTCATTTTCTCGATTCCTCCGTGACTGTGGGGTTATGTGTGCACCAGCTCCTGTTTCTCCGGTCAAGGTGCAGCTAATTTTTTCTCTGGCAGGAATTTGGCCATCAGGGGAATCGGCTCCCTGTGAAGGGCTCGGCACAGGTCACCCCCTTCTCAGTCTATGGCAAGGAGGTAAACCAGGATGGTGACATGATGATGATTGTGACCCTTTGAGACCCACAGCCCTTCACAGTTTGCAAGTGCTATCTCATTTCCTCTTCATAGCCAGCTAGGCATATCCTGAACTTTTCCAGGGTGCCCCAAGAGGGTCAAGAAAGTGTCCCAAATGGCCATCTGTGTGGAAGACATTCTCCACCTAGCAAGGAGGCTTCCTGGACGGAGTGGGGCCTAGCATGCAGGATGTAGGGGTTTTGCAACTGGTTGATAACCATTTTGTCTTCCCTAAAAGAGACGTGACCAAGCCATTCCCTAATGATCATACAGAGTTAATGAGAAGACAGTGGAGGGGACATCCATGTGTGTCAGGCCCCGAGCTCACGACTGGGGCTGTAGACAGAGAGGAGTCAGTTGGAACGAGATACAAGGGACAGATGAAGCGTCCGTCTGAGGCAGTAACACAGAAGTCAAGGCTGTGGACAGACAGGAGCCAGGAACAGTTCACTGTGGGAAGTGACTGTCCAAGAAGGGGCTGGATGCAGGAAATGCTAACAAGTTAGTGCACACACAGCTCCCCTCCCTGCGGGAGTCAGTTGTGTGAGGTCAGCTGACCTCCTTTGCACAGACCACAGTGACCTGGAGTCACTTCACACATTCCTCGGCTTCCAGGAACCGAGTTGAAGATGACTAAGTTTTGCGTTCAACTTGAGCCTAGGATGTGCTCAGGGATGTGGGTAAGGAGGGGTAGTCTCTTGCCCCCTCCTTCCTTACCCCTCTGTCCAAGGGGCATCCTCTTTCTCTAGCCTTGGTGAACTTTGGCCTTTGACCTAATTGTGTGGCCAGAGAGAGCTCATGTTCCCTGGGCTATGGGTGGGAAGAACCCTGGACCAGAGAACACCCCCCCCCCCTCTTAGCTGAGGATGCTGGGGACAGGCAAGTGACACAGTGGACACAGGAGGACACAGTGGCATAAGGAGAAGCTGAGAACCCGTGACTGCCTCTGCCCCTGCTGTGAGAGCACCCTGCCTAGGAACACAAGTGACCCCTAACACTGACAGGGCTCCCAAAAAAAAAGATGACCTTTGAGACCCTGGATCCAGCTGCGTCTGAATCCCATCCCTACCCCCCAACTTCGTAGTGTTATGGACCAGCTAATTTCCTTTCTGCTTAAATTTGCTGGACTTAAACACTCTGTTCACACGAGCTATTTTAACTTCTTTAAGCCTTGTTCTAAATTATGTATTGCTCCTTTAAATGCAATCATTAATGGTTGGTAATAATTTATTCTCAGGCCTTTTTATCAAATGTTCTGTTTCACAGAAAATGCAATTGAATGAAGAGGCACTTAATTATGGCTGCTTTCATCCAACTTGCTTTGGGGAGGCCTTGCTTCAAGCTGTGGGAGTTTCAGTTGGACCACCTCCCCACCCCCACCCACCGCCGCCTTCATCACAGTTTCAGAGCTTTGCAGGGATAAACTAGGCTTTGAGCGGCCAAGCCATGCAGGCCAGGGGTGGTGACGAAGGCCATCTCAGTGTGCTCAGACTGAGGTCCACTTTGGGACCCTTTGGTACAGAGAGTTCCAACCTTCCAGAAGTGGCAGGAACAAAGTTGTCACCTTCCCCAAGCTGCACAGTTGGCACTGGCCCTTCAGATTCACCAGGATGTAACGTTCCATCCCGGCAGCAGGGAGGCATGGCTACCCCACTCAGCCTCTGTGGACCAATGGCTAAGGCCTCTTTCCCTTGTGGGTTAGAGCACATCACTCCAGGCTAGGGATGGTTCAGTGGTCAAGAGAGAAAGCTGCATGATTGCCAAGATCAGAGTTCGGATCTCAGCACCTACATAAGAAGCCATGTGTCTGGCATGGGCCTGTAACCTGAGCTCCAAGTGGGGTGGATACAGGTGGTTTATTGGGGCATGCTGCCTGCTGCTGAGTTGAGTGAGCTTGAGATACAGACTCAGGGAGAGATGGAAAATGATAGAGGATTATCTGATGCCCGTTTCTGAACTCGTGCATAACACACACACACACACACACACGCGCGCGCGCGCGCGCGCGCACAAAGAGATCTCTTCTGAAAAGACATTTCTCTCTGATTCTTATGGTATCCCTGGTGGGAGAGAGACTTCTCACCTACAGGTGAGCAAACTGAGGCCCCAGGGCTTTAGGTGTCTTGTCTAGGGATTTAGTTGGTACCCGGAGTCCAAGACCTTCTGTCATAGGTTGAGTTTGAGTCTCTCAAAGATTTCAATGTCCTCACCTTTAACTTTACTTGGAAATGGGTCCCTTTGCAGCTATAACCAAGTTAAGATGAGTTCCCACTGCCGTGGGGTAGCCCTGAGTCCAGGGAGATCGGTGTCCCTATAAGGATAGGACAGAGGGCAGAGGAGATGGCTTAGCAGCTAAAACACTGGCAATGCAAGTCAAACCATCACGTGTTCAGATCCCTGGAACTCATGAAAAATCTGGGTGTAGAGGTTACCATATGTAATCCTGACGTTGCCTATGATGGGATGGAAGGCAGAGGAAGCCCCAAGAAACTGACTGGCCTGCTAGCCTGGGGTATCCGGCACAGTGACAAACAGCAAAGAGACCCTGCAAAGAGGATGAAGGGAGAGAAAGAATTCTGAGGTTATCCTCTGACTGACTTCCACATGTTCATCATATCGCGCGCGCGCGCGCACACACACACACACACACACACACACAGAGAGAGAGAGAGAGAGAGAGAGAGAGAGAGAGAGAGAGAGAGAGAGAGAGAGAAACTAAAAAGGAAACAGAGAAAGGAAGTATGGCTGCCATAGCCTTCCCTCTACCCTGAACTCTCCAGCCCAGAGACTGGGCTGCCCTTCTAGAGGCTCTTCCCTATATAATCCAGCCGTTTTAGGTCACCCACCTCTTTTTTGGACCTTTGCCTTCCTGACTGCTACACCTGGTTCCCTTCTCCCCCCTCCAATATGGTCCAGCTCAGTCTGGTCATGTCCACTCTGGACTCTCCCAGATGTCCCTGCCTCTGGCTATCCTCTCCCACCTAGCTATGATAAACTGTCTCCTCTACCACACCGAGGAGCGGTCATGTCCTTTCCTTTTTTTTACTTTTATTCTTTTATTGAAGGAAGGAGAGTGGTCCTATCAGTACCTTGTCCTTAGAAAGGGCAAAACCAGGAGATAACACAGTTTCCAGCCACTCAGTCTGTGGTTCTGTACAAAGGCAGTCATGGGGGCTGGCATAACCCAGAAGCCCAGCAAAATGTACCCAGGAGTGCTGAGGATCAGATGAGTGAGGTGAAAGGGTGGGACAGGAGAGCCACTGTGATGAGAGCCGCCTGTCCTGACCCGCCTCCACCCCCGCTACTGCTGCCCTCCCTCCACGTCCACCCACAGGGTCTCGCTCAGCCCATTAAGGAACGAACGTCGTTAGCACAAGCCCAGCTCCCTTGCCCCTTTCCCACTGCACAGGGCACTAATGACTCTTTCCCTTTGAATGGGAAATAATAGCCTCCCAGCTGCAGCCCGTGGATGCTTTCAGAGGACAGAGGTCCTGACCCCAAGCCATTTTGTACTAGATAGTCTTTAAGCGGGCCACTGCACCTGCGCTATAGGGCAGGGAGGCCCTGCCATTCAAGGAGGCTGAATAGCCCAGCCAGGCTGGCCCAGGGATGCAGGGATTGGCCAGGAGATAGCTCTCCTATCTCCGTGGAAGAAAGCTGATGCTGTCCCTCTCTCTGGGTGCTGTAAGAAATGCATGTTCTTAGACCTGCCTTGAGTTAGGGTCTTCGTGTGTGTGTGTGTGTGTGTGTAGGTGAGTAAGGTATCCAGAAAACAACCTCAGGCACCATGCTTCAAGTGCCATTCCTGATATTTTAACAGGGTTTCTGCCTTGGAGCTTGCCCAGTAGGCTGGCTGGCCAGTGAGTCCCAGAGCCACCACTTGTCTCAGGACAGGAATTATCAGCGTGTGCCACCATGCCCAGTTTTCAAAGTGGAGGTTCTAGTGGTCAAACGCAAATCCTCACGCTCTCACCCAACCCAAATTTTAAAGATTAACTTTATTTTTAAAAAATTAGTGTATATGTGTATGTCAGGCTATTCCGTGTGCTAGAGTGTTGGTGAGTGCCCTTGGGAGCCAGCGGTGGTGTAAACTCCCTGATGTGGGTGCTCAGAACTAAACTCAGACCCACTGCAAGAACAGCATGTATTCTTAACCACTGAGCCATCCCTCTAGAACCCGCGCCTCCTTCTTTTAAAAATGTGACTGCAATAGCCTAATATCCAGGTCCACAGGCAGGAGATGGTGGTACAGAGCCCTTAGGAGTCCTGGGCCTGATCTCTCCCCTGTTTCTCTATAGGGACCACTGCACAGAGCCACTGTGGCACCCTGGTCCTTTGCGAAGGGTTGTGTCCATTGGCTCATTTAACCTGCAAACCGAAGGAGCATGGAGCCAGGTTTGACTGACCAAAGTAGCTGAGTGAGAGTCTAACCCAGGCCTGTCAGATGCCAAAGCCCTGTCTCTGTGGGATGTTACCTCTTCAGACAGGCCTGAGACCTGGCCTTCAAGTAGGCCTGGTGGGAAGGGCATGAAACAGGAGACTTTGAAGGTGGCTTGGACCAGCCATACACAGCCTTTGGAGTCTGCCAGCATGGATGAGAGCTTCCTGGGTGTGGAGGCCACTGGGTGGTGGAATAGGAATGACTGGGAAGTCCCCGCGAAAGTCCCAACTTCTCTTGCCTGCCTCCTTTCTTTCACGATCTCCTCCCTCTTTTCTCTCTCTATTCCTTCTAACACGTTTTCTCTTCCGGCATGTTCTCTGAGCCAACTCTAAGAGCTCCTGGGTAGGAGATAACACCTTCTATTGTGGATTCCAGCGAGTGGTGGGGGTGGGAGGCTGGGCTGCGGAAGACCTGAAGGATTCTGGGTCACAGGAGGAACACTGACCCCTAAAGCAGGCAAGGGGCCCAGAACACCAAGTCCCTGTAAACATCCTGTCAGGTATCCTGTTAGGTGAGAATGGGGCATTGACCCCAAGATAGTTTCTTCCACTTCAGAGGGAAGAATTTTCTAGGAGACTGGGCAAATAGCCTTTAACAACGAGATCAAGATGTGAATTGAAAAACTGTTTCTGTTGGCTTCAGAGTTCCAGAGTGGACACCCACGGAGAGCTGAGTCTTCATGCCCCCTGAGCTCTGGCTGTTTTGGGTTAGGAGCGGCCTCAAGCCAATTTAGAAGTCAGGCAATTGTCTCCACAGAAGCAACCTGGGCCAATTTAAGCTTAACAGTGTCAAATGAGACATGAGTCCGGATCTGTCTGACCCCAAAGTTCGTTTCTTCCCTGCCCCGAGGCCCGTGGGTGTTGTCAAGGCATCCACCTGCTGCGGGCGCCCCCAGTCAGAAGCCTGTGAGACAAAGAGGGCACTTGGAATTTCCCATCACTGACTGCGATGCCCTGGGGGCCTGTCCAATTTGCTTTCTTGAGTCTCACTCTTTTCTGCTCACAGGTCTGTGAAAGCTTTTTAAAAGTCAATTTTGCTGATTTTGAATCACGAGGGCTTGAACACGTGAATTCTGGGAAGGTCCGTTTTCTGGAGTTTATTCTTTGGACTTGGTCTTGGGAACCAATGATTGGCTTGCGTTTCTGACATCCCAACTCCTACCTCTTGTATCCCTCCTCTACCTCCCCTGGAAGATGATGGCTGTTACTTTGATCCAAGACTGAACCCTGTCCTTGTCCCTGCTGCTGCTCTCTGACTCAGGATTCTGGGCTGACGTCTTGATCCCTTTGCTCCCAATGCTTTGACCTAGGTCTCGTATTTTGGTTTCTACTGGGCATCTGTAGCCATGGGGTCTCCCTGAGCTACTGCTCTGCCCCCTGCAAGGACACAGAGGCACCAGGAACTGGACCCAAAGTTGACCACGTGTATCATCCATCGGGCATCCTTCATGCTCACAGGCCAAAAAGCAACTGCAACCCAGGTAGGCGGCCCCAGCACCTGCATCCCCAGACTAAAAGGCACAGTAAGCAATGACAATGATGCCTCTAAGCTCACCTAGAAATGGCATTTCAGCAAGGACCTGGAAGCTTCTGGATTGTTAAACCCTCATTAGCTCCCAGAGCTTCTTTAGGGCCATGATGTCTAGTGACTTCCTTTGGTTTCACAAGTCAAATTGTGGGTTGAACTTGAACCGGAAGATGCCAGCCCTGTTCTCAGTCATGGGCCTTTCCTGAACTCACCTCCACCGCTCACACAGGAGTCACCCAAAGCCATCTCAAGAGGATCCTGGCAGCAGCAGGTATCCCCAGGGGCACCCAGCCTAGGGAGGGCTCCCTCAGGGCCCTCTGTGCTCAGAGGAATTTGGGGTTCTTTTGGGGTTCCCCAGGTTTTCAGTGATTCACTGTTCAAATTGGCTCAAAACACAGTGACTTCAAAGTTGAGTAGCCATGTTGCTCCCCTAATGGTCTCTGTACGGCCTCTGACTGCAGCCTATTGGAAGGTTAGAACAGGAGATTATAGAGAGAGAACTGAAGTCCCTTATCCTATAGTCCTGGTGTCTCTCTTTCTGGGTTCATACTGTTGGGCATAGGCTGGATAGCTGCCCTCACCCTGTCATAGCCAGGGTTCTGACACCTTCCAACGATGGCACGCTCAGGACCAGAGAAGCCAACTGCTGGTTAGCTTCTGCCAACTGTTAGCTTCTGGCAATTATACTAAGAAACAAAACCAACCAAACAAACAAGCAAGACAAAACAAAACAAAAAAACAGTGCCCGAGGTCACCAGCAAGGGTGGCCATAGCCACTGGAAACAAACAGAGATGACAGAGACAGAGACCTGAGGACTTTTCAGTAGGCTCAGTGTTCTTCCCTTCCCACATGAGTCTGACCACTCTTCCATGATGGGTCCTATTTTTCGCCCTATTTGCCTACTTGCGTTCAGCCACTCAGGGCCCAGCTGGTACCCTCAGCCTCTCTCAGAGACTCCAGGCTTCAGCTTGGGGGTGGGAATTCATTCCCACAGCCACTCCCAGCCTCCAGACATCAAGAGCTCCTGCTTCCCCCTGCTGCTCTGGACTGGGCGGGCGAGCACTCTATCATCAGCTGTCTGCTAGCATCCTGCTGCCACGGAGAGGTCAAAGACTTTCTAGTTGATTTCTAATCCCACGTGGCAATCAGCGTCATCTGGCCTAATCCCGATTTGGTTCTAAAGTACCTTTCTCCCGTTTGGACACTTTGCCATCTGCCCACTTCAGTCTTGGAGAGGACACGACTAGAATCAGTTGAGACGGAAGTGGTCTCCACCGTCACTACAGCACTAGGGTTTCTCATGCGATGTCCCTCACAGGCTCACATATCTGAACACTCGGTCCCCAGTTGGTGGTGTGCTTTTGGGGGGGGACGACGACTGTGGAGTCCTCAGGAGATAATGGGCTTCTGTTGGAGAAAGTGACTCACTAGAGGGCTGGCCTTGCCCCATTTCCACTTTCATCTCAACCTCTTGTTTCCAAGCGGCACCAGCTAACAGTCCGGTGCTATGAGCGTCTATCAGCCTACGGTGTCAGCCTGCAGCCCTTCCCCAGTGTGATGAACTGTATCTCCCCTCAAGCCATGGGTCACACTTGAGTGGTTTCTCCTCAGCCATTTTATCACAGTGAAGAGGAAGGTAACCAACACAGGCCTTGTGGGCTTCTTACGGCCCAGGGTCTGCAGGGTAGTAAGGGTGCTTGAAGGGTGACTGAGGAATTGAAGAGCAAATCCTCCAGCAAGCAGAGGGGACGGTTGCAGGATTCTGATGCATCACACTGTTGCTGCCGGTGTTTAACACCAAAAGAAAAAACCCTGTGATGTTTCTGTCTGCCTGTGATGGCTACGCTTGATTGTCAGCTTGGCTATACCCGGAATAAGGGGCTGGGTACACAGGTGAGGGATTTTTTTTTTTCTTAAATCATTTGAAGTGGGAAGACCCATTTTTAATCTGAATCTTCTGAGATGGGAAGGCCCACTTACCATGTGGTCCACATCTTCTGCTGACAGACATGGACGAAAGAAGTCTTTCTCTCTCTGCCTGTTTGCCTTTGCTCTCACTGGTAAGTCCACTCCTTCGCTGGCCTAAGGATCTTTTTTGGGATCCTGGTGTGTACTCAAGACCAACTGAGACATCCAGCTTCATGGGCTGAACTTCTTGGACCTTCCATTGATAGACAACCATGGTTGGAACAGCTAGCCCACAACCTATAAGCCATTTTTAATGCCCATTCTCTTTCTTCCCCTCTTTTCCTCCCTCCTCCCTCCATCTTTGTCTGTCTGTCTCTCTCTCTTTCTCTCTGTGTGCATATGTGTGTGTGTCTGTCTGTCTGTCTGTCTCTCCCTCATTCTGTAAGTTCTGTTTCTCTAGAGGACCCTGACCAACAATGTCTGTCTGTCTGTCTGTCTGTCCGTCTGTCTCTCCCTCATTCTGTAAGTTCTGTTTCTCTAGAGGACCCTGACCAACAACATGTCATCTGTGCATCTCTGCTGCCTGGCTTCCTTTGCTCCACACTGTGTTTGCAGGCATCACCAGCTCACTGTATGAGGCCCACCTATACCGTGTTCCATGTGTGGCCGTCTGCCTTGTGACTCCACTGCAGTCTGGTTATCTCTGTGTTAGGGATGGACATTTAGGAAACTTTGTTTGGGGGTTAGTACAAACAATACTGTAGTAAATAGGAGCACAGGCTGCTTTTCGTCCCGGCTAGCTTTACCCTGAAATAATTACACGGAAACTGTATTCATTTAAATACTGCCTGGCCCATTAGTTTCAGATTCTTATTGGCTAATTTTCACATCTTGATTAACCCATTTCTAATAATCTGTGGAGCACCATGAAGTGGTGGCTTACTGAAAAGATTCTAACCTACGTCCATCTCCGGCGGGAGCTTCATGGCGTTTTCCTGTCTCTGTTTTCTTCCTCCCACAATTCTCTTCTGTCTTCCCTGCCTACCTGTGTTCTGACCTGTCAGGGCAAGCAGTTTTCTTTATTAATTAACCAGTAAAAGCAACAGATAGATAGAAGACCCTCCTACATCACAATACTATTCTGAATACTCCAGGGCATAGCTTTGGAATACAAAATGCACACTTCTGTTGGGCATAAACATAGGAGCTTGCTAGATTTGGGGTACAATAGGAATATACTTAGAAAGGCTCTCTTGGCACCCCGAAGGCTAATTCTGTACTACTAAAGCTGAAGTGGGAGCCCCAGCTCTTAGGAGAACAAGCAGACCAGCAGGTTGGTCTGGGTCTCCAGCTCACCCTCCACCTCTACCACAAAAGTTGCCAGAACCCTTTATGCAGCCTGCCCACCGTCATGCAAATTGCATGCACATGTCATTCTGCCGGTGAGGTGCATACTGCATGCACATGTCATTCTGCCAGTGAGGTGCTGTGGAGCAGAAGATCTTATTGGAGATGAACAATTAGTAATGATCACGGCAGAAAAAAAGAAGCCACATGTAGAAGGAGCTGTGGGCTGCATTCCTGCCGCCCTGGCCCCACGTTGGGTGCCACTCTGTAGTAACAGGAGCGGCAGGGCTGCGTCCCCGGCACCCGGCCGCCCGTATGGCTAGCTTATGCCCCGAAATAATTACACGAAAACTGTATTCTTTTAAACACTGCCTGGCCCATTAGTTCCAGCCTCTTATTGGCTAGCTCTTACATATTGATCTAACCCATTTCTAATGATCTGTGTAACACCACAAGGTGGCTTACCAGGAAAGATCTTAACCTGCGTCTGTCTGGAGTGGGAGAATCATGGCGACTGCCTGACTCGGCTTTTTTCTCCCAGCATTCTGTTCTGTCTACTCCGCCTACCTAATTTTCTGTCCTATTAAAGGGCTAAGGCAGTTTCTTTATTTAACCAATGAAATCAACACAAAACAGAAGACTCCCACATCAGCCACAGGAGAGGCCAGATGCAGTGACTCTGCTTCTCTGTCTTCCCACAGACTGTCTGTATGACCCTGCAGGTGGTGGGGGTTGGAGTAGAGCTTCTCTTCCAGAACTCAGTTTGTGTCACAGATGTTCTGAACTACAGGCTGGAGTCTCTTGTGAGTTGTCTGTGGGCTCAGATGTGTTTGCATGGTAGAATCACTTTGGAAGATCCAAAGGAAAAGATAGTTGGGCTGCTCTCCCAGAGGTGGTGGTGGTGGCCTGGACTTGATGAAAAGACCCTGGTGTGTCAGTTGGAGGTGATTGGACCAGCAGAATGGCATGTGCATGCATAAATGGTATGCAGTATGCATGCAACACACATGTAAGTAACTCAGAAGGTACGAGTAGACCCTGTGTGCGTGTGGTAAGCACGTGGTATGCATGTGTGTCTACAGGTGCACATATATCTATGCTGATGTGTCACAGGACTGTGCCTGTCTGTGTAGTGGAAACAGTCCCTTCAGGGCTGCTGCTTTCTCCTTCAACAACAATCTTTTACCATCTATTTAGAGTGTATGTAGGGTGTGTGCTTGTGTCATAACACAAGTGTAGGATCTGTCTTAATTATGGTTCTGTTGCTGTGAAGAGATACCATAGCTACAGCAACTCTTATAAAGGAAAATAACATTTTAACTGGGGCTGGCTTACAGTTCAGAAGTTTAGTCCATTATCATTATCATAGAGGCTGGCATGCTGGAGAAAGAGCTGAGAGTTCTACATCTGGATTGGCAGGCAGTAGGAAAAGAGAGTGATGCCACGCCTGGCTTGAACATTTAAAACTTCAAAGCCCACTCCCAGGGATACATTTCCTCCAATTAGGCCACACCTCCTATTAGTACCGCTCCCTGTGGGCCAATGGGGATCATTTTCATTCAAACCGTCATTGGGCCAGAGAACACTTTGTAAAAATTAGTTCTTTCTATGCCCCATGTGAGTTCTGGGATTGTTCAGGTAGTTGGGCTTGGTACCAAGTTCCTTTACCCACGGAACCATCTGCCTGGCCCAAGGCTGTCACCTTCTTTCTCTCTGGTGATGTCAAATATCAGGTAAATATTAGTAAGAATAATTTGGAGCCCCCAAGCAAGAGACAACTGATGGAAGTGGACTGGGAAATGTATCGCCCCTGGCCTTGGGGGATGAGTAGCCTATGGAATCCTTGTCTTTGCTTTTGGAGTTAAACAGTGCACTTGATTCAGGATCTGGTGGAGGGGAACAGCTGGCCAGTGCTCACTAAGTACTCACATGAGCATCCCTCTTAGAAACATTGGGGAAAGTCCAGGCCATCTATTTCAATAGTCAAAACAGCTTCCTTGACTGTGGGGTGGGACAAGACCCAACTGAACATTCATTGGTCTCTGTGGCCCTCGTTGGACCATGATGCTAAAGGCATCATGGTGTCTCCTAGTGTTGACTTTTACCTCCTGACATCCTCATCGGAGACTTGCCCTCCTAACCCACCCCTTGCTTGCTCTGAGTCCCAGCTGTGCCTCTTGCTGTGCATGGCCCTCCACATTGTTTTTGAGTTGGGTACCTTTAGCTCTGTGATGAAATGGTCTCATGCCATGGTGTTCTCCATTAACCTTCTGCTTCCATGAAGCTCTGCTTTCTCTCTCCTTCCCAGTGCATCAGTTGTTAATCAGTCTCAACGCAGAGTGCAGGTTTTGTGGCCTTTTGTTTCGACAGCTTGGAGACTTCTTGCCCTGTTCAAGGCCACTGAAGAGAGGCCATCATTGTACAAGTGCCTTGTGGGAACAAGACCACATGGTAGGAGCAGTATCTGCAGGCTCCCGAGGGGCTGGTATTTAGCTAGGGGACTATTTGTGTTGGTTAGGGGTATTCACCCTGCCGAAAATAAAAAACATGGTACTTTGGGTCTCCAACCCCATTTGGCATCATATGTTCCTGCCCTGGCTCCTGCTGATGCCACCAGGGGGCATTTAAATCAACAACCTGGGCTCCTCCGCAAACCAATTAAACAAATCTCTCAAAGTGGGGTGGGCACGCTGACGATTTCCACTCCCCAGATCATTCCGATGCATGCCTCTGGCTGTTGCCAAGGCTGCAGGCACACTTCTCATGAAAAAGTCAGGGAAGGCGTGTCAGTCCTTGGGAAACTGGTTTGGGCTTCAGACCCAGCTTCTCAGTCCAGATCTGGTTATTTACTCAAGATTTAACCGAGTCTTTATCTCCCCATTAATAGAAAGCACCATGGAAACTCTGACATCAGGGGGCAGGTGACGGAGCAGACCTTTCTTGGCAAGCGCACATGCTCCACGATTATCAAGGTGCTTGGCTACCTTGGGCATGTCCCTGCCCTGCTTGGTCTGGCACTGTGTGCCTCTGAGCTGTGGGCTCCACATTTCCTGTCTCAGACTGCTTGCCCAGGAAGCCCTGAGTCTTGGGTGCTGGAGATGAAGTGTCAACCAGAGGGAGGAATGGGTCCTTTGAGGAGCTAGAGGGCTGGGGTGGAACAATCCAGGAGGCATTAGCTTTGCTAGGGTATTTTCATTATTCTTAATCCAATGCTCAGCATGTGAGTGGGGCCAACTTGGTCTTCTTTTTTGAAATGACCTGAACCGTGGTAGAGAAATGTGGTATTTCTGGAGCTTGGCTCGCCGTCTGGCCCCAGAGACAGCTGCCTCTGTACTGAAATAGTCCTGAAATGCCTGCGTGCTCAAGGCTTGGTCACCAGCCCGTGCCACTGGGAAGTGTTAAAACTCTGAACTTTCGCAGTTTTGGACCTGACGGGAAGTGATGCAACATTTGAGGAGGCGGGGCCTAATGGAAGGAAGTTAGGTCTCCTGGTGTGTGTCCTTAGAGGCAATATTGGAACTGCAGTCCTTTCTTTCTCTCTCTGCTTCCTGGCCACCACAAGTACGTAGTTTTCCCAATGCATGCTCCCACGGTGTTGCACCCCCTTATCACAGGCCCAAAGCAATGGAGCCAAGTGACTATGGGTTGAGACCTCCAAACCCGTGAGCAGTGATAAACCTTTCCTCCTTGTAGGTTGACTCTCACACTCTCTCCACAGCAATGGGAAGCTGACTGACCCAGTCTGTAATGTCAAGGCCCAGACCCTCCAGCAATGCTGTTCAGAGGTGGTATCCCTCCACCCCACACCGGCATTTCATAAGCATTTACATTCTGAATAGCACACATTCAGCTGTAGAGACAGATTCTGTGACTGTGGTTTCCTAAAATCCCAAGCTATAAATACCACTTATTTGCGGCCAGCCATACGAAGAGTGGATCCCGGGTTGGGGGCTTCTCTCCTCCCTCCTTATCACCGATGGACCAGTCCATGCACAGACACCCCAACTTACTCAACTAGGTGTCCTAGGCCTCTTCTTCCTCCCCTTCAGCCATGCCCAACTAGCCCACAGTCCCCAAGGGGTCATTAGATGTCAGATGGAGGTGTGGGCCCCTCCATTTGTGTCCTAAACCCTTGGAGGGAGTGATGGAACACGTCATCCCACTTGCTGTGCAGGTTGAGACCCAAGCCACCAAAGAACAATGTCCACAAGCCACAGAAGTGTCTTCTTGCAAGACAGGTACAGTGTGGCTGAGCTCAGGTAAGGGGCTGCTGCGGGTGTGGGGGAGTCATGGCACCACCCGGCAGTGATCCAATGGGGAGCGTTTCTGGAATCCTCCAGAAAAGCTCAAGACTGTTGCTTTCAGAGCAGCATGAAGCTGGCCATCTTTAACGTTGTTGGTTGGGCCACGACTGCTGTACACGCTCTGGGAATGCCTTTGGTTGGCGACATTTATCAAGTCGAAGGCTTTCTAGTCCCCAAACGCGTGGTGAATTTTCTGTGTGGATTATGTTGCCAGTCCAGCCAGTATAGGCAGTGGTGGATCTGACTGGAAGAGATAAGCTGTGAGGGGTATTGTGTGTGTGTGTGTGTCTTGTGTTTGGGGTCAGGGTGTGGAAGACTTAGGAATTTGAATAGAGTGAAATCAAACCTGTCTAGTCTATGTCACCTTCCTGTCTTCTTAAGGTAGCCAATATAGTAGCGGTAGGTGTGAACCTGGGCATCCGGTGCACAGATCCTATGTATCCCCTGGCCGCTCTTTTCTAGCCTATTCCCGTGTCCTGCACACTCAGGCCCAGCCTTGTCTCATGAGTTCGAGCGTGCGGCTATGCAGCTGCCCCATGCACAGCCTTCTCAGCTCACAGGGGGATCTGCTATGTGCCAGCCATCAGCCCGTCCAAAACAATGCTCGGAACGATCGCGCTGTGACCTCACCCTGCATGTCCCTCCTCTCTTCCCGCCCGTAGTGATTGCTTTTGTATTACTGTGACCAAACACCTTGTGTGAGCAACTTAAGAGGAAAGATTTTCTTCAGGCTCACGTTCCTGAGCCAGGACAGCTGCTTGGCCCGCGTGTTTGGGTAGAGCGTCGTGGAGCAGGGACGTCCACGGGTAGTAAGACTGTTCACATCACAGCAGGCTGGAAGCAGGAGAAAAGGGAGGGCCAGCATTCACCTGGCAGGTTTTTCCCTTCCTTTGCTCTTAGTCTGCTCAGGGCTCTAGACTGTGGTAGGTCTCACACCCTCCGTAAATGATCTCTGGAAACACTCTCGCAGACACACCCAGAGGTGCGCCTTGCCAGTCTAGGTGGGTCTAAATTCAGTCATGTTGACAATCAAGATTAAGCATCATGTCACCCATTTGAGGAAGAGTTGGCAAAAAGTAAAAAAACAAAAACTGTGCTGGAGCCAGCGTGCTGCCCTCCCAGGCTGTGGGCACAACCTCTGGCGACATCTGTAATGCCGCTTGGATTTGTGCTAGCTTCCTGAGCTTCCTGTGGCTTTTATCCTCACGTGTTTGAGGCGAGGTATACAAAGCTCACAGGTCTGAGAAGGCGGAGTGTGAGAGATTCTCAAAGTCCCCTACCCCTTTTCACAGAGCCAGTAGCCGGCTACCATGGAAGGAGAGCAATCAGCCAAGCTACATGCACATTGAGTTCCTGAGGAGAGTCCAGGCTGGCAGCTTTGGAGTCACCTTCAGGTCGGCTTTTCCATCCCTGAGTCACCCCTACCCGGAACCCTTGAGCATATTGCTGTTAGTAACCCCAATAAAGACTCAATGGTTTACCAAGCTGTACTTTGGCACAACCATTAACTTGGTCTTTTGTGGGTTCCCTTTCTGGGGTGAGTGAACATGTAAAGAACTTCTCACACGCCTAGCTGCTGGTCTGGAGCAGGAATTGAGCATAGGTTGCCACCTAGACTTTGGGGATGAACCTTTCTATAGTCCCCAGCAGAAGGGCAATTCACTGGTTGTAGGGGCTGGCTGATGAATCCTGGTTCCCCAAATGAATTTTGCTTTTGGTCAGTTCTCGTGAACCCTTGATATACTCTTGTGTCCATAGGCCTTTTTCTGCAGGGTCTTCAAGCAGTTCAGAAAACAACGGGCAGGGTCTCTTCAGAGGCCTGTCACGCTGGGTGGAGGAGGGGATAGTCCTAACCCCATCCCCACCCCAGGGTGTCCAGGTGGCTCTTTCCATACCTATTAATTCTCTTTCAAAACAAAGGGGAAAAAATAGAAGAAGAAAAAGAAAATCCCAGAGGCTCTGAAAGACTTTTATGGGCTCTTGGCAATTAGGAAGGCTGAGCTGTGGGGAGTCGAGGGAGCTTTGGGGACCGGTTACTCCAGGAAGCAAAGTTGCAGATGGAATTTTCCGTGACTCTCAGCTCAGCTCATAGTGGGATGTGTCCATGGGAGGGGTGTCCCTTAGGGACAAGTTCTCTGAAGGTGTCCCAGGATCCTTTCCCCCTGAAGGGAGAAGACTGGGGCCCAGCTATCATGGCTTCCTTCCTGTGTTTCACAGGGATTTCCAAGCCACTCCCATATGCCAGGCCCCCTTGGGGGGAGTCAGCACCCAACATGGCAGGGCACTGTCTGCACCTTGCAGGTGGTATGGACACAATAAACCACACACCTGTAGACTTGAGGGCGAATACCACATGCCTCTGAGGGTCCCTCACTTCCAGGGGCAATCATCCGAAGGAGACAATGGTATCAGAGCACTGGATTTCACAATCTGACCCAGGGCTACAGGGACCCAGTATGGTGCCCCACTATCCCACCTAGGAACACCTAGCTTACATCCACTCCAAGTACCCAATACAGTGAACAGCAGGAGACAGGGAGGTCAGGGACCTTCAGCAAGTGCCTAAGGCTTAGAAGGGTAGCAAGGCTGGTCACATTGACATACACACGCACACACATATCTGTGAGCACAAGTATACCTATGTATACATGCACACATTTTTGTACACCTTTACACGTGTACTCATGTATCTGCATGCATACACTCACCCACATGCAATTACTCAGATGCGCTTGAACACACATGTATACACACACACACACATACACACACACATACAATAATCCACAACAGGGAAGCAGAGGGCTGAGACAGAGTTAAGGTTTTCCAGAGAAGTTCAGGGAGAAAGGTAATGGAGAAAAACCTTTGGTATCTGACATCCTTAGGAGGGAACAGGACTAATGGATGGGAGGGGAGAGTTCTGAAGAACGAGATATTCGTTCTTTGTTCCTAGTCTCTAGAAAGGAATCGAATGGAAGCCATGAAGCCACAGGCCCCCTTTACGAGCCCATTTCAGCCTGTTCTCTGAACTACAATGGAGCACCCAGCTCTTCTGAGGCCCCAGGTACAGGAGGGATGAGATCACCAAGAGGCAATGTTGAGGCAAGTGCAGTGCTGGAGAATGCCAGTTCCCCTGCTGTGATCTGGGTCTTCAATTCTTTAGGTCCCTGGGCCTGGGAGCTGGGAGCTGGGATCTATCCCCTGCTTCCCAACACCTTAGAATGTCTGCTTCCTTCCCGCAGGGCTGAGAGCCCAGTGGGGATCTACGTGTTGAGGGGCAAACCTCTCCAGACTCTAGGGAACGTTTCTTTCCCAGACTCTAGAGCAGCGGTTACTACCCCTTTGGGGGTCGCATATCAGATATTTACATGACGATTCATAACAGAAGCAAAATTGCAGTTATGAAGTAGCAATGAGATAGTTTTATGACTGGGGATCGCCGTAACATGAGGGATGGTATTAACGGTTTGCAGCATTAGGAAGGTTGAGGACCATTGGCCTGGAGCTACAGCCAAGGTAGTCCAGGGCGGTGGCTTACAGACGCCACCAGCCGACATTGTGTCCCTCTTAGTGTGAGGCAGCAAAGCCCCTGTCACCTGTAATCAGGAGGGATGGAGGCTGTGGCGTGGGAGGGGTGGGGAACGCTGGTCTTCTGGCCACGGTAAACTGCTCACGAACACTAAGGGTGCTGTGGAATAGGGCTGGAATTTGGATGAGGTCAGCTGACAGACCAGAGTGTGTGGAAAGGTGGACAACTCTGAGCCCTCCTGGAGCTCCTAAAGAGGAAGCCGGGTGACTTCGTCAGCACAGAGTCCCTGACTCTGCTCCCCTTGCCCAGTCCCCTAATCTTCTCCACCCTACTCTGTCCCTTCCCAGTCTCTTTGCTTCTTGTCAAAGGTTTCTTCTTGGTGGCACAAAGGGTTCGTTTATTTTTTATTTTATGCGCATGGGAGGTTTGTCTCCACGTATGTCTACACACTACATACAAGACAGCATCAGATCCAAGGGAACTGGAGTTACAGATGGTTGTGAGCCCTGTGTGGGTGCTGGCAATCGAACATGGACCCTGTGCAAGAGCAGCAAGGGCCCTTAACCGCTTGGCTCTCTCTCTCTGTCTCTCTCTCTCTCTGTCTCTACACACACACACACACACACACCCTCATCCCTGCCGAGTTGCTTTTGTTCTGAGTGGTTTTATCACAGCAACGGAATGAAAGTAGAGCAGGTAGATTTTACGTGAGTCATAGCCTGGTTCCACAAGTCCCTCCCAGTGCCTCAGTATCCTCAAATGTGAGTGAGTAGGTCTCAGCAGAGACAACTAAGGCTTCTGTCAGCTTCCGACTCCTTGCTAGTGAACTGGATGCCTCGTGGGTGGATGGACAGACAGACAGCAGGAAGAAGACGGACCAGCAGCCCCCCAGCTAGGATTCCACGTGGCATATCAGCTAAGCCGTTCCTCTGCACTCTGGTACTTTCCACCCACTCCAAACCTACACGTCCCTTTCAGAAATATCAGTTGTCCCTCTTCTCCAGAGGTAGATGGAAGAAAGGCAACTACCCCCAAGAAATGGAGTTTGACCTTCGCTAAAATTAGGTTCCAAGCCCCAAGGGGCAAACGTGAAATGAGGAGGAAAATGAGAAAACAAATTGAGGGCGCCGGAGAACGTTAAAAATACGTGTCTGTATTAATGGTGGCGAAGGCAATGAGAACTCCGCGGGCCGGGGGAGCCCCTGCGTGACCGCCATTGTGGGGGGGGGTCGGAATGCGGCTGGCCAGGCTCTCAGGGAAATCGAGGCACACGGAAAGCTGTAAAGCCTAGTGGCCCTCACACAGAGCGATCCGAAAGGCCCACGAGGTCTGGTCCTACCTCTCTTGATCTGGAAGAAACCTGACTTCAAGGGGCGCTCAGGTTCTTAGGGGCTGCCGTGAGCCTCTGGGAAGTAATCATTGTGTTTATTACAGGACCAGACATATCACAGCTGTGTAATAAGCTGTGGTTATTATTTTCCTTATTAATATTGATTGCTGGTGTGGAGTGACGTGAGAATGGGATTTGTAGGAAATTAGCTCTCCTCAAGTGACGGAGCATGGAGAGGAGTATGGGGGCCGTTCTGACTAGGAGAGCTGGGGTGGGGTAAGGTGGGGGAATATGAGGGAGGAGTTGGGCTAGCAAAAGAGGCAGGCAAATGTCTATGCTGTGGTTGCTGAGCAGCAACAGGACTTACCTGAGCACTGTAAGGGGCTAGCCCTGGGCAACAACAGGATTTACTTGAACACTGTAAGGGGCTAGCCCTGGGCAACGACAGGACTTGCCTGAGCAAGGTAAGGGGCTAGCCCTGGGCAACGACAGGACTTGCCTGAGCAGTGTAAGGGGCTAGCCCTGGACAAATCTGTCACTCTCCACAAACCTGTCACTAGCCCATGACTTCTCACAGGACTTACATTTTGTGTATAGGACGTTTATTAGATCCAAGATCTCCCTCGGCCTCTGACGCCTTGCCCCTGAGTGACCCTTCTAGTGAGTGCGTGGCACAGGCAGGGCAGAGGTTAGTTTTAGATTAGTGTCGCCAGTCACCAGGCTGCAAGGAGGACCAGAGCCATAGCTGAAGCCCCATCCTAAAACACAGGTGCCACATCCAAGTCCCCTTCCCCACAGCCCATCACTGAGACAGGCTTTCTGTTAGTGAGTTGCAAGATTCTTAAGAGCTTCAGGGAGCAGCTATCTGCATATGCCTGACTACAGGATGGCTGTCGGTTAGGGAAGGGATACCCGAGAACTCAGGTTTCAGAAGGACACTTGTGGAGCCGTGATGGAAGAGGGGGACAGCATAAAGACAAAAACGGTTAATCAGCCCTGGCCATCAGTGGGGTGACATATGTCATGGTCAGATTGCCCTTACATCCTGTAATATCTTTTTATATAGTCTATATACAAACCCCTTATTAAATGCAGGATTGGGAAATGTTTTCTCCCATTATGTGAGCTGCCTTCATTTCTTTTCTTTTCTTTTCTTTTTTTTTTTTTTTTTTTAAGGCAGGGTCTCTTTGCATAGTCCTGGCTGTCCTGGAACTCTGTAGACCAGGCTGGCCTTGGACTTCCAGAGATCCTCCTGCCTGTGGCTCCTGAGTGCTAGGATTAAAGCCATGTGCCACCATGTCTTGCTGGTCTTCACTTTTTGATGGCGCCCTCAAAGCACAAATGATGACAATTCTGCTTAATTCTAATTCATTATTTATTTACTGTCGTTTGTGATTTAATTCCTTATTTCAAAAAACAAAACAAACCTATTGCCTAACCCAGGGGTCGTGAGGCTTTATGTTTATTATTTTCCTTTCTTCTTTTTCTATCAGTGAGTAGTGAGCCCCTCAAGTCCAAGGCTGAGTGGAAGAGACAGCCCAGACATCCTTCTCTTGCTCCTAGTTATAGGGGAGAGCATCCCAGTTTTCACTGTGAAGGATGGTGCTGGCTCTAAGTTTTTCTCAGGCACCTTCTTTGGGTTGAGGAAGTGCCTTTCTGTCCCTGCTTTTGCTGAGTGATTCATGAATGAGCCTTTAATTGTAGAAAATGTTTATGTGTCGACGGGAATCATCTAGTGCCGTTTGTCCTCAGTTCTATTGTGATGTGTTCTACCGAGTGGCTTCAGATGTTGAGCCAACCTTGCTGTCCTGATCTAAGATACCATTTGCTGTGGTGTCTTATCCCTTCTTCTATTTCTGGGTTCTACTTCTGGTTTGGGGGATATCATATCAACATCCATAGCGAAGGCTGACGTATGGCTTACTTCTCTTATGACGCTTTGTTGGTATCAAGATAACAAAACATGGATGCTCTGCTCAAGTGGTGAGGGATATACCTAGAGGCTGGCTGTGAGGTCTGTGTGTACACACATGTGTGCACAAGTACAAGTGTGAGGTGGTGGGAGAGGATGCTTGTTGGTTGATCTGTGTCACAGAGAGGAAATAAATGGTGGCCATTTGGGTTTGTTTTCTGTGTGAGATCTCTCCTCGTGTGTTATCTGGATACATCTTTTTGGATGAATTTATCTTTCCAGAAAAGATTCCTCAAATCTCTTGCTTGGGATATTTGTTCTGCTGCCAAGGAGAGGGCGAGCCCAGGCAGAGGCACCTGCAGATCTGGGTGGGACCTTTGTTTAGACCTCTGGCATATTATCCCAGTCTGTTGGTCATGCCTGAAGCTCTCAGATTCTCCAGTAAATGATCCAGCTGTCCCCTTCTGGGGCAATGTCAGGAGGATGTGGGAAGAGGTTTTGGGGAACAGGGCTGGCTGGATTCTGGTTGGGTGAGATAACCCACTGGATCAAAGTGCTTTCTGTCAAGTCTGACAACCTGACTTGGATCCCACATGACAAAAGAAGAGAACCAATCTTGGCAAGTTCTCCTCTCACCTCCATGTATGTGGCATGCAGCACACACACACACACACACACACACACACACACAGACCCGCACACAAAATAAATAAACAAATGTGAAAACATTTTAAAAATCCAAGTCTGTATTATAATTTCCTCCCGGTCTTCCAGTCCCTGCCCTTTGTCCTGTGCCTTCTGTGGGCTCAGGATTTGCAAGGTGTAACTTTCTATTCCTTCATTGCTATTTTAGTAGTATTTTCTGGAGGCAGAAAGAAGTAAGGGTGATTAACTGAACAATTCCTGATTTCTCTGTCCCAAAGTTGGGGGGGCTCACCCACAGTGTCAGGAGTCGAGCTCTCTAGTGTGACTCTCAGTGCCCCCTGAGGTTCCAAGCAGGAGACAGTGGCTCTTTTGGTCCTGCGTGTGTCCCCAGTATGATGGGTGAGATCTGAGCTGTCTCTCACAGGCTTTGTAGCTGATGCTGTTTGGGTGGGAGGAAGGGTTATGGAACCTTTAGGAGGCGGGGTCTGGCTGGTGGAAGCAGGTACCTAGAGGCAGGCCTTTGAAGGTTATTTCTTGCTTTCTGTTCCCTCTCCCCCCCTCACTCGCTCGCTCTGTCTTTTACTGTCTCTCTTGCTCTCTCTCCTCCTCCTCTCTCTCACACTCTCTCTTTTGCTTACTCTTGTTCTTTCCCTCTCTCTCATGCCCTCACTTTCTCTCTCTTTTGCTCTCTCTCCCCCACCACCACTCTTTCTCAGGCTCCTCTCTCTCTCTCTCTCTCTCTCTCTCTCTCTCTCTCTCTCTCTCTCTCTCATGCTCTCCCCCCTCCCCCGCTCTCTGCTTCCCTGTCAACCATGATGTGAACAACCTCTCTGATATACTTCTGCTGCTGTGAACGGAACCACTCCACTGTCCCTTACCACCACGATGGATTGAAAGCCCCTGAAACCCATCTTTCCCTTCTTAAATTATTTCCATCAGGCATTTTGCTCACCCAGAGGCAAAGGCTTTACCAACCTCACCTGGAGGTTTAAATTTCAATGTTCACGTCAGTCACTAAGGACCGTCCCAGACCCCAGTCAGGAATTCTGTTTGGTCTGTGGCTGATGGAAGGCTGGTTACATAGACATCCTGGCCTAGAGCAACACAGGCAAGTGAGTCACCAAGCGTGGTGTGACCCTGAGCGTCAGGGGCCTTGGAGGGCCAGAGGAGGTCTGGCCGCTCATACTTGGAAGACAGCCCACCTCTCCTTTGGTGAGCAGAAACCATTGTGAGATGAGGAGAAAGGGATATTGGGAATATGCACTCAGAAGGTCTTGTCCCTACGACAACCAGTCCTGTCCTGGCATCTAAGAGGGGATGCCATGGCTGTGTGCTAGCTTCCAGCTTCCAGCACCTTCCGACCAGTGACTTCATCAGAATGTGTTCTCCCCACAGCCTTTAATCCAGCACACCTTAGGCTCACACTCCAAGCAGGGTCATCACACTGAGCATGTGCCTCAGGGTTTTCTGTAGGACCCAAGTCTACTGGACAGTGGGGCAGAATACCAGGCTGCCCTTAGCGTTCGAGAGAGCAGCTGTGCCCAGTACCGGCTCACGAACATCCTCTGTGGACACAGCTTTTCTTGGGAGGATGCTTGGGCCAGGCACAGGGTGGAGGCATTCCTATTTTCTCAGACTAGGTCACCTACACAGCAGGCCACTGGGGACAGAAAAGCAGGGAGGCTGATAGATGGCCCAGATTCCAGCACACCTGAAGAAACCTGACGTCCAGGGAAACACCAAATGTCAGGTCAGTGGGTATCCCCAAATGGAAGAGACTTCTCATCTGCAGTTTCCTGGCTCCTAACTCCGACAGCTCTGTATGTGGGACTCTGGCCAGAACATCAGTGGAGTGGGTTTTGTGCACCAAGTGCCTTGCTGAGCAGAAGCTTTCAGCTGCACTCTTTGATTTGTTAATAATCTTTGCCAGGCCCCCTGCTGCATGCCAGGACCCATTTCAGAAAGAGATGGAAATTGGCAGAGAGGAAACCAGACCTCAGCCTCCCTCCCACTCCGGTGGGGTAGGGGGTGGAGGAGGCAGCTCCAGAGTAAATAGACAGTGTGGGGGCACGCAGACAGGAGGATCTCTGTGAGTTCAAGGTCAACATGTTCTACACAGCAGGTTCCAGGTCAGCCAGAGCTACATAGTGAGACCCTGTCTTTTTTTCTTAAGAAAGAATGAATAGAGCCAGGTGGTGGTAGCCAGGCTGGAGGTGGCGCACGCCTTTAATCCCAGCACTCGGGAGGCAGAGGGAGGCGGATCTCTGTGAGTTCAAGGCCAACCTGGTCTACCAGAGCTAGTTCCAGGACAGGCTCCAAAGCTACAGAGAAACCCTGTCTTGAAAAACAAAAGCAAAGCAAAACAAACAAACAAACAAAATGAATAAACAAGAGGCGTTGTGACGCCCCTGATGGTGAAGGGTTAAGCAGGAAATAGTCTAAGGGGCAGAACACAATTTTTTGGGAAGGCACCTCTTGTTGAAGGAGCAGTATATGCAAGGCCCTGGGGATTTGTGGCACAGCAAGGTGACAGACCTATGAAGGTTCTCTTTGTTAGCTAGAGTCAGAGCAGGGCTACACCGTATGGTGTCGGATCTCCTGGGCCACCATGGAGTCTGAGGAGAATGAGATGGGCTCCGAGGGAAATTTGCGGCACAGGAACCAACGTCTCTGCCTGTGTGAGAAGGCTCACACCGAGTCCTTTGATACTTGAGCCCTTGGTTCTCACAAGACTCCTGCCTGTTCATCTCAGGCAGCAAACGTGCCCAGAAGGTGCCTCACCTGACCTCCCGTCTTGCTGGGATACAGAGTCCAGCGAGGATAAAGGGTGGGGATATAGAAGCTGGCAGTGCCATTGGCAGTATGTGTGTTGGGGCGAGGGGTTTTCTGGACTGTTTTTCTTTGAATGAGAAAAAATGCCACTGTCTGCTATAAGCACAGGGTGACCACAAAAGGTGATTATCACTGAGTCAGGACTGCACTCGAGAGGCAGTCTGTGTAGCTCCCTGCCAGAGGGCATCACTCTTCCTGCCTACCTCCCCAATCCTGAGGTCCAGCCCCAAATGAGTTTCCCAACAGTGATGCTTGCTCTCCAGGGGTCTGCAAGGGCAGGAGACAGCAGCTTAGCATACAACCAGCCACTGCCATCAACATCCCCCAAATGCACTGTGTTGCAGAGATGCCGAAAAACACAGTGGCTCCCCACAATGACCCAGCTCTCGAGCCTCAGGCTCAGACAAGAGGTCCTAGACAGGCAGTCCTTGAGCCACACCTTGGGAAGCCCCCTGCCACTTCTACCCTTCTTGGAACTTGTCTGAAGCAGGGTAAGAACTGGAAAACCTAAAGAGGAGAAATTGCTGCAAGGCCGCTCCTGGGGAATATGACTCAGTGACACAGTGGTATGGCTGTGATGGGGTGTAGATCATGATCAAAGGAAGTGGGACCAGGAGTATAAGAGCTTCAACTTCCAGCGCCAGGTTCCTGGCTACTGCCACCCTGTATCTCCCCTACCTGGGCTGTGTAGACAGTAGCTGGGCAGGGATAGCATTCATTCTGGTCTAAGAAGGCAGAGCCCCTACCAGCAGGCGTTCATTCACACACACACACACACACACACACACGCACATGCACACGCACATACACACACACTCACATACACATGCATGCACACACATGCATGTATGCACACACACACACCTCTCATATATACACACCACACCCCCACCCACATATGCATTTATACCATGTGTGTCAATCTACCCTGCAAAGCCCAGATAGCATTTTCGGAGACCAGGGGAGCCAGCAGTTACTCATAGCTTTGCTATGCAGCCCTCAGCCCATCCTTCAAGCGCTTAGGATTATAAAAAGTAGCTAATGTATTCGGGGCTCTCCTCATCGGCCCTGACTGGGTCTCATCTGGCTGAAGCTGGCATTGGCCCTACCAGTAAAGTAAGAAGGGCCAATGCAATTGTCTGTAGGGGATTTTGGCAGCTTGGGGTGGGGAGTGGGAGCCACTCTGGCCCCTGTCTGTCCCTCCAGATGGCAGCACATCCATGACATTGGGCAGCACCAAGCGCTGAGACGAGAAAGCAGACTCTACAGTTACCCACTCTGAATGCCAGCCACCCCTGGGGTCAGAGGAGGCAGGTACCCCTGGAGGCAGGGTGTCTACCTGGGAAATTCTGGGATTATTCTATTTCTAATGTCCCTTGGGCCAGGCAAGACTGAATGGGTGGCGGGGGGAGAGGGAGGCTCAGCAGAGACGCAGCACTGGCCTCCATCTAGGGGAAGCAGTGGAGTCCTGGGCTCAGCCGCTGCAGGAGAATGTCTCCTACAGAGCGTTCCAGCCCAGGGCTGGTGCCCAGCAGCTCCTGAGACCACAGACATCCTAATGACGTCTGAACCTCGGGACTTAGAAATGACCCAGTGGTCATGAACAGTCATGTCTGGGGCAGCCTGTTCCCTTCTCAGTTATACCCAGGCCCTACCCACCTAAAGCACCGTCTGCTCTGTCCCTGCCTCCTGGTTTTGCCTCTCAGCTACTAACAATTTACGATCAATCTTGTTCGTATGTCTGTCCCCTCCTGCAGAGTGCTCCAAATATCACAGCCCCTCGGAAAACATCTGTGGGAACAAACCAAGCTATGGGGAGCCTCTGGCCATGTGCCTGCTGAGAGGAGGAGTGCTTGTCTGTTTCCTGTCTTTATTACTGGGGGGGACTCCGCTGATAAGGAAAGAACCCCAGAGTCACAAGAGGGTGGGGCTGAGGGCGGATTTGGAGGCGATGACTGTCTAGTCTTAATGTTTGATGCTATTGGCTGAACCAGAACACGGTCTGTGTTGCCAGGGGGAACTGTTAACCTATAGTATGACTCTCAGACTCAGGCGCTAGAAGGTAGGGTGTGAGGTGAGATCCCAAGTCAGCAGGGACATAGGTGACCCCAAAGTGCAGGTGGAGGCTGGCACCTGTTGTCCTCTCAGCACAGTGGTTGGGCTAGCCTGGAATTGAGGAAGCTGGAGGACTTGATGTCACTAGTGGTCTTGCCCCTGATGTCTGCCTCGCCTTCCCTGCCCTCCTTAAGACAGGGTTTGCCCAGGTTCACCACACCTTTTCTGAGACCAGAGGGCCTCTGGTCTGTGACCACACGCTCTGGGAGCTGTGTCCAGAGCCACTCACACTTCGCTCTGCAGATGGGCCCTCAGAGCCTTACGGTGGAAATGCGCAGGCACCCAGCATCCAGCCAGCTCCCCCAAACATCCTCTTCCAGATGGGCTGATAAAGCTTTGCTTGCCAAGAAAGTCATCCCAGGGCGCAGTGCAGCCACTGCCAGAGGGCTGCTACAAAAAATGAATGTAGGGAAGGTTTTGGAAAAGTGGACACCAGGGCCTCCAGGGGCACTGGAGGGAAGACAGCAGGTGCCTGCCCTCCTTTAGGCCTGTGGTTCCTCCCGACACCCCCACTCCCACAGTTGCGAACACCAGGCTCAATGCCCTCTGAAGCCATTTGCTTCCCATAAAAACTGCTCTTCCCATGGCTTTGCTTTGTGATCACCAGCAACGCTGGACAGGAAGTATGTTAGTTATTTTGTCATTGTGCTGACAGAATGCCCTATAAAAGCAGCTTAAGGAAGTGAGGCAGGAAGGATAAATTTGGCTCACGGTTTGAGGCCCACAGTCTGTCCTGGCAGCAGGAGTGAGAGGCAGCTGGTGACGTTGTATCTGTTGTCTAAGAGCAGAGAGAGATGCATACCAGTACTCTGTTCGTCGCATCTCCCTTTAGCCTATGAAATAGTGCTGCCCACATTTAATGCGGTTCTTCTCACCTAGATGAACTCTATCTAAGTCATCCCTTACACACAGGCCCATGGTTTGTCTTAAATGAGTCTGGAGTCTATCAAGTTGACGGTCAATAGTAACCCTCCCAGAGGAGGACATGGGCATGCTGGAGTCTTTGGAGTGACAGGACCCCTGTCACTGGGTGTGGAGGTGCATGCAGTCTGCGGTAGGCTTCTCACCGTGGGTGACACCTGCAATGTCAAGAGAAGCTGGTGGATTGACTCTAAGCCCCGTGAGCACCACTGTGTCACCTCCCCACTTTCCCACGGCCAGCTCCTTCACATGTGAAAGCCACACTGTCCCCTGGTCACTCGTTTGTGATGTACTGCTTGAACTTCTTCACTGCTTTTGTTTTGTTTTTGTTTTTTGAGACAGAGTTTCTCTGTGTAGCCCTGTCTATCCTGGAACTTGCTCTGTTGACCAGACTGGCCTTGAACTCACAGAGATCCACCTGCCTCTGCCTCCCGTGTGCTGGGATTAAAGGTGTGTGCCAGCACCGCCCAGCTAACCTCCTTCACTTTGTTATGTACCACATCTTGTGAGTAGAGTCCCAACCAAAAATACCCAGGTCACAGTGGAAACACAGTATCTAATGACCTGCCATATACCTGAAGCCCTAATGTCACTGTGCATGGAGACATCGCTGAACGGCTGTGCAGAGAGTAGAGGAAGAAACAGAAGTCTGACAACCTGTGGCCTGAAGTGCCAACCAGGAGGTGACATGGTGAGCCAGCCTGCTGTAGACCCTTCCCTGATGTCAGCCCTCCCCCGTGTAGCTTCTTACTCTCGCCCGGCTGGTCTCTGGCACCATCAGGTGAGCGCCCCCATGGCTGCTGGTGGACACAGCCCATCAGTTGTAATGGACTCACTGACGCTCCACGGGCTACTAAAGATTCTGGATTATTGGCTCCAAGATGGATTCCAACTGCTTTTGGCCTCCTGCTAGCGGGGCCTGACTTCTCTGGGGACTAGAAACCCTGCCATGAGGCTGCCCGGGGAGAATAAGTCTGCCACTCACCCCTGAGACCCCATTGTGGGCGATGCTAGCAGCCGCTGCCTTGCCAGTTCACTGGTTACGTGACCGGTCACAGTTTGCGGTGGGAAATGATTAGTCTCTGCTAAGAGCAGGGCTGGTCGTTCTGGGAATTCTCTGGGCTCCTAAATCAGGAGCAGCTATTCCATATTTAGAGTCTGGGAATCTCTTGCCCACTAAAGTGTTTGGCCTTTTCATTTGCAAGACCTGGATTTTCCCATTCTCTGGTTCCTTTAGACTCCCAAGGAGTCCATGGTATAGAGGCTACCCCTTCCTCTGGGACTCCACTCCACTCATGCTCAGAGAAAAGGCTTTTCAGAATATCAGAGGTAAATGGAGGATGTGCTCTTGATTATTAAAAGGAGTCTAGAGTACCCAACAGAAAGGAACTGGGCTCTGAGACCCGGTTCCCCTCAAGGCCAGCCTTCACCATGCCTTACCCACCGCTATGCTGATCTCCCTTGCAGGGGGCTGTGCTGCAGGGGTGACTTTGATCCTTAGTTAGCTTCCCAGTGCTGGAAGCAGGCAGAAAGGATTTCCCGTGTCCTTAGAAGAAATACCTACTTTCTGTCTTCCAAGAAAAGAAGACCTAGCAAGCTGTCTGTATAACAGCTTCAATAATGGGCACCGTAACCAGGTGACTGACATGTCCCTAGTGCGAGTCTGTGAATTCAGATGATGTTAAAGTGAGCCAAACCAAACTGATGAATCCAGGCAGCAAACAGCTCTTCAGTGTCTCAGGAAACCGCTAAAGAAACCAGCCTCCTGGGACCAAGAAACTCCCTGGGACGCCAAGTTTTCACGCTAACATCCCAGTCTAAGAGCAAGGAGAGGCTTGGGTCTCTTTGTCCTGATGGAGTTCGCACAGCAGGAAGAGTTCAAGTGTGGCCTCCCAGGGGCCCCCACCCCCACCCCGCAGGTGCCCAAGAAACTCTCTTACCTGTGACTAAGGAGTCACTCACAAGTGGCCCCAATGGAAGGAGTGTGCCTCACGCCATACTGTGTGGGTTCAGGAAGAGATTAGAGTTATAACTGCCAGTCAGGCCGGTAGTTTCTGTTTCTTTTTTCCTCCCTCCTCTCTATTCTTTTCTCCCTTCCTTCATCTTTTCAGTTTTCAATAGTAGGAATTGAACCCAAGGCTTCATGCATGCTAGGTAAATGCTCTGCCCCGAGCTAGATCCCCAGCCTTTTTTTTTTTTCCCAGCCTTTTTTTAAAAACACAGAAAAGAACAGGACCCCACTATGTAGTCTAATTGACCTTGAGCCCCCTGTGTGGCCCACATTGGCCTGGAACTTGTGACCGACCTGCCTCCGATTCCCTCATTCTGGAATTACAAGCAGGTCCCACCACTTCCGGTTAGGAATTTCTATTTTTTAGACCCTCACGAGAAGCAAGCTCATCAGTCACATACTCGTGCCCAGAGCTCCAAAGTCACTTGTGCCCAGACTCTCAGCACACCCACAGGCTTATCGATTCCCAACCAAATGATCTTGGACACTGCCTAGCGAACTCAGAAATCAGACCAACTATTGTAGGCATTGTGCTGAGTGAGGGTCCGGCATCTGCATAGGGCTCTAGAATCTTCCTGCCTGGGGACATACCTGCAGTGTAGGCGGAAGACTAGTAGGGCCAAGCACTCAGATCCCAAGAACTCAGTACAGACCTGTCACCTGTTTCTCGCTGCCCTTTGGCCTCAAGGGCACACCTCAGGTTTCTGCCCTCAAGTCTTGCATCACACCTATGGCTTCTACTATGCTCTTTGCATTCCAACTTCTGGGGATGGGGAAGCCGGCCATGAAAAATTCAGCAGGCAAGGTGTAGGAGGCACCTTAGGGACATCCTTTCCAAGGCTCCGGTGTATATACACAGAATCAGGTTCAGTATGGTGTACGCCTTTAGCCCAGCACCTAGGAGACTGAAGCCAGAGGTGTGAAATTCAAGGCCAGTTTGGGTTAAACGGCAAGACTGTTTTATGTCAAACCAAACCCTTATCTCTCCTGGCAGATTTGCTGCACCATAAGAGTCGAACAGTGAGAGCAGTGGCTGCTCTTCCAGAGGACTTGAGTTTGGTCCCCAGTACCCAAGGGTGGCTCACAACTGCCTGTAACTCCAGCTCTAGGGTATATGACACTTTCTTCTGACTTCTGGGGCACTCACAATCACATATATGGGCATGCAAACACACACACACATACAAATAATAAAATAAGTCTTTAAAATATAAACTAAGTGTTGTAAGTAAGGGAATTCTGAAACGTGCCAGGCCTTTCTGTGTTCCTGTGGCTGGGGTAGGGAAGGCGGCACAGTAAGGGACTTTACATCACCCTGTTTCTTTGGATGCAGACAGTGGCACTGCATGAAGGGAAGGGACATTGTTAGCATCCCTGATGGATGAGGCAGAGACCCAGTGTGCCTGAACCCCTTGCCTGAGGTGACAGTGGGTGACAGACACCCGGAGGCAGGATTCAAACTGATTGTTTCAGAATCCAAAGGGCCTTCTTGTCTGAGGCTGACCCAAAATCTTGGAGAGAGCTAGGCATGCTAGAGAAATATCGAGAAGGTAATGGAAGAGTTGGGGCTCTCACAGGGTCAACCCCCTCTACCCGAGCACAGTGGGTCCTCCATCTTAGTCCACCATCCCAGGGAAATCTGGGAACGGGGAAGCAGGCGTTCAGAGCTGCAGGGCATAGCAGCTCTTGGCAAGGATGGTTTATGGGCAGTGTTTTCAGACCATGTTTTGACAGTCCACTGGGGGCGGGCAGTGTAGGGGTGTCATTAAAGCCGTTATTGCTCTATTAAATTTTTCTAGGAACATAAAGAGCTTCCAGCAGCCCCAAGCCATGCGACCACAGTGGAGCAAATTATCACCTTTTAAACGAGATCCGTTTCTGCGAAGCACTGCATAATATGTCCCCTGTCGACAAATCACACCCGCCTCTCTTTTATTCCCAGGATTCCCTGGTCCCTTCTTCCTACAGTTCCCTTTGTCACTTTCTTTTCACAGTCCTCCGATCGCCCGGAGGCATTGTTGCTGGTTTTGTCGTGAAATCTGTCTGGCCTGAACGGTGCTGAGGATGTGAGCTTGGGGGTTATTGATCAGCACCTGGAGTACCGCAGCAGGCAGATGGGCTGGGAGGGGGACAGACCATTTGGGTCTCTTCTAACATTTCAGATTTTCTAGATAAAAAAATGTGCTTCGGTAGTAAGATCCAGGACTTCTCCGGTGAAATCAGACAACACTGGGCATTTCTTTCTAATTGAACTTGTTACGGGAAACCTATATCTGTGAAGGATATACAACCACCATAAGAAAGTCAAGACAGTATGATAGGCCCCTCCTGTCTGACCGACTGGATGCCCCATTGTGCTCGCAGTGGGGGGGGGGAGAACAGTGGATGCGCACCCAGCTAACTTTCTGCTTTTTGTGTAGTCCAGGGAAAGGTGACACCTTTAGTGGGTAGGTCTTCCTGCCTAATCCAGATAACCTCCATGGGCATGCCCAGAGACCCACCTCCCAGGGGACTCTGGAGCCCGTCAATTTGACAATTGAGAAGGAGGGAAGACTAAAGAAGGACGAAGACTGTGGAGGGGATGGGTGAGTCTGTGGAGGGGATGGGTGAGTCTGTGCAGTGGATGGGTAAGTCTGTGGAGGTGATGGGTGAAGTCTGTGGAGGGGATGGATGAGTCTGTGGAGGGGATGGGTGAGTCTGTGGAGGGGATGGATGAAGTCTGTGGAGGGGATGGGTGAGTCTGTGGAGGGGATGGGTGAGTCTGTGGAGGGGATGGGTGAGTCTGTGGAGGTGATGGATGAAGTCTGTGGAGGGGATGGGTGAGTCTGTGGAGGGGATGGGTGAGTCTGTGGAGGTGATGGATGAAGTCTGTGGAGGGGATGGGTGAGTCTGTGGAGGTGATGGATGAAGTCTGTGGAGGGGATGGGTGAGTCTGTGGAGGGGATGGGTGAGTCTGTGGAGGGGATGGGTGAGTCTATGGAGGGGATGGGTGAGTCTGTGGAGGGGATGGATGAAGTTTGTGGAGGGGATGGGTGAGTCTGTGGAGATGGGTGAGTCTGTGGAGGGGATGGGTGAGACTGTGGAAGGAATGAGTGAGTCTGTGGAGGGGATGGGTGAGTCTGTGGAGGGGATGGGTGAAATCTTTGGAGGGGATGGGTGAGTCTGTGGAGGGGATGGGTGAGTCTGTGGAGGGGATGGGTGAGTCTGTGGAGGTGATATATGAATCTACAGAGATGATGTCTCCCTGAATCTGAATCTAGAGAGGCTTTGAGAGCAGTCATTAAATGCCCATGGGAAGAAGCCCTCTTTGGAGCCTTGAACAGAGGATGGCAGCCTCCTTCTGGAGCCTGAGAATTCTCACCCAGAGGATATGGGGTGCTATTGAAGGCTTTTAGCAGAGGCGTGACCTGGGTAGAGAGCTCCTAGAAGATGCTTCTCTGAGACCACTGAAGCAGTAAAGGAAAGGGCCTGGAGGTCTAGGCCAGGTTAAAGGCATGTCCCTGAGCCTAGGACATTTTTATCTTGCATGAAGAGTCTCCTTTCGTTGTATCTGTTGTTCTTTGTGTTTGTGTGTGGGGTATGTGCTTGTGTACATGTTCACATGTATCAACATGTATGCCCATGCATCTGCACGTGTGCATGTGCATGCATGTGTGCGTGTGTGTGTGTGTGTGTGTGTGTGTGTGTGTGTGAGAGAGAGAGAGAGAGAGAGAGAGAGAGAGAGAGAGAGAGAGAGGAGTTTGCAGCCAGGTTCTCATAGTTACCTATCATTTTTAATTTGACATGGTCTACCATTGACTGACTAGAACATCTCAGTAGAGGAATTGCCTAGACCAGGTTGGCCTGTGGAAACTGTTTTGATTATTAACTCATGTAGGAGTTAATAATCCCTAGGCAGATGGTCTTGGGCTGTATAAGATATTTACCTAAGCCTGCGCCTGAGTGAGCCAGCAAGCAACGTCCTCTATGGTTTCTGCAGCAGCTTCCTGCCCTGATTTCCTTCAATGATGGATTGTGACCTGGAAGTGGAAAATAAACCCTTTATTTCTCTAAATTGCTTTTGGCCAGAGTCTTTTTATCCCAGCAACAGGAAGGAAGTTAGGATGGGCGTCTTCTGATGGAGGAGGGTCATCTGTCTATTGGTTAATAAAGAAACTGCCTTGGCCTTTAATAGGACAGAAAATTAGGTAGGCGGAGTAAACAGAAGAGAATGCTGGGAGAAAGAAGCCCAGTCAGGCAGTCACCATGCCTCTCCTCTCCAAGATGGACGCAGGTTAAGATCCTTCCTGGTAAGCCACCAAGTTGTGGTGCTACACAGATTATTAGAAATGGGTTAGTCGAGATGTGAGAGTTAGCCAAGAAGAGGCTAGATATAATGGGCCAGGCAGTGTTTAAAAGAATACAGTTTCCATGTAATTATTTCTGGGCATAAAGCTAGCGGGGTGGCAGGCCCGCCACTCATCCTACTACAGTCTTCCTCTGTGATCTCTCCACTTTAAGTTTTGAGACGGGGTCTGTCACTGACCTGGGGCTCTTCAGTTCTGCCACGATGACTGCCAATGACCCTCCACGACTCCTCCTGCTTCTGCCTCCCCAGCACAGGGATTGCAGGCGTGAATTGCCACACCAGCTTTTTTACTCGGTTGCTGGGATCCGGACTCAGGTGCTCACGATTCTGCAGTCAGCGCTAAACTGACTGAGCCTTTTCCCAAGCCCTATTTATTTTGTTTGTTTGAGACAAGGCCTTGCTATGTAGCCCTGACTGGCCTAGCATTTACCATGACAACCAGAATGGTCTTGAATTCACAGAGAACCACCTGAACTGGGATTAAGGTCCCGATTTTTACTCCTTGATTGCACACGAAGCTGCCGGCAGGTTCATGTTAGGTGTAAGCGGCTCACATTAGAACTGGAGAGGGTAAAGTCGGTCTGGACTCCAGTTCACCCATGATTTCTCTTTCACCCCTTCTATGGAGCCTGGGAGCTGCTGGTATACAGCCCCTACTTAGGAAGGCTGGACGCATCAAGAAATTTCTTGTCTAAGCGGGCTCTAACACGCTGCCTTTCTTTGGTGCTGTCGTTTGTTGTGCGCATCCTGCTATCTGCAGATTCTCTTGTTTGAATGTTACAAACGCTTTCAGGAACCACATTTTTCGTTCCTAAATTTGAGTTTCATATTCTCTCAGGTTTGTGTTTGACCTTGTTTAGGCCTCTGTCTGGTTACCAAAGGATCACAAGATCGGGGCAGGGGCCAGGAAAGATTGGCAAGGAGGGACTTGAACCCAAGCCAGCTGAGGGTCAATTACGGGTGGGTCTAATGTGGCCATCTACTCAGGTTCCAGGTCAGGGTAACCAGTGGCCTGTGGCTACCAGAAAAAATGCTATGGGATCATGGGTCCTTGGGGCATCAAGGCCCTGCTGGAGTTCTGAGGAAGTGTAGGGAGGTGCCCTTGTTCCCAAAGGTTTGAGCTTTCTACAGTTAGTGGTGGTGGTGGTGGGGTGACACTATTTTTGTTCTGCAGCTTTCCGGAGTGTCTCTAGGAGACTAACTGCTGTCACAGGACTTCCGAGATGTCATCCCCTCTGAATGAACAAGACCTTGCTGTCCCAGGCCCCGGCATTATGAACTCTGTGGTTACACAGACCAACTGGCTTGCCTTTCAGGGACTTTCACCCGTCCCCTGTCCCCTGCCTCCCTCCCATCTGTCTACTTTGCTGCAATGTTGCTGGGCTTGACAGACTCCTGCCCAAGAACTTTGGGGATGCAATTAGTCATGGCAGAAGGCTGACTTCTTCCCTGAGTGGTACACTTGTTAATACGGCTCCTGAAGCAAATTGGCCCAAATCTATTAGCTTAAAGCAACACACGTTTATTCTCTCATTCTGTGAACTCTGAACCAAGGTCACATAAGACGCTCACGGGAAGTGGTTCCCAGGCCCTCTCAGTCCCCTGGTGCTGGCTGCATCCTCTGCACCATGGCTCACAAAGCCCCTCCGCCATTGACACGAAGGCCCATTCAAGCATCTTCGAGTCTCTCCTCGAACTGCACTCTGGTACAATCTTCCTTGGTCTCCATCCTAGGGAGATGGTGTTTGGGGCCCACCCTGATAATCTCCCCATCATGGCATCCTTGATTTGGTCATGTTGGCATAGGCTTTGTTCAAGTTTGGAACATTCACAGGCCCTGAGAAGCAGATGCCTTTGGTGGCTGCTATTGGCTTGGCCAGGAGAGGGAGGACTGCTAAGTCCCAGCAGTGGGCACCCAGAGTCCCTCCAGAGGACAGGAGCACCCTTCCCTGCTCCCACCTCTTTTCCACTGCCTCGCCTCTGAGGTAAGAGGGGCCCTCAGCATAGTATAGTCCGACCTTGGGACTTCATGCAATTTTGAGAATTTGCAGGATGGAAAATTGCAGACTGTCCTGGGCCAGATCCTTGGGGTGGGGGTGGCGGTTTCATCACCTCCGCCTGAAGTTTAAGGAAAAGGTCTAGGTGAAGCTGGTAGGCTTAGGTCTTGCTGTGTCCCCTGGGAGGGGTGTTCTCATATAATCTGAGGCTGGACTCTCCATTGCTACCACACACAGCAACCCCCTCCACCTGCCCCCTGCCTGTGTGTGACTGGGTGGACTCTGAACTTGATGGCACACTTGGCACTGATCTTGAATGGTTTCATAACGTGCTAGCAGCCCATGTGGCAGAGATTCGTGAATGAGTGGAGGGTGGGAAGGGCTAGGGGTTCCCTGGGATCTACCTGCCACCCACAAGTGTCCTTGATTCCTGCTTTAATCAAACATATTACACTATTTTTCCGCATCCGTTTGCATGGGCATCCATGTATGTTTGAACACAGAAAACATGCTTTCTCTCTGTATCTATCAGAGCAAAGGACACCAGTGGGCTTGCTCTCCTGGAGGCCTGGCTTCCCAGAAGCCCCTCCCACAGGACCACCTCTTATCTTCTAAGGCTGAGGAACGGCCAAGCTTCTCCGGCCAAGCTTCTCCGTGGGTCAAGTTACACCCAGCGCTGTGCCAAGCAACAGCTGCCCTGCGAGAGAAGCCCTCCTGGTGTGGCCCTCCACCTGCTGTGAGTGAATGGCCTTCCAAACTCAGGTTTCTGTAGCTGGTCACAGATCCTGCCTGCCTTTCCTTTGTATCTGAGGCTGGCGTGGCGCCGGGTCCTGGCTTGCAGGGATGGACCGAAACCATCCCTCCCTGGAGAAGCCTGCAGCCAGGTGGGGAGGCAGAGCTGCAAACAACAGTACAGTGGCTTGTTCCTAAGAACTGGAAGGGGAAGTGGAGCCCGCTAGGTGGAGTCAGGGGGGAGGGGAGGCAGGGCAGGGCGGGTTGAAGGAGGTGCTGATGAGCTGTGGACTTAACTGGAATTGAGGGGGGAGCCGTGAAACATTGCATGATGGCCTGGCACCTGCCCCCTGCTTGCCTCTGTTTGGGTTCTGCAGTGTCCCAGAGACCTTGGAAGGTATGCATAAGAGCAGTTCCAAGAGTCTCCTTTCTGGCGATTGAAAGACCTGATTCAGATGTTGGCTGTGATTCTGTTATTAGATTATTATAATAGTGTTTGATATAATATCTGATTGCTTTTTTTTTCCTTTTGGTTGTTTGAAACAGAGGTTCTCTGTGTAACCTCGGCTGTCCTGGAACTCACTCTGTAGGCCAGGCTGCTCTTGAACTCACAAAGATCTGCCTGCTTCTGCCTCCAGAGTGCTGGGATTAAAGGCCTGAGCTCCCATCGCCTGGCTAGTATCTGATTCTAAGATGCTGTGTACCACAATCTGTGAGAACACAAGATACATTAAGATGAGGCAGTTCAGAGCACTTGCTGCTCTTCCAGAGGACCTGGCTTCAGTTCCCAGCACCCACATCCAACAGCTCACAGCTGTTACTCTAGCTCCTGGGAATCCAGCTCCCTATTCTGATCTCTGTTGGAACCTGCGTGCGTGTCTGTGAATGGGCACACGTACACATGAATTAAAAAGATGCATTGAGATTTCACAAAGACTGTGATATGTCTTGGGCAGAGATGGGCGGATGCATCTTAGAGCCAGGGGATCAGGGATTCACTTTGTAGGCAACACAAATACATCCTACAGTTCCATGTAACCGTTCTTCAAGTGTAGCTCAATAGCACCCCTGGGGAACCCCTAAGACTGAGGAAGTCTGCAAGCCAAAGCCATTTTCAGGGGTGAAAGTTTGGTTGGTAGTGTATGCTTAGCATGCAGGGGGCCTTGAAGTCCATCCCTAGCACTGAATAAGCCAGGTGTGACCCCGTGAGCCCCAGAACACCTGTGGCACCTATGACCCAAGTATGTGGGAGAATCAGAAGGTCGAGGCCATTCTCTTCTACTTAGTAAGCTTGAGGTCAACCTAGAATACATGAGACCCTGTCTAAAAACAAAACCATGTCTGGCAGTGGTGTCGCATGCCTTTAATCTGGGCACTCGAGGCAGAGGCAGGAAGATCACTGTGAGTTCGAGGCCAGCCTGGTCTACAGAGTGAGTTCCAGGACAGCCAGGACTTGTACACAGAGAAACTCTGTCTCAAAAGACCAAAAAACAGAAACTGTTTTTTTTTTTAAAATGATTGATTTGTTTTTATCTTATGTGCATTGGTTGTTTGCCTACATGTCTGTTAGTGTGAGGATGTTGGATCCTCTGGAATGGGAGTTGCAGACAGCTGTGAGCTGCCATGCGGATTCTGGGAATTGAACTGAGGTTTTTGGAAGAGCAGTCAGTGCTCTTAACAGCTGAGTCATCTCTCCAACCTCCCAAACCATTTCTATAATGCTGCGAAGGCCATATTGGCACGGTGTTTTCTTCCTTTCACTGGGACGCAGTGAGGGTTCCTAGGCCCGAGAGAGATTCTCTACCAAGTCAGCTTTTCATGACTGTAGAACTGTAATAAACTTCTCAACAAACACTTTGCTTGGGGGAAAACACAGCTGCTTTTTTTCCATAAAAAAAAAAATGCTATCATAGTAATGTGTGGTGGGTTCATTTTTAAGTGAATTAAGAGTTAGTTCTGAAAAGTTTGGTTTCAGACAAAAGCAGTCTAATAAGGAATGCTCTTCAGGGGGGTGATGAATGGAGGCGTCAAAGGGGTCCTGAGAATATCCTTAAGCAGTTGGTCTATGGCATCATCTCAAGCCAGCCTGGCAAACTGTTGAAAATTCATGTGGGAACATTAGCACCAGCCTTGAATGTGGAGCGTGACAGGAGTTGGGATGGCTTCAGGCCATTTGCTTACTCCTCTCTGATCCTCCATGACCTCCTCTGCAGGGGACACAACACAGACACTTCAGGGGCTCCGAGAGGACCCAAGACAGGTGGGGGGAGGGGCGGGAATGGCGACTTCTGAGCCACTGATTCTGTGCAAACAGGAAGTACTTCCCTGCAGTCTATTGGCTCCATACAATACCCTGGGTACCAGTAGCCTGAGGGAAGCCACAGCAAATAGATGTTTTCTCCTGCTTCCTACTGCCTGGACCTGGTCCCACACCAGCACCCGACCTATACCTGAGCAGGTGGGGACACTGCCTTGGTGCATAACACCTGGTGCCATGCTGGAAACAGTCCCCTGCTCTCTGGGCTTCCGATGTCTGTGAACACTCAGTGCCGTGCATACACAGGCACAGAAGGGTAAGCTCAGCTAGGAGGCTGTATGTAAGAAGCACTGACTTGGAGCCTGAGCCTGGTGCAGGATCTGGCAATAGACTTGAGCAGCAGGTGGTTAGTAGCCACAGGCAAGTCTTTACTTTCTCCCAAGCCTCCATCTGCTCAGATCCAGGATTCAGGCTTCCCGAGAGACCTCACCTGGGTTCCCAAGGCTTCTATCAGGAAGGTGCCCATAGACTGAGCCTAGGTTGTTGCTTGGCTCCACCTGGAAAATAGGACAAGGGTATTAGCCAATGCTCCTGAGCTGTGCCATCTGGCACCGTGTGGCACCACCCCTCCTCCCAAGGCTAACACAGGAACCTTATCTGGCCAGTCCTGCCCAGATCTTCCCAAACCTGGCAGGTCAGGCTAGGAGTGCGAGCGTGTGGCTCGCATGCACACCCTGCCTTTGTTTATGTCAGGGCGCCTCACCGACTTCAAAAAGGAGTAAGAGCCAAAGACCTGCAGACAGCTGTTTGGCTCCGGCCTCCGTGGAGAGCCTGTCTCTAAGGACCAGCTGGAAAGGGACAGGAGGCTTCCTGGGCACAGGGATGGGGATGTTCTCTAGAGTCTCAAGGGCTAGACCTACATTGTGAAGGTTGTGTTCTGAGGCTTGCGGTCTCCAAGGGCTGAGATCAGGCTCCGTCCTGGATGAGAGGCCTGGACTATTCACCTCAATGGGTGCATGCCACTCTGCATGTATCCTATGTAAGCATGCAAGTGTTTGAAATGATATTCCCAGCTAAATTTCCCTAAGGGTGAGATCAAATTATAAAGCGTAGCTAGGATACTTTCTTCCAGTGGCTTGCGCCCCATCCCCCACTCCCACCCTGCCTGTATCTTCCTTGTACTACCTGGATACAGATTCCATCAGTAGAAGAAGGTCCCTGAATTCAGTTGACTATCATCAGCTCATGCTAGCCTTTACCCTGGGTGTCCTCTGGGGCCTGCATTCTGTCCAGGGTCTCTCCAGGTGAAGAGCCCTGGAGTGGGGCTTAGAGGGTGCCCAGGGCTCAGCCATATGGTGATGGCCATATGGTGATGGCCGTATGGTGATGGCTGTATGGTGATGGCCGTATGGTGATGGCCATATGGTGATGGCCGTATAGTGATGGCCGTATGGTGATGATGGCCGTATGGTGATCCCGCTTCTGAAGGAGGAGACTGAGACACGGCGAGTGTATGAATAGGTGAGGCGTGGCCGGCTTCTTCAGGGCTCTGGTGATCACTCTCTAGTTGCTGCCTGTATTGCGGTGTCCCGAGCCCACTGTGGCCTATGAGAGCCTCTAAGGATGGCTCAGACAGGAGCAGGATACCCCACCTCTGTCATCCCTCCACAGAGTCCTACTTCAGTCAGCCTACCACAAGGACAGAGAAGATGAAGGTTCTGGCGGCAAAGCTCTTTAAAGCAGCTCGGGTGACATCTGGCAGATCACTCCCGGCGATCTACTGGTCCTGAAAACCCAAGTCCCTAACTCCGATCCCTGGTGCCCCTGTGAAAAACTGGGTGTGGCAGCACAGTGATCTCAGTGCTAGGGGGGCAGAGACAAGAGGGTCTTTAGAGCTTGCCGCAGCTAACCTGAACCCAGGTCCCCTGTGCCTCCTTCCCCTTCCTGGTCTCAAAACAAAATGTAAGATGAGTCCAACAAGGTGGTTCAGTGGATAAGAGCACTTGCTGCCCAGCCCGAGGACATGGGTTCAATCCCTGGGATCCACGTGGTGAAAGGACAGAACCAGCTCCCACAGGTTGCCCTCTGATTTCCGCATGCGTACTGACTGTGGCAAGTACACAGACACGGCGGGGGAGGGGTAAAGAACTGTAATATTTTTTTTCTGAAAATGGACAGCTCCTGAGGATTGACCCCAGGTTGATCTAAAGGTTGATCTTTAGCTCCACATGCATCCACACATAGATGAACACAGTTGTTCTCCCCCCCACCTCCCCAGGTACCCTCTCCTGCCAATGCACAGCAGAGAAGAACACCACAGCCCCTGCCTTCTCTCCTTCCTTCAGACTACGAGACTCAGTTTTTCCAAACCCTCACGGCCTCCCCATCCTTTTTATCAACTCCTGTACTGGTGGTTGGGTGATTTTTTTTTTTCTAACTTCCTCCTTCTCTTTCCAGTTGATTTAACTTTCCATGCTCCAGGCCAAGTTACACACAAGCCACTCCCTCTCAGTCACCAGGCTTCTAAGATTTTTTTTTTCCTTTGTAGAGGTGGCTCTTGCAGGAGACCCTGGGGAGGAGAGGCTGGCTGGGAGGAGGGACCTGGAACAGCATCTAGCCAGGCAGGGTTTCTCCTGCCTACCCCACGCAGGGCGCAGGGCGACACTGAGGGCTGTGACTTCTCTCCCACGCACACGGAGTCCCTTGCCCCGCCCCTCCCTTACTTTGTCAAGAGGACCGCAGTTGGCGTGGGTGTCCCCACTCCACTGGCATGGGTGGATTATGCCCCCTCAAATTCACAGCTGTAAGTCTTGACTTCAAATTCTCAGGGTATGAACCGAAGAAGTCTCTAAAGGTCATGTGGGTGGGGTCCTAATCCTATAGGAGTCTTTATCAGTAGATTGGGTTGCAGGCACGCCGAGGATGGAGAGGCAACAATGAGGTGGCCTTCTGCAAGGCCAGGAGAGAGGGCTCAGTGGGCAGCCGTCCTGATTTCACTTTGACCTCAACCGTCCTGTCTCCAGGGCTGGGAGACAATAGCTTAAACTGTTTAAGCTACCTGGTCTGGTGCATCTTGTCACAGCTGCCAGCCCTGATCCACGTCCTGCCTTGGGCTCACCCTGCTGCCTATGGTGACTTGTCAGAGCTACATGAGGGTTCACTGGGCTCCATGATGCTGAGGTCCCATAGTCTATGTCAAGACCCCTTTGCTGCTCTAAGGTGGGCCTTCCTGTCATGCTTGTACGCTTGGGCCACAGTCGACTGTGTCTGCTCTCTCTCTCTCTCTCTCTCTCTCTCTCTCTCTCCCTAAGTTTTATGTACATTGGTATTTTGCCATAGGTGTTAGGTCCCCTGGAACTGGAGTTACAGTAAGCTGTCATGTGGGTGCTGGGAATTGAACCTGCATCTTCTGGAAGAGCAGTCGGTGCTCTTAACCCCTGAGTCCTCTCTCCACAGCCCCTGGTGTCTTCAAGAGAAGACTCAGTTGATTCTGCTCCCAAACCGCCGGTACGAACAGTGCTTGTTAACACACGATGCACAAAATGGTATCTCTGCTCCATAAATGGGAATGCAAAGAACAGCCACCTCTGTGAATGCTCAACTAAATTCTTTGAAAGTAGTTCCTGAATGGTAAATTGTGCCTTGTGTTTGCTGTTGAGTTCCACATGGTGTGAAGTCAGTCTCCAGGATCCTTCCCAGTGACTTCTCCCCTTCTTGGAAGTCAAGCTGTTCCCTAGTTCCCCCCAGGCTGAATCAAGACGGTTAGAATAGGATGGGGTGGGGTGTGCGGCTCGGTTGGTAGAGTCCTCGTGGTGCAAGCATAGGACCTGAGTTCAGATCCCCAACGCACATGTAAAAGGTCATTGCAGCAGTGTGTGCCTGCAGTCTTAGCTTTGGGGAGATAGACACAGAAGGGCCCCTGGGGCCAGTGGGATCCCTGATGCCCAGGCTCACAGAGAGACCCTGTCTCAAAAAGTTAGGTAGAGTACGATTGATGAAGACATAACATTGACTTCTGGTCTCCACACATGCACACACATGCATGTGTGCATACATACATACAGGCAAACGCGCTCTGGAGAACAGCTCTTTGTAGCGTCCTTATAAGGAAGACCTGAGATGTTCTTGAGCCTGTGGCTCCTCTCAGTTTCAGCAGTGCACCCCTCCCCCACCACCCAAACAGCCTCACCTGAGCAGACTGGTGTGGTCCAATTCCTGACCACAGCCTCTGGGAGAGAATAAGCGGTGGCTGTCTCGGGGAAGTGCTAAGCAGTCGCGTGATTTGTGGAGTGAGGAAAGAGTTGCTCTCAGTGGAAGCGACACTCAGCTTGCTTCATGAATGTTTTCAGCTCTTGCTGCCCCCTAAAGAAGTGGAAATTAGAAGATCTGAGCGCCACCCCAGGCAATGCTCACTCCTACAGGTACCTGGACTGAACAAATAGGTTACAGCTACATCAAAACCAGAGTGATAAATGGGCGTAATGTATGGTTTATGTTAAAAAGAGATTCTGGCTGGGCATGATGGTGTGGCTGAGGGTACAAAGCCAGGTGGGCAGCTGTGCATTTGAGGCCAGCCTGGTCTACATGGTGAGTTACAGGCCAGTTAGGGCTCCATCATAGACCCTGTCTCCAAAAAGAAATCGTTAAAGCCTTTTTGTTAAGCAAAACAAACATCAGTTCAAAATTCTTGGGAAAAGACTGTTTTTCCTGGATCCTAAAACTACCTGTAGGTGACCATTTGTCTGAACACCTGAAAGGTTGTCCTAGCAATCCAACTTGAAAAAGTGAATGATGTCCCATGGAGTGGTTTTTCCTAGCAAGTCCATCACAGAGGCCTAACCTAGACACAAAACAAAAAGGCATTGAAGTCTAAGTGTCCATCATAGTAGACAGGCCAGGAGAGAAAGTCCCTGGCCAGAGGGGTTTTCTGCCTTGGCAATATTCCCACCTGCTGCCCAATGCTTGAGAGGACTTAGGTTTCTGTTCTGTGTTTACATAAATGGCTGGTAACTCCCCTACCAAGTGAGCTTCCTTTCCACTCTCCTGAGAGGCTAGAGGCTGATCCTTACAGATACCTGCTATGTCAGCACTGCCCCTGGCCTTGTCCTCTCTTGAGGAAGTTGTGTGAACCTGGTGGACGAAATAATCACACACCTGATCTTGCCCAGTGGATGGAAGTTCCCAGCCAACCAATTGACTAAGGAACCCTTAAATTTGGACCTGAAGAAGAGACAGAGTCAGGGTAGTGGTAGGAGAGCTGGGACCAGGATATTTCAGGCAGGAGGAGCAGTGAAGCTGTGGGCACTCTCGGAGACCAGGGTAGTCCATGTGGGCACTCCCTAGTCGGACGGAGTACAGGCGGGAAGATGAGGGTGGTTGGCAGAGATAGACTTACGGTAAAGACACGCAAACTATTAAGTTTTGGATTGGGCAGTGGTTCAAGACCACACTGAGATGGTTTCCTGAGGGCTAAAGAGTTTATTCAAAGAATCACTAACACGTGGGCAGATACAAAGAGAGGCAACAACATGGCGTGAGCTCTGAGGATAGTTCACGGCCCTGCATGGCAGGACAGACAGTTCAGGGCAGACAGCATGGCCGAGTCTCTGAAGAGAACCAGAGGCTAAGCTGCAGAAGGAGCGGTCTCTGCTCATAGCCCCTGAGAGCGAGGGCTCACAGTGGGAACCTGCAGTCAAACTCTCTGATTCCCAGTTAGACAGGGAAGAGGATGGGGAGCAGGATGTGTGGCCCCAATACCCACTCTGATGTAGACTGGCTTCCTAGGTGAGAAATCCTGCCTGTGTTAGCTAGGAACTCACAGAGAATCAGCCAGCAGGGTGCCTGTCAGTATCTGAGAGAAGAGGCCAGAACAGAAGGTGGATTCTTAAAACAGGTCCCATCTCCATCAACAGAATGTTGGAGGGGTTTAGGCTGCAGGCAGCATGATGTCCAGTGACCTAAGAGTGTGCCTGGATGGTTTCCAGGGCTGGGGAGAATTGTTCCTGCCACTGAGTTCAAGAGGCTGGCAGTGGCCATGCAAGGGTCTGAAACCAGATGCTGGGCGGGGGTGGGGGAGGGGGAGAAGTACTGGCGGTTGGATGAAAAAGGGCAGCGTGAGCCAGGAGCCAGCTGAGTCTGGACTCGTGGCTTGCAGCCTCAGGTGGATCACGTGCTTGCTGTCAACCCAGGGACCACAGGGAAGTCATCCAGAAAGGACAACTGGGGGCTCTGAGGGTGTGAATGAGAAATGTTCCCCCATAGGCTCATGCGTGTGAAAACTTGGTCCCTGGGAAGTAATGAATGTTTCAGAACACCGAGCCTTACTGGAAGATCAGGTCACTGGGGATGGGCTTGGAGAAGTCAGAGCCAAGTCCACTCCAGTTTTCTCTCTCTTTCTCCCTCCTTCCTCCCCTCCCCCACCACCACTTTCTGCATGTGCTCTGCCATTGTAGACTCTCACTTTAGAACCGTAAGTCCAAATAAACTATTCCTTAAGTCACTTTTGGTCAGACTGCAAGTGACTGGGGACCTGAGAGGTGATTTTTCAGAGCAACAGAAGAGCAAATAACACACAAGAATATGTAGCTGGGGCATGACTGCCGGGCACTGAGATGGCAGTTTGAGCCCTTCTTGAGAAGCTGGGTGGAGGCCACAGTTGCAGCTGAGGAAGCTGCCGGCCTGTGAGAGATCACAACTCTAGGTTGTAGGTGTCACCTAGGGTAGACCCAGGGCAGGAGAACTTCTGCAGGAGGAAGGCCGAATACTCTAATCATAGGCTCTGATGACACCACCCATGGTTCTGAGGAAGTCCGATCTTGAAGGGCAGTAGCCCATTGAGAGGTTATTGGACCTCATCCTGTGAACTTCTGTATCAGGGAGCAGGGGAGAAAAACCAAGCAGAGGAAGAGCCCACCCAAGCTAAAGGGATGGAGTGCTTCAAGATGGAGCCGGAAGCCCCAGGAGGGTCTGCCGGACTAAGCCCTATGGAGCTCTGGGTTGGCTGTGGACCAGATGTTGCTGCAAATGCAATGGAAGTTACTAGCAGAGACTGTGTGCATGGAGACTCAGTCTTTGCCATTATGAAATGCACAGAAACTGAAAAGGGGACCCTAGAATTCTAAGAGCTGGGTTCTTCTCCCTCCCTCCCCCTGTGTTCAGAACAGTGTGTGCATCTGTTGCAACTGGGTTTGGTTGAGAGTGAAGCAAAGACGTAAATTTCACTTAGGAAGTTATGCTCAGAGTGGGCGACTCTGCTGGTGACCGTCAACCTGACGGGCTCCACCATCACTGAGGACACCAACCTCCGGGAGGTTTTCAAGCGATTTCCAGACAGGGTGCATGGAGGTGAGAAGACACACCCTAACTATAAATGGCACCATCCCATGGGTGCTCCAGTCACCTCCACCTCCAAGTGTTCACATCCTCCTTCTACCCATCGTCTTAGTGACTACTGACTGCACCCACTGACCAGACCTCCCCGCCAGCCCTTCCCCGCTGCCTCACATCTGTTGCTAAAGAGGATGAGAACGGACATGGTCGACCCCTGGTTGCCTTCGCCTCGGCACACTGAAATATTAATGAGAAGTGCTAGCATTGCAGAGGAAGGAAGATGATTTAGGTTTCAGATTCCTGAGAATCAAGAAGGCCTGTGAGAGGATTGCCCCAGGCCCCAGGCTTTAGCAGAAACACAGTCCACACTCCTGCAGGGGGATGCGGGGGCACTCAGGTTTGGAGACAGGGCGGTAGGAAGTGAAATTCTTTTTTTCATCTGTTGGTTTCTATATCCTGAAGAGACGCCTCTGGCCTGAATGAGGTGTGCGAAAGAGACCAGAGGATTTCAGAGTTGGGAAGACATTAAATACTCATTAAAGAAAATGAGAAAGTGGGTGGAAGAGAGGAGGGGGTGGAGTCACAGGGCAGCTCCAGACAGACGCTGTAGGAGTCACATGTGGAGTCTGGCATGCTAGGAAGTGGGCTGCGTGGTGAGGTCATGATGGCTCAGCGGGTTGCGGCCCTTGCCACCAAGTCTGATGACCTGAGTTTAATTCCCAGGACCTATGTGGTGGAAGGAAAGCACTGGCTCCCACAAGTTGTTCTCTGAGTTCCCATATGGGCACTGTGGCACGTGTGCGTGCATGCCCAAGTATCTGTGTGAACACCCGCAAAAATAAATAAATGTAAAACACTTAGATTTTGCTTAAAAGAAAAAGAGAATTTGAGCTTGGGCAGGGAATTCTGAGTTGAGACATGGGAGGACCTGGTGCCCAGGATGGAGAAGTTGGCTCATGGGAAGAGCCAGTTGCTAATGGATGGAGGTCATGTGGCCAAGAAAAGGAGGTGGGAAGCTAGAGAAATCACAGCGCTGCGTGGGCCATCCGTGTGGGTAGGTATTTACCGCAGGATGGGGCAGGATGTAGGTGGGAAAAGAATGTAAGAAAGGAAGCAAATCACGTCTTCACAGATGTGCCCATCTAGGGGTCTTACAAGGTTGAAATGGCAGAATAGTCAGCAATTAGCTGCTTAGCAACAAAGACCCTCCTCTCCACAGTATCCCAGCAAGTTGTCTTTCCCCAGCTTTCCTTCCCTGATCCCGCTAGCCCCGGGCTCCTGGGACCACCCGCCTGTTCCTCACTGCTCCTACTCAGGACCTCCAGCATGCAGATGTACACCTCAATCCTGTCCTGGTGTTTGGGGTATAGGCTTGAGAGCATCTGAATCCAGTTCTGGAGCCCAACCTTAAGAAATATGCGGCCTGTTGCGTGGTCTCCTCTGCTGAGTGGAGATGACCACAGGACTCTCTGCAGACCTGGAGCACGGCACGCGTGTGCCTGGGCTGTGTGCTTGCGCTCCCTGCTGTCATTACTGCCATTCCTCTGACCTCCTCCTACCCTCCCGGATGCCCCGCCTTTCTCTCAGAAAGCCCTTTATTACCCCCTCTCCCTTCAGTACCCACTGCCATCGCTTGGCCATCCCTTTCTTCCTACTCCTGTTCAGACCAACTGTGCCTTGTTCTCACAGCCAGAACTCCTGCTGATGACTGACTGCTTTTTAGATGTAAAAATCCAGGGCTGGATCAGAGGTAGGTGGATCTCTGTGAGTTTGAGGCCAGCCTGATCTACATGGTGAGTGCCAGGCCGGCCTGGACTACACGGTAAATGCCAGGTCAATTGGGCCACATAATGAAACTCTGTCTCAAAATAACAAGACCAAAAATAGAAACATGTAGAAATTCAGACTCAGAGAGACTGTGCAACGTACCTGAACCTTCACAGCACTGAGCATATCACCAGGAGATCAAGACTGAGGGACCTGGCTGTGATCTCACGATGACATCTTGGAAACATCAGGACTCAGACCTGGAGAAGGCATTCAGGCCTGGGGTGGTGTGGTTGAGGAATGGATCATCAGAAGGAAGCTGTCTCTAGGGCTGAGTCACCCTGGCCCCTGACTGACATGTGACAAGAGGAAGGTGGCTATCCAGGCTTCAGAGGCCACTCAGCTCTCTGCTCTTCCCAACCCACAAACCTATGGGTCCCACATGGCTCTGTAAGTGTCAGTACATACAGTGACCACCACAAGGTCCACCCCTTCCAGTGCCTGTGTAACCAGCCTCCGGGGTATGCATGCTCTTAGGTTGGGGTTGATCCCGTAGGCTGTCTTCTTAAAGTACAGATGCAGATGTGAGGGAAGGCGCTGAGAACCAGAAGCATAGGGTTCAGGGGCTCCTGTGGAAGCAGCAGATGCTGGCTGGAAGTGTCAAGCTGCCAGCAGGAGGTAGAGCTGGGAGTGGGGGTGGGGGGTAGAGAGATGGGAGGGGAGGAAGAGGGCACAGCTCCTGGGTCCTAGAGGGGTGGGCTGAGTACAGTGGTCTCTCTTTCTCTTCACCTGAGTGATATGACATCAGAAGAAGCTTCCTAACTGTAGCAAGCACTGACCATTTGTTACCTGCATGGAGACATTCTTATGCAGGAGACAGGAGATAGTGGGGAGGTAGAGGACAGCAAGTTCCTGCCTTAAGATCAAAGAGCCTAGAAGAGCCTATCTGCATGTTTGGAGAGAGGCACCATGTGTTCATGAAGGCCAGAAGACCATATCGGCTTCAGACCCCGCTGGGGTTTCTACCTTCCGTGTTCTCACCTGTCACGGAGTTCTGAGTGGGGTCCTCTTAGAGAAAGAAGTGGAACAGAGGTGGAGAGAGGCTTGGTGGGTAGAGGGAAGCTTTATCGTGTGACACCATTGACAAAGTCTGGCCTCTTTCTGGACTTTCCTCCTTACCTCCACCCGCAGCCGGCAGCTCTTGAGCAGTCTGGCTTCCCTGAAGACTTTACTCTCTTACCCTACCGTGGCTGGATCTTCCCCAAGGTTCCAGAGGACATGAGGACTGGAAAATAGGCCACTGTGAATGGGGACCCAACCTAAGCGTCACAGCAGGCTGCATGTGATCATTGCTCCTGACTCCCGGACACAGTGCCTGGGCCCCTTGGAGCTGTGAGGGCCTGCGGGACACACAGAAGCAGTAGCAGCCTGTGTTGGAGGGCATCAAACCGCCACCTCCCCTAGACGGTTGAGTCCCAGCCATTCTCTCAAGTTCACAAGAAAGTAAGTGGCGGGGGGGCCTCTCTTAGCCACAGAGCATGCTCAGGCTTTCTCTGGGAGCCTGCCCTTTTCCTCCTGAAGAGAGCGGTGAGGTCAGCTTCTGCCCCAAGATGCTTGGTAAGGAAGGCTGGGGCCAGAGGGCAAGTCTTTATCCTCAACAGGCTTGCCTCTCACTCTGGCGTGGAAACCATCTCCCCTTCCTTTACCAAACCTGCCTCAGATGGCATCTTCAGACTCCGGTGATGCTCTAGAGCATGTCCCCAACCTTCCTAAGGCTATAACCCTTTACATTGAAGTGATCCTCCAACCATAAAATGATTTCCATTGCTACCTCATAACTGTAAGTTTGCTACTCCTATGAGCTACCAGTCGATACATCCAGCAAGTATTTCTAGGGACACTCTGCGTCCCTGCCTTTGCAGGTCTCTGGCCCCGAGGAACTCACATCTTGATGGTAGAGATAGGTAAATACCGAGGTTTGGAACAAAACAACATGGTCAGACATTCCCTGAAGCAGATGCGGGCACAGGAGGGGAGGGGAAGGGTTTGCAAGGCAGGTGTCAAATCTAACCATCCAGAGAAATGCCGCCTTGACATTCCTCAACTCTAACTTAATGTAAAAGCCCATGCTGAGAAAAGTCTTAAGACGTATGCAGACTGTTTATTTGGTGACCCTGTGTCTTGTGCACTGGGACTTAATATCTCCCAGTGGGCTAATGAAGACATAAAGCCCCTTGAATACGATTAGTGTGACCGCGGGTTGACAATAGCATGTGACAATCGGGGATTCAGGGCTTTCTATGGAGTCGTGGCTTTTGGTGTGAGGGCTTCTGTTCTTGTTCATAGTGAGAGCTATTTTGGAAGTAGCTACTGAACACCTGATTTTTTTGCAGCCTCAGGCTCCCTCCTGTCCAGTAGGTCTGGGCACGATTCTGGCCGCAGAAGAACTGAAAGGTTTTCATGGGAGAAGGGGAGATAGGAAGGAGGTCTCATGAGTAGGGTGCAGTGTACGGAAGGCCAGAAGCAGACATGCCACACAGCTGGCCTGTAGGCAGATGTGGGAGAATGAAAGAGAAAATTTCTTAATGCCTTGACTGAGAGAAGGGATTTGGTTCCTTCACCAAAGGCGTGTCTCATGGCTTTCCGTATCTTCCCACTTATACCGTTATCACCTCAGAGAATTTTAGAACACTTCATCAACCCCAGAAGAAACTGTATACATTTTAGAGCCCCCCTACCCAATTCCCTCTGAACCTGGCCCAGCTCTAGGAAACCATGACTCTATTCCAACAGTGAAGCGACTAGACATTGGATCTTGCAGGTTCTTTCTCAACAGCATCAACCCAGAGAGTACCAAGGCTTGGACCTACCCAGCTCGTTTTTCCTTTCCTCCTTCCTCCCTCCCTTTCCCTCCCCCTCTTTCTTTCCTTTCTTCCTCCTCCAACTCCTCTTTCTTTCTTTAAGGCAGCGTCTTTGCCCTGGCTGGCCTCAGACTTACTATATAGACCTGGCTGGCCCCAAACTGTCCTCAACCCTCCCTCCTTGGATTTCAGGTGGGAGTCACCATGCTCCTTGTCGTGGTCATCTCCTGACACTGTCTCTTTTAAGCTCACACACTACCCAATTGAACACCCCTGTTCCAAAATGTTTGGGACCAGAAGTGTTCTGGATTTTGGTACAGTTTTCAGATAAAGGGAAAATCGGAAAATTTTGTATGTCCATTAATAATATAGCTTAAATCTGGAGCATGCCTTTAACTCCAGCACTTGGAGGCAGAGGTAGGTGGATCTCTTGAATTTGAGGCCAGACTGGTTCCTAATGAGTTCTGAGATATGCAGGGTTACACAGAGAAACCCTGTCTTAAAAAACAAACAAACAAGTGTGTGTGTGTGTGTGTTAGAGAGAGAGAGAGACAGAAAGAGGTGGTTGGTGCTTGGTTATGGGACCTTGGTGCTTTGTTATGGAACCCAAGTCCAAAAAAAAAGGCATTCCTTTGCTTTTTTATACCTGATACACGCAGCCTGAAGGTAATTTTTCCCACTGTTGTTAGGGAGCCGTGTTTTGACTTCACTTGCCTTGCGTACTGCAGGCTTCAGTGTGGAATCTTCTACTGTGGCATTGTATTGGCATACCAAGCTTTTGAATTCTGGGGCATTTTGACCTTTTGTGCTTTTGGATCAGGGATCATCAACCTATATTTTATTTTACTTTTTACATACTTTATTTCTTTTTGGACTTTTTAAAATGTATTTTATGTGTTTAGGTGCTTTGCCTGTATCTCTGTCTATGCACCATATGCATGCAATGGCCTCAGAGGCCAGAAGAGGGTGTCGGATCACATGGGACTGGAGATAGAGATGGTCGTGAGCCTCCATGTAGTTTCTGTCTGAGCATTAAACCTGGATCTTCTGGAAGAGCAGCCAATGCTCTTAACCTCTGAGCTGTCTCTCCCCTGATTTTATTATTATTTATTTGTTTGTTTTCATATTTTTATTTTTATATGTATGAATGTGCAGCCTCTGAGTGCATGGGATAGCTGTGAGCTACCATGTGGATGCTGGGAACTGAACCCAAGTCCTCTGCAAGAGCAACAAGTGCTCTTAACCTCTGAGCATCTCTCCAGCCCCCCTTATTTTATTCTTAAAGGTGTGTGTGTGTGTGTGTCTTTTTCTGTGTGTCTGTGTATGAGTATGCACATATGGGTGCAGTGCCCTCAAAGGCCAGAAGAGGGTGTTATATCCTCTGGAGGTGGAATTCCAGGCTTCTGGGAGCTGCTCTCTATGGATGCTGGGAATGGAACTCCAGTTCTCTGCAAGAGCAACACGTGTTTTAAGTACTGAACATCTCTCCAGCCCCTCGACCTGTACTGTATTTCACCATGTTCACACTGCGCTTGTTTCTGAGCTACTGAGTTCCTATCCCTTAGGACAGGATCCTGAGTTTATCTAGACCTGCAAAGATTCTAGTTATAAGCTCATTCATTTTCCATCCTTTCTTATAGGAAGACCTAGCCATTCTCTCCTCAAACTCTTCTCTCTGTCTCTCTCTCTCTCACACACACACACTTTCTCTCTCTCTCTCTCTCTCTCTCTCTCTCTCACACACACACACACACACACACACACACACACACACCCTGGCTGACATGAAACTGGCTATGTAGACCATACTTATAGAGCTCTGAGCTCTATCTGCTTCTGCTTGAGATTAAAGTATGTGTTCTGTGCCCTGTGTTTACTATCCCTTTAGAAAGGAGGCTAAGTTCTCCTTTTTCTTCTTCCAGCTAGAATAAGGCTATAAATGCCACAGTCTTTATAGCCGCTCTGAGTCATGGCATGGCTTTGTAAATAAAAACCATACCACTCAGAGGAACAAGAGACAAAAGACTGGGTCCCTGTCACCTAAGGGTGACATTTTAATCTTGGGTTTCCTACCTCTGGGATATTGTTTTTGTTTTTTTTATTATTATTATAATCAACTTCCTTGAATTATAACAGACAGAAAATGAAAAATCGCCTATTTGGGTGTATTTTTCCATATGTATGTGTGCATGTGTCATGATGTTTAAAGTCTAAAGGTCAGCTACAGTGTTGTTCCTCAGGAACTGTCCACCTTTTTGAGACCAGATCTCTTACTGACCTGGAGCTCATCAGTTACATTAGACTGGCTAGCTGGCCAGAAAACCCCAGAGATCTACCCATGTCTGCCTCCCTAGGCACACACCAATGTACCTGACTTTTTATGTGGGCTCTGAAGATCAAACTCAGGTCTTCATATGTGTGCTGTGTGATGGCTAGTTTTAAGTCAATTTGATACACGCTAGGCTCATTTGGAAAGAAGAAACTTCAATTGAAAAAATGTCCCCAGCAGACTGGTCTGTGGTGCATCTTCTTGATTGGTCAATGATGTGGGAGGACCCAACTCACTGTGGGTAGTGCTATTCCCTAGGCTGGTGGTCCTGGAAGATATAAGAAAGCAGGCTGAGCAAGCCACGAGGAGTGAGTCAATAAGAAACACTCTTCCACGGCCTCTTCTCCAGTTCCTATTTCAAGGTTCTTGCCCAAGTTGAGTTCCTGCCCTGACTTCCCTTAGGGATGAACTATGATGTAGAAGTGAAACCAAAATAAATCCCTTCCTCCTCAAGTTGCTTTTGGTCATGACATTTCACCACAGCCATAGAAGCCATGACTATGACAGGCTGCAAGCAACTTACCCGCTGAACCATCTCTCCAACTCTGAAAAGCACCCATTTAAAGTGTTCAGTTTAATGAAGTTTGAGAGATGCTCCTTCCCATTTAACTAGTACCTCAAGATACAGGATGTCCCCAACCCTCCCTAAAATTCTTTGCATCCTTCATAGTCAGTCGCTACTCCCTAGGTAACAACTGTCTATCCACTTCCTGCCTTACAGATTCATTCCAACAGCACGCATGTGCGCTCACGTGTGTATGTACACATATGAGTACAGATGCCTGCAGAGTCCAGAAAGGAATATCGTATTCCTGGGAGTGGTTATGAACCGCCCTCTATGGGTATGAGGAGCTGCACCCAGCTCCTCTGCAAAGCACAGTATATGCTTTTAACTGTTGAATCATCTTCCCAAGGCCGCTTCTGAGCTGCTTTTACCTGAGGAGGAACTAGATGGGCTACCTTGCTGAAGTCAACATTTTTCAGAGCTCTTTATTTATTGCTGATGGTGAGAGAACTAAATAGAGACATTATCTACACAGCTCGACTCCTAAGCAGATCTGGTGTTTGCTTAAGTCCCCATGCTTTCTTGGAGAATCTTTGATTCTTTGATTTTCCAACCCCCTTTTCCCATCCCCCATACTTTAGGTCAGTTCCCTGGGGAACAGATCTGAAGTGATGTTCACAGACAGGAAGGTTTGTTAGAGAGGCCCCAGTGTGTTAAGGTGCATGGACTGGGATGGCTACAACAGAGACTGCCCACCCCACAGGGAATTCTGATGCTGGAGTGACCTTCAGAGTTGCTTGGGATCTTAGTATGTCCAGATAGACCTGTCTCCAGATATAGGCTACCCCGGGTGCAGGTAGACCTTAGGCTAGGTAGCCTTTTCCACTAGCCAACAATTCCCAGGGAAGAGTCAAATGCCATTGTAGGCAGAGATTGCTCATTGGTTTTCCAGCTGCCCAGATGCAAATAATCACACAGAAACTGTATTAATTACAACACTGCTTGGTCAATGACTTAGACATGTTTCTGGCTAACTCTTATATCTTTTTTTTAAAGATTTATTTATTTATTAAGCATCCAATGTACTGCTGGAAAGGAAGGCACCAGGTCTCATTACAGATGGTTGTGAGCCACCATGTGGTTGCTGGGAATTGAACTTGGGACCTCTGGAAGAGCAGCCAGTGCTCTTACCCTCTGAGCCATCTCTCCAGCCCCATAACTCTTATATCTTAAATGAACCCATTTCTATTAATCTATGTATCACCACAAGACTGTCGCCTACCAGTAGGTGTCTTTCTCCTTTGGCAGCTTTCTATCCTCTGTGAAAACAAAAGAAGAACCTCTTTTCCAAAGCAACATATCCTTAGACCCAAATTTTGAAGTTATGATACCTTTAAAATATATATGTTGGTTTAGCTTAGCAACCTGTACAATGAAATTTCTCTCTGTACTTAGCTCATTCACAGTCAAAAAATTCAAAGAAAACACAATAATATACATAATCCAGACTATCTGTGTATTTTCCATCTTTATGTGGCTTATTTTATTATCTTTACTCCTTTAATCTATGACTGTCTGTATTCTGTCTCTTTAAAGACTGTGTTTTATTCTTTAAAACTATTTATTTTTATAACTGTCTATACTATTTTTCATCTATCTCTCTCTCAAGCCTACGTACATTTTTTAAAACACATTGTGACCTGTTCAGAGGTTTACTTCTGTCTGAATCTGCCTTTATTGAAGATCTGCAATCATTTTCTGACAAGGAATGTTTTTAAAATGGTAAGCAGCTTGGGCGCAGTGGCCCTGATGCTGGCTCTGCCTCTCTCAGCCTTCCAATATGGCAGAGCTACCTTTACCACCAGCTCTGGAACCTGCAGGTGGGAACCATGCTCACCACCTCAACTCTGGTAACCAGTTGGCTCATGCTGACACCAAGTAACTTGCAGCACGCTGCCCACAAACCCCATTTAAGTGCTTGGCTTCCTGAAAGAGCCAAAACTGTTTGTGCAACTAGCATGAGCCAGGAAGCCTTAAAGTAGTTGCACAGTTTTTGTTGCTACCACTGAGTCGGGAAGCCTTCTCTTAAAGGAATCGTGCTTCTGTTTGTTTCTAGCAAACAGAGCCCATCTGAGAAAATGCTGCTACCATGAAGCTGTGCCTAACTCTGTTTCTTTTGTGTCTAGAATTTCTTACCAAGCTCTTTCAGGTTTTATGTGGATCTAGTTGACCCATGTTGGTGTACCATTGTATAGACAGAGACTGCTCATTCATCTCCCAGCCACTCAGACCCGAATAAGAATCTATATTAATTACAACACCATTTGGCCAATAGCTCAGGCATATTTCTAGCTAACTCTTATATCTTAAATTAACCCATTTCTTTTAATTTGTGTGTCACCACAAGTCTGTGGCCTACCAGTAAGGTTCCGGCTGGTGACTGATGTCTTTCTCCTTCAGCAGTTACATGATATCTCTTTGACTCCACCTACTCTCTCTATATATCTCTGTTTGGATTTCCTGCCTGGCTTTACTCTACTAAGCCTTTGGTCAAAACAGCTTCTTTAATAACCAATGGTAATAAAACATATTCATAGCATACAGAGGGGAATCCCACATCAAGCCCTAAGTCACCAAAGTGCACAGCAGTCGAGAAAATGAGTGTTATGGCTATGGTGGGAATCCAGGGGGGTTCATCCTAGCAACTGTGACACAGTGTATGCTGGTGAGTGTCCTCAGAATTATTTAGATGTGTGGGAGCTTTGTGCACCCATCAGTCATCATTCCTCACTGTGTTTCACACCTGCCCCTGGCAACTAGGCATCTATGATGAGTCTCCATGGATTTGTGAGTCATACCCCTTCACTATGCACCCTGGGGAGAAAGCCTGCTGGGGAGATGCATGGTTCCCCATGGGTCAGAGGTCTGCTCTTGGGGATCAGTGGTCCCTGGTCTCCTCTATGTCTGTTGTGTGCTCTTCGCTACTCTCTCCCCACATCACCCACACCTGAGAGGCTAAGTGTCCTGATTTCTTTTTCACCCTCACTTGTCCAATAAGCTGGGCTTAGTTAGGCCTAAGTTTCTCCAGCTGTCATTTCTGACATCTTTCCCAAAGGTGACTGTCCCTGCCTCCTCATCTTGGTTCTTTCTTATTTTAAGCATCATTCACGATGCCTTCCCTGGACCTAATTAAAGCCTGTGACATTTCACTTCCTTCTGAGTCGCATTTCTCCATCCACTGTGTCTAAGATTCTGCCTTACTTTCCCTACTCTGAGGTGCAGCACTACCCAGTGTGGTGGTTTGAAAGAAAGTGCCCCCCCAAGAGAGTGGCACTGTTAAGAGGTGAGGCCTTGTTGGAATAGGTGTGGCCTTGTTGGAGTAGGTGTGGTCTTGTTGGAGGAAGTGTGTCACTGTGGGGGCAGGCTTTGAGGTTTCAAATATGCTCTGAATACCGCCCGGTGTCTCAGTCCACTTCCTGTTGCCTTCTGATCAAGATGTAGCCAGCACCACATCTTCCTGCACACCACCATGCTCCCTGCCGTGATGATAATGGACTGAACCTCTGAAACTGTAAGCCAGCCACCCCAATTAAATGTTTTATTTTGTAAGAGTTGCCATGGTCATGGTCTCTCTTCACAGCAATAAAAACCCTCACTAAGACACCCAGCATGTAGCCTCACAGGGGTGCCTCTGGTCAACAATGTTACTGCTGATTAGTTAGAGGGATGGCTCCCCAGTGATTACTGTCCCTGGAACATTGACATTCATATGACCTGGGTATGGTGACACACCCAAATCCATACTTAAAAACGAAGGAATGCTCAAGGGAGGGTATTCATGTTACTTTAAGAATTATTTTAGGGGCTGGAGAATAGGGCTAAGGCCTTAAGAGCACTGACTGCTCCAGAGGACCAGGGTTCAGTTCCCAGCACCCACATGACAGCTCACAACGTTCTGAAACTTCAGATCTACCACTCTCACACAGACATATATACAGATGAAAGTACCAATAAAAATATAAAAAGAATTATTTTATTATTTTATATGTATATATGTGTGCCTTAGTGTGTGTATTGTGTGTATGTGTATATATGATCCCACAGAGGGCCAGAAATGGAACAGTGGCAAGCAGGCATGGTGACAGAAGCAGGAAGTTAGGGGATCAGGTTTTCATCCACAAACAGGAAGTGGGAAAGGGGGAGATAACAGAAAGTAGGGTGAGGCTATCAATCCTCAGGTCTGGACGCATTTCCTCCAGCAAAGCTCCACCTCCCACAGGTTCCATAGCCTCCCCAAACATTTCCACCAACAGGGAATGAGGTATTTAAACACACCAGCCTGTAAGGGGAGTTTTCTTACTCAGACAACCATCAGGACCTTTAATACATTTGTAGGGAAGCGAATATACTTTGTATCATGATGTACAAAGACAAATAGTAACACAGTTCAGACTCGCAGCCTATTCTTCTATATTGGCTTTGAGATCTGCCGGCAGACACTGGCATTCATCTAATCGATCTGACCTGCAGGCTCTGTGAGTCTGTGGTTTCCATGTCACTGGCTTCAATCAACGTTAGCTCCTTCAGAGTTTGCGGTGACATGCTGACACTGGGCTGTGGGGCTTCTGCAGCTCTGTCAGGTTCTCTAAGGAGAAGCACGAATGCTGTCCTGAGCTGGGGGACTGGCCTCGAAGTCTCTCCTGGATGTGGCCAAACGACTCTTCCAATTCATGATTCTTATGACAGCATGGGGTGTACCCTTGCCCAGAGGTCTTCTCAAACCCCACTGTACTATTGCTTACATTGTCTTTCCTAGCCGCAGAGGAGGCTGAGAATCTTGCATGTGTTTATTGGCCATGCATACTTTTGTTTTCTTCAGTGAGATCCTTTTTTGTTCGCAAGAGGCTTTTCAAGCCATGTTCTGTGATACTTGTGATGGCAGAACCCTGCAGGTCATGTGAGGCATGGGGAAATCCACTTAGATGTCTGTATTCCGGGGCCTACCTCCCACTTAACGTTTATTATTTATGACTTGAAGTAAATGTCTTCCTCTCTGATGTTTCCAGTTTATTCATTCGTGCAACGCACAGCTCGGTAGGTTTTTGTGGATGTACAATGTATGAATCACCGCCTGATGTCAAGAAGAAACCCTGTACCCAGCAGCTGCCACTCTCCTCACCCCTTTCCCGTCGGCCCCTGCAAACAGGAATTTGTGTCAGTAGTCTCTGTGGGTTATCTTTTCTGGGCATGATGGAGAGATGGACTGTACAGTACAGTCTTTTGTATCTGGCTGCTTTCACTTGGCATGGGGGTTTCAAGGTTCAACACCTCACAGCAGGTAGCTGTAGCCCATCACTTTGGTCCATTGATGACCCTTTCTTTGTAGATAACACTTTGTTAACACATTCGTTAGCGGTTAGATTTGGGTGGTTTTTAGTGAATCCTCGACTGGATTGTACACACATTTTGTTACTTATGGTCCTCAACCTGTGGGTTGTGACCCTTTTGTCAAACTTCTATCTCCAAAAATATTTATGCTATGATTCATAACAGTAGCAAAATTACAGTTATGAGGTAGCAGTGAAAATAATTTCAGGTTGGGGGTCTCATAACATAAGGGACTATATTAAGGGATCGCAGCATTAGGAAGGTCATTTATATAAAAAGATATCAACCTTCAATCCCAAGTCATGAACACTTAAAATTTTTTCTATGAGTTTTATAGGTCATTGATCTAGTTTGAGTTACTTTTTGTATAGGATATGAGGTAGGGACCTAAATTTATTCTTTTTCTGTTTGTTTGTTTGTTTGCTAGATTTATTTTTGAGACAGGTCTCATGTGACCCAGACTTGCCTAGAACTCGCTGTGTAACTGAGGATGACCTTGAACCTCTGGTTCACCTGCTTCTCCTGAGTGCTGGAATTACAGCACACACGCACACACACACACACACACACACACACACACACCTGGACTTCCAGGTGTCCCAGAAGCATTTGTTGAATACACTGTTCTTTCTCCCATTGAATTATCTTTATAGTCGTGACAAAAGTCACTTGACAATGTGCCAGGGTTTATTTCTGGACTTTCAGTTTTAATCTGTCCATCCAGATGGTAATTTTGACACCAGGACCACACTGGCTTGATTACTATCGCTTTGTAGTGATGCCGCTGCTCTTCCATATGGAAACTAGAAAGTGCATTTTACTGCTTGCCTTGGAGGAAGAGGTGGCAGGTGGTTCTTAAAGTGTAGTCCCTGGACCTGCAGCATCAGCTTCAACTAGAGCAATGGTTTCCAACCTGTGGGTTGCAATCCCACAGGGGATCACCTATCAGATATCCTGCTTGTCAGATATTTGTATCACGATTCAGAACAGTCGCAAAATTACAGTTATGAAGTAGCAAGGAAAATCATTATACAGTTGGGGGGGGGTCGCTGTCACCCACAACATGAGGAGCTACAGCGGTAGGAAAGTTGAGAACCATTGCTCTAGACACTCGTCAGAAATGCCCTCTCTCAGGCAGTGCCCCCAAGCTTGCTCCACTAATAACTCTGGGCCTGTGGCCCAGCAGTCGGCATCCTAACAGGCTCTCAAGGGATGCTGCTGGGTGCTAAGGCCTGGCATTCATTGCATTGCATCTGCTCTGTCTTGATGTCCATGGGGACAACCGCAAACACATATGGTTATTGATTGAGCACTGGGGTTGTAGTCAATCCAAACACACTCAATTTCAAAGTTAATGTGGAACGAGAATAAAAGATACCTCATTCATGATTCTCACATTGATTTTTCACATACGTACAGGATTAAGTAAAATGCACCATTAAAATTGATTTCAGGTTCCAGGGAGATGGCTCAGTGGTTTAATGCAATTACCAGACAAGCACGAACACCTGAATTCACATCCCTAGATCCCACATGTTTTAGTTCGCTTTCTCTGTTGCTGTGATAAAATATTCTAACCAAAAGCAGTTTAGGGAAGAAAAGGGCTTATTTAGTTATACTTCCGTGTTATAGTCCACTGAGGGATGTCATGGCAGGAACTCAGGCAGAAGCTTGAGGTAGAAACCGTAGAGGGATACTGTCTGCCGTGGATACTTGCTGGATCAGTCTCTGGCTCACTGGCAAGTGGTGGTGTGCACCTATAATTCCAGCGCTCAGGAGGCAGAAGCAGGCAGAGCTCTGTGAGTTCGAGGCCAGCCAAGCCCACATAGACAGTTCCAAGCCAGCTAGGACTCCACAGTGAGATATTCTTTCAAAACAAACAAACAAACAAACAAACATCCCCTCCAGAAAATGGGGTGGGGGTGCTTGCTGGGAAGATGGCTCAGTGGTTAAGAGTGCTAGCTACGCCTGTAGAAGATTTGATTCCCCCTGATCCCTGTGCAAGGCACGCACTAAGGTCTCAGGACACCAGCAGCTCAATTTCCTGGAATAGAGACTACACTGAAAACAGGGGGTGGGGTGGGGGGCAGGCAGGTCCTTCCCAGTTTACACTGGTTCAAAACAGTGGTCAGGGCCATTGTTTGTATTTAACTTTGGAGTTTAACTTCTCCCCGAGGGACCTGATGTTACACAGATCCTGGGCTAGCTCTCATTTTTCAGACAAGGAAAAGACATCAATGCAATGCACAGTGCAGAGCCTCGAGTTGGGGCTTCTGATTCCTGTGGGCGGATCCTGACAGGCTGGGGACTCTCCCTCCAGCCAGCTGTCAAAATCCACAGTAGCACAGACCTGTAAACCCAACTTGGTGACTGTGGAGTGAGTGCTCCAAGATCAACATTTGCAGTGGCTGAAGTACACTTCATGGTTTTATGGAGCCATTTCCCACTCCTTAGTGTGTCTGAGCCGACCTGCCTCTCATCAAACCTGCCTGATGGTGGAGTAATCTCAAAGCCATCAGAGTCTTATCCTGCAACACTGACCAAACATGGTACAGCTGGGGCTGGTCCTGGGCCTCCTAACTGACATGTTGGTTTTCTATATATGTGCTGCGTGGTCAGGCTGATGGAGGAGGACATAGTGGGCCTGGAGGAAGAGGGCAATGAAGAGGAGAGAAATGCGCCTATCATTTCCTGGATACCTATCACACTGTAGGCCCTGTGTGTACACCAACTGTTTAAAAGCATCAATATCAACCCACATTTAGGAACTAAGAGCAGGAGGGGGAGCAAGATGTCACAGTGGGCAAAGGAGCTTTTCTGCCAGACTTGATGATCTGAGTTAAAATCCTGGAACCCATGTGGTAGAATGAAAGAACCGGCTTCTGCAAGCTGTCCTCTGATGTTCACACACATGTCGTGGCACATGTACACCCACACATACACACACAAATAAATAAATGTAAAAATTAAAAATAAATAAAGGGATGCTGGAAATCTGGATCCTGGGTCAGTTGGGGTGACTGCAGAGAATGTTCCAGGCCTGTCAAAGCAGGGGCGGGGGGATGGTGGATAAGAAGAGGTAAGGGAGGGAATTATTTATGTCTCCCAGACACCTCATGAGGTATGTCTTAAGTCCTGAAGGTCCCGCCCCTTTGTCCTGGTGCCTCAGCCTCCACGATAGGACAGAGGAGTCCCAAAGATGCAGGGTAAGACCTCCTTAAAGCCAAGAGTAGGCTCTGGAGCTCTAGCGTCAAGACCAAGGAGGGGTGATAGGTATAGACTAGACTGACCAAGTGCTGGGCTTGAAGGCAGGCCCCACTACACGTAGCTACAACCAAGTTTCTTTTCTTTTTATCTTTTTTCTTTTTCTCCTTTTTTGTTTGTTTTTCAAGACAAGGTTTCTCTGTATAAAAGCCCTGGCTGTTCTGGAACTCATTCTGTAGAATAGGCTGACTTTGAACTCACAGAGATCTGCCTGCCTCTGCCTCCAGAATGCTGGGATTAAAGACATGAATGAGCTACTACCAACCGGCTACACTCATGTTCCTTAAAGTACTGTATAAGTTAGCTTTTTATTTAATCTTAAGATTAAATTTATTTACTCTGTGTGTGTGTGTGTGTGTGTGTGTGTTGACTGGGCATCCAAGAAAATTGTAACTCCCAAAGTCCCTCACAACCAAGTAGGTCCATATGACTAATTCTGGACGTGAGCGTAGGCAGAGATAACTGGGCTAAACTACTTCCAGGCCTGGCACCCCAAAGACCTCCCTGAAGTGCTGCTGCTCCTCTCTTGGCGTCTTCTTAAAGGATGTTGCAGACCGGTGGAAGCTGGAGGGTTTGCTGACATAGCTAGAGAGAAGCTAGACGGTTTCTGAATGTCTGAGTGGGGGCTCCCTCTTCCAGGCTGAACTGCAACCTGGAAGTAGATGAGTGACCACAGTACAAAGCAACCTGCTGGACCGACTGGATCTCTGAAGTCCTCTGCCTCTGTTGTCCACTTGCTGGGGTGAGGCTGCGGAGGGCTTCTTACCTGTAACCCAACATACCTGTGCAGTTGGAAAGGGACAGAATGACCTTCGATTGGGTCTTTACTGGGTAGGAAGTCATCATGGTCCGAGGGACCACGACAAGCCCGCTAGCATCATTGGACAGGTGCCCTGTAACCCTCGCAGTCATCATCCCCGTGTGTCTTCTGGGTTTAGCTTTGCCCTGTCGCACTAGAAACTGGAAGGAATGCCCTCCACCCTCCTAGCCGCTCTACTACCGGTTCCCCTGGCAGCCTCCTGTATAGTAGGAGTTCACTCGCATGTTTTTGTGGAGGAGGATTTGAAGGAGGGATTTGAGTTTTTCCCTAGAGACGCCAGAGAGACAGTTTTGTCTCTGCACAACAGGCTCGCCCAGCTCCTCATATAAACTGTTTCTGTGGTTACCTGTCTTCTGGGATGTTTGCAGTGGGTGGGCATGGCAGGTGCGATCTGCCAGGGTATGCCGGGAGTTGATGAAGGAGCTACCGTTCCCCTCCCTGGCACCCAGAAGGCCAGCTGTCCCTAGTATGGGAGATGTCAACCAAGCCCCCCTCCTCACCAGGAAACTGAAACCACACTGAATGTCAAGGGGGGCAAAACCCCAAAGAAGGATCCTGGCCCTCCTCGCTGTCTGTTTTATAGGTGGGGAAACTGAGACTGAGAGAATGAATCTAAGGGTTTTCTTGGCAAGATGACTGAATGAGTTGGGAGAACTTCAACGGGAATCCAGGTCTTTCTGCCTCCAGGCCAGGCTCTTCTCTTTAACCAGGAGCGGGAAGGTGGGTGATAGGTGCACACGGGACTGGCGTGGAGAGGGAGGGAGGAGGGCCTGGCGGGCGGCCCAGAAGGTGCTGGGGTGCCTAGGGCGACTCAGGCCTCTTTTCCACTTCCCTGGCCACCAGGGCCGCACTTCCTGCCAAGAACTGTGGGGGCGGGGGGGGCGCTGGAGTAAAGCCGGCCCCTCCGGGCGCCGCCTCTCGGCCTCTCCCACACCCGCAGGCCAGAGGCCAAGGGTGAAGGAGGTGGGACCAGCACTCGGCCCCTCCCCTGCACCAGAGTCCCGTGGGACTGACACCCAGCCGGGAATTTGCGAGCGGTCAGGGTGGTAAGAACCAGGGGTCGCGAACCGAAGGTCCAGCAGTGGGTGTGTCACAGGACGGGGGCGTGGTCGGACCGCAGCCGGGGAGGGGCTAAGTCTGGGGGCGTGGTTGCGGCATGGGGGGCGGATCCTTAGGAAACTTGAGTGTCCGCCCCCGCCGTGTGCCCCGCCCCGGCCTCCGCCTCCGGGTCCCGCCTTCTCGTCCCTTCCTTCCCGGGCTGGCGGCGGCTACGGGTGGTGGACCTGCGAATCGCCGGCGGTCGCCCACACCTCGCTCCCTCCTGAGCCGGCGGATCCTTTTGTCTCTCCGAGCGGCGAAGGTCGCAGGGCCGACGCGGCGGCTGCGGGCGCACGGACGCCCGAGCTCCCAGTCACTTCCCTGGCCTCAGCCGCCGCCGAACTTGGTCTCGAGAAGTCGGCGGACCTCGTCCAGTGCCGGAGCCGGTAGGAAAGGGGCGACTGCGGGGCCGCGGGGCTGTGTGGAGGGAGCGTGTGTGCAACCGCTCGTTGCGACCCGGCTGTGTGAGTGCGCGGGTGTGTGCGCACCGGTGCTGATGGTGCCTGTTTCTCTGCGTGGTGGACTTGCAGCAGACCGCGGACCGTGGCGTGGCTCCAGAATGGCGTGTCCTCGTGGGGATCGGTGTGCTCGGTGGGATGTACACTTTTCAGACTGCGTTTGTGGAATTGTGTGTCGGGGTGCAGTTGCCAGTGGGGACTAGTGCAGAGCAAGTATGGAGGGGGAGCCGCTGTGCGCAGCGTGGGGGTGGAGGGGTGGGCGTGGGCGGTCAGGCCCCCGCAAGCTGAGCCCCCGGTTGTTGTCGCTCGGCGCAGTGCGTAGCTCAGGAACATGATGGTACGGTTAGGACCCGACCTGCACAGTGCCTGCCTCATGGGTAGCGGGCATTAATCCTTCCCCACGGGGGTGGGGGGAGGCCCACAGGGTCCACGTGGGACGCTTGTGGGCTTCTAAAAGGGATGGAGACCCACGCGGTAGTGATCAGCTCTGGGACAGTGGGAAAGATCAACCCAGCCCTGGCCTTGCTGTTACCAGCCCTGAGACCTGAGACAGACACACCACCTTCTTGGGTCGCAGTTGGCGTCTCTATCTTATGGGTACGGTCCCTCTGGAGCTGTCTTTATGGAGCTGAGAACGCACTATGTACAGTTCTTGACACAGAGTCTTGCACACAGTAGGTGCTCTTCACTGGATTCTCATCTCTTTAAAAAGAAATTTGTTTTGTCTATATTGTGAATGACGCTCTCATTTCCTCCTCTGCTGTGGTTTGTGCCTCCTTCCTGGCTCTAACTTGACAGTGAAAGCTTGGGAGATTCGAGAAAGTTTAGGCGGCTGGGTGCGCTGCCTCCTCTCCTCACCGCGGGCTGCGTGGCGCGGCCTTCGCGGGTGTGGAAGCCCGCCGTGCAAGGCACCACCCAGCAAAGCTCCTGCGTCTGCAAAGGATTCCAAAAGCCTGCGACTACAGACTCGGGAGCTCTTTTGTTCAACAAGTGACTGGAGGGATGTCGCTCTTGGAATTCGAGTCGCTGTGTGAAAGTGGCGGTCTCCGTAACACGCAGTCTATGGTTCCTGGAGCCTTCCCACCCGCCTGGTCTTTGGGGAGGCCACCCTCTGTTCTCCGAGTCACTACCGAGTCCCCCCCCCCACACACACACCCAGAGGAGGGTATTTGCCAGGATTCCAAACCCTGTTAGACACCGCCCCCCACCCCCAAGCCCCACCTGCCTCTGCTCTCATGCAGTCATCCCGATGCAGGAGGCCGAGGTCCGCGTGGCGCCCCTCCTTCCAGTTCCACTCCTTGATTAAAAAAAGAAAAGAAAAGGATATATTTAATAGTATTAAAACCTGGTTTAAAAAAAAAACGCACTTCCCTGGATATGCATGCTGTTCTCGACTCAGCCCGCTGCACTCCAACATTTGCTCTGCGCCAGCCCGAGTGGCGAGTGGCGTGTGGGGTTGCTGCCGCGGCCCTGCCAAGTCCCTTGATGGCTTTCCTTCGATGCCTTGTTCTTCTTAGGAACCTTCTCAGTTTAAAAACAGCCTTTAGCAAGGGAGGAACAGAACCTTTTGGTGTCAGGGACTCTCAAAATGGAGCTTTGGTGGGGCCTGGGATGGGATGGGGATGCTTGCCACCTGCCTTTGTACGGGATGCTCCTTGATGCTCTTGCAGAAGCTAGAAGACCTAGCAGGCACTGAGACACGGGAACAGAAACCTCTGGTTTGGGTCCTTTGGTTTGTCTACAGAGCCCTGAGGTCTTTGGGATGATGACCATCCAGGGATGTCAAGCTGATTTATCATCCTGCTTTGATGTCGGGGACTTTAGAAAGCCACCTGTTCTGAGCCTTAGCAAATGATTTTATATCCTAAAGAGAAAATGGCTTTTGACTGGAATCTTATCTCCCCCAAATCAGATTTAATAATCATTTTTAAAAATCAGTTTGAATTTCTCGGCTCAAAAGATAGACCCAAAAGCTGTCTTGTTTTGTTTTGCTTTCCTGGTTAAAGCCAGCCCTTTGTCTCAAGCAAACCAGTATTTTGGCCTTCGATCTATTTCTGTTTCACTTTTGAAAGCGCCTGTAATTACGGAGCTCTTGAGGTTTTATTGGATAATGTGCCAATGGGAAGGCCCAGGGGCTGTGCCTCTCCCTGTCTCTCAGGATGTAGTGCCACTGCCTAATGTGGATTCCTTTGAGCCCTGCTTTTACAGTGTTTCCTAGGTGAAACATAGCTGTCAATGTGTCTTAACAGGTCAGAAGCCATGACTTTGAGAATGGATGTCTGGAGGCTGTTGACTTGTGAGAGATCAGAGCAGGTGGACAACCCAGATGAACAGGGGCTTGCCCAAACTCTGGCTAGATGCTTATTTATGACCAACAGGAGAGAGAGAGAGAGAGAGAGAGAGAGAGAGAGAGAGAGAGAGAGAGAGAGAGAGAGAGAGAGAGGACAGATAGAATGAGAGAACTTGAAGGAACTGTTTTAGACGTAGACACAGTCCCCCTCTCTGGCCACAAGGCTGTGTAGAATTAGAAATTCCCATGGAGGAAGAAGGTCCAGGGCCTCTTGCTAGGTTAGCTCCATCCTTACCCAGAGACGCTGTTTTCTTTTGTTAGGTGGTAGACCTGTTTCTCTTAGGCTTTTTGAACCCAGCACTCAGGATCCACATCCAGTTCCACGCAGGCTAGGCAGCAGGATGCTTTCTGTGGCTTCCTCTCAAACTTCCTCTCAGACTCTGTATTGCCCCTGATAAATGGTGGGACTCTGGGTGTACCTGTAATCCAATGATAATCCCAGCCCCTCCCAGGGAGCCCCAGTGTTTACTTGGGATTGAAGGTTAAGCTATTTGGCAGCTTGGTTCTTTACATAGGTTAGGATCTGGTTTGTATTGGGTCCCAAGCCACGCTTGTTTGGTGTGAGGGATGCTTTCAGTTTATGAGTTGCTGGCCCAGGCTTGATGGGGATTATGTATGTTTTTGGAGTTTGTCAGGATCTGATGTAATCGTGCTGGGGAAGGGAGGGCCCATTTGGAGTTAGGATGAGCCGACACTTGGAGCTTTTAATTGTGCTCTGCTTTGCCCCCCTCCCACTCAAACCTACAGTCATTTGGGGCTATTTTGGGGTGTCTGTGTGTCTTTAATTCTCACATTGTTCTTGTAGTGAGATCCTTTTAGGTTGGATTCTTAATCTGTGGAGGATGTAATTACAAATGGAGGCATCAGGATGGGCTGAGGGGCTCATCCCTTAGTGCCCCTTGTTCTACGTAAGAGGAGAACAACATTCATTTCAAAACCACCTACTAGTGGGGCAGGTTGTAATATATAACTGCAGATAATATAGTTTGACAGGTAAGACGTTTCTTCAGTGCTGATGAGCAAGGCGTGAGCTTAAAGAAATTACACACACACACGTTAGAGAGCCCTACCTTGACCATGTTGGTTCAAGTAAAAATGAATTTCCAAGGCAAAGCTTTACACCTCAGCATTTATGAACCATGACTAACTGAAACCTCTCTTCTCCCAGGCTTTCCCGGCTCACCCTCTCCCGCCAGCCTGAGGGTAGGAGGCGGTGCTGCTGGGAGCCCTTTTCTTTTACCTTAATGACCCTGGCACAATGCTCGCCAGCCTAGTGGTTCTGCTTTCCTGGTACCGTATTTGTTTCTTTGTGGTGTTTTGGGTGTAGCCTAAGTTGGCCAGCAGCCAGGAGCCTGGAAGTGGAGGTGCCAGTTCAGCTCTACAGCTCTCCATTCCGCAGTCTTCTCCAGGAGCCGGCAAGGGGCCTCTGACTAGGAAAGCCCAAGACTGGTTACCACAGCTCGGTGAAGATTCCCATGATCCTAAAGAAAAGGAAGAAAGGGAGTGGGGTTGTAGCTCTGGGTAAAGCTCTTGCCTGCCTTGCCTGACGATCTAGGCTCCACCCCCAGGATTGCCAGTTAAATTTAAAATGGAAGAAGGCCTGGGTCAGGGGGTAGGGGAATTCAACTTGCACAGCCTTCATGGATTTTGCTTCAGTATCCTCGGGTCTCTGTTGAAACCCTTCCTTGCTCTAAGTCTGCCTCAGCCGAGGCTGAGTCCCTCAGTAAGAGTAGCACAGGCAGTGCACCTGCCGAATCCCCTAAACTGGTAGGTGACACACTTCTATGTCAATCCCTTGGCTGCAGCCCTGGTTCCATGTTCCGGGATAGGATATAGGGTTCATGATACACATCCCAGCTGGTCCAAAACTGTGTTGAGCCCACATCTTTTAACTATCATAACTAGACAATCTTCTCTCCTCAGCTGTAGAAGCTCTGTGTCGCAGGTAGGGACGAGGGCTCTTTTCTGTCCCTCATTGCTCTTGGTGAATCTTCAGAGTGAATCTGGAATGCCTGCCTCTTCCCCTCAGCCAGAGCCACCTCCTCCCTTGTACCATGCCTTCTGGTGCTCTCGCTACGGCATTGCCACAAGCAGCTCCATGTAGGGGTGCACATTCGGGCATCTCGCTCCCCCAATCAGGTTTGTCCTCTTACAGAGTAAGTGTTATTTCCCATGCCTCCTGCGAGCCTCTTCCAGTCAGGGTCTGGGTAGGCTTAACCTGAGAATGGGGTGGGCAAGTCATCAAAAAGCCTTTGGAGGTCAAGGGACCCATGTAGGAGAGCCTCTGCCTAGGATAGGAGCTTCGGGGTGGGGGTGGGGGTGAGGGTGCCTCTAAGTGGGAGATGTGGGGAGAGTAGAGGGGCTGGGTGGTTGCTGACCTCAATTCTGTCACTACGAGATTCCTACCTCTGCAATGCTGTACTATAACTCAAATAAAGTTATGGCCCTTTTAAGTGTACAGCTTAATGATATTTCTCTCAGTCTATAGTTACATAACCACCACCATCATCTGGCAAAGGCTCCTGAGTCTTTTCCGAGCGAGACTTCATGCCCATGGGCAGTGACTCCCTGGCCCAAGCTCCATCCACACAGCGTCTTGTCACCAGATTCCCTTGCTTTTCCTTTTCTCCCTCCTTCCTCTTCCTAGGTTTGAACCAAGGGAGCTCTTCCTCAGGATCATTTTGGAGTCTTCCAGGTAGAAGTGACTTGAACCCGGTGCTTGTCCATCTCATTTCTACATGGTGAGCTCTCTTATTGGCTTCCCTGGCCTGTGCCTGGCATAGTCCTGGTCCCTAAGATGGACTCCGAGGACACGCTCCGGACTGACTAGAGTTGCTTCCATTCTAGTTCTTTCATCTAATATCTAGTAGACCGAGTACACAGCGGAGTGTCGGAATTTGGGGTACAGGGTATATGTGCCTGAGATGCTGTGGGGGCCTTGCTGCAATTACTGTCTCCTTCATGAAGAACCTGGGGAGCAAATGGCATCAAACCCGTCTCTTAGAGATAAGAGCTGAGGAGGCTCAGAGCAAAATAAAGAGCCTAAGTCTGTCTGTGTCCTGAAAGGTGAAGACCCAGAGCTAAGCCGGGCCTTGTGCTCTGTTTTGGTTGTCACTATGTGCCTGGTGTGACCTGGCCTGGGCCATCTTCTTGTACGGACTCGTCATCATTTCCTAAGCTAAGGTAGCACCTTCCGGGGCACGAGTGGTACACGACGTGTCTGGTCCAGCTGGCAGCAGTAGCTGGACTATGGCCATGTAGAGAGTTCTCTTGGGATGTAAGTGGCAAGGGTGGGCATTCTTGGGCGGGGGAGTGCTTGAGTATCGAGGTGTGCTCCAGTGCTTTCCACATTTCAGAAGGAATGCTCTCCTACACTTGCGGGTACTAAGGAAGTCAGCAGAGGAAGGTGCCCTGTTTGACCGGGCACACCAGCAGAGGCATGAATTGGCACAGACACCCATACGAGCAGTGCTCAGACCTGAGACCTCCAGAGACACCGTCAGGTCCCATTGATAAGGGCAACTCTCATGGTAGACAATGAGGATGTCTTGTTTCCTTCCATTTGTAAAACAGCTTGGGAGAAGACAGGGACCTCTGGCCCAGCCACAGTGTGTGCTCTCTGATGTATTGTCTGGGAGGGTTCTGGGCCCACCTGGACCTTCAGAAGAAAGGTGGCAAGTCTGTGGCCACTGTTGCTGGTTAAGCCTCCTTGGATGGCAGCATCTCTGTGCCATTAGATATTTTTCTTCCAAATTCATGTTGAAGGGACTGACGTGTGTGTGTGTGTGTGTGTGTGTGTGTGTGTGTGTGTGTGTGTAAAGGCTACTGGAAGGGAGCCGGGAATGTCTGGGTTTGGAGTTTGGAAGACCATTTTGGGTCTTCTTGATCTCGTGGCTTCTGAAATCCCCTTCTTGGGTTTCCTCTTGCATCTACAGGGTCGCTAATATTGGGGCTTCCAATATTCCAGATGACTCTGCAAGTTGTTTCTCATGCTCAATGAGGCTGGGCTTCCTGCCCCTTGCCCGGGAGTCTTGAAAAGCCTGTGCTGATGTGTTTTCAGGCCCAGGTTTGCTTGCTGTGCTCACAGTCAGACCCAGAGCGGTGTGCTCACGAATTATACCATGCTTCTCCTCAATGAAGGAATGCTCTGCAGTCTGCTTTCTGTCTGCAAAGGGTGGTGCTGCCTGGAAACAGAACCCATGGCAGTCCTCACCCCTCCCTGCCCCTCCCACTTTTCCCATTTGCTTCCCTGTACATAATTTTTTGAGGGAACTGAGAACCTCTTAAAGATCGGTCATTTCCAGCACCATGCAGGGTTGTTTTTCGTTTGTTTTCCTGTTTACTATGGGGGCATTGTTAATAGATGCTGTCCTGGGGCTGGAGAGATGGCTCAGCAGTTAGGAGCACTAACTGCTCATCCAGAGGACCCGGTTCAATGCCCAGCACCCACATGGCATCTCACAACTGCCTGTAACTCTAAGATCTGATACCCTGAACACATGCATGCAGCCAAAAACACAATGCACATAACTATAAATAAATAAAAAAAATAGATGTTGTCCAGCCTGGGGTCCAAGCAGGGTTTTCCCATACACCCTTGCCCAAGTGTAGCTGGGTAGAGATGTCGTTTGTTAAAAACCCTTCCACAGTGTCTGCGTGGGTCGTGTGCCTGATGGCACAGCCTGGATAGGGGCACAGCCATGACTTCCAGATGTGGTATGTGACCCGTAGCAGCTGCCTTGGCATTTTCAGCTAGTGAAGTTAGAAGCTAGCCCGTCTGGGAGACAGCCATGTCAGAACTCTGGCCTGCCTTCATCCTGGAGTCTTAGACAAAGGATTGCTACTCTCGCTATCCTCTGTTCCTAATGCTATTCTCTGCTGAATCAGACATAGTGTGTCCTGATGGTCCCCTGACTCCACTGTCAGGTGAGATCCTGGAGTCTGGGGATATTAGTGAGAATGGGGCAGATGAAATAAAAGCTCAGGCGAGGGGTTCAGGGCCTCTCAGTCAGGGGACCCCACAATATAGGGGTTCCTTGCACCAGTAGCTCCCTCCCATAGCTTGTCTTAGGGAAGTTACTGGCTCTCTAGGAAAACCATGTCACTAGGGTCATCACTGTCATCACCCCAGACATTACTATCACTGCTCATAGTTGTTACCACCACCACCACCACCATCAGACCCTCCATTATCATTACTACCATCACGACAGTCATCAGTGTTATTACCCCACTGTCATCACCACCACCACCACCATCACCACCACTACCACCATCACCACCACCATCACCACCACCACCATCACCACCATCACCACCACCACCATCAGACCCTCCGTTATCATTACTACCATCACGACAGTCATCAGTGTTATTACCCCACTGTCATCACCACCACCACCATCATCGTTGTGGTTATCATCACCACCACCATCACCACCACCATCGCCACCACCATCGCCACCACCATCACCACCACCATCGCCACCACCATCACCACCACTATCATCACCACCACCACTATCATCACCACCACCACCACCATCACCACCACTACCATCATCGTTGTGGTCATCACCATCACCACCACCAGCACCACCACATCACCAACATCACCACCACCACCGCCACCACCATCGTGACCACTATCACCACCACCACTACCATCACCACCATCACCACCACTATTACCACCACCACCACCATCACCACTATCACCACCACCACCACCACCATCACCACTATCACCACCACCACTACCATCATCGTGTGGTTACTACTATCATCACCACCACCACCATCATCGTGGTCACCATCACCACCACCATCACCACCACCACCACCATCACCACCACCACTACCATCATCGTTGTGGTCACCATTATCACCACCATCACCATTGTCGTCATAATCATCGCCTAGTCTCGGCATTGATTCAGCCTTTGGGCCATGTTCATGCCTTGTGGTTACGGGTAGTAATTATGAGGGACCTTGCATAGGATGACTGTAGGCGTAGGTATCTCGAATGGATGTGTGGTGGAATATTATTCTGAGACTGGCTCCAGAATTACTGATCAGGAAGCTTCTGGAAAAAAAAAATCCATCCATTTTTTTCAGGCCAGTATTGTCTGGCTTGTGTGTTCTCTATGCCCCTCTGGAGAGTCCAGCTGTACCGCTCAGGCACTGTTTGCCCACCTGTCCCGAGGCAGTGGGCCTCTGAAGCTGGAACCCTGTAGATTCCTCCTGGTTGGCATTCCCTTACTGGCATAGAGCCAGGGCATGATGGATGCCCAGATGTGTGCTGGAGCAACCCCCACTTGCTCAACTATAGGATGGTGATTGCATTGAATTATTTAAAATCTCCACAGCTTGCCTGAGGGGCTTGCTCTGCAGGCTTGTGTGGCCAGGCCAGTGCACTAGTGGCATTCCCTATGTGTGTCACTGATGGGTGTGTGTTTGTTCTGGGCATTTGTTAAAACTGTGACATAGCAGTCTGGGAGCCATCGAGACTTATGGGTTGCTGAGATGACCCCTGTCCTGCTAATGTCTGGCTTTGACTTGGCATAGGAAGCTTTACTCTCTAGATTTCAGTCTCCTCATTTGTCAAATGAGGCTTTATGGCTGGATAAGTTCCAAATACCCCGTCAGCTCCACAGTTCAGGAAAAAAAATGGTTTAAAAAAATGTAAACATGTGTGGTAAGACATATCCAGTGAAGAGCATACTGAGAAATTTATGTAGCTAGACTGACTGTAGAAAGAAAGAAAGAAAGAACAAATGAACCAAGAACCTCCTAGAAAATGCAGACACCTTGGCACCTGCTGTGTTGAGCTTCGGCACAGCAGAAAGTGATACTGGGAGGGGACCCTAGAGTGGGGCACAGGCAAGACAGAAGCAGGAGTGGGGGATGTGGAAGCCGGGGAGCTGAGGTCTGAGGCTTTTCTCTGCTGGTGCCGCCATCCAGCCTTTGCTCTTAGCTCCCTGGCAGGTGGGATAACAAGGCAGGGCTCCTGGGAAGGAGGTAGACAGCAGCCTTGCCCACAGTGGGAGGCCACCAGAGGTTTGCACATAAGCTCAACCCTTGGGCTCTGGACTCAGTGCCTTATTTAGAAGCTATGTACTGTTCCCACTGGATGCTTTAACAAGGAAAGCCACTGGTGAGGATGTGGCCCTCCTCATCCTAATGATGGGTTTTCATACTTGGGAGAGTCTATGCTGATGATCTAAGAGACTGGGAGGCGGTGCTTCTTATTGTGATTAATTGTTAATTAGGGACATGGCAGCTCCATGAAGTATTGCAGATGACAAGTAATCATACTACTTTTCAGACCGAAGTATATTTAGTGATGTAAAACTCTGACCAGATTTTGCTTCAAATTGATCTTGTGAGAGAACTCCTAAGAATTCCTTTAATATTAGCGCACAGTCGGATAGTAGGGGTTAGTTCCTGGAGTCGAACAACAGGAGTTTAAGCGTTTCCTAAGTATGGGGTTGGGAACCAAAATATGCAGTTATACAGACAGCTTCATTTTACTTACGTTTGAGAGGGAAAAGTCAGGGGAGGCCCATGGGAAGGAGGTGCCAAACTGAGAAGAAGGCATTGAGTATGGCTGGGAGCTGAGTGGATGTGTCTTCCCTGCTCCTCTGTGCCTCTGTGTAGTCTGAGTTTTCCGAAAGTCTGTGACTTTTGTAATTAGAAAGAAAAGCAGGCTGGAGAGATGGCTCAGCAGTGAAGAACACTGACTTGGGTTCTGTTCCCAGCACCCACATGGTGGCTCAATCATCTGTAACTTCAGTTCCAGGGCGTCCGATGCCCTCTTTTGTCCTCCACGGGCAGAGACATACATGCAGGTAAACATTCATTCACATTAAATAAATCTAAAAAAGAAAGAGAAAGAAAGGAAGGAAGAATGAATGAATGAAAGGAAAGAAAGAAAGAAAGAAAGAAAGAAAGAAAGAAAGAAAGAAAGAAAGAAAGCAGGTGCTAGATGTTGTGACCCATGCTTGTAATTCCATCTCTTAGGTAGATGCAGGAGGGTCAGTAGTTCAAGGCCAGCCTCAGTGACACTGAGTTTGAGGACAAACTGAACCTTGTCTAAAAAACAAAATATCACCACCAACAACAACAAAAAAATTAAAGAAGGAGGAATGAAGGAAGGTTGGTTGGCTTTTAAAGGAGCCTTGACACAAGTCTTCCTTGCTCATCTCTTCCGTGGCTTACTCTCTTTAATTTGTTTACCCAACTTCCTCCTTATCCCCAGACTGTCTGGAACCCGCAACATCCATACTTGTGACTGTGTGAATTAATGGAAATGTATCATAAATACACCATTAGAATTTGCTAACTCAATTTAAACTCAATACGGAGTAAAATGCATTAGCTGGATGTAAGGGGCAACATCCAGAGTCCTCCAAGAAATCGGCCTTGTCCCTGCGGCCGAGTGCAGTCTATTCCCGACCCACACTCCTGCACTCCTGCCTCGTTTATTTGGATTTGGGCATTCGCTTGTCTCTTGATCTGAAGAAGGCTTCCAGCTCCTCATGCTTTCATATGGAGCATTAATTAAAAAAAAAACAACTTACTTTGTGTGTGCATCTCTGTGTGTGCAGTGTGTGTGTATGTGTGTGCAGTTTTGGAGGTTAGAGGACAACCTGCCAGGGCCAGTTTCTTTCCTTCCACCATGTGGGTCCAAGGCATCAAGCTCAGGCCGCTGGACTTGGCAGCAGGCACCTTTATCTGCTGAGCCATCTTGACAGCCCTCACTTGGGGTATTTTGAAGCCCTGGTGCCAGGGGTCCCAGTTCACTTTTCACTGTCCTTATTTCTTTAGATACCATCTCCCGTCTATCTGCTCATCAGACTGGCTGATGTGCCCAGTTTCCCTTTCGAGAGGAACCTTTTGGGTCCCTGTCCAGCCATTCCCTTATGACCTGGAGGTGGGACCCGCTGACATCCTGCCTTGGGAACCAGAGGGCTCCCCGTGAGAATTCTTCATTTTTTCCTTTGACTGAGATGGTGCAGGCTGCTGCTGACTGGTGTGGGGCCATCTCAACCTTAGTTTGGGTCAGGCCAGACTTTTGGTGGCGTCCCTCCAAAGGCTGTTATTCCCTGACGTTTCTCAGTAGTTCAGCCTGCCAGGGTCAGGCTATTGAATCAGCAGTGGAAAGTTAAGGAGATGAGGCCGCCGTAAGAGAAATGGGCTAATATAAAAATTAACTTTAGGGTGAATGAGGGAGAGAGGTGTTCAGAGCTGGGCTGCCTCCAGGCAAGTAGCGTTGCCGTGGCGTGTGGGAAACTCAGGGTTGCCTGTGTGGCCAGTCGGTGGCTGCTTATTGTTTCTTGGATTAGATGTGTTTCAAAGCACAGTTTGAAGGCCTAGTCTCTGTATTTACGATACGGAGAAAGAAAACTGCACTTGTCAGCAATATTCCACTTCAAGACCTTCGCTGTAAGGAAACCAATTTTTTAAAAAAGAAAGAAACGGAAAAAAGAACAGGGCTCTGGTGTTCAGAAATTGCACTTCCTCATGCTGGGTCCTCTGGCAATTCCAGCACCAAAGCAGGAAGTCTGCTTGCCCATCACTGAAGACAGGTATGTTTCTATGGCAACCAGGTAGCAACTGTGGTTTCCTGGGTACCCCAATCATCCCAGAAATGGAAGAAGCCCCACCTTAGGCTTGTGTGTGAATTAACTTTCTCTAGGCAGAGGCGATCTGTTTATTTTACTCGCAGTGTGGTTTCTGACGTCATTTTGCTTTCAGCTCTCCTCTGTTTAACTATTGATGATAGCTCCCCCTTATTGATAGCTCCCCCTTCTCTGCCAGGAACACTTGAATGCACTGAGAACATCTATCCAATACAACATACCTTTGGAACCTTTTGCTAGAGCTAGGAAGCTTGTTTAGCGAGAAGGATGAGTTCCTTGCAGATCTCAGCAAATGAGTTCAACCGTTATGGGCTGTGAGCCCAGCCTTGAGCCAGGGCCCAGTACACTATAGGAGCTGCGTTGCTGAGCCTCTGTTATGGCCATTGTCCCTACATCCCCAGTGTTCTTCCATTAAATACCGGAGAGAATATCCTTAAAAGGCCAGGCGTGGTGGCATACGCATGCCTCTAGACCCAGTTCCTGGGAGGCAGAAATGGTGGCTCTCTGGTGAGCTCAAGTTCTGTCTAGTAAGTTTTAGGACAGCCAGGACTACATGGTGACAGCCTGTCTCCAAACAAACAAAAAGTCTTGGAAGACAGAGAGGGGCCAGCAGATGGCTTAGTTAGTAAGGACAATTGCTACCAACCTTGACAACCTGAGTTCCATCCCTGGGCTTGCATGGTGGAAGGAGAGAATTCACTCTACAGGTAGGTATGACTTCTATAGGCAGTAAATAAATAAATGTAAAATTAAAAAAAAAGAGGTGGAGAGGTTTATTCGGGTTCACTATTTCAGAGGTTTGTGTGACTAGTCACTTGGCCCCGTGGTGTGACACAGGAAGTGTTGTGGTTGGGGGGAAACAAAGGGAGAGGAAGATGCCAGGGTCCCATTGTTCCTTTTGGGGACATGCCCTTGATGACCTACCTGACTTCCTTCCAGTAGGTCCCTCCTCTTGACGGGTTCACCAAAGCCTGCAGTGTTGCCGTGATTGGGTTTTATCAACCTGACCCAAACCTAGACAAGGCTTTGGAAGGAGGAAATCTTAATGGAGAAAACGTCACCATTGGATTAGCCTGTGTGCACGTCTGTGGGCACCTTTTCTGGATTAATGATTGGTGTGGGAGGGCACGTCCCACAGTGGGCAGTGCCGCCTCTGTGCAGGTGGTCCTGGGCTGTATAAGGAAGCAAACGGAGCAGCATGTCAGTGAGCAGCGCTCCTCCACGCCGTCTGCTTCAGTTCCTGCCTCCAGGTTCCAACCCTGACTTCCCTCAGTGATGAACTGTGATCCTAGCGTTCCAAGATGAAGTAAACCCTTTCTTCCCTAAGTTGCTTCATGTCCTGGGTTTTATCACAGCAATAGAAACCTTAATTAAGACGGAAATAGGTACCAGGCTGGTGGGGTATTTCTGTGACCAACCTGATCATGTGTTTTGGGGGAGGATTTGGGTTGGAAAGGCCATTCATTGAGTGCTCAAATTTTAACAGGCTGTTCTCTGGGAGCTTGTGTAGTTTCAGAGGGAAGTAAAGACTATCAGGGCTCTATCAGTCATATTTTGAGTTAGAGTCTGTGGTTCTGGCCAGCTGGGGCTGAAGGATTGACTATGATTAACAAGACCAGAACCACTCAAGTGAAACCTTTGCGCAGCTGAGACAATCAATACTGGTTATCTGGGGCTGAAGAGTCAGCTGTGATTAAGAAGAGACCAGCATCATTGAGGAGAAGTCTTCCGGGAAGTGTTTTCCTCAGAGTAAACGTATAGAAGCTGGCATACTGATAGGCCAAGGCTGTACCTCATGCTTGTGGATGAACTTCATAATGTTTAGGAGTCTTCCATGTGGTACAAGTTTTGAAGGCATGAAGGGGTCATGGAGAGCAGCTGAGGCCTGGCCCTGTGAGAGGCCAGGGGAGGCCACTGGTGCAGGTGCAGCCTTAGTTGCAATAGAATCCTCAGGAGTGAGAAGATCATGGAGAAAGAAGTTGATGTTTGGCACCATGTGGCCGGGTCAGAGTCCCTGAAGAGAGTCTGTTGGTGAAGCTGCAGCCCGGTTGCACTGGAGACCCCAGCATTTTGAAGATGCTAGTACCGTGGGGTGACCACCAAAGGGCAGCCACAGGTGTCGAGTGGAGCCAGCCTGAGCCGTGAGATGAGAACTTTGTTCTGTGGTAGGCAGAGTCGAAGAGGTGGAACTGCACGGGCCTAGAAGATAGCGAGTGAGTCCCAGATGTCTGATAGTGAACATTTTTGGACTTTGATTTTGCTTTGATTTCAGTGTAACTGTGTCCTGCTTTTTCCCTCTTGGAGTAAGAAATTATTGAACTTTTTATTTTACAGGAACAAAATAGGGTGTTTTGAGGAGACTGAACTTTTAAAGTATTGGAAAATCTAGAGACTGTGGGGCTTTTAAAGTTAAGCTTTTTTTTATTGCTATATCAATAGCTGATCTTGGGGACAAACGAGCAAGGAACGGTTGTAGTTATAGTGGTGTGTCTGTGTGACAAGCTGACATGGGGTAGGTTGTACGTGTTGGTTTTGTTAGCTTCTTACAAACCTGGACATAGCTGAGGGAATCTTGAGGAAATGCCTCTTTAACAGTGGCCTGTAGGCCAGGCGTAGTGGCACAAGCTTTTGATCCCAGCACTTGGGAGGCAGAGACAGGAAGATCTATGTGGTTGGAGGCCAGCCTGATTTCCAAATAAGTCCTAGGGTATACAGAGCTACACAATGACATGCTTTTTGTTGTTGTTGTTGTTGTTTTTAAAAGTGGCCTATAAGCAAGTCTGTGGGTGGGGACATTTTCTTGATTAATGGTTTCTGTGGGTGAAGCCTCCCCTGGATTATACCATAAAGCAGACAGAACAAGCTGCTGTTTCAGTTCCTGCTTTGGCTTCCATTGAAGATGGGCTGTGACCTGTCAGCTAAAATAAACCCTTTCCTCCCCAGATTGCTTTGATCTGGGAGTTTAACCACAGCAATAGAAAAATTAAGTATATGGGCCTTTGGGGATACTTAGTCTGAGCCATCATAGCCAGGGGGCTTTATGAAGATGATAGGCTCTTGGTTCTCTGCCGACCTGTAGGTGGAGAGGGAGTACATGCCTTGCTGGGATGATCCAGCAGCTGTGTGGTGGATCTGTTGTGATTCCTAGGCATCTCCTGTGTATTATCTGTCTGCTTGCTTATGGTTGTTTTACATACTCGGCAGTTCGTGCCTACCCTGGGGAGCTCTCTTCACAATTTCTCCATATCTTTTATTATTATTATTATTATAGTGTAGCGTCTGTGCTGCTAGGTGTACTCCGGTCCTGTAGCACCTGAACTACATGTAGTACACCTGTCGCCGAGAAAGGGGCTGGAGATTTAAACACACACACACACACAGAGACAAGGGGACATGGGTCATCCTTGAATTCCCCAAGAATGCCCCCTTTATTGAGTTCCAGGGCAGATTATATAGAGATAGCCACGCCCCAGCCAAACCCACCAGAAAACACTCCCCTGCCATCAGGAACTCCTGAGAGTCTCATGCTCAGAGCAGCTGCAAGCACGGGAAAACAAGTTGTTTGCTCTGGCAGGCAAGGGGGTCACAGGAAATTCAGGGTCTGGGGGTCCACAGTCCCCAACATTATAGTTTTATTTATTTTCTGTGCATCTGTGCATGTGTATGAGTGCATGTATAAAGGTCAAAGTACCTGCAGAGGGTTCCCTCCTTCCACAGTATGGGCTCTTGGGGTTGAACTCAGGTCATTAGATTTTATGCATGGAATCATCTCGTTGCAACCCCCTCCCCCAAACTGGATTTCTAAAGGCAAACATGAATGATTGGCTGTGCAATGATCGGCTGGGCTCTTGCAATGCTCAGGTCTCTTCCAATACTGGCATTTCCCTTTCTTCTTTCATCCTAGCTGGGCTTTAGCATCTTCCAGTCCATGGGATCAACATCCTTAGCCTCTGTGGTAGAATCTGAGGTGGGTACCTCCCTCTGCCCATGTAGGCAGAGGCTGCTTGTTTGTTCCCGGCTGCCCAGACTTGAAATAATCACACAGAAACTATATTAATTAAAATACTGCTTGGTCTATTAGCTCGGGCTTCTTGTTAACTAATTCTTACTTCTTAAATTAACCCATTCCTATTATTTTATGTTTTACCATGAGGTTCATGGCTTATTGGTAAGGTCCCGGGCATCTGTTTCCTTCGGCAGTTACATGGCATCTCCTCGACTCTGCCTACTCTCTCAGAGATGTACGTCTGTTTGGATTTTACTCTCAGTGATGTACCTCTGTTTGGATTTTCCTCCTGGCTTTACTCTGTTAAGTCATTGGCCAAAAGCAGCTTCTTTATTAACCAATGGCAATAAAGCATATCCACAGCACACAGAGGGCAGCCCACACCATGCCCACAGGATGCCGCTACACTTCTGTAGCACAATTAATAAAAACCCAGAGACAGAAATTGGGGATCAACCTGAAGGTCAGAACAAAACAGTGAGCCACTGGCTCTTACCTCTACCTCAGTCTAAAATGGTGATTCTGCCTCCAGGAATCTAAAGTAGTGATATTTCATCTGTATTTTAATAAATAAAGCTTGCCTGAAGTTCAGAGAGTAAAACAGCCACACTGATCAGCCTTACAGATCAGGCAGTGGTGACACATACCTTTAATCCTAGTAACCACCCTAGTTTACCATAGAAACCAGGCGGCACTAGTGCACGCCTTTAATCCCAGCTCTAGAGAGGAATATAAAACAGGAGGAGACAGGTCTCTGACACAGTCTCATTCTGAGATTCCTGGAGGCAGGATGGCCATTTCAGACTGAGTTAGAGGTAAGAGCCATAGGCTGGCTGTTTTGCTTTTCTGAACTGCAGGTAAGCATTATTTATTAAAATACAGATGAAATATTACTACATTTCCTCTTTTTGTCTAAAAATAAAAAAGAAGGCCATAACTAATAGAAAAACTATATACAATAAGTACAGTGACTATATACAGTGTATACAGGCAATAAACATCAACAATGTCTAGTTCATTTGTATTTGACAAATTCAGAGAAAATATTCCATATATAACCTATCTCATTAGGTATGTTTTCAAGATCAAACAAAGATATATTTTCGAGAGATCACCTTCAAACACTTCAGAGATCTACAGAATATGGCATTTAAGATGTTTTAATAACGTAGTCTCTTTTTATGATAATGAGACATGTCTGCTCCTGGCAGCACCAATCTACTTCAGAGAAGATAATGGGCATCGAAGAAATGACACATGGAGTTTACTTTCTTTGTGGCAAAAGTAAACCGCTGGGCAAGAAAATGCCCTTGCCTCGACTGTGACAGTATGCTATCCTAATTGGACAAGCAGGACACAAAAGAAAGTGACTGTCAAACATTGTCAAGATAAGGCAGGACAGCCCTTCAGAATATCCTGCTTCACAGAAACATCTGTTGGGTATACTAGGCCTGTAGGCTGAAGATGGATGCTCCAACATCGCAGAGGAACATTGGCTGACTGTCCAGGCAGCCAGCCATTTCTGTCATTACTCATATGTTTTGGAAGTTGCTTACTTGCACTTCCTGCTTACTCAGTTAATATTATGTCCTTCTTGGGTCTCTGAGGGAGTTGAATACTAAATAGTTGTAGTTATAGTTTTCCTTGTTTACCTGATACAGAAGGCAAGTTATGAAAGAAAGCAAATTAGGTACAAGACGTTGGAAGGAAAAGAATGAATTAAAGTGTAATTCATATACCACAAAAGTCATTGTTTTAAAAGTTCTGTGGTACTAGAGAAATGGCCCAGCAGTTAAGAGCACTTGTTGCTCTTATAGAGGGCCTGAGTTTCGTCTCCAGCATCTACATGGTGTCTCACAACCACCTGTAACTTCCAGGCACTCATGTGGTACATATTCAAACACATAAAGTAAATCATAATTTTTAAATGCACAATTCTGTAATTTTTAGTGTACACACAAAGTATATTGATACAAATTGATACTGTCTGTTTTTGCTGTATGTCCATCACTCCAAGAAAGACATCTTGTAGGCATTAGCAGTCCAGACTCTCTTGCCGTGGGCCTGCAAACCCATCACATATGTTCTGTTTGCATGGATTTGCCAGCTTTGGACATTGCAAGTAAACAGAACCATCAAACGTGTAGCCTTTTGTGTCCAGCTACTTTTATTGAATATGCTTTGGTGCTTCTTGTGGGCATGTAGTACCACATGTAGTGGTGCTCTGTGGCTTTACATGGTACTGTAATAGTCCACTGCAGGGATGTGTGTGTGTGTGTGTGTCCCTGGATGATGACGTTGACCTATAAGGTAAAATAAACTCTTTCTTCCCCAAATTGCTTTGATCCTGTTATTTAACCACGGTAATAGAAACCTAACTAAGACTAGTATATGGGCCTTTGGGAATATTTAGTCCTAACCATCATGGCCACAGGCTCTATGAAGATGATAGGCTCTTGGCTCCCTGCTGACCTGTGGGAGGATATATGTGTACACACACACACACACACACACACACACACACTACTTCCTTTCTCTCCTTTGGATTGTTTATCTGTTGATGAACATTTGGGCTGTTTTCGCTTTGGGACATTTGCTTACAAGTCTCCACGTGAACATAGGTTTTGTTTCTCCTAGGCATGTAGTGAAATTCACTTTCATAGAGTGTGACCCAGGGAGGCGGACGGAAGGTGATCTTTGAGGCTATTGGCTGCCTGCAAGCCTCAGTTTGTGGGGCTGCAGGTGCAGAAAGCCCTTCTGCACAATACTGGGAAACAAAGCCTGACCTTAGCCACCCCCAGCCAGGGAAGCCTAGACAGTTTAGCCAGGAGACATTCAGGATCAGTCGAAAGGGCTCCTGGTTCCAAAGAAAGCCCCCAAATCCCAAGGGCTTTCAGAGCATCTGTCTTATCCTACCTGGAAAGCTGATATAATTTCTGGAAGTTGGGTGGCCTTTTTGTGACTTTATGACTGGAGATCCTGGATCAGGGCCAGAAAAACAGATAAACAAACTAGGTCTTTGCTGGTCTCTTCCACTCTGAGCGTTGTAGTGTAATGTAGAGAAAACCCTTTTCTGTCTATGCCACTGTTTGTAACCAAATGTGTTTGCCATGGATCACATGCCCAATGCAGGGTGTTTCTTTTCCAGGTCCCCAGATAGATCCCTGCTGCGAGGCACGTATCATGGCCGGCTTGGGAGACTTTCTGGTCCCTTCTGTTATTTCCCTCCCCTTAGCAGGCTAAATTGTCGATTGGTCACCAGGATGAGGGGTTCCCCCAGACGGACATAAAGGACTTTGATAATTACCATTTTGCTGCTCTGTGCTTTTGTACATAGTGTTCCTTCTGCTGGGAGCACCATTCCCCCTCCACCTATCTGTACCTGGCAGTTGGCTATGCATTCTTCTGGTGCTATGCTGAGGAATGACTCAGTGGGCAAGATCACTTGCTTAGGAACCCGAGTTTGAATCCCCAGCGAAGTTAGACATGGTTTATAACCCCAGTGCTGGAGGCTAGGCAGTAACGGGGATCTCAGGAGTTAGCTGGCTGCTAGGTTCAGTGAGAGACCCTGACAGGAGAGAATAAGGCTGCATATAATGGAGCTGGACGCTAGGCCTCTCTGGCCTCTCTGTATGGATGGGGGTGTGTGGATCCGAACGCACACATTCTTATATACCACACAGGCAGACACTCGTGCACAGAGATACAAATTTAACAAGAGCCAATGCCATCGGCCATGTCACCTTCTTCCTGGAGTGCCCTGTGTAGCTTTTAATCAAAATGGTGGAATGGCATCTTCTAAAGAAACTGTCTTCCCAGTTGATGGAGTCCCCAGAAGTTCCCAGAGAGCAGGGCCCAAGCAGGCCCTCTTCTTCTCTCTGCACCTAGTCTTGTAGTGGGAGCTGCGGGCTGTGTTCCTGCCGCCCCAGCTCCCGGTCGCCTGGCTAGCTTATGCCCCGAAATAACAACACACAAACTGTATTCTTTTAAACACTGCTTGGCCCATTATATCTAGCCTCTTCTCGGCTAACTCTCGCACCTGGACTAGCCCATTTCTAATAACGTGTGTAGCACCCTAAGGTGCGCTTACTGGGAAGATTCTAGCCTACGTCCATCCTGGGTCGGAGCTTCATCGCATCTGCCTCGGAGAAGAGCAGCATGGCTTCTGGCTCTGAGAGGAGCTGCCCTGCATCTGAGCTCACTTCCTCTTCCTCCCAGCATTCTGTTCTGTTTACTCCACCCACCTATGTTCTAACCTATGAGGGCCAAGCAGTTTGTTTATTTTTTTAACCAATGACCTTCCTCCATCATAGTCTTGCTCTGGTCTTCATTCAGCCTGGGATGGGAGGAGCTGAGACAGAGGGAGGCTGAGACTACTGCAGACGCTGACGTGTTAGGTACACACACACACACACACACACACACACACACACACACACCTGCTACCATGTGCCTGTACTCCAAAGCGCTCCACTTTAGCAGCCATGAACTACAGCAGCAGTGACAGAGTCCACTGTCTGAGCTTCTCGTGTGCTAGCCTGGGCAATGGTACCTGTTCATCACACAAACAGGAGTGTCTACCGCATGCCTGGGCTCCTTCTAGGCCTTAGGCTCTCACCAGTGGAAAAGCATTCTTCTCTCTGAACGTCACTGTGGCTCCTTCAGAGACACCCTGGGTGTTGGCTCCTGTCTTATCTTTTGTTCCTCAGTAGGCTCCAAGAACATGGTCTAAAGGATGGACTTCAGGGGCCAGTGAGATGGCTCTCTGGGGAAAGATCCTGCCTCTAAGCCTGATGTCCTGAGTTCAAACCCCAGGACCCACGTGGTGAAGGGAGAGAACTGACTCCTGCAAGTTGTCACGTGAGCTCCACACGTGTGCCATAGCATGCGTGCAAGCACACACATGCAATAAATAACATGCAATAAATAAATAAATCATATATAGATATCCCCTGTAGCGCCTGCGCTACGGGACGGTACGTGAGCTGGGAACTAGGCTGGAGATTAAAAACACATGCCCACAGAGACACGGGGACAGGGGGCATCCTTGAAACAAGAATGCCCACTTTATTGTGTTCACGTGCTGCTTATATAGGGCTCTGGCCACGCCCCAGCTCTTGGGATTTTTTTCAGCTGCAGCCACCAGAACCTACTCCCCTGTCTCGTGCTCAGAGCAGCTGCAAACACAGGAAAACAAGTTAGCGCAGATGAGGGCAGCTCCGAGCATCTGCAATCATGTTGTTTACAGGAAATTCAGGGTCTGGGGGTCCACAGCCCCCAACAGTTACCCAAAGGTTGAACGTCAGCAAACTAATAGCCATCTCAGGAAAAGGAAAGAATATTGAACACAATGAGCAACTCCCGTTTTTGCATCATGGCCTTTGAAAAGGACCAGCTACATCTTGCTGGTTTGGGGGTGGGGGTGCCTGGTGCTGTAGATTCACTGGTCCCTGTCTTTAGGGGTGAAACCTAAAGATGTTATGTAAAATCCAATTAAAATAAAAATTAAATGCAAATACTGATTCATTGTAATGTTAATTTTGAGCCCTGGATCAATCAGAGGCTGTGGAAATGCCAAAGTTGTTAAGGCTGTGGTTGCCATGGTGACGGTGCTGCACAGAGAGAGGGGGCCCTGTGCAGAGTCCTTCTGGGGGATTGCTGTCTGCTGACCTCTGCAGGGCAGGGTAGGGCTCTGCAATTTGGCCTGGGCGTCAGGAGACCTTGTGAACATGCTCTCAAGACTCGGTTCACCTAGAACTACCTCCTGGTTTCCTTGGGAGAGAAAGTCACCCTTTCTGCCTCAGTTTCCCGTGCTTTAGAAGTAGCCACCCCGCAGTTTGAGTACCAGAAGCCATCGAACTTACTTGGAAATTAGGGTGTTTATTGGTTCTGAATCTGACCCTTAAAGTCCTTAGCTCAGAGGAGGGCAGGGACAGACCGTCATCCTGCCCAGCTACCCTTGATGACAATGGCAGTGCTTCTGTTCTGTGGTCCATGGGCAGATCTCTACGAGAGGTGGCTGCTTCCGTGGGCCTCGCAGTGCCCCTTGCCAAGCATGAGGACCTGAGTTTGGTTTCCATAATCCATGTAAAAAAGCTGGATATAGTGGTTTGTGTGTGCGAACCCAGTCCTGGGGAGGCTGAGACAGGTGGACTCCTGGGCTTGATAGCCAGCCCGCTTAGCCAGTTGTTGAGTTCCAGGCCAGCAACAGATCCCGTCTCACAAAACAAACTGGATGGTATCTGAGGAATTGATACCATCAATGGTACCTGGGGTTGACCTCTGACCCCTCCACATGCACAACCAGTACATGCACACCCTTGTGTACCTGCACGCTCGTGAATGCACACATGCACACGCCACAAAAATACTGGGGTTCGGAAGGTGACTTGTCTGTGTTTCCTGGGCTTCGTGGTGGCAGTGCCAGAGTAAGCACGGGGTCCCGGGCTTTGGAAGACAGCAATGTCCGCTGCTATACCGCTTTACCTGCCTCTGTATCACTAACGCACATGCTCCTATTCTCCCTGTCCTTGAGTCTGCGGAGATGTGCGTTTTAGTGTCGCGTAGATTGGCTTGGTGTGGAACAGTGCTGGATCCAAGACGATCTTGGTGTGTTTGAGGGAGCGGGTCTGCTGTGGCTTCCCGCCGCAGCCTGTGCCTTTAAGATGCGTGGCACACAGCTGCAAGCACATACAAACACCTGCCTGGGGTGGACCTGGCTCCCAGCCTTTATCAGAGGCCTGCTTTTTCTGCCTCAGCTGGGGCTAATTAGTGCCTCTACCGGCTGGCGTTGGGTCCACTTACTGGCTGTGTGAAACCAGCCTGGTCTTTCTCCATGCTCCGTGAGGCTGTTGGGAAATGAGGCAGCTGTTGGGGACTCTTACATTGTGTGGGAACAGACTGCGGTTCTGATATCTAACCTGCACAGCCTCTGAACCGTGGTCTGCAGTGTGGCTCTTTCAGGGCCCTGGTACTAAAGAATGGATCGAGGTCCCCGGAATGCTGCGCTGTGTCCCCCACACACAGCGACTAGAGTCCATTTCAGGGCCCTCATGAGAATGAACCTGGGAGATTACAGGTTCCACAGGGAGCTTTGCTCGCAGTCTGGCTTGTGGCTGTCAGGGTTAATTAACAAAGCTGTCTTTCCTTTGAGTTTCTCCTCCACGTGGGTGCATGTGGTGGGGGTGGCAGGGTCTTCCTACCCAAAGGCAGTGGCCAAGAGGCTATGAATAGATGCACCCAGCTTGCCGGGTGGAAAGTGACTTGGGTGTGTGTTAAAGGAGACTGGCATGCCACCCTCGGGTTGTGACAAGAAATGGCAGAACCCTGTGATAGGACCTGCTTTGAAAAATCTTTTTTCCATTCTTTTTTTTTTTTTTTTTTTTTTTGGTTTTTTCGAGACAGGGTTTCTCTGTGGTTTTGGAGCCTGTCCTGGAACTAGCTCTTGTAGACCAGGCTGGTCTCGAACTCACAGAGATCCGCCTGCCTCTGCCTCCCGAGTGCTGGGATTAAAGGCGTGCGCCACCACCGCCCGGCTGCTTTGAAAAATCTTAATGGCCCCTCTTTGGAGGTGGGGTTAGGGACAAGGCTGGGAATTAGCCACCTGAGTGTTTACGCTGGCCTGCCTTCATCCATATTGCTGCCCTGATCTTACCCCTCACCTGTGAAGGTAGGCGTGCTGGCTGGTTTTATGTCAACTTGACACAAGTTAAAGTCATCTGAGAGGAGGAAACTTCAATTAAGAAAATGTTTCCATAAGATCAGGCTGTAGACAAGCCTGTATGGCATTTCTTAATTAGTGATAAATGGGGAAGGGCCAGCCCATTGTGGATGGTGCCATCCCTGGGCTGGAGGTTCTGGGTTCTATAAGAAATCAGGCTGAGCAAGCTATGGGGAGCAAGCCAGTAAGCAGCACCCCTCCACGGCCTCTGCATCAGCTCCTGCCTCCAGGTTCCTGTCCTGCTTGAGTTCCTGCCCTGACTTCCTTCTATGATGAACCACCAAGTGGAAGCCTACACTGATTAAACCCTCTCCTCCCCGAGTTTCTTTGGTCGTGATGTTTTGTCACAGAAGCAGTAACCCTAACTAAGACAGCAGGTGAGGCCTTCCTGGCCAGAGCTCCAGGTTAGGGTAAACTGGCCTCCTGCCTGTCAGCTGAGTACTAGCCCAGGAGGAGCTTCCACTGAGCCTCCTGGTACTTGTTTCTCTCTTTCTCCAGCCTTAGTAAGGAAATGATACTCTCGTGATTGCTCCCGTTTGAGCAGAATTTCGACCACGCACACACACACCCCAACCCTGTGCATTAGAATTGGCCAGCACTTGCTAACAGATGCCTGAGGCTCCTAGCATGGGCGGCTGGCCATCACAGCCTCTCCTCCCATGTCCGCCCTGTCTCCCAAGGAGTTGAACAGCCGCCATTCACCACATGTACACCCCTCCCTTCAGGCCCCCAGATTTTGGTCAATTCATGCCCTTCTTCACAGAAAGAGTACCTCGGCCTGGGGAACTCGCTCCATGAACCTGTGGTCCCTACTCTGCAGTAGGAGGGAGAGAGGGAGGAAGAGAGAGAGAGGAAGGGAGGGAGGGAAGTACAAGCACCCCTTAGCAGCAGTAACCCGTTCTGTGGCCTCCCTGTGCCCTCACACTCTGTACACCACACTTGGAATCTGGCCTCACCTGCCACTCCCGTGCCGTGCAGCCGGAGCTGAGCTGAGGGAAAGCTTCTCAGCGCTCAGCTGGAGCTAAATGATTCCGAACGCGCATTCTATAGCACTTAGTCCTGCTAGGGCAGACTTGGCAGTGCCATCCCTGGGGTCACTGGCTCTCTGGAGTGACCTGTGGGAGGCCCAGGTACTTCTCTCTGTTCCTACAGAGTAGAGAGTGTGTTGGAGTTGGACCTCTCTTCGTTTCCTGAGTTCCCAGTCAAGATGCATCTCTGAGCCTCAGTTTCCCCATGTGTGAGTCATATTGACTTGCTTGGAGTGTCGTGGGGAATTCTATGAGCTTTCTTTTTTTATCATGCTCATGTGAGTTCCTTATTTCGGTAGCACTGGAGAGGGGTTGATTTTTTTTTTTTTTAATTTTTATTTTTAAGCCCGGGACAGGATCCAGTTTGCCAGAGTCATCTGTGGGCATTGGTAGCCTTAACTTCAGCAGGACTTGAATTTGGCCAAGAGCCCTGGCTTATTCCCATGGAGAACGGAGTTATTTAGAGCCAAACTGTGGGGGGCTTAATTCTCTGGGAAGCGTTTGCTGCAGACAGCGCAGACGTTAATGACTTGCTATATATGTCTTCACAAGGGAGTGATTTGTGGCCAACGCCAGACCCATAACTTCCCATTTCCCGAAGCTTCATTTGTAATGGCCTTTTAGATTTAGGAAGTGTGAAGAACTTGAGCTGATGGGGTTTTGGAAGAGGACTGCTATGGGGGGAGCTGGTCCTGTGGGACACTGAGGGGTAGCCACAGAAGACATCACTATCTCTTCAGGAATGGTCCATAGCGAGCAGGTGATGGCCAGAAACCTATATTATGGAAAAGGACCCAGAGACCTGGGGAGGTTCAACAATTTGACCAGGTTAACAGCTCCCAGGTGACAGGACAGTGACGCCTGTGACCCGCAGTCTGGAACAGAGCTTCATGCAGGGGGCAGCTGTGACGTTTGTGTTTCAGCGTGATGACTTGTTCACGTGCCAGCTTGACTGGGCTAAGGGGTGTCTAGGTGATAGTAACGTGTCATTTCTGTGTGTTGCCCGGGAGAGCAGCTCGGGAGCCAGCAGACAGAGCAGAGGCATTTGGATCAACAGATTCCCCAGAGTGCGTGAGTATGGTGTGGTCCTTGAGGGTCTAAGTAGACACACTGACCAAATGTATTGGTTATTTGTCTTGTTGATATGACCATATAATTTACAAAAGGGTTTACTTGGGTTCGCGGTTTGAGAGTACAATCCATCATCGTGGGGAATCTAGGACCTTGAATCGGCAGGTCACATTGCATCCAATCAGGAGGCAGAAAGAGAAACAGTGGTGGAGTGCTGGACTGGTGCTCAGCTTGCTTTTCATGTTTTGTCCGGGTCCACATTCCAGCCCACATCAGGGTGGGCCTTCCCATCACAGTGTAGTCACTCTGGAAACGCCCTCTTAGATACACCCCGAGTATACCTCCAGTCTCCATGGTGATTCTAAGAAGTTGACAATGAAGATTAATTATCACCCAGCCGGGAGAGTGGACATCATTGCTCCTCTTTGGACACCAAGCTCCTGGTTCTTGAGTCTCTGGATTTAGGTAGAATCCCCAACCAGCTGGTTCCCCTGAGCTCCAGTTGGTGGGCAGCAGGTTGTGGGACCTCTCAGCCTCCGTAGCCATGCGGACCTCATCCTCTTGCTGTAGGTCTCTAGCTTACAGTTCCTGGATCCTTGGAGAGTCCTCACTGGTCACAGCAGGATTTGAGTTACTTTCCAACCCACACCTTCTCCATTCAGGATGTTTGGTTATGGGACAGGGAAGTGTTGTTGGGGACCTAATTATGAAAATTAATTGACTTCTGTCATATTGGGGCTCAGGATGTGACATGGACTTTGGGGAGCACACTCAGCCTCTTACACATCAGAGTGATAGTTTACCTAAATAAGCGGCAGGTGGCGTTAACCCTAGAGAAGGGAGGGCTTTAGGTACCTGTCTTGTTCTCTTGAAATTAGCTCCCTGCCCACCCCTGTTGCCTGTTGAGACAGTTTTCTCCAAGCACGGATCTGCTGGTCTCTATGTGTGGAAATCAGAGTCCCCAGATCATGCCTGGCTTTGCCAGCCAGTAGCTGCTGGCGGCTGAGCAGTTTACACTTTCAGTATAGATTCTCAGCCCTCCACCCGCGGAGTGTCTCCTCAGCAACTCCTGGAAACCCCGTCTTCCCTGGCCCTTGCCGTCACAGCTTGGGACAAGGGCTGTCCCCTCCAGTGCTGTTCTCTAGCCCTGTGTGAGGCACACAGTCCTCAGACCGCTCTTTGGAGATTTGCCTGCAGGCCGCAAAGTGCGGTCCCCTCTCTGGGACTGGCTGGCATCCCTGTGCTACACTTGGGGTTCTGGCCACTTTCCCAGGAGTCCCCGGCTGCCTGCTGTTAGCTGAACACACAGCCTTCTGCCTTTGGAGCCTTGCTTCTGCCCTCTGATCTTGGAGACTGTTTTTGTTTTTGTTGTTTGTTTTGTTTTGTTTTGCCTCTTCTACCGCAGAAGAAGAAGGGCAGCATCTCTAAGCACAGGACTGGATTCTTTCTTTAGTGTTCTTGTCAGCTCTCCAAACCTGGAGCCCCTGAGACGTGTTAGCTTGTAGGATAGATGAGGTCAGTGTGGTTCTTGGGGGCAGGAGATATATTCTCGGGGAGCGGGCAGGGGCTTTCCCGTAGAAGCAGTAGCATCCAGACCCTAAGACAGCTCAGATGTGCATCAATCTGGGCGCTCTGTCTGTCTGGGTAGTTCATTGGCCTCCACTGGGGCTCCAGCACACCCCTCCGCTCCTTTCTCCTCCCGAGGAAGTCTTTCTAGTCATCTATGAACCTGGAAATATGGCCATGGATGGCGTTATCACGCCGACTCTCAGCCCCCAGCTGAGCTGACTGTCCCTGCTGGGCTTTGGCAGGGAGGGGAGCCCCTTGTCCCTGAGACCATTTCACAGGGTTGGGTCTGCTTTGCGGGTCCCTGGACTGCCGGCCCCCGAGGCTCTACTTTCCTTCAGGCTTGTGAGGGGCTTACAGAAGGAGCTGCTGTCTGTCTTTCAGCTGCTCTGAAGAGGGGCTGCTGGGGCTGCAGAGGACCAGGGCATTTGAATGGGCTCACTGGCTCTGACCCTCCAGAGTGTGTGTTTTATTCATGTTCCGGAAAGGTTTAATTAATACAGTCCTTAGCCCAAACTGGGGGTGTAACTCAGCTGGTAGAAAGCTTGCCTGGCATGCCTGGAGCCCTGCATTTAACTCTTAGCACTGCAGAAAGCCAGCTGGGGTGGTGCGAATCTGTACTTATGTTCCAGCACTCAGACATAGAGGCAGGATGAAGTTCAAGGTTATCCTTGATTACATAGAGACTTCAGGGATAACCTGGGCTATATGAACCCCTGTCTCCGCTGAAGTTTGGAGACCACTAAGCAGGACAATCTCCAGGCCCTTCCACCTCTCACCCATTGCTCTGGAAACCTGCGTCTCTTCTTTTACACTTTCTGGCGTTCCCAAGAGGTCATAGGTCAGGCTGGGCGGCCTTGGGTCTGTGACAACCCTGACAGCCATGTAAGATGGTCAACAAGCAAAGTACTTGGTATGTGGGAAGAGCCTGTGACAGGGAAACTAGCATCTGTCCCTCACATGGCCTCCCCACATGTCCCAGGCGGAAGACACTCTCTAGAGGGGCAGGCAAAAGCCGCACTCCTGTTCCAGGGCGGTGGCCAGGCCTTGGGCTGCCATTATCACTGACCCTCTGCCCTTAGCCTTGTGGATAAGGCTACCCTACGAGGGGATGAACATGGCTTTGGGAAAGAGTGACACGTGGGTCCCCTCTCAAGCTACACGGAGGTGGCAGATGCCGGGAGCAGGATGCTGCCATGTTCCCTGGTCATTAGGAAGGACATCAAGAAGAAGCCTATGGTGTTTCCATCTCATTGACAAGACCTGAGGTAAACTGAGCTCAGTGCCAAGTGAGCAGCTTCCTCAGCAGAGCCAGTGTGGGAAGGCTGGATTCAGAAACCTTTAGTCAGGGGAGTTTACCCTGTCAAGCATTTGTCAGTTCTCTGAGGACAGACACCGGGCACCTCAGTCAGGGGTGTGAGGGGACTGTAGAGTCACAGCCTGAGGGGTTCCTGGGACATTGATTGAGTTGGGCCATGCCTGAGGCCTACTGCAAGAGGCCCACCCTGCTTGGCCTCTGCCCCTGTTCTTCCTCAGTCCTCTGAGCCCTGTGGATGATAGACAGAATTTTCTCATTTTAAAATTGATTGATGCCTCTGGGATGGAACCCACCGCTCTAGAGGGTTGGACTGTAAATCAGGTGGCCAAAAGTCATGGTTGGGCCTTTCTACCTGAGCTCAGGGGTGGAGTTTAGTGTCTTTCTGACCCCTGTTCCTGTTGGCCTAAGTTGCAGGTCAATGAGGTGCTGGAACATGGCTTTTCACACCTGCCCACCCATCTAGGTCAGGGATTTCCTGTTCGTCACCTGGCCACACACCCAGAGTGGGAGCTCCCTGTGTTCCACGTCTTCACTGCTCAAGGCTCAGGATCTCACCCCTGCCCCCGTTGTCCAGTTTGAGCTGGAATTCCTTAGCACTCACTCTCAAAGACTATGCATTCTGGCGGTCAACCCTGGACATTTTGGTTTTGATTTGGTTTTATTTATTCTTTGACACGGTGTCTTACGGGTCACTCTGACTGGCCTGGGACTTGCTATGTTGATAGACAATGCTAGCCGTGAACTCACAGAGATCTGTCTGTCTCCTCATCACTAGTTCTGAGATCTGATCTGACACTATGCTCAGGCTTTGTTTTGATTTTTGAAGAAAAAAATTACAAATTTTTGTTTTGGTTTTTTGCTTTCTCTGCTTAGCCCTGGCTGTCCTGGAACTAGCTCTGTAGACCAGACTGGTCTCGAACCCACAGAGATCCTTCTGCCTCTGTCTCCCAAGTGCTAGGATTCAAGGCGTGTGCCACCACACCTGGTTTGAAGAAAAATTTAATTCAGTTCTTACACACAAATTTTGGTAAGACTAGAAAATGCAGAAAAGCAAATTAAAAAAAAATATAAAGAGCCTTTTCTCCATGGCCAGTGAGTTGGCTCAGCAGGAAAAGGCACTTCTGTATTAGCTCTGACAACCTGAGCGTGTCCCTAGGATACTCATGGTGGAGAGAACTAACTCCTGCATGCTGACTTCACACATGTACTTTGGTGTGCACCCCCCCACACACATAAACATGTACACACACCACACACAGATACAGTTCTGACAAGTCTTCGCAATTCTCCCAACTGTCTTGGTTGTACCCTGACTAGCATGCTGTTTAGTGTGTCTCTCCATTTGTTTCTGTTCAGGAAAGGAGTCCCTCTGTCTGGAAGCAGAGCACACAGTCCAGCGGCCTCCAATGGTGCCCGGCTGGGAAGGGGTCAAACCATCTTATTCTCGCCCAGGCTCCTTGGACACCTGAACATATGGATAAATCAGTGTGTGTGTGTGTGTATGTGCTTCAGCTAAAACCCGAGCCTGCTTGCCCTTTATTCTGGTGGAGACCAGTACTGTCACAGAGTTCACTCCCTGCCTCCCTCACTCCCTGCCTCCCTCACGCCTTGCCCTGTGCCCGGGGAAGAGCGTGGGTCACACCCACATGACTTGGTCTTCTCTCCACACACGTGTAGAACCGTTAAGTGAGACGCAGCGTCTGCACGTTAGATGTACTTGTGTGCCACGCTTCCTGCCAGGTTGTCTTTTGTCTGGACAGAGCATCCAGTGATGTTTATGTCTTGTCCGTGTTGACACCGTGGTCCAGGGTTCTGGGGGTGGCGGCGGCGTGTGGTAGACAGTGCTTTGCAAACATCGGTTCCTCTTCTCCCTTTGTCATCTGCATTTGGTTTGGTTCAGTAGCTGTGATGAACATCTGATTTTCATGCATGGGAGGCTTCCTCCCTCTGCCTCCCTGTGTCTGCACCCTTGTGTGGTCTCCATCCTGGTGTGTGGCCCGGCCTTAATGGTTTGAGTCTAGAAAATAAAATACAGTGGGGAATAGGTATCACTGATACCATGGAGCCATCATGCTGAGTCTTTACTTTTTTTAAAACTTCTTTGTAAAACTGGGATGGAGCCCAGGACCTCATGCATGCTGTGCAAGGCCTATGTGTTGAGCTATATCTCCAGCTCCTCTCATTTTCTGTGGGATCGATTGCCCTGGAGGAAGCCAAATGCCCTGTGGAAGAACCTCATGAAGAGTCCCTTCCTGTGGGAGGACCATCAGAGGATAAGCTCAGGGCTAGCATTAGAGCGCTGCTTGGACCCCGCCCCCTCCCTGCACTTGGCCTAAATGGCTGTGATTCCAGGGTCTGCTGCAAAGCTCCAACTGCAGGCAGGTCCTCAAGAAGGCCCAGCCGTGTCCCCACAGCACCTTGGGGGCTGCCCTCTGGCGACCAGTGACTTGCAGCTGAACGGCTTAATCTGCATTAGGGTGTTGCTGAGCATCCTTGGGCTTGGGGGACAGATTTGCTATTTTTAGCAGGGAGTGTGATAAATCCTGTTAGTCTACACAGTGGAAGAGAGCGGTTGTTTATTGCGAAGAGTAGCATAAGAACTATCACAATGACTCTTCTACGAGACCCTACCCATGCCACCCCACTTATATGAGATGTTCCAGGTGGACCTGTTGGAATTTCTGTCCAAATGCTGAAACGCTGTTCAGATCTCCGACCTGACTTATTAATTTATATTTCCCCCCGGGACTCCATGGAACTTCAAGTCTCTGATTTGGGGGCCAGAGGAGAAACTGAGCCAAGAATAGTGTAGCCCGGGCTTTCCTGTGTAGGCTCCTCATCTTTGTGAGTCTCCTCTCTAACTGGCCTTACACGGCTGCAGTGATGAGCTTCAGGGACAACACAGCAACACAGTGTAAGCTCCCAGATGTCACTGCGGGATGGTTTGAACCCGGCACAGACAATGACAAATGACAGTGGAGATGTGGGGCCTTCGGAACCCTTGCGTCTTGCCAGAGGGAGTGAGAAGCAGTGCAGCCGCCTTGAGAAGCCCTTTCATGGCTCCTCAGTGATCGCACAGAGCTGACAGATGACTCCATGGTTCTGCCTCCAGGCAAACAGTAGAAAAGCGTGTGCACACAAAGACACGGATGTGCACAGCAGCCTTATTCCTAAGAGTTCCCAAGGCGGGAACAGCCCAGGTGTCCACCAGGTTAAATGAATAAACAAAATGAGGTAGAGCCACACAGTGGAATATTACACAGCCATCAAAAGAAAGGAGCTGCGGACTCGTGCTTCCACGTGAGGGAATCTTGGAGATATTATATTCGGTGAAAGAAGCCAGGCACAGATAACGGTATATTGTGTTACTTAAATGAAACTTCTGGGATATACAAATCTAAAGACACCAAAAAGTAGAATATATTTTGGGGACGGGGAGGAGGAGGACCAGAAGTGACCGCTGATCTTCTTTTTGAAATGACAGAAGAATGTTCCTGGGGTTAGACAGCTGTGGTAGCATACTACCCGTGAGTCAGCTGGACGGCATCGCATCTAACAGTACAAGCACAGTGACTAGGGCTCAGGTCTCCACACAGAAGCCAGGCAGATGCCGGTGGTCACCTTAATCCCAGAACTCAGGGCAGCCACAAGAAAGTGCTCTCTAGGACAGTCAAGTCGGACAGCTGAACCTGCCGCACGGGTGAGCTCCAAGCTCATCCCTGCCTCTGTGAATGACATGGAGAGTAATCGAAGACACTGCATGTTGACTTTGGGCCTCCGGACATACACCCGCCACACACATCACACATATGCACATGTGGGAAGAAGAGGAGGCAAGGGAGCAGAAGCAGGTCACCTTAGCAGTACCACCACAACCGTGCAGACATGAGCAGACAGCACTTTGACAGGCAATGGGGAGTCCCATAAGGGAATGGAAGGTGAACTGGGGGATATTATCCTAGCTATGAAGAGGAATGCATCAGGCAGGTATAGCTGTTAGCTTTACAGGGTTATAAATGAGCTTGCTTGAGCTATCTTTTAGCCTTGCCTTTCCCATCTGTAAAGTGGGATTACTCCTACTTTGTCGAGCTACTATAGACCTGGAGGCTGAAGATGGATGCCCCAACGTTGCAAAGAAACTTTGGGTGACTGTCCAGGCAGTCAGCTGTCTCTGTCATTTCTAGAGTTTTTGGACGTCATTTGCAATGCACTTTTTGTTTATTTAAGCAATACTTTAAACTTCTGTTGTCTTTGATGGAGTTGAAGACTAGATAGTTATAGTTGCAGTTTTTCTTAGATATGCTAGAAAGTAAGTTAGGTATAAAATTTTGGATTTACTAAGAGAGGATAGACTGTGGAGTATTTTCTTTAAATTTACCAGACACAAATGAATTGGAATTCAGTACACTGTGAACGTAATCTTTACTTGATAATTGTTCTTATTGTATACAGTCTTACTATGTTAATGTGAAAATTTTTCATTTTCGTTTAGAAAGACAAAAGGGGAAATGTTGGGGTCTATTATGTTCAGGTGTGTGACTTTCGTTTATGCTGCATTTGTTTAACTCTGTGAAGCTGTGACTCTTTGCCTGTCTAAAACACCTGATGGTCCTAATAAAGAGCCGAATGGCCAATAACAAGGCAGGAGCAAGGGTAGGCGGGGCTAGCAGACAGAGAATAAATAGAAGGAGAAATGAGGAAGAGAGGGAGCAATGAGAAAACAAGAAGACATTAGGGGCTAGCTCCCCAGCCACCCAGCCACCCAGCCACCCAGCCACCCAGCCACCCAGCCACCCAGCCAGCCATGGAGTAAGAGTAAAAGCAAGATCTACAGAAGAAAAGGAAGAAGTCCAGACGCCAAAGGTAGTCGGGGATAATTTAAGTTAAGAAAAGCTGGCTAGAAATTAGCCAAGCAAAAAGCATTCATAGCAAAGATTTATTTCATGCGTGATTTATTTGGGGACTGGGAGTCGGCCCCCCCCAAAAGAGTATGACATCACACAACATAGGGCTGAAGACTTCCTGGGGTGATAGTGTGTGTCTCCCTGCTCTGGTAGGTGTCACAGAGTGGTGGTGACTCTGATGATTGTCTGTTGCTTGGGCCCAGCACGGGACTGAGTACCAGGTGTGCGTGAGGAAGGTGGAACAGTGGCCAGATCCCCACCTGTACCCAGAGTCAGCTTGCAGGACCCTTTGACCCCAGCCTGCTTGGAGCTGTGGCCACAGAGAGCTTGTCTCACTCCCATGTGTCTCACTTGAAGCAGCTCAGTCAATCAGTGCTGTCTCTGCTTGGTAAGGGACCAGAAAGTGGTTCCACAGCAGAGCCCCAGGCAGCCAGAGAACCGCAGCAGGGGGTCAGGGCCGATATTGGCTCATAGGTGCGGTAACAGCAAGGAGAATACAAAAAGCATGCTGAATGCCTCCTGCATGCCTGCTCCTGGCACCCGAGGATGTATTAGCACATATAATTGTCCAGGCAACTCTAGGACATGCTGAAGCAGCCGCCAGTGAGTGACAGGCTGTCTGTGACAAGTTCTTTAGAAGCACTGCACAGGACAGTGTGCAAACGAGGGCACAGTTGCGATACACTGTGACCTGGGTACAGGGCACTGGGTGCAAAAGCCGTGTCTCATACAGGTTTCTGTATCTTGAAATCTTTGTGGAACAAAATGTTTTTTTGAGACAGTCTAACTATGTAGTCCTGGCTTGCCTGAAACTCACTACATAGAGCAGGCTGGCCTCTGCCTCTCTGGTGCTGGGATTAAAGGCGTGTGTCACCACTGCCCTGTCCCTGTGTTTTAAGGGAAATCAGGCCTTAGATCAAGTAGTTCTCAATCTTCCTAATGCTACAACCCTTTAATACAGTTCCTCGTGTGGTAGTGACCTGCCCCTGTGATTTTCACTGCTATTTCATACTTGTAATTTTGCTGCGGTTGTAAGTCATAATGTAGATATCGGACGTTCAGGGTTTCTCATACGTGACCCCCATGAAGGGGTTGTTCGGTCCCCAGGTTGAGAACTCAGCAGGTCTCAGAATCTGCTTGCTCACCCTGTGCACGGTGGAGCTTAGCAACAAGTCCTGAGGAGCAGTCCCTGGGGCTCACAAGCCTCCTGAGGTGACTGTTGGTCCTTCCTGCTGTTGGAGCATCAGAGGCCCTGGGGCTCTTGCCAGGTTTTAAGAGGGGAGCAGTTTCCTTTGTCTCGTGATGTGGGGTGTTCTTGGTTAAGCCCATAAGATTTTTTTTTTGTACTACAAAAACAAAAAAGTTTTTGTGTTTTTGCATTTGCGTGTGTATGTTTGTGCCTTAGTTAGGGTTACTATTGCTGTGGTGAAACACCATGACCAAAAGCAACTTGGGCCGGAAAGGGTTTGGCTTGAATCCTGGCTCCTTGAGGGAGCCTCAAATAGGAACTCAAATCAGGCAGGAACCTAAAGACAGGAGCTGATGCAGAGGCTGTGGAGGGGAGTTGCTTACTGGCTCTCTCCCACGGGCTTGCTCAGCTGCTTCTCTGTAGAACCCAAGCACCACCCATCTTGGGCTGAGCCCTTTGGCATTGATCACTAATTGAGAAAATGCCCTACAGGCTTGCCTGCGGCTAGATCTTGTGGAGGCAATCTCTCAACTAAGGCTCCCTCCTCTGGGATGACTCTATAGATTGTGACAAGTTGACATAAAACTAGCCAGCGCATCGTGTGTGTGTTGGTATGTGTTCCCACAGTCACAGTGACTTCCTACCACCTTCCTCTTTACATCGCTGATATTTGGGAATGAAATGGGGAGTGGCTAACCCTCTCCTCTCCAAGCTCCTTCCAGAAGCCCGTCAGGGAACCGTGGCTACAGCTGAGCTCTTAACCAACTGAGGGGGATTGTAGAATTTCCTAGTCTCTGTGAGCCAGGTGTCCTGATGTGAACAGGAGAGAACAAGTGTTCTTGTGCTGACTGTCCTCCGTGTAGCTTAGGACCCAGGCCATGGAAGATGAGGCAGGACATCCTAGACTCTGGGCTAGAAGTTGTGACAAGGTCTTAAGCCTGGTGTTTCCAGAAGGCGCTAGGGGAATGTTCCAGTTGTTAATGTGCTTTGCATACCAGGTGACTCAGAATGTCCTTTACCATGGCAGAGGGCGGCTCGGAGGTCAGCAGCAGCGGGCACTGGCTTACTCCCAGGTTATAGGAGGATAAGGTGTGGAGGGGACTGAGCTGGGGACACAGTCTAGATGGAATGGATGAAGTCTCACACAGGCCAGGGCGCTGCCCCCCACCCCCACTCTAACTTCCTACAGTGATGGCCTTTCAGATGCTGGCTAACCTCTCGCCAGGTCCTTATCTCCCTGTCCCCACATTCTATGTGGTCCCCGACCCCTGGAAAATCAGAGCTCTACTGATCATTCCACCCCTGTGCCAGGCGTGGTCTTACTCCTCTGGGTTAAGCCATCCCACTTTTTCCTCTCCTAGCAGAGCATCTGGTCTAGATTCTAGACTTGGCATTGATGTGCAATAGATTTGGAATAAATTATATGGCCTGGTGCAGCAAGCCAAGGACCTCTTCACATACTAGGGACAGGTTCTCTCGGAGTCCTGCTTCGAACAAGCTGTCCTGGGTAGTGTCTCCAACAACCCCCAGGTCCAGATTTGTAATAGAAGTCACGGCACAGACCACTGGGTACCATGGGGTTCCTTGGGTTCAGACTTGGCCATGATAAAGTTGGGAGGCTCTGGAGGGGAGGGGAGTGTCTTGAAGCAGAAATTCTTCTTGACATGTGGACCCTCCCAAAGCCTCAAGGAGTGGAGCTGAGGGGTCCCTTATTGTAGCATCCTGCAGTTGGAAGGGGTTGTGTAGGATTAGAGACAGTTTGTTCATTGCTAAGAAACATCGAGAACTTGGCATAGATTGAGTGAGTGCTGGCTGGGGTGGGGCCTCATATTGGAGCTTCTACATGATCTGGGCAGGTCTGCCTTGCCGTCAGTCAAGACTGGCCAGCCCCAGCTCCTGAACACAGTCCAAACAAGACTTAATCCTTAGCCTTATTGGCTTAGCCAATGGGAGAGGGCATGTGTATATGACAGGGCCCAGAACAGAGTCACCAGCATGGAGCATGGAGAAAAGCTTCCCGCTGAAGGAGGCTCTGGACTGCTCGGGACATCACCATGTTGACATGGGAGGGGCTCAGCTGAGTGTGTGCCAGGCACAAGGAACAATCTGTGCTAGTGTGCCGGGACCTTGAGATTGGCTCAAGACATGCCTTTTTCTGAGCGCCATCAATCTCTTCTCGGGTTTTGTTTGGTCTCCCTCCCCAACTTTCTGAGTGAGGGGAGGCACAGTTCGTTCCTGCCGCCACGCAGAAGTCTCTGTTCTGAGGCTGGAATCCAAGGCTGTGTGGTCTGGGAGTAGCACTGGCCTCTCAGAGGTTTTCCCCACCCTCCTCTTCCAGACAGGCCATGCTGTGGAAGTGAAGCAAGGTGGGCCGCCTTGCCTTTGATGGCTGACCCAAGGCTCAGCGTGGAAATCGGTGCCCTGCCACGCTGAGGCAAGAACTGCCCTTCGTGTAGCCACAAGTGTGGGAGTTGCTCTGCCTCCAGCCCTTGGCTCCTCTGCACCCTGGAAGCCACTGTGACCATGTGTCTGTATGGAGCCAGCCTACCGAAGCCGGTGCGATCAGCCTGGGTTGTGCCGTCCCGGTATCGAAATGACTGCAGTCGTGGTTGCTAAACATTCGTGCGCACATTTTCTGGGGCCACAGACTTCCCTGTGACCCGAGGAGTTCAGGAAGCCACCCCTGGGCTGTGTGGGCTGCCAGGTTTCACTACTGGCCTTCTTAGGTAAATCTGCACTTCCCCTCTGCCTGCTAGGCGGGCACCGCTCAGCTCTGCTTTGCCCTCTGCAGTTGAGAAATCTTGCTATCTTCAAAGTGGGCAGGCTGCTGAGGCAAGGGGCCCCAAGTGTCTGACTGGGCTGGATGCCACAACTTGAGAACAGTTCAAAGGGACCTCAGCTAAAGTCAGTTTAATCCTGAGGTGCTGACTTCCTCAGGATGCTACCTCTCCGGCTGGGAACCCTACTAGGCAGGAGGATTGTCTCTGTAGTGATCGGGACAGCTGTCGTCTCCAGTCAAAGCAAGGACCAGTATTGGACCGGAGAAAGAAAGAAGGGAAGAAAGGAAGTGGGAGAGGAAGAGGTGGAGGAGGGAGAGTAACAGGAGAGGGAGGAGGAGCCAGGAGGAGAAGGAAGAGTGTGGGGCAGGGGTGTCTTTTCTCAAAGAAGATCTGAGAATTTTAAGATTTGTTTTATTTTGATTGTGTGTGTGCATGCATTTGTGGGTGTGTGCGCACATTTGTGAGTGTAGGTGCTTACAGAGGCCAGAGCTATTAGATTTCTCTAGAACTGGGGTTACAGGCAGTTGTGAGCTGCCTAATAGGGGTGCCAGGAACCAAACTTGGGTCTTCTGCAAGATCAGTATTGCAGTTTTTATAAAGGAAACCGTTTGTCTCACTGGGGCTGGTTTACAGTTCAGAGGTTTAGTCCATTGGTGTCACGGCGAGAAGCAAAGCAGCGTGCAGGCAGACATGGCTTTGGAGAGGTATCTGAAAGTTCTCCATCTTGATCCGAAGGCCACAGGAGGTGGGTGAACTGTCACACTGGGCATGGCTTGAGCGTATCAGAGTCAAAGCCTGCGCCTACAGTGACACACTTCCTCCACACCTGTCAGTAGGTACCACTCCCTTCGGAGGCATTCTCTCTCAAAGCACCCCAAGCAGTAAGCGCTTATAACTTTCCAGCCCTATTTTATTTTTAATCATATGTGTGGGGTGGGGAGGGGGAGAATGCACGCGTGCAGTTGAGTGCAGTGCCCTCAGAGATCCAGAGGAAGATGTAAGATCCCTTGGAACTGGAGTTACAGGCAGAGCTTGTGAGCTGCCTGTGGTGGGTTCTGGGAACCTGCATCCGGGCCTCTGCAGGAGCAGTCCGTGCTCATACCTGCTGAGCGGTGACAGTTTTAAAAGGAGAGCGTTTGCTCCCTGGCCACCTGATTTGTCCCTCGCCGACCTTTGTATCTTCCCTGCCAGAGACTTCCCTTTCCTCTAGCGCGCCTAACCTAGCTTCACACAGAGGCCCATCCTGCCCTCGTAACACCCTCCAGTTATGTACCCCACTTCTTCTACCCTTTGACTGAAAGGCCCATCCTCCTGCCATGGCTTTCTTCGAGGGTCAAGACAGCCTGGTGGCAATTCAGAACGACATGCAGGGAACCACGGCACCTTTTCCTGCCCCGAGATGCTAAGTGGGTTTTCTAGCTTCCGCCGTCTTTGGCCACAGACATGCTTATGCCTAATGCTGGGTCTGCAGGGTCAGCCTGGAGCTGTATTGAACTAAAGTTGAAGGACAGAAGTGAACCCAGTTCTCACAAAGGGGTTTGTTTTTGGTTTTGTTTTTGTTTTTTTTTTTTAACATGGATATCTAGTGACATCTAAAATCCTCCTGTTGCTCCCTGGAGGGATTAACTGAGAGGTGGGAGCTAGGGGGGAGGCTGGAGCAGGAGGAAGAATGGTCTATCTTCAGGGCTGAGCACTTGGTTGGTCGTGTTCTTCCTCAGCACATGGTTTCTGTGCAAGGCTTTCCCCATCACCACCATGGTTCTCTTGGAGACCTGCACTGCTCTGCTTATGGGCACACCGAATTGGTTCTCCATAGGGAGGCTGTGTGGTGCATCCTGCAAGGAGCATCTGCATGGGGCATCCTGCATCTAGATAGCATCCTGCAAGGAGCTTCTGCATGGGGCATCCTGCATCTAGATAGCATCCTGCAAGGAGCTTCTGCATGGGGCCGCCTGCATCTAGATAGCATCCTGCAAGGAGCTTCTGCATGGGGCATCCTGCATCTAGATAGCATCCTGCAAGGAGCTTCTGCATGGGGCATCCTGCATCTAGATAGCATCCTGCAAGGAGCATCTTCATGGGGCCACCTGCATCTAGATAGCATCCTGCAAGGAGCTTCTGCATGGGGCATCCTGCATCTAGATAGCATCCTGCAAGGAGCTTCTGCATGGAGCATCCTGCATCTAGATAGCATCCTGCAAGTTGCGTCCGCATGGGGCCTCCTGCATCTAGATAGCATCCTGCAAGGTGCATCTTGCTTGGAGAATCCTACGCAGAACTGTGAGCCCATTGTTTTTTAACTAGTTGAGCTGTGTAGGACCTTGATGAAACTTCCCCCTTTGAAAGCTAAACCAAATGCAGACCGGGCGGCTAAGCCACATGGATGACTGAATGTCACTGTGAACCTTGTGGCTTTCGTCTCCCAGACTCCTGTTCCTGCACAGAGCACCAGGACAGTCTTTGATGTTGACCCAAGCATAGCCATCTTGGAACAAGCTAAGCTGCCACAGAGGGGGTGGTGATAACTCTGAACCAGGACTAATTATATAACAGAGCCTGGATCTCAGGCCCCACCTGGTCAGACCATTTGGCGGTACGGGAACCCAAAGTGCTACCAGGTGCCTTGGGATTAGCCTGGGGTCTTTTATTCAGGAAGAGAGAAAGGGCACACATCTGCTCAGTGGAGCAAAAGCAAGCCGAGTTCCTGAAGTCGCCCCGTCATTGTCTTGGTGGGACTATGGAATAGCTTCTTGGATGTCACTCTTTCAGGCCCTGAAATGGAGCCCTGTGCAAAGAAATGAGAAAAGTGACCTGGGCATCCACAGCCCCCACTGTACCATCTGCTGGCTCAGGAATCTTTTATAAAGAAATGAATAAGGAGGCTTCTCACACTGCACATTGTATGCTCTCTCTCTCTCTCTCTCTCTCTCTCTCTCTCTCTCTCTCTCTCTCACTCACTCTCATTTTCTCACATGTGTGCATGTTCATACACGTGCTCACACACACACACAACCTGAAGCAACAGCCTCTGGGAATGTTTTGCTGTTTTGGAGTCTTTTCTGTGTACCCTGTGTACATAGATGATATATTTAGCCAAAGCACGAGGGCTAATTTGGAAATAAATGAAAGTCTGAGTCTGTGAGCACATCTGACAGTGTCTGGCCCGTGTGACAGACAGCCAAAGCTTGTATGTAATGCCTTGGTATCCTCGGGTCTCTGGATTCTTCCAGAACAGGCCTGGCACCCACCTGCCTGTCTTTGCCCCTTTTATAGGGAGGTGGGTCAGAAGAGTGGTGCGGATCAGTAATGTGGACAGAAAGGCCAACTGTAGCTCAAGCCACGCCAGAAGGCCCTGAGGACATGGCAGGAGAAACTTTAACCCCAGGAGGAGGTAGAAGGGGTCAGACCCGGCCTGCTTCAGGCTCTTGAAGCCCACAGGCCTATTCAGGGCTGGCTCTGGATCCCTGGGGAGGTGGTTCCTCATCACCAAATTTGAACATGTCTGCCTGTTTCCACCCCCACCCCAAAGTGGTGCCAATTCTGTCCGCTTGGCCACTTCAGCAAAAACAAACCTCCGAGGAGCTTGGAGTCGACCCGTATCAGGAGCCAGTCAGAATGTGAACGGGCTGTACAATTGGGCAACTAGCCAGTCAGTTGCCTCAGACTGGAACCAGTGGTATGTCCTTGTGTTGACAAATGCTAGCTAGCGTGGAAGGCCTGGGCGGGTTTCCACCCTGACACGAGATAAAACCAGCACTCAGTCGTGCTCTCCCCCCTTCTGCTTTTCTGTTTTCATTGCAGCCCTCATCCCACTCCCTAGACAGCCCGGCCTCCTCCCCTCCCTCTTCCCTCCTCCCTCCTTCTGGTGGGACTCAGGCCCTCTTGCAGATGGGAGAGTTCAAACACGTGTTCTCCCCCTCTCTGCACCCCACCCACCTTTGGCTTGCAGAATGCTGCAAGCTGTTTATCCTCCTCAGAGGAACACTGCAGCAGTAAACACTCTGAAGTCTCCCAAACACTCGTTCACCCTTCTGGGGCGCTGCTGGTGGTAGACGCCACTCAGGTGAGTTCGGCCCTCGTGGGTAGTGCAGGTGCCACTCGGGAAAAGGATGATGCCTGCTCCTCGGGTCTGGGCACTGGACGAGTGTCCTCCAGGACTTGTGTATGTCCTTGTTTTGTCACGCGGCTTTGTTAGTGGGACCTGGAAGACGTGAATCATAAGGGTTTCATGAGTGAAACATGCCTCTCTTTGCTTCACTGTGGTTCCCATCACATTACCGCCCCCCCCCCTCCAAGCTCGGGTCCCAAGTGTGGGCCAAAGGGTGGTGGAGACGGTGGCAGGGAGGAGGAAACCAGGTTTAAAACTTCTGTGCCAGGGCCGGAGGGATGGCTCAGCAGTTAAATGACAAAATGATAAAAACTGTATGTCCACTGACTGACTAACTCTTCTTTCGAAATGGCTCCTGTCACTCGGGGCTTCCAGGACGTGATTGTAAGCGGTGGGGTGCCATCCCCAAGGGGATACACCTGCTCTTGCAGGCTCCCCCAGACTCTCTCGAACCTTCTGCTGGCCCCTATCTTCCCAGGTATGAGCACATGTCTGTCATCTGACTTCTTATCCCACACTTGGGGGAGAAGGCCCAGAATCCCCCAGACCTCCTTTGTGGCATTGGACTCCACCAGACACCTGACCCCCAACATGGACACATCAACTTACCATCTAATCCCTGGGTTCTTCCTCTCTCCACCTTCACCTGCATCACACCTAAGCCTCTTTATCTCCAGAATTCACACAACCCAAGGCTCGGTGCAGCAGACCATTTCAGACCTTTTTTGAAAGTAGTCACGTGGCCAGGGAGGGAAGGGCAGTGTTAGGACCACCTCGGAGCCCGGCACGCAGGTATGTGTTCCTTCGTGCCTTGATTCGGTTACTAGATGCCTGCTGTAAGCCTCACCTGTGCTGGGGATGGAAAAAGGAAGGCTAAGGATTAAGAGCCAGCGAGACAGACTTGGAGCCAGCAATTTTATACACTCTAAGCAGCAACATTGCATTTCTTTTTAAAGTAATCTGGGTTTTGGCCGTCTCCCAGGAAATCGGATGTGTGTGGTGTGATGTGGCTCATGCCTGTTTGGTCTAGTAACCCAACTTCTTTGCCAAAAGCTCACTGTGAAGTCCCCAGCAGCTGGACCACAGAGGTACATGAAGGGCTTACCCAAATTTCAGGCAAATGAAGGGATCTGTTTCAGCACTGATTAACTCCCGATGAGAACAGCCCCGCTCTGGATGGACGCTCGGTCGGTCGCCCTCTAATGTTTCCTTTGTATTTTACTGTTCCAGCACCCAGGAATTTTCTTGATTCCCATGATGCTGCAGGCCATGGCAATGGGTGTTACTGAATTTCTTCCCAATATTACTGTGTCAGAATGGAATGCAAATCTTAAAAAAGAAATTTTATCATGGTTTTCCACTACTCTAAAAGTAATAACAAGCCAGGCATGGTGTGACTCATGTCTATAATTCTGGTCCTTGGGCAGCTGAGACAGGAAGATTGCCATGAGTTCTAGCCCAGCCTAGCCTAGAATGCTTGACCTCCATCCTTTAAAAAAGAAAAGGAAGGCCTTGGGATGTGGCGAGTGCTTGCCTTGCATGCACAAGGCTCTGGATTTGAACCTCAGCCCCTCATGTACCAGGCTGGGTGGCATATCCCTGTAATCCCAGAGCTTGGAAGGTGGAGGCAGGAGGATCAGAAATGCAAAGTGTGTAAAAAAAAAAAAAAAAAGTTGGACTCCATTTCATGCTGTATAAAAGAGTTAACTCAAAATATACCCCAAACCTACATATAATAAGTAAAACTAGAACACTCTTAGGAGATAAATGAACCCAGCTTGACCTTGAATTGACCTTGAATTCAGCCAGCCATGCTCACATAGGAAAGAACAACATCCAAAGAAAACACAGGCAAACAGCTGTGCTTCAAATGACGCCATTGGGAAGGCAAAGAGAGGAAGAGCCAGGCTGCCGAGGCTCAAGGATGCAGGGAGCTCTTAAGATGGAGTCGCAAAAGACCCTCACAAAAACGTGGGCTTTTGTCGTTGCACTGGCAAGATGTTTACAAAAGCCGCTTAAAGAAGAACGTGTGGCCGCAGGGGCTTAAGATGTCTGGTCACATTGCTCTTGCAGTTAGGAGGGGAGGAGAGAAAGGGGGGGGGGGCATCCTGGTGCTCAGTTCACTTTCTCCTTTTATACAATCTAAAATCCTATAGATGGTGCTCCCCACAGTTAGGGTGGGTGTTCCCACTCCAGTTGAGTCAACCTAGAAATCCCCTCACAGGTATTCCTCCCTCAAGGTTGTTTTCTATGTGGTTCTAGAACCTATCAAGTTGACAGTCGTTGTTAGCCATTACAGAACCCGAGAAGACATTGCTCAAAGAAACATAATATATAAGAATGATATGCAGGGGGAGGGAAATGGGAAACGGGGAGCAGTTGGAAATTTTAATTAAAAAAGAATAAAAAAAAATGAAAAAAAAAAGAATGATATGCAGGGGCTGTGACACCAGTACCCATAGTTAGCTGTCATGAGAGACATGCAGTCTAAAACCACCAGGGCCCGCCCACACCCACTAAGAGCCTGAGAACAAAGTTGGGCAAATGCAAGTGTAGGAGTGGGTATGTGGACGTCAGAACCATTGTCCACTGCTAAAAGAAATGCCAAGGGAATGGTGCCATCACAAAAGATGGCAGATCGTGTCATTCCATTTCTGTGAAATCTCCGGACCAAGGAACTCCAGAGTATGGACACTCGTGGTTACTAAGATGGTGTTGGGGGGAAACAGGAACTGAGTGGTAATAGGTATAAGATTTTGTTGTGCAAATTCTAATTGGTCTTGATAATGAAAACCCGGAGTCAGATATTAGGGGGTGAAAGCTGAAAGATCAGAAAGCAGAGCAACCAGCCACTAATTCTTACCTCTACGAAATCCCCAGACCAAATGGGGTATCCTGCTGTCTCTACAAAACCTCAGACTGAATCCTGAGCTCCTGTCTCTCTGTCTTATATTCTCTCCACCCGGCCATATCACTTTCTCCTGAGTGCTAGTATTAAAAGTGTGCGCCACCACTCCTGGCCTCGATGGCTAACTAGTGGCTTAGCTCTACACTCTGATCTTCAGGCAAGCTTTATTTGTCAGAGCACAAACAAAATATCACCACAGGGGTTCTTCTTACAACAAATTTTATTTGGTGTGTGTGCGCATTGTCACACATATGGAGGTCAGGACAAGTTGTGGGGGTCGGTTCTCTGCTTCCAACCATGTAAGTCCCTGTGGGACTGAGCTCTGGTCTCGGGCTTGGTGTGCTAAGCACATTTACTCACCAAGCCGTCTCTCTAGGGCAGATGTGAATTTTCTTAGGAGGGAGACTAACATGTTCTACCATGGACTGTGGTAATGACCTCACACCTCCGAAGCTGCTACATGCTTCCGGCATGTGAACCATGTGCTCTGTGTGTTATCTCTCGGTGGAGAGCTGGGTTAGTTTACACCGTGCTGGGACACGGCACCAGGCAAAAATCAGTTTCGGGAAGGAAGGGTTCATTTTGGCTCTCAGTGCAAGGGCACAGTCCCATCACTGTGGGGAAGGCATGGCGGTGGGGACCCGAGGCAGCCACAGTCAGGAAGCAGATGAGTGCTGCTCAGCTCATGGGCGGTCACCTTTTCATACACTCTGGGGCTCCAGCTTGATCAGTGGTTCTCAACCTGTGGGTCACGACCCCTCTGAGGTTGAGCGGCCCTTTAACAGGGGTTACCTAAGACCGTCAAAAAACACAGAAATTTACAGTATGATTTATGATTCATAACAGTATCAAAGTTACAGCTGTGAAGTAGCAGTGGAAATAATTTTAGGGTTGGGGGTCACCACACCATGAGGAACTTTATTCAAGGGTAGCAGTATTAGGAGGATTGAGAACCACGGCTCTAGGTCATGGGATGGTGTGGCCCACATTTGGGGTGAGGCACCCCTCTTCAGTAAAACCTCTTTGGGAGCCTCCTAGACACGTGCCCAGGGGTGTATCTCCTAGGCAGTTCTAAACTCAGTCAAGTTGACGGTGAAGATTGACTAACACAGGAGATGGTTGAAAACCTTCAAGGACTTAGCACAGGAGCTCTGTTTCCACTCATCCTTTTCTTTCCTCTGCTCACACTCCAGCGGGAAGAGATTTCCTTCTGTGTCTTCCCTTCAGCCTGCCCGGGACCTTCCTTTCTTCCCTCAGAAGGAACCTTGTGTCCACGCTCATCGCTACAGTGTTACACCCCAGTCCTAGATCTCTTTAGCATTCCTCGTGGGCTGCCCTCCCAGTGGGGCTTGTGTGGAGATCCGAACTAAATGTCTTGGGACTGGGTGACTGCATCTCCATTAGCTGTCCAGGCTTTGCAAGCTGGGGCAAGATCCAGGCCTGTAAACTTCCTTGGTAGCTGCAGCCATCCCCGAAGTTCATCTTTGGGTGTCTGAGCATCAGAAAAACCCCAGCAACTGGTCAGGGTAGATGCTGGGGGGGACGGAGCTTCACCTAGTGTTTCACCAGCAGGTGTCAATCATTAGGGCCTTCTGTGCATCATAGCAGAGAGAAAATCTGCATCCCGGCCAGCTAGGGTGCTCTTTAATAGTGAATCCTGTTCCTTACATGTGACGCTAGCAGAGTCATCGGAGTGGGTTGGATCCTTTAGTAATTTTTGATTTGCACTGGTCAATGAGAAAGCAAACTTTGAGAGGGTATGTCAGCTGTCTGAAAAAGTGGGTTGGGCATTGGTTGACCAGTCTGAGCAATGTAGAAACCAATCTCAATCAATCAATCAATCATGGTGGCAGAGAAGAGCCAGTGCTACCCAGTCCAACAATATCTTTGTATTCAAGGTCAAGGTGGAATGGAAGGGAAGACCAAGACCAGGCCAACATTGGCAGGTAATAGCCACCTGGCCAAATTCCCAAACTCCTGGCTTTTCTCTTTCTCATGTGCGTATTTCCTCATGTTTCCTTATCTTGTACCTTTTTCTGCCTTGGGAGCTGAATGACCTGTGGCCCGTGTGTCATCTGGCCAGAAGGCGATGTATGGCAGATGCTGCCGAGTAACCCTGCAGGGCTGCCGAAGGGAAGGACCCCTGAGGTTCAGTACCCTCAGGATCCTCTCTGGTTCAAACATCTGTGATGATGTGTCTTTTTAAACACGCTAGCAAGAGCGGAGATGCCTCCATATCTTTATTAGATCAGCCAGCAAGAAGCCAGTGTTCTAAACATCACGACGCTGCTTCCTTCCCGCTCCCCATGTCTCCTCCCCACTCCTCTGAGCTGTTTGCAGAACAATGTTATTTACCCCCATTTGTTTTCTCCACCTTATGTTTGGAGAAGAAAATCAAGAGATCGTGCTTTCCCTCCTTCCTCACCCCATTCCCAGCATCACTAACAATAAGACTGTCTTCCTATGAAACCGCAGCCTTCTCTGTGCAGAAAAAGGTGTGTCTTGGCAGGAGAGAGGAATATAAAGGAGCGGTTGGAAGGGCTGGAGAGGCATAGGAGAGAGAGAGCTGTTTACTTGTGCAGGACCCTGGCTGTGACCTAGGGCCCTGTTGCTCCTGGACAGACTCTGAAACGTACTGAAGCCTCACCCTGCCTGGAAACTGATGGAGGAAGGTCATTGGTTAACTAATAAAGAAACTGCCTTGGCCCATTTGATTGGCCAACCCTTAGGTGGGTGGAGTAGACAGAAGAGGATGCTGGGAGAAAGAAGCCGAGTGAGGAGTTGCCATGATTCTCCCACTCCAGACAGACACAGGTTAAGATCTTTCCTGGTAAGCCAGCTCGTTGAAGAATAAATAGATAGTTATAGTTTTCCTTAGTTATGATAAAAGATAAAGTAGATATAAATATTGTAAATGTAATTCTTGCTTGATAACGTTTTGTTATATGTAATTTTGCTGTTAAAGTTAAGCCTTCTTTTTTTTTTTGTTTAAACAGAAAAAGAGGAAATGATGGAGGAAGGTCATTGGTTAACTAATAAAGAAACTGCCTTGGCCCATTTGATTGGCCAACTCTTAGGTGGGTGGAGTAGACAGAAGAGGATGCTGGGAGAAAGAAGCCGAGTGAGGAGTCGCCATGATTCTCCCACTCCAGACAGACACAGGTTAAGATCTTTCCTGGTAAGCCAGCTCGTGGTACTACACAGATTATTAGAAATGGGTTAATCTAGATATGAGAGCTAGCCAGTAAGAGGCTAGAGCTAATGGGCCAAGCAGTGTTTAAAAGAATACAGTTTCCGTGTAATTATTTCGGGGCATAAGCTAGCCATGCGGGCGGCTGGGTGCCGGGGATGCAGCCCTGCCGCTCTTATTACAACAGGAGACTCCCTCCAAATTTACACCTGACCCACCTTGTTGATGCCTTGTGGTTAGGCATCCCTGAGAAGGGGCCTCCTCTTTCCTGATAAGAAGAGTAAATGCTAGATATGAGGAGCATGTGCAGGCCCCGTTTGTAGCCTGAAACATGGCTACCACTGCTGAATGCCGATGGCCTCAGCTTGGTCAGTAATGGGTGTATAGTACCAGCAGGGTGTTGACAGCCCTGTCTCTTCATGGAGAACAGGGGAGTCGACAGTGAAGGAGACTATCCTTGGAATTTCCTAGTAGCCACGGAGTGGTCTCACGGTGAACAGCTGTGTGCAGGTGGCATGGGGAGGTGGGAGGAGCCTCAGCGCTCTCTGGATGTATGATCGGCAGGGCTGACTGGGTCCACTAGGCAGGCAGTTCTTAAGTAGAGAATGAGACGGTGAAAGGTGCTGGCTTTGTTCCCAGAGAAAGTGTCTTTAGGTGCCTGGCTCATGGCCTCTCTCTCCGTTTCTCCCATGTATCTGTGAGCATTCTTTACCGCCCTTGGCTTACTCACCAGGAAGATGGGGCCAGCAGACAGTTTCATGATGCCAGGCTTTGCCTTGAGTTGGTAGATCCCTCACTGCAGGGGCATGCCATGAGCAGATATGAGTCCTGCCATCTTGGAGCCTACCCAGGCTGTCAGCTGGGTAGGCTTAAGTGGCCTCCACTTAGACTGCTACTCAGGACCAGGGAGGCTGACTGTGGGGGACTGCCCCAGGGCACAGCACACTGGCACAACATGGTGCCAGGACCAGTGAGGCTGACTGTGAGGAACTGTCCCAGGGCACAGCACACTGGCACAGCACACTGGCACAGCATGGTGCCAGGACCAGTGAGGCTGACTGTGAGGGACTGTCCCAGGGCATGGCACACTGGCACAGCATGGTGCCAGGACCAGGGAGGCTGACTGTGGGGACTGCTCCAGGGCACAGCACACTGGCACAGCATGGTGCCAGGACTGGGGAGGCTGACTGTGGTGGACTTCCCCAGGGACATGGCACACTGACACAGTATGGTGCTTCAAGGTTTTCCACAGGCCTTTGATGGTAATCAGTTCACATGGAGAGCTTGGTTAGTGACAGAACAGGGGCTAGCCAGAGAGGTGGAGGATCTGACGTGGAAACCAACTGGCTTTCAGTTTGGGTCTACCGTATAGTGAAGAAGCCACCAAAGCATAAAACCCATTCCTTCCTTCCTTCCTTCCCTACCTTTTTGTTTGTCTTTTTTTTTCTTGGCAGGGTCTCATGTAACCCTGACTGGCTTTGAATTATCTGTGTAGCTAAGGATGGCTTTGAACCTCTGACCCACCGACCTCTACCGCCTGACTGCTAGGAGTACAGACGTGGATCAGCACACCTGGTTTAGGTGGTGCCGGAGGGTGGGTGAACCATGAGCATTCTGCCAACTGAGCTACACTCCCCTGACCTTTTCCTAGAATCAATCTGTGTTCCCAATGGCCTTCAAATAATTGGAAGGGAGGAATTCCAGAGAAAGATCTGGAATATCCCATCATCAGACTGGACCCGTCCTGCCTTCAGACTTGAGTAATTCTTGGAGTTAGTGCTGGGATCAGACAGGGAGGACCCAGTACTCCAGGCTGTCAGCCAGGACATCTGGGGACAAGAAGATGGCAGCGACCAGAGCCTTTAATGCCAGAGTCCTGGTTCTCCAAAAGGCCAAGCCTTGAGTTCCTTGGTGTCTGTTTCTGTGGACACACACACAGGATGGGTGAAAGACTAGAGAAGGAGAGAATGGGGCAGGGGACTTTCCCGTCATGCCCCTGCCTCTGGCTTGCAGCTTTCGTTCATTGGGAAGGTGACCATGACAGAGGAGCCTGCTCTGTGTCCAGCGCTGAACGTTCAGAACTGCCGATGGCTGTGCAGCCTGAGTGGGAACAGTCAGTCCCTACGCTTGTCTGTAGGGGTCAGCCGGCTTCGCCCTTGTATGATGTTGGTTTCTTTACAGCGGGTTTCCTGCCCTTTCCCCAACCCAGATTCTGAAGCTGCTGGCTGCCTGACGTCTGTTGGCCAGGCCACCAAGGGATGAGAAGGTTTGAGCCTGGGCTTGGACATATTTATGGTGGTCTGTCCTAAAGGGTATGAGTCAGAGGGCTCCTGGGCAGGGAGGGGCTTCAGGGCCCTATGCATCATGGGGGAATCAGGGAATCAGGGGAGCTGGTTTCCCAGAGTCTCACAGTCCTTCTGTGGTTGGTTTTTTGCTTATTTGTTTGTTTAATTCCAACACAGTATTTCTGAAGAGTGCTTTGGTATGTTGGGCCTTTTACTTTTCCAAATGTGATATCGAGAGTTGTGGACCCCTTTGCAGTTTGACCCCTCTGTGGTCATGTGACATCATGACAAGGGAAGTGTTTAGGACTTGGAGTGATCTGTAGATGGATGAGTGAGCAGAAGTCTTGGGGTTACCCTCTAGCCCCCTTACGTCAGCTACTCTGATGACTCTGAGATTCCGTTAGCCTTGCTTAGGAGTTTCTGGAATGGGTTCCTCGGGAACTGTATTAACACATTGCCACCTGCACCCCCTGATGTGGCTTTCCAGTATAGAGCAGCAGAGGGCTTGGGGGGCAGGGTGCTAGGGAGAGAAGAGTTGGGGGACAGGATGTGGAGAAGCAGTGTGCTGAGGAAGACGGTACAAAGTTAATCCTCCCAGACTTATGAAGTGTCCCGACTGGAGCCAAATCTTCATTTAAGAATATTTTATTTTAACTGGGTTTGGTAACACACACCTTTAATCTCAGCAATCCCAAGGCCAGCCTGGTCTACAAAGCAAGTTCTAGGAAAGACAAGACTACAGAGAAAAACCCTGTCTGAAAAAGCAAAACAAAACAAAAATATTTTGCTATTATTTTTTTAAGTTATGAGTATATGTGCATGCATTTGTGTGTGTGTGTTGTACACATGAGTACAGTGTCCTCAGAGACCAGAAGAAAGTTTCAGATCCCCTGGAGCTGGACTTGCACACAGTTGCGAGCTCCCTAGCATGGTCACTGGGAATTGAACTTGGGTTCTCTTGAAGAACAGTTCCCACTCCCAACCACTGAGCAATCCTCCAGCCCTGGGAATCTTTATTTGGAAGGTGCTCGGGTCATCTCTGAGGTCAGTTGCAGCTTGGACACTCTTGGCCAGGTCAAAGGACTTGTTTACTCTCCATGTTGCCCCTCGGGGCTGTGGCTAATGAATTCCTACTTCTGGACCTTGATCCTCTTGTCTGTTAAACAGATTGTCACCCCTTTCCTGTTTGCTGTCTGTTGGGGTCACCTAGGGTGTATGGAACATATAATGCCTTAAGGCTGGCTCCCTGTGTGAACTGGGTGAGTGATATCTATACTGGGCTTATGAAATGATGGGCAGGACCGGGTGACTCAGGGTGTCAGGATGTGGGAAAGTTTCCTGGAGAAGATGCCAGGTCAGGGTCACAGGGCAGGCCCTCGGGAGGAGTGAGGAGATTGCATTAGATCCTCAAGGGCGCCTCGCCTAGAGGTGGATCCTCTGTCCTTCCTGGGAACAGGCTCCCAGCACCCAAGATGAAAAGGACACAGAGCAAAGCCACGAACTGTATCCTGCTTGGGGTACATCCTAGCAGGTGTGGGGGTTGGGCCTGGGGCTCACAGGCTGGCCCCTATCAAGGTGACTTTCTGAGCATGAAGGAGTGGCTTCAAGCTAGGTACACAGGATTAGGCTAACACTCTCCTGCCTCCTGGGTGTTCTGGGATGTCAGGGAAGGGAGGGGATGATGTAGCCCAGTTGCTGGAATGTTGTGGTCCAGAGGTAAAGGCTTATTCAGGAGGCCGATGGGTAAGTTCCAGGAAAATGCCTGGTGAGGTGGATTACTGATGGGACTCCTTTCCACGGTAAGAAAAGTCCTCCTTGCTCCATGCCACCTCACACCCCCATTCTGCGTCACGCCCATGCCACCTCACCTTTCCTCCTTGGAGAGGAACCAAGCCCCCAGCACCCATTACTGCCTGCAGCCAGCTGCCACCAGATAGGCAGCATATAGCCTGATTCCACTGAACATAACTTGAAAAAGACCCCAAGCCCCAGCCGCAGGGTGGCAGGGATTTCTTGGTGCCTTAGCCTTCCATGCTGAGTTCTGGAATTTAGTCAGCCAGATTGTCTACACAGGGAGGAATGAGGTCTCCAGGAGTCTGGGTCCTCTGGCTCCAGTCCGATGTGGGGTCCTCAGACAGCAGGGCTCTTGGTCATCTCAGTGTTGGGGTAGGATGGCCCTGCTGTGAGCCCCATCGGGTAGGATAGGGCTGACAGAGTTGGGGTGTGTGTGAATATCTGCTGTTTGAACAGGCAGCACAGAACCAGGTGAAGATAAGTAAATCTTCCCCTCAAGGGGCTCTTTCTGGGGGCTGAACCCAGGGTGGCTGCCCCTTTACTGTCTGGTGGGTATGATTCTCTTCAGCCCCTGTGTTTGCCTTCTCTTAGCTGCTGACTAACCCAAGTTCTCACAGTAGCTAACCCAGGGTCCTCACCTGGACTTCCCACTGTGGGCAAAGGGGCCCTTCTGTGCTCTCTTCATGAGCGAACGAGGCTCAAGATGGCTCATATGGGGTCATGGTTGGTCCAGCAGCCAGGTCAGGATCTCTGTGTTCTGAATTCCTTTCCTCTCCCTGGCTCTGTGTATGTTTTCACTTGCTGAGTGTGTTCTGTGTTCTGTGAGCCTCTCATCAAGCTCAAACTAGACTTGCATATAGATCAGGATAGATACCAAATGACAGAGGTACTCATTGCCTGGGTCTAGAAAGAGACTCACAGCTTTCCATGGCCTGGCATACTAACAGCCATTCCCGGGGGTCATCTGAGATGTCCTACGCCTGATCTTACCATGCCTGGCCCTTTTGTGATTGGTTTCTCCCCCATAGTCTACTATGTGTCTTTGCCCCACCCAGCCTCAGCAGCTCCCATCGAAACAACTTCAGGGGCTCTGTACCTCGTGCCCCACCAGCTCTGAGAACCTTCACCAAGTACTGTGACTGCTCTGGCTAACCTACATCTGGGGCGCTCACAACTCCAGGATCCCACAGTGCCATGTGCCCTGCAGGCTGGCAGCCCTGGGTATCCATAGTCCCGGGCATCCTGCATTGGGGGTGCCCACAGCTCTAGGCTCCTACGGCCCCCTGCCTCAACAGCCCGGGTGTCTCAAGTCTCAGATGCCTTTTACCTCATATGTATGAACAGCCCATGCGTCCTGGTACCCACAGTCCCTAGTCTTAAGCATATTCCTAAGCAACCCCCCCCCAGTTTCCCCAATAGCAACCAGCATCTCCAACCCTGCAAATCCTGCCCCATGGCACCCACAACCCTAGACTGCCACAGTTCCTTATCCTGAAAGCTCCAAGTGTCCTCTACTCCAGAACTTGTCCTCCCAACAGCCCTTGTGTCCAGAGCCCTGAGCTTCCTGCAACTCATGTCCTGACAACCCTGAGTATTCTGACCCCAAGTTATAAGAGCCGTAGGCATCCTGTCCCCATGTTCCCACAGTCCCAGGCTCCCTATACTACATGGTGCCCTGACTTCTTGCTTCTTCACCAAACCCAGCTTGATGTGATTTTCCGGCATACCTGTCTTAGAGCAGAGCCTCCAGCTCAGGGGAAAATATCCACAATTGGGGGCCTGGTCTAAAGGCAGGGCAGCCTTGACTTTATCTGCATATGCCCAGGAGTTTGCTAGGATGGGAGCAACCAGTGCTGGGTTGGTGCAGGGTCCTTCTATGTGGGAGGATAAGGCTGTTTGCTGGTGCTAAGAGAGGGTGTGGGAGCCACACAGTGATTGACTGGTAAGGACCTGGCAGAGGAAGCCAGGAGAGGGACTGAACGGTACCCCTGAGGCATGGGAAGGAGACATTTCTGAAGGAGAGTTCTAATTGCTTCTCTGATATGCTGTCATCTGAAGGGTCTATGTCTGAACACACTGACCTCCTGACAGTTAGATGCGGAATTATATGGGGTGTGAGCAGCTGGCATGGGGTTCTGGGAAAGGCATTTTATTAGCATTTTCAAACTAAACTTAAATATTCTTATTGTAAAAAAAAAACTCATGAATATCCAGAAGGAACTTGAAAAGTAAAACACTAATAACCACTACAAGCTCGCATGCAGATTTAGATGTAAATGTTAGACTTGGCCAAAATTGCCATATAAGTGCCAGAGAAGTCGTGGAGCCCCATAGTGCCTGGCCAGGTCCCACAGAAGACCTTGGAATTGATGTCACAGTGAACCCTGTGGTGAAGGGGAAGGGCTGGCGAAAGCTGTGACAGTTGTTGTTGCTAACCAAACAGTAAGCTGAGCTTTGACACTTATCTGTGCTCACCACCACCACCACCAACTACCACCACTGGCCACCACCTACCCCCCCCCCCTTTGCAGGAGTCCTCAACCCTCTAGGCATGCCTGTTTCCTTTCCTGGAACTTGGGTCCCATTCTTTTTGGTTGGCATGCCTCCTGAACCGTGGCCAATATTTAGCCACCCTCCTTGAAGTCTTCATCCTGTGCCAAGGGTTCCTTGGACCTTGTGGCCTTGACCGTCCATGGTTGCATGGGCTGGGGCTGAAGGTCAGTGTGTGCACGGGGACCCTGACAGGAGCCTGTTTACTGAGCCGCTGTGCTTCCTGCGCCCGCAGCTCCAAAATGACATTTCAGGAATTGAATTACCGACATTTCAGTACTTGCAGAATCCAGGAATAGATTATTTGATTATATCTGTTGGAAGTCATCCCCACAACCGACTTTGGTTTCTCAGCCAACAGCTAAACCGAGTGAGGAGGGGGAGATAGCAGGGGAAGGCCAGCATTATGTGGCTCTCCCAAACGCACATCTCACTCACAAGCTGGCAGCAGCTGGTGGCTTGCCCCTGGTCTGGAAAAACCCCTGAACTCTGCTGCACCAGGCTGGACCCAGACTGTCACTGCATCCCAACAGGCACAACATTACCGGGCCAGTGTGTGTCACACTGCTGGGCCCACGCAGACTAAAAATGTCGTTTTGATGGTAGCTGCAGCAGCCAGAGGCACCTCTCTCTCTCGCTCTGTGGGACTAGGAAGAAGTGGGCCATTTAGGTCTGCTGTGTAAAGTCAGGATCTGTGGCCTGATTTCTGTGACAAATCTTCCAGGAGTTGTCGGTCTTGGGGCTCCTATCTTTCAGGGCCCAACAGCTGTTGATTTTAGTTATCTACAGAGTATATGGAGGTCCCAGGAGGCGTTTCTGAGCCCTGCAACAATGTCTCCGTTTGGAGCTCTTATCCCAGCAACAATGTTTCTCTTTGGAACTGTAACCAGCTTGAGATGGGAACATAGACACTTGGTGCTGCTCTGTTGGGGCACTGGCTTTCTGGTTGCTTCATAAATGGAACCCATTGGAAACACTTGTGAACATTTGCCCTGGGTCAAGAACAAGTTCGTGAGTACCAGAAGAATGTAACTCTCTCCCCAGGGCTCCCAACACCCAAGCTGATCTCTGGCAGGGCCTGATGGTAGCCTAAGTACAGTGGGGGAATAAGCTTTGTCCCTTGGAAGCCGTCACCATTTGCTTATTAATCAAATAATAATTAATAGCTCCTCCGGGGAAAGCTGAAATGAGCTATAAGGAGGCACAGACTCAACCAGGCAAGAGCTCGTTATTCAAAGAGGTCAACTTGGAGTTTTAAGAAAAGGAGGCCTGTCCTCATTAGGCCACCCCCAGTGTGTCCTTGAAATGTGCTACTTCTTGACGTCCTGGAAAGAAAGAAAAAAACCAACTCTCATTGTGCAGGTATCTACCTGGGCTGCTTATCTTCTAGAAACGACCGGGTTAGGCCTTTGGAGTGGTGGGGCTCAAATAGGATGCTGGCATCCGGCCACCTCGCCTTTTGTAGAGCCCTGGGAGCTGCATAGCAAACCCAGGTCCCTTTCCTGTTTTTATCCCTCAATGTCCTCTTCCTTTCAACCCAGGGAACTGCCTTCCTGGTCGCCTCACTTAAGCTCCTTCCAATCTGTTTCCCATCATTCCTAGAGCAGGCACGGTGCCTTCATGGTGGAGGAGGGGACAGACAGGCAGTTGGGTCACCAGCCAGCCGGTGTCTGAGGGTGCATGTGGGGAAGTGGCTGAGGGAGATTTGGGGAGTCAGATGTCTAGTCTGCCTTGACCTAGGCTATCTAGTGACTTTGTCCCCAACTGTGAGAGTCTTAATTCCTCATAGTTCATCCAGGAATTCCCAACTGGGTGCAGGCAGGAAGAGGTGCCGAGCTGCAGGGAGAGACAGGTGTAGGGCACATTCTGTTTTGTCTCATGCTTGCCAACCCCAGAGCTTGGCACCTCAGAACTGAATGGCACCTGTGATCTAGCTTTTGGTGAAGGCTACTTGGTAAAGTCTGGCTACTCAGGACTGGGAGCTGCCACTGGACTGCGACTTTGCTGTGGATCTAAGGTAGAGGGAGCCAGCATGCAATAGAGGCGAGTGTGTGGGCAGGGGAGTGAGCAATAGAAACACAGCCAGAGGAGTGGGAAGGACCTAGTGAATGACATGCATTTAGCAGTGGGGTGGCAGGGGGGTCCTGCTCTTGTGCTAAGGTGGGGTGTGAGGGTCGTGTGAGGCTGGCTGGCTCTTCACTTGGAAGAGAAGCTGGTCTAATGCGTCAGCATCTTAGAATGGATCGTAGCCCTTGAACCATGTGGCTGGTCCAGCTGGAGTCCACATCTGTCTTGCAACCTTGACCCGGTTCCCAGGATTCCCTGGGAGCTCTTCTTACTGCCTCATTTACCCTGTCACTTTGTGGTTCTCTGTCCTCTGAACTTGGCTCCGCCTGGGTAGAAACTGACTTGGTTGTTGCACAGGAGGGAGATTTTGTGGGCTCTGTAGCCCCACGTCGAGTGGCTATCTTAAGGTATGGCCTCACTCGAGGGCCCTACCTGAGGTCCCAGGAAGCTAAACCTTATTGCAGTACAAGATCAGAGGGCAAGGGGTGGGACTTCTGTATTCTTCCCCCACAGGCAGCCTCCCTGAGCCTTCCTGTTTGAATCCCATGCTTCTGAAGGCCACCTCTCCAGCCCCCTCCTCCTCTCCTGGAGGGCTCACCTGGATAAACGTGAGCAGGGCCAGTGCGCCTCTCCCCCGGACGGCAGTGGCGAGAAGACAGGGCAAGCATAGGCCCTTGCAGGTCCGAGTTTCTCTGCTGCTGCCCCCACCAATCTCTGCCCTTCCTTTTTTATGGTCTTTGAAGATGAAAAGATACACACAGTGCTTCCTTGGGAGCCTTGTTGCCACTGTCGGCTGTGCAGTGAGATGTACCAATCTCTCAGCTAGTCCAGTTTGGGCTTTACCTCTGATCAGTCTTCCACTGCAGAGAGATCCAAACTATCACCTTCCCGTGGGCCAAAGCACAGCAGGGGAGCTGTGTGGTGCCTTGGCTCTGTGGAGTTGAGATTGGAGAGGATCCTATGAGAGACAACCTACTGGAGTCCAGCGAGTCCACCAGCACATATTGAGCACTTACTGCATGCATCCCTTCAGCCAGCCATTCACTCAGCGCTTATTCTGCCTCGATGGTGTATCCGGGTTGGTGGGTTCAATACTGGGTGAACTTTGATCCTTCAGGGGACTCCCAGGTGGGAGGTAGGTGATTGAGCAGGTGGGTATGATACAGGGTGACAAGCACAGTCACCAAGGCAGAGCTTAGTAATAGATGCCACATGCCACCCAGGACCGCTATTGACGGCAGTGTTCCGTCCCACCCGACTGGATATCAGCATGGTCCCCTCGCTCCTGCACACCTGTGTTGTCCTTCAGGCGGCTACCACTTATGGTGGCTACAAAGAGCCTCTCCTGTTACCCACCTAAGGACTGAACTCCGGATGTATTCGGAGTCACTTGTCCCAGTTTCGTGATCCAGCAGCCATGGCTCCCTGCCCTTTTCTGATTCCATCATGCCAGTGACCCTAAGGGAAGCAAGCCAGTGCTGGGCAGCCTCCTTCCCTAGGCCTCTGCCTGCCCTCGAACTGGTGCAGCATCGAGAGGCTTTGAGCAGTGCAGTCCGTGACAGGTGAGGGCAGCAAGTCCCAGAGTTTACTGGGTAATCAGAAGCTGGTAATGGGTGCCCGGAAGGAGGTGAGGGCACTGATTCCAAGAATGTCTAGGCCGGATCCCTAGACTTGGGATGAGGAGCCGATGGGGAAACTGAGGCATGAGGTTGTGGGAGGGGCGGCACAAGGCTGGGACCTCAGGAGGCTCTCTGCCTCTGACACCCGTGCCTCCTGTCCATGAATAAGGCATGAGGAGGGGGAGGGGCCTGCGCTGTCCTCATCCTCTGACTCCATAATAGAAAAATTAAAATTTAAAGTGTTGGAAAGTGACGAGTGACAGAAACGTTCCTAGAAACTGGAGATGGTACAACCAAGTGGCTCTCGGCGAGATGACATCAGACACCCGCGTCCCCGAGAGGGGGTTTTTAATGTTTCAGTATTTGAAGCCAAGGACACACATGGCAGCCTTTGTTCTTTGAGCCCCTGGAAGGGGTGGGGGCTCTGTTCTCACCACCAGCCTCAGGAAGCAGCTTCATCTCACTGTGGTCCCTATGCTTTGTGACAGAGGCGGCTTCAGCAGCCCTGGCCAAGCTCACCAGTGCTACCTCCAGGAATCCATGCCATTCTGTGCCGGAGAAAGAGCCTTTCCAGTTTGTCTCTAGGGTTCTTAGCCTGAATCCAATACTTTGGACCCCAGGGTCCTTGGGAACTTTGACTCCAGTCCTATTTCCTTCCTGGGGTGGCGGCAGGGTTGGCAGGGTGATGGATTTGGCTACAGGGTTCTGGTTGGTGTTTTTTGTTGCTTTTGTGTTTGGAGACAGAGTCTCGCTCCATAGCCAAAGTCGGCTTTAACTCTGCCCCTGTCTAAGCCTAAGCAGTGTCAGGAGGGTAGATGTGTGCCGTTATGTCCAGGACAAGGTCTGGTTTCATACATGGGCTCTAGGAAAATCTAGAATCTAGCCAAATCCCTAGTCCCCACCCACTTCCAGGAGCTCAGAGTAACCTGGCTGGGCCTGCCCAGGGCAAGCACTTGTCTTCCGCTGGCCTGCTGGGCTCCAAATGCTACGGGCTCCCTCCTGAAGAGTGTTCCAAGTCCTCCCCCGTGAGTCAAGCTGAGTCCTCAGGTCAGTGGGGCAGAGTGCCAGAGCCCCAGGGACAACGGGCTGCACAAAACACTTACTTTAATTAGAAGAATTATGTAAAACAGATCAGAAAGTTGGCAAAAAAATATAGGACACACACACAAAGTCACTGAGGGCCACCTCCTGACCCAGCCACGCATTTGTCCCACCCTCTGGTGTGACTGTTTGCTTTCTCACAGTATTGGCATGCACACTGGAAAGGCCACGTGTGGTCAGCTTTCTTGAAGTCTGAGGATTATGGGAGGGAGACACTGTTTTTCTCTGGGATGAGATAAAGCCCATCCGCCTGGATGGAGGCAATGGGTGGAGCCCCATCTGTAGACACTGGTGTACCGGGTTCACAAATGTTAAATAATATCAAATATTGCAGAGTGGAGTCCCACCGGGTTCAGAAATGTTAAATAATATTAAATATTGCACAGAGTGAGGTGTGGAGTGAACAGAAGAGCTGAGGTGGCTTCCTGCAAGGGGCAGGTATGAGGTCCGGAAAGGAATTAAGAGAGTGACGTTGGGCAGACATATGAACCTGATGGCATCGAGGCTTTGCCCACTCACCTCCTTCCTGGAAGACCCCCCCCCGCACCAAATCTGGAATCCTCTTGATTATTGGCTCTTACTGTTCTGTAAGCTGCACCCCAGGTAGAATCTGAAGTTCTGTGAGGTGTGGATGTCTAGGACTTCAGCACACAGAACCCATACAATGGAACTGGTGGATTGAAGAACAGAGAGAGAAACAAGCAGATGACCATGTGGGGGGTGGGGGGGGTGGGGGGGGAGTCCACAGGCCATGGAAGGTTGGACAGAGTTCTGGGACTGAAGGTGCTAAGCCCTCCTTCCCAATGAGCTGTTTATGAAGATGAATACTTGACTATAAAGGGGAGAGGGAAGGAGGGAGAAGGACCTTATTGTTTCAGCAGGAGTGGTGACTGAGGCGGCTGCCCTGTTCAAGGTCGTGAAGACCTGTGACACTGTCCATTATCTTTTGCTTAAAGCCCGCCTTTTCATCTAGTAACATTGCAATCCTCCAGAGAATTCACTAAACAAGAAGGAGCCTGGGGTGGATTTGAGGGTGCTTGGGAGCTTCGCTCATGTCAGAGCTGAAGAGTGGTGGGGTGTCTGTGTATGGGAGAGGCAGAGGGCGTGGATCCAACCTTCACCTCAACGCCCTTTGAGACACTGAGGCAGTGTATGTGGTTAGGGAAGGACACGGATGATACAATGACATTTTTTTTTTTTTTTTGTGGTGTGGCTGTTGGGGACAGATAAAATATGGAAGTGGAAATCATCAGCCCTGGATGTGAGCCCTAGATCTTCCTCTTAGCAGCTGCCTGACCTTGGTCAAGTTATTCAATTTCCAGACTTTGCTTTCTTCATAGGACTGGACAGGGTCACACCCTCCCACTGAGTCAGAGGGACGGCAGACTGAAGTCACTCTATACAGAGTTCCTGAGCACCGAGGCACCAAACAGGGGCTGACTCCTGGTCTGCCTTGTTTTGTATTTTGAGGGGAAAAAAAAATGAAAGAATCAATTGGAAAACCAGCAATTAATAAAAAAATTTAGGAGAGTAATTGGGAAGGTGATAAATATTCATATATGCTAAACCACTTATTAGCATGAATTTAAAAGATTCCATTCTCCTGCTAACATTGTGTTGGGTGGTTACAGAGCAGGGCACATTTTCAAAACTAAATGAATTTTAGTTCATTTCACTTAGAAATGATGAAATTTATTGTAGGTAAAATAAACTTGATTAAAAAAAAACCTGAGGCAGGAAGATGGTAAGTTCTAGACTGGAATTAGTCCCAGTCTTAAAAACAAAACAAACAACAAATTTTCTTTTTAATACAAGCAGCCCGAATGGAAATATCAGAGTCTAATATTAAGAGGAAGCATATATGATCTCGATGAAGAAAATGACATCTAAGTTTTTAAAGAATTTTTTAAAATTCTTTTTAATTATGTGTACATGTGTGTCTGTGTGTGGAAACAGGGTACCTCACATGGGTGCAGAGTCCTTGGAGGTCAGAGGCCTCAGGTCCTCGAGAGCTGGAGTTAGAGGCAACTGTAGGCTGCTAGCATGGGTCCCCAAAACCAAACTGTGGCCCTCTGCTAGAGCAGCCCATGTTTTTAACCACTGAGCCACCTCCCTAGCCCTGACATCTAAATATTTTTGCTAGTGCTTTCCCTTATGATAGCTCAATGTGCTTCTGGGTGGTGGTGGCACACGCCTTTAATCCCAACACATAGGAGGCAGAGGCCGATGGAGGTCTGAGTTCGAGAACAGCCTGCTCAAAGAGTTCTAGAACAGCCAGGGCTACACAGATAAACCCTGTCTCGAAAAAATAAATTAAAAAAAAATATTTTTAAAGATTTACTTTCCTCATTGCAAGGTTAGTCCCAGGCCCCATGGCCTCTGTTTCTTGAATTCCTTAGCATATACATTTTTCTTAATGCTTACCATACTCAGAACACACACACAAACACACACACACACACAAACTGTAGCCTGTTTAACCTAAACATGTCATCAACTGTGTGTTTCTGTTTTAATAGAAGTATCCTTTGTGGCCCAATTTCGAAGAACTGGCAGGGTTCCTACTCTGAGGATGTACTGTAATTTATTTAACCCACACCCTGCTGTTCACAATTTAGGCTGTACCCTTCTAGAAGGTTCTCCCGAGGAGGCAGTGAGAAGCACAGGCTGTGCCTCACAAATGGTGGAGGGGTAGCTAAGTAGAGCTGCAGTAAGGATGCAAGTGACCCCGTTTGCCGGCCCTGTGGGGACGTTTTAATGTCCCTCTCCATTGACTTTATGTTTGGAGACGCTTGTCATGAGCTAGCGTTTGCTTCCGGGCTATGTACACCTTGACACAGCTCACAGGCCACAGGGCAGGAGAAGACCCTGGGGTCACAGCTGGGAGGAAGGCAAGGTGCATACTTTATGCTGAGGGCATTTCCTCTGCAACATAATGACAGACCACTGACCTGGAGTGAACCAAGAAGGGAGAGCAGGGTGGTACTGGCGCTTGGGGGTGCCTTTGCAGGATTCCGGCTCTGGGCAGTTTGGATCATGGTAGGATGCTAAGTGTGGCCTCCTCAATGGCATTCTCTGGCATGTTTCAGTGTGGGGGTGCTGTTCTGGATACTCGGAGTGGTGAAGGCAGCGTGGGATTTCTCTGTCTCGGTGGTGGACATTTGGAAGGCATGGGGGCTTCAGAGAGACTTGGCTGTGGCCTTAGTCCTCCTGTATCTGCAAAGAAGGCTGAAAATTACAACTCAGTGGTGCAGAGCTTGCTAGCACACGTGAGGTAGGTCCTAGGTTCAATACCCAGTATTAAAAATGATATACTAGTAATAATAAATAAAGAGAACTTTTTTGAGGCAAGTTCTCACTATGTAGCCTTGGCTGGCTTTGAAACTTGCTCTGTAGACCAGGTTGTGTCTCTATGTCCAAAGTGTTGGAAGCAAAGGCACGAGCCCTCATACCCAGCCTTATAAACAGAACTTCTGATGGCAAGTTCCAAAAGTGCTTGAACTTGGACATGACTCGGCCCTCCCAGTTCTTACGCCCCTCTCCAGAGCTATCAGGGCAGTAGACACCACCCTGATTCTCCCCATGTACCTTCATGGAGTTGCAGTGTGCAGGCAGGAGCAACCCTGCCGTTTCCCAGTGACCACTGCTTCTTCCTCCTCCTCCTCCCTGTTCCAAACTCTCATCACATCCCTTGTTTCTCAAAAACATTATGAAGATGACCAAAATGGGATTTTCGAGAGAAAAGGCATTTGGGACCCAGTGGCCCCGGGAGATGAGTGCCGCTGCTGCTGCTGCTGATAGTGGGACCCTTGAGGCTTGACAGACTTGGGGGACACAACAGACAGGGCTCCCTTCTGAGCTGTAGATGAAACAGTTCGGATTCCACAAGTGATGACTGATCTTTCCTCAGTGGCAGCTGAGCGGGGCTCAGTTGATGGCCTGCCTTGCTGTTGGACATCTGTTCGTGGATGCCAGGTAGCTTTGTCTGGACCACATCAGCAGCTTCAGCCTCCGCCTTTATGATGTGGTACCACTTATCAGATTGGCCCAGGATGGGAGGCCGGGAAGCTATTAAAATTCCAGAAGCGTCAGTGGGTTAAGAAGACGAGACAAGGAGAGGGAACGTGATAGGGCTAATGGCAGACTTTGCACTGTGCTTTTAACATGTAGTCGCTTGTTCACGGGAAGACAGGAGCAAGAAAAATGCAAGAATGCTGGTACTGGAGATGTAAAGGGATGCTCGGAACTGGCACTCATTCTCAGCACAGCTGCCCAGGATGGCTGTAGCCCTGAGCAGGAAGCAGGAGCCCCTGGTGCCATCCCCCTCTACCCCCACTGCCCAGAACAGGCATGCCCTCCTCATTGTGAGGGTGGACCTGCTGGCCCAAGTCTCCCTGAAGGTTCAGTCAGAAGGGATGCCGAACTCGGCAAAGCCCTGTGCGTTTTTCTCATTGCACAAATGCCATGAATCAGGCTGGCTGTAAGTCTACCTGTTCTGCCCTTTTGCGATGGTGGTTACGGTTTAAAAACTCCAGCTGTCACTCAGCGAGCTGGGCATTGGCTTTGCTGGCATTGGAGACACCCCAGGCCCATGCTCTGAGGATGGGTAGATGTGTGGGCGGATGGGTGGAAAAGTCATGTGTGTGTCCTGAGATCTTGCTGGCTTGAGGTCTGGAGTGAACAGGGAGGACCTGCTGGGACAGGGCAGTGAGAGCGCTTTGTTCTTTTGTCTGTGAATTGAGGAACTCCTGGACTTTATGTCTAGCTGTTCCTGCTGGGGCGAGCCTGTAGGCGCTGGGCCAGAAGCTACCGACTGTGGTCTGTTCTGGACCAGGGAGCTGAGTGCTGACCACAGCCGCCCCCACTGACTGCTGCTGTTACAAGCCCCAGCCTCCCCAGGGGATGAAGCCTCCTGGTTGGGTGGAGCATTTCCTGGAAAGCTTCTGCCAGGACTGCCGCACCCCACACCCACCTCCCCCATATTAATAGTCACTTGTTGGCTCTTATTCAGGACTTTGTGTGTTACCTGCTCTGGGAAGCTTTCCTTGACCCTAGGTTAGGTTGGAGCTCCCTCTGTGGCTTCTGTCACTCACCTACCCAGGACCCATAGGGTTCCACTCAGAACCTCTTAGGGCTGCAAGGAACAGGAATCATCCTTGTTCCCTGTTGCATCCCAGACGTTTAGGACAAATCCTGACACGCTAGGAGCCCAGTTAAATGTGACATGGATACATGAAAGGAAGGGCAGATGGGGACCATCACACTGATGGAAGTTCAAATACCATGGTATCTGCGATCAGGTCCCCAGGATCACTGCTTATGCGGGGGCAGAGGCAGTCCCCAAGGCCTTGCAGGAGCAGAAAGGGACCCTCTGTGCTGGTTCTGTCTGAGCTGTCCAGGAGCCCCCTGTGGTGACTTCTAAGACATATAGGGACCTGATACACTGGCTGGATGCCATCTGAAGCTCTGAAAGAATTCCATGAGGACTAAACGGCGGGTGGCCTATCCAGGGCCTCGCAGTTCCCTCCTCCCATTGGGAGAGTTTCGTGGTTGGCTAGACTGAGACAGTGTTAATGTGTTAGATGGGACTCAAGGGGCCAGACTGTTGGCCCCCCTTTCCCTGAACAACTTGAGCGTGTCCTGATGTCTTCTGTGGCAGCTCCTACACTGATCCTCACTGCCACCAAGTTATGGTGGCACTGCAGTCCCCAGACTGGTCTGCCATGAAGATTGGTCCCACGGTTGAATGCGATCCAGGTGCATTGTGGGAATGTGTATACTGTCACAGTGCGGCCCGTGATGCTGTGCAGTTAATATGCCTCAGGAAGAGTCCAAAGTGACATGATTACAACTTGGTTTTTATTTTAAAGGACTGGTTCCGTGTGATATGAAGTATGATGTAACAGTAAATTAAGGATAAGTAGATTGAAGCAATGAACTACCACTGTGTGTCTACTAGAATGGCCACTGTCCAGGCCTTTCGATAAAACAGCTAGCAGTAGTCTCAAAACACTAAGTACATTCTTACTCTATGATCCAATAGTCATCCTCACCTTTATTGCTACCCAAAGAGGATCAGATATATGCCCACAGGAAGCTTACACATGCGGACCCCAAGTCCAGCTGCTGTGACCTAAGTTGACCTGCCCAGCCACAGGATCCCACCATAACCTGCCACAGGGTCAAAGAACCAAAGACTGAGCTTCTGAGACTGTGGCCCGAGTAAACGCTTTCTGCCTCGGACACTGATTGTCTCAGGTGTTTTTGATGGAAAGTTGATTCCGTCGTACCTTTGCCGCTGGAGTCTGTCTACCATCAGCAGGCAGACGAGAGCGGCGGCGGGTTGTGGGGTCTGCACATGTCCAGGTGTCTCAGCTGCAACCCTGTTGGTCTTTTGGGCTTTGCAGTTCTTAGGGTGGGGCGAGCTGCTGCTTTTATGTAGCCCATTCTGCAATCCCTTTCGCCCTCACCCATGCGATGCCACAGATAACCTCTGAACACCCTCCCCCATTGGTGAGAACAAGAAATGTCTTCACCCACGACCACGTTTCCCTCTGAGAGACATGAAGCCGCTCACTTCCACTGAGAACTGCTAAAATTAAAATATGTATGCCTAGTTTATCCACATGTGTACCCATTTCTGCCCATGCACATGCGAGCACACATATACACATGCCTTTATAATGGTAGCTCAAATGGCGTGTCTGCTTTATACCCAGAACCAGTCCCCTGAGGTTTGCCCCAACCTGTAAGCCACATTTTTAGTCATGTGTGGGTTGCAGACAACTATGGGCCTCCACGCTTGAGGGCGGGAATGGCTGGAAGATCCTTTGCTTCAGCCACACGCGTAAGTCGCTTCTCACACAAGGAGTGGGCATGAGGCCAATGCGAGCCTGTGTGGCTACTGCAAAAGACTCCTTGTGGAAGCTTAGGGACAAAGGGACAGGATACTCCTCCATGTGGATCAAGATGGGTGCAAGGCTCCAGCCCCAGGAGAAGCCCCGTTCCCTATGGAGTGTTCTCGAATACCCTCACCGCTTCACTGCGAGGCAGAACTCCAACCTGTTCTGGACAGGTGAAGGAGGGACCTCCAGACTTAGGCATAGTTGCTCTCTCTGTGCCAGAAAGTGTGCTGGCTGCCAAGCAGGGCCCTGTCCTCTACAGTAGTACCTCCCAGCAGGGCTACAGTTGCTAGCGCCAGGCAGGTAAGAGATGTCACCAGTGTTACCAGTGGCCCAGTTAGGTGAGGGGACAGGAGCTTGGGGCCTCTCTAGAGGGAACCTCGAGACCCATGTGAAGAAGAGTTAGAATGTGTTCTGGGCAGAGGAAATAGTCCCTAGCATGCCAGAACTTGGCGAGAAGAAAACCACAAGACTGTCAGCCTCGGTTAAGGCCGGGAGGCCCGCTGGGAGGCCTGAGCACGTGGATTGTTTTGTGAATGACCTCTTCTTTCCGGTACTGGCTGGTCCCCTGGGGTCCTGACCCAAGGCTGTTAGTGGTGCGTGGCTGCTGTTGTGATTGCTGGGTGGCCTCAGTTCCGTGTGCTTGTGTAGCTGGGAGCTGCTAAAATTACAATATGTATGCATAGTTTATCCATATGTGCACACATTTCTGCCCACGCACATGTGTATACACACACACACACACATGCTTTTTTAATGGTAGCTCTGGATTGGCAGGCCTGCTTTCAACTCAAACCCATTTCTGGAGATTTGCCCCAACCTGTAAGCTCCAGGCTTCTTTCCCCGCATTGGGGGGGGGGGGGCAGGATCTGGATACAGTGATTCTGGGGAGCTGCCCCTGTGGCTTGAGGCTGGCCTGAGTCAGGACTATGTTAGCTGAGCCGGGCTGTTTTAATTTGTGATACTGAATGCACACAGTGTGGACAGATCCTGGGGAGCTGTCAAGATGGCCATGACTGAATCTACCCGTGCTGGCATGGCTGAGCCGTGTTGCTATTAGGACTCTCCTGCCTTTGGGGTGCCCGTGGTGAGCGGCTGTTGCAGGAATGTGGAGGCTGCTCATTTGTGGGGAATGAATAATTTATTTCTGTTTTCGCATGGCTTACCCCTTCATCACAGCCCAGCATCCTGCAGGTTCCTGATTAAGGGGCTTTGCAGCCTTAATCCCTGTCTTTGTGATGTGTTTCCAGGCGGATGCTTCACAGGCAACACTTCAGGGGCGTCTTTGCGTGCTCTCTCTCGCTCGCTTTCTCTCTCTGTCTGTCTGTCTCTCTCTCTTGCGCTCTCTCTCTGTCTGTCTGTCTCTCTCTCTTGCGCTCTCTCTCTCTCTCTCTCTCTCTCTCTCTCTCTCTCTCTCTCTCTCTCTCTCTCTCTCTCTCTCTCTCCTTCACCCACCCAGAGACTTCAATCCCAATAATTCATCAGCTCTCTGCCTCCCAGGTAGGCTGTCTCCAGTGTTTGTATGTGAGAAGCTGGAAGCTGCTCATGGCCACACACACCCCAGATGATGGTTGACCATGGACCAGCCTTAGCCCCTGCCCAGATCACTCACCCATCTCCTCCGAGGTCCCTCTGGCATAGGCCCGGGTGTATGCCATTCATCCTGGCCAGATTACTATCCTGATTCTCCTCCAAGTCCATCATTCAAGAATCCACCGTGGCTGAAGACAGTCTAAATTCTAATATTCAAAACTGTTTATAACAAGCTGGGATCCTTCTCCTGAGCTGTCTGTTGATTCGTTGCTCAAAGTTTAGGAACGGTCTTCTCTAAGAGGCATTTGGAGACTTGTGAGCCCAGGAACAAGATGGCACCCTTTGCCTGCTCAACTCCAGGACAAGATCATGAACACTCAGGTGGCTGGCAGGCCCGGTAGCTGGCTTGGCCCTGGATGGGATCTGAAGGGACAGTGTTTGCTGTGGATGGGCCTGACACCATGGTTCTGTACACTGCACACAGCAGGGTGCTGCTCCCAGCCTTTAGCACGAATGCCCATGTGTTGAGAGGGTGTTTGTGGGTTCATATTCTCATGTGGTCTCGTGGCTACCTGAGGAAGGACAGGGAAGAGAGACCAGAGGAGGGACAGTGACCATCCAGGGCCACCCAGTGACATATCGAAGTCCAGGTTCAGCATGCTTTAGATTCCGTCCGTGTTGAAGGGGTCACCCCCAACTCACCTTCCACATTCCTGGTACTCTGAGAACATGGGGTGGACTCAGGACAGCCACTCTAGGGACACTGTGGCCATTGTGCTCCTGAGTAGACTATAGTGATAATTTGTTCAAGCCGAATACCCGCTCTCCATCCTCTCCTCCAATTTCATGGCTAATAAAGCTTCCGGCATGCCTAGCAGCAGCACTCACAGAGGCCTGCAGCCCTGGCTCGTATGACAGGTGACCACTGAGTGACCGCAGGTGATGTCAAGTACACATTTGGAAAGGACACTCTTTCAGGTAGGAACCTCGATGTCGCTGACCAGCAGCAAATGGAAGCATCTACCTCTCCCAGAAATTTTGTTTTTTTATGCTGCCACACCTGGCCATATTGGCCTCACCTAGGCATACCTGGGTATATGGCCTGGCCACACCTGGCCATACTGGTCTTAATAGGGCCACACCTGGTTATACATCTGGCCACACCTGGCCCTGTGAGTTAATGCCAGGGCTCTTTCTTACCTCTTGGAATCCTCTGCACAATGGCAAAATGGCAGGGTTGGACCAGATGGGTGTCCTTTCTCTTTACCTTACCCATGGAAGCCTTGACTAAATGTCTGTGTTCATAGGTGCCGTGGTCCCACAGTGGAAGGAAGGGCAGACTACTTTTCCTTCCCATCCTCCTGTGTCCCCTCAGCTAAGATAAGAGAGCTTGGTTTCCTGTGGTCATCACTCCACAGAACAGAAAGTGCCAACGCCCTCGGGAGCAATCACCCCACCTCCCCAGGCCGATCACTGTTCCCACCATGGCTGCCCATTCCAGTGCTGGCAAAGGTTTTTCACCACCTCCCTTCTAGAATGGGCACCCCTTGAGAAGAATGCCAGAGTGGGTATCTTATCGCTCCTGTCCAGGGTCAGCAGTATTGGGTAGCCATGGTAGGAGGTGACAGTGGCCATGGCTGGGGAGGGGTCCCAGAAAGCCTGTTAGGAGAAATGGGCCACCTTTATTCCTACCCCATGGAAGGACATGAATGGGTGAGCATCCGTGTTTGGTCTCATAATGGTAGCATGTAGAGATGGTGCGTTCCCATCCAACGAGACAGAGCCAGAAAGTCTCAATTCACTGCTACCCTGGGATCCATGGACCCTTTAATCTTTCCCTCTGGTGCCTGGCATTTTGTTTCTAGTTTTCAATTTCACGAATGCCAGCCACACTGGTGAGGGGCGTGCAAGCAGGAACCACCGTTAGGCACTGCATAGTCTTTGGAACTTGCGAATTTTTATTGTCAAATTACCAGGCTGGGCATTGGCCAGGACTCTGCCTTGCTCAGTGTTGGGCTCAGCTCCCTGCTGAAGCCAGCTGTCCTCCCAGCCCCTTCCCCTTCTGTGAGCCGGGCAGCCTGAGTGGTCTCATCCAGATTTGGCTGCCACTGTGTGCGGTGGGATACAAGCTGATGGTATCTGCATGACCTGTGGTCTCCTTTATGACCCCGTTGCTTTATTATTTCTTATTAATATTGCTGCTGCTTTTTGTTTGAGACAGAGTCTTGCCATGAAGCTCAGACTGAGCCTGTGCTGCACTATATAGCCCAGGCTAGCCTGGGACTTACAACCCCCACCGTAGTTCCCAACAGTAGGGTCACAAAGTGTCTGCCGTCATACCCTGCTGTAAGTCAGTTTCTTGAACGGTGAAATGAACGAAATGTCTCTACAGAGAGAGGTCATTATCCGAATAGTATCCGAGGGTATTCTGTGAGTCACTGTGCTCATTACCTGGAGACCGTGGTTGGCTGAGTCACTTCCAAACCATAGTCACTCGGGAGTCGTCAGAATCCCCAACCATCTATCTTGGGCTTCAGAGCCCACAATAATTTTTTTTTCCCTCCCTAAGGGACTTTGCTTCCTAATTAAGTTGAGCTTCAGAATATATTAAGACAATTTGTCATCTCTTGAGCACACATCCGGTCTGTGGGAGCAGGCTGGAGAGGCCATTTCCGGGTTCCCTGCAGGTCTTGGAGGTAGCGCGATGCATGACCTGGGCAGGATTGTTTGGGGGCTGGGGAGAGACTTCTCTAGCTGAAGGCAGGAACAAGCGGCTCTCCAGGTCTGGGCCATCAAGAGGCCCCAGCCACAGAAACAGCCAAGGACTCTGAAGATTCTTAGGCTACAGCTGTAGAGCAGTGGGTGCAGCTGGGATCTCTTATGGACCACGTATCCTGAGGACTAGCCCTGCACAGCACCCCCAGATCCTGGAGCGCCCCTTGAATAAGAATAAGGAGACTCCCCAAGAGCTTGTGTCTAGCAGCCTGCCTAGCGTCAGGTTTATATCCGAGTCAACCTATTAGACTGTGTACTTCTCAAAAATGAGGAGGTGGCCCTGGACCTAGTACACATGCTGGCTGGCCCTCAGCCTGCACGCCCAGCGATGCTGGGGGTCCCTGAGGTACCATGGTAGCTCAACCTGAGTTATGTTTTTAGGGCTGTGCCCTGGATGGGAAGCTGCCTAGTTCTTGACATCAGCGAGATTAGCACACCTGCTCTGCACTGTCCATCTGTGAGGGGTGATGGTGCAGCACTGGGGAGCCCTGTCACTTGTGTCCTTGTTCCTATGATTCTGTTCTTCGTCCTTTGTCCTCTAATGTAAAAAGGTAGAAAGACTTTGGCTTAGATTCCCTTTTTCTTTTGGCGGGTGTCTTAGTTAGGGTTGCCATTGCTGTGATGAAACATTATGACCAAAATTAACTTGGGGAAAAAAGCATTTATTTAGCTTACACTTCCACATTGTAGTCCATCATTAAAGTAAGTCAGGACAGGAACTCAAACTGGGCAGGAACCTGGAGGCAGGAGCTGAGCAGAGGCCGTGGAGGGGAGCTGCTTACTGGCTTGTTCAGTCTGCTTTCTTATAGAGCCCAGCACCAGCAGCCCAAAGATGACACTATCCACAATGGGCTGGATCTTCTACCATCAACCACTAATTAAGAAAATCCCCTACAGCTGAATCTTAGAGCGGCGTTTTCTCAGTTGAGGTTCCCTTTTTCCAGATAACTCTAGCTTGTGTCAAGTTGACATAAACTAGCACCATGGGGCTTGGAGGTACAGTTCCTATATCCTAAAAGTTTCCACGTCTTATATGTAAGGCAAAGTAAAGGTAGCATACCTAGTTCAGTCGGTGGTGGTCTGTCCCCAAGTGTCCAGCCATTGCCGTAGTCCTTTCCAAAACACTTCCATCGCTCTAGAGGAAGCCTAACGCTTCAGGCTGCAGCCTTGTCCCCCCCAGCTCCAAGAACCGCTACCAGGGGCTGGTGATACGGCTTGGTGGGTAAAGACACTTGCCTTTACCTGGAACCCACACGGTAGAAGGAGAAAACCAACTCCCCAAAGTGGTTCCCTTGACTTCCATATGCACACACACACCACACACACACTACCTCAATAAATAATAAATCAATAATAAAATTTGTAAAAGAAAAGATAGTCTTTCATGTCAGATGGTTTTGATGTCCTTGTTAAACTGTGTGTGTAGGGTCAGTTGGTTGACTTTTGAGGCATGGATGGAACCCTAGGCCTTGCTCATGCTAGGCAGGTGCTCTGTCTCTGACCTGCATCGATAGTCCCAAATGTACGTGCTTATTTCTGGACTCTTGATTCCACTTCATTGCTGTGTCTTTCCGTTGGGAGGTATGGGTAGATGGCGCAGATGGCCGTGCTGTGCAAGCGTAAGGACCGGTGTTCAGACCCCGGAACCGGCATCAAATGTCAGGTGTGCGTGGTGGCTCTGAAGGTCCAGATGGGATCACTGAGTCAGCTGGCTACCTCCGACTGGTCGTACCAGTGAGCTCTGTGTCCAACTGAAAGCCCTTACCTCACTGAGCAAAGTGGAAAGTGACGAGGGAAGGCTCCTGACATCAACCTTAGACCTCCACATGCATGTGCCTTCACACACCTAAAACACATGTATGAACACACTCTGCACACACAGAATATAAAGAAAATTGGGAGGCATGAGTAAATACTCTCTTCTTTTTTATAACTATTTTTGGCTACTCCAGGTCCTTTGCAATTCCATATGAATTTTAAAACCAATTTTTCATTTTCTACAAAAAGTAAACTAGGTAGGGGCTGCTGACAGGAATTGTCTTAAGTCTGTGGATTCGGAAGAAAGGCCGGCTTACCATTCAGTCTTCCAGGTTGGTAAACAGAGAATGCATCCGGAGTTATTCAGATCTTCCTTGATACCTTTCAACAGCGTTTTCCTCCTCCAGTCCTGGTGCTGCATAGATCTTTGGAGGCTGAAGCCAGAGGAGGGCTGCGAGCTTATGGCCAGTCTGGACTGAACGGCAGGACCTAGGCTAGTGTGGGTTATGTGGCAGAACTTGATTTTTGTTTGTTTTTATTTTTTGTTTTTTTAATGAGATTAAATAAAACAATGGCTTGTTATTTCCAGAGCAGAATTTTTTTTGCATTTCTTATTAGTATTTTTTCTTAGTATTTTTTGGAGGGTAAGATGCCATTGTTTGGAATTATGTATTCTAATTATTATTGTCATAATTTCCATTGTTTGAATTTTGAATTGCAAATTTCTAAACACCGTTATTTTTATCTATTGATCTTGCCTCTAGCAGCCTTCTTGAAAAATGAAGCGGATTCATCAGAAGTGCTAATTACCAAATAATAGTATCAGAGAATGAAGTAGCGTGCCCTTCCATGCTCGTAATAGATATCTTTCATATTTGCATTTCTTTTCTTGCTTTATTGTCCTGCTGGGAACCATATGATTTGGACAGATACGGCTGGGGAGATGGCTCAGTGGTTAGAGCATGAGGGACAGAGTTTCTATCCTCAAAACCCACGTAAATGCCAAGTGGGTGTGGCGGGCCACTTGTAATGCCAGCTGTCGGGGACCAGCTTCAACGGGTATACCACTTGCTAGGGTAGGGGCATGGGGATTAGAAAAGTTAGTAAAGAGAATGAAGAAACCAGTAAAAATAATAAAACAGAAATCTAGGATAGTACCGGGAGGGAGTTCCAGCGAATACTGAAATTCGCCCACGTTTAATTTTCCATACACTTTTATGCGTTAATAAAGTAAAAGGCAAAAGACTGCTTTTAACATGATGCAGAGGACAACTAGAAAAGTTACTTGATCAATACTTGAGACATCAAGTCATTAATTCTTGAGAAAAACATTCTGTTGTTTAGACCGTGAACCCACCAACACCAAGTATCCTGAAGTCAAACCTCTAAATTCAAAAGGAGCAGAAGTGTGCTTGAATTCTCTGACCTTTGATCAGGTGGAGTAGATCTATCTCCACAGGCCATCTTAACGTCCAAACACTAAATACACTAGGTCAAGCTCAAACTCTCTTACCTTCAGACAAGGTGGAAAAGGCTCACATTTTGGGGCCTCCACAGCCAGCAAGTGGAAAGCAGAGACAGAGCAAATCTGGCTGGACAGGCGAACTCTTGATTCAAGAAAGAGACCCTGCCTCGATGTGTAGTGGGGAGCTGCTGGCTGTGTTCATGCCGCCCCAGCTCCCGGTCGCATGGCTAGCTTATGCCCCAAAATAACAACACACAAACTCTATTCATTTAAACACTGCTTGGCCCATTTCTGTTCATGTGTGTAGCACCCCAAGGTACGCTTACCGGGAAGATTCTAGCCTACGTCCATCCTGGGTCAGAGCTTCATTGTGTCTGCCTCTGAGAGGAGAGCATGGTGGCTGTCTCTCGGAGCTGCCCTGCATCTTAGCTCACTTCCTCTTCCTCCCAGCATTCTGTTCTGTTTGCTCCACCCACCTATGTTCTAACCTATGAGGGCCAAGCAGTTTCTTTATTTTTAACCAATGACCTTCCTCCATCATCGATGAGTAAGGTAGAGAGCAATAGAGGAAGACTGGGGACATCAGCCTTGGGCCTGCACAAATGTGCATGTGTATATGCACGCACGTGCACATGGGGAGAAAGGACTACCGAGAACAAAGAGGCACCACTGAGTCTTCATCCTAGGGGCATCACTGCCCATTGTAATGTTAGCTGCTATACTACATCAGCGTATGGAGAGGTGCTTCAGGCAGGCTTCACTGGCATGGCACGGTGCACATAACGTATGCTCAGAACCAAGGCTGTAGTGAAGTCGCACAGTGCAGCACGTCTCATAGATTATATGTTTGATTTGTTTTTAGTCATTGCATTTGATCTTCCAAACCTTTTTTTTTTTTTTTTTTTTTTTTTTTTGCCAAACTTCTCAACCCTCATATTCAGTGACTTTATACGAGTTTGTGACACACAGTTTAAGGAGCTGGGTATGACGGTTTATCAGTGGATAAGGGTACTTGCCACCACGCCTGATAACCTGAGTTTGATCCCTGGGATCCACATGGTTGGAGGCAGTAACCAGCTCCTCAAAGTTGGCCTCTGACCTTCACACACACGCCTTGGCACACACGTGCTTACACATATGGAGACACACATATACAAACACACAAATAAATTTAATTACAACAAAAAAGCTGGGCATTAGGTCAGTTAATTTTCAGATGGTAAATAACAAAGCTTGTACTCCTGGGACAGACATCACCGGGCATGGTGAATGATCCTTTTATATGTTGCTGCATTTGACAAGCAGTTTTGTGAGGGATTTTTGATGCTATATTCTTAATGAGAACGGCTCAAGAATTTTATTCTCCCTTCAAGTCGGTCTCTGGTTCTGTGTCACAGTAGTGGCGATCTTTTTCAATGCGTTGAGAAGCACACCCTCTTTTTCTGTCTTCTGAGGAGTTGATAAAAAAAACTTCAGCTCTTTACAGTTCTGGCATGAAGCCATTTGGGTGTGGGCTTTTCATTGTGGGGAATTTTCTCATTGCTTATTCAACCTCTTCATTCCTTGAGTCCGCTTGTGCCTTTTCTTTTTTCTTGACAAATGATATTAGCTCATTTTCTCATTGCAGTGACCAAATACCTGACAAGACCATAATACGGGTCTTGCTTTGTAGCCTGAGCTGGCCATATTCACAGTCCTACCCTGAGTGCTGGGATGACCGGCCTGTGCCACCACACACTCAGCTGTGTCCCTTTTCGGTTGGCCTAAACTCCCCAAACCCTTCCAGAGTTGTTATCATTGAGTTTTTCCTACGTGCTATGTGTGTGTGTGTGTATGTGTGTGTGCACTAACTCACATAATTTTAACTTTTAAAAACTTACAATTAGGAAGTGTCATTATCACATCAAGAACTGGAATAACAGGTTGGGGCCACCCACTGGGGACAAGGTTCTGAGCTGGCCAGAGGGTCTCCTTGCTCTCTCTGCCTGTCCCCTTCCCCTCCATCTGTCCCCGCTCTGTGGACCTAGATAGATGGGTCAAGCTTGGCCACAGCCGGCCTTAGGTCTGCCAGGCACAAAGTGCTGGGCTCCCACAGAAAAGGGGAAGTGTGGAAAACTCCCTGCGAGAGACTGGGCTCTGGTGCAGCAGCCCTGCCCTGCTCCACAGCAGCTCCACACAAGGCTCCTTCCTGCCCGATGCCTGTGCACCCCGGGCTCTGCATGACTCACCCATCGCTCCTTCAGAGGAAGAGACTCAACAATCTGTGAGACAGTCGCAGACAGAAATCAGGATCCGCCAGACATAGCTCCTCATAATTATTCCCGCCTAATGACTTCTGCTCCTCGAGTCTGTCTCCAGCAATGACTGCAATCTTTATCTCTCACTGGAAAGCCAGGGAGCCCCTGTGGCTGAATGATAGGGCCAGGAAGAAATTTGCAATTCAAGTTAATGGAGTGTTCACAAGCAGCCTTGAGGGTCTCTGGAATGGAGGGCCTGCTGCAAGGAAACGTGGGATCCGTGCTGGCTGGAAGGGATGGTGGGGGGCAGGATGGGGGATCTTCCTCGGAAATTCTTCTAACTTCCCTAGTCTTGTTAGTTATAGCAGAACAGAAGACAGTCGAACACGGTGTCTTTAAGAGGTTCATTATCCTGTAGGGACCTCTGTTCAGGTACAGGCAGATCCTTGACTTCCCCCAGCAAAGAATTTCAGCACAAGGCAGCATAGAAACAGACTTGGAGTTTATCGAAAAGAGTTTTTGTTTGAGACAGGTTCTTCTGTATCCCAGACTGGCTTCTGAGCTTGTGATCTTCCTGCTCTTCCCCCTTGTCAAATGGTGAGATTATGGCTGTGTGCCACCATGTCTGGTTTTATGAAGCTGAAAACTGAATTGAGGACCTCATGCCCAGTAGGGAAACGCTCTCCCTGAGAGGGAAATCTTAAATGTGGACTTACAGGCAGCAGTGCCTTTAATCCCAGCACTCAGGAAGCAGAGGCAGGTGGATCTCTGTGAGTTCAAGGCCAGCCTGGTCTACAGATCAAGTTCCAGGACAGCCAAAGCTACACAGAAAAGCCCTGTCTTGAACCCCCCCACAAAAAAAAAACAAACAAAAATCAATTAAAAAGAACAAGAGTTGCTACAAGGAGAAGCAGGGCTGTGGAGGTGGCTAGGAAGATAGAGTGTTTGCTGTACAATCATAGAGACTGAGTTTGAGTTCCCAGAACACATATGAAAAGCTCGATGCAGTCGTGAGCATGTGCAGTCCTAGCGTTCCTACGAGGAAACAAGAGAATCCCCAAAGTTCACAGGTCAGTGAGCCTGGCCTAGTGTGTAGGTTCACCTTAAGTAAGGTGGAAGGCCTGGGCCAGCACCTGAGTTTCTCTGACTATGCACACGTGCACCATGGCACAAACGTGCCCATATTCACACATGTGAATGTACACACATACATACACAAGCTAAATAAGTCAGAAAGAGAAATGCTCCCTTATGTGTGAGCAGTCTTCTGTCTGATTTTGGCGGCCCTGAAACTACACCTCCTAAGGGATGTTAAGGAGTTGAATGTGGTCCTGAGCTACACCAGACAGAACGGCAGCCTGATGGGTCACAAAGGTGGCTTCGCCACCAGGATGTTTCATTGGAAGCAACACTTAGTGATCTTGTCTGGGAGATTTCCAGAAACTAAAGAGGAGCCAGGCCATGCTCCGGCTCATACAAACTCAGGCCTTGGCTGTGGATCATTGCTGTGTGAATGAAATAGCCTTTGTCTGTTGGCACCCTCCACAGTGAGTGTTCTCTGCTCTTGAATTCTTTTTTATTTAATTATTAAAGATTTCTGCCTCCTCCCTGCCACCGCCTCCCATTTCCCTCCCCCTTCCCCAATCAACTCCCCCTCCCTCAGCAGCCCAAAGAGCAGTCAGGGTTCCCTGCCCTGTGGGAAGTCCAAGGACCTCCCACCTCCATCCAGGTCTAGGAAGGTGAGCATCCAAACTGCCTAGGCTCCCACAAAGCCAGTACGTGCAGTAGGATCAAAACCCAGTGCCATTGCCGGGCGGTGGTGGCGCACGCCTTTAATCCCAGCACTTGGGAGGCAGAGGCAGGTGGATCTCTGTGAGTTCGAGACCAGCCTGGTCTACAGAGCTAGTTCCAGGACAGCCTCCAAAACCACAGAGAAACCCTGTCTCGAAAAACCAAAAAAAAAAAAAAAAAAAAAAAAAAAACCCAGTGCCATTGTCCTTGAGTTCTCAGCAGTCCTCATTGTCTGTTATGTTCAGCGAATCCGGTTTTATCCCATGCTTTTTCAGACCCAGTCCAGCTGGCCTTGGTGATGTTCTTGAATTCTTGATTCTCAGCAGGACAGCAGCTTCAGCCAGGCTACTAGTGACGTGCCATCCCTTCTGTGTGGCTCCACAGCCTTTGTGGCTGAGGTCACGGGGTGTGCCCAAGGTCGTTCACTGACTAGGCCTATTTGAAAGAACTTCCCCTGGGCCTGCCCTGACCCAGCAGGTTCCCTTTAAGCTTGGGAACCTCTCTAGGGGACAGGGATGGCTGATACAAAGTGCTTTCTTGGGTTGGGAGTCATCCTCTTTAGTGAGCTGTGATTGGCATGTGGTCCCCTGGTGGTCATGTAGAGCTGTTCCCAGAAGGCTGGCGATGGTGGGCTTTTGTCACTGAACAACGCAGGCCCCTGCAGCTGAGAGCCAAGTGCTTTATTAGTCGAGGCTCTTGAGAACTGTGGTTCTCAGCCTTCCTACACTGCGACCCTTTAATACAGTTCCTCAGGTTGTGGCAACCCCCCACACACACACCATAAAACTGTAATCTTGCTACTGCTGGGAATCATAATGTAAACACTGTTATGCAGGCTATCTGATAGGCAACCCCTGTGAAAGGGTCATTCGCCAACCCCAGGGGTCGTGACCCATAGGTTGAGAACCACTGCTCTAGAGGCACAGTGCTGATAGAATGGATGCATCTCACCAAGAGGGCTTTAGACTGGCTTACACTATAGGACAGTGTAGTCCAACAGTGGCTGGCCATACACTGAGAGCCCTTTCTGCTCAGGACACTGACCTGGATGTGTTAACAGTCTCAGACTGGTTCTGAAGGTGTCAAGGTTTCTGGAGAGCTTCTGGCCTTCAGTATGCCCAGGGGCCAAAAGCCTGGGCTCTGATGAGTGAGGGATAGAGACAGCATCGGAACCAGGGTACACACGCTCGCCAGTGAAGAGGGCAGGCAGACGGGCGGGCGTAGGCTGCCCTTGTGTCCATGTTGCCCACTCCCGGGGAGGGTCTCAGCCCCTTGAGTCAGTCTGCCAAAAAGCACCCTTATAGACTCACCCACCCAAAGATGTGTGTTGACCACAGATCCAGTCAAGCTGATAGTCAAGATTAGCCATCACATTGGCAGAAATCTTTAATAAAGAAATAAATTAATTAATTAAAAAAAGATTAGCCATCACAGATACTAATGGTGCAGTGTCTCAGGAGCTGAGAGGTGGCAGACTGAGAGAGGGGGACCACCCCTCACATATCCACACCCCTAAAAGGAGGTGGGGTGCTTGTTCACTGCATCCTATAGTAACTTTTTTAAAAATTAAGACAATCTTTTAAGACTCATTGTTTAATTTTTATGTGTATATAGATATAAGTATGTGTGTATGTATGTGAACCTGAGTGCAGGTGCCTGTGGAATCCAAAAGGGGGCGTCAGATCCCCCTTGGAGCTGGAGTTGCAGGCATTTGTGAGCTGTCTGTCATGGCTGCCAGGAACAGAGCTCAGGCCTCTGCAAGGGCAGTATATACACTCTTAACCACTGAGCACTCTCCAGCCTGAATCTCTAAACTTTTTCGGTTAACATCTAAAGTATTTGGTTTTCTCAAAGTGGGTCTCTCAAGGTCACCATCACACACATGTGCCATTGTCTCAAGGTCACCATCACACACATGTGCCATTGTCCATTGTTCTCATGTTTCTCATGTGTTCCCCTTTGCCCTCTCTCTGCCTCCCGCCCCCTCCAGCTGGTTCCCTTCCTTCTCTTGCTTAGCACTTTCTGTTTTCATGTCCTGTGTATCCTGACATGTACCCCACTTCTTCCCTTTCATGTCCTGTGTATCCTGACATGTACCCCACTTCTTCCCTTCCTTGGATCCCTTTCCCTCTTGGGCTCCCCTTTCTAGTCATACTCACACATACATACACCCCATCACCACCAGCACCACACACACACACACCTTTCTGAACCTGACTCTTTTCCCCTAGCAATGATTTCTAGTTCTTTCCATTTTTGTGCAAGTATCATGATTGTGTGAGCTCATAGCTTGTATGCCCTGTTCCCTTGGTTAATGGCAGTGAATGCAGGAAGCAGGGGTCTGGGCTGAGGATTTGCATTTTGGGTGTTCCACTTAGCCATGAATGACACAGGCATGTCCCAGAGACACTCCCTCCTCATTAATACCCTGGGAGCATGGCTCTTGGCCAAGGTTGTGGGGAAGGCAGAATGAGGAAATGGTGACTGACTATACACCTGCCTGGTAAGGTCTGCTGCAGCCACCACGCTGTGGGTTCCGGTGACCTTTCACAGGGTTCCCCTTTTCTGCCATCAGCCTGGTCTTGACCCCCTGAAAGTCAGTCAAATCAGGACTCTTGGAAGTCATTGAGGCTGGGATCTTTGAAACACCTTGAAAAAGCATGGCCAAGGTGGAGCACAAGAGATGCTGAGGTCGATGAAGCTAGCCCATATTCAACACAGTAGACATGCTTCCACGCCCACCCATGAACCCGGAATACGTGGCTCAAAGCGTGAACGCTAGTGTAAGCTGTGGGCCTGAGTGACAGCAATGACAGTGATGGGGCAGATATCTCATTCTGGTGTAGGGTGTGGGCCAGCTGTGCCCAGGGGACTGGAGAGACGGCTCATTGCTTAAGAGCCCTTCTGTCCTTTGACCTAAGTGCAGTTCCTGCCCTGTTGGGAGGCTGTAACTCCTGCTCTGGGTGATCTGATGCCCCCTGCTGGCCTCCACAGGCACCTGCACTAATGAGTATATTCCCACACTAATGTGCACATATATTGTGGGGGAAGTGTGTGGCTTTTCTAGTCCAGATCTTGAATTTTAGGGCTGAGTCTGAGGTCAGGGCTATTCCTTTGTAAAGCATGGCGTACTAGGCGCCTGCAGCGTCTGACTGGGCATTGAAGCAAGAGAATGAAGCCGACGTATTCCTGACTGTGTGGTGTCCAGTTAGCCGGGCTGGATGGGAGGAGGGCAGACGCACAGTCCCCCCCATCTGCAAAGCAAGGGAGCCCCCAGTCCTTCAGACACTGAGGTAGACTGGAGCTTGGTACAGGAAGCACTTAGGAACGGGATCATTGCTGCAGATAGACGGACCATGGACCTGGAGGGGAAACTGAAGCTGTGCTCAGGTGACAGGACTTTCCAGGTCCCATCCTTGGCTGTCCCTTGGCTATTGAGTCAGTTAGCAGCTTCTCTAAGGGCCTGTTTCCCCCTCAAGAGAATGGATGTGACATTGGGCCTTCCTCCTTGGTCTGTCCTGAGGACCTCCGGGGACGAGGACAGATTTCAGTGAGGTACTATTCAGGAATGTTCCCATAATACTGTTCACTTGGGAGGGGACACCAATCCCCAGATGGGGAAGAACGATGTGGCCTACAGAGCTGGCCCTCTACAGGGGAGTTGGTTGTTGAGTGTTGGGTGTCCTGGAAGACAGAGTGACTCTTGATGCTAATGGGGTGTTTCCTTACTCCGGATGGTGAGGGCTTGTGTGCTGTCTGAGTTGGGATGTATTGGTTTTGTTTTTTGTTTTAATGTGCATTGGTGTTTTGCCTGCATGTAGGTCTGTGTGAGAGTGTCAGGTATTGGAATCACAGACAGTTGTGAGCTGCCATTGTGGGTGCTGGGAATTGAACCCCGAGTCCTCCGTTAAGAGCAGTCAGTGCTCTTGACTGCCAAGCCATCTCTCCAGTCCCAGGATGTATTTTTATTCAATGTGCACATTAGAATATTTTCTGTGTACGCTGCACTGAGACGGAGAGGCCTCACTGGGGCAACTGGGACTTTGAGAAGGAAGCCTGGGAAAGCCCAGGTGGGGGCCAGACATGGATGCTCCTTTGTGCCTATCCAACCCAGCCTGGATGTTCAACCAGGCCTCCTAATGACCAGAAGGGGCAGAAAGCAGGGCACCACACACAACCGCATCTCTGATGGTCCAGAGTCACCCAGTTGAGTTATAATTAATATTTTGAGCCAGGTTTGTGCACTGGGGAGCCATGGTCATAACCGGTGCTCACACTGGTTTTGGATAATGTAACCCCAGCTGGGCGGTGGGAAGGCAGCATCTCATAGGCTTCTGTTAATGGGAGAATGCACACACCCTCAGCCGTGCTTGGGTGCAAGTGGAGGGAACAGTGTGGGTTCATCCAGATGTCAGCGTCCCACGTGACCTATGGTCTTCTCTTCCAGGGGCATGGTCTAGCAGCCCGGTCAAGCCTGTGCATCAGCCCCCAGCAGTTCTGACCTGTGCTCACTCTTGGCCTCCACTTGGCCCTAGGTAAGTGACCCTGAGGCCAGTGGGCCTGCAGATGGTTAGGGCTGTGGGTAGAAGGGGTGGCTCTTGTAGAAACTGTGGGGACAATCTACCCAGTGCTCTCAGGGGACAAGTCGGGAAACTGAGGCTGGGAGGCAAGAAGAACCCTTTTGGGTTCCGGGTTTGGCTCTCTTCTTAGTCTCTGAGAGCATCGTGTGTGCCGGTGTTTGCGCCTGTGAGCTTGTCCAGGGAGCAGAGTTGGGAGCTCTGTTTAAAAGTACAGGATGGAGAACAGAGGCATCTCTCTCCTGAGGTTCTTCTTATCTTCCCTTTCCTTTGCACCCTATATGCCAAGTCCTCCTTCTCCCTTGCCTTCCCCCAGGCCATTCCTCAGAAGAGGAACAGCACCCAGAAGGGACGGGTTAGGGCGCCTTGAAATTATCCTCAGAATGAACCAGGCCTTAACTGTGTGGCCAGTGTCACCACCTTTGTTTGAGAGGTCATGTGTATCGAGATTCTTGCAAAATGCAGGGGACGATGTCAAGTGGTACTTCCATGTGGCTCTGGTAGATACAGCTCCCCAGGAACTTGGGCTGCCAGCTCCCAGCAGACCTGGGTGTGGCTGGGTTCCCCCTCCCCCAGACACCCAAGCTCCCCTAGCATCAAGCACAGGGTGTCCTTGGGACTTCCTGTGGGTGGAGTAACTTTTCCTGCCTTCATCTCCTGCTGCCTATCACTTGCTCCCCCACATCCCCTGTACACTCTGTCCGAAGGAAATACCCAGAAAGGAGCCTCTGCCTTGGGAAGGCGGGTCTGTGGGTCCTCTCGATAGACATAATGGCATGTGGAGGGCAGAGAAGCAGTTGCCCAAATCTGCATGACTGAGCACCATCTACATACGTGCTCCCAGGCCCGGGGTCTTTGACTCCAGATGCCACAAGCACACAGGGACATGGCAGGGTCCTGCCAAGCCTGGGAACTGATGTCTGGACGCTGGGACAGACACAAAAGTCAGACGAACGGGAGTTAGAGCCCGTGGGATCTCTTCTCATCCTGAGGCCCCTTGGTATTTGATGCACACACCCCTGAATTCAATGAGGAGAGTCTGGGTCAGGTGATTAGTTCTAAGGTGATGTCAGAACTTTGCCATGGTGTCAGGCATGGGGTCAGAGGATACCCATGGGAAGACCCCCCCACCGCCCCAAGGATGGACAGACACCTCCTCCGTTCCCACTCTGTGGAGGAAATCCTGTACAACAGGCCTGGGGCACAGCCTCCTCATTGGCTGCCCACCCTGGCAGGCAGCACACACACACAGGCTCACCATTTATTGAGAATATGTTCTGTCCCCAGCGAGCTTGCGGGCTGTGACCTCCAATGGCAAAGGAAAGCAGAGTTAAAATTGGGACCTTAAGCTCATTTTAATATGGAAAGAGGAAAAAAATTAAGTTGGAAAGAGAGTTAGGGCAAGAAGCTGCGTGTTGAGGCTTCCCTTTTGGATAAAATCTTCCACTTGGGCCTCAAGAGATGTGACTGTGAAGGCTTGGGAGCAAAGGCCCAGCAGCAGCTGTCAAAATGGACATAGAAGCCGTGGAAGGACCTGTGTGGGGGTGGGGAGGTACGAGTCACAGACTCAATGAGGAGAGGGGTACAGCCCAGCTTGAAGCTCGCCTTAGACTGAACGACAGCCCTAGGCGTAGATCGTGATCTCTTACAGGTTTCAAAGATCAACGCCGCTCACAGAGGCCTGTGTGGCTGGCAGCAGCATCTAGAACACCGATTCTCAACCTGTGGGGTCGCAACCCCCTTGGAGTCGGATGTCCGGCTTCCTGCATATCAGATATTGACATTACAATTCATAACAGTAGCAAACTTACAGTTATGAAGTAGCAATGAAAATAATTTTGTCTGGAGGGTCACTACAACATGAACTGTATTAAAGGGGTGCAGCATTAGGAAGGTGGGGAACCACTAGCTGGTAGGGGAATGGCTGGAGACTGGCTGTGCTATAGGAGCAAGCCACTAGGCTGGTCTCTTCCGTGATGATCCCTACCTCAGGTGACATCGCAGATCACCGTGACCTTCCTGGGGTGGACCCCACCCATGGGGACCCTCACAGTTACAGGGCAGGGTATAGAGAAGGGAAATCTTTCCTGTGTTCAGAGTCGCGGCTTATTTTTAGGGCAACAATGACCTGGCAGTATCAATTCCTCTGGGTGTCCTCTCCAACTTTGCTGGGGGAGGTCGTGCCTGGAGAACAGTGTGAGCAGTTGTGAGAACACACACACGACAGTGCACTTTGGACCCTATCGTGGAATTCTCGTAGGGATGGAAACCACTGTCAGAGGGGCGGGGGTGCTGCCCCCTGTCCTTTTTGTGTACCTACTTTAGAACAGGGCCTCTGGTAAGCAAGGCCAGCCTGGCTCTTGGCCAGTTGGAGAACAATTCAACCTCCAGTCACCTGGACTCAGTGACCCTATTAAGACAGAACAAGGTGCACTGTGGGACACCACCCGTATACAGAACGGCTGGATTTTCCCAGCCAGAGCTGAGCCAGTCAGACACCTCCCACTTACATCCTGACCTCTCCAGGTGGGGTCCACATCCATCCTTCCCCTTGCCCCTCCCCTGGCTCACCCTGGGCACATGTCCCTGAGTTCCTGGGGTGACCCAGGTTTCACATCCCTCTCTAGCTGATCTTTTGAATGGTCTTGGACCTCTACAACGCAGTATGTCAATTTTCAAACTGGAAATACTGAGATCACAGGAGACACTTAAATGTTTGCTTGGTGGCAATTGTCGGGATCTCCAGGGTGCCCACCCTCTGGCTAGAGTTAAGACTATGGCTCAGAAAGGACGGGCTGAGGCAGAGCTCAGTTGGCAGAGTGTTTGTGTAGCATGTGTGAAGCTACATGGGTTCCATCCCTTCTGAACTGGCACAGACCTGTAATCCTAGCACTCCGGAGGTGGAGGCAGGAGGATCAGAAATTCAAGATCATTCTCAACTCCATAGCACAGTGGAGGCCTATCTGGGAAAAATGAGATCCTGTTTCAAAGAAGAGGCAGGGGCCGTGGTGGGGGTGGGCAGGCACAAAAGTCTGAGTGGGTGAGGACAGTACTTGTGGGCCACAGAGCCCCCATCAGTGGCTGGATCTTCTGGGACCTAAAGGAGGACCCAGGCAGCCTGTTCCCTCCCTCCGTCCCTCCCTGACTTCCTTCCTCCACAGTGAAACAATTACTGTGGCCTTCCTGTGTTTGGTTGTATGTTAATTGGTCATAAGATCAGTCCCAGCTGTGCCCTGGGGAACTGGAACCCAGCCTTGTGCCCTGGGGGTAGGGGCAGGGCAGTTGGTTCATCTTGAAATTCAACCTCTGTGTTGCCACCCTCGCCCACCACCTGACTGGATATGACCTGGCAGGACAGGCATGGGCTCCACACAGAAGGAGAGGGCCCAGGTCTCTCCAGTGCAACCAACAGCCATGCATCTCCCGGCTCTGTCCTGGGGTTTCATACAGTAGGTATTCAGTTAAAGCCTGTTACTGGGCCTTCACGGTCAGGTTCGGGCATGGCTCCCAGGTTACTTGCAGAACCTGTGGCATCTGGCCCTGTGATATCTGAAGGAAGGACATGACTGCTCCTGGATGTGGTGGAGGAGGCTTACCATACGTGTGAGGAAGAAGATAGCCAGAGGAGGGACATCTGGGAGAGTCCAGATTGAAAGTCACCCCAAACCAGTCATTTGAGAAGTGGGTGGGGAGGGAAGAGATAGACCAAGAGGCCAGGAGGTAAAGGGTAGACCACAAAAGGACTGGGAACCAAAATGGCGGATTAAATAAGGACGGCCAGCCTCTGGGCTGGAGAAGTTGAGGGTAGGGGGCCGAGCATGCCAACCTGAAGGGCCCTGTGACAGGTAGCGACTGCAGGCTGCTGGAAGTACCTGATGACCAGGTCCACTTCCATATGTTAAATAGGTACCTCAGCAGTTACTTTCCCAGAGTTTCCAAAAGTAGCCAAAGGTGGCTTTTCTGAGCTGCCTACATAATTTCTCAAAATGTCTTCCTAACTGGGTTCACAAGTGTGGCTGCTAGGGTCCCTGAGGTCTGCAGGCACAGCTCACTCCACCTAGTGTTATCTGTAAGAATTGAGGCTGGGGTGGGGGGGGGGAGTGGTGATGTATTAATGAGCATGGATTACTGATTTTATTTCCTCCGAGACCTTAGAGGTGAGTCAAACAGCTGCTGAGGTGGTTCCCCAGAGGTTTTCTTCTGAGCTTAAAAAAATCAAACAAAACCCAAGTTTGTGAAGTGGGTAGGGGAGCTATGCTTACGGCCCCCAGTCTACAAGCTCCTCTGGGGACCACCTATCACCAGGGTCCCTTGCCCTGAGGACAGAGCCATGTGTTAACACACAGCCATAACATTTAAGGTGACATTTCTTCTTTGTTAGCCTCTACCCCAAGGCATGTTATTAGAATATGGTCAAAGCCCATTCACTTGAGGCGCATGAATTCAGACTGCTCCAGTTCACTGGGGAGCTAGGAGTTGGGAATCTCACTCAAGTGTGTGTGTGTGGGGGGGGGGGGGGATGTAGCTTTCTTCTGTCAGCGGGGAACAGTGAACCTCCCGGACAGGAGGGACACGAGAAAGGGACATGGGAGTCTAGACAGGAAATTGGCTTCTCAGTACCTTAGAAGACTTCACTGTGGACAGGACACATTTTATAGCTGGGATCCACCTGCTCAGGGACAGAACTGGCCGGAAGCCTCTGGAGGGCAGTAAGAGTGTCAAGGGAAGCCTTCCCAGACCTTTCCGAGGCTGGCAATGATCAGGGTACCCGGGCTAGTATGGGCGTGTTAATCTGTCGTTACAAACAACTATACATTCCAGTAGCTTTGTGGTTGTGTTTTTCACCCAGACTGTAAACTTGAACCAACCTTCAAGAAAGGAATCTGAAGGCCTTGGGTTTGATGGTATTTATTCCTCTTTCCCTCTCTTCCCCTCCTCACTTCCCTCATTCATTCACTTTTCACATTGTTCTGCACTTTTCTAGACTGTTCCGGGTTGTCCTAGTATGTTCTAGACTGTTCCATGTTGTTCTATGCCAATTCTGTTACTGTTGAGTAAATATTGTGAGTCATTCATTGCACCCCTCAGTGTGCCTGGAGAAGTAACAGGCCCAGAGCAGACACAGAGACCTTTGGTCCCAAAACCTGTGCCTACAAGCTCCTGGAACTTAAGAGCTGTGAGGGGCGCCTGCACCCCAGGAGAAAACTCAGTCTTACCCCATGCATGCCCCCAAGGTTGATGCACCCCAGGTAACACATTCCACTCTCTCTCTTTCCTGCCATTTGCCGCTGAGCACACCGTGGCTCCCTCTGGAAATTCCTCTTCCACCAGTCAGCATTTCCCCATCTGCCCAAGATTCAGGCCAAATCTATGCACTTTTGGTAATGGGAGAAACAGCAGAGGAAGGAGTGCGTGTGTGAATGAGTGAACTCATTCTTGTCAGAGTAGTGAGTTTCCAGGAGGAAATCCTACCCAGTCCGACCTGGTGTTCTGGGGACTCCTCCTGACAGTTGTATCTCCTGGACTGTCACTGGGGCAAGGAGGGATGGGGACCTTTGGGTAGTCAGTGGGGCAACACATCACTGTGTGAGGGGAGCACGCGCGCGCGCGCGTGTGTGTGTGTGTGTGAGAGAGGCTTTGCGATGTGTACTGAGGGCCCCTATCCCTCACAATAGGGACCCATTCCCAAACAGTGGTCATGGGGTTTCCAGCACACACCCTAACATTAGAGAAGGGGCTTTCTTCCTCCTGGAGCCCCATCGCTGTGCCAGGCAAACCCTTGATGCCTGGGACCTGTACTAACCTTCCCCTTAGCCAGTGTGAGCCTCCACAGTCCCTGCCCTGTTGTTTGCCTGGCTGCGTCCTTCCTTCCTTTCCCCTCATTTCCTCTCTGAAGTACACAAGTTAGAACATCAATGGCTCCACCCCAGGGATGTGTCCAGATCACTGTGACCCCAGGCTCTCTGCCAGCACGGGACACAGCTTTTAATGCCACTGCACTAGATATGACCAGCAAGAGGAGCTTTTCCCGGCCTGAGGCTTCCCGCCCGTGCTGCTCAGTACTCTGATGGAGCTCGCTGACCGAGCCTGGGATCGACCCAGGCAAAGCCCAGCCATTTCCACCACCATTCTTTTGCCTGGCGTTTCGGTTTGTCTCCGTCTCCTTGTAGCTTCCACTTCCCTTCCTGTCATAGAAATAGTTACACTGTAAACTCGACAGGCAGGGACCTCCCTCTCAGTTTACAGTTGGGAGGATGGGAGTCAGAGAAGTTGAGCCAGCCAGGAGCAAATGGCCAGCAGGGACTGACCTAGCAACCAAGCCTGCATGCTCTGTGGTGGCCTGGCACAGTGAACCACAGTCCCCTTTAGAAAGGCTTGGTCAGGAGCCATGAGAGGTACTCTGCCCTGCTGGATGCTAGGCCTGGCTCAGCGCCCTGGGATTCCTTCTAGGCCCTCCCAGGAGTGTTTGGTGCTGGCCTCTGGCCAGGGCAGCCTAAGTCACTAGCTACATAGAACCCATCCTGGAAGACCTGTCCCATTCCCTTGTCCCCTAGGGAAAGGCTCTTGTGGGCCTCCAGCCTCAGAGCATCGTTGATATGAACTATCATCCCACCCATTCAGGAATCCATGTGTGAGTCTTTCCACAGCCGACCCAGGATCCCCAAAGAACCTTCTGCACCAAGCCTAGTGTGCCGACGTGAGCCTGGGTGCTGGGCAGCAAGACAGAGAGGCCTCTGCTAGCTTCTTCCCACCAGAACTGACTACACAAGGCTTCCACCTGCAGAGGGGCTGGGGGGAGGAAACCGAGGTCTCTGCCCATCTCCAGCTTGCGGTCTTACACGCCCTTCAAAAGAGCACACAAAGCATGCTGTGCACCGCTGATCTCAGTGGACTGAGGAGGCTCTCAAGTTCAAGGCTGGCCTGGGCTGTGTAGAAAGGCTGTCAGGAGAAGCGGAGGGAGAATAGGCTGGGATTTGGGCTATTGGTAGCATGCTTGCACCAAACAGATACGGTGGTGCATGGCTCTAATCCCAACCCTCGGGAAATGGAGGCAGGAGGCTCAGAAGTTCAGGTCCAGTTCAAGTCCAGCCTGGGATACCCGAGACCCTGTCTCAAAAACAAGGATTGTGGGACGGGGTGATTCACAGCTTATTTATACTCAGTCCCCGGGAGTAAGACTGTGTCTATATGATGTTTGTTCCTGTGGCTCAGCCTTGAGCTTCCACTATGCAGTTGAGCATCGCTGGGGTCCTGAGCTTTTTTTGACTAGCTAATCCGCCAAGGTTTCTTTTCTATAAAGCTGGCCATTAGGAAGGAAAGTCGGGGGCTGGACATGCCTTACCTTCCATGTCTTTCCAGCTCTTCCCATTGCCAGTTAGTTCCAGGTGTGACTGGGCTGGTCATCTTCTTGGTTGTGTTCCACATTAGTTAGCCAGATTCTGTCACTTCCTCACAGGGCCACTCTTAAATGCTGTAGAGCAGTACACTCTCCCTAGATTTGACCCTGGCGCTTACACACTGGTCTTTGTCTTCCCCTCCCCCCCTGCTGGTAACTAAGTGCCCAGATGTCCCACTGGTCCCATGCAGAAGCAGTCCAGCCAGCACCCAGAGCTCCTTGATGATAACCTCATGGGAAGGAGCAGGAAGCCTTACTTGGGACCCCATACCTGGATTGTCCAATCAAAGGGACAGCCACATCTGACTAGTGAGCCATCTCCTAGTGTGACACATGCCACTGAGTGTCTCCCTGCTGTGTCCGTGCCAGCGAGTGGAGGTTTCTAGAAGACCAAACCAGAATGTGCCTTCTTGTAACTGCACATCTGAAGAGGCCACTTTGTCACCCTTGTCCCTCAACATTCCTTCCTGAGTCCCTAATCCTGGAGGTCACACGTGCTGGAGCGCTTGGGAGGGTGGGAAGAGTCCTTCATTTCCTGGGTACCATGCTCTGTGAGCCCGGCACTGGAGGATGGAGACGGGGGGGGGGGGGGGCTTGGTCAGCTAGTCTAGACAAAACAGTACATAGTCATCTCGAGGTTCAGAGAGCCCTGACTAAAAAATGTGAGGTGTCGTGGTGGGGGGGGGGGTTGAGGGGACAAAACCACAGTGAGGTAGAGAGCACTCATACGCTGCAGTTATAAGCTGCCCGTAATTCGAGCTCCAGGGCTCTGACCTCATCTCCTGGCCTCTCTGAGCATGTGTCCTACAGACATACACATGAATAGAAATAAAAAGTTATTTTTAAAAAGGAAAAAAAAACACACCCTGATGTCAACCTCTGTGCTCTGCACATGCTAATGGGGCAAGCATGCATGCATGTGCGTGTGCATACATGTGCATGAATCCTAGAGGCTTCCCAGGAAGCAGCCCCAATGCTGAAGAAATTCTCTGATACAGACAGGAAGGGGCGCCGTGGTGGAGGACTGTCCATGCAAAGGTCCTGGGGCTGAAACTTACTAGGGTCTAATGGGGAGAAAAGCAAACAAATGATGCCCTAAAAGTCTAGGTGCTGAGAGAAGGTAGCAAGTCCCATCATGGTGCTGTGGACAGTGATTGTGGAGTCTGGGAAACCTGCCCCCCAGGGACTGAGAGATGTTTGTATCTGAGTGCAGCAGGGGAGTAGGAGCTTCCTGGGAGGCTGGAGTGGGTGTGACCCAGGAGGAGAAGCCACCCGCAGGGCCCTCTTCCTGTTATGGTGGCAGTTTCCTCTTGGGGGTTTCCTTTTCTTTTTCTCCACCTCTTCCTGTTCCCTAACTCAGGTGGGAGAGTGCAGGGGAAGGGAGGTGGAGTGGCGCAGGGTGGAGCTTCCCATGAAGCCTTGTCAGCTGCCCCTTTCACTTTCTGACATTACACTTCCCCTTGGCTGTTTAAGGGTGACATTTATGTATCAGTTCGTGTGTGATGGCCAAGTGTCGCAGTATATGTACGAGAGGACAACTTGGAGGATTCTGTTCTCTCCTTCCCACATGTAGGTTCCTCAGGGTTGGTGACTTGGGCCTTTACCCGAGGAGCCATCTTGCTAGCCTTGCCTCCCTTTTTCTTATAATCACTGAGGTTTTGGGGGAGTTGAGAGTATGAACCCCTGGGAAATGGCTCAGGAGTCAGGAAGAGTTTGCAGTGACAAGCCCTGACCTGGAGCAGCTCCAGCTGAGACCTGGCTCTGTGACTCTGGTGGCAGGTTGGCTTTGCATCTGGGTACCCACAACACCCTGCCTCCCCTAGACCTCACAGGGTGACTATTGTCACTCGGGAGAGGCAGGAGCCTCTTACTGCAGCTCTCTGCCTCTGACTGGGCTTCAGTCCCTTGCAGCTGGCTTCCCTAAGAGGTCCCCACAAGCTAGGGCTGTGGACCTGATAAGGACTGAGATGCAAACACATTATCTTTCACACATGGCGTCAGCGAGCGAAATGGCACAGGCCACCGTAGGGTGCTAATGGACGGGGAAAATCTGTCTGGCGGCATTAGCTCCAGAGTCGCCAGTACCATCGCTTGGTGCTGCCCAGTACTGTCCACCAGAAGTGGACAGCTATATGCATATGTAATATGAGATTTTCCTACAACCACATGGAAAGAGGAAAGAAACGGGGATGAGCAATGTCCACAACCTGCTTGATTTAACCCATTATATTCCAAACAGGCCCAAATCCTGTATATTTTACCCTGCAGGCCTGTATGAGTTTGGAACAGTGATTCTCAACCTCTATGACCCTTTAATATAGTTCCTTGTACTATGGTGACGACCCCCCCAACCATAAAATTACTTTCAGTTGCTACTTCATAACTGTAGTTTTGCTACTGCTATGAATCATAATATCTGATATGCAGGATGGTCTTAGGCAACCCCTGTAAAAGGGTCATTTGACACCTTGGGGTCACCACAGGTTGATGGTTTAGACCCACTATGCTGTCTTGCCTGGTTTGGAGATAGAAACGGGTGTTACTCTGCTATCCTGCGCCCTCTAGTGTCCGTCAGGCCTCAGTGCATCTTCTGTTACCCTTATCAGGGCAGGTGATTGCCACTCTGCAGAGAGCTGCAATATGGGGAGGGGGGGGTGGAGTCTCACCTGCCTATCTGGAGAAAAACAGGACCTGGGTCCAAGCTGTTCTGGAAAATGAATCACTCCCAAGACGGGGTCATCAACAGGAGGAACATTCATCTGCGGGTCACCATGTGGAAGAGCATAGTTGACGTCCTCAGGATTTTGTACCCAGTCCCCACCATCTTCCTCCAGCGTCTGTCTAGCAGCCCTGAGCTTTAGCAGGCTGACTGATGGAAGCACTTTCAGCAGTGGAGGGAAGTGCCACTCGTGTTTCCAGCCAGCGTTCAGCTGTGGCTAATGGGACACTGGAGCACTGGCTTCCCAAAGACCTCTCTGGGCAATCAGCAGAACACCATCAGCAAGGCTTATTGACCTGCGTTTTCATAGAGCTCCCCGGCTGCTTGTTTACTTTCCTTTACTTCACAGTTCAGTGTGTTAAAGACATTAAGAGCGGGGGGGGGGGGGGGGGGGGGAGGGCAGAACAGAGACCCAGGGAGAGGGTGTAGGAACTGTTAGCTCCCTCCCCCAATTTCCATTACGGTGAAGTCAATTTGGACTCCATGTCCTCCATGCTCTAAGAAGGCTGCTGTCTGTCTGCTAGAAGCCCTAGTAGAATATGAAGTGTTTTAAGCCAAATAGAAGGTGACTGTGTTCTTCCCAAGGACCCTCATCCCTCACCCCCTAAAAGATGAAAGCAGGGCTGTCTGATCAATGAAGCCTGGGTTCATCTGATGGCCGGGGCTCGGTGGGTCCTCCTTCTGGGAAGCTTCCACAGTGATGCTCTGTCCCTGCAGAAGGGTTTGTATTTTGCCAGGTATTTTCCCAGACAGCTGAACATCAATAAGGCTGGCTCGGTTGCTTAATGAAGAACAGAGGGTCATGGGGCACGCGGCACCGAGCCCATTTAACATCCTCGGCTGCCGCCGCCTGAGTGCCTCCAAGAGAGCTAAAATGAGGTCTTTTGTATTAAATATTTTATTCAGGTCTTTGTTAGGAGCCTGTGAATGAGTACCAGGAAGTAAGTGTGAAGCTGCCAGCATTTGTGGGCTCCACTTAACCGTTTCGTGGAAGTGAGCATTAGGAGGCCATCTTGTGATGTGGCTATGGCAGCCACTTCGCTGGCCAGGAGCTTCAGCGGATGATACCAGCTAAGTGCACTTGGAAACTCACTGCCATTCAGGATGTTGGCAGGGAAGGGACCCAGGATGATCGAGTCCAGCCCAAAGGATGGAGCCTGGCTCTAGTCACAGCCCGCCTCATGTGGACAGGCATCTCCTGTCTTCCTCAGTGGGACGGCTCAGCCAAACCCCCAGCTGAGCCGAGTGAGACCCCTTATGCTGGAATCTCTGTCCAGTTCTCGCTGGAGCCTCCATCGTCTCCCAGCATCCTCTGGCCTTCCGTTTTGACTCTTAATGCCATTTTCCTAGGCAAACCACCTAGTTCTCTGCCTAGGAATGTGCCTTAGGAGCCCAGGGCACTAGAGAGTAGGGACTACAACCCGAGGTGACTCAAGATTCTCTACAAGAGCCTGAGAGACTAGGAAATGCTGAGTCAGGCCCTGCCCACCCGCTGGAGCATGGGCTTCTCTGGAGAGCTACCCAAAAGCTGTCTTAGTAGCCCAAGGTTCCACGTGCCAGAAAGGATGGGTGTGGGGCTCTTGCTGCAGAGAGTCTGCTTTCTTACCATCACTTCGGCGCTCCGGTTATCCTATTCTCTGTGTTCCTCTGTCTCAAGTCTCTGTACAGAATCCTCCTCCCCTTTGGAGTCAGAAGGGTGTCCCTGTCGCTGATCACATGTGAGCTGAGGGTTTCTGTGACTCAGGCTGGCTGGCTGCTGGACATGCATGCATCTCAGCAGCGCTGGGCATCAGTGAGCTGTGTTTGTCCATGTAGATACAGTGGGGCCTGGCAGGGTGGGAGGACTCTGCTCCATGTAGTCCTCCAGGGCTGGGGCTTTGTCAGGTGCCCTTCTTTACTGAAGTTACAGAAAAGGGCCAGTCTTACCCTCTCTTCTTCTGTATCCATACGGCTTATGCTGTCAGTCCTGGGTTCTTAAGACAGACAGACTTGTTTTCATTGGTACCTCTTTCTTTGAAGAAATGTGGATGCAGGAGCAGAACTTAAAGCCATTGATCTTCTCAGAGCTAGTCCTGAGGCCCAGACTGGTCCTCTTCCCTGTTCTACATCCCTGGAGCCTCGGAGCCTCAAGAATAGCCCTGATGCATGATTTGGAGGCTCCTGAGTGGTATCTTTGAACCTTCATCTTTGCATCCAAAGAGGGCCACTTGGGCTCTACTGGGTTGCGAGCTTTGTTAAAGACCTTCCTGTCCCCAAAATGTTGAAGTCTGAGAGCAAGGGTGTGTGTACCATATCCACAACAGCAAGAGTGTCCCAAACCAACACAAAGCACCCCACCTATTCTGCCAAGCAGCCTGACAGCGGGAAGATAATGAAGGGTGGGCAGAGGCACAGCGCTGAGGTCAGGAGCTGCTGCCTCTGGGATACTTGGGAAGGAGTCCGGAAAGCAAGCATGTCCTCCAGCAAACACCGAGGCTCTCTACACGGTGGCTTCCTCTCTGCAGACATCCGCAGAGCGGGTGCGAGGAGCTTGGCATTTTGGTAGCATCCGTAGGATGATAAATCACCGACACAGCAGCGGCGTGTGTTCAACGAAGCAAGGGGATGCTGAGCACGTGAGCTGGAAACCAAGGGGCTGCGGCCAGGCTGTGTAGGGCGGCTGATCAGGAAGAGGAGTCACAGGCACTGGGCAGGCTGTGACAGCAGTGCAGCTAGGACCGCATTACCCTCCCTAGGACTGCCCTGCCCACACAGTCCCATAGCCAGGCAAGCTGGAATGAGAGGTTCTGCAGCTCCCTGGGGTTCAGCATCCTTGTTAGCAGGATGTGTCTGATATGTGAAATGTCTAGTGGACCCTAGTCCCCAGACACATTGTAAGTCTCCCCATGAGAATGGTTCAGTGGCCAGGGCCTTGTAGCCACACAGTTCCTCTGGGTCTAGGACCAGCTATCCCCAATATTAGTTTCTGAGCAGGAGCTCCCACCCCCCAGCTCAGTCCAACCCTGCTTCCCTGCCTCTCACCTCCTCTGACCCTAACCTCTTCCCTGTTCTGTTTCGTACAGTTGTATCTCTAGCCTGAGGGCTTACTGAGGGCCCGCCACTGAGAGTGACGTCCTGGCAGCCACCCTCTTGAGCCCTTTCCTCCGGATATTTCAGTTCCCTCCCTCCCTTCCCAATCCTATTCCTAGAGGACCCCTGGGCAGCTCCTTTTTAGACCTCTTATCCTACTCTGCTTAGGGATTCTTTAGACCAGTCCTCTCCAAGTGCACTGCCTTCCCATTGTCATAGGCCCTATTCTTATCCCCACTTCCGTGTTCCGGTGTGGCTTCAGTTTTATGTGCGTCTTGTTAATTGAGTTTCCAAAATGAATCACCCCCAATAAAACTAGGGCATTGCTATCTCTTCCCAAAGAATCCCAACGTGCTCTTACTCCGACTGGTGGGGTGAGTCAGAGCCCTGGGTAGTGGGCCCCCTGGAGGGCAGCTGGGTGCTCACCTTAGGCCTGCTGTGACCCCTCAGTGACCACATCTGTCCTCCTGCAGCTGGAGAAGGTGGCCTCAGTGGGCTCCTGTGCAGATGTGGATGTAACTTCTGGTCATCGGCCAGGGAGAGGTTGGCTGATTTAAGGTGGACCTGTAGGTGAAGCAGAAAGAGGGGGCTGTAAACACCCCCTCCCCCATCGAAGCGGGGCTGTGAGCCGGGAGCTGAGTATAGAAAGAGAAAAAATCTGGCACTTAGTCATCACAGGGAGAGACTCTGTGTCTCTTTATGAGGTCTTCCAGCACCCTACTTCTGCTTTTCTCTGTGTAGCCCTGGCTGACCTTGAACTCACAGAGATCTGCTTGCTTCTGCCTCCGGGGTGCTGGGATTAAAAGGTGTGAGCCACCACCCGGTGTTCTACTTCCTCGTCACATTCCCTGTCCTCAGTCTGAAGCCCCTTCCAGACAGGGCTGAGCCTAGACGGTCCTGTTCTGTCAGTCTGGAGGTTCTTAGACTTGACACCCCAGCCAAGGAACAGAGGCTGGGCTCCTGTGGCTTGTGTGTTTGTTCCTTGAATAGACGGTGTAAACTAAGGGACCGAGTTGGAGACATGGTTCTTGCTGTTCTTTGCAGAGGACCCCAGTTCACTTAGTTTCTAATTCCTACAAGTTACCCGCCCACCTGGGCGTGACCTCTCATATTATTTATGCCGATGTAAAGAGCACACCATCCCACTTCCAGAATTCTCTACTACAAATACCCACAAAGTGGCTCACAACTTCTGTAACTCTAGTTCCAGGGGATCCGGCCTCCTAGTCTGGCCCCTGTAGGTACCAGGCACGCACGCCATATACAAATACAACTATCATACACATCAAATAAATTTTTTTTTTTTTTTTTGGTTTTTTGAGACAGGGTTTCTCTGTAGCTTTGGTACCCATCCCGGAACTAGCTCTTGTAGACCAGGCTGGCCTCGATCTCCCAGAGATCCGCCTGCCTCTGCCTCCTGAGTGCTGGGATTAAAGGCATGTGCCACCACCGCCCGGCTTTTTTTTTTTTTTAAAGATTTATTTATTATCTACACAATGTTCAGCCTCCATGTATACCTGCAGGCCAGAAGAGGGCACCAGATCTCATTACAGATGGTTGTGAGCCACCATGTGGTTGCTGGGAATTGAACTCAGGACCTCCGGAAGAGCAGTCAGTGCTTTTAACCTCTAAGCCATCTCTCTAGCCCCTCAAATAAATATTCTTAAAACATTGAAGAAGAGAAAAAAAAGAAAACACGGACACAGTTCAGCATTCTTAAAGTTGCTGACACAGCCAGGCATGGTGGCACACACCTGTGACCCCTGGAAGGTGAGGAGTGTAAAAATTACTCAGCTACATTGTGAGTTTGAGGCCAGCCTGGGCTACAGGAGACCCTATATCAGAAAACATCAATTAATAAATAAAATTACAAAGGAGAACACAGCAAAAAAACATTCAAGGTCCCTATCTATCCAGCCCTCTCTCATCCTCAGCCAATGTTCCCATTTCTAGTAAGTTCTTCCTGAGGTGGCCTCCACACCCAGGTATGTCTGCCTTTGTTGCATTCTCAAATGGCAGCATTTGTCACGTGCTCTCATATAAGTTCTCTCTCGGACTGGGTCTCAAGTAGCCCAGACTGGCTTTGAACTCCTGACCCTCCTGCCTGCACCCTCCAGTTCTGGAATTCCAGGTGTGTGCCAGTCAGCTTAAAAGACAACTATTTCTTAATAGGATACAATGGACATTTGAGATGTTTGTGGGCACCAGTTATCTGTATAGGCGGGAGGTGTGTTTAGATAAGTCTGTGTTTTCAAAGGCACTATCAAGGTGTCTGTGTTGGACAAGGAAGTTTAAAGGTATCATAGTCATATAGATAAGTAAAATAAAATGTATATACAAAGCCAACAACCTGGGAGGGAGGTGAAGAAAGGGGACAGATGTGATGAACAATACTGAAGTGTGTGGGTCTCATCCCCCTTAACAGGATCCAGCACATCTTGTTTGGAATTCATGAGCCTCGAAACAGTTCAGAGTGGCTTCCTTTGAGACTTGGGAAGGGGACGCCTACCCACACTCGTTCTTTATAAGCCAAAACTGGCTGAGCCCTGTGCTTGTGTTACTGCCGAAGGAAGAAAGCAAACTTGAGGAAGTGAAGTGAAAGCAGTTAATGTCCAGCGGCAAATTACCCCAGCATCTCACACGTAGGCCTCGCGGGAGACTGAGTGGGAAAGGCTTTCCGATGGAGCACAGGCCTGGATGTCCACGGGGGCCTGTTTCAACTGTTAACATTCAGACCGACATTCCCCGATCGATGCTAATTCTAGATCCTCCCTGCTAGAGCAATATCTCATGCAGAATAAAGAGTGGGGACTCCCTACAGGCTTCCAGGTGCCTCTCTCCTCGGGATAAAAACAGCATGATGTTGGCTGGTGACCTTTCCTGGTCGATGGTGGGCAGGGGGCATGGGGTCTGGGAGGATCTGAAGCCTCTCTATTAAGAATATCCGAGTCCCCGTGAAATGCTACTTCTCCCAGACAATCTGGGTAGAAATGGGGTTGATAACCAGCATTGCTTAGAGAATTAGGTGTGTTGATAAGTGAAGTAAAGCTTCCAAAGGCCAGAGCCAGGCACCCGCTCTCAGCCATCATTAACCGTTCCCTGAGTTCACTTAGGATGGATGGCAGTCTGCCTATAAATGTAACCGAGCTGTGTTAGATGGGAACATAGGCCACCACTACCCACCTGTCAAAGCATCATTTACTATGTGGCATTAACAAGTGTATCTGTAACATGAACCGCACACACACAATGCCCCAAGAGAAAACGTAGCCATTCAGAGCAAAGGATCTGAGTTGGGTTCATGTTGCCCTTTTGCCCAAGCTCATAAGCAGAAGGTTTGTCTTATTCCAAAGGATGGTCTTTCTTTCTTCTTGGAGTGTTCTGTTGTCTGGCATGTTGTGTAAAACCATTGTATACTTTCTGACCAGAGGCATCCAAGACATGCTCAGAGTCGGAGTTTGCACCATCATGGTCTTGAATTCCTCCAGCCCGTGGCACTGGACACACAGGGGACCTTGCTTAGCCAGCTTGGTGGTGGGATATGATAGGAAGCCGGACCTTGGGTCCCAGGCATCCACAGCTGACCTTGTGTCTTGCAGGCTTAGTCTCCACTGCCAGCTGCCATGGGCAAGCAGAACAGCAAGCTGCGGCCTGAAGTCCTGCAGGACCTGCGGGAGCACACGGAGTTCACCGACCACGAGCTGCAGGAGTGGTACAAGGGCTTCCTCAAGGACTGTCCCACCGGCCACCTGACGGTGGACGAATTCAAGAAGATCTACGCCAACTTCTTCCCCTACGGCGACGCCTCCAAGTTCGCTGAGCACGTCTTTCGCACCTTTGACACCAACAGCGACGGCACCATCGACTTCCGGGAGTTCATCATCGCGCTGAGTGTGACCTCTCGGGGCAAGCTGGAGCAGAAGCTCAAGTGGGCCTTCAGCATGTACGACCTGGACGGCAATGGCTACATCAGCCGCAGTGAAATGCTGGAGATAGTTCAGGTACTGGCATTGGCAGGGCCAGATGGAGCATGGGCAGGCAGCACCCCCATGCCCAGCCCTGTACTCTTTATTATCACCATGATACCAGCTCACTCCTCTGCTCCCTTGCTCCCATGTACACTAAAGGGCTGCAGGCCCTTGCAAAAAAATAATGATAAAAGCCAGGCTTTCATCGATCGCTTGCTAGACATCAGGCCCCCACCGAGCTCGTCAATCAGGCTTATCCCCCAATCCTATAAAAACAGGTCATTTTCTGCTTTTAATGAGATCTGAGGCTTAGATAAGTGATTGCTTGAGAATTTTCAGAGCAAGAATTGGAGAAATGGCTCAGTGGGTAAGAGCACTTGATGCCCAAGCGTGAAGTCCAGAGTTCAAATCCCAGCACCCATGTAAAAGTCAGGAGTGGGTGAGCATGTCTGTAACCCTAGAACTAGGGGACAGGTAAATCCTGTCCCAGAAGCTTGTTGCCTAGACTGCCTAACACAAATGACAAGCTTCAGGTTCAGTCAAAAACAAAAGGGAACGAGGTGGACACCAGTATTTCCCCTCTGGCCTCTGCATGGGTGTCTTTGCACACAGATGTATAACTTACACAATTTAGCTTTCTATGTAGGTTGGGGTCTCCTGTAGAACTCAGAGTGGGAAGTCCTGTGTGGCACCAATGCTCATGTGCCCCCTGCATCCTTCTGCCTTGGTGCTTTAAATCATCTCTATGTCTGGGACAGTGGGGTGGTTCTGTAGAGAAAGGTGCTTGCTGCCAAGCCTGACAGCCTGAGTTCGATTCCCAGGACCCACACAGGGCAAGCGGTCCAAGTCCCACAAGCAGTCTCTGATCTCCACACACACACACGAGTAAATAAAGGAATAGATGAATAAGCAGATAAATGCTAGGCCCAGCAGGTACAGGTGCTAATACTACATTGTATTATTAGGGAATAAGAAAAAGTCTGCACCTCCAGTAATATTTCTTTTTCCAGAATATTTCCCATCTGCGGTTTGTTGAATCTGCAGGTGCAGGACCCACAGGTGGGCAGGGCTTACTGTATTTGCCCCTGTGACCTCCCCCCTTAGCATTACCAGCCCCCTAGATCCATTGTACCTTTCGAACACTGTCCTCGCCCGGGAGTCCTGTTACTCCACCATCCCAGCAGAGCTGTATCCTGTGCTCTTAGACACCGCCTAACTTTTCCGACTCTTTGCCCATCATCTTGTCTCTGTGGTTTGTTCTGATCGGAGAAGGGTCCCGCCACAGAGAGGGAGCGCTCAGCCCTGTCTGTGCCGTCCTCCGTCCTTCTGAGTGCACTCATGAATGCTCCTTTGCAGGCCATCTACAAGATGGTGTCCTCCGTGATGAAGATGCCCGAAGACGAGTCCACGCCGGAGAAGCGAACAGACAAGATCTTCAGGCAGATGGACACAAACAATGACGGTAGGGACGTGGGGGCCGGGGGATGGCGAGCACTGGATGTTTGGGTGCAACTGTTGCTGGCACAGATGTATTTGGGATGTGCCCTCTGCGGCCCTGACCCTCCCAAGCTGGCCCTGCCCCTTTCCCCTCCCACTTGATTCAGCTGTGCTGAAGGAAGACTGGAATTCAGGGTCAGGGACATCTACCCTGCACCCGACAATGGGCATGTCCCTGGTCCCTCTGAGCTGTAGGCTTCATGCGTGTTGACTTAGTTGGGCTGTTACTGCGATGAAACACTATGACCAGAAGCAACTGGGAAAGGAAAGGGTTTATTCCGCCCGTAGCTCCGCAAAGCAGATCATCACGAAAGGAAGGCAGGACAGGAACTCAGCAGGGCAGGAACCTGGAGGCAGGAACTGGTACAGAGGCCATGGAGGGGAGCTGCTTCCTGACTTGCTCATCATGGCTTGCTCAGTCTGCTTTCTTTCCACCTACAATGAGCTGGGCCCTTCCCCATCGATCACTAATTAAGAAAATGACCTGCTGGCCAGGCATGGTAGCACACACCTTTAATCCCAGCACATGGGAGGCAAAGGCAGAGAAAGACAGACAGATCTCTGAGTTCCAGGACAGCCTGGTCCATAAAGTGAGTTCCAGGACAGCCAACGCTACACAGAGAAACCTAGTCTTTAGAAAACAGAAGAAGAAGAAAAAAAAAAACCCTACAAACTTGCTTATAGAAAGATCTAATGGAGGCATTTTCTCAATTGAGGCTCCCTCTTCTCTGATAGCTATAGCTTGTATCAAGCGGACATGGAATTAGCCAGCCCACATGTTAACGGAGAGAGTGGTTTTACTATTCCCACAAGTATATTTAGGGAGGAGAGGCAAGGATACTGATGGTCTGAGAGGTGAGAGACTCAGAGGACTTTTGTGTCCTGGGATCCTGCGGAGCTGGCCAGGCTTCTTGCTATCACCCTGAGATGCAAGGCACCCCTGGCACTCGTGGGGGTCATCAGGCATGGAAGCCTAATCTGTCTGTGGCCATAGTACCAAGGACTTTGAGGTCCTACCATGGCTGCAAAAAGGCAGGTCTCGCGGGGCGGTGGTGGTGCACGCCTTTAATCCCAGTACTCGGGAGGCAGAGGCAGGCAGATCTCTGTGAGTTTGAGACCAGCCTTGTCTACAAGAGCTAGTTCCAGGACAGGCTCCAAAGCCACAGAGAAAAACCCTGTCTTGAAAGGCAAAAAAAAAAAAAAAAAAAAAAATTGGGGAGCAGTCCACGAGGACATGGCTTATGTCTTCCTTTGCCTTGACTGGTTTTTTTTTGTTTGTTTGTTTGTTTTGGTTTTTCGAGACAGGGTTTCTCTGTGGTTTTGGAGCTTGTCCTGGAACTAGCTCTTGTAGACCAGGCTGGTCTCGAACTCAGAGATCCGCCTGCCTCTGCCTCCCAAGTGCTGGGATTAAAGGCGTGCACCACCACCACCGCCCGGCCTCCTTGACTGTTTCTTGTAGGACAAAAGCAAGGGTGAGGTAGCCGCTCGCGGTGCGCTGATTTGGCCTGTCGTGGCTTTGTAGAGCCACGACTGATTGGCTTTTGTTCCACCAAGAAATGCAACATTAAGGGAAAAAAGGCTCCCTGGGTTGTGCTGAGATTCAGTGTACGCTAATGCACAGGCAAGTGCCGTGCAGGGCCTTGAGTGCTCTGCGCAGGTGAGCCGAGGCCGGCGCTCAGCAGGACACGAGGTTCCCGTGGAACCGCAGACAGCTCTTCAGACAGCGAGGAAATGCTTTCAAAACACGTTCACACACAAAGCAGACAGCCTCTGGGCTGGTCTCAAAAAATATCCTTCACTCTCTTGTCTATCATGGCTCCAAGGCTTTGATTCTGACACACCATATTGAGGCTTCGCCTTCCTCTCCGCGAAATGGGGAGAACCCCACTTGCGTGGGTATGAGGCTAAAGCGGCACCATGCCAATGGCTCACTTCGCGTGGATGGCACACTCTAATAAAAAGCTGTGGCTGACAGAGAAACCCTGCCTTGAAAAAACAACAACAACAAAAAGCTATGGCTGTTGTTCCTGATTGTCAAGGCCAGGAATCTCGCCAGCTTCAGAGGGGATGGTGGACAGTGGGGACTGTACGTGTCCCAGTTGTTTGTTTCCCTATGGAAGCCACTGGACAAAGAAATCGTTCCTGTTAGCCAGTGGCCAGTTGCTAATGCTCAAGAAGGGAGGAGGCGGGGCTACAGGAAGCTGGGTCCAGATAGGAGGGCAGCAAAGGTGGGTGGAGTTACAACTCATCCCCTGGAACTGGCCAGGGTCTACAGTAGGAGGCACTGTGATGGTTAGCTTTAACTGCCAACTCAACAACAGGCCTTTCTTTTTTCTTGGTTTTTCAAGACAGGGTTTCTCTGTAGCTTTTGGAACCTGTCCTGGAACTAGCTCTTATAGACCAGACCAGGCTGGCCTTGACCGCTCAGAGATCCACCCGCCTCAGCCTACTGGAGTGCTAGGATTAAAGGCGTGCACCACCACCACCCGGATTTTTTTTAAAGGTTATTTGTTTTTTGGTTTTTCAAGACAGGGTTTCTTTGTGTAATGGCCTAGCTGTCCTGGAACTCACTCTGTAGACCAGACTGGCCTTGAACTCAGATCCACCTGCCTCTGCCTCCTGAATGCTGGGGCTGAAGGCATGTGCCACCATCACCCTGCAAGATTATTTATTTTGTATATAGGTATTTGCTTGAATGTTTGTATACTGTGTTGTATGTCTGGTGCCCATGGAAGCCAGAAGAGCACTGGGTCCCCTGGAATTGGAGTTACAAATGGTTGTGAGCCACCATGTGGATATTGGGAACTGAAGCCAGGTCCTCTGCAAAAGCAGCAAGTGTTCTGAACTGTGGAGCCCTCTCGCTAGCCCCAGAAGAGAATCTTTTTTGTTTGTTTTTTTTAGAGATAGAAATTTCTGGGTCGCTCTGGCTGTCCAGGATCTCACTCTGTAGACCAGACTGGCCTTGAACTCCAAGATCTGCCTGCCCCTGCTGGAATTAAAGGCCTGTGCCACGACCTCCCAGCTCAGAAGAGAGTCTTAATGAAGAATTAAGATCAGTGGTTCTCTTCGCTGGATGGTGGTGGTGCACACCTTTAATCCCAGCACTGGGGAGGCAAAGGCAGGTGGATCTCTGCAAGTTCGAGGCCAGCCTGACTTACAGAGGACAGCTAAGGCTACACTGAGAAACCCTATCTTGAAAAACAAAACAAAAAAAAAAATCAGTGGCCCGCCGGGCGGTGGTGGCACACGCCTTTAATCCCAGCACTGGGGAGGCAGAGGCAGGCGCATCTCTGGGAGTTCGAGGCCATCCTGGTCTACAAGAGCTAGTTCCAGGACAGGCTCCAAAACCACAGAGAAACCCTGTCTCGAAAAACCAAAAAAAAAAAAAAAAAAAATCAGTGGCACCTAAGACCATCCGATATTTACATTACGATTCATAACAGTTATGAAGTAGCAACAAAAATACTTTTATAGTTGGGGGTACACAAAGCGAGGAACCATCTTAAAGGGTCACAGCATCAAGAAGGTTGAGAACCGTCCTGCTCTAGATCTCGTCAGCCTGTGGGCATGCCTGTTGGGATTGTCTTGATGGTTAATTGAGATGGGAAGGCCCATCACCACTCTCTAGGCGGGAGGGGGGGGGGCTGGACCACGAGGTGAAAGGAGACAGCAGGCAGCCAAGCACCCATGCAGTCATTCTCTCTGTCCTGTGAGGCCTTAAAAGACTGACTCCCTGCAGTGACGAGCTATGACCTAAGCCAAGGAAACCCTCCTCTCCTAAGTTGCTTTTGGTCAGGAAATCCCCCCTCCCCACCAAAACACAGGGTTTCTCTATGTAGCCCTGACTATCCTGGAACTCACTCTGTAAACCAGACTGGCCTTGAACTCAAGAGACCCACCTGTCTCCATCTCTGCCTCCCGAGTGCTTGAACTAAAGGCATGTGTCATCACCCCTGAATTGGTCAAGGGATTTTAGCCTAGGAACAGAAATGGAATTTGACCAGTACCCATGGTTTGCCCTCAGCCGTCCCAGTGCCTGACTCTCCAGGCAGGGCTGGCAGCTTCCTTCAGACCTAGAGTTCCATACCAAACCTGATGATTTGCTTTCGACCCCCAGGAACTACATTTACATGGTGCAAGGAGAACCAAGTCCTGCAAGTTTTCCTCGAGACACATGTATGCTCAGATGACATGTATGCCCACACACAGTAAATGTGTGTACTCATATGTAAAAAGAATTGTAAGTGCTCTAGAAGTGGATGGAGAGTGGACATTGTCCATTTTCCAGAAGGTTCCAGACGGACCTGAGGTCCTATCTCCTTTAGACGCTCAAAAAACAAAAGAGCACAGGCTAATCCTCTTTCTCCCGCTCTGACCCCCAGGCAAGCTATCTCTGGAAGAATTCATCAAAGGTGCCAAGAGTGACCCGTCCATTGTCCGGTTGCTGCAGTGCGACCCCAGCAGCGCTAGCCAGTTCTAAGGGGAATGGGCTTTGGGACAGTTGCGGAGAAACACAGGCTTGTCCTGCCATCTTCAGCTTTGCTTGCAAAAGTGGATTCCTCCGTGATCTCTGATCTCTCCTGCTCTCCTGGGACCTGGGTCCAGGCAGCACATCACACCCGCCTGGCCTGGCCAACTCGGCTCCCCCCCTACCTGACCAGTTCAATGTCCCTCCCCTCCAGTCCAGGCCGGTTCCTTCCAAGGGTTCAAGTGTTCTTGGCTGTCGGGTACCCCCTGCCCACAATGGGCCTCGAGGCTATCACGGATACCAGGCTGGACTTTTCAGAGTCTTACACGATCCCACGTGACTTTGTGGGCTGGGTGGGGATGAAGAAGATGGGGAGTAGACAGGCAAGCCCTTCCAGTGCATGGTTCCACCTCCCTTGTTCATTTTCTCTGACCAAAGCCACTTGCACGTATATACCGTGGTCTCCTTCCTTTTACTATATGAGTTACATGTACGGTGAAGTGGACTGTAATGTTTAGGCCCTGTATTTAATGCCTCTGACTACCTTTGAAGCATGGTCCCCCGTGGCCTGTGTTCCCCCCTCCCCAAGTCTGGCTATGCTGTGGTATTTATGCATTCTTGATTTGCCCGATTCCACAGGAGATACATGCATGCCCAGGGCTATGAACATCTGCCCTCCGTGCTGCGAATACAGATATCTGTGTGTGCTTCGTCCTTCCTGTTGATTGGTCTGGCATATTAAAGTGATCAAATAAACCAAGGCCTGCGAGTTTCCTACTTTGCCATGAGCACCCTGTCATGGTTCTTCCCCTCTCCTATCTTTAGCAAAAATGGGTCCTTGGCATCCAGCTGTTGTTGAACACAGCCCCTGGGGCACCCCGTAGTCACCACTGTGTCTATACATCTTCTACGCCTGTTTGGCAGTATCTGCCCAATGCCAAGAAAGAACTCTGAAAATAAAGGATGGCTGTTCTTGGCAGGTCTGACTTCTGATTGTGGCATGCTGCCTCCCTCGCTTCCTCTCCCCCTCTGACTTAATCATCAAGGTAGCAGGGATGCCACGTCCAAGAGAGCAGGTGCGGCTCAGGGACATCAGTGCTACTGTGAGGAGGCAGACCTGGGTTCTGTGCCTCCTCTGGTGCCATCCCTATGTCTGCCATGGGGATGTTCACCTCTTGTGCCCTGAAGCCATTGAGAGCAAGTCGCTGCCTCCTTCCGTGTTCCCCACTGTCTTAGCCAGGGTCACTATTGATGTGATGAAACCCGATGGCCAAAAGCAACTCGCAGATAGATGGTTGAGTTCAGCCACAGCTCCACATCATAGCAGCCAACGCCGTGTGGGCAGGAACTCAAGCAAGAGTAGCATGTGCTCTTCATGGCTGAGCCTTTTCAACACCCCAGGCCTGCCTAGGACCCTTTTCCAGGGGGTGGCACCTCCACGTCAACTACTCAAGAAAATGCCCCGCAGACTTGCCTGCGTGCCAATCTGATGGAGGCATTTTCTCAGCAGGTTTTTTTGGTTGGTTTCAGATGGGGGGGGGGGCGCTGTTTTGTTTTTTTGAGGCATGTTATCACTGTAGGCTTGGGTGGCATGGAGCTTATGAAGCTGACCTCAGACTCACAGAGAACCACCTGTGGAGGTTTCCCTCTACCCAGATGATGCCTGGCTATGTCAAGTGGACCAAAACACCCAAACCAGCACAATTGACTCCTTATCAACTTGGCACAAATACATCACTATTAAACTACAAGCTTTCATATTTTAATTCCCAAGACCTTATGTTAATATCAGTATTACTATATAAAACACATTCCAGCATTTAAAGTCTCAATAATCCTTAAAAAAGTTTTAACACTTTAAATGTCCAAGTTCTCTTTAAAAATCCCAAATCTCTGGCATAAGAACAGACAGGAGGACCAATGGAACTGAATAGAAGACCCAGATATCAATCCACACATCTTCAAACACCTGATCTTTGATAAAGAAGCAAAAAATATCAAATGGAAAAAAGAAAGCATACTGAACAAGTGGTGCTGGTATAACTGGATATCAACATGTAGAAAAATGAAAATAGACCCATATCCATCACCATGCACAAAATTCAAGTCCAAATGGATTAAAGACCTCAACATAAAGCCAGCCACACTGAACCTTATAGAAGAGAAAGTGGGAAGTACACTTGAATGCATTGGCACAGGGAACCACTTCCTAAATAGAACCCCAGCAGCACAGACACTGAGAGAAACTATTAATAATTGGGACCTCCTGAAACTGAAAAGCTTCTGTAAAGCAAAGGACACAGTCAACAAGATAAAATGACAGCCTACAGAATGGGAAAAGATCTTCACTAACTCCACATCAGACAGAGGTCTGATCTCTAAAATATAAAAAGAACTCAAGAAATTGGACACCAAAAGATCACATAAACCAATAAAAAAAAATGGAATACAGATCTAAACAGAGAACTCTCAACAGAGGAATCTAAAATGGCTGAAAAACACTTAAGGAAATGTTCAACAGTAAAAACAACTCTGAGATTCCATCTTACACCTGTAAGAATGGCCAAAATCTAAAACACTGATGATAACTTATGCTGGAGAGGATGTGGGGTAAAGGGAACACTTCTGCATTGCTGGTAGGAATGCAAGCTGGTACAATCCCTTTGGATGTCAGTGTGGTGATTTCTCAGAAAATTAGGAAACAACCTTCCTCAAGACCCAGTAATACCACTTTTGGGTATATATCCAAAGGATGCTCAATCGTACCACAAGGACATGTGCTCAACTATGTTCATAGCAGCTTTGTTTGTCATAGAACCTGGAAACAACCTAAATGACCCTCGATTGAAGAATGGATAAGGAAAATATGGTACATTTACACAATGGAGTACTACACAGCAGAAAAAAATAACGACAGCTTGAATTTTGCAAGAAAATGGATGGAGCTAGAAAACATTTTAAGTGAGGTAACCCAGACATGGAAAGACAATTATCACATGTACTCACTCATAGGTGGTTTTTAAACATAAAGCAAAGAAATCCAGCCTACAAACCACAATCCCAGAGAACTTAAACAATACGGACACTAAGAGAGATTTACATAGATCTACATGGAAAGTAGAAAGTATAAAAAGACAAGATCTCTTGAGTAAATTGGGAGCATGGGAACCTTGGGGGAGGATTGAAGGGAGGAGGGGAGAGGCAGGAAGGGGGGGGCAGAGAAAAATGTTAGCTCAATAAATAAAAAAATTCCAAATCTCTTAGCCATAGGTTCCTACATAAATCAAAAACAAGTTAAATACTTTCTCACTCAAGAGAGAAGAGCCACAATCAAATCAAAACAAAACCCCAGTCAATATCTAACATCTAGAACTTACAATCTTCTGGGCTCCAAAGGGCTTAAGCAACTCTAATTCTGGCATCACAGCATACAAACAGCTTCTCTCGTGGACTCAGGCTGGATCCACCCTGCATCTGCCACTTTCCTTGACAGATCTACTATCCGGTGTGCTGAGAGAGCACACTGTAGACAGAGGTTCCTGTCCCACCTGATCCCACAGTTGTTCAGTCACAAAGAAACACACAGAGGCTTATATTCATTATAAACTGTTTGGTCTATTAGCTCAGGCTTATTATTAACAAGCTCTTACACTTAAATTAGCCCATAATTCTTACCTATTTTTAGCCACATGAGGCATTTTCATCTTGCTTCCTCTGCCATCTAAGTGGCAACTGCAATCTAAGCCTTTCCTCTTCCCAAATTCTCCTGTTCTGGTCACCCCACCTATACTTCCTGCCTAGCTACTGGCCAATCAGTATTTTATTAACCCAGCACAAGTGACAAATCTTTATGGGGTACAAGAGCATCGTCCCACAGCAGTCCTCTGCAATGAGGCTGCCCCTCTACCAATGAATGATCTCCTGGCCTCTCTTCAGGAACTCCAATCCTGCTATATGGTGCTGAGCCTCAGTTTCTCTCTATGGTGCCTTCAACCCTGCAGTTTCCTGCAGCCCAAATCACTACCACATGGAAAACACATCACCAAGTTCAGCGGCCAGCCTGAGATGCACACGGCCTTCCCCGCGCTGGACCCAGCTTCTACATGCTCGACCCCAAGGAAACACTTCCCAGCAGAGTTCACCTCAGCAATGCTGGCCTCTTCTAAATCAGAGCTGGGCAGTGTTGTCCCAGTGAAGCAGCAGTTTGCCTCAGAGGTGCTGGTGTCTAGTTAACCGTAGCTGGTCCTGCAATCCCTTCTCACCAGAACCACGGGTTCTGAACACAAAGCAGTATTGCACAAACGGCCTCTTAGAGTCTTCGCTTCCCTCTGAAGCATCCCAAACCAGGCCTTATTTCTCTCCACACTCCCAGAGAACTGCCATTAAGCTTTGAGTACTCCATGGATTCTCCCAACACTTTCACAATCTCCCCCCAACCAATGTGGTCAGGTCTATCATAGTAACACCCACACCATAACCAAAAGCTACTCGGGGAGGGAAGGGTTCATTTCTTCTTATGGTTTATAATCTATCATGTCGAGAATTAAGAGCAGGAACCTGGCCGGGCGGTGGTGGCGCACGCCTTTAATCCCAGCACTCGGGAGGCAGAGGCAGGCGGATCTCTGTGAGTTCGAGACCAGCCTGGTCTACAGAGCTAGTTCCAGGACAGGCTCCAAAGCCACAGAGAAACCCTGTCTTGAAAAACCAAAAAAAAAAAAAAAAAAAAAAAAAAAAAAAAAAGGAACCTGGAGGCGGAGACCCTGAAGGAATGCTGCTTACTGGCTTGCTCCTTTTGGTTTATTCATTTTGCTTTCTTATACCATCTCAGACTACCAGTCCAGGGACGGCACCAGCCACAGTGGGCTGAGCACTCCCACATCAATCAAGCAAAAATATGGCCCACATACACACCTACAGACAATCTGATGAAAACATTATCTCAGCTAATGTCCACTTTTCCCAAACAACCCCAACTTGTGCCAAGTTGAAAAAAAAATCCATGGTGATTGTGATAGATGAGAAAGATGAACAGAGGGTGGAGCGATGGGTAGGCGGGTTAATCGGTTCATTCACTAACCAGCTGTGTGTAGTAGATGCAGTGAAGGTGATGGTGGAGACAAGAAGACCCCGCAACCCAGAGTCAACCGTGTGATTCTAGTTCAAGCCTGAAGGCAAGGCAAGGCCAGTGTCCATCTCGAGATAAAGAGCAAATTCTACACACACACATATACCACGCGCGCCACACACGCCACACACGCCACACACGCCACTCACCAGTATAGTGATTTATGTCTAGTCCCAGTATTTGGAAACCTAAGGCAGGAGAATTGCCAGAAGTTAGAGGCCAGGTCAGTCATACAAGGGCCAGACCATCCAAAGCTACTTACTTGCTGACTCCATGAATAAGACCTTATATGGGGCAGATGGGACAAGGGGGGAAGAAACTGGCTACAGCTCCTTGTATACAAATGCAGAGTATGAGGATCCTAGCAGACACTGCCCCATCGGGAACTCATTCAGTGTGGTTCCTCAGGTAAGCAGGCTGCTGCTGCCTAGGACAAAGAAGGAAGTAGCCCCAAAAGATGGTGGCCACATGTCCAGAAGCCCAGCCCCCCAGAGAGGAAGACCCAGAATGAACCTTGAACTTTCATCCAAGTCTTCTGCACAGCAGGGATCCCCTAACAGGCTCTTCAGCCTGGGTGCAAACACTTGTGAGGTGGGAGGTACCACCTCAGAAAGGCCTCTGGGACCCCAGAACTTCTGTCCTGTGCAGGCATCTGGGGAGGGATAAGGGTCTAGAGGTTGTTGAATGAAAAAAAAGAAAAAGTAAAGGATATGACTGATCCCAGGTATCGTAGATAAAATGGAGACATAGCTAGGAGTGGGAACATCTGGAGAGTCAGGAGTGGAGATGACCCCGAAGGGAAGGGTAACGGGAGAAGGGCGGGGGAACTAAGTGCATCAGTCAGGAGGCCTCAAGACAGAAGAAGGGAGCACAAAAGACAAACAGGTAAGTAGCGTGGGGGGAACGTAGCAGCCCCTCTGCGCTGGAGAAGTCTAGGATAGCAGGCGGGGTATGCCAACCAGGAGGACCCTGGAACAGATAGTAGACCCTGAGGGATGCTGGGAGAACCTGGCAGCCAGGTCCGCTTTGATATGTTAAGTAGGCACCTTAGCCCTTTGTCCCGGGTTGTGTGGCTTCCTTTACACAGCAGAGGGACCTGTGATTTTCCTTACCAAGCAAGGTTTCCTGTGCCCCGACTCAAAAGTACCGCAGTGCCAACAAGATCTTCAGTTTTCTGCGAGTTCTGCGTGTGATGAGCTGTGAACGAGTCACGTGACTGTTCTCCTCTGGAGCTGTGTGTTCTGAGAACTGAAGTACTGAGCAGCCCACGGACATCCTGGGGCAGATGAGGTGCCCAGAGGCAGGGCCCGACCTCAAGCTCTTAAGAGCAGGACTGAGGGATAGCTAGTGGTTGCCAGGCCCATCTCCACAAGACCCTGGCTTCTACAGGGGTGTGACTGTAAGGAGAGCATTGGGTACTGCAGATGGGAGTGGGTGGGTGGTATGGGGGGGTATGCAAAAAAGAGAGCCTGGGTGAGCTCTGCCTCTGGCTCACAGTCATTTACCTGAAACAGCTGCACTGTGACACACAAACCTCTCGACCCCACCCTCAAGGTACTTTGGGGACATGTAGGCCAGATCTGCTTGCAGGGTGCCTCATGGTATGGGCACAGGGATACCTCAGGAAGCCACCACGGCCGCAGGCATTACCCACTGAAGGGACAGGCAAAGAGCGAAACAGAGGCTGAAGAGGACCCGCTGGTCTGTCCCTGGAGGTGCTACAGCCTGAGGTAGGGGTGGGGGGGGGGACGGGACTCTGGAAAAGTGCCAGGACCAAGTTGGGCCTGGAACCTTCTTTCAGAGTAGAGCTCAGCCCCTCGCTGTCTAGCTACGTCTCAAACACTAGGTGCTGCTTCCCCCTGGTGGCTATAACCGGGAAGACTGCCCAGGGCTGCACAGTTATCGGGAACCTGGTCCTGGAGCCTGGCCACTTTCTGTTTCCCATGCCCTCTGACTGATGGGGATGCTGAGGCCCATGGGAGCACCTAGCTTGTAGTAGCCAGAAGCCAAGGCCAGGATCCTGGTGCTCAAGACTCACAATCACAAACAAGGTCTTTGAATAGGGTCCAGGCATTATCTTAGATTTTATTGGCTAAATAAGGCCCTTCCTGCCTATACACCCAGAGATGAACATGCAGAGCTGCCAAGACAGGCCACACCACAGGCAGCTCAGGGCTTACCACATGGGCCACCTAGTAGAGGTACACTCCTGCCCAGACTTTCAGCCCAGCATTTTCTGCCTTCTCCCAAAGAGTACCTTGGCTATCAAGTATGGATGCCCAGCAGGCTGCACCTTAGAAACACTTAAGGTCAGCTGGGCAGTGGTGGCAGATGCCTCTGATCCCCGTACATAGAAGGCAGAGGCAAGAGGATCTGAGTTCGAGGAAAGTCTGGTCCCAGAGCAAGTTCCAAGACAGTGAGGGCTACATAGGGAACCCCGTCTTGAAAAACCAACAAGGAAAGAAATACAGACTCTGGTGGAAGCCTCCTACCACACCAGAGGCCAGACCAGCATTCTGAACCCCAGTTAAGACCACCCCTTCTCCCACCAGGGCCCACCCAGCATAACCCCAACAGCGCCTTCTCTCCTTATCACCATATCCCAAGCCCACACCTCTGGTGGAAGAAGCCTCCTACTCTATTATAGCCCAGGCCAGCATCCTGAACCCCAGGTAAGACTGCCCCCCAACTCTGTTGGAAGCCTCCTACCCCAGAGATTATACCAGCTCCCTGAAAAGAAGACAGATGCCTTCTACCTCACCAGAAGTCAGGCCAGCATCCTGAACCCCAGGGCACCCTGGCCAGACCAGAGGTTGTGCACATAGCCAGAATTCCAGCCCCAAACCTGAGTAGCAACCCCCTGCAGATCCAGAGGGCTATCCAGACCATCAAAAGTCCAGCCCCCAACGCAGATGGAGACCCTCCAACTCAACCACAGACCACTGCAGCCAGAAGACCAGTGAAGAAAGCACCCATTCAACAAAGACATATCCAGAAATTGGCACTTAGACCTATACTCACTCCAAATCCTAAACATCGGTGTAAGAGTACCATCAACAACAGCCAGGGCCACATGTCACCAGAGCCCAGCCATCCCACTACAGCAAGCCCCGAACATTCCCACACAGCTGAAGCATGAGAAAACAACCTTACAATCAACTTTCTGAAGATGACACAAATAGTGTTAAGTATGGCTTCTTCCTCCTCCCCTCCCTCCCCCTCCCCTCCCTCCCCCTCCCCCTCCCCCCTCCTCCTCCCTCCTCCCTTCTCCCCTCCTTCCTTCTTTCCTTCCTTCCTCCTTCCTCCTTTTTTGGTTTTTCATGACAGGGTTTCTCTGTAGTTTTGGAACCTGTCCTGGAACTAGTTCTTGTAGACCAAGCTGGCCTTGAACTCACAATGATGTGCCTGCCTCTGCCTCCCAAGTGCTAGGATTAAAGGTGTGCGCCACCACATATATGGCTTCTTGATAGCAGTATTTTCTCGGGTGGGCTCTGCTTGCTAGAGGCAAGCACTCTCATTTAAGATAGGCTTCCTGACTCAGCTTTAGCTGCAAAACCTTGCAGGTCTTTTTAAAGATGTTCTGCCACAAAACACTTCAATGGTGTTGATACAAAGCTGACTGCATGCTTTTTGGTGGTGGCAGGGATCTTGAAATGCCATAGAGTTGTGGCAATAAACATGGCTCCAGCCGGTACCTCTGCCATGAAGCTGAAAATCTTATAAAGCTAAGGAATGGACTTATAAAGCTAAGGAATCCAGTTGTCAAAGCCATGGCTTTAATCTTAGCCATATCATTTAGCAAATTAAAGACTCATGTGGTCAGAAAAAGATAGATGCAGTAAAGATAGTTTCAGAAGAAAAAGTCTCTAAACAGTTTACAGTGTTTAAAAATATATGTAGACTTGGAAGAGAAAAGAAAAAAGGTCAAAGTCCTTAAAATAAAAAAAGAAATAGGTTAGTTGGGTGTGGTGGCACACACCTTTAATCCCAACACTTGGGAAACAGAGGCAGGCAGACCTCTGTGAATTCAAGGTGTGGTGGAACACATCTTTAATCACAACACTTGGGAGGCAAAGGCAGACAGATCTCTGTGAGTTCAAGGTATGGTGGCACATACCTTTAATCCCAGCACTTGGGAGACAGAGCAGGTGGATCTCTGTGAGTTCAAGAACAGCCTGGTTTACAGAGTGAGTTCCAGGACCATGATACATAAAGAAACCCTGTCTCAAAAAGCCAGAAATTAAAAATAAAAGAAATAAGAGTTTAAAATAAAGCCAAATAGCCGGGCGATGGTGGCGCACGCCTTTAATCCCAGCACTCGGGAGGCAGAGGCAGGCGGATCTCTGTGAGTTCGAGACCAGCCTGATCTACAGAGCTAGTTCCAGGACAGGCTCCAAAGCCACAGAGAAACCCTGTCTCGAAAAACCAAAAAAAAAAAAAAAAAAAAAAAAAAAAAGCCAAATAAAAATGGAAAACACACAGAGAATCTGGATACTGTATGTTATTGTGTTCTCTTTCAATTGCTTGACAGCTGAGGAAGGAGCAATAGCTGCTAAAAGACATTTAAATATAAATGCTTCTGGATTAATAAAACATAAATATTTTGTGAATGCCTTGACTTCAAAATTGAAGTCAAAAGATATGTTACCTTGGAGAAGAGGGGTTTTTTGTTTGTTTCCACAGAAAATGAGAGGCTATGGATTTATTCTGGGGTAAGAAAAATAAGGTTTGATCAAGGAAGACCCCCTGAGAAATCTCCGACAGGAGCAGATAGCCCAGATGTCCAAGTTATACATTCAGAACAGCCTCAAGACTGCTGGTTGAGATGATAAAGCTTCATGGGATACTCCAGTTATGACTTGGTCATAATTCTAAATTTTCTTTAGGTCCCCTTAAGATTATCAGCACCTCAATTCAGTAGGAAGTAGCCTGAAAAACTATGACCACATTCCCCAAAAATGGACTATGGATGTTTTCCTTTGTTTAGAATGTTGATTACAGTTGTTATGGATAATGGTCAGGAAAAAAAGCTAAACAAAGGATATTAGATTCAGAGTTCATGTTCTTTAAAAATAAAAAGGGGATTGCTGTGGGACAATGGTTTTACCCTGTAAACATTTGTTTCTTGTACTTGTTTATTAAAATACTGACTGGCCAGTATCCAGACAGGAAGTATAGGCGGGACAACCATGCAGGAAGTAGAGGTGGGATGAAGAGAACAGGAGAATTCTGGGAAGAGTAAAGCAGTCTGCAGTCATGACCCAGCCTCAGAGGAAGCAAGATGTGACTGCCTCACTAAAAAAAAAAAAAAAAAGGACGGAGCCACATGGCTAACATAGACAAGAATAATGAGCTAATATAAGTTATAAGAGTTAACAAGAGCCGGGCGGTGGTGGCGCACGCCTTTAATCCCAGGACTTGGGAGGCAGAGGCAGGTGGATCTCTATGAGTTCGAGACCAGCCTGGTCTACAAGAGCTAGTTCCAGGACAGGCTCCAAAACCACAGAGAAACCCTGTCTTGAAAAACAAAACAAAACAAAACAAAAAATTAACAAGAAGTCTGAGCTACTAGGCCAATAAGTTTATAACAAAAAAATCACAGGCAATAAATAATCTCATACCAATATATAACCAAAACACACACACACAAAACCACCACCAACTACAACAAAATAAGAGGAATTAACAATCATTGATCATTGATATCTCTCAATATCAATGGATTCAAATCCTCAAGAAAAAGACACAGGCTAACAAAATAAATGTGAAAACAAGATCCATCCTTCTGCATACAAGAAACACACCACATACAAGAAACACACCTCAACATCAAAGATGGACATTACCTCAGAGCAAGAAATTGAAAAAAAAAAATTGCAAGCAAATGGCCTCAGGAAGCAAGCTAGTGTAATTATTCTAATGTCTAACAAAGTAGACTTTGAACCAAAATTAAGAGAATTGGAAAGACACTTCATACTCAAAGGAAAAATTCACCAAGAAGACATCTCAATTCTCAATCTCTGTGCCCCAGACACAAGGGCACCCATGTTTATAAAGGAAATACTACTAAAGGTTAAATTACACATTGACTCTCGCACATTGATAGTGAGAGACTTCAGTACCCCACTCTCACCAATGGACAGGTCATCCAGACAAAAGAGAAATACTGGAGCTAACAGACATTGTGAATGAAATGGAGCTGCAAGCATTTGCAGACTATTTCACCCAAACACAAAAGAATACACTTTCTTCTCAGCACCTCATGGAACATTCTCCAAAATTACCACATACTTGTTCAAAAAGCAAGTCTTAAAAGATAGAAGAAAAGTGAAATAATCCCCTGCATCCTATCAGACCGCCATGGATTAAAGCTAGATTTCAACAACAGAAACAGAAATCCTACAAACTTGTGGAAATGAACAACTCTCTACCAAATTGCCACTGGGTCAAAGAAGAAATATTAAAGACTTCCTAGAATTCAACGAAAGTGAATGTACAAAATACTCAACCCTATGGGACACAATGAAAGCGGTGCTCAGAGGGAACTTCATAACACTAACTGCCTGCATAAAGAATGTAGACAAGATCTCACATTAGCAGCTTAATAGCACACCTGAAAGCTCTAGAAGAAAAAGAAGCAAAGAGGAGTGGACAGTAGAAAATAATTAAACTCAGGGCAGAAATCAATAAAATAGAAACAAAGAGACCAATCCAAAGAAACAATGAAACAGAGTTGGTTCTTGGAGCAAAGCAACAAGATAGACACACTCTTATCCAAACTAACTAAAAGACAGAGAGAATAACCAAATTAACAAAATCAGAGACAAAAAGAGGGAGGTAAAGACTCTAGGAAAGTCAGAGAATTGTGAGATAATACTTCAAAAACCTATAATCCACAAAACTGGAAAATCTAAAGGAAATGGACAAATTTTTGATAGGTATAATTTACCAAAGTTAAATCAAGACCAGATAAACTATTTAAATAGACCTATAACCCCTAGGGAAATAGAAGCAGTCATTAAAAGTCTCCCAACCAAAATAAGTCCAGGACCAGATAGTTTTAGCACAGAATTCTACCAGGCTTTCAAAGAAGAACTAAAACCAGTTCTCCTCAAAGTGTTCCATATTCTCGAAACAGAAGGAATACTGACAAAGCCATTTTATGAGGGCCACAGTCACCCTGATACCCAAACCACACAAAGACTCAAGAAAGAACTGTAGACCAATATCCCTCATGGACAGTGATGCAAAAATAATAAAATACAAACTGAATCCAAGAAGCCATCAAAGAGATCATTCACCATGATCAAGAAGGCTTCATCCCAGAGATGCAGGGATGGTTCAACATACAAAAATCTGTCAATGTAATCCACCATATAAACAAACTGAAAGAAAAAAAAAAATCACATGATCATCTTATTAGATGCTGAAAAAGCCTTTAACAAAAACCAACATCCCTTCATGATAAAGGTCTTGGAAAGATCACAGATATAAGGGATATACCTAGACACAATAAAGGCAATATACAGCAAGCCAATAGCCAACATAAAATTAAATGGAAAGAAATTCAAAGCAATTCCACTAAAATCAGGAACAAGACAAGGTTGCCTATTCTCTCTGTATCTATTCAATATAGTACTTAAAGTTCTAGTTGGAGCAATAAGATAATTAAAGGAGATCAAGGGGATACAAATTGAAAAGGCAGATTCAACGCAATGCCCATCAAAATCCCAGAAAAAATCTTTAAAAACCTCGAAAGAATGGTACTCAACTTTGTATAGAAAAGCAAAAAACCCAGGATAGCCAAAACAATCCTGTACAATAAAAGAACTTCTGGAGGCATCACAATCCCTGACTTCAAACTCTATTACAGAGCTACAGTACTGAAAACAGTCTCGTACTGGCATAAGAACAGACAGGAAGACCAATGGAACTGAATAGAAGACCCAGATATCAATCCACACATCTTCGAACACCTGATCTTTGATAAAGAAGCAAAAAATAAATGGAAGAAAGAAAGCATATTTAACAAGTGGGCCTGGCATAATTGGATATCAACATGTAGAAAAATGAAAATAGACCCATATCTATCACCATGCACAAAACTCAAGTTCAAATGGATCAAAGACCTCAACATAAAGCCAGCCACACTGAACCTTATAGAAGAGAAAGTGGGGCCGGGGGGGGGGGGCGCACGCCTTTAATCCCAGCACTCGGGAGGCAGAGGCAGGCAGATCTCTGTGAGTTCGAGTCCAGCCTGGTCTACAAGAGCTACGGAGAAACCCTGTCTTGAAAAAACCAAAAAAAAAAAAAAAAAAAAAAAAAAAAAGAAGAGAAAGTGGGAAGTACACTTGAACGCGCATTGGCACAGGAGACCACTTCCTAAATAGAACCCCAGCAGCACAGACACTGAGAGAAACTATCAATAATTGGGACCTCCTGAACTGAAAAGCTTCTGTAAAGCAAAGGACATGGTCAACAAGACAAAACAACAGCCTACAGAATGGGAAAAGATCTTCACTAACTCCACATCAGACAGAGGTCTGATTTCTAAAATATACAAAGAATTCAAGAAATTGGACACCAAAATATCACATAATCCAAAAAAAAAATGGGGTACAGACCTAAACAGAGAACTCTCAACAGAGGAATCTAAAATGGCTGAAAGACACTTAAGGAAATGTTCAACATCCTCAAGTCATCAGAGAAATGCAAATCAAAACAACTCTGAGATTCCATCTTACACCTGTAAGAATGGCCAAGATCAAAAACACTGATGACAACTTATGCTGGAGAGGTTGTGGGGTAAAGGGAACACTTCTGCATTGCTGGTGGGAATACAACCTGGGACAACTCCTTTGGATGTTAGTGTGGCGATTTCTCAGAAAATTAGGAAACAACCTTCCTCAAGACCCCGTAACACCACTTTTGGGTATATATCCAAAGGATGCTCAATTGTGCCACATGGACATGTGCTCAACTATGTTCATAGCGGCTTTGTTTGTCATAGCCAGAACCGGGAAACAACCTAAATGCCCCTCGATCAAAGAATGGATAAGGAAAATGTGGTACATTTACACAATGGAGTACTACACAGCAGAAAATGACAGCTTGATTTTTTGGAAAATGGATAGAACTAGAAAATATTATTTTGAGTGAGGTAACCCAGACCCAGAAAGACAATTATCACATGTACTCACTCATAGGAGGTTTTTAAACATAAAGCAAAGAAATCCAGCCTACAAACCACAATCCCAGAGAAATTAAACAATGCAGACACTAATAGAGACTTACATAGATCTAATCTACATGAGAAGTAGAAAGTAGAAAAAGACAAGATCTCCTGAGTAAATTGGGAGCATGGGGACCTTGGGGGAGTGTAGAAGTGGGGAAGGGAGAGGTAGGGAGGGGAGCAGAGAAAAATGTAGAGCTCAATAAATATCAATAAAAATGTATAAAAAACAAAAAAATTGGAAAGGCAGAAGTCAAAGTATTTCTATTTGCATATGATATGATAATATACATAAGCAACCCACAAAATTCTACAAGCAATCCCAAAAATTTTTACTAGGGAACTCCCATAGCTGATAACACTTTTGGTCAAGTGACTGGATACAAGATGTTCAAATAAATCAGTAGCCCTCCTATATACAAATGACAAACTGAGAAAGCAATCAGCGAAACACCCCTCATAATAAGCCATAAACAATGTAAACATCTTGGTATAACTTTAACCAAGTAAGTGAAAGACCTATTTAATAAGAAATTAAAACTTTTGAAAAAATAAATTGAAGATATCAGAAGATCTCCCATGCTCATGAATTGGTAGGGTTAACATCATAAAAATAACCAAATTACCACAAGCAATCTACAGATTCAATAACTCCCCCCATTAAAATCCCAATTCCTTTTTCTTTTTTTTTTTTTTTTTTTGGTTTTTCGAGACAGGGTTTCTCTGTGGTTTTGGAGCCTGTCCTGGAACTAGCTCTTGTAGACCAGGCTGGTCTCAAACTCACAGAGATCCACCTGCCTCTGCCTCCCGAGTGCTGGGATTAAAGGCGTGCGCCACCACCGCCCGGCCAACACAATTACTTTTTTTAAGATTTATTTATTATGTAGTGTTCTGTCTGCATGCATTCCTGCAGGCCAGAAGAGGGCACCAGATCTTACTACGTGAGCCACCATGTGATTGCTGGGAATTGCACTCAGGTCCTCTGGGAGAGCAGCCAGTGCTCTTAACCGCGGAGCCACCTCCCCAGCTCCCAACACAATACTTTGCAGATATTGAAAGAACCACACTCAACTTCATATGGAAAAACAAAAGATCCAGGATTTCTAAAACAATGCCGTACAATAAAAGAACTTCTGGAGACATCACCATCCCTGATTTCAATTTCTACCACAGAACTATAGCAATAAAAACCACATGGTATTGGCATTAAAAAAAAAATAGGTGGATCAATGGAATAGAACTAAAGTCTCATACATAAATCCGCACACCTAGGGACGCCTAACTTTCCACAAAGAAGCCAAAATTAGTCAGGCAGTGATGGCGCACGCCTTTAATCCCAGCAGAGGCAAGCAGTTCTCTGTGAGTTCAAGGCCAGCCTGGGCTACAAGAGCTAGCTCCAGGGCAGGTCCCAAAGCTGCAGAGAAACCCTGCCTTAATAAACCAAACCAAACATACAAAACAAAAGGGAAATGCAAATCAAAGCTCTGAGATACCATCTTACACCTGTCAGAAAGGCTAATATCAAAAACACAAGTGGTGGTGCATACCTTTAATCCCAGGACTGGGGGAGGGGCGCGGGGCAGGGGCAGGTGGATCTGAGTCTGAGGCCAGCCTGGTCTACAGAGTAAGTTCCAGGACAACCAGAACTGTTACATAGAGAAACTCCATCTCAAAAAACCAAAATAAATAGATAAATAGATAAATAAATAAAAACAAAATAAACAAAAAATGTCGGAGGAGCCACTTGTTTGTCCCAGCTGCCCGCCTCCTTAGACTGGAAATAACCACACAGGAACTGTACTAATCAAAACACTGCTTGGCCCATTAGCTCTAGCTTCTTATTGGCTAACTCTTACATCTTAATTTAACCCATCTTCATTAATCTGTGTATCATCACGAGGTTGTGGCTTACCAGCAAAGTTTCATCATGTCTCCAGTGGCAGATCCATGGCATTTCCCTGACTCTGCCCTTCTTCCTCCCAGGATTCAGTTCCGTCTTCTCTGCCTACCCAAGTTCTGCCCTATCAACAGGCCAAGGCAGTTTCTTTATTCATTAACCAAGAAAAGCAACACAGAGACAGAAGGACCTCCCACACCAAAAAGCCACAAGTGACAGACAGCTCATGCTGGAGAGGATATGGAGCAAGGACAACACTCCTCTATTGCTATAGTAGTGCAAACTTTTATAGCCACTTTGGAAATCAATATGGTGGTTCTACAAAAAACTGGGAACTGATTTACCTCAAGACCCAGCTCTACCACACGCAAAGGAGGCTCAACCATACCTTAAGGACACTTGCTCACTCATGTTCATAGCAGCTTTATTCTAATAGCTAAAACCTGGAGACAACCTCCATGGATAAAAAAATGTGGTACATTTACATAATGCAGTATTACTCAGCTGTTAAAGATGACATCATGAAATTTGCAGATAAATGGATAGAATTAGGAAAAATACATCCTGAGTGATGTACCCAGACCCAATAAGACAAATGTGGCATGGATATTAGCTATAAAGTAAAGGATAACCATGCTGCAATCCACAAGCCCAAAGAGGCTAGGTAACAAGGAGAGCTCAGAGAGGGATGCTTGGATCTCCCTGGGAAGGGGAAATAGATGAGATTTTCGGGGGTGGACTAGGGTGGGTGGGATGGGAACATGAGGGATCAGGTAGCAGGGGGTAGTGGGGGGAGAGAGTACTGAAAGAAACGACTGGAAAAGAGGGTCATTTTGGATGAGCTAGAAACATAGTGCATGGGAAATTCCCAAGAATCTACAAAGATGACCCCAGCTATGACTCCTAGCAATGAGGGACACAGAGCCTGAGTCAGCCATCTCCTGTGACCATGCAGGACTTCCAGTGGAGTGACGGGGACACCGACCTCCCGCCACATAACCTTAGACCTACAGTCTGTCCTGCCTACAGGTTGTGCGGGGTAAGAGCAGCACAGAGATTATGGAAGTAGTCAACCAATGACTGGTCCAGACTGAGACCCATGCCACAAGAGGGAGCTCACCCCTGGCACTGCCTGGAGCACCAGGGCCAAGAGACTGGATGACCTAGAGACCTAGCATAGAACCAAACATGGTTGGCCAAAAAAAAAAAAAAAAAAAAAAATCAATGTAATGCTGTCTAACGATATTCTGCTGTGCTGAGACTGAGGCCTAGGCCAGCTGTCAGAGGCTTCATCCAACAATGGACGGAAACAGGTGCAGAGACCTACAGTCAAACAGTAGCAGAGCGGGGGAATCCAGCACTAAAGCGGGAGGATTGTAGGAGCTGCAGGGGTCAAGGACACCACAAGAAAATCCACAGAACCAACTAACCTGGGCTAATAGGCGCTCACAGAGACTGAACCAACAACCAGGGAGCCTGCATGGGACTGACCTAGGCCCTCTGCACATATGTGACAGCTGTGTAGCTTAGTCTGCTTATGGGACCCCTAACAGTGGGAGCAGGGGCTGTCATTAACTCTTTTGTCTGCTTTTGGGACCTTATTCCTCATATTGGGTCACCTTGTCCAGCCTTAATATGAGAGGAGGTGCTTAGTCTTACTGCAACTTGACATGCCATGTTTGGTAGCTATCCACGGGAGGCCTGCCCCTTTCTGAAGAGAGAAACAGAGGAGGAGTGGAGAAGGGGGCAGAGGGGAGTAGGGAGGAACTGGGGGAAGAGGGAGGGGAAACTCTGGTTGGGATATAAATAAGAGGGCGGGGAAGACAGTGTCTTAGTTAAGGTTTCGATTGCTGTGATGAAACACCATGACCACAAAACAAGTTGGGGAGGAAACGGTTAATTTGGTCTATCCTTCAACTTTGCTGTTCCTCACTGAAGGAAGTCAGGATAGTTTAGGACCCAGCCGTGACAAGCTCAATAGAGGCCTGAGTCTCAGTAGTTTACCCTAAGGCAATACCTGGTTCCTAGAAAGACCACAAACTGAGACCACCCAGACACCACCCCGGAACAGACCATCCAAAGGAAATTCTTAACGTGCCAACCCTTGTAGATAGGATCACCCGCTTTTCATCAGGGCACCCCAAGACAAATGTCAGCCAGTTAGGATTGAACCCGTCACCCCACACCCTGCCAATGTAACTTTTCTGGGTTTTGCCTTTAAATATTGCCCTCGAGAAGGGCAGGGTACCTTCTCTTGCTGCTGTGCTGACACGGTCGCTGCCATCTCTGCGGCTTGTAAGGCACACACAATAAACCTTGCTTTTGCATTTTGATGAGTTTGTCTCCCTGGTGGTCTTTTGAGGTCCCCTGGACTGAGCATAACAGGAACTCAAACAGAACAGAAACCAGGAGGCAGGAGCTGATGCAGGGGACCTGCTTACCGACTTGCTTCCCATAGCTTCCTCAATCCACCTTCTTATAGAACCCAGGATCACCTGCCCAGGCACCACCTACCACGGGCTGGGCCCTCCCCCATTGATCACTAATTGAGAAAATGCCTTACATACAGCTGGACCTCATGGGAGCAGTTCCTCAACTGAAGCTCTTCTCTGATGACTCTAGCTTGTGTAAGTTGACACAAGTTGACAAAACGAGCCAGTACAGACAGACAGACTTTAGGGCCAGGTAAACAAGTCTGGTCACCCTCAAGCAAGCAGCAAATGTGGGTAAAAACCCTTCTTCCACTAACAGCAGCAGTTTTAGGGGTGGGGCTAGAAACGTCCTAGTTACTAGTTATCCTGCTGCTGGGACAGAACACAAGGGGGGAGGGTTCGTTGCTTCACAAGACCATCGTGGAGGAAAGCCAGGTCAGGAGGAGCTCAGGACAGGGACCTCAAGGTGAGAACTGGAACAGAAATCACAGAGAAATGGAGACACGCTGCTGAATTCTGGGCTCTGTAAGTCCTGCTCATGGCAAGTCTGAGGGGGAGCGCTGGCTCTCTCCCACCGAGGATGAGGCAGCTACAGAGGCACTCTGTGCCTAGCCACAAAGGGGCCCAGTCTCAGCTCAACTCAGTCCACGGCAGGAATGAGGCACCAACATTGGCTGCCACAGGTGCCTTGGGCTGCCCCTGCCTGCTGCCATTCAGACAGGGAATGAGCCAGGGAGTTTCAGAGGCTGGGGAGATAACTCTTCCCTTGCAAGCATGTGGTCCCAATTTCGATCCCAAGACCTACATAAAAATCCAGGTGGCAGGGGCCTGTAATCCCAGAGAGATGGAGACAGAGGATCCCTAGGGTTTACAGGCCAGTCAGTAGTCACCAGCGAACAATCTGGTGAGAGACACTGGAGTAGTAAGGTGTGGGAGTGGGTGGGGAGAGGTGGGCTCCCTGGGTCTTGTGGGCTGACAACCTAACTCCAGACTCAGTGAGTTCTTTCTCAAGAGACTGATGTGAATCTTAGCATTCACTCACAAGGCTGAGGCAGGAGGATAATCAAAGTCAGAGCTGGATCCAGGTGGTTGCTCTTTAAGCTACCATCACACTAAGAGTGAGCACGCGTATCTTCAAGGGAATACCAATCGCTCCTTCTGTGGCAAGGAACCCTTGAGCAGGCTAGGCTACCATTCTACCAGGGATAAGAAACTGCCTTTGCAGTTAGACAGGTGAGAACGATCTGTTTCTTCAAAGGTCAAAAACTTATATTCAAAAAACTAGATTTAGGGCTGGAGAGATGGCTCAGAGGTTAAGAGCACTGGCTGTTCTTTCAGAGGTCCTGAGTTCAATTCCCAGCAACCACATGGTGGCTCATCTACTTTGGTGCCCTCTTCTGGTGTATAGAACACTATACATCAATCTTAACTGTAGGGCAGGAGAGATGGCTCAGTGGTATACTGGTTGCTCTTGCAGAGGACCCAGGTTCTGTGAGGCTCTCCTAGTCTCTTCAGGCATGAAGCACCCACATGCTACAACCTGATCTATATTAACCAATGCTAGGCCAGCTAGGGCTGCATAACAAGCAAAATCAAGTTGTACAAACCGTAAACCCCACAGGCTTTCAGCCCTTTCCCAGCAGCCTGCACCTTTATAGACTGGAGCTCAGCCTTAAGAAAATGAGCCCTCTTTTTTTTTTTATTGAAAAAAAAAATTTTCCGCTTCCTCCCCGCCTCCCATTTCCCTCCCCCTCCTCCTGCCCCTCTCCCCACTCCTCTTCTCCTCCCTCTCCAGTCCCAAGAGCAGTCAGGGTTCCCTGCCCTGTGGAAAGTCCAAGGTCCTCCCCCCTCCATCCAGGTCTAGGAAGGTGAACATCCAAATTGTCTAGGCTCCCACAAAGCCAGAACATGAAGTAGGATCAAAACCCCATGCCATTGTCCTTGGCCTCTCGTCAGCTCGAAAATGAGCCCTCTTCTGGTGTCCTCCCATCTGTCCCTTGCCTTCAGTGTTTCCAGTAGTCATGTGGTCTATTATCTTTGAAACTTTCATCTATGGAAAATGTATTTCTGCCAAAGGAGCTGGAGAGACCTTAATTTTTCCAAATGGCTATCTTAGTTACCAACAACCTAAGCCTGGACTGGGGCCTCTCCACTGCTCTGTAATCAAGTTCCCACGTGATGCTACAGGCGGCTGTGGGCACGGGTACCACCTGAACCTTTCTTTACCCATAACCAGTGGCTATGCTCTATTTCTTCCCTCCCAACTCCAGCCACAATCTTGGCGGCTCCCAAGAAAGTTCACAACTTAGCAAATAAAGCCACGGTCCTGAGCCTGGGGCAGGAGATGCTTGGCCATGTCTGTGTAGTGGAAACCTTGAAGGCAGCTGATGATTGGGATTCACTTACTTGAGTAGAAGGTGCTCACAGGGCTATGGCTTTCAGGCTACACCTAACTTTTTGATGTAGGGTCTGTTGTGTAGCCAACACTGGTCAAGACCCCAGTGCTGGGATTCCAGGTCATGACTGGCTCTCCTGAGCTACAGGTTTAAGAGTCTGCCACACTTTCCACAGGAAATGTGTAAATTGGGTTAAGATTATAAAAGGTCAATGGTCAAGGTAAAGATTTACAACACAGTAGTTGCTGTTGAATTTATTACAGGAAGTTGGTTGTATGATACTTCCAAGTATGATACTAGGTGGTGATGCAGGCCAAGCCAAGGGTTGAGGAACATTCCGGGTTTCTGCAGGCAAGGTTCAAAGAGCCTGAGATGTGATCAGGACATCAGGTCAGACGAATGGCATTCCTCACCAACAGGCTCTGGGCACCGACTTCACAGCCAGGTGCACACACTCAGGGCTGGCTAAACAGACTTAGGCTGTGTATAGAGGGTGTGGCCCCATCCCATCCACCCTTTCCTTCTCTGCTGTGCTGTGACTACAGCAGCCTGTGCAGGAAGTGTGCACCTTCTTTAAGGGACACTTGCAAACATTCCCTGATGCCCAATTATTTCAAGACAGTTTATTTCCAAAATGGGTCACAACATTAGCTTTTGGCCCATTCTGCCAAATGTACAAGCTACAAATGCTTGCTTAGCAGCTGAGGGGCACACGTTAGTATCATGTCTGAAAAGTGATAAAAATCCATATAAAACAAATATTCAAAGTTTCCATAGGAACACAGGTAAGTGTGACCCATCTCCTAGCATTCCACACTGCATCCGTGCCAACCCTAATCTTACAAAGACATTCCAAAACTAGCGGTAATTAAGTTAAATGGTCCCCCCAGATCCCTTAATTCAAGCTAAACTTGCAGGTAAGAGCTACAAGAATGGCATCTACACATTGATACTAGTGGAAGCACAGGCTGCTGGGTGACGGTCCATCCCGCTCTCCTGGGCACAAGACATGGGCAGAGTGCCAACATCCTGCTCCTCCACTTCTGGTGGGAAGCCATGGCTCTGGATCTGCTTCATGAGTTGCCTAAAAACAAAGAAGTGGCATATAAAATCCAAGTTCCTCCAAGTCGGAAGCCTCCCAAGGTCTTCTGACAGCACACCCCTGGTGACTACAGCACTAGGAAGCAATTTAATGTACCATTTCATTAACAGGGAAATCGTGAGTGGCATATGCTTACTTGAATACTCTTACATTAACGTTCTAGTTGCAAAGGAATCTAATTGCTATTAGGTCTAAGAACTTTCCCAGGAAATGTCTGAAGATCAGTATTAGAGAATTCCCTTCCATTTGTATTTAATTCAAGGTAAAACAATTTGTTGTCAATTAGACTAGAACCAAGCTCAAATTCAAGATGCCTTATTGGGTGGGAGACAGGTCAATCCTCGCCTGATCCTTCTCCCTCAGCCTATAGCTGAACAATCCAGAGATCTATGCTTGGGAGAAACACAAGCATGCACAATCGCACTCACCACATTGGCCTCGACATTACATAGTAGATAGAAGGCCTCTGGAACCCATTGAAAGTAGACGCAGCAGCAACAGTGTATGCACCCATGTTCTCAAAGAGCATCCAATCACCCACATGCATTTCAGGAAGGTTACAGCGCTCGACGATCCGATCAAGGCCATCACACGTTGGTCCCCAGATGCTGGACGGGTAATACTTCTCATCTGGCTTGGGTCTCTGTATGAAAACATTGCTCCTCAATATTCCCGAATCCTGTCCCAACACTCTCACTGCTACAGAGCATGCTCAGAACTTACCTTTGGCAGCAGGGCCTTCACATGTGCATGATCATACAGAATGCAGTTAAATGATCCATACACACCGTCATTCACATAATACATGAAGGTTTGCTCGTTTGACTCATCTTCATCGTCAGAGCCAGTCTGTTCCTTCCATACCATTTTTTTGGCAATGATATTGACTGCCAGTGTGAAAGCTGATGCAACATAGTATCTGCCTGGCTCGGCTATGACTCTCACCCCAGAGTCTGGGGGGAAGTACTTGTCCAGAGCTGGGTTGATCACACTGGTGATCTAAGAGAGAGAAAGGTGTAGCCACTCGTTACTCAGTTCACACAGAAGAGAAAGATCACATTGCTAAAGGACAATGTTAAAGGACAGGACATGACATGAGCCTGGGAGCTGGCACCAGCAGGTGTCATCACGTAACATCTTATCTCTGTGGAAACCAGCCTGCACACTACTTCATTTCCCATTCTCTGCTAGGGACCTGTCTCTATCATTTCAAGACACTATGGATACTGTATTTATTTATTTATTTGTTTGTTTGTTTGTTTTTCGAGATAGGGTTTCTCTGTGGTTTTGGAGCTTGTCCTGGAACTAGCTCTTGTAGACCAGGCTGGTCTCGAACTCAGAGATCTGCCTGCCTCTGCCTCCCGAGTGCTGGGATTAAAGGCGTACGCCACCACCCGGCTTGGATACTGTTTTATTAAACAATAGTACAAAATAATAATAGGGGCCACATGCCAAAATAATTCTGTTTAGAAATGTATGCCAACAAGATAAAAAACCCTTCCACTCTGCCTCACATGATTGTTCAAGCAGCAGCACAAGCTCTAGACAATGGCTTCACTTTCTAAGAGACTGAACATTAAAATATATGGGGCCAGGGATGAAGGCACAAGCTGAGGCAGGAGGATTCCAAGTTCAGGGCCAGCCTGACTACAAAATGAGATTCTGGCTCAAAACAATAAAGTCAGTGGAAACACAATGCCAGGACATTTACTTTCATGTCTGTTTGGCCCCTTTTGGTATCAGTAAACATTTAGATTCTATACTACACCAAAATGGAACTTGCTCTGTCTAAAAGAGTCTCTATAGGTTAACGCTGCAAATTACCTCTTCAAATTTAAGCTTCGTATCCTCAGATCCAGGAAAGCCACCACCAATATCAAGCAGATACATGCTGAAACCAACTTCTGTCTAGAACCAAGAAAAATTCAGAAGTCAGACTGCCAGATTCATAACAAGTAATAAAAATGCACACAGCAGATGGGTTTAAATCTGTTATACAGAAAAGGCTCCTACAAAAGGCTAATTCTAGATTCAAGAGTAGTATTTCCAGACAGCCCCTCCACTAATGAGTCACATGTACTCACTCCCATATCAAAGACACAGCGGGCATCCGACAGGGCTTGCACGAAGGTCTCAGGATCGGTACATCCACTCCCCACATGGAAGCTGAAATCAAAAGAAACAGGATGCTGGTTTTCTCACTAGTTCTCAAAAAGAGAAGGGCCCAGAAAACTGGCACTGTCTAATGACTCAGCCACTATGTCACTGAGATCTCACCTGACACCAATGACATCAATATTTAGTTCTTTTGCCCGTTCCAAGAGAAGTCTGCTGGTTTTGAGTGTGGCACCAAACTTAACACTGAGGCGACAAACTGCTTTGGAATCATCGGTGGCAATCCGCAAAACCAACCTAGACAGAAGTACAAATAAGTCCACATCAGAGAGCCCTGTCCTAGGAATGGGTGCTGCCCTGTGGTTTGACTAACCCAGGGTTTAGCCCAGTTCAACGATGTGCAAGGACAGAGTGGCCAGCCTTCGCTCTCAGTTCTCACTTTGCCTTTGGATGTGCTCTGGCGACCTTCATCAGCTCAATCTCACTGTCGAATGTCATCATCTGGACTCCACTGCTGGCAGCATACTTGATCTGAGACACTTGTTTACAAGGATTTGCATAGATAATCCTCTCTGGAGGCACCCCGAGCCCCTGCACCAACTGGATTTCAGTCTGGAAGAAAAGGCAACGATGTTGCGTGTGCCCCACCCTAGCCCATTAATGCTCACTGCCCAAGACACACTGGTGTCTGCCCTGGGGAAAGAGCAGGCTTACCTTGCTTGCACAGTCAAAACCTGTCCCGACTGCAGCTAGGGTGTTCACTATGGCTCTGCTGTCATTACTTTTGACTGCATAAAAAGGAGTGACGCGGGGAAGAGCTTTTAGCCATCTTAGATGTTTCTTCAGGATGTCTCCCAGGTCCGCGACATAGAAAGCATCCTTGTCATCCTGGAATGAGAGTGGGTTTGGAGACCTCATGAGCAGTCCTGCAGTGTGACACTAAAAACCCTCTTTTCCTTTCCTTCCTTCATCTGATCCTATTCTTGTTAGCGGTCACTGACACAGCATGACCATCACACTGATGGACAACCACAGCCAATTAAAATCTAGAGTCTCTGGCAAGACATCAAGACATGCTCACTCCCACTGTGCTAGGAACTCAGCCTAGCTGTGGACAAGGGCTTCTCATACTTACGGAGGAAGAAACTTCATTAATTTTTTGGTCCAGAATGTCCTTAGCTGTAAATCCTTCATCAAGGATGTGGCAGTCAAACTCTTCCTTCTTAAAGCTGTTCATGGTTCTCGATGTGCCTCTGAAATAGAGCGAGTGAGGGTAAATTCCTCACAGCCTTAGGAGTGATTCAACACAAACCCATAGGGATAAACTGAACACTTACACACAAAAAAACTAGAGATGGAATTAAATTATTGCCAGCTCCTCACCAGACGAGCTATCCAGGAACTCTGAGCGCTGTCTCCTTAGAGTGGTGGAAGCGGTCTATGAACAGAAACACAGACGTTGGTATCTCCCTTGGAATCTTACCATTAAAGGTTAGACACTGCAACCGCATACCAGAGTAAGCGGGCGGAATGAAGCGCCCAGGACAGGAAGATCAGTGGGATGGTGGGAATCCCAGTGCCTAGGTGAGCCACACAATCCTCAAACCCTGCAGATTCCACAATGGACACCACGGCTCTGCTCCACATACATAGGACATCTCCATCCCTAACCCTCTCCAAACAGCATGTGGGTTTCAGAAGTTTATCTGCACGTAGACCACTGGCTATCATTGCTAGTATACCATGTGTTCCTATCTGCTCTATTTCCGAGCCATTCTAGCTTTTCAGAAATTTCAAATGGCATTACAGTAATTACACACAGCCCTGAAAACATCATTTTCCACTTGGCCTAAGTTACGCTTAATGATTTTTTAGTGAATAATCCACAGACAAATTTCCATAAGAAACTTCCACGCCGTACTGGCATTAAAAAACAAAACAAAACAGGCAGTGGTGGTGCATGCCTTTAATCCCGGAACTCAGGGAAGCAGAGGCAGGGGGATCTCTGTGAGTTCAAGGCCAGCCTGGACTACAGGGCTAGTGCTAGGACAGTCTCCAAAGCTACAGAGAACCCTGTCTCGAAAAAACAAAAAAACCTTCAAATCCACACAGTATATTGTAATAGTTACTGTTATCAGAAATCGGTATTCTATAGAGCCTGTATTGCCTACCAAATGAGCACTTCAGTGAATCCAACTGTCCTCAAATGCCTTTTGCTTAGTTATGGATAATAACCATATGGTAGGATTGTTGGCTAACTTTATGAATACTAATTAAGATCATCACACCGAACAATAAAAGTTTCTGTCTTAGTCTTATGAAACTGACACCAGGCAGGGGCCAGGCAAAGGTTTCTTTTTTCCACTGTAGGACCCAATTCAGTGCCAAGAGCCTACAGGCACAGAGGCTGGGCAATGGTTAGGAGCCAGTTTGCTCTAGCATGGGACACTATGAGAGGCCCAGGGTGACAAGCCTGCCATAAATCCAAATCCATGCACAGTAAAACACGCTTTAAGCCTCTCCATTTAATGAGACTTTTTGGCACTGTCAACTTCATTAGTTGCCTAAACCACTCCTAAGTCTAGAGACCAGCATCAGCCAACTCACGTCTGCCTATGCGTATACCACTTACAACTGATGAATAGGCTCTGGGCGGAACTCTGTAATTTTCGGTCTTAAGTATTTTCCAGGCATCCTTCAGGCTTAAACCTGGAAATCTTTCTTTGAGATGCCAATTACTTTTACCTTTCTGTATCTCTTAAACTTTTTTTTGAATAATACATAAAATCTGAAAAAATGTTCCTAACACCTTTTTGCACTGGGCGTAGCTAAGTCGTAATTGACTGAATTAACACAAGAGGGTAGGTAAGTCTAGTAGAGATACAAGCCAATTAAAACAAAAAGAATTCCACCAGTCAAATTCTGCTCGATCTTAGATTTGAATAAGAACCGCTGCATTCTTTGTCCTCTCACAGACAGGCTCAGCTCCCCACACTTTTACCAGTTACTGATGATTCTAAGCCGGGCTTCTAAACGTGCACGCCGGCCAGCCGGGAGTCAGACTTTTCCTAAACCACTAAGTCATTCAAGGAGTCCTAATTCCAAGTCACAGACGGTGGGCATCAATCAGCAGTGACTCCCGGACTAAATTTAGGTCTAGCAACTTCTACATCGGGTCATCGACTCTGCTCTGTACACGTAGCGCAACTAAAAGCGGCAGGGAACTAACTGCAGGCCGGCCGCGCTCCCCTGCACCTGCCGCGGGGCTTGCCCTCCATCATCGCGCCGGCCAGTGGAGCGCCGAGCCCGGCTGCCGGGAGAACTCCGGAGGTGACGCGAGTGCTAGCAGCCAAGGACCGGGAGCATCTGCCTTCCGGGCAGCGGCTAGCAAGGTCACCGGCTCCGAGCCACGTGTCCCCTCGCCGGCGACCGCAGTCGGGGCCTCGCGACACGTGGCGCCACACATCCCTCCCGGCCCCGCTCACCTCACAGCGCACGGACGCCCACGGCCAGCCCCATGGAGACGCCGCTGCCGCCGCCGCCGCCGAACTCCGAGGAGCGCCCGGCCGCTCGCCGCCGCCCCGTCAGCCGCCTCTTCGAGCCCGCCGCAGACGCCGGCCCGAGGTGGCGCCGAGCTGCTGGCTGAGGGCGGGCGGACGGCGGCGGCCGCTGCAGGGACTGACAAAGCCCGACGGCGCGCCGCGCCGCTACTTATACGCTGAGCACGTCGTCATGGAGACGCACCAGCTCAAACCAGCCGCGATCGGTTCCGGCCGGGAGGCGCGGGCGAGGGAGGGGCCGGGAGCTCCGCGGCGGCCAACCCCGGACCGGGAGTGCCTGGGGGCGGGAGGCGAGGGCCGCGCGCGTCAGTGGGGCGGAGCGCCGCGCGTGCCCGCCCACCCGCGCCCCGGGGGTGTGTGGGGAGAGACCTCCGCCCGCGCGCCCCGCCCTACCCGGCCTCGTGCCGGACACGCCCTGCGGCAGGCCCGCGCACGCGCACCGAGCCACGAGTCCGGCCTGCCTACACGCCGCAGGGCCCTCTGGGCAGCGGGCGGGAGCCGGCCAGAGCATGCGCAGGCGCACCTAGTCGCCTTCTCTCCCTCCACCGTCTCACCCCCGACTCCCCATGGCCGGATCCAGGCCTGGAAGCAAAATTCTTTCTCGGTTTTGCCTTCTGCGCGTGGTATTCCCTAGCGGGACAGGCGGACTCGCGGATGGATGGGCCCGTGAGTTGGGTGCAGCCCACATAGACATCGCGGCGCAAACTGATCCTGCTTCCCGGCCCCGCCTGCCTGTGCATGGAGCTCAGCACGCTAGCAGTTCTGTAGGCATCTTCCATAGAGGTTAGGCACCAGTTGCCTAATATGCTAAAATATGCCTTCTAAGTAAGAGCTCTACCCAAAAGCGTGTTAGGGGCGAGTGAAGAGGCTGTGGGGTTCTGAGCCACCCACTGCGCCTTGTTTTCTATTGGATGGAGTTAGATAGGTAGTCTTTCAGGTTAGTTACAACCAACACACTTTAGGAAGTCTAACAATGGATTTGTATCCCCCCCCAAGTCACATTGATAGGGAACAAGTGGGACTGATTGGCTACTTACATATTGAGTATCCGCAAAGACAAATAATACTCCACATTGCTACTATGTATATGTTGTTAATGGTTTGTTTGTTCTCAGTTAAGACCCCTTTCCACTTCTTTAATCCCAGCATTTGGGAGGCAGAGGCAGGTGGTTCTATGTGAGTTCCAAAGCCAGTCTGGTCTACGGAGTGAGTTCCGGGACCTCTAGGGCTGATACACAGAGAAACTCCTGCCCTTGAAAAACAAGGAACAGTCTGCAAAGAGTTTCCCATCAACCAAGGGCTACATAGTAAGATCCTTCCTTTTTTTTTTTTTTTTTTTTTAACACTGGCTTTTCTACAGATACCGAGGAAATCCATACTCTATCTCTGCTCTCAAGTTGCTGTGGATTTTTTGTTTTGTTTTGTTTTGTTTTTTTGTTTTTCGAGACAGGGTTTCTCTGTAGCTTTGGAGCCTGTCCTAGAACTAGCTCTGTAGACCAGGCTGGCCTCGAACTCACAGAGATCCACTTGCCTCTGCCTCCCAAATGCTGGAATTAAAGGCGTGTATCACCAGGCCTGCTGTGGAATTTTGTACAAGTCCCCTTTCTTCTTGGTCTCATAGACCCAAGGGTCTTTTATACCCACAAAGTTTTGAGAGAAAACTCTCGGTACCCACTGCTAGACTTGGAACAAAGTCCGTGAATATCTCTGAATGAGTGCATGAATGATTAAAAGAACGATCTATTTCTCCCTAACGCGTGGCTTCTGTAGAAACTAGAGCCACAAAGAATCATGAGAGATGTACATACAAAGATGTGATGGGCGCTACACTCTTTTCTTGGGCACCTTGATCTATCTTATTTTTATATAATCCTGGAGCAGTCACTGGATGCCAAGAAGAGCAGGAGAAGGGTGTGGGACCCCCCTCTTAATGCTTTTCTTCCCCAAGAACGAGATGAGCTGTTGACACCCATCAGAGAAGCACTAGGTGAGACATCTTTGTCTCTGTGCTGGGAGATCCTCTTTGTGCTTTAGATTTGGAAACCTTACCTGGAAGAGGCAGAGCAGGTCCTCATCCAGGAGGCAGGAGACCATGCCATCCCACATGAACTACAATCGCCTATCACAACCTGTACCTGTGGTAGGCAACAACCTACAACCCACCCAGACATTCTTATTCCAGCCCAAACGCTGGCTGTGCTTTCCCCTGGGGGTGGGGGTGGGGTGAGACCTTCCTTGTGACGCAGCTGACTGTCAGGGTGGGGACAGAAGGTAGGGAAGGAGGGGCCACTTCCTGGGGTACTGGCCCTGCTGGCTGGTGGTGGACAGGCTCCAGCTAGGAGAGGCCCCCAAAGCCGGTCTGAAGGGAGCTATACTTGAGTCATAAGACTCAACTACTAACCTGCATTCAAAAAGACAGGCCCGTGGTGACTAAACCCACTCTTAGTCAAACAAGAGCCATTGCTTTCGTCAATGTGTTTTCATCCGGCTCCTCCCTTCCCCTTTCCATTTTCCTTCAGAGAAAAATCAACAAAGGCCAGGCTACCAGGCTAGGCTACCACTCAGCACAAGAGTGCTTGCCCCCTTTCTCCTGGGGGCAATTTTGAGGCCCTGAATGCCATTGCCCACTAGTATAAAGTAATGGGACCTTATAAAATGGGCAGTGCCTGATGCCTGGATGTCACCCTGCTATGGAGTGATAAGTGTTTGGTTGGGTGCAGAGGCACTGAAGAATGAGTAGCAGTCTTCTGAGTTACTGCCCTACATTCTGGGGCTGCCTCTGACTTTCTTAGGGACTCTAATCTTCCCCATGGGGGAGCCCTGGCTCTCCCCTCCTTGGGAGTGGAAGCTCAGTGTCTGTAAGTGGGGGTGGTTGGGACAAAAGGAACTCAGACCCATCACACACTGAGGTTCTAAGAACCCTAACTTTATTTTATTTATCTGCTGATTTTTGATTTTTCGAGATAGGGTTTCTCTGTGTAACATCCTTGGCTGTCCTGAAACTCACTCTGTAGACCAGGTTGGTCTTGAACTCACAGAGATCCACCTGCCTCTGCCTCCCAGGTGCTGAGATTAAAAGCGTGTACCACTACCACCTGGCAATCAAATCACATCTGGATATTTGACCAAAAATCATGTTCCATTGCTATTACTCACTAATGCTAGACTTGCCCTGGAATTGTGCTAAGCATCTCCAAAAAGCTAACCCTCCCTCCAAGGCAGAAAGTGTGCCAACTGTGCTGATAATCCAAATGATGTGCCCAGGGCAGGGAAGGCAGCTTCCAGGGAGTCCCTCCTTGCTCTGAGCAATGATGGCATCATCAGAGACGATGGCACTTCTCCAAAGGATTTCTTCTAAGCACCAGACACCTCTGCGTGTGTGGAAGTCCTGGGATATTTTTATTATAAAGAGTGAAGTTGCATCAAGGCCCCACCTCACCCAACCCTGGTAGAGCTTCCTGGGACAGGACCAGACAGCAAGCCGAGTAGTGAAAATGGGGACAGGACTTTCCGGAGCCCAGGAGAGCTCAGGGACAGGTCTGTGGCTACACAGGACATGGCAATAAAGTAACCCTTGCCCTGAGATTCATTTTAGTGGCACATTGGTACCTGGCAATCTTTTGCTTCCCATACCCTTGGCAGTTAGTGGGCTGAAGTCTGAATGCCAGTACACATGAGCCAAGTGGGCATTAAGACACGTCACCTTTCATGTAGAGTGGCATGGCAGCAGGTTTGAGAACTGGCTACAGATTATCTATATAAAACCCTTCACTAACCGGGCGATGGTGGCGCACGCTTTTAATCCCAGCACTCGGGAGGCAGAGGCAGGCGAATCTCTGTGAGTTCGAGACCAGCCTGGTCTACAGCCACAGAGAAACCCTGTCTCGAAAAACCAAAAAAAAAAAAAAAAAAAAAAAACCCTTCGCTAGTGCCTTTGTTGTCCACAGAGCTCCATTCCCCCCTTTAAGGCCAGAACCATAATTTGCTTCTGATGCTATAGGTCCAGCTTCTAACCCTCAACCTGACCCAGAGAAGTCACTGTGTATTGTTCTGTTGTAACTGGGGCTAGCTGGGGCTATAGCTCAGTGACAGAGTGCTTGCCTGTCATGCATGAAGCCCTGGGTTCAATCCCCAGCATTTCTAAAACCAGATATGGTAGCGAGTCTGTAATCCCAGCATTTGGGAGGTATGTGCAAGAGAAGCATAAGTTCAAGGCCATATTTGGCTACAAAGAGACCTTGTCTCAAAAGCAAAGCAAAACAGTAAAAATACAAACAATCCCCTCCCCGGCACATACAACTATGGCCAGCATGATGGCCCAGCGGGTACAGGAGCTTGTCACCAACCCTGAGCTTACATTTGCGTTGTGCTGTGGCAATCACATGTAAAAAGCACACACATGAACACAATAAGTGTTAGCAACAAAACTAGACGTAACTTAAAAGGGCTTCTGGGGTTTCTGTGTGAGCTGCTGGCTGCTGAGAATCCCTTCCCCATTCATTGTGTTCTCTGGAATCAAGGACATAGAGGGTGAGCATTCATCTTTAGGTCACACTCATCCTGTCCGTCTGTAAGCTCCTCCAGGATAGCAGGGACACACTGCTAGGTTCCTGTGGGTCTGCCGGGACCAATAGAAGGCTCGGCTTCTGATAATTAAAGAAAATGGCGTCTTTTATCTTCTCCCAAGTGCCTGGTGATGCCCACAAGGCACAACATCTCTGCTGGGTTTTGCCCTGTTCCATTTTTTGCTGGAGCCACACCTTTGTGGGCCTCACCTCTGGGAAGCCCCAGAGCTAGCAAGCTTCTCTCTTCCTTCTGTGGCTGTGAACAGTGCCTGGATGGCCCTTGCACAATGGAGGCTTCGGGAAGGTTAGCACTCTTCCCGGAGTCAGTACGCATTCCTGGCAAGTCATGGCCAAAAACACCTTGAGGGGCTGGTAGGAAGAGAAAGCCTGCGCACCTGCCTGCGAAAGCAGGGCAGTAGGAGGAGCATGACTGGACGCGGTGATTCTGAACCTCTCCTCTGCACTTCTCCGCCAGGACCCTAGCAGGCCCCAGGAAGAAGAGATGAACCAAAGGAGGTGTCCATTCTGTCTTTTCAAATTTATTTTTTTCTTTTTTTTCCTTTCCTTTCTCTTTCTTCTTTCTTTCTTTCTTTCTTTCTTTCTTTCTTTCTTTCTTTCTTTCTTTCTTTCTTTCTTTCTATCTTTCTTATGTAGCTTTAGCTGTCCCAGAATTTACTACTTAACCCAGACTGGCCTTGAACTCAGAGATATCCTCCTGCCTCTGTCTCTTTGGGTGCTGGGATTAAACATGTGCACTACCATCACCCAGCTCAAATTGAATTTTATCTATTATTATTGTTGTTGTGGGGAGTGTACATGCATAAGCTACAGTGCACGCGTGGAGACCAGAGGACAACCCGCAATAGTGAGGTCCCTCCCTCTGCCATTTGGGTCCCAGGCATCCCAGGTTGTCAGTGTTGGTGGCAGGCACCCTGACCCAATGAGTCATTTCATCAACCCCAGATGTACCTGTTCTTGAGTAGTGTTCAGAGGGGAGGACTAGCCTCAGGATTTGCCCTGTTGTACCAGCCACCTGGACAGTATTGGACTCAAAAGCAGAGACACCAGAAATAATAGAGAAGATGAGCTGAGCTTAGAAAAGTTTAAACAAAACTGGAGTGAGTTGAAAGGGCCCAGGGCAAAAACAAGTCTTGTGGGCACAGAAACCTGCCCATGCCCAACTCTCCTTTGGGAGAGGGTTGTGGGCTATGTGAGCTGCAGCCCCTACTCCAGCCTCCTTTTTCATGGCTTCAACTTGTAGTTCCCATCAGGCCTAGTAGTGTGGAAGGTAAGGGGGTCACCAAATGAAAACACAAAATCTCTCCATTTTGTGCCTGGGTTACCCAGGGCCCAAGCAGACCACTGATGGAGGGGTGAGCAGGAAAACCTCATGACTGAAGAGAGAGGCCAACACCTGGGCTAGGGATAGAAGCAGGTAAGGCCCTCAAAGGCTGCAAGCCCTGGGCTGACCAGTGGGAATTGGGCTCACAGACAGTATTTCTTCTGGAAGGGAGCTTGAACCACCTAAGGGAGACAGGGAGAAAATCCAGGAAGAGAATAGGGCCTGAGAACAGGCAGGCTGAGGACAGGCTCTGCCCTTTCCCAAAGACACATTCAAATCTTTCTAGCTGTTGCCCCTACTCTTCCTAACGAAGTTCAATGAGCCCCTGGAGACTTTTCAAGTTGGCTTGAACACCCTGAAAATCCAAACAAACCCTGGCTCTCTCTTGCTTCCTTCTCAGACAATGGAAGGGGGGGGTGTCTTTTTTTATACCATTGAAAGCTCACTGAGCAGGGGCTGGAGAGATGGCTCTGTGGTAAAGAGCTCTTACTGCTCTTGCCGAGGACTCTGGTTCAGTTCCCAGCACCCACATGGAGAGTCACACCTGCCAGTCATTCATTCCAGAGGATCTAATGTCCTCTTGCCTCCAGGAGTATCTCCACATACATAGTGCACATAAACCCAAGCAGGCACACACACACACATGCATATAAATAAAAATAGCAGTTTCCTTTTAAAAAAGAAACTAGACTCACTATTGTGTCTCCAGCCCCACTCCTCCTCTAGATCTTTCCTTCCTTTCCAGAGTAACGATGCCCTGTCCCTACTCAGTGTGCTATCCCAACTTGTCCCACAGGACTCCCTTCTGGCACACCCCTCCGCTCCTCAGAGACAGCAGGCATCTGTAGGCAGATGGCCTTCTTCATTATAGCCGTTCTTGGCAGAGCGCAGGGGTCAGCAGGTGAGAAGTAAACAGGCAGTGCCTCCATGGAGGAAGGGACAGGATGACTGGGGAGGAGCAAAATCATTTACAGCTCCTCAGTGGATGGCCAGTGAATGCCTGACATGTCAGGGTCTGAAGAGACGGCACCCCAGCAGCCCAGGGAGGCAGCTACAGCAAAATTATTTGTAATGTCTCAAAACTGGGCACACACCCCAGTATCAAAGGTCTGCTCTTATCTATGCCTCTCTTAGGGCCATACTCAATATTCAACTGGGTTGGGCCTGCCTGACAGGCTTGTGATAGGCCAAGTGCTATAGCAGGGAAATCAAACTCTGTTTCTTAGCATTCACGATGCCTGTAATATCAACATTCTTTTCACATGTTATGAGAGCTGAAGCCATGGGTTTTCCAAGGACCAGCCTCCAAGGTGGAGTGGCCAACATTCAAAATGTTGGTGCTAAAACTAGCAGAGCCCTGGGTGAGCCAGGATGAGTGGTCAGCTAGCTGAAAGACTAGGGCCCATAAGAAACTCATTCTCAGATGGACAAGCGGGGCAAAGCCTGTGAATCAGGGCCTGACAGTGGAACTGGGAGTTTCTCAACATTAATTTTGGTGCAGAATCCTCTAGGACAGCAGAAGTCATGCAGATGTGACGTTCTGTGCACACCATTAAAGCTCATAACCACAGCCATTGTGTAGAACAAAGGAGCGTTCTCAGGGAAGGCTATTTATCAATGCCTTTGTTTAGAGTTGATGGGCAGGATAATAATAACAAGCAGGGCAACTGTGAGCCCAGCTTATGATCTACAGACAATGCCCTTCCTTATTGCAGGCGGTACCCACTGTCCCGCCCTTGCTGAACCACGGGCTCCTAGCCCAGTGTGGGTGCCCAGGAAGCACCAAGGTGAGTTTGACATGACTTGTAGTGGGGCTTAGGGAAGTCTTTGCAACTCTCTGAGTCTGGGACCTCACTATTATCTTGCAGAGTTGTTGGTGGGATTTGGCTTTGTCCCAGGTAGAAGCTCGGCTCCTGTCTGTTCCCTCCTTTCCTTGTACCTGCTTCAGTATCTACAGGGTGCCGCAGCCTTCACTCAGAATACCTTACCATTAGGACTTTGAGGATCTACAGAGACCTCACCTCAAAGGCATAGAGCCTCAGGGTTGGGATTCTTGGGGGACTCCATCTCTGACTTCCTTGGGATTTCTTGGCCATACCCATCTCACCTGGTCTCTGTTTCTCTGATGAGTTGGAGCTTGGCAGGTGGGTGGATGTGCTGCCATCATTATCCCATGTGGTGAGATGCTAGCACTATTCTTGGGTGACAATGTTCTCTCTTCCCTGCACCCACCAAGCTCTTGGGTAAACACACAGAGATGCCAACCCTATACATATCCCATTCTATACAGAATGACCAAAGGTAGACATAGGTCCCAGATGACATTTAAGTGGTGTATAGACCCTGGTCTGATGCTTGCAGTATTCTGGTTAGGCTAACATATCTCAGAATACCCTCCTCTTTCATCTCCTGACCCCCAACACCTTGCTTGCACCCCACTCCCACATCTTTTTCCAGAACATACCTGCCTGAACCCAGGCCTGTGTTGCACACCAACCTCGGTGGTTCTTGGAGACACTCTGCCAGTGTTCCTTGTGACAAGTATCCATGACTTTGGTCCCAACAAAAGAATAATACTCAGAGATGCAGCCAGATGGCACACGCCTTTAATGCCAGCACTCAGGAGGCAGAGGCGGGCAAATTTCTGTGAGTTTGAGGCCAGCCTGATCTACAGAGCAAATTCCAGGACAGACTCCAAAGCTACACAGAGAAACCCTGTCTTGAAAACCCAAACAAAACCAAAATGAAACAAAAAAAAAACTTAAGAGATGCTTCTGGCCAGGCACAGAACAGTAGGAAAAGGATGGGAACGCATGGGTGGGTCATATCCTTCAAAAAACATTTGCTTGGATCTGCAGAGTCAGTGCCACAGTTAAGAATACATATTGAGGGCTAGAGAGATGGCTCAGCAGTTAAGAGCAGTAGCTGCTCTTCCAAAAAACCCAGATTCAATTCCCAGCAACCACATAATAGCTTACAACTATCTGTAACTCTAGTTTCAGGGGACTGGAAACCCTCACACAGACATATACACCAAAGCACATAAAACAAAAATAAGTAAATTATTTTTTTTTAAAAAAAAGAATATGTATGGTTCTTGCAAAGGATCTGAATTTGGTTCCCAGTAGTCAGATCAGGTGACTTACCACCACCTGTTACTCCAGCCCCAGTGGATACAGCACCCTCTTCTGGCCTTCTTGGGTAACTGCACTCACATGCACATACCCACCTATGGACACACATGCATACACATAATTTAAAAACATATGAATGATGCCAGTGTGATGGCATATGACTTTAATCTCAGCACTGGGAAGGCATAGGTAGGAGGATCAATATAAAAAGGGCTTACATAGATTTTTGAGACCCTATCTCGAAAAACAAAACAAAACAAAACATTTTAAGATGTATTTGCTCAGGTTGTTAAGCTGTGACAGCGACTCTCTCAGGAATATCCAGGAGAGGATGCTCAATGAGTACAATCTGGCAACAGGTATTCAAGGACTGAAAGATGCATGTCCTTCCATCTCGTGACCCTGCTTGGGAGGTGCTTGTATGATAAGCACTTATGAACCTCGAGTTCGCTTGCTAGCTCAAGCTCACTTTAGGACTCCATTGTAAGGGACCCCCCCTCTAGGTTTATTTTGTTGTTTTTAGTTTTTGGAGATAGGGTATTAATATGTAGCCCTGACTCTTGCCTTGACCACACCAAGTGCAAGGTTTACAAGTGGGTACTACCATGTCTGGCCTGAAAGGCATATGGAATTTTATACATTAAAAAGAGCTGTATGGGGGTTGGAGAGATGGCTCAGCCATTAAGAGCACTGGCTGTTTGTCCAGAAGACCCAGGTTCAATTTCCAGCACCCACATGGCAAGTTACAACTGCCTGTAACTCCAGTTCCAGGGGAATCTGATACCCTCACACCACTGCATGTAAAATGAAGTTATATTTTAATATCATTTTTTAAATATCATTTACAATAATCAAACATTAGGAATACTCCAAACAGCCAACAAGAATGACACTGGCAGGTAAAGCATATAGCAAGAGGAAGAGGTGTTGTCTAGTGGAGGGATGTAGAATTGTATATACCCTGGATGACTTGGAACTTGTGACAATCCCCTTGCCCCAGCCTCTTCTCATGTGGAATTACAAATACATGCCACTATGCCCTGCTTTACTTAGTCTTTAACATTTTTTGTATTAGGCCAAGCGGTGGTGGCACACGCCTTTAATCCCAGCACTTGGGAGGCAGAGGCAGGTGAATCTCTGTGAGTTCGAGACCAGCTTGGTCTACAAGAGCTAGTTCCAGGACAGGCTCCAAAGCCACAGAGAAACCCTGTCTCGAAAAAACAAAAACAAAAACAAAAACAAAAAACCCATTTTTTGTATTATTATTTTTGAGACAAGGTCTCACTTAGCCCTGGATAGCCCAGAAATCCATGCAGACCAGACGGGCCTCAAACTCCACCTGTCACTACCTCCCGCCTGAGTGCTGGTACTAAAGACCTATCTATGCCCGGAGAGGCACTGTCTTTATTTCATTTTTAAAGTAACTAGATGAAGGGCCTCTCCCAGGCCTCAGGGTGAATTTGGATACTTTATTGCTCAATGAAACTTACAGAGATAGGCATTCCTTCCTCTCTTTGGTGAGTATTTGCATACAATTACAGTGGTTACTTAATAACCTTTCTGCTTCTGTCAAGTAAAATACTCCTTTCATTGTATGTGGGCTGAGGATGCGATTGTTACTAAATGTCCCTTAGAAGATTAACACAGGAAACATAATAGCCATTTTAGGATCAGGATTTGGGGTTTTTTTTTGTTTGCTTACTTGCTTTTTAAAATATAGCCCCCTACATCCCAGGCCGGCCTTGAACTCCTGGAGGTTGACTAATTCTCCTGGCTTTCATAACTCTCCTCCCAGGGCTGGGATTGAACCCAGAACTTTGTGCGTGTTAGACGGGCAGGCACTCTGCCAACTGAGCTAGATTGCCCAGACAATTTTTGTTTATTCTTTTCTGTTGCTTTGTTTTTCAAGAGAGGGTTTCTCTGTGTAGCCCTGGCTGTCCTGGAACTTGCTTTGTCGTCTAGGCTGGCCTGGGATGGATAGACATCCACCAGCCTCTGTCTCCTGAATGCTGGGATTAAAGGTGTGCACTACCATGCCTGGCAATTTTTGTTTATTCTTAAAATGAATTTAAAAAAATTTTTAGTATGTGTTTGTGTGTGCATGCGCTTGTGCAGATGTACATCAGGCAGGCAGACACAGCAGTTTGACCATCTAAGTTTAATACCCAGGACTCACATGGGAAAGGCGAGATCTGACTGTACAATTTGTCCCCCAATCTTCGCAGGTGTACCATGTGTACTCACCCTTCCTCCCCGACAAAATAAATAAATGTAAAGAAACTTGAAAATAATGTATGAATAAGAAGTGAACATCTGTAGCCGGTCAGTGCTGTGTTGGAGATTACAGCTCCTGCCAAACTATAAACCCTGCCACCAGCTGTATATGGAGCAACCCACCCAGCTAGACTTGCATTTTTAGCACAACTGAGGTTCACGGGGGCTCTGGGATCTTCCCATTCTGCCCTTGGAGAACTGTGCTCTCTGGGCAGGACTCTGGTCTGGGATTGGATAGTCTTTGGGAAGTCTGCTGGCTCAGCATTTCGGAAGCAAGTGGGAACTGTTCCCTGCCTCAACGGTGCATGTTCTTCTCTGGCCTTGTTGGGAAGAAACCACCCCTGTAGCCATCATTCATAGCCAGCGTCTGAGAGGCACCCGATGACATAATTTTGACTTGAAAACCACCTTTTCATGGACAAAGGTAATTCTTCCTCCTCATAAAACCAAACCCCTTATTACACCACATTGACTCCTGGCTGTCATTAGCTTTTTTAAAGCACACACTGACCCGAGTGAAGCCTGGAAAAATGCCACGCTACAGAGCTAAGGCAAAGGGGAGGTGTGTGTGATATTCACACCGCTGTGAAGTCACCGACGGACAACTCCCAGTGACATCACCGAGGGCCACTCACACAGACCAGCCTGTGGCCCACTGTCCTGCACCTAGAGGTCCCTTGAGACCTCATTGCCACTGAGACTGAGGGAGTGAGAATTACCACGACCACATCTGGTGTCAGAGCAGTGATGTGTGTGTGTCCTCTGGGGGACTGCAGGACAGTTTGCTGGAAATCAGGAGACCTGGGGTCTAGCCTGTAGTTTGAGGGGAGGGCAGTGCTTTGCAAACATCAGTTTTCTGAGCCACTGTCATGAGATGAGCCAGGAGCAGCATAGAGTCTTTCTTCTGGGACAGGGCAGAGGCTTGTCTTATTTTGGCATCATTTGGCTCTTCCTGCTGGACACACCACTGTGTTTGTATGGGGCAGGGTGTTTGTCTGAGGTGTCTGAGGGTTTAAGCATTTGCAGTCTGGCATTGATTTTATCATAGAGAAAACAATCATAAAACCCTGGACAAACCTGTGCCCTGAAGTCACTTGGCCACAGGTTTTATGTTTACCTTGTGGTCTGACATTACCTAGCCCTGTCCAATTAAAAAAAAAATTGACAGTGAGCTCTTGCTCCCTTGGGATGACCCAGTAAAGTAAGAACTAGTTCAAAGACAAGGAGACAGAAACTCAGGGTGTTTTGTATCCTGCAATTGTGACTCCAACCCTGCTGACTCTGGACAGTGGCAAGCAAATATTCTTTTAACCCCTAGTTTACAGAACATGCCCATAACCAGTGAACCATAAGTATCCAAAGACCGAATGAACAAAGTAAGGTGAAAAGAAAAGAGTTCTCTGGTTCCTTCCACCCATGGGTCTGGAAAGTTCTTTTGATGGCATCAGCAGAAATGAGCAGGCACTGAAGGGAGAGCTCCCCTCAGTGATGCCTGCCTATTCCTTCAAGGTGTGTCTGTCAGCTTTCAGATCCACGCCAGTCTGCTGTAGGGAGTTGAAAAGGGGTGTCATTGGCTCTACCTTGTCTCTGTGATGGCTAACATTATGTTTTAAGTTTAAAGTGCTGTGCTTAAGGGATCTGTAAAACAAAATAAAAGCCTCTACGCTGTAAGCCCCACTAGCTCAAGGACAGACAACAACCTGGAATGCTGGGGGCTGTTTGTGTAAGATAACAGCTGAATGTTTTCACTTCTGTAAACAAGCTTGGTTGCCCGACTGCACATTACCTATGCTGGATCACACATAGGCGGGAAGAACGTAGGCAGGAAGTATGTCAGGATGGATGCTTGCACCTGATTGGAAGAAGGTAGGAAGTGCGTAGCCTTGTGGGTTTGCCTTTGTAAGCCCCTGACTGATGCAATTTAAGACTATACTCTGGGGATCCAGGGTATGGACCTGGCCAGAATCCATGGTCCTGGCCAATATTTAATAAAGCTTGCTCTAAATTTGGCTCAAAAAATTGTGGTAGTGGTATTATTCTCACCTGGTGAAATTAGCATCTCCTCCCCTATCTCCCAGGTCCAGGTAGCCCAGTCAGCAGAGCGATCTCAAGGTTTGCTATGCCCAAGGCTTTCTCAAAGTCCTTGAACTACAGGAGGCCTCAGCTCCCATGGCTTGTCATGGGAACCCACAACCACAGCATGGGGCTCCTAGAGAAATGTAACAGAGTGTTCTCATGGGACAAAGAAAGAATCACAGCAATCCGTGGTTTAAGAGCTAGTAAGTCACCATGCCTGGCTCTCACGTTATTTTTGTTTGTTTTGTTTTTGTTTTTCAAGACAGGGTTTCTCTGTAGTTTTTGGTGCTTTCCTGGAACTAGCTCTTGTAGACTAGGCTGGCCTCGAACTCATCCACCTGCCTCTGCCTCCCGAGTGCTGGGATTAAAGGCATGTGCTGCCACCACCCGGCTACATAGCTTTTTGAATTAAACTTTTTCTCCCCCCAAAAAAACCTATGGCTGTTAAATAGCCTGGAATTTCAGATATGTACAATTTGATTTGACACCTGAGGCTGACTATCTTCCCAGACAGACATCTGTGCAAGGATAGAAACAGAAACTTTAGAGCACAGAAAGGAAATAAGGCCCCTCACCTTGAAGTCTGGTTAAAACAACTGTTCTCAACCTTCCTGATGCTGCAACCCCTTAATAAAGTTCCTCATGTTATGGTGACCCCAACCATGAAATTGTTTTGTTGCTCCTTTATAACTAATATTGTTACTGTCATGACTCAGAATGTGAATATCTGATATGCAGGATATATGACATGTGACCCCCACAAGGGGTCATGACCCACAGGTTGAGAATCACTGGATTAAAGGCTATCAGTGGGAAAGTGAAGAATCCAGCAGGATTAATAAAATATGCGGTGCCAGGCAGTGGTGGCACACGCCTTTAATCCCTGCACTTGGGGGTAGAAGCAGGTGGATCTCTGTGAGTTTGAGGTCAGCCTGGTCTACAGGGTAAGTTTCAGGACAGGCTCTAAAAGCTACAGAGAAAACCTTTCTCAAAAGAAAAAGAAAAGAAAGAAAAGAAAAACAGAAAAAAGTTTCAGGACAGCCAGAGCTGTTACACAGAGGAAATCCTGCCTCAGAAAAACAATAAGTAAATAAAAACTTACTGTGAAACTTGTCTGCATAGAGACAAAATATTTCTTTTTTATACACAGAGATTTCAAATAAGAACATTTAGGTAGCAGTGAGCTGCAGTTGAGTTTCAAGCATAGGTGATCTCATTCCTTCCCCAGATGTGAACCTAAAGATTTCCAGGAAAATATCATAAACAAAATTATCAATTTTTAGCTGGGCAGTGGTGGCTCACACCTTTAATCCCAGCACTTGGGAGGTCAAACCAGGCAAATCTCTGTGAGTTTGAGACCAGCCTGATCTACAGAATGAGTTCCAGGACAGCCAAGGCTACACAGAGAAACCCTGTCTCAGAAAAAAAAAAATCAATTTTTTTTTTGAGACTTTACTATCTAGGTCTGGTTGTCCTGGAACACTCTGCAGACCAGGCTGGCCTTGAATTCACAGAGATCCTCCTGCCTCTGCTTGGGATTAAGGGTGTGTACCATTGAAAGACCTGGATAACTCCAGGTATCCCCAAAGAAAGCCCTGGATAAATCCAGGTTCCCCCCCCCCCCCAGCAGGAAGAAAATAGCCAAAAATCCAAGCAGGAAAAGTCTAGGATTTAGCTGAAGATAAAATTAGACTATGATCTTGAGAAATGGAGTTTCCCCCTTGTGATTGTCATTGTACTGTTTTTTTTTTTTTTATTGTTTTTTGTTTTTTTTTTAAGTTTTTTGAGACAGGGTTTCTCTGTAGCTTTGGAGCCTGTCCTGGCACTAGCTCTTGTAGACCAGGCTGGCCTCGAACTCCCAGAGATCCGCCTGCCTCTGCCTCCCGAGTGCTGGGATTAAAGGCGTGCGCCACCACCGCCCGGCTGTACTGTGTTTTAGGAACTAGCTGATTATGACCTTGGGAGTGGTCCTGAGAGGCAGGGAGTTGCCCCCTTGTGATCTTCACTGGTATTTTCAGTATTTTCTGTGACACACTCCCTGCCAATTCCGGATCACTGGGCTATGGTTTCTTCCCTTAAAAATCAGTTCTCCCTTAACTAAGATATGAGTTTCCCTGCTCCCCTATCCAACCTTCCTATATCCCCAATCATCCCGTAGTTAAGGGAACCACCTAAAGGTTGGCAAGAGACTTGAACTTGGTGTGGCTACCAGATGCCCAGGGCAATGTCCCCAGTTAGTTCCTTGGGCACCTGAGGATAGGGAACCGGAAATGATCCTATCCTATAGCCATACTGATGTATATCTTGCATATCACCATAGAATCTTCATCTAGCGATGGATGGAGATAGAGACAGAGACCCACACTGGAGCACCGGACTGAGCTCCCAAGGTCCTAATGAGGAGCAGAAGGAGGGAGAACATGTACAACGAAGTCAGGACCACGAGGGGTGCACCCACCCACTGAGACAGTCGGACCGATCTATGGGGAGCTCACCAAGGCCAGCTGGACTGTGACTGAAAAAGCATGGGATAAAACCGGACTCTCTGAACATGGCGGACAATGAGAGCTGACAAGAGGCCAAGGACAATGGCACGGGGTGTTGATCCTACTTCAGGTTCTGGCTTTGTGGGAGCCTAGACAGTTTGGATGTTCAACTTCCTAGATCTGGATGGAGGGGGGAGGACCTTGGACTTTCCACAGGGCAGGGAACCCTGACTGCTCCTGGGACTGGAGAGGGAGGAGAAGAGGAGTGGGGGGGGAGGGGGAGAGGGGCGGGAGGATGGGGAGGGAAATGGGAGGCGGGGAGGAGGCAGAATTTTTTTTTCAATAAAAAAAAAATAAATAAAATAAAAATAAAAAAATAAAATAAAATAAAAAAAAATCGGTTCTCCCGGTCACTTGGGGTCGAACTCTTCCCCTGCATGGGTTATGAGTCTCGGCCCCAGTGCACTGGTTCTCGTCTCATCGATTAAAGCCTCGTGTGATTGCAGCAAGGACAGTCTCTCGTGAGTTACTGGGGAGTTGTGTTATCCCGATATTTGAGTGAGAGTCTCCCCAGCACTGGGGTCTTTCACCATCACACCCAGCTTCTACTTTTTTTTTACTATAAACTTATTTTTAGTGAAAACAAGATCTTAACTTTTTCTGCAAAGGCCTCACTTTATCAGCTATACCCGGCCCAACACACCTAAGGGACCACCCAGGTCCTAAAGGACCTCACTTAAATTCCTTAGCAACTATATGAGGGAAAGGCAGAAGCCACCAAAATCGTGTATTTTGCAATGGTAAATATTACCCTTTCCCCTCTATTAACATACATTCTTGAACTCACGTATGCTAGACTGGTCCTAAAGGCACTGTGCGGCCAAAGATGACCTGACTGTCCCAAACTCCTTTTCAGCAGCAAAGCCAAGAATCTGGCTTTACCCATGCAGTAGAGGATGCCAAAGAGAATTCCCAGCTGCTGCAGGAGCAGTTTAGAACTTCCCTAGTTCCTGTCTCAGAACCAGCTGACCCAAAGGAGCCAAGAAACCCTGAAGAGGCTCCCAGGAGCGGGTGGCAGTCCAGAGGCAGCCTTTCAGAGGATAGAGTTCTCTGTTTTTCATGAGGCTTCTCCAAAGTCCAACAGCGGGGAGGACCCTCATAGGTTGGAACCCCTTACGATCTTCAGAGAACACTCTCTGACCAGCCATGGAAGACTCTAAACATCTTATCCTTCACCTCCCAAGTAATTACAATCCCAGTCACAAGTGTGAGCCGCCATGCCTGGTTTCTGGGATGTTGGGGATTGCATTCAGGCAACCCCACCTACTGAGCTACAGCCTCAGTACTTAACAATTTTTAACTTTCTGATCACAAATAGCGAGTGTGGGTTTCAGAGGTTTGTGGTTGGCACTTCTTGGCTGACCCTCCTCCATTCACGGTGATTACCAGGTAGCAAGGTGAGAACATAGAACTAACTGAGCACTGTGGGATGTATATTATGGGACTGTGCCTGAGTTCAGTATTTCACACTGGAGCACACAGGCTGCACATACGCAGACACACACACACACACACACACACACACAGAGTCTTCATTCCTGACTATACTCGAACAGGTCTGAAGCTTCTAGAAGGACCCAAGGATGGTAAAGAAAAGTCTACTTTCCCCAGTGATAGCTTTCCCTGCCGAGAGTGGCAGTCCTTAGGCTATCTAGGCAACTGTGTACAGGATCTACTACTTTATTATTATTATTATTATTTGGTTTTTCGAGACAGGGTTTCTCTGTGGTTTTGGAGCCTGTCCTGGAACTAGCTCTTGTAGACCAGGCTGGTCTCGAACTCACAGAGATCTGCCTGCCTCTGCCTCCCGAGTGCTGGGATTAAAGGCGTGCGCCACCACTGCCCGGCGGATCTACTACTTTAAATAAGCAAGTCATGCTAGAAGGCAGGAAGCCCTGGGAGGAGGGGAAGATGGGCCCTGGGGCCAGGCTTGGGTGGAATTCTCTAGGACTAGGCCCAGGTGTATCAGTTGACTCCCCCGCCTCTGCCTTCTGAGGGCTGGGGTTTTAGGCTACACCATACCTTATTTTTATGTGGTGTTGGGGATTGATCTCAGGCTAGTAAGCAACAGAGTGTGGGGACATCTGCCTGACCACAGGCAGTGGGAGCCTGTGCACCTGCTAGGCACCAGTGACCCAGACCTAGGACAACTCCAGAAGGGTTGAAAAGCAGGGGGCAGGGCAGGGCAGGGCAGAGTGGTTCAAGGTGAGCCTGGGCATCAGAGGCTGGGCTACGGAGCTGTCAGAATATTCCATGCTGGATTAAAAATAAGAACAATTCTCTTGCTTCTCTTTCTCTCTGTTTTGAAACAGTGTTTCATTGCGCAGCCCTGGCTGGCTAGGACTTTACTAGAGCAGGTAGACCGGAGATCCGCCTGTCCCAGCTATGGATGTTGCTGTGTAACTTTTCCTGGGAGAGACGAAATTTGGTTTATTCAGTGCTGGGGACTGAACTCAGGGACTCGACTTCTAGGCAAGCACTCTACCCTCAGACTTTCCCATTCTCATCCTTTAAACACTTTTTAAAAAATAATTTATATTTGGGGGTTGGAATGTATGTGTGTGCGCTGAAGAATGGTAGAAAAGTCCGCTGGCACTTGCCAGGTTCGCCGGGGCCCAAATGAGCTCGTTGTGTAACTGGTTCCAAGTGCCTGTCCATCACCCAGTGGGACAGTTCCAGCACTGTCAGTGAGATTGGATCTGCACTTTTGGGAACTCTAGGACTGGAGGCCTGCAGGCCTGGAGGCTGGGAACAGGCTGAGGCCCACTCTGCTTTAGTTTCCATAGAGTAGGAACTAGCTACAGGATCAGAAAGTAACCAAATGGCAGCCTGCTCCCACGCCTCTTGTCGCCATCCTTGCGGGGATGAAGATACTGTAGACTTTCAAACTCGAAACCCTGCTGAGGAACTGGAACTTCCCCAGGAGTCTCACGCTGGGAGAAGAAAGAGGGCAGTGACTCCAGGAAACAGTTCACACAGTCCTGGCAACTGGTCAGACCACCTTTCAGGAGAGACGGTCGGGATGAGGAGTCAGGTCTATAGGCTGCACCATGGTCAGGACAGTTCAGTTACACACATGTCTTACCTTCATTTAAACCTAAATTTTGTGTCCGGACCCCCAGATGAGCTCGGCAGTCACTGGACTTTCCTTTGCTCCTCTCCCCCAACACGGTCCTGTTGACTATATTTCTCCTCTTTACTGTTCTCCATTGTTCTTTGTTTCCTTAATTCTCCCATCGAGAGCAGGTGCTGGGCTAGCTTGTCAGGGCTACCAGAGGAAGGCTCGGACTCACTCTGGCCCTGTGAGTTGTCACATGGAAACAGGAGCCACGGCCACCTGCATCTTGTGAGTTGGGATGACCTGGAGGTAGAGACAGGTCAGGTGTGGGCGGTGATTTTGGCAGCAACCACAGTGACCTGATCTTGAGGGTCTGTTAGACTGGAGCATGGGCAGCCTGCCCGAGGAAGAGGGGGCAGCAGACGTGCACCATGCAGAGCGCCTCCCGTAGTGCCAGGCTGTTGGCATTTGTGCCTACTAACCCATCTCATCCTCCTGAAGAAACTGAGGCAGGGAGAGGCCAAGACTTGCCCAGGATAAACCACATGTGAGGACAGAGCTTGAACTCAAATCCAGGCTTGTTGGACTTGAACATTGATGTTGGAGGAAAGTGAAGGAAGGAGCTGCAGCCGGGCCGGTGTCTCCAGCTCTCCGCACCCCGAGAGTTATGCTATAGATGTGACTGACCTCAGGTCAGGAGCCTAGGGCAGACAAGGAAAACCACCCACTGAGCTCCTTTCTGAAACTGAACATCATTTTTTTTTTCTGAGACAGGGTTTCTTTGTGTCGCCCTGGCTGTCCTGGAACTCACTCTGTCGACCAGGTTGGCCTGAAGCTAAACATCCTAGCACACCACCGGGCCTGCTAGGAAAGGGCCCTTGGAGCCTGTGCACCAGCAGCAGACACGTCTAGCTCAGCCCAGGCCACAGCAATGACAAAGTTCTCTCTTGTCCTTGGAAACATCTCCGCAGGATCCATACTCCCCCTGCCACACAATTTCGAGCCAAGTGTCAGCTGATTGGGGGTAAGAGCTGCTTCTGATCCTGTGTGACAGACAGCTCACAGGGCCAGAGGTGGGGTCACCTTGAGTTATCTGGGCTTGTCAGGATCTGGGTTGGTCCTGAAGGACCACTTTACTTCCAGAGTTCTGTTTCCCTCACCTGTGAGATGGTGATAATGGTTGCTGAGACTCTCTAGTAGAATATATCTTGAGCGGCTTGGGGGAGGGACTCGGGGAATGGTTTAGTTGGTAAACATGTTCCTTATACAAGCCCGAGGCTTGCGTTCAATCCCCAGCAACCACATGAAACCAGCCGCTGGGTATGGTGATTGCTTGCTTAATCCTAGGGCTGAGAAGCAGAGATGGGTGGGTGGCTCCTCAGGACTCACTCACTGGTCAGCCAGCCTCATTTAACCTAGAAGCCCCAGGGTCCAGTGAGAGATCTGGTATCAAAAGGCAAGGTAGCTAGCCCTGAAGAATGACACCTGAGGTTGGCCTCTGGCTTTCATAACCATGTGTGTGCCCGCGCGCGTGCGCGCAGGGTAGGGGAGAGAAAGAATGAGAAGTAATTTATTTTGCCGGACTGGGAATGCTGCTCAGTTGGTAGTGTGTTTGTCCGGCATCCATATACCTATAATCCTAGCATTCGGTAGGTGGAGGCAGAAGGACCAGCATCTTATGACCAACCTTCCTTAGCTACATATTGTATTCAAGGACAGCCTGGGCTACACGTGCATGCGACCCTGTATTTTTTTTTTAAATCTTTTAAAAAGTATTTTGAAGACCGGTCACAACCCCCAGAGCCACACTCAGTGTCCAAACGATTAGCAGATGGAATCCAAGAGTGAGGGGGAGGAGTCTGTTGTCCGGAGACAGCTGTGCCACGGCAGGGTTTGGATCTGGGAAGGGGCTTTGCGAGTTCCGCTCAGCTCCCCTGAGGATACTCTATGACCCAGGGCTGAAGTCTGAGTCAGCCTGAGCGACTCCCCGTAACTCCTGGGAGCTAAATAAAACATATATTTAGCGCAGGCGCTGCAATTGATTGAGAGCGCCCCATCAATCATGTCCCGGGACTCGGGAGACCAGCAGGGCAGCCCCAATGGGCCAACCCAGGCCTGAGACTGGTACTTAGTGGTCTTGTTCAGACTTAACTTCTAACTGCTTTGGGGCCTTTGGCAAATTACTTAACTTCTCAATGTCTAGCTCTCCTTATCTGTGAAATGGGATAATAAGACTTACCTACCTCACGGGGCTTGTTGCAAGAATTAATTAAAGTTTATGAAGCGCTTTGAGATTCCCGGATAAAAGGCCCTGCGAAAGTACAAAGTATTATTATCATACTCCCTGTAGGCTATAAAAGATAATTTTGCAGGAAAAGGCAAAAATTTTAATTTCTATACAAGCAGAAACAAAGGCAGATATAGTCATAGAAAGTTTTTTTAAGTCTAGAAGATAATTTATGTAATTTTTAAAAATTACAACACGTCTTCTTCCTACCAATAATCAATGCAATATGGATAATTATAGTTTTTAGTCATTAGCCAGCAAATGACACCAAGTGTCTCCACGTGCTAGGTGAATTATCTGCTGGAATGCCACAGTGACCTCTGGGATACAGATGGTCACCACACTTTCAGCAAGGAGAAAGGATGCTGCCCAAGAATGCTGGTGTCCTTGCATTTTAAACTGTGCTGGGGGCCGTGGCAATCCCCTAAGGCAGGACATCATCAAGTGGATTTGAGACTTACCTATGGTGGAGGTCTGGGCGGTACTGTCTGAGGAGGAAGCAAGCTTTGCCCTGTGGTCTAGTTTGTGTCCAAACACCCGGCATTCCAAGAAAGCCACCCACCCCACATCCTAGGCTCCTTTCTTCACAAGAAGAAAAGGAACACAGTCTCCACCTGCCTGTGGAGCAAATTACCTTCTTTCCAAAGCAATTAATAGACAATAAATAGATAAGTCTAGAGATGAGTAGCCTATATATAGAAAGTTTGGGGTAGCCGGGCTCTTTCATCTCACCTAAAGCTTACACGCAGGTTTAATTAAGCCCTGGACTTGGGGAGGCTTGGGGGGTGCCAGCAGGACACACCCATGTCATTAAGAGAGTTCTCTAATGGAGGATTAATATGTCAAGGGAAATGACCATGGCTTTGCCACTGAGAAGGCCTGGCTCCGGCTGTGGGATTTGGGGTAAACACTCGAAGATCTTAAGTCAGTACAGGTAAAAACCCTGATCCTGGTGGTGGTGGTGGTGGTGGTGGTGGTGGAGGTGGTGGTTGGTGATGGTGATGGTGGTGGTGGTGATGGTGGCAGTGGTGATGTGATTTACAATGATTGTTTCTATGACGAGAAATGGGAGCGTGTTGGTGAGCACAATAGCCAAACAGCTTCACAATGTACTTGACAAATGGAAAAATACATGGGGACTTGAAAATGATGGCCTGAAATGAATGGGCAGCAACGAAGAGAAGGATGGGTTTGTCCTGCTCCTTCCAGGACCTGTGTGTCTAAGGAGGGAGTCCCCCTCATGTGTGTGTTTTGTGTCTGTGTAGATGTATAATTTAAATATGTGTGTGGTGTGCATGATCTGTGTCTCTGTGATCTTCCACTTGTGTGATCTATGTATCTCTGTGTATAATACCCATGTGTATGCTTGTGTGTTTATATGTCTCTGTGTATGTATGTATATATACATATAACATATATAAGAGATATATGTGTGTGTGTGTGTGATTTATTTATGTCTGTGTATCTAATGGGAGGGTCTGAGATCACAGAGGCAAACCTGAAAGCAGGGTTCTCAGACATACAGCTCCTGAAGCAGACAATGGAGTCACAGCCTACTAGCCTCCCCAGGCCTCAAAAACAGAACAAGACACAATTTCTAGTCACTTTTTCCACTCGGCTGGCTCTCAGCTTGACTGTTTGCTCCCCATGATTTTGGCTGCATTTTAATTTTGGGGGAATTTCCTTATCTGCGGGTCATGAGGACTCCATGAATCAGGACCTCACTGGCTCCTGGGTGGGTAGTCTCTCTGGGAGGACTCCCACTTCCCACCCCTGGCCAGCACCTGCCTTGGCTTTTCTGTTTATTTCCTTGATTCCCAAAAAGTGTCGGGATCTTTCAGGAAATGGCTTCCCACTGTTCCTTCCATAAGACGGGAAGAACAGAAAAACCTCTAACAGGGACCAAAGGCCTTCTCGACATTGCCCTTGGTGGACTCATGGTCTCCCCAGGCCCGCTCTGCTAGAGACTGCACAGGAAGGTGAGTTTGATTACTCTGGTTTTGTTGTTGTTGTTTTGGTTTTTCAAGACAGCATTTCTCTGTAGCTTTGGAACCTGCCCTGGAACTAGCTCTTGTAGACCAGGCTGGCCCTGAACTCACAGAGATCCACCTGCCTCTGCCTCCCAAGTGCTGGGATTAAAAGCATGCACTACCACCGCCCAGCTAAGTCTGATTATTCTGTGCTTGCTCGTTCATGGGTGCTGGAGTTTGTGGGCTGGTGACAGAGACCTGGGAGAGATAGGTTTCCTTTAGAACAGACTACGGGGCAAGGACCTCCCCCCCGCCCACACACACATAACCCAACATGGGCATCTGGTGTGGGCACGGGTTCCATACAGGGGCCAACACAATGCACAAGAAAAAAGAAATCCAGGCTGCTTTTTTCGTAGGAAGTGAGGGCTTCACTAGCCAAATCTTAGCGTTATTAGGAGCTCCTGAGATGGCTAGAGTACATGGAAGAGAAAGATCTGAGATCAAGCTTGCATACAAAGGAAGAAATGTGCCGGCTCTTAGGATAGATGGATGAGGCTTCTTCCTGTGCTTCCCCATGACAACCCATCTACCTATCTATCCCTCTATCCCTCCCAGGCCCCCATTTAAATTTTGAGCCTGGAATTCTCATCTGCAGAACCAGGACTTGAGGAGAGAAATGGAGGGTCACGAGTATAGGAATTCTGGCTGCACAGCCATTTGGGGAATGTGACCAGACAGGAAGTGACCACTCAGAGAATGAAGAGACAGTAGGGGCCCCAGAGGGCAGGGCAGGGCCTCGGGTTCTGCACTTCTGGGACCCCTAAGGGAAGATACGGCAGGGAACAGCTGGTTCATCTTTCATCCTTTGCTGGGGGGGCTCAGCACCTTCCTTGGACAGACTCTGGTCCACCTGAACAGAGAGGGGACCTGTTGGGATGGCAGCTTTACCTCTGGTGGGTATCACCCCAGTCTTTGATTGGGGTTCAGTCTTATGCTGCTATGTTCTTAATGTGTCCCCTTAGGGGCTAAAGGTTGTCATTTACAGAGCACCATGGTGCAGCAGGAAGTACTCCTGTCCAGGTCTCTAAGGACCTCTGTGTAAGAGTTCTGTAGAACAGGTTCACTGACTCACAGGGAAAGACCCAGAGGCTTAGGGTGACCAGATGGTTTGCCTGAGGCTCTACAGGGGTAAGGTATCTGTCTCCTTGTGCCATTCCTCCTAATCTCCAGCCCAGCCTCTGCAGACCCTCTGAGAAGAGCCCCGCTTCCACACCCAAAAAGCACAGCTTGAAGGTTTGGTGGCTTTAATGTCTTGGGACTGAGAAAAAGCCAATCATATTGTGTTTTTTTGTTGTTGTTTTGTTTTTGTTTTTTTTTTTTTTACCTCAAGGTGCTTGTCTGAGGCAGACACTGTTATACTTTGGGATAGCGCTGTCTTTTCTAGTCCCGTTTTCATGACCCTTGGAAATCTGAGTAAGGGAGAAGGCGCCTTAGACAGACACACCTCCAAGGCAGCCATGGAAATGGGAAATGCCACTATCTCAGAGGGCTTGTGGACACTCTGGTGTATAGTGGCAGGTGACCCTGAGGCACTGTTTAACCCCATTTGACTATCCGAGTTTCATTGAAAGGGGATGCAGTCCCTGATTTCAGTATCAAGAAAAGTGCAAATTCTGCTGTGGAGCAGAACTCTCCGCAGGAAGGGAAAGAGACCTTGTATGAACGTGGGCATGGTTTGAATGTGAAATGTCCCTGACAGGGTCCATAACATGAATACTTGGCCTCAGGCTTGTTGAGCTGTTTTGGAAGATTCTGGAACCTTTTGGAGGTGGAGTTTCACTGAAGAAGGTAGGTCACTGTGAGTGGGCCTTGAGGGTTTATAGCCTGGCCCCACTCCTGTTGGTGCTCTGCTTTCTGAATACAGTCCCCAGCTGGTTCACACCTCTGCAGCTACCTTGCTTTGCCTGCGTGACGGACTGTTCCCCTACCAAACCATGAGCCAAAAGAAACCCTTCCTCCCTTCAGTTGCTGCTTCTCGGGTATTTGGTCACTGCAGCAGGAAAAGTAATGAATGAAGTTGTCTGTTTCTAAGATACACATGTAAGACACACAGTCACACACATACACATTAAGAATACGAATGTGGGGGCTAGAGAGATGGCCCAGTGCAAAAAGGCATTTGCTGTGCCAAGCCTGATGACCCGAGTTTGATCCTTGAGAGTCACATGGTAGAAGGTGGAGGGAAGAGATTCCCCAAAGTGGTCCCCCGGCCCCTGCATGTCTACCATGGCATGCGTGTGCATGCATGTGAGCATATACACAAACACACTGTAACTGAATATAAAAAATATGGACAACCTCAGATGTACTGCCCCCGTCTTTCACAAGGAAACGGTGGGAGGGAAAAGCAGACAGCAATGCCAGCTGGGCTGTTCAGAGCAGGCAGAAAGGGCACACATGCAGGTGGGATGGGGATGAGGGGCGTGGAGGATTCCAGCCCCACCTGAACAAGTTTGCCTTCACTGCGGTAATTTTGAAACCATTCACACACACACACACACACGCACACACACATGCACACGCACACACACATGCACACACACAATTTTACATAATTTTAAGAAAAGAGTAATGGGTCTGGAGAGACAGCTCAGCAGTTAAGAGCACTGGCTGCTTTTCCAGGAGACCTGGGCTTAATTCCCAGCAACCACACGGCAGCTGACAACCATCTATAACTCCAGCTCCAGAAAATCTGTGCGAGGATATCAGGTGCCCTGGAATTACTGAGCCATCCAAGCCATCCAGGATCTTTTTTCTCTGTGTAGCTTTTGGAGCCTATCCTGGAACTCACTCTGTAGACCAGCTGGCCTTGAACTCACAGAGATCTGCCTGCCTCTGCCTCCCTGACTGCTGAGATTAAAGGTGTGCGCCACCACAGTCCAGCCATTCAGGCTCCTTAAGGACAGATCCCAAGCTGAAAAACCTCCAACCTGCTCCACAGGTCCCCACTTATAGTCTCAGGGCTCTCTGTAATCTGACTTGGAAGAACGCGGCCTTCTGTGAAACACAGAGCACCCCACGGGGGTCGCGATCTGATCCCTGCAGTGTGGCAGACCAGCACTCTGGAATGGGTGTGCACACACAGACGGGTGCTTTGTGAGCCCACTCTCCCAGTTTTGCCTGCTGTCACACCTGGAGAGAACCCAGGCAAGGCACAAAAGCTTTCCGTGCTATCACCGCTGCTATGGTTCTGTGGTGATCTTTACTGACCCCGCCTTCTGGACTGCAGGCTTGTTGGAGTGGATGATCTTACCACATTGTGAGCCTGCCTTGGAAGGTAAAGACTGAGGGGTAAAGGACCCTGAGTGGTGGTTCTGGGCTCTGGACAATGGTGGAACTAAGGATAGTTCTGGCCTGACTGCCTCCAAGGCCCACAGCATCCCCTGAACGTTGGTACATAACACAGGCAACATCCTTGTAGCTCTTTCTAAGGTTTAGATGAGTTCCATGATAGCAAAAAGATGTTGTAGCAGGGCGGATGCCTGGGCCCTGGGGATGCATGCACTGAAGGAAGAAGTGTAGACACAACACCAGCAGCCAATGTGTGGTTACTGTCACCATGTGTAGGTCACTCCACAATAAGGCTAGGATAGGTATTCCCCACCTTGCCTGGTGGGGACCTTGAGGCTCCATCCAAGTCACCACAAGCCTTCACTGAGGTCTCATGAGGGACAGAACAGATTCAAAGTCCAGGTGACCGAGGTTAACACCACAGATCAGTCCCTAAGGACTGCAAGCTAAACCTCCATTAAAAAGATAAGTGGTGCTGGGTGGTGCACACCTTTAATCCCAGCACTCAGGAGGCAGAGACGGGCGGATCTCTGTGAGTTCCAGGCCAGCCTGATCTACAAGAGCTAGTTTCAGGACAGGCTCCAGAGCTACAAAGAAACCCTGTCTCGAAAAACCAAAAAAAAAAAAAAAAAAAAAAAAAAAAAGATAAGTGGCAAGCTAGACAGTGGTGGCATGCTCCCCTGTAATCCTAGCACTTGGGAGGCAGAGGCAGACGGATCCTGTGAGTTCAAGGCTAGTCTGTCTACAAATCATGTTCCAGGAGAGCTAGAACTCAAGGTAAGTAGCTAGAAGAACTCTTTCTTTGACAAAAGCCACCACTAAGTGGAAGTTATAGATGTTGGAGAGTCCAGTGGTTCTTCATCAGGGAGTTTTAGGCTCCCAGAGGATAATGAGCAACATTTGCAGATATTTTTGGCTGTTAACACATTGGCCCAGTGGCCTGGGCATCAGTGGGTGGAGGTCAGGGATTACACCAAAGGCCAGAGTCCCATGACTCAATGCCAGGACAGCCCAATAATAAAGAATGGCCAGGCCCAACATCTACACAGTGTAGATGTTGTCTACACTTGCTGCCTGCCACCTTGGCATCACAGGCTTCACCTAGGCTTCTTGTTTCCCCAGAACAAGAGAGAGAGAGAGAGAGAGAGAGAGAGAGAGACCTATTCCATTCCTGAAGATTTCCAGTCCTCCATCGACAGCGACAGCGAGCGCAACCAGAGCAGTCAAGGGAACTCTTTCATCTCCTCAGGTAGGTTGGCTGTCGGGAGATGCCAATTATTCAAATGGGCTTCTCTGAGAATCTGCTCTCCTCTGAACTTCAAACACCTTGACCAGTGTTAATTTAGTAGCAGAACACCTTGGGGAGATTGTATCTGCTCCCAAACCAATTAGTTTAACTCTGGGCAAGTTTACCAAACATTCTTCGTTGATGAAAGAATTTTTTTCAAAGGGTGTGATGTTCTACTATGTGTCTAGCTTTGACATCCACTTATAGACCAGGAAGGGGCCATACATCCTGTTTGGGAAATGGCCTTGGCATTGGCTTTAGTGACTGCTTTCCAACACAGTCAGAATGGCTGCACTTGGTCACAGTTTCTTTGACTTGGTAGGGAGATAAAAGGGGCCTGAGAGGAGGGGAGACATGGTGTGGTAGTTAAGAACACTTACTGTCTTTCAAGAGGACCTAAATTTGGTTCCCAGTGCCCACCCTGGGCAGTTCACGATCACCTGTAACTTTTTGGATAATCTGATACACCCTCTGGTTCCTGTAGGCACCTCTACACTCACAGGACACACGTACATGTGCGTGCACACACACACACACACACATACACACAAATAAAATATTTAAGGGGGGCAGGAATTTCAGAGAGCATTATACTTGGAGTCCCAAAGACACTCCAAGACTGAATCCCAAATCCCAGGCTCCATTGAAGAAAGATGATCAAGGCCCTTTGCATTCAAGACAAAATGGTGGCCATAGTGGGGTCAGCTGGGTGGTGGCCATTGTTTGAGTCCTCACCAGACTCTGAGGGCATAATCATTGCTAGAGGCAGAGGATGAAAGGAGAAACCACTTCTGCCCAACATGGGAGGACGTACAGCTCATCAATCAATCTTGGAATGGCTTGGCTAGTGGTGGATGATGGGCCAGATGCTGCGTGCCTCCTCTGTCTCCTGCTGGAGGGTCTCTAAACCCATCTCCCTTATCTTTCCTGTGATCAGCTGTACCTATTACTTTTTTTGTTGTTGCTGGGTTTTACCTTTAAAAAGATTTGCTTTATTTTTAATCATGCTTGAGTCTGTGTGAGTGTGTGTCATGTGTGTGTGTGTGAATGCCTGCAGAGGCCAGAGGGATTGTGTCCCCAGGAGCTGGAGTTACAGTCAATTATGAGCCACATAACACGAATGCTGGAAATCAAACTTGGGTGCTCTGGAAGAGCAGCAAGCACTCCTAACTGCAAAGTCATCTCTCTGGTCCCCTACTCTATTTATGTATCCCTCTGTGTGTATGTCAGGTGAGTGCTGGTGCCCTACAAGGCCAGCGGGGGTGCTAGCAACCCCAGAACTGGAGTTGTGGGTTGCCCAAAGTAGGTGCTAAGAACCAAGCTTAGGACCCCTAGGAGAGTAGCAAGTGCTCTTAACCCCTCAGCCACCTTTGCAGCCCCCACATATTACTTCTTGAGTGTTATCTGAGCCTATCAGACCCAGTGGCAATTTAAGCTCACCCAGGAAGCCCTCCCTGTTCCCAGGCTGGCTTGGTGTCTTGTCTGACCATTGAGCTGCCAGGACACTAGGTACCACACATGTTCATCCCTATCGCACAGAAGATATTCCATGCATATCCAAAGGTGATTGAGGAAGGTCATTGGTTAATTAATAAAGAAACTGCTTGGCCTGATAGGTTAGAACATAGGTGGGTGGAGTAAACAGAACAGAATGCTGGTAGGAAGAGGAAATGAGCTCAGACGCCATGCCTCTGCTCTCGAGGGCAGATGCGATGAAGCAAGCTGCCAGGTCAGATGTGCTGAATCTTTCCCGGTAAGACTGGTGCTATACAGATTACTAAATATGGGTTAGGCAAGATAAGTCACCACCTCGTGGTGCTACACACATTAATAGAAGTGGGCCAAGCAGTGTTTATATGAATACAGTTTCCGTGTTGTTATTTTGGGGCATAAGCTAGCCAGGTGGCAAGTAGCTGGTGGCAGGAACACAGCCCATAGCTCCTTCAACACAAAGGGATGGAGGGAGGGAGGAAAGAATGAGGGATGGAAAGATAAAGGGAGGGATTGGGAGGAGGGAGGGAAAGATAGGATGCAAGGAGGGAACCGATCAATCCCACCAAAACCCACAATGTCGTCTACCTGTGCCTTCCTGATAGCCTTGGAGGAAGCCCCTGCCTTCCCTTTTCCCGATGGACATCAGTCCCCACCTGACTTCCAGCTTTTCACCAGCAGGTGAATGAAGAGCGCTAGAGCCACAGAGAGGAGAAAGGACAATGTTTCTCCAAAGACTCTCCTGCCACAAGAGAGAGAGCACAAACTACCACTATTTAGGAGTTTTAAACCTTGAGCCTATGGAGTAGTTTCCTGTGAATTTCGATGTAAATAACACCTACAGTTTTTATTTTTGGGAGACCAGACTGGCTTCGAACTCACAGAGATTCGCCTGCCTCTCTGCCTCCCGAGTGCTGGGATTAAAGGCATACGCCACCACTGCCCAGCCTGAACATCTCTTTTTAAGTTTAAGTTTGCCAAATGACACACATATCCACCATTCTGTTTAGTGATACAAAATGACCTAAGGGCCCATCAACACCTGTGCAAGTAACTGAGGAGCAGAGAGAAAGAGAGGAACACAAACTCAGGACAGCAGGGCTAGAACTGACAGGACACAACGCTGAGGAGTGACACTGGACTCTGGAGTCACTTCAGTGAGTGCAGATCGGGGTCAAGTGTTGCTATCATCGCCAGCTGTCCTGACAGAATTTGTAAGTTGCCAGTCTGCGACAGGACACAGCAGCCCACACATCCTTGTGTTGCTAGTGTAGTCTGTGTCTTAAATGTCCCCTAAAGGTCACTGTGTTAAGATCTGGGCCATTTGGTGGTGCCATGGGGGTGTGAGGAACTCCTAAGAGGTGGGCAGTTAGGTCCCTCAGCGATGCTCTTTGTGCTGTGAATTGATTTGGGAAATTGCTGCAAACTGTTCAAGCTTATCGAAAACAGACTAAGTGCAAGACGTGCTCTGTCCTCAGACTCACTCACGTCTGTCCGGTGTCCTCCCTGGTTCTGTGAGAGGGAGAAAGGAAAAGAGCCAAACAGCCCATGAGTAAAACCACTGTGCTCCCGAGCACAGGTAGAAGGTGAACCATTCCCAGCCGGGGTCACCAGCCTTCGTCTTGGGGTATAACGTCCTGTGGTAGGGACAGCATTGGTGGGGAGCCTTTTAATGGGGAACCCCACCGTGACTGCTGCTGCCCTGGTGCCTTCCGCTGGATGTCCTAAGCCTCCCATTTGATAATTCTGCCCCCACTTACTCTCTCATCAGGTCACACCAGGCGTCTCTACCTGACTAAAGATGTCTACGCTGCCTCCCTCTGTCGGCTACTTGCTATTTAATTTTGTAGTTTTGCTTGCTTTCTAGATTCACTCTCTTGAACCCAAAGCACAACTATGATTCTCCAGACCACACAGGACACTGTTGAAAGGTGTTGTGGGATCTCCATCTCCCCTTCACTTCGATCTTGACATGAGATGAACCACCCTCCATGATGGGTTTCCCTGGCACAGACCCAAATCAACCAATTACAAGGTGAAACCTCCCAAACTGTGAGTCAAAATGCACTTTTTTTTTAGAAGGTGATTATCTTGGGTGTTTCATTCTAGTGACAGAGATCTGACTAACATAGCTGCCCTGCCCGCATACAGTGGCCTCTGTAGAGGCATTTATATTAGTATTGATATTTGGTGGTGGGGGGGGGAGAAATCTGTCCCTGTATGAGATACTCTCTGACCTGAGCAAGGATATGTCTCCAGTCCTGTCTTCCAAGATGGAGTCTTGACTGCCTCCATCCCCTCAAGCTCTTGAGCCAGGCTGTCAATCATCAGCTCTGACAGATTCAGGCAGCGGGTTCTAGAACACACTGTCTCCCCTCAGTTTTCCTCAGTAACAGCCAGGGAGACACCATCCCCTCCACTGGCTCCCTGGCTCCTCCTGCACATCACCCTCTTCTCACACACTGGCTCTGGGCCCTCCTCTGGGCTGGGGAGTGCTGTTTTCCCTTTCTTCCAGAAGCTGTCCAGGCACTGCCAAGCGCCTCTGAGGGGAGCTGTTTTAAATGCCTGCTCCCACTTACCCCCAGCTGATGGGGTAGCCTCTGCCTCCCCTGCTAGGTTGGAAGTCAGAGGAAGCAGAGGCTTCATCTGGCCCCTCCCAGGGGCTCCAGCTTTGCTGCCAGTCTCCAGATATCCTGACAGCCATGGCCCTCGGGTTTCTGATTTCCTTCGGGTCCTCGATGCCGCAGGGGACAATGACCGGAACTGGATGGTTCAGTGTCCACTGGATTGAGGAAAAGGGGTAGGACTTGTTATCCATCAAGTGTTCTCGATGCCGCAGGGGACAATGACCAGAAATGGATGGTTCAGTGTCCACTGGATTGAGACAAGGGGTAGGACTTGTCAACCATCAAGTGTTCCTGATCCATTTCAGTCAAACACTCTGCCTTGAGGAGACTGAAATCTAGTCACAAAACAGCAGAAGTGGTTACTTAGATACGACAGGACGCAGGGAGTGTGTGTGTGGGTGGGTGGGTGGATGGGGGTACACACGGGGGACAGGGGATAGAGACTCTTTCCCAACCCAATAAATGAAGACAAGCCTCCTCGTTTCCCTGACTCTTTAGATGTCAGCAGAACAATACTATGAGTTCTGTGGACATGGGAGGTGAGGGTTGGGGTAGAGGTGAGGGGATGGATAGGGGTGGGGGTAGAAGCAGGTGGCGCAGAAGCAGGGATGGTTCGTGTCTCCGAGCAGGTTCTTGTGTTGAAACATCTTTGTGAGTTTTGAGGCCAGCTTGGTCTACAAGAGCTAGTTCCAGGACAGCTTAGGACTGTTACACAGAAAAACCCAACTCAGGGGGGTGGGGGTGGGGGTGGGGAGGAAACAGGGCATAAATGACATCAACTCATAACGAGAAACCTATGAAGACAAGAGAACCCGAAATATCTCACTTCTTACACACGGTGGGATTCTGACACCTCCTGGTGGGGCTGGCCCTGACCCTGTAGACCCAGCGATCCTCTAACCGACTCTAGCTGGTGTCTCATCTACTGTGTGGCCTGACGCTCTTCCCAGGAACAGGGAGGGGCTCCATCATTGTTACCATGCCAAACACCTATAGTAAAACCCAAGCTATGGCTTGTGCTTAGGACTGAACAGCTCTATAAAGGGGTTCCTGAGCCCCTCTCAAGTTTGACTGACCTGTGAGGACAGCTCACAGAGCTCAGGGAAAGATAATCTCTGACTTAGACAAGAGCCATGGCAAAGGATGGGGGCACACAGGGGTGGAAGGGACGCTGAGGGCAAGGCACCTAGGAAGGTGTGCAGCTCGCTGGGAGTGTTGCCCTCCGGCCATCTCTGTGTGTTCAGTATCCAGATCTCAGAACCACTGATTCTTACCGTGGCTCTGTGATGTAGATATGTGTGTAGATATGAGGACGCCATGATAGATATCACCTCCGTCTCCGGCCCCTCCCCACTAAGGGAGACTAACCTTTGAATCATGGCTTGGTCTTCCATTAGCAACAAGAGTCACATGAGTGGAACTTGAAGATGCTCCTGCCATCCAGAGAATCCCAGGGAATGAAGGATCTACGTCAGACAACCCCGTCTCTCAGGAAATTACAAACGTCTTAGGAATTCTGAGTCAGGAACTGGGGCCAAAGACAACAAATTAGAACAAAGAGGTTCTCCTAGCACCCTATCTCTCGATCAGGGTTTGGGGGTGCTGTGCCAAGGCCTGGGGGTGGGCAGAGACATAGATCTGCATCTAAATATAGTTCTCCATACATGCTTTGGAGAATGTTCACAGAGGACATGGAGAGATTTTATTACCATCTTATCAGTGATGAGATGAAAACAGAATAATTCTCCACGTGGCTAGGCACTGTATAAGAATAAGCTGGTATACTCACGTCTTCTGGTTCCTGCTTGCTACATTTTACAGGAAAAGGCTGCCTGCTGTGTCAGGATGACCAAATGTGCCAGTCCCACCTGGCTCTCCTGGCTCTGGGCCAGGCACTTGCCTGAGTCACCCTTCTCTTCCTCTATTTGGGTTATAGTAACATTTTTAGTAACAAAATTTGGGGTTAGTAATCTTTCTTTTCTTTCTTTCTTTTTGAGACAGGGTTTCTCCATAGCTTTATGTCCTGGAACTAGCTCTTGTAGACCAGGCTGGCCTTGAACTCACAGAGATCTGCCTGCCTCTGCCTCCTGAGTGCTGGGATTAAAGGCGAGTACCACCATCACCCGACATTTTTTTTTTTGTTTGTTTTTTCAAGACAGTTTCTCTGTGTAGTTTTGAAGTCTGTCCTGGAACTAATTTTGTAGACCAGGTTGGCCTTGAATTTACAGAGATCTGCTTGCCTCTGCCTCTTGAGGACTGGGATTAAAGGTGTGCGCTACCATCGCCTGGTAAAGCAAAGGACACCGTCACTAAGACAAAAAGGCAACCCACTAACTGGGAGAAGATCTTCACCAACCCTGCAACAGACAAAAGTCTGACCTCCAAAATATATAAAGAACTCAAGAAACTAGACTTTAAAATGCTAATTAACCCAATTAAAAAATGGGGCACTGAACTAAACAGAGAATTCTCAACTGAAGAAGTTCAAATGGCCAAAAGACACTTAAGGTCATGCTCAACCTCCTTAGCGATCAGGGAAATGCAAATTAAAACAACTTTGAGATACCATCTTACACCTGTCAGAATGGCTAAAATCAAAAACACCAATGATAGCCTTTGCTGGAGAGGTTGTGGAGTAAGGGGTATACTCATCCATTGCTGGTGGGAAAGCAAACTTGTGGGACCACTTTGGAAATCAGTGTGGCGATTTCTCAAGAAATTTGGGATCAACCTACCCCAAGATCCAGTAATACCACTCTTGGGAATATACCCAAGAGATGCCCTATCATATGACAAAAGCATTTGTTCAACTATGTTCATAGCAGCATTATTTGTAATAGCCAGAACCTGGAAACAACCTAGATGCCTTTCAATGGAAGAATGGATGAAGAAAGTGTGGAATATATACATATTAGAGTACTACTCAGCGGTAAAAAAAACAATGACATCTTGAATTTTTCATGCAAATGGATGGAAATAGAAAACACTACCCTGAGTGAGGTAACCCAGATGCAAAAAGATGAACATGGGATGTACTCACTCATATTTGGTTTCTAGCCATAAATAAAGGACATTGAGCCTATAATTTGTGATCCTAGAGAAGCTAAATAAGAAGGTGAACCCAAAGAAAAACATAGTCATCCGCCTGGATATGGGAAGTAGACAAGATTGCTGGGCAAAAACTGGGAACCTGGGGGTGGAGTGGGATGGGGTAAGGGGAAATGGGGAGAGAAAAGTGAGAAGGGGAGGATGGGGGGAGCTTGGGAGAATGGGATGATTGGGATAAAGGAAGGGTGGATATGGGAGCAGGGAAGTATATATCCTAATTAAGGAAACCATCTTAGGGTTGGCAAGAGACTTGACTCTAGAGGGGCTCGCAGGTGTCCAGGGAGATGTCCCCAGCTAGTTCCTTGGGCAGCTAAGGAGAGGGAACCTGAAATGGCCCTATCCTATAGCCATACTGATGAATATCTTGCATATCACCATAGAACCTTCATCTGGCGATGGATGGAGATAGAGACAGAGACCCACATTGGAGCACTGAACTGAGCTCCCAAGGTCCAAATGAAGAGTAGAAGGAGGGAGAACATGAGCAAGTAAGTCAGGACCGCGAGGGGTGCACCCACCCACAGTGACAGTGGGGCTGATCTATTGGGAGCTCACCAAGGCCAGCTGGACTGGGACTGAATAAGCATGGGATAAAACCGGACTCTCTGAATATGGCGGACAATGAGGGCTGATGAGAAGCCAAGGACAATGGCACTGGGTTTTGATCCTACTGCATGAACTGGCTTTGTGGAAGTCTAGCCTGTTTGGATGCTTACCTTCCTGGACCTGGATGGAGGGGGGAGGACCTTGGACTTCCCACAGGGCAAGGAATCCTGACTGCTCTTCAGACTGGAGAGGGAGGGGGAATGGAGTTGGGGGAGGGGGAGAGGAGTGGGGGAGGGGAGAGGAGTGGGTGGAGGGGGAGGGAAATGGGAGGCGGGGAGGAGGCGAAAATTTTTTCAATAAAAAAATTAATTAAAAAGAGATTCACAGAGATAACAGAGGAATGTGTTTGCTTGTTACTTTTTTGCTGCTGTGAGGGACACCTTTCAAGAAGTATCTGAAGGGACAATAGGCTTGTGTTGGCTCAGAATTCCAGGGAATACAATCCATCGTGAAGTCATGGAGCCTGAGGGGCTGGGCTGCCCGCCTTCAGAGTAGGGTCTTCCTTTCTCAGTGAACTTAGCCTAGACACTCCCTTACAGTCATGCCCAGACCTTTATTAGCTAGGTCATTCTTATTCTGGCGGAAGCTCCACCCCGGCCTCTGGCATCCATATACCCAGAGTCTGGAATGTTCTGGCAGAAACTCCACCCCAAGCCCCTTTCCCTGTCTCTCTCCAAACCCTGCGACTTCTCAGAAAGCTCACCAAATCGTGACCCTGAGATGCTCATGACTGCTCCCACAGGGTATTTAAACTGCCCCCCCCAAACAGACATGTGGTTTTTGGTCTTTCTTTTTTGTCTCTTCTCTGGAGGACTGAAAAAAAAATCACCTGGGCTTTTTCTTTTTTAGTAATGTATTTAACTTTATGTGTATTGATATCAGGTCCCCTGGAACTGGAGTTATAGACAGTTGTGAGCTGCCTTGTGGGTGCTGGCAATTGGACCCAGGTCTTCTGGAAGAACATCCAGTGCTCTTAACCACTGAGCCATCTCTTCAACCTTTGTTCTGGGCTTTTTCCAATTCGGTTTGATTTGGTCTGACTTGGATTGCTGCGCCAGCGGAGACGCTTATTGGGATGCAGAAACGTCTCAATTCCAGATCCTGTCAAGTGGACAGCCAATATCAACCATCCTATTTATTTTTAAAAATTATTTCTCAGCCGGGCGGTGGTGGCGCAGGCCTTTAATCCCAGCACTCGGGAGGCAGAGGCAGGCGGATCTCTGGGAGTTCGAGGCCAGCCTGGTCTACAAGAACTAGTTCCGGGACAGGCACCAAAGCTACAGAGAAACCCTATCTCGACAAACCAAAAAAAAAAAAATTATTTCTCAACATCACTGCGCTTTGTTGTTTTAAATTTCTGCAGTCAGCTTGTGTTCCATCATCAGGAGAAACACCTCATTTACACTCCCAAATGTCAAAGGTGACTGGGCAGTGGTGACACATGACTTTAATCCCTGCACTTGGGAGACAGCTGGATCTCTGTGAGTTTGAGGACAGCCTGGTCTACAGACTGAGTTCCAGAACAGCTAGGACTGTTACACAGAGACCCTGTCTCAAAAAAATAAAATAAAAACATATAAATTAGTGTATATATGTATGTATATTCAAAATATTCAAATGTATATTCAAAGATAACAGTTCTATATCTCTTTCTGGAAGTAGACGGCACTTGGGGGTTCACTTCCTGGTCTGCTGAAGCTCAGCAAGGCTTGTCTCAGAGGCTTTGCACACGCGGGGATGAGCATGCGGAATTATGGCTGCTCCTCCAAGTCAAAGCAGTTTCTGTCCAATAAGAGGGTCTCAGTATCTTAGCAGTCGGAGGTAAAGTCAGCGCAGTGGTGGCTGTCTTTATTCTTTTCCTGATGTCTGGCCTTGGGCAAGGCTGGGCTTCTCCAGTCCTTAACCTCCTTTCTCTAAATGGACAAAGTCCCACCTAGTCTCTTCTGCAGCCCACCTCCACCCTGCCCTGCCCCTGGGGGGGGGGGAATTTTTACCTCTCAGAGCCTTGGCAGTCCCCCTGAACAACCCAATTGCAAAACAATTGTTATTCACCTGAGCAGGCCAAGGAGCAAGCACCAGTTGCGCTCACTTTCAAGGCCAACTCAGAGAGCTGTTACGTCACTCCTCCACTTCACCCCACACCCGCTGTGAAGCCTCTCTGGCTTGTAGGCTCGTGACTCAAGGGGTCTAGAGATGAATCCTGAGTTGGAGGAAGGGCCTGTGCCTTCTCTCCTGAGGCAAAGAGTAGCCTTGGGCAGTACCCTGCCTCAGGCTTGTCATATCCGGCACAGAGGCATGGAATGTGTCACTCAGCACTGAATTCTACTCCACGGGGCCACGAGGCTGGAAATGATGCAATGGAAACATTTCTAGGGTGCTCTACTACTCCCACAAAGCATAGATCTGCCCTGGAAGGTCCCTCTCTTCCATGGTCCCTCAGTCCTTGTCTCCCTATAACCCCCTCTTCAGAGAGCCAATTTCATCATCCCCCTGCTCCTCAGGGAGCATCACTTCTGTTGCCCTTTCCCATCCTCTGGCTTCCAGTGGGCCTCACTTCAGGGACCCTTGCTCCTTAGTGAGTCTGGCTGGCCATTAGAAAGAGCACACAGGGCACAGGTCCCACTAGGAGTGTGTGCCAGCTCCCCCCCCCCCCCCCACACACACACCTTAGCTACATCTGCAGCCTGGGCACTTAACACAGAATATCTCAAGGACTTCTCCTTTCCACTTCTCTAATGCAATGAAGCCACCATAATGGTCTGTCCTTTCCCTTTAAGAGAGAAGCCTCCCCCACCTGTCCACCGTCCACTGTCCACCATTCACAGTCCACTGAAGCAAGCGATCTTCCTTCTGCTTCCAGCCCGAGCCCCTTCTTTTCTGTCTCTCTCCCAAAGAGGCAGCTTCTGCCTTGCTCCCTTCTCCCCACTTCTCCCCTTCCTCTCCTTTCTCTTCTCTCTTCTCCCCCTCCCCTTTCCCTTCACCCTCCATAACCCACTAAATAAATGCCCACTTTCTCTGCATGGCTTGCCCAATAGGTCTCTGTCTCTTACCCACTGGGCTGTGGCTCCTTGTGGGTTGCCCTGCCAAGGTCTCTCACCCGCTGTGCTGCTCCCTGCCTGGGATGTGCTGCCCCTCATGGCCTGCTGCCTACTGCAGCCACTGGGGACCATAACAGCTACTATCTCAGCAAGAAGTCTGGGGTCTGTCAATCTGTTTGTCTTCCTTCTGTGGGGCTCAGCCCAGGAGTATTTTCTTTACCTTCCTTTTCCTCCTTCTCCTTTCCTTCCCTCCCTCCCTCCTTCTTTCTTCCTTCCTGTTCTTTCTTTCTTTCTTTCTTTCTTTCTTTCTTTCTTTCTTTCTTTCTTTCTTCTCTTCTTTTCTTTTCTTTTCTTTCTTTCCTTCTTCTTTTTTGAGGCCTAGAGTACCCACAGCTGACACTCTAGACAGGTACCCATTCATTCTGGCTCAGGATCTGTCTTACCATAGGGCTTCAGATTTCTTCCATTCTAAGCGGTTCCCTTTCTGCTATGAAATCACTTCCTCTACAGCATCTTCAGAATTAGAAGCCTGTTGTGTTAGGTATGAGACATTCTCACCTCAGCAGCTTGCACCAGAAAAACATAAATAAAATTAAAGAAATAATCAAAATAAAGTAGTTTAATGTTTGGTTCTAGACTCAAGTCACCATTACTTTTCTCCACACTCTGACAACAAAACAAAACAAAATGGAAGCAATTTAAGACAGGAAGGTGGGGTTGGAGAGATGGCTCGATGGTTAATGTAGATGCTCTTCCAGAGGACCCAGTTCAATTCCTACATGGAGGCTTACCAAAAATCTTTAATTCCATTTCCAGAGTACATATGCGGTACACAGACATACATGTAAGCAAAACACCCACAACATCAAAATAAAAAATAAAAATTTAAAGAATAATTTTAAGGGGCTGGAAAGATGGCTCAGAGATTAAGAGCACTGGCTGCTCTTCCAGAGGTCCTGAGTTCAGTTCCCAGTACCCACATGGTGGCTCACAACCATCTGTAATGAGATCTGATGCCCTCTTCTGGCCTGCAGGCATACATGGAGGCAGAATGCTGTATACATAATAAATAAATCTTTAAAAAGTAATTTTTAAATTTAAAATAAACAAAAACTGAAAAATTAAAAGGCTTGAAAAATACTCATCAGATGACCCAGGATGCTGTAGGAATTTAGCAGATCCACTGTATAGGGGTAGATATTAGAAAGAATAATCTTTTTTTTTTCAGAAGTACTTTGACCTTGAAGAATCCTTGTGGAAAACAGGGATTGTTTCCCATTATCTGTAGAATTGTTTTGCTGAAGGAGCATTGTAGTTGGCCCAGGACTTTGGTCACAAGACACCTCAGGCACACCTGAGGCTCTTGTATTATTGTGTATTGCAAAGGATACATAATAAAGGACATAACAGAGTCATGGGGCATATGATGTTTTCCTCCAGTAAGACGAGGCTGGACCTTCCTAATGCCATGTAGGCCTTAACATTTCATCTTGGAGTGACTTCAATTGACTTGAGCTACACAGTGCACCCCGACACCAAGCAACTCCATTCTTAGGCACATTACCAAATGAATGGACAGCCTGTGTCCACACAAAAACATTCACAGACATCCACAGCAGCGTGACTCCTTTTTTTTTTTTTTTTTTTGGATTTTAGAGACAGGGTTTCTCTGTAGCTTTTTGGTTCCTGTCCTGGAACTAGCTCTTCTAGACCAGGCTGGCCTCGAACTCACAGAGATCCGCCTGCCTCTGCCTCCCGAGTGCTGGGAATAAAGGCGTGTGTCACCACTGCCTGGCAGCAGCGTGATTCCTAACAGACAAAAGATGGAAGCAATCTAACATCCATCACCTGATAAGTGATATTATGGGATATCCAGACGGCAGAATATTCACTGTTAATAAAAAGGAATAGAGTACTGATATTCGCTACAACATGGAGGTGCCTTACGAATATGACGGTGACCGAGGCTAGATGCAGGTCACCTAGTACATGAACCCAAATGATAAGAATATCCAGAATAAGCAAGTCTACAGAGATATGGATGAGGCAAACAGTTGGAAGGGACTAGGGGTGAAGAGCGGGGAGCGGCGACAACGTGGATGGAGGTGCTTTGGAGGCTGATACAACCCTTGCACACTAGATAGCGGTGATGGTTGCCTGGCATCACGAAGGCAATAAAATCCACGGAAATCATAACATACTGAAAGAATGCTTTTGTGGACTGTGAGCTCTCAATTTAAAGCAGGAAAAAGGAGGCCGCAGAGATGGTGCAACATTACTGTCCTTTTGGAGGATCCAAGTTTGGTCCCTAGCACCCACACTGGGCAGTTCACAGCTGCCCATATAACTCTAGCTCCAGGAGATCCCACCCCCTTCTTCTGGACTCAGAAGGCAACTATATTCATAGGTGCATAAACTCGCATAAGAAACACATGCATTCATGAAATTAAAAATAAAAAAAAAATCAAAGCTGGGTGTTGTGGCACAGGCCTTAATCCTCTAATGCTCTCTGGAGGCAGAGGCAGGAAGATCTCTGTGAGTTTGAGGCCAGCCTGGTCTATAGAGAGAGTCCAGGAGAGATAGACCCTGTCTCAGGAAAACACACCCAGCCAACCAAACAAATAATAAACAAACAAATAAATAGGTCTAAACACAAAAGAAAATGGGTGAGGAGTGCAGCTGTGGGATCCGTGTTTGTGGGTACCCATGAGCCAGCAGGTAGCTGCAGGCCTTGCAGCTCTGCAGGGATCTGGCAAGCCTGGTGGGTAACGGTTTTTCCTTAGCGCTCTTCTGATGTGAGCATCTTCCATGGCTGTGGTGTCTACTTCACAGGATGGATTCCAGATCATGGAAGTGCATCGTAAAGCAGGGTTGAGTCTCTGCCCAGGAACCTTAAGACAGAGCAGGGTTGAGTCTCTGCCCAGGAACCTTAAGACAGAGCAGGGTTGAGTCTCTGCCCAGGAACCTTAAGACAGGGCAGAGCTGCCTCAGAGGAGTCCTCTCCATCCCTGACTCAAGCTACCATCCTGGGACCAGAACCGAGACCCTCGCTGGATGTATGGTAAGCACTTGGTAAATGCTCACCCGTTCGGCTGGTGTCTTCTGTGCGCTGAGTGAGCGCTTCAGCCACCGGAAGCATGCATCTCATCCCGGGAATGACTGTGGGTCCTGGAACATCTGTCCTGGGGTGACAGTGCCATACTCAAGTAACAACAAAAGAACAAGAATTGGCCCTGTGTGGAAATCCCCGGTCACACTTTCAGGAGCCTCTACACTGCCTGCGTCACCTCCTGAAGCACCTGTCTCAGCAGCTCAGCCCTTCACTCCCCACTGGCTGGTGACTGACGCAACCTGAGGGGTGACGCTGGGACTGGTCTCATCGGAAGCAGCAGGCTTTCATGTCACATCCTGGAAGGAAGGGAAAACCCCAAGACAGTCGCTGATTACTTAAGAGGGTTTATAAACTGTCCCACTGATTCACCAGAAACTGTCCCGGGAGCCAGCCAGGCTTTTGTTTATTTTGCAAAGCGTGAGCTCCAGCAGCCTCTGGAACACAGTCCCTCCCAGGTGAGGCCACGGAGGCGGAGACAAGCTGTGACCCAACAAAGATCATTCCAAAGTTCACAAATTCCAGGCCGTTGTCAACGGAGTCATGGAGGTTGACCTTGGACATGCGATTTCCCAGCAGGAAGGAGCATCCCAGACAACTGAGCCCCAATTTCTGCATGGGGAGTAGGCAATCGCTCCCAAGAACGGAGTCCACACTCAGTAGGAGCCCAATGTGCTGGGACCATTTCATGGATGGGAAAGCTGAGGCTTTTAAAGATTAGAGGTCTTGTTCAAATACACCAGCTCAGGGATGTTGGGCTGACATCGGAACCCAGGTGGCTTCTCTCTGGACAGGACAAACTGGTTGGTATCTCCGGAGAAGGACGGGCTGGTGGCAGGCGGTCAGAGCCTGCTGTAGGTAGTCCAGTCGCTGGGGAGAAAAACCCACTGAGTGAACTCTGCCCCCAGATGTCAGGTCATAGATGGACTCAGAAAGCCTCTTTGGGAGGTCAGGGCTAGGTCCAGATGAGTCCAACTTAGCCCCTGAATGGAACAGCAACTCCAAGGGCAAGTGGCCCTGGACAAGGACCTGCCAGCTTGGGGGTCACTCCTATCAGGGTCGCACACACTAGCAGGAGACATAACACGGTCATGGAGGTTTTGGATGGACTAGAAGATAGGCAGTGGATGGGTGGGTGGGGGTGGGGGAGGGCATAACAAGGGACTGTACCCAGGAACAGTGACACTGGCTCTTACTTTGATTCCGTATGCATCTGGCCAGCCACTGCTGTTTAAGAAGGGTCCCCAGTACCTGCTGCATGCTGGACACTAGAAAGACAGGTGAACTTGGCTTCCTTCAGCCTTGCTACTCCTATTTCCTACTAAGCACAGAGTAAGATGTAGCTTCCCTTACAGTGTGTGTGTGTGTGTGTGTGCGCGCACGCGCGCATGATAACCTCCTGCAAAACACCTTCCTGCTCACCCCCTTCTTCCTCTCATCACTGGCTGCATGTCAGAGTCTTCATGACCTGACCCGGATGTGGCTGTAGGGAACAGAGGGGACTCTGACCTTCCCTCAGACCACACTTGAAAGCCATTGGAAATGAAGTCGAATAGTGTCATTCCACTAGGCACTGGTCTTGTCCGGGCTGATGAGAACTTATACTGCCGTTTGCATGCTGAGATCTGGAGAAGTGGGCTGAGCATTCTCAGCAGTGATTCCTGAAGGAGCCTGATTGATCTTGCACTTGGGAACAGAGAGTTGACTCTACAGAGAAAGGAACTGGAAAGACCCAAGCAGCCCTGCAGATGCAGACCCCCTTTAGAGGGAGGAAGAGCTGTCCCACTTCAGTCCTGCCTTAGTGACTGGAGCCAGGGAGTCCTGAGGCTCACAGTACCAGCGGCCCCTGCACATTCCTCACACCTGCACACCTACACACCTGTGCGTTGCAGATTTGTATGCCCGGAAGCCACCACCTGCTGAAGACACTGATCGCTCCCTTCCCTAGCAGCCTCTAACTTTCCTTCTGCTCTCCCCTGCCTCGAGCGACCCTGGGCCCCAGATAACCGCCGTGTGCCTTCTCTTGCCTCAGGTTATCTGTGTCTTAAGAACTTTGTAAACTGGAACCACATGATGTCTGTCTCACAAGGCTTCTCTCAGCGTGATGATTCTGAGAGTCATCCATGTTGGGAGATCCATCCATGTAGCTGAGCAGACTTGTGCCTCATTTTCTTCCGCTTCTTCTACCATCTTCTCTTTCTTCCCATCTTCCCAACTCTTTTTTTTCTTCTGTCTTTATTTCCTAAACATGTTCCTTTCAGAGAGCTTTGCTACAATGTATTAATCCAGTCATCCGTTAGTGGATACCTGGGTTATTTCTAGCGGGAACTACTACAGATAAAGTTGCGGGGAACATTCAGCGTGTGAGTCTTCATGTGGACAGCACTGTTCTTCATCTTGGGCACTCACCAGGTGTGGATCATCTTTTCTCCCCCTTTGTTCAGGAAGCCAGGAGTCAAGGGAAGGTCTCCTGCCATCTACCCACTGCAGTCCTAACACGGTCCTTACACCCTCTCTCCTCATCGCCACGCCCCCACTCCAGCCCGGAACAGACTTCATCCCACGGTCCAGCATCTGCCTACCTTCTGCCTCTCTATCTCCTCTCCAGCCGAAAGGCACACTTTTTGAACCATGAGTAGCCAACTTCTGGAACCCTAATTGTACCCAGCTTAGTGCTTCTTACAGAACCACGGCGACACGAGATGATGTTGTCTTTCTATGGGTTCCGTCAAGCCAGGCATTGGTCACCAGGTATGATGGTTCAGGCTTGTAGTCCTAGCACTAAAGAGGTTGAGACAGGATGACCTCAAGCTCAAAGGTAGCCTGGGTTACATGCTGAGCCCATCTCAAAAGCAAAAACACAAAACAAAACAAAAACCAAATGACCGCCGAGCGGTGGTGGCGCATGCCTTTAATCCTAGCACTTGGGAGGCAGAGGCAGGAGGATCTCTGTGAGTTCGAGACCAGCCTGGTCTACAAGAGCTAGTTCCAGGACAGGCTCCAAAGCCACAGAGAAACCCTGTCTCGAAAAACAAAACAAACAAACAAACAAACAAAAAACCAAATAACCAAATAAATAGCAGAACATCTGCGCCAGGCTTTGTGACGACTAGCAAGGAAGAGCCATTCTTAAAAAGTCCCATTAGTTGTCGTTCCCCACCAAGCACATGGTGCTGAGAGTCTCACACCCACACACATGCCCTCATTGCATGTGCAATTCACACCCCCATTTCACAGATGCTAAAGACCTTAGGAAATGGGCCCCAACTTTCCGAGAGTCGGTGGCAAAGCCATCTGATTCTCAGACTGGCACCTACTCCTGCATAGCCCCTGGGCATCACTTAACCACGATTGTCTGATGCAGATCCTAAAGTCCCCTGGCATCTGCCCAACAGGGCTTCATGGTGAGAGAAGCACAGGCTCCCTTGGAGCCGTGGGCCAAGCTAGGAGCCAGAGGCGCACACATACACACATACACACACACACATACACACACACACGGTGCATCACAGCCACACTGGCCAGGGCCAGGGGTGTTGTTCAGGCGGCTGACAGGCAGAGGGTGTGTGGGCTGTGATGTAACAGGGCTGCTCAGCTGCTGGGCAGCAGGGGGACAGAGTGACCACTCCTGCCAGCAGCTTTCTACAGATGAGGCGGGGGTGGGGGGGGGGGCAGCATGACCCTCCTTCTGTCCACTACCGAGTGCAGTACTGTTTGCCTTGACCTTGGATCCGGTAGATTGACAGGACAGAGCACTGTGTAGAAAGAAGAAGACATGCCAGCCAAACAAGACTAGTCCTATGTGGCAAAGTAAAGGAAATGAGGCTTGCTTTCCCCTCTCTTGCACCCTCCCTCCCTCCTTCCCTCCTACTCCTCCTTGCAACCATACATGATGGGATTTTATTCGGCCATGACGAAGAACAAAATTATATAATTTGAAGGAGAACAGAAACAACTGGAGATTGTCACAGGAAGCCAACAGAGTCAGCCTCTGAGAGGCAAATACTTCTTTTCCTCTTATTTGTGGATTCTGGATTTTAAATAGATCCACAAATCATGTGTGTGTATGTGTGTGTGTGTGTGTGTGTAGTCTGTAAGTAGAAATGAAACTGTGAGAATTTTAAAATTTATTCTTTGATAATTTCATACATGGTTATAACGTATTTTGATGATATTTGCTCCCCCCCCCCCCGTTACCTTCTCTATCCCCCTTCCCGCTTCTCCTATCTCTCCTTTCCAACGGGTCTCCCTTCTATTTTCATGAGTTTAATTAGGGCTGTTTGTATGAACATGGGGGTGTTGATTCACCGAGCAACTGACCAATGGCTACACTACTAAAGAGAATGGCTCCCCCTCCCCAGGGAGCAGTTTCTGTGCCTGACTCATGGAGGTGAGGAGGTGGCAGGAGGAAGTGACCAGTGTCTGAGTTCCTGCTAGGCCCAAGCACCGTGTATGCACCCGGGTTATCTCACGGAACTCGCAGCATTACCTAATAAGATCTGCATCCTTCCTTTTCCCATTCGTTCATCTGAAATTTCTGGGCATTTCACTAGCAGCTGTGCTGTTTTCATTTTTGGTGCTTGAACTGTGAGGGGTCCGTGCTGTGACTTCCCCATAGCAGGACCCAGCCCCTGAGATGAGATGCCTCTTTGTGATCAGAAGGCATGCTCGCTCTGGGAGCAAGGGCACCAACTCTGGTGTCCTTCATCTGGACTCTCCAACTCTTCCTACAACCAATGGCCAATAGCAGGAACACCCTGTATCTCAGGAACCTGGTCATGTGCTTTCATTCCCTGCTACCCCAAGGTGTTATTAGCAAGGTGTTGGGGAGTCAGGTCACCTTTATGGGATCCTTGGTAAGTTTTAAGAATTGAAATCAAAATTTCTACTCTTTAAAGAAAAATACACACACACACATACACAGAATTTTGTTTTCCGAGACAGGGTTTCTCTGTGTAATAGCTTGGCTGTCCTGAAACTCACTTTGTAGACCAAGCTGGCCTTGAACTCTCAGAGATATGCTTTGTTTTGCTTCTGCCTCCTGAGGGCTGGGATTAAATATATTTTATGTGTATGGATGCTTTGGTTATATGTTTGTCTGTGTGCCACATGCATGTCTGGTGCCCCCAGAGGCCAGATGAGTGCATTGGATTGCCTGGAACTGGAGTCACAGAGGGTCATGAGCTGTTATGGAGGTGCTAAGAAATGAACACAGGACCTCTGGAAGAGCAGACAGCACTCTTAACCACTGAGCCATCTCCCCAGCCCCTAAAGAAGAGTTTTAAAATACATCATGTGTGTGTGTGTGTGTGTGTGTGTGTGTGCATGTGCACCTGAGGAGACTGGAAGGGAGCATCAGATTCCCCGAACAGTAGCCAAAGGCAGTTGTGAGGTGCCACACTTGTGTGTTGGGAACTGAAGCTAAGTCTTCAGTGCTCTTAACCACTGAACCATCTCTCTGACCCCTAAAGGACACTCTGGTGGAGCAGTAACCACACCAAAAACCCAGGAGAGATGTGGACAGGGCAGAGGACCTGATCTAACTTGATAGACAGGACAGGGATGGGCACGGGGTTCTGTACTGCCAAGGGCAGAGATGAGCAAGCACCTCTCCCCGTGGAAGCCGCTGCTTTGACTGCTGTGTCTAAGTCCTGCCACGGCCCGATGAGCTCTGAAGGAAGATCAGTGGTCTCTCTAAGGGTCGTGAGGCAGCTGGGTGTGTCTCACTGGAGGTTGGTTTAGAGTTTCAAGGAAAAATCAAGTCGGAGAAAAGACTGCCTCCTACTTGGGAGGCGGAGGCAGGCAGATCTCTGAGTTCGAGGTCAGCCTGATCTACCAAGTGAGTTCTAGGCCAGCTTGAGCTATATAGAGAAATCCTGTTAAAAAAAGAAAGGAAGGAGGGAGGAAGGGAGGAAGGAAAAGTATCAAGGCCTTCTCCCTCCCTTACCTGCTCAGGTCAGATTGCCGGTTGCCTCCTCCAAGGAGGATGGAGGGAGGTAGTTTGAGGCAGCTTGTGTTCTCAGAGTCCTTGCTTGTCACCTCCAGTTCATTTACATGCATCTCTCGGAGGCGCCAGACCTGACTCAGCTAGAAGTTGTGTCTGGCCACATAGTTGCTTCAGGCACTAGGGCACCAATGCAGGGACAGAAGGACAGAAATGGGGGCGCAGCAGCCAGTTCATGATGACACCCAGTTGTGATGGAAGCAATACTCACGAGCCTTGGTGAACCTTCCTGTGAACGGCTTAGGGAGGGCCAAGCACAGCGCTGAGGAAAGCCAATTATTCTTTGGCATGGGGCCTGCTCCTATCACATGTTCAGTTTCTGCCCCCAGCCATACGGTAAGAACCACTTCTGGGGGGATGGAAAGACAGCTCCGTGGGCAAAGGGGCTTGCTGCTAAGCGCTACCACTCGAGTTAGATCCTTGGGACCCACGTGGTGGAAGGCCTGCACACTGACCTCCGACCTCCGCTTATGCGTTGTGGCTGGCAGACACGCATGCGCACGCAAACACGCGCACGCACAACTAGATAAATGTTGAGATAAAGAATCACCTGCGGGCAGATCTGATGGCACCTGATCCTCAGGATTCTACAGACACACAGGGAGGCAGGCAGGCCTCAGATGGGGGCAGAGCCATCTTTCTGATGTTCACTCTGTGAGAGCCACCTGTTTCCTGTGTGGAAAGCCTCCTGGATGGGGCAGGTGTATGAGGTGAGGCGAGAAGCTGCTTTTGGCCCACCCAATCTCTTCCTGGTCAGGCTGATGTGCAAGGTGAAGGTGGAGTTCTGGACAGAGTGCATTGGCATGGTTCGCCACTGTTCACTAACTGTAGGACCTGGAGACATCTCCTGGGCGTCCATTTTGCATGTGTGGACAAAAGCCTCCTGAGCTCAGGGCAGGCAAGGCAGTGCTGGCTGTCAAGTTAAAAATCCTAACACTTGGGCCTCTGGCTCACCATTTAACTGCATTGTGCCTCAGTTTCCCCAGTTGTGTTGCAGAGACAGCACTCATGGTACCTCTCTCATAGGATTGTGGTGAACCTTAAATGAGATAATTCCTGTGAGCTGCTTAGGGGAGTGGCAAGCCCAGTGCTCAATAAAAAAATTAATTATTATTATTTGGCACAAGGCCTGTTCCCGATTAGATTTTCAATTAACTCTCCTCTCCGTCCCAGCCCTGGGGACTTACCAGCTGGGAGGCTGGGAGGCCTGGATCACCAGTGAGCACTCTATTAGTCAGAGGTCTGAGTGGAGACTCCAAACCTGAAGGTCTCTTCCCTTCCCTCAGGGCAACAACGTCCAGAGTCCCCACATACCTGGCAGGACCCCAGCTCGGCCCTGCCTTGACAACCCACCTCCTTCCTGCCTGGCTGGACTGTTGTGTCTGTGACAGCCACAGATGGGAGTGGCACCTGCCTTGCCTTCATCCCTTCCTCCCTTCCCGGGATCCTGCTCTTCTCACATCCTATGTCTGTTCCACTCTGTCTCTGATGGAGCCACGGCAGTGGAGACCCCAGCCATCCACCCCTGCATGCAGAATTTGCTCAGAGCGGTGTGGAGCTGAACCCTCTGGCCCTCCTCGTTTCTCTCATCTCCTTCACACATCTCCACCATCCTTCTGTCCTGGAACATGAGGCTCTAGGTTGGGTCTGTGCAGCAAGTGGAGAAATAACCCTCTGCATCCCCCTCCTCCCGTCAGGCCTGTGGATTCTTCCCGCTCTCAGTGGATGAGAATAAACCAGGGGATGAACTGGGGGTGACGAACCAGGCAGGCGATGGCTCTGCTCTCAGCCCTCTTTGAAGGATGGCCAGGGTGGAAGGGCCCTTGGAGCCACTCCCTCAGCTAAGCAGCTGAGCCCTGGCCTGGCTTGGCAGAGGGTAGGTGCCTATAGGATGGCTGGCGGCAGCTAGACCACCAGGACCCTCCCGAGTGCTTTGGGACAAGCCTTGGGGCCCTCCGCCAGCACAGCTGGTCTTTAAGACCTCACACCTGCCTCTGGTCTTTGATGACCCTGCCCCTCCCAGCAGAACAGTGTCCTAGGCTGAGGCAGAATCTCTACTGCAGGATGCTGGCTCCTGCTGTTACACACAGGACTTCCCCTCTGCCGTGGACATCAGCAGGCAGCTTCTTTTCCTCGTAGCCATTGCCAATGCCTGTCCTTATACATTGGTATCATGTGTGTGTTAGCGAATCCTCATTACCTATCAAAGTCATCCAATACCTGTGGACAACCTCAGACAACCTTGTTCTTTTTTTTAAATTTTATTTATTTATTTATTTATTTATTTATTTATTTACAACCTTGTTCTTATCCTGGCTCTTCAGAGGCGTTGACCTCTCTCTGGCCAGACCTCATTGCCCAACGTTGTCAATCAATTTCTTTGTTGAATTCCCTCCTGCTTCAGAAGCTCCGTTCTGACCAGATGACCTTTGGCCTTGTGGTGATCATATGCATTATATAAAATATATTATATTATATCATATTATATATACATATTCCACCCCCCAGACAAGTTTTCTTTGTATAGTCCTGGCTGTCTGCTCTGTAGGCCAGGCTGGTCTCAAACTCACAGAGATCCACCTGCCTCTGCCTCCCAAGTACTATGATCAAAGGCATACACCACCACCACCCAGCTACCCTGCCTCAATCTTAAACTCACCTCACTCAGTCACTTATGCCAATCCCTGACCCAAACTTACCCCCTTAAAAGTTGATGGAGGGGATGGAAGAGAAAGCTGCTCTTTCAGAGGATTGAACTGGGTTCCTGGTACTCATGTGGCAGTTCGCAGTCACTTGTCACTGTAGCTCCATGGGATCTGCTGCCCTCTTTTGGCCTCCCTGGGTACCTACACACATGTGCACAGACACACAGAACACAGATGCATGTAAATGAAAACAAAGTAAGTCATTTTAAAAAGTTGATTGGGTGGTGGTTGGGGGGGAGATCGGAGATATCAAGGAGACATTCCCAGGCCTCAGGCATTGTTGAACTCCAGTGACCCCAAGTCTGGCTCTTTCCAGAGTTTCTCTCCAAAACTCACCTGCTCTCTAAGCCAGTTCAGGTCCCTGCTCAATCTACCTGTCTCTCCACAGGAGTGAATCTTCCAGGGTCGCCCCTCCAGGCGAATTGCCGGGACTCTCAGGCGCATTGCCACCCCCACGCTTCATTCTGGACCTCTTGCCTACCCTGTCATCTTGCCCATCCACCTTGGGTTTGACTTGCTTTTCCTCTACCCTAGTTCAGGCCTCTCTATTCATGCTGTCCTGGATTCAGGCCCCTACAGAGTGATCTCAACCATGCAGGGTGCTCCAAGATCCCATTACCTGACCCTGACACCATACCCTGGACCCTGGACATCCCACATTGACTTCCTAGCCTTGAAACTCCACTGTGCGCAGATGGCCTCCTTCTTAGGATGTCCTTGTCCCAACAGGTCCTCTTCATTCCTCAGAGCCTTTTCTCCACAGCCCCATTCCACATGGCCAGTGGGCACGAACCTCTCTGTGTTCCCATCAGCCCCTGCTCCTCTGTACCCAGACATCAGAAGCACCCTGTCTCAAGGGCTCCCAGGGTGGCAGTGGGTCGGTCCTAGCTACCTGTCCCCCTAACTCTGGCCATGCATCTGTCACACAGGGATGAGCTGAGAGTCTGAGGGTCTAGGCTATGGATGAAAATGGGGGTCCAGAGAGGGAGAGTGGGGTCAGGTGGCAGGAAGAATCCCAACTCTCACAATTAGGAGCCTGAGAACGTGGTCAAACCTGCCCAGGGCAGCAGTTAGCGTTCCAATTAATTAGCGAACACTGTCAAAGGACTTTGAACATGAAACGCGCTATATAAACATTAAGTATTATTATTAAAAAGTAAGCAGTTCCCTAATATGCTGGGCTGGAGAGCCCCAGGCTGGTCTGAATAAAATGAACGAGTGCCAAAAATGAGGCAATTATAAGGCGATATTTTGGGATTTGAAAAGGCTTGAGAACTCCAAGTGGCAGTATTTTGTGTGGGGACTTGGTGGGGGCCTCTGTCTCCTTTCTCCTCAACTACCTCAGACAGAGGCCTGGCTCCTAGTCACAGACGGACTGATGGATAGGCGGACAGTCAGGCAGCAGGCAGACCGTAAGGTGGTGCCAAAGGGAGCAGTCCCTGTCTAGGGAAAGCTCTCAGGCTGGCAGGCTGCTTGGAGCTTCGGTACCTGTGTGTGGCTGTGCTCTGGGCTTGGGTTTCCCTGCAGGTGAAATCAAGGCACTCGACGTCCTGGGTTCTACATCGCTCTGATGGTCTTTTTACACCCTCCCGCCACAGAAAGCTTGGGACTAGTGCCATGGAAGGCAGAGGGAAGAGGTAGTTACTGTGGCGTGAGGGAGGCTTCAATTCTGCCTTGTCTTTACAGTGAGGCGAGCCCAAATGCTCCCACCGGGGGCCCCAATGTCCCCCTCACAGAATTACCACAACTATGAAATCAAAGGAGACCCAGAGGCACAGGGAAAAGTGTGGATCCCACACAGATCCGTTTCTGGGGTGTCTCGTCTCTCAAGCTCCAATACTGAAGTCATCTCTTGCTCTTTACAGTCGGAAGGCAAGACTCGGGGTTTTGAGGCTGTAGCCCCAGCTTTGCTTGCAGAAAGGAGATGAAAAGCTCTCCCAAGTTCTTCCATGGATCCCCTGGCAGATGCTGGGGTTGAGGAGAAATTTGTAGTCCCCGTAGAGACAATCTTAACTGAGCTGAGGGCCTGAGAGGCTGCAAAAGGCCCTTCACAGCTCCTTACCCAAGGCTTCACATGGACACAGGAACATTCTCTAAGAACCTGACCACGTGCCAGTCTAAGAAAAGATGGATGGTACTGAGGACCAGTGTGAAGAACCATGATTCCCTGTCCTTACGTGGCAGTGCCAGAGGCACAGTTCCCTGGATTAGGAATCTGAAGTCCCAGATTTACTCAGCTGATCTGCCTGGGACTCTGTGCCTCAGTTTATGTCTCTGTAAAATGGACGTTTTGGGCCTTAGGCTGTTAGGGTTCTTATAGACCTCTCACCTGGCCACCGTAAGTCTTGAATGTAGACAGAGATGGCCAGAGCCTTGACCTGGTCATCTAGCTTCCTTTCTGGTCAGCATCAGTTATTAGAAGTGTTTCCAGCCTGAGTGGGGGGGGGTGTCTGTGCTAGGTCCCCACTGATGTTGAAGGGAGAGGACATTGATCTTGGGGAATGCTTTTCTGGAAGTCCGATGCCTTCAGCGGTCCTGGGAGGTGGGAGCCCTTGGCCCACTGGTTGAGGTTATCAGGGACAAACAAAACTCCTAAGGTGTCCTATAACCCATGGTTTAGCTCACACAGCAACCTGGACCTTTATCTATGTGTTTGTTTCTTTGTTTGTATGGGGCATCATATCTGTGCCAAATAGTTTTATGTCAACTTGACACAAAAATAATCTGAAAGGAGAGAACCCTATGGAGAAAATGCCCCATAAGATCCAGTTGTAGGGCATTTTCTTAGTGAGAATTGACGGATGAGGGCCCAGCCCATTATCGGTGGTGCCGTCCCTGGGCTGGTGGTCCTGGGTTCTATAAGAAAGCAGCCTGAGCCAGCCATGGGAATAAGACTCTGAAAAAAAAAATAGCCAGGTGGTGACGCACACCTATAATCTCAGCACTCAGGAGGCAGAGATAGGGGTCAGCCTGGTCTACAGAGCAAGTTCAAGTACAACCAGGGCTCCGCAGAGAAATGCTGTGTCAAAAAAAAAGCACCCAACTGACTTAATGCAACAACGTGAGAAAGTTATAGACTATGAATAACTCAGATTTATCCCAGAAATGCAAGAAAATCAGTTCATAATACAGTCATCTCAGTACAAACAAAAGTACATTTGATAGAATCTAAGAGATATTCTTGGTAGAATTCTCAAAAAGTGAGTATTAGAAATTCTTCAGTCTAAATGTGCTTATTGAACTCCGCTGCAGCTAGCGTACTTCATTCATAGGGGAAACCCATTCATGCCCAGCATCTCACTCAGCATTCTTCCACCTAAGTATTAACCCACTCATGCCCAGCATCTCACTCAGTGTTCTTCCACCTAAGTATTAACCCATTCATGCCCAGCATCTCACTCAGCATTCTTCCACCTAAGTATTAACCCACTCATGCCCAGCATCTCACTCAGTGTTCTTCCACCTAAGTATTAACCCATTCATGCACAGCATCTCACTCAGTGTTCTTCCACCTAAGTATTAACCCATTCATGCCCAGCATCTCACTCAGTGTTCTTCCACCTAAGTATTAACCCATTCATGCACAGCATTTTTCACTCAGCCTTCTTCCACCAAAATGTTAGCCAGGCCTGGCTCTGTCGAGCTTTCAAGATCACACCAGGTTTAAGTGCATTCAAGGTGATGTGACCATAGACTTCCATACAGCCTTGTAATGGAGATGATTGCCTGTGCAATCAGACAAGAAAAAGGAATGCAAGGCCCAGACAAAAGTAAAATGCCTTTATTAGTGACTGTATGATCTCATATGTGTAAAGGCCTAAGGAACACACACATATGCATGTTTGAACGACTAGAAGTAACAGACAGGCTTAGCAGGGTATTAAGTCAGCATATATATATATATATATATATATATATATATATATATAATCAATAAATAAGACAACTATGAAAAAGAAAACAATTTTATTTAGAATGACAGTTAGTGTATTCAGGAATCAACTTAACTGAAGAGGTGCAAGCCCTCACACTTAAACTACAGAACATTCTTTAGAGAAGCTCAAGATGAGAGAGTGGGAGACAGTCGGCACTCACTGGTGATAGAGTCAGTCTGTTAAGAGCAGTCCCCTTAGAGTGCGCTGCACACACAACCCTTACCAGTGTCTCTACGGGCTTTATTTATTTATTTCCAGAAATTGACAAACTAGTTCTAAAGTGTATGTGGAAATGCAAAATTTCTACAACTAAACCAATTTTGGAAGAGAAGAAAAAAGATTCAGGACTCACTCATGCTTTCTGATTTTGTTTCCCCTTTTACTTCTCATTGTTTTATTTGTGTGCGCATGCACACGTAATGCAAGCATGTGGAGGTCCGAGGACACTTCTGTCCCAGGGATTGGATTCAGGCAGTCAAGGCTAGCCTGGCCTGTACAGTAGGTTCCAGGCCAGGCAAGGTTACCTAGCAAGCTCCTGTCTCCGAAAGGACAACACAACACAACACAAAACCAGAAACAACACAATCTTGTGAACTTGGATTAAGAACATTTACAAACAAAAACCAGAGAAATTTACCTTCATTGTAATAAACCCCTTTGTGCCTCAGAGACACAATCAGAAAGCTGAACAGACAAAACACAAATTGGTAGAAAATATCAGCAGACACACTCAAAATATATCAAGAATTTTACAATTCAATAGCATAGGGCAGACAAGCAAATTTAAAAGAGACAGAATAACCCTGCTAGCTCAGTTGGCAGAACATGAGACTTAAAATGGGCAAAATATACAGACAAGTGGCTTCACACGCATAATAGATGTTCAACATGACAGCGATTTCAAAGATTTGCAATTCTAAGCGGCTGTTGGAGCTCAGAATACTTAACCCTTGAGTATGGTACTTTGGTATGCAGAGTGTTTTCAGTTAAAGGGCAATAGAAGGCTTCCTAAGCAGCAACTGAACCGCGGCTTAGTTGGTAGGGTACTTGCTTATCATGCACAAAGCTCTGGGTTCGAAACCAAGAACCGCTTGGTGGCACAAAATCAGGTATGGTGCCGGGTGGTGGTGGCGCACGCCTTTAATTCCAGCACTTGGGAGGCAGAGGCAGGCAGATCTCTGTGAGTTCAAGACCAGCCTGGTCTACAAGAGCTAGTTCCAGGACAGGCTCCAAAACCACAGAGAAACCCTGTCTCGAAAAACCAAAAAAAAAAAAAAAAAAAAAAAAATCAGGTATGGTGGCACACGGCTGTAATGGAGGCTGGAGGATTAGAAGTCCAATGTCATCCTCTGCTCTAGAGTAAGGCCAGGCTGGTCCTGGACTAAGAGTCACGGTCTTGCTGGATGTGGTGGTGCAAGCCCTTAAGTCCCAGGCCTCTACACAAACGCACTCACACATTTGCAAGAATGCATACATACCACACACACACACACACACGAGGAAAAAAATACTTTCTTCTAGCTATAAACACATGGATTCGAAAAATAGAGAAAAAAGCCTGTGCGGCCAACTGGACAGAAGAACATCCCCGGGAAAGTAGAGGCTAGCCTGGTCTACGCAGTGAGCCTGTCTGGTCTTTACTTCAAAACAGGCCTTAGAAACTAGAATCTACTTCTCCAAAGATGAGTCATAGCAGACATCCTCCACAAAAACCCTCCATAAACCCAGAAACACGGCCCTCGCCTTCCCTTTCTACATCTCCCACTGACATTGTTCAATGGGAGATGCCAAGGGGACCTGCCCTAAAAGTCCAGGAGGCAGGAACACTACCAGAGAGCAGCCCAGAAGAACCCAGGGCTAATCGTCAGCTTTGCAGGATTCCCTTGTTACCCTATAAACTTAGGTCCCATCTCTGTTTAGCTCTCCACTCCACATCAGCCCAAGAATGAAGATGGAAAGTTTTCTTGAGATCTTTGGGTGGTTGTTCTAAAGCCTGCTAACCTGCCTTTACTCCAGGTGTGAAGCGCGTCACGTCTTCCCCTGTCTCCATGCCCGTGTTGCTGGTGGAGGGTAAAATGAAGTGGCTATTGCAACAAATAGCTTGTCAGCTTATTTGAAAGCCAAACACAGTGGTGTTATCTCCCGGTGTTCCTGTTGCTGTGAAAGACACCGTGACCAAAAAGCAACACAGGGAGGAATTCTAGGTTAGAGCATCTTATTGCAGGGAAATCAAGGCAGGAACTCAATGACATCCTCAGTGAGCAGAGAGAGAACACACACACGGGTCCTCACATTCATCTAGCTTTCTCCTCTTTTACAATTCAGGATCCTGTTAGTCAGAGAGTAGGGATGTTCACAACTAACCAGGCTTTCCTACATCAATTAACAATCAAGACCCGCCCCCCTCCTCTACACACACATACATGCATGCCCACAGGCCATCTTGAACTGGACAAGTCCTCCTTAAGGCTCTTTTCAAAGGTTGTGTTAAACTGACAGTTAACTAAGCAGCACTGTTAACACACACACACACACAATCCCAGCAGGAGACCCAAGTGTTCCAGGTCATGCTCAGCTCAAAACAGACAAACAAGAAGCCCAAAACAGTTAGACATAATTTTATTATATAATCTAGAAATTGTAGATGGATGCTTCTGTCCCGCCCCATCCCACAGCCATTTCATCCCAAATAAACACACAGATGCATATATTAATTATAAACTGTCTGGCCTATTGCTCAGGCTTATTATTAACTAGCTCTTACAACTTAATCCATAATTCTTATCTATGTTTAGCCATGTGGCCTGGTACCTTTTCTCAATAAGGCATTCTCATCTTGTTTTCTCTGCATCTGGCAACTGATTACATCTCTCCCTTTCCTCTTCCCAGAATTCTCCTAGTCTGGTCACCCTGTTTATACTCCCTACTTGGTTACTGCCCAATCAGCATTTTATTAAACCAATATGAGTAACAAATCTTTACAGTGTACAAGAGCATTATCCCAAAGCAAGAAATTTCCTCTGGGAACCAATTTGAGAGAAATGAAAAAGCAATAGTCATAGAAAAAGTAGCAGACATGTCCCTTCTTTTTCAAGACAGGGTTTCTCTGTATAACCCTAGCTGTCCTGGAACTCGCTCTTTAGACCAGGTTGGCCTCAAACTCAGAGATCTTCTTGCCTCTGCCTCCCAAGTGCCGAGATTAAATGTGTGAGCTACTGCCCTACCTTTAAAAAAATTTCCAAGCAACATAGTTTGAAACAGCCCGAAAGCAGAACAAAATTCAAACTGTTGTCAACTGACAAATGGATAAACAAAAATATTTTAACCAGCCCTGGGGTGGTCTTCAGCAATGATACAGAGCAGGCTACTAAAACGTGCTGTGTGTTAATCAGCTTTCTATTACTATAACAAATACCTGAGATAATCAGCTTAGAAGGAGAAAGAGGTGGGCTGGAGATGGCTCAGCACTAGTGAAGACACTGGTCTCCAAACCGGACAACCCGAGTTTGCTCCCTGAAGCCCACACGGTGGAAGGAGAGAACTGACTCCCACAGGCTGTCCTCTGCCCTCACTCATTCCCCATGGCATGTGTGTGTGACACATGCGTGTGCGCACACACAGAGACAAATAAATTAAAATACAATATTTTCTTTAAAGAAAGAGGAGATACGGGGCTGAAGAGATAGTACAGCAGTTAAGAGTACTTACCGTTCTTCTGAGAGAGGGTTTCTCTGTGTAACAGTTCTGGCTGTCCTGGAACTCTGTGTAGACCAGGTTGGCCTTGAACTCACAGAGATCCGTCTCTGCTTTCCAAGCAAGTGCTGGTATTAAAAGTGTGTGCCCCCACCTCCTGGCTAAAAATATGTATTATATTTTAAAAAGAAAATATGTCAACATGAAAACCTCTGATATATTTGGGTAATGGAGTCATAAGTGATATCCTTTTTCTCTTCCCCTCTCTTCTATAGCTCCTGCATATTCTGGAGTAGATTTGTTACTCGTTTTTTATTTTTACTTATTTTTTTGAGACAGGGTTTCTTTGTGTAGCCATGGCTGTCTGGAACTTGCTCTGTAGATCAGAAGACCCTGAACTTAAGAGATCTGCCTGCCTCTGCCTCCCGAATGATGGGATTATAGATGTGTGCCACCACCGCCAGGCCTGACTTGTCATTCCTATCTATGGGCACAATTTGGGTGTGAAGTGTCCCTAGCAGCCTGCAGGCTACACACTTAGTCCTCAGCTCCATGCTATTAGGAGACAATGAAAGCTTTAAGAGTGGGGCCTCGGGGAAAATTTAAATCCAGGAGAGGTGCTCTCGAGGCCTGTGGGACCCCAGTCTCTTACTGTGCCTTCTTTTCCACCTCCAGCCACAAGATAGTGCATTTGTCTCTGTCATTCACTCCTGCCATGATGACCTCAAATTCCCAAAGCAGTAAGGTCCCAAACAAACCTAATTATCTCAGGTATTTATCATAGCAATGAAAAGCTGTAGTACAGATAATTAGAAAAATGATAGTGTGTGTGTTAGAGAGAGAGAGTAGTGTATATGTGTATGCATGGTGTGTGTATGTATATGTGTGTATATACAAGGTGTTTGTGTATATGTATGTGTGTGTATACATGGTGTATGTAGGTAGGTGTATATGTATGGTGCATGTATGTGTGCATGCATATGTGTATATGAGTGTGGTGTGGGTGTGTATGTATGTGTGTGTATGCATGGTATACGTGTGTACGCATGCATGCATGTATGTGTATATGCATGACATGTGTATTTCTGTACTAATGCATGTATGTGCCTGCATGTGTGTGCGTGTGCGTGTGGAGAGCAGGATGCAGGTGAGATAAGGCTTATTTGTTTGTTTGCTTTGGTTGAGGGGCTGTAGTAGCCAAGTTTCCAACAGGATGTCTTCAACAGGAAAAGCGAAGCCATAACCCCTGTATTCCTGGTAGCAGCCCCTCCGCTGGCCTCCCTGGCCTTGGAGACCAAAGAGTAATTGACCAGACATCCATGCTTTTGACAAAGGCTGTTCCCAAAAATATCTCTTTCACTGCAAAATTACTGAGTCACCCGGAGGGATGGGGACAGCTGATAAATTTCCAGTGGGCAGGACCTCGAAGTAAAGAGAGAGGACTTGAATCTTTAGAAAAACTTTTTTTGAGACAGGGTTTCTCTGTAGCTTTGGAACCTAGAACTAACTCACTCTATAGACCGGGCTGGCCCAGAACTCACAAGGATCCACCTGCCTCTGCCTCCCGAGTGCTGGGATTAAAGGCGTGCACCACCACCGCCCAGCTAGAAAAACATTTTTAAAGCAAATATTGTAAATCTGGCTCGATGGTGCATGCCTGTAACTTTAGCATTAGGGAACCTGAGGGAGGAGGATTACAAGTTCAAAGATAGTCTGGGCTACATAGCTAGACCTTGTAGTAATATTATATTGATTATAGCTATTGGAGAAATAATTAGGCTGGTCACTGACACTTGTTAAAGCACAGTTCTGTTCTGTGGGCACAGGAGCCATTGCAGAGGGTCCTCTGGGGCTGGAGAGGTTGGGGTTTAGCTGTGGTGATAGCTGAGGCACATGACATTATACAGCTGCAGCAGGGTGTGAGTCACACAGAAATGTCAGGCATAGAGGGATCCTGATGAAATCGACCTAAGCAGATTTTCATCACAGGTGGACTGAGGTGACCAGACATGCCCTGGGGACGTAGGTGAAGAATGATGACCCCACAAGATTCCATCAAGTGTGCTCAGAGGTCAAGGATAAGGAGTGTTACCCTAGCAACTCATCAGAACTCCTTGCTAATGCTGGATTTTTATGAGGAAGCGCATAGCTGGGCCTAGGAGACAGCCCAGACCTTGGCTAAAGTTTGATCCAGCAAAGAACATTCGTCAGTAGGTCATCAAGGAGCTCATGTCAGAAAAACAAAACAAAACAACAACAACAACAAAAAAAAAACAGCTCACAGATGAGACACAGAATGTTCTAGATGCTTGCTTGGTTTTCCAAGTCACAAGCCTTTCCAAGGTTAACCTAACCTCTCCTCCAGCTCCTCCTGGACATCTGAACTTGGCTATCTGAAAGTGTGCGGTGGGGACTGGAGAGATGGCTCAGCAGTGAAGAGCCTTTGCTGCCCTTCCAGACAGTTCGTCGGTTCCCAGCACCAACGTGGTGACTCACAACCACCTACAGCTCCAGTTCCGGGGGTGGGGGGGTGGTGGTGGAGGGGGAGATGAGGAGGGGGGAGCTCGGCCTGAAATGGCTGCCACTGAACCACCTCTTCTCAGGATTCAGTCTAGATCCCCTGCTGACCTGCCATCTGCCAGGGCTGTGAAAGTCTGGGACCTGGAAGGCTCCAGTGATCTGTGGCAGGTGTCCTTAGTCTCCCACACAGCAAAGGGGAGAGGCATAGAGTGGAGGTACAGTCATGTTGAGTGGGTGCAGGTAGAGGCCCCCATTCTTTCCTGTGCCCTGAAGCGCCACTGCGAGGCCTGGAGGCTATTGCCTAAGCCGGTAGCAACAGCACTGCCCTGAGTGAGGCTGTTCCATCCACATGCGGCAACAGTCTTCAAAGCCTGAAACCAGCAAGGAAGGAAAAGGCAGTAGTGCCTACAACTGGGCATGAAGGATCCGCATCTCCAAGGCTCATGGGCAATTGGACATAAGCACATTCTGCTGACAAATTTGAATGTTTGTATCCCCCAAAGAGCTATGGTGGAGTAGTGTGTCGCAGGAGGAATATCTATCCGAACAAAGCCACCCTCTAGACCACCAGAGTGGCATTTCTTTCGCCAAGTGAACAAGCATCTCAAAAATGTCAGGCTAGTTTCTCCCACACACCACAGGCTGGAGAAGAGGATTGTGGGAGATCTCCCCAAAGCGCTCTACGATGGCGTTGAGTGCAAAACCGCACTTCCGGAACTGTCAACAGGGCCTCAGAAAGTTATTCTGAACAAAGGTAGCAGGCAATTCAGGCATTGCTTGCTACTAAACTTTTAAAGGGGTCAGGGTCTTCTCAAAAAAAAAAAAATCAATGCTTGGGCCAGGCAGTGGTGGCGCACGCCTTTAATCCCAGCACTTGGATGGCAGAGGCAGAGGCAGGCAAATCTCTGTGAGTTTGAGGCCAGCCTGGTCTACAGAGCTAGTTCCAGGACAGGCTCCAAAGCTACAGAGAAACCCTGTCTGGAAAAAACAAACAAACAAGCAAAAAATTGATGCTTGGTCCCTGTCTTATCCTTCCAGTTCCACTATGACAGGGATCTACCGCTTCGGCGGCATCTGAGCCTTGAGGGTGGCTTCCAGCACTCCCTTCTCCACGCACTTGCTCTTCTCTGGGACAACCACGGCCACATACAAAGGCAGCCAGAAGTCTGAAAGGAGGCCTTCTAGCTCTGTAGGAAGAGGGTGGGCCCTCAAGTGACTCTGCTGGGGGGATCCTACCGCCATCATTGCCTCCTGACTGTGAGACTCTGCTCAACGGGGGAACCTTTGCAGCTTTCAGTCTCCATCAAGGGGATGACCCTTATTGCATTGAGTTGTCATAAGAACCCGTCAGAACAACACTGCTGTAGAGCCCAGGGATCCTCGGAAAGGCGGGAGGCCCCGTTGACAGGGCTGCCATTGAACTGGTAATAAATGGGAGTCTCCGAAGAGCCCACCTTCCAGAGCAGCCCAGAGACCGAGTGTGGTGGGGCTTCGCTTCGGCCCAGCCCTCTTTGGAGATTTACGTCCCTCGTGAAGCTTCATTGTGAAACATCAAAACATCGATGTGGAAGAGAGGAAGACAAAGGGCAGACTCTGAATCAACCGGTGGTGTCTGCCCTTCAGAGGCTCCACCGGAGGGTGAGCCCCGTGACTCACCATAGCGATCCTTTTACTTTTCCTAATGACCAATCTGATTTCCCCATTACACGGCAGTGATTCACCGCGTGCTGTCGCGGTTATGTAACTAGGGCTGTTTTGATCTGCCGGGTGTCTCTATCTCTATTTCTATGTCACCTTTGAGATGCTTTAGGGACTCTCGTGTTTTACATAACTTGGTTCATGGTCAGGAACAGTTGTTGAGAACGAAAGAGCCTGCTCACTCCATCTTCAGGAACTGAGCAGCTGGGTGTTGTATGGAACCCCCAGCTTAGAGCCAGGAGAGCCCTCATTAGGCCTGGCCTGTGTGTAGACACCATCTGAGTCCCCAATCTTCTCTGACCTTGGTTCTTCCACCTTAATGAGCTGTTGACCGGTAAACACTTTACAATGTTGCCAACGCTTCTCAAAGAGTCCAGCTAGACAAGCATTCCAGAGGTGGGAAATTTGACATTTTCTATCAAATTCAAAGGTGGACATTAAGGCTAAGTTCCTAGATAAAATATGATAATGTAGTGGGACGGGGTTGATGACAACCGATTTCTGCTAGAGTTATTAAAAATAAAATCATCTGGAGTGGAAATGGAGTTCCCATCATTTCCTCCATTCCTTTTGAGATCTAAATGACTAACCGAAGGTTCCCAACGGAGTGGTGCCTCCATCATTCTGACCTTCACGTTCCATGGCTTGACTGGACCAGGTGTGGTCTACACAGAGCTAGCGGCTGCACACACTCTTGCTTGATTCTTCCCCAACACGAGCGCACAGCCTGAAGTTGATCAAGTTATAATGGCTCCTTGGACACACCGTTGGACTTCCCTGTTTGGGATGAAAGTTCAGCAAGACTTTTTTTTATTTCTAGTCTGTGGCATTTACAAGGTGTCTTAAGTTGACATCAGCATCTTTCATCTGTTCTGAAAAATTCTCTTACACATTTGTCTTTTCCACAGCACAGTTACCCTCTTCCCTATTCTTCTTTTTCTAGAGTCTCATTTAGACGTTTCATTCTCCTTCTCTCTCTCTCTCTCTCTCATCTCTGATCTACTTTCTTAGGAGTGCCATTTTTTTTTTTTTTGGAATCCCTACTATGTTGTTTGAATAATTTCTTCTGCCCTGTCTTCCAGTTCACTGATTCTCTCTTTGTCTGTATCTAATCAGTTGTTAAACCCATGTATTGGATTCAAGGTTGTTAGCACATTATCTATCTATCTATCTATCTATCTATCTATCTATCTATCTATCTATCTATCTATTTATTTTTGAGATAGAGTTTCTCTGCGTAGCCGTGGCTGTCCTGGAACTAGCTCCTATAGACCAGGCTGGCCTCGAACTCACAGAGATCCACCTGCCTCTGCCTCCGAGTGCTGAGATTAAAGGTGTGCGCCACCACCACCCGGCTGAGACAGGGTTTCTCTGCATAGCTCTGACTGTCCTGGAACTTGCTCTGTAGACCAGTCTAGCCTTGAACTCACAGAGACCCACCTGTTTATGTCTCCACCACCCAGCTATATATTTTTATTTTTTCAAACAAGCTCATCTGGGTGTGAGGGCACACGTTTGTGATCTAGGAACTTAGGAGGCTGAGGAAGGTCTTGAGCTCGAGGCTAGCCTGGACTCACAGTGAGATCAAGTCCAAACAAAGAAAAAACAGCTCTATTTTATTTTTTTTTCAAATCAGCTTTTCATAACTTTCTGTTACCTGGATACACTTTAAAGTTTGTGTCCTGTCTTTTCACATAACAATTTTAAATACTGTTATCTCTGATTTTATTATGTGAAATGTGTGGGGCTCAGGTATTGGCTTCTCTCTCTATGCTCTTTCCACCTCATTTCCCTGTGACTCGATGGCTGTGCTCTTCTTACCTCAGGAGTATTTAACAGGACTGACTGTCTTTGAGGCCAGGGCAGCCATGACACCTGTCACTTGTTCCCACGTGAGCCTGGGACTGAGTCTACTCTAGGATCTCCTTAGTGGAAACTTGCACCTTGACATGTGTGGGCTGTTCAGGTGAAGGGAGCTCAGATGCCAATCTGCACAAGGGATGGTGCTGTGACTACCTTTCTGCAGTGACCCTTTCTTCTCATCCGTTGGGGTCAAAGAGATTGGAAGAGTTTGCATCCGACTCCCACTCACCCTGGCTCTGGAGCCCAGCGGTGTTCTAGCCTATAAAAGCCAGATGTTCTTCTAATCAGTCAGTGGCTCCTGGGTTCATCTTCTTCATCGGAGCACAAGGCAAATCTGCCGCCCGTGCACAAACCCTTAGAGCATAAGGAGGGCAAGTTCCTCGAGATGAAATACATAACATTCTGTTCGAATCATCAGACTTGGATGATGCTTGCTCAGATTAAATACCTCAGAACCACAAAAGCTTCAAGTCAACTTTTAGAGATGAGTTGGTTAGAAATGTTTTTCCCTTTGAATAGAAAAGCCTGGCAAGTAGGAACTTAGCATTACATTAAAAAAATAAAAGAAAAGAAAAGAATCTGGAACCAAATGGTGACAATGGGGTGAAGATGGAGAGAACAAAATCCTGACAGTTGTCCTCTGTAGTGCAATGTGCTCTGTGCACTACGGTATGGCTCGTGAGGCAGGCAAGGGGCTGGAGATTGAAGCACGTGTGTGCACACACACACATACGTGCGTGCACACACACACATGCATGCGTGTGCGCGCACACACACAGCCAAGAATGCTCTCTTTATTTGTTCGAGGGCAGCTTACACAGGGTCTCCTTGACTAATGGCCATGCCCTAACTCTCAGCTGCAAGCCCACCAGAAACCACTCCCCTGCCATCAGGAACTCCTGAGGGTCTTGTGTTCAGAGCAGCTGCAAAACTAGTTTCTTGCTTAGAGCAGCTGCAACCATAGGAAACAAGTTATTTACTCTGGCAAGCAGGGGGAGTCACAGGAAATTCAGGGTCTGGGGGTCCACAGTCCCCAATAGTCCTCCACAAGGTTATGTGACACATGCACACACACACACACACACACACACACACACACTAAAATATAATACAAAATAATAAGGAAGCTAAGAGGTAAAAGTTGGAGTGTTGGACTATATGCTCAGAAATGGCCTCAGGAAGAGGCAGGGGTTCTGGCCTTTTTCTTTTTTGTCGTGTTATGTTTATTTGTTTGGGAGTTTATTAGTCTCATGCTGGTCTCCAACCCATGGCTGGCCTTGACTCCTGATCCTCCTGCCTCCAAGGGTTGGAATTTACAGGACTGCACCTTCATGCTCCACTTCCAGGTCTTTCTTTCTACAGGCAGCTTATTGTCCCCACACTTTTCGTCTCCTAGTAGCAAAATGACCACCATGCACTCTAGACACCATGTCCATGTTTAAGGCAGGGCCTGAGAGTGCCAGTCACCCCTCCAAGTCCCCCAGCAGCCAACCCTTTCCAAGTGTCTTGCTGTCCAAGACTGTACGGTGTGATTGGCCCAGGCTATTCGGAATCCTAAGGAAATACGAAGGCCTTTGCAAGGTGATTCACAGTGACATAGTCAGTGTAGACCCATGTCGGGGTTAACGCACACTGTGACATGGCAAGTGTAGACCCATGTCGGGGTTAACCCACACTGTGGCATGGCCAGTGTAGACCCATGTCGGGGTTAGCCCACACTGGTCCATGGCCAGTGTAGATGCATGTCAGGGTTAACCTGCACTGTGACATGGCCAGTGTAGACCCACGTCAAGGTTAGCCTGCACTGGGCACATTCCCGCTTTGACTGCAGTCAGGACTCAGATGGAAAGGAAGAGGAAGAGACAAAGAAGACAGAATCCACAGCTTATGGTGGGGAGCGGGCTAAGTCTACCGCCCAACCCCCAGCAATGTAGCATGGAGTCAGCTGGCTCAGCCCAGCTTTTGGAGTCTCTCTGCCTGCCTCTGTCTCTCTATCTGTCTCTGTCTCTCTGTCTCTCTCTCTCTCCTCTATGCCAAAGTAGATTGCCCTACAAAAGCTTCTGCTTGGATGCAGATGAAGGTATGTAGGCAAAGAAAGCATGGAAGTTCCCAGGCCAGGCCTCTGGATGATGAAACCATCAGCCTTTTCTCTCTCGGTGCCAGAGAGAGGCGTTGGCAGTGATACTGGAGAGAGGAGCTTTCTCCCTGTGGGCAATTCCACCCACAGCCCTGGCTCTCCAGCAGGAGTGACAGATGGGACGGGGTCCAAGAGGACGCACCTGCCCTACTTTGCTGGTGAATTCTTCTAGGTACCTGTGCAGTCTTACCCTTCCAGGTAGAGAAAGCGCTTGGCCTGTCTTCTTCAAGATTAATGGCTGTGATCATGAAAATCAGTTTGGCAGTTCCTCAGGAATCTGAGAATCCATCTACCTTAAGATGTAGCTATACCTTCCACTCTTGAGCATGTACCCAAAGGACTGTACATCCTACCACAGAGACACTTGCTCATCTGTGTTCATGGCTGTTCTATTCGCAACAGCCAGAAATTGGAAACAACCTGTATGTCCATAAACTGACAGATGGATGGTGGAAATGCGGCACATCACACAATGGGATATTATTTAGTTGTTAAGAAAAACAAAATCCGCCGAGCGGTGGTGGCACCCACCCTTAATCCCGGCACATGGAAGGCAGAGACAGGCAGATTGCTGTGAGTTTGAGGCTAGCCTCCTCTACAAAGCTAGTTCAAGGACAGCCACAGATACACAGAGAAACCCTGTCTTGAAGAAACAAAAGATAACTGGACGGTGGTGGCACACACCTTTAATCCCAGCACTCAGGAGGCAGAGGCAGATGAATTTCTGTGAGTTCGAGGTCAGTCTGGTCTACAGAATGAGTTCCAGGATAGGCTCCAAAGCTACAGGGAAAGCTTGTCTCAAAAAAACCAACCAACCAACCAACTAACCAAACAACAACAACAACAAAAAGATAAATCAAAAGGGAGAGAAAAAAAACCAGAAATCATAAAATTGCATGTAAATGATGGAGTTAGAAAAATTTATCCTGAGTGAGGTTGCCCAGACTCAAAAAACAAAGACAAAGATTGCTGTACGTTTTCTCCTCTATGTGGCTGTTAGTTTTAAAGCTTTTGATGGTGTGAATGTGTGTGTGAAAATCCAAACGACCACAGAGGTTGTGTACTTAGTGAGGGACAAGGGAGAACATCTCCCCAGGAAGGGAAATGGAACGTACGGTTACGGAGAGAAAAAGGGAGAGTAGGAGAGGAGGAGGAGGCGTGAAGAAGGAGGAGGGTGAGGAGAAGGGAAATGGAGGAATCCTTTCAAAAGCACCACTCTCTGGTAGCCAAGTATTCAAATCTATGAGCCTATGGGGGCCATTTTTGTTCAAACCAACACAAATGAGTTACATCTTTTTGAGTCGTGGCCCAAAGGGTCCCATGGAACCCTCCAAATGATGCAGGTGATTGTCAAGGCTGCCTTTCACAAAAGAATGGCAAGGCCCTATTGTTGAAAATAACACTTTCTTTTTTTGGGGGGGTTTTCGAGACAGGGTTTCTCTGTGGTTTTGGTTCCTGTCCTGGAACTAGCTCTTGTAGACCAGGCTGGTCTCGAACTCACAGAGATCCGCCTGCCTCTGCCTCCCAAGTGCTGGGATTAAAGGCGTGCGCCACCACTGCCCGGCTGAAAATAACACTTTCTTATGTCCCAGAAGAGAAGATTTCATGATGCTAGAAGATCTTTGCATACCACTAGAGGAGAAAGGTCATTAGAACCACCCAGTAACAAACCCGGGGCCTACAACATCAGTCTGTCTGCAAGATATACTGGTACAATTGTGATACAAATGTTATGCCCAGATCATGGAGTCCCCCAGGACCAACTAGGAGACTGAGTCCTGTTCGCAAAAGCAAAGAGTCTTTATTCTACACAAGTTCGTGAACTTGGACTGTCCTTGTGTCTAACATATTGGCTTGATCAGAGAGCCCCAAGCTCAGTCGGGGTGAGAGATTTCTAAGGTTCAGAACCCCTGATTGGTTGATATTTATCTAGGGGTGTTCTAGTGAAAAGGGATGGGTGTGTGTTGGGCAGGTGATCCTATCTACAATGGTTGGAACTTTAGGAATTTCCTTTGGATGGTCTGTTTCTGAGTGGTGCCTGGGTGGTCTCAGTTTGTGGTCTTTCTTGGAACCAGGTATTGCCTTAAGGTAAACTACTGAGCCTCGGGCCTCCGTTGAGCTTGTCACGGCTGGGTCTTACAGTACAAATGTTACGGGAGTAACCACTTTCTGATGGGATCTAAGGCCCATTCTATGAGATGGAACCCATACTTGACACTGCTAAAGTGGCCAGGAAACTGAGACAGGCCATGGGCCCAGGGGAAAACCTACTACGATTGTTTGGCTAAAAACAGCAATGAAATGGTTCCTAGTGATGTTGTTATACCCATAGGTCAGTACATTATGCAACCCTCGTTAGAGAAGCTTCTTCTTGCAGAAGATGGAAATTAACACAGAGACCTACAATTAGACAATGCGCAGAGGGTGAGAGACTCAGCTGTAAATGGGATGTCTTCACCAAACCCCCTCAAGGCGTGGGGATCTATGCCGAAGAGAAGGTGGAGAGATTCTAAGAGCCAGAGCTGGTGGGTGACTCCAAGGAGACAGTGTCTTCCAGACACAAAAGGAATGATGCACATATTTTTATAATTTTTTAAAAATTCTGCAAGATCCCCAGCGGCAGTAGGCAGCAGAAATGCTGTAGGTCCCAAATGGTGGTAGCGGGCCATGTGGTGACAGATAGCGGGCCCTGGGATCAGCCGGTCCCAGGCAGAGATGGCTGCTGGCCCCCGAGCAGTGGCTGGTCCCAGGCAGGGAGACACATGGCAGGCAGACAGAAGACAGAGACATGGATAGACACGACTTGCAGAGTGAGGTTGAATATTTATTCAGGGGGTTATGAAGGGGGAAGGGAGAAGGGAGAGAGAGAGAAAGAGAAAGAGAGACAGAAGGGGGAAGTGGAGAAGTGGGGAGAGAGGCAGAAGCAAAGCTGCCTCTCCGAGAGGAAGATGGAAAAGAGAGCAGCCTGCCTCAGCGGATGGGGGAGGGAGTGGTCATGGCTTGTCTCTTAAAGGGACCAGGGACCAAAACCATAACACATATGAACTCCCAGAGACTGTGACAGGACACACAAACCTGCACAGGTTCAAGGCAGATGGGGTCCCAGCAGTGGGAGGGGGAATTAGACACAAGGTCCCATCCCTAACCAAGATGTTGTTTGTAAACTGACACCTGCTGGCAAAGAGAAAGTCGGTTTTCTCTAAAGAAACTACACCGCTACCTAAAATGTTACTTCACCCCCACATTGGTCATTCAGTGAAGGCTTCCAACCTTTGTGGGCATCACTCCCTCATGGCCTCTTCTGGCCACACACCCTGGATACACCTGCAGCGCCCTGTCCTTGATCCTCATAGCACTTGCAGTCCTTCAGGTCCTTCTTGATGATCCAGCTTTCCTACTAGAGTGGAGCCCACACAAGGTCTGGAGCTAAACCTCTGCTGGTCAGTGCTGGAGAGCAGTGCCGCCATGTCCACAAAAGCCTCTGCTGCATGTTTGTTAGACAAACAGAGGACCCCAAAAGACCACCAGGGAGACCGACTCACTGACACGCAAAAGCAAGGTTTATTGTGTGCACAATACAAGTCAGCAGGGACCTCATCAAAGCAACTGGTGCAGCAGCGGCAAAGGAGTTACCCGGCCCTTCTAGAGGACATTATTTAAAGGCAAAAAACAGAAAAGTTACATTAGCAGGGTGAGGGGTGATGGGTTCAATCTTGATAGGCTTGTGTCTAGGGACTTTTCCGAAATTTTGTATTCAAACCTCTCCCGTTGCTTGTCAAGTTTTCCTATCGGCTGACCTTCAGGTGGGGACATTCTGTGGTTATCTGTACTTTCCAGGTGGCTACCTTGTTACTTTTGCCCCTAGCCATTTCTGAGGACTGGAATGTTTTCCAGGAAATAGTTTACACAAGACACAAGATAGAGGCAGAGGGCAAAATGGAGGGAACTTTGGTTCTTCAAAACGCAAGTCCCCTGAGTAGGCAAGGAGTTCACAGCCTGGGAAATAGTTCATGATCTAAAGCCCAAAAAGAAAGACACATAGGGTGGGTAAGATGGTTCAGCAGGTAAAGGTACTTGTGGGTAAATGTACTACCCAGGGCCCACATGGTGGAAAGAAAGAACCCACTCCTGCAAGTTCTTATCTAACTGCCACATGTATGTATATGTATGTATATGTGCATACGTATGTGTATGTGTATGTATATACGTATGCGTATGTGTATACGTATGTGTATTTGTATGTGTAAATGTATGCATGTACACATATATACACATGCACACACAAAGACACACAGAGACAAACATAGACACACACACAGTGTAACAAAAATAAATCAATAAAAATTTTAAAAAAGAAATTCACATAAATGAATGAAGGAGGGGCATAGATTATGTAGGCAATATAATTCTAGGAAAAAAACACTCACAGAAAAATACTAGGAGAAAAGAAGGAAGGAAACACAATAAAACACTGTCCATAATTAATTATCAATTAACTATGAGGGAGCTAAATGTGTAAATTATCTTTCATAATTGGGGCTGGCGACGTGGCTCAGTGGACCAAAGTGTTTTGAACAAGTGTGAGGACCTGAATTCAGATTCCAGTACTCTGGTAAAACTTCAGCTGTGGTCACATGTGCCTCTGTAACTACAGCCTAGAGAGGGTAGAGACAGGAGATGCCGGGGCTTGCTGGCTGCCAGCATGGCTTCACTGTCAGTGAGAGACCCTGCCTCAAAGGAACACGAGGGACAGCAATAGAGCCAAGACATCTCTGGTCCTCCTCTGGCACATGTGCCTGCACATACATTGCACACTATATACCATGTACACACATAATTAGTAATCTCTAATAATTTCCAAATTCTCTGTAACATGTTCCTTGACTTCAAAATAAACTAGGTGGTAGTCCACACCTGTGATCCCAGTTCTCAGGAGGTTGAAACAGGAGGAGGGGCTTTGAGGTTATTTAAGGGGCTTAAGGTCATTCTCAGCTATCTAGTGAGTTCAAGTCAGCCTGGGATACGTGAGACTCCATCTCAAGAACACAGAATGCAGAAAATAAAAAATGTACAAGCATGCAAGATGCCTGTAGGGAAACTGGACACTTGCCAGATATGTGCTGGGCACAGGGCATCAGGTCAAGAAGACAGCAGTTGGCAGCAAGCCCATGTGGTGACAGGCACAAAAGTTCTGCCTCGGTAAAGGGAAAACTCCAAGGGAGGGAACAGGTGTGGGGACACCCCAGAAAGGAGTGATCCCTAGATCCAGGATGTCAGCTGAGCAGGTGGGCCAGGCAGGCAGAGGGCTCCCTCTGGTAGAGACCCAGACCCAAGCCACAGAGAGAGGCCTGAGTTCTGTTGTTTGGGGTACTGGGGGAGCAGCAGATTAAAGCCAGGCAGATGTTAGTGGATCTTTGTTCTGTTTTGCTTTATTGAGCTAGGATCTTGCCGTGTAAACCAGGTTAGCCAAGAACCTCCAGTCCTCATGTGTTGGAGGAGACTGTTCGTTCGTTTCCTGGTTGCCCAGACCCAAATAATCACACAGAAACTATATTAATTGCAACACTGCTTGGTCAATGACTCGGGCGTATTTCTAGCTAGGTCTTACATCTTGAATAACCCATTTCTATTCATCTGTGTATCTCCACAAGATTGGCCTACTGGTAAAAGTTCTGGGCATCTTTTTCCTTCTGCAGCTATGTGGCGTCTCTCTGACTCTACCATCTCTCTCTATATATAGCTCTTCCAGACTGGCTATATTCTGCCCTGCTATAGGCCAAAGCAGCTTCTATATTATATTAACCAATGATAATAAAACATACTCATAATATACAGAGGGGATTTCCAAATCACTCCTGTTTTAGACTCCTGGTGCTGAGATTACAGTTGTGTGCCCCCACTCTCAGAACTGATGGATTCTGGTATGGACTGGGCAGTTATGTGGAGGAGGGATGGAGGCAGGAGGCCAGGGAGGAAGAGAGCCAGAAAGATTCCCTCAAACCACAAAGGCAAGATTGGGAGGAATGCCTAACTCTTAGCTGTAGTGTATGAAAAACGGGTAGCAATGACCCCACATCTACGCACAAGAGAAGCCATATCTAGTGTAGGGACATGAGGGAGAAGCTTGGTCCTGAGCATAGAGAGGCTGTGGTAGAGGGCCTTCAGGAAGTGTCCCTCTGCCAGATCAACAGTTCCCACCAATAAGGCGGAGGAGACCATGGACATAGATGGGGCTTGGGAGTCCACCATGAGGCAGGGTCCACCACACCTAAAGTTATTTAAGATGGTGCAAGGCACAGAATGGGTAGGGACTGAACTCTAAGCTCAGACACAGGGACACTGAAGATGCCAGAAGAGAAGGAGCTAAGAATAAAGACAAACAGGTATGGCCCTGTGGGAAAACTGACGAGGTACCTGGGGTGGGTAGGTGCCTTGCAGTGTCTCTGAACTTTGGTTCACGGACCTCAGGTCTATCAAACAGCGGCTTTGGCTAGGTGCTCACATGGTCTGTTGATCATTAGAGCTCTTGCTTTTGCCCCATTTATGAATGCTTACTGGTTGCCTGGTACTGTGCGCCTTCTGTATGCACAGCCTCCTGTGGACCATAATCTTGTTGGGAGAGCACCACTGTCTTGTCTTAAAGAGTGTGTGTATTGGGAAGGAGCAGAGAAACAGACATATGATGTTTAGGGCACTGGAGCAAAAGCCAAAGCAACTAGCTTGTGGTTCCCGGCCTCCCCTTCCCCAGCAGCCATCTTCAATTGTGGCTACACAGAAGGGGATCTTCCCAGATAATGGCTTGGGCCACCCTTTCACCCTCAGTCTGCAAACACTGTGCTCAAGGTCCGTTCTGTCCTGTTCCAGTTCCAGGAAGTGAAGCACTAACGTCCCTCCAGTGGTAGCTTGGGTGAAGAAGTGCATGTTTCAGGGCTCTGTCTACCTGCCTCGCTGTGAGCTGGGGTGTATTTATAATTTGTCTCATTTTTATGATCGTGGAAGTAGCCTGGGATCTTGAGAAACTTGGAAAATCAGAAGGGGGAGGACAGAGATGGTGGGATGCAAGGTGATATGGGAAGGCCCAGAAACTCCCAGGCAAGTGGCCACAGGCAGGGGGTGCCAGGTACATGGTCTCTTTGAGGTCTGTCGTGCATGGGACAGTGGCCATTTTTTCCTCCACAGCGCTCATTGGAGCTCGCAGAACACAGTTAAGCTGCCAGTTGGCTATTTACCCTCACTGCTGTGGTTTCTCTGTGTTTTTCAAGGTGCTCCATGCCAGTAGGAACAGGTTGCTGGGCCCAGAAGCCTGTCCACACAGCCGGTGGCTCACAGTATCACCCATATTTGAACTATGAGGAGCTGGTCCTGACTCAGAGTCACATAGAGTGTCAGGATTCCAATTCATAAGTAGTTCAAAGATGGTGCCTCTTCTTCTGTCACCCGTGAGGTTAGTGTGACTGAGGCACATGCTTCTCACGGTGATCTGGACTGACATGAGCCTGTGCCCACACCAGTCTGTCCAAGCTTCCCATGGAAGAGAGGGGAAACAGAGACCCCAGCATCGTATCAGAGACTCCCTATGTGGCATCTACCATTATAGGGGGGCAAGCATCCTAACTCAGGTCTCTCGCTTCTTTGTCCCATCTCTTCTCTTGTCTCTCAAAGCTAGCCCGAGCACCTGCAGAAGGCTGATCAGCCTGGGATGGGCTCACAAAGCCCAGAGCCGTCAGAAGGCACCTGGAGACAAGCCGCCTCTGTTTGACAAGCAGAGGCCTGTCCCAAGAAGACACCCCTGTGCACAATAGATGGTGCACAGTTAGGACTAAGGGTATGGATAAAGTTACTAGAGCATCCACAGGCTGCTGAGCTGTGGGCCTTCCTTCCTCAACATAGGCTCCCACAGGACTCAGGCTCCTAATTTGGCCACCAAAGCCAAGTTCACCTCCAAGGAAGGCCGTGTCTGGCACAGACCTTTGAAGACAAAGTTCCTCCTAAAACCTTGGGGAAGCCAATTACAGTGGCAGGAGCTTAATCACTGTAATAAGGGTAATGGGCGGATTTATTATAGCTGACGATAGGATTTTTTTTCCTTGAGAAAGAAAAGAATTTACTGATATTAAAGCCTGATTTAAGCTTTCCTTCAAACCTCTGAGAAATGGCTCAAGGTCTGGGCTTCGTCTCAAGAAGCGGAAGGCTGGTAAGATATAAAGCAAACAGAAGCAGCTTTCGTGACCCGGCTCTCTTGATTGAGACTCTTGTCCTCAGAAGCAAAACTGATGGATCACAGGAGCCAAGAAGGTGCTGGAAGTGGAAAGAGCAGACATGGGGCCACCAGACTGGCATTCATTGTGTGTGCTCAAACTTCTCAGCACCCCTGAGCCTTGGCTTTCTCATCCATAGAATGGGGATAATAATACTAACGCTTCGGGGTTTGGAGGAAAATTAAATGAAGCTACGTTACATTAAGTTTAATTAAAGTATGTGTACATGTCTGGCAAGCGGGAGACAATCCATAAATATTAGCAGCCTTCCCTAATAGCAGGGGTGCTCTGTGGAAAGAGCCCAGGGCTCCAAGCTGTAAATGCTCACTGTAGAGGTGTGTGTGTGCCTGCATGTGTATGTGTGCACGTGTGTGCCACAGTACATGAATGTAGGGGTCAGAGGACAACTCGTGACACTTGGTTCCAGAAATCAACTTCAGGTGGCCAGGCTTGGGGACAGGTGCCTTTACCTGCTGACCCATCTCACTGACTCAGATTTTTGTCTCTTGCCTGTAAAAGCCTAGCGTTAAATAGACCAGAGCCAGTGTGGTGTCTGCACGAGCTTCTGGGACCCGGGAGTCTATGCTTGCCCTTCTGCCAAGATCAGAAGGAAGCCACCACCTCATGGTCTCACGTGGCTGCCAGTCTCCAGTAACCTATTTCCAGCTGGTGGGAAGTAGTAAGGTCCGTGGTAGGGCTTTCCAGCTCTCTTTGAAGGGGCGGCTCAGAAGTCAGCCATTGCAAAGAATCTAAAGTGAAGATGGACATCTTCCCTGGCTCTTTCCTTATGATCTTGAGGCATTTTTTTGGATTTTCCAAGTTTCCTGAGCTCCCACGCTACTTCCACAGTCATAAAATGATACAAATTATAAACACACCTGGCTCACAGTGAGACAGGTGGGCAGAGCCCCGAAGGCTGCACTTCTTCGCCCTACGCTCACTGTTAGGTATTTGAGACAAATACCTGTTCCTTGTATCAGTCAGAAATGGAGACCATAGCCACAGGCTACAGGAGTCCTGGAGAGTGTGGGCTGCCAGGTTCCCTGAGCCACAGAAGAAATGGTCTAAACAAGCCAGCAGCAGGCTGGGTATGACCCAGTGAGCAGGACTTCTCTTTGGCAGACCCTCACACTGAACGGCCCCTCCTCAGGCCTCTGCTTTCCTCTCCCCCTTGGCTTGGGGGTAGGTGTGGGTGTGGGTCTTACCTCTCAAGGGAAGTCAGAGCTCCAAAAGCTAGCTGGGCAGAGAGTAAGGGGCCAGAGGCCTAAGTTCTGGTCCCAGCTTCCAGCCTCAGTTGTCCTAACTGTACAACAGAGAGCTGGGGCCTCACCTCCAGAGGCCAGAGCTGCAAAGGCTCTCTCTGCTCAGCACTCAGATCCACGGAATCTCTGGAGCAGGCTCCCTCTGAGGAGACCATTCGCCTCTCTCTAACCAGGACAGCCACTGTCCCCTTTCGAATGCACTGGCAGCCACCTCATATCCTGCCCACCTGGGGTCTCTGCCATTGAGCTATAAGAGAAGAGGCAGACTTTTGGGGTGTGGGGAGGTGGCCTCTTGTTGAGGCAGGTGAAGGGGTGGGAGTGCACAAGATGGTGGGCACTCAGTCACCCACCCACCCTTTTTTTTTCTCCATTCAGGCTGGCCTGAAACTCAGAGCCATCTTCCTTCCTCAGCCTCTCAAGTGCTAGGGTTACAGGCTTGAGCTACCATCTTCTTCCCCCTCCCTGTTCTTTGGACTCTTACTGAAGGGACCCACACTTAGCTGGGTGATGCTTCCTGGACCCCGGATTAGGCACAAACCTCACCCAAACACCCATTTCACAGAGAGATCCTTTATTAAGCAGGGAAGAAAAGATAAAGGGGCTGCTTTCTGACCCACCTGTGAGGCCAGGCACTAGCTAGGGTCTTGCTTCTGCCTTCCTTCCCCCTTTTCCTCTCCTGCCTGCCCCTGAACGTAGATGACCTTTGTCGTCCTTCCCTAGATGACAGACAACCTGGTACTGCCCTGCTCCTCAAATTGCTCCCGAAGTCTCTCGCTCTCACCTTCTGAAGCCTCTCAAATTGTGTTCTCCTAACACCACCAGGCCCTGCTTTCAGATCTCAGTTCCTCTCCAATTAACCTTCTACAGCCAATCTACTTCCCTGGCTTCTCTCGAGAACTCACAAATAAGGACTCCTGTCAACCAACAGCCTCAATCTCCCCACCTGTCTGTCCCCCCGGTTCCCTGGTCTTGGGGCTCCTCTTCCCAACTACCAGGACCTTGGGCCTAAAAGTTCCAATTGTACATTTAAGACAATTTTTTTTCCTAAACTTAACTCCACCTTTGTCCCTAAATATCTATCCCAACAGATTTCAGATCAGCTGCAAAAGCCCCAGTAACTTCACTGTCAGTCGTTACCATTTCCTCGAGATCTACGTCCCCCACCCCCCCACCCCCATGGTCCTGCAGAACCTGGACGTTGACCAACACAGCCTGGTCTTTCTAATCTTGACCAACAAACCAGGTTCCTTGGGTCTTAACAATAACACCCCAATGTCAGCAGGAAGCAGCCAGAGAAAAAGATGCCCACTTACTCAACACCCAGAAACCTGACAATAAAACAAAAAAAGATGGGAATGTGGGGTTCCCGCAGGCCTGAGCATGGCAGACATAGTGCCCACAGATTTGGTCCTTTTGCCCTTCTCCCCCACCCCCTCTGCCTTGCTAAACCATTAGCTTGCATCCCTAAAGCTGGCCACCAAGGTCTGTTCCCTAATTTGGCCACTGCCTCCTGAGGTTGATCACCAATGTCCAGCTATTCAAGTACTGAAGCTCAGCAATCAAAATCCTCCTTTTGACTCATTTAGTTAACATGCCCAATCCAATTAACCAACTCATCCTAACACGGGGTTCCACCCTTTTTGTTTGTTTGTTTAGGTTTTTCAAGACAGATTTCTCTGTAGCTTTGGAGCCTGTCCTGGAACTAGCTCTTGTAGACCAGGCTGGCCTCGAACTCACAGAGATCTGCCTGCCTCTGCTTCCCAAGTGCTGGGATTAAAGGTGTGCGCCACCACCGCCCAGCGGGGTTTCCCTTTTACATTTATAAACTGCCATTTTTCTCCAAGCCACTTCTGTCTCCTCTGTCCAGAGGCAGTCCTTTGTCCCTCCAGGGCAAACATCCCTGAGCCCTCTCCTCCCTTGTTCCTTTCCCCTTCTCCCTCATGCTGTATCTCTTGTCTTTGTCTCCTGTTCACTGCCCTTTGTCCATCTGGGGCAAACAGATCTCCTTTGTGTTGGTCTTGGGGCATTTTGTGCAGACACCAGTTTTTTTCCCCTTCTTTCTTCCCTCTCCTCTCCCCTCCTGCTCTCTCCCTCTCCCACTTCCATTGCAGATGCTTTGGTCTGCAATTCCCCCCCATCTCCCTCTTGCAGTTGACTTCTGTTCTCCCCAGTCTGAGCCTGGCAGCCACCAGCTGCAGGCAGACCCTGCTTCCCTGGTGCAGAAGCTGAATGCTTCCCTTATGGGACACTAACTGCCTTGTGCTTCAGAGCATCCTTCATGGCCGCCCTCTAATTTACTCAACTGCCCCACTCTCCTGTAATCACCGGCTGTCCCAGGAGCCTCTCTGTCTCCCTCCTTCTCAAGTCCCTGCAGGGCCCTCACAGCTCCACAGCCAGGCTCCAGCCATCACTGGTCCCCACTCAGGCTCCTGAGCTGGGTTCTAACACTGCTTCTCCCATTGTGTCAGCTCCTGACCCCACTGGATGAAGCTATTCTAGGTGCACAGTGGAGCCGGCAATTTCGGACTCATAATTACGTGTTATTTTTTCTTGAACAGGGCTTTGGAAACAGAATAAGCCTCAGGGCCCAGAAAACCCAGATCCACCCTGTCTCCTGTCCTGGCAGCTGTCACCAAGCAGCTCCTGAGACTGGTGCCCTGTGGTCAGTGTTCCAGCTAAGAGCCAATTCTGTGAGTCAGAACCTAGAGTGATACAGGATATTTTGGCGTGTGTTTGAATTTGAAGGAGTCGTTCTCAGCTCTTGCTGAGCCTGGAGCAGGGGTGGGTCTCAGAAAATTCAACAGCCCCTAAAGTTGTCCTGAGTTAGTGGTTTTCTGGTTCTTTATTATTTATGTATTTGGTTTTTCAAGACAGGGTTTCTCACTTTGTAGACCAGGCTGGCCTTGAACTCACAGAGATCCTCCTGCCTCTGCCTCCTGAATGCTGGGATCATAGGAGTGCACATTTTTTTTGTTTATTGTCTGGGATATTCAGAGAATGAAATTCACAGACCTCAAGAAGAGCTTTAGGAAAATTTTGACAGAGTCATAAGTTAAAGCTTGGGGGTGGGGCGGGGATCTAGCGCCTATGTATCAGGAGCTGGCTCCCGCAAATGGGATGTTTTCAAGATGCTAGTCTGGGCACTGTTTATAGAACTGTTGGCAGAAACTGGGGTGAAGCATAGGAGTGGTCAGTGCAGTTGGGGCACCAATGAGGTGTCCAGGGGCTTCCTCTCAGGGTTCATCCTGGCTTCCAGGCAGGAATGTGAGATAAGGAGGAACCAGATCTCTCAACATCTTGGCCAGCATGGAGGATTCTTATTAAGTATAAAAGCGTGGCCTTAGCTTAGGCTTGTTCCCAACTAGCTCTTAAAATTTAATTGACCCATTTATATTAATCTACATTCTGTCATGTGGTTCATTACTTCTGCTCAGTACTGTACATCTGACATCCTCTGCATCTCGCTGGTGAATTCCTGCCTCTCAGATTCTCCCCAAGTTCCTCTTTCTCTCTAGAAGTCCTGTCTATCCTTTCCTGCCAAGCTATTAACAGTTTAGCTCTTTATTAAACCAATCAGAAGGTGTCTTAGGCAGGTGAGGTAAAACAGAGACATCTTCACACAATGTGATCAAACATACCACAACAGATGTGGACCACTATAGAGCCTGCACTACAGGATGGTTCATGAACCGGGCAAGGGGAAACACACACACACACACAGAGAGAGAGAGAGAGAGAGACAGAGACAGAGACAGAGACAGAGAGACAGAGACATGGGTCATCCTTGAAACAAGAATGCCAACTTTATTGTGCCCTAGGGAAGCTCATATAGGGATAAGGCCTTACCTGGGATAGCCACACCCCAGCTCCTGGGATTTTCAGCTGTAAACCCACCAGAAACCACTCCCTGCCAATAGGAACTCCTGAGGGTCTCGGGCTCAGAGCAGCTGCAGGCACAGGAAAACAAGCTGTTTACTCTGTTCACTCTGGCAGGCAAAGGGTCACAGAAAGTCTAGGGTCTGAGAGTCTGCAGCCCCGACAGCCAGCCAGGTGAGCTGCTCACCACCCTCAGATCTGGGATTAAAGGTTCTGTGATACTACAGGGGGCCACAAAGGCAGGGTTCACATCACCTGGTCATTTAGAGTTACCCTTAAACCAGGTCCAGATTTCTCCCCCCAGGACACACATGTATCCCACCCAAAGACAGCTGAAGTCTTGATCCCTCAACCTTGGAATGCAACCTTGTTTGTAAATGAGGTCATTACAGACTTAATTAAGGTGAGGCTATCCTGGAACATACGACCTCTAATCCAGTAAGGTCTAAGTTCTTACATTAGGAAGGAGACCCAAGCACAGACAGAGGGCCGGGAGTAAAGGAGCAGAGGTCAGAGTGACACAGCCACACACTGAAAAACACCAACAATCTCTGCTACCAGCAGGAGCCGGAGCACACAGGCAGGACCCTGACACACAGGCAGGACCCTGACACACAGGCAGAACCCTGATGCACAGGCAGAACCCTGACACACACACACACACGCAGGCAGAACCCTGACACACAGGCAGGCAGAACCCTGACGCACACACACACACACACACACACACACACGCAGGCAGAACCCTGACACACACACAGGCAGAACCCTGACACACAGGTAGAACCTCTTCCCAAGGAAAGGCAGCCCTGCTCACCCTGACTTGGGATTCCATCCTCCACAATTGCAGGGCAATGCGTGCTGTCATTTAAGCCACCAGACTGGCTCTTTGCTCTGGTAGTCCCAGAGAGCTAATACACACATGACCCTTGTGACTTTCTTTGGGACACAGGCTTAGGTCTAAGGCATGTGAGCACCTGCCCATTCAAATCGCCGTATGCCTTTTGTAGCCCAGGGCATATCTCTTGCCTCCCCAGGGAATAGCCATATCTACATGACTTGCTCCCACCACCGTCAGCTCTGTGAAGGGCTCATGTTCAGGAACACTGTTCCCTGAGGTTCCCATGACATTCAGCTGTGGATGCATCTTTCAGATGGAGATGGGTGTTCTCTGCCTGTTCCAGGAAAGGGCAACCATGCCTTTGTTTCAAAACGTTCCTATGACAACCTTGTTATGAGCACCTTGCAATCATGTCTTTGTTTCAGAAAGTTGTGATGACCAACTTGTTAGACCTATGTTGTCCTTTTGTAACTCTGCCTATTGGTCTGCCGAACCTCCATCTGGAAACCCTCTACCCTGAGCTAGAAAACCCCCGAGAACTTTACTTTCTGAAAGACTCCAACCTGCGATGTCCAAATTTCTCTTCCTCTCTGGTCTCTCACCTCTCATTCTACCTTGAGGAAGGTCTTAGAAATGAGAATCCATCCCACACACGAGTCGAGTCATAGGAACCAATACTTACAGACAACCATAACATCTAGGACTAAGACTGGAAATGTAGCACAGTGGCAGAGCACTTGCCCAGAGCACACAAGGCCCTGGGTTCTCGTCCCAGAACCCAGGATACAGCTGGCATAGCCATAGGGGCCCTGCTTTCTGCACTTTGAAATTGGTGAATGTCACTGAATCAAGCCCCTCATCCCATGTTTTTATTTTATAATGGACTTTCAAATTCTATAGCTGGCACTAACTAGACTGGGTGGGGGCGGGGGAAATCTCACCATATCTGGAACTGTCAGTAGAATTCCATATGTCGTCTTGGAGAACATAGGAGATGCCTGGACAAGGACATCCAAGGGGCCAGAATAGATCACACCAAATAAGATGTCTTGGAGTTCAAGGCCACTTAAAAATCCTTATTTTTCCATGTCCAAGGCTGATCTCTTGAACCCCACCTTAGGGAAAAACAGTCTGTGTATACGAATAAAACCAAATTAATTGTCATAGCAAGGTGGTCATAACAAGGTGATCATAACAACAGGTGGTCATAATAACCTTTTGAAAAAATTCACGGTTGCCATTTCATGGAACAGGAAGTACAGGTAGGGTGTAGCCCAATCCTCAAGAAACAGATTTAATCATGATCAGAAATAAACCTATTTTGTTTTCACTATAAAATGGCTTTTCAAGTTGAAGATGGAGGCAGGCTGGTTGGTTCATCACTTCCTGTCACCCGAGCTCCTTTCCTTTGGTTTAGCTGGGATGATGGATGTGTGTGTGTCTAACTTACTTTTCTGTTGCTAAAACACCATGACCTAGGCAGCTTACAGAATTTGGGCTCATGGTTTCAGAGGGACAAGAGTCCATCACGGTCATGGTGGGGAAGCAAGGCAGCAGGCCAGGCATGGGGGCCAGAGCTGTTGAGAACTCACATATTAAACCGTAAGCAGGAAGCAGAAAAAGCACACTGGGTTTTTGTTTGTTTGTTTGAGCCATAAGAGGGCAAACTAATTTGGAATGTGGGTTAAGGAATTAGTAGCTGAGTTCAAGCACACAGACAGTGATCTGTGAATATATGTAATGGGACCCCTGTAAAACCCGGGCATTGAGGTGCTGGCTAGATATTCAGGCAACCTTGCATGGCCATAGTCTTTGCACATGTCAACACTTCAATTGGGGAATCTGGTGGGACCCTGAGGACGACAGAAGCTTCCTGTTGGGAGCCTCCTAGTTTCTCCCCAATTTCTTTCTTTGTCAGCTCTTATTTGTACCTCTTTGCCACAAAATGCAAGAGCAAACAAGGCCAGGAGATGGCTTAGTGGGCAAAGCCTCGCGAGCCCAACAACAGGATTCAGCCTCTAGAAGCCACACGAAGGTGGAAAGAGAGAACTGGTCCCAGAGAGTGGCTGTCTGATCGCCACAAGCACACAGTGGCACCCACCTCCCCACACACATCCTACACCCCCACAAGGTTAAACAGACCTTTCGGCATGGTGCTTTCTTGAGCCCTGCGAGTCAAACTGGGGAGCCTGTGGAGGCCTCTGCAGTTAGTCAGCTGGTCCTAAGGGTGGCCTGAGACCCCTGGACTTGTAGCTGGTGTGTAAATGAGGCCAACATTGTGTGGATTGTGTTCTTAGCCTTGAGTCTGACTGACTTCAGGTAGCACCCCCTCTCTGGGGACCTCATCTTCTTTGCCCCTCTCCACAGCAACAATGACCTCTCTGATTGTCCTCATGCTTCTGAGTTCTTCCTTGCTATACCAATTCCATGCATTGTGAGAGAGATTATCCTAACACCCTAACAGGGTCTGCCCACCCCCCCGCTTCCTCGGAATAACTCCTAGCCCCCTCAAACCTTCAAGGGCACCTATGACCTCCTCGTCCCGCACGGGAAGACCAGCATTGTGGCCTCTCTCTGACCTTTCTTTTCCTCCGGGCCAGTCTCAGAGCTTTCTCCATGACTTCAGTCTTTATTCGTAGCTTGCTGAACCTTGTTGGTACAGCGTAGGTCCTCACTCCACTTTGACCTTGAGAGTTTAGCAACAGGCGCCACATCCTCTGTTCTCCGGGAAGTTTATCTTTGACCCTTTTCCCAGTGACTCAAAACAGACTCAAAGCCACTTCCCTTCCCTCAGCTCCTCCAACCCCCAACTCTATTTGTATCCTGTGATGGAATTTTGGGTTTGCCCCTTGGTGACTGAACTGTAGCCTTCTCAAGGGCAAGGATGCTGTCATCCAACCTTGTGATTTCATCTAGACCACGTTCATGGGAGGGTAGACCCATGAGTCACCAACCCTCAAGGATCCCCCATGATTCAGTTTCTAAATAGAGTAAGATTTACAAACGTTTATCAAATGGATTATCACCAGTAACCTCTTGGCCATAGGTTAAGCTAACACTGCACGCAGACGACTCAGACACCCACCCACACCTGTCCCTTTGTATCGTCATGAGACATATTTCATCATATGTATCCTATGAATAGGATTCACTGTGGAGATCAGATTACCTAATTTTAATTAAAGTAACTAAAAATAGAGAAATGGTTGGGCCTGGCCAGAGAGTTGGTTCACTGGGTAAAGGTGCCCATTGCCAAGTTTGATGACCTGAATTCAGTCCTCAGGACCCACATGGCCAAAACAAAGAGCCAACTCCCTACAAGTTGTCCTCTGTCCTCCACAAGGGTGCCATAGCATGGATCCTGGTGCATATGGGCATCTACACACACACACATACACACACACACACCATGTAAAATGCTTCTAAAAATAGAAAAGTGACTTTAAAACAATTTAACAGGTTCCAATGAGATGACGCAGGGGATAAAATGTTGGCATCAAAAGCTTAGCATCCTCCACTTGTGCTTTGTGGCATGAGTGCCCCCCACAAATATGAAAACAAACCTAATCTGGGCATGTGGCTTAGTGGCTACTAAGAATGATTAAATGGCAAGCCAAACTATTGGGGTGGTCCCCAATAGAGATTAATCCCAGTATCTGAGCCCAAGTGAGCAATAGGTGCAGTTTAAGAAATATTTGAGTGGTGGTGGGGGGGTAGAGGTAGGGGTAGTGGTAGTGGAGGTGATGGTGGTGGGGGTGGATGGTGGTGGAGGTGATGGTGGAGGAGGTGGTGGTGGGAGTGGTGGAGGAGGTGGAGGAGGTGATGGTGGTGGAGGAGGTGGGGGGGGTGGAGGTGGTGGGGGTGGATGGTGGATGGTGGTGGATGGTGGAGGTGATGGTGGTGGAGGAGGTGGGGGGTGGAGGTGGTGGGGGTGGATGGTGGATGGTGGTGGATGGTGGAGGTGATGGTGGTGGAGGAGGTGGGGGGTGGAGGTGGTGGGGGTGGATGGTGGATGGTGGTGGATGGTGGAGGTGATGGTGGTGGAGGAGGTGGGGGGGTGGATGGTGGATGGTGGTGGAGGTGGTGGGGGTGGAGGAGGTGGGGGGGTGGATGGTGGATGGTGGTGGAGGTGGTGGGGGTGGAGGAGGTGGGAGGGGTGGAGGTGGTGGGGGTGGATGGTGGTGGAGGTGATGGTGGTTGTGGTGGAGGTGGTGGAGGTGTTATGGTGGGGTTCGTGGTAGGCTGGAGACTTGACTCAGCAGTTAAGGGCACCTGCTGCTCTTCCACAGGTCCCAGGTTCAGTGACCAACAGGCACACGATAGCTCACAACTATCTGTAACTCTAGTTCCAGATATCTGACACCTTCTCTGGCCTCCTTTGGCACCAGGCACGCATGCAGTGCACAGACATACATGCAGACAAAACACACATACACATTATATAAAACTAGCTTTTTAAAATATTTTCACCCCCAGTTTCTGAGACATGGTTTCTAAGACATTTGGAATCTCCTAGTGACAAGAGTGTCCCCTCATCATATGAATCAGGGTGTATAGGGGCACCTAGACCACTTCAGAGTGGTACTGGTCATCAGAAAGTACTGGAACCTCAGCCCCACCCCAGTCCATGAGTGAGATTAGGAATTGACTTAACTCTTTTTTGTTTATTTGTTTGTTTTGGTTTTTTTGTTTGTTTGGTTGGTTGGTTTTGGTTTTTTTTTGTTTGTTTTTCGAGACAGGGTTTCTCTGGCTTTGGAGCCTGTCCAGGAATTAGCTCTAGTAGACCAGGCTGGCCTTGAACTCACAGGGATCCGCCTGCCTCTGCCTCCCAAGTGCTGGGATTAAAGGTGTGTGCCACCACTGCCAGGCTGTTTTTTTTTTTTTTTTTTTGAAATGAAGTTTCTCTTTATGTAGCTTTGGCTGTCCTGGAACTCACTTTGTAGACCAGGCTGGCTTCGAACTCAGAGTTTCACCTTCCTCTGCCTCTCTGGGTGTTGAGTGCTGGGATTAAAGGTGTGCCAACCACCGCCCAGCTAGGTTAATTCTTAATGGCCATGGTTTTAATCAGTCATGCTTATGTAATTAAACCTCGGTTTAAAAAATTTAAAGGAAGAGTTGGGATGCTTTCAAGTTACCTAACACATTCATGAGCCAGGAAAGATGTCCCTCCCACCTCTGGGGACCGCTCTGATCTTGCTGATGAGTCTCCTCATGTGGTGGTCCTCTGGCATCCTCTGTTACAGAAGGCAGAGCGCTTCCCTGACAGCTAAGAGCTCCAGTGAGTGATCTACCGCAGCCGAGGGGTGGGGACTGCAACCCCTACACCCAGCAGGAGAGTTGTGCTCTGGTGACCCCATGTGTGGCTCTCAAGTGACCTGAGAGAGCCATCTTCGTGGGCGTGAGGCCTTTACATTTTGAAGTCTGGGGCTAATTCCAGGCAGACAGTGTCAAGACTGAGTAAGTTGCCTGACATCAAGGTGGTGTTGAGATTGACTGTTGGGGGGAGCAAAGTCCACTCAGCCAAACAGGTGGACTGGGCAGTGAGCCACAGAAACTGCAGAGTGAACCAGATGTCAGTCACTAAGTCAAATGTGGCTTCTTAGCTGCTGAAGAGCCTCCTGCCCTGCTAAAGAGGTGGCCATGCCCTGGATGCCAGCTCCCCGCCTGTGGAGCCGCTTCTGTTGGCTGCACGTTTGAGGATGGGACATCCTGAACTCAAGAGGAACCTTAGCACAGCTGCTCCTGCTTGAAGTACCGTGCAGCCCAGCTCTTCGCAAACTCTTGAAGACTGAGCAAATGTTCTTGAGAAATGCATTTGGGTTGTTTTCAGCTTTGTTTTGCTTTAGTAGAAGATGTCTAGGAGGTAATAACATCAGGCAAGTATTGAATATGGACTAAATAACAGGTTGTAAGAAAGCTCAAACGCTGCTGGGCATGCTCACAGAACACAGCCGAGGCTGGGGAGACGGTCTAGCGGCTAAGGCTACGGCAACTATTGCTGCAATGAAACACCATGGCCCAGAAGCAAGCTAGAGCGAAAAGACTTTATTTGACTTACACCTACACGTTATAGTCTATCATTGAAGGAAGTCAGGAAAGGAAGTCAGGGCAGAAACCTGGAGGCAGGAGCTGATACAGAAGCCATGAAGGGTGTTGCTTATTGGCTTGCTCCCTATGGCTTACTCAGCCTGCGTTTTTATAGAACCATGCATGCACGAATGAACACACATACATGAGATACATTCAAATTTAATTAATTAAAAAATTAACAAGCTACTATTGAGGGCTAGGGGCGTACTTCAGTTGGTAGAATATTTGCCTAGTATGCACAAAACCCTGAGTTTGGTCCTAGCACCACATAAGCCTGATCATGGGAGCATATACTTATAATCTCAAAACTCAGGAGACAAGAGGATCAAGGTCATCCCTGTCTATATAGCAAGTTGTGTTGTCAGTCTGGGATACATGAGATCCTGTCTTTGAAAAGAAGCAATAGCAGCCCACCACTGCAAAGGTGACAATCACAGTATCGGGTTATTCAGTGGGAACATGTCGTGTGCTGGAATAACACTCTGGGTACTGCAATTGGGGCCAACAAGATTTGCTTTTGTTTCTAGCTACCGAGGATGGACAGGGTAGGAAGTATTTTCTCAACTGTAACTGACCTCTCCAGGGAAAAACAACATGTTATTGAAATACTTGGAGCCGTTGAAGTGGCATTTAACCTGGAATTTAAAAAGAAAAAAAAAGTCAGGATCCAGTTACAGAGATAGGATAGGAATTCATGGCCTTGTCCCTGGCAGGGGGAAGGGAGGGAACATATTCCATGGGGCTCTCCCATTATAAACACAGGAATTTACGCAGACATGGATTTTTCCAATGGTTTGAAATGAGGGAAAGAGGGAATAAAATATTTTGTTCCAAAAATTCAGAGATGATCAGGGGACAGAACATTAAAAAGATTCAGTGAGCTTAGAACAAGCAAACCAAAGATTAACCTGTGGACTCACTGACCTGTCCTCTGATGTCAGTTGCTGTGGGTGGTGGGTAGTACTCTAGATTTTAAAAACACACACACATATACATACTCATACACACACTTGCTCACACATATATACATGGGCATGCACACGCACACATATACACATGTACACACAGGCACATACACAAACATACACACATGGGCATGCAGACATACACATGTACACCACATATGCACACACATGGGCATGCATACACATGGGCACACACATGTACACATACACACACACACACACACCCTCGCAGGCACACAGGGAAACCTTCAGGGAAAACTGGTGGTTCATCCTAAGAAAGCAATCAGTGGGCTAAGGAGACAGCTCAGCCCTGGGTTCAATCTCTAGCACCATAAAGTTTAAAAGCAGGGGAAAGCAATGCTGCATTTGTGTAACTGAGCAGTTTGAAACATTACAATGCTGTGTAAGAAATTAACAATCCGTGTCCAGTAAGAAAAAAAATCAATTTGAGTCTAGCTTGGTCTACAAAGCGAGTTCCAGGACAGCCAGGACTGTTACACAGAGCAACCCTGTCTCAGAAAAAAAAAAAAAAAAAAAAAAAAGAAGAGAGAAAGAGAGAGAGAGAGATCACATCTTTCCACCTGACAACAACTAGCTGGGAAGCATAATTCTCTAACTTAGAAGCTTCCAATGAAGAGAGCAGGTGGGTTTTCAACACAATTATTAAAAATATAAAAACTAAAGCTGACCATGGTGGTGCATGCCTTTATTCCCGGCATTTGAGAAGTAGGGGCAGACAAATCTCTGTGAATTTGAGGCCAGCATGGTCTACAGAGTGAGTTCCAGGACAGTCAGGGTATAAAGAGACTCTATCTCAAAACAAAAACACACAGTGGGGCAGCGGGGAGCACTGGTCACATCCTAAATCTCAGTACTTAGGGGGCAGGGAAGGCAGAGGCAGGTGGACTTCTGTGAGTTCAAGGCCAGTCTGTTCTACGTAGTGAAACCTTGTCTAAGAAAGTGGGGGAGGGGGGGCAGTGGTGGCGCACGCCCTTAATCCCAGCACTCGGGAGGCAGAGGCAGGCGGATCTCTGTGAGTTTGAGACCAGCCTGGTCTACAAGAGCTAGTTCCAGGATAGGCTCCAAAACCACAGAGAAACCCTGTCTTGAAAAACCAAAAAAAAAAAGAAAGAAAGAAAGAAAGAAAGAAAGAAAGAAAGAAAGGAAGGAAGGAAGGAAGGAAGGAAGGAAGGAAGGAAGGAAGGAAGGAAGAAAGAAAGAAAGAAAGAAAGAAAGAAAGAAAGAAAGAAAGAAAGAAAGAAAGAAAGAAAGTGGGGGGAAAGAGAGAGAGAGTGAGAAAGTGCAAACATCTCTGGTTAATTTGCAAAAGCAAAAGACTGATAATGGAGATGCTGGGAAGTTAATTAGTCAAGGTTTTAAAGGAAACAACTGGTGAACTTAAGCCAAAGTCCAAACTAGTGGACAACTGACTCCTTCACGGGTCTGTACCTTGGCTGGGTGTTTCTCAGTTATGAAGATCATCCAAACCAAATCTGAAATAAGTCAGTAACTTAGAAGCAGACATTTAGCTCCTTAACCAAAGCAGGTGTCTCCCTAGACTGACAGCCCCCAGTGGAAGCCACCACAATTAGATGTTTTCCTTTAGAAGAGTTGCCTTGGTCATGGTGTCTCTTCACAGCAACAGAAACCCCAAGACAACATGGCACCAAGGACGTTTTCTGTTGAGCCCTGCCCTCAGAGCTGTGGCAGATGAAACAGTAGCTATGTAGCCTAGGCTGACCTCAAACTCATGGCCCCTCTGTCCCAACCTCCTGAGTGCTAAGATCGCTGCCAATATCACCAAGCCCCACACTGTGTATGAGTGCGCGGTTCACAAGTACTACATATATTCGTGTTGTTATGCAGCCAGGGTCAACATCCGCTTCCAGAACTTTCTTATCCTGATCTCACACTCTATACTTACTCAATACCAACTCCTCATTCCCCCTACTACCAGCCACTGATGGCTGCTACTTAGCACCCTGGCTCTAAGTATCTGGCCACTCTAGGGACCTCAGACACCTGTTTGTCCTTCTGTGTCTCCTATTGTACCTTGCCTAATACACCTCAGAAGGAAGCCCTGGTGCGTGTTTGAATCTCCATCTTTTAAAAGGCTAAATTCTATTTCTTTTTGTGTCCCAAATATCTCCCTCCAGACCCTGCTACAACCGTGGCTACTCTGGCCAGGCTGCTCCGTTGTCATCTCCCCCCTTCCCCCAATATGCCTGTCTCTGACTTTGTTTATTCCATTTCTCCCTTCTGGAAGGTTCTTCACCTTCTCAAGCATGTCCTACTTATGGGTCACAGCTCAGCTCAACCCAAGTTTCTTGCAGGAAGTATGCCCCCTGTGATAACTGTGTCCCTGGAGGGCCTTTGCCTGTCTCCTGGGGTCTCCATATGACGTCCCTGCCACATGCTTCCAAGCCCCTGCTTCCTAGTCACGTGTCAGCTTCTGGGAGAAAACCTTGGTGTCACTGTTTTCAGACCTCTGTTGAGCTCACCAAGAGGCCTTGCACACAGCAAGTGGCTGATAAGGAAACGTGCAGTGTCAGAATAGGAATGACCTTTGTTTTAACACCCTCATCAATTTTGAGGCACGCACAGTGCCTGCCAGCCCATTCAGCCATCCAGGGCTATTACAGATGGTTCAGATTGGTGGACTAATGGGCATGAATTCAAAGTCCTTCTGGGCCATTCAGTGGCCATTTGGGCAGTTGATAGAGACCAAGTTGGAAGAATCATATACAATATTTAGTTGTTAGACCATCTTGGGTTAGGATAACGGCTAATTCTATGTGTCAACTTGACCGAACTGAGCTGAACTGAGTAAGATTCAGAGAGCTGACTAATATTGTTGCTTATATGTCTTTTTTTTTTGTTTGTTTGTTTGTTTTATCGAGACAGGGTTTCTCTGTGGTTTTGGAGCCTGTCCTGGAACTAGCTCTTGTAGACCAGGCTGGTCTCGAACTCACAGAGATCCGCCTGCCTCTGCCTCCCAAGTGCTGGGATTAAAGGCGTGCGCCACCACCGCCCGGCACTTATATGTCTTTGAAGAGGTTCATTTTATCTGAGGAGCTACATAGTTGCCAGGTCCTGTTCTCAGGGAAGACAGTGGATGGCCCAGGGGTTGCATGGGGTCCAGGAGACAGTGGATGGTCCAGGAGTTGATGGGGTCCAGGAGACAGTGGATGGTCCAAGAGTTGATGGGGCCCAGGAGACAGTGGATGGTCCAGGAGACAGCGGATGGTCCAGGAGACAGCAGATGGTCCAGAAGTTGATGGGGTCCAGGAGACAGCGGATGGTCCAGGAGACAGTGGATGGTCCAGGAGACAGCGGATGGCCCAGGAGTTGATGGGGTCCAGGAGACAGTGGATGGTCCAGGAGACAGTGGATGGTCCAGGAGACAGCGGATGGTCCACGAGACAGTGGATGGTCCAGGAGACAGTGGATGGCCCAGGGGTTGCATGGGGTCCAGGAGACAGCGGATGGTCGAGGAGTTGATGGGGTCCAGGAGACAGCGGATGGTCCAGGAGACAGTGAATGGTCCAGGAGACAGCGGATGGTCCAGGAGACAGCGGATGGTCCAGGAGACAGCGGATGGTCCAGGAGAAAGTGAATGGTCCAGGAGTTGATGGGGTCCAGGAGACAGCGGATGGTCCAGGAGACAGCGGATGGTCCAGGAGACAGCGGATGGTCCAGGAGACAGCGGATGGTCCAGGAGACAGTGGATGGTCCAGAAGTTGATGGGGTCCAGGAGACAGCGGATGGTCCAGGAGACAGTGGATGGTCCAGGAGACAGCGGATGGCCCAGGGGTTGCATGGGGTCCAGGAGACAGCGGATGGTCGAGGAGTTGATGGGGTCCAGGAGGCAGCGGATGGTCCAGGAGACAGCGGATGGCCCAGGGGTTGCATGGGGTCCAGGAGAGAGCGGATGGTCCAGGAGTTGATGGGGTCCAGGAGGCAGCGGATGGTCCAGGAGTTGATGGGGTCCAGGAGACAGCGGATGGTCCAGGAGTTGTATTTTACTTGTTACTGTAAAGTCTACTTCAAATGATGCTTTTTAACTGGCAAGAATAAAAAATAAGCAAATAAACTTTTTGTTTGTTTTGGTTTTTCGAGACAGGGTTCTCTGTTTAACAGTCCTGGCTGCTCTGGAATTCACATTGTAGACCAGGCTGGCCTCAAACCCACAGAAATCTGCCTGCCTTTGCCTCTGAGTGCTGGAATTAAAGGTATGTGCCACCATCACCTGGTGCAAATAAACTTTTAAAAAATATGAACAATGCTGATGTGTACATAGAAAAATCTAAAGCACCCCAACTTCCCCCACCTTGAGCCAGAATCGGAAGAAGGAGCCCCAGCCAGGATGAGATTCTAGCTGGAGGAGAAAAACAGCCTCCAGTTATCTCACCTCTAGACCCAAAGAAAAGTGACCCTATGGCCCCATAGATAGTGTCCTGTTTATTCCTGTCAGCGTAAGGACAAGGGTCAGTGTCATCCCTCAGCTTTCAGTGGGTAGCAGGACCGAATGCTGTGGCCATCCCATGTGTGGAGGTCCACACCGCTGTAGGCCGTGCTTCTGTCTGACCTTAGCCCTTCCTTCCAGGAAGCCTTTCTTTCTCCCTCTCCAGCATGACGTGCAGCCTCACTCACGATCTTTTGCCATCTTTTGCTGCTTAGCTAGCACTCCATACAGCAGCCCCCGGGGCTTCCCATCCCGGAGATTAGATCTAAGAAGTGAGGTCATTTGAGCTTTAGTGTGAGCGCAGGTGCTAGGTCAAAATGAGCTCTGTGTCCCTCAAAGGGAGCCTGCCAGGAACTGTCACACAGCAATTTTCAGAAGGAAAAAGGAAGGACGGTTGGAGATGGCAAGAAGTCATTCAAGCTGTGCCATCCTGCAGGTTTTAAAAGCACACATCCAATCAAACCAAAGCGCTTACTGTATGCTGTATGCTACAAGGAGTGAAAGGAAGACAATGCAAGGCTTTGTGTCTCCAAGGAAAACCAGTTGCGGATAGCGCAGGCACTACCTATACACTAGTGGGTTGGGTCTGCCAGGCTCCAGGCAGAAAATTTCCGAGTAATGTCATTTCACATTCCAGAGATTAGGACTGGCTGGGCAGTGGTGGCACATGCCGTTAATCCAGCTCTTAGGAGGCAGAGGCAGACGGATCTCCAGGTTTGAGGCCAGCCTGGTCTACAGAGTGAGTTCCAAAGGCAGTGGTAGCACACACCTTTAATCCCAGCAGTTGGGAGACAGAGGCAGGCGGATCTCTGTGAATTCGAGGCCAGTCTGGTCTACAAGATCTAGTTCCAGGACAGGCTCCAAAGCTACAGAGAAATCCTGTTTTAAAACAAACAAACAAACAAACAAACAAAACAGAGTGAGTTCCAGGACAGCCAGGGCTACACAGAGAAAGCCTGTCTCAAAACACACACACACACACACACACACAGAGAGAGAGAGAGAGAGAGAGAGAGAGAGAGAGAGAGAGAGAGAGAGAGAGAGAGAGAGAGAGATTAGGACTGGGTTGTTGGGAGAGGCATGAAACCCAGCTGGATGTCCACTTCGTAAGGAACATGAGCTTCCAGACACGACGTGCCTCACTTTGGCTCGGGTCTCTTTGCACACAACAGAGAGGTGGGGGCAGTATTCCCTCGCTCAGGATGTGCTAGAAGGGAAGAGGACGGGGAGGAAGCTTTGTGAAGTAGCACACGCACACTCCAGGACACACGGGAACACTTGGGAGCAGTCCGTGGAGTTCCGACACCGTGACCCTCGCAGGCCGTTGTCCCCACACCTGTGTATAGGCGCTGGTCACCTGCAGGCCCTGGCCTTCTTAGGTCTTCAGCTTGAGCTCCAGCAAGCTTTTAGCACTCGTCTCCTGGTAAGGAGACACAGCCCGCTTTGTGTCGGACAGGGAGGAAGCGGGGACCGAGGAGGGAGTTCTCTTTCCAGTGTCACCTCACCCTAAGTCCAGCAGGGGAGAGATGGTGACCAGTGACAAATGAGTCTTTGCGGTCCCCAAGGTGTGTGCAGTTGTGAGGCCTTGAAACATAGCTCCTTCTGCATGGTGAGGGGCAGGAAGCCTTACAGAAGGGGAGGCTGGAGGGGGTGTGTGTGCTGGAGTGGGGCAGCAGGAAGGCTGGCTGGTGCCACCATGAAGAACAACTAAGGACTAAGGGACTGGTCACTGCTTTTAAACACTGGGAGTCATGGGCTGTTTCTCCACGGGGAGCCCCATCTGCAGTTTTCTCACTCTGACCCTGTCTATTCTTCATCCCTCAATCAAAGCCCTAGGCACTCACAAAAGCAAACACTGCTGCAGCAGTGGGGAGCCCTGCACCCCGAATGTCAATCCCCTCTTTGTCTTACCAGACCCCATAGCTCTCGGGGCTCTACTGCTGCAAAGGTAGGAGGTGGAAACCCTAGCATCACTGCTATGAGGTGGCCCCAGGCATGGGGAGCTGGGGCCTGCAATGGCCATGGCAGGGCAGCTGGACTCTAGTGGGCTACACCTTCAGGTGACCTGCCCAGGCTCTGCTGGCTTTTTCCATATTTATCCATGAACTATCTTTTAAACAATCAAGAGGAAATACTCTCAGCCCCAGATGGCCAGGATACACGTGTCTGCAGCTTTTTTTTCCAGGGAGGGAGCTGCTAGGTCAGGGATGCTGGTCACAGGAAGGAAACCTAACCCTCGCCATCAAGGAAGCAATAATCCCACGTCGCTTGCGTGAATGCCAAAGGCAGCGCATCCTCTAGGCCCTGAGAGAGGAGCAGGGCAAGCGGCAGGACACGTCTGCAAATCAGGAGGCCTGAGTCCCCTGGGATAGCCCTCTTCAAGCACTGGTAAGCAAGCTCCTCAGATGCCATCTGAACACCCACAGCCTCCCTTCTTTGCTGGTCAGGAGGTAGGAGGGGGATTTGGATTTCCTTTCTCTAGAACATTCTTTTTCAGCCTGATTTACAGGGCAGAACTTCAGCTTCACAGACTCTGTCCTTTTACTGCCCTCGAGGGATTGAGGAGGAAAATAAATGCCGCTGGAACCTGTATGGGTGTGGGCAGTGTAGAAACTTCCCTTCTGGGACCCACGGTCCCTTTGAGTGAGGCCAAGTGCTGTGACTAGGTCTCCAGAAGGTTGGCTCATTGTCGCTGCTGTAGTGAATCATTACCCACAGATGGCTTGGACACAAGCTTATGGTGCCCTGGAATGGCAGGGCTGTCACTTTCTCAGTCCGGGAACAAAGGTCTGCCCCAGGTCTCTCTCAACATAGGTGCTTTGCCGGCGTGCTTGACATGGCCACTCAGCTTATGAGTTTCTTGTTCTGTTTCTGCTACCATATCTACAGTATCTTCCCATGTGTGTGTTCCCAAATTTCACTTCCTTCGGGACACCGGTCACATGCGTAGCTCACTTTAAACACAGAATCTTGACCGGAGTGTTCCTGTAAAGATCCAATTTCTATGTAAGGTTATATTTGGAGATCCTAGGAGACCTGATTTTTCAGGGATCAGGGAGATGGGACACAATTCAGCACCTAGTTCATATGTGGGGATCCCATAAAGTAATCGGGATGTAGTGTTAACTCAGGTTGCCAGGCTTGGTGGCAAGCAACTTCACCCACATTATAAGGGCCTGCCTGTGTTCCCTGTTCTCAGGAAAACATGTGTGATCTCATGTCATGGTAGCGACCTGCAGAAGTACCTCAGCACCCCAGCTCTTAGGGACATTATGCATTGGAACCTTAGGGAAGAACCTTGTGCCGCCAGTTCCTGTGCTTGTGGCCCTCTGGGGACTCCCTGATGAGCCAAATTTGTGGGGAGACTTCTCAGTGTCCTCTGTGTCCTCTGTGTCCACCTAAAGTGACAAATGACACCATGGTCAGAGCAAGAGCCGTGTCACCAAGCCATCCCCATGTAGGACTTACCACAACCAGAGCCCATGAGGAAAGGCGAGCTTCCTCTAGACATACCACCAGCTGGCTGTAGTGGGAAGTTACCCTCCGATATCCTGCACAGGGGCACGGAGAGGAGCCTAGGGACCACACTCCGAGGTTGGCTTCACATCTTTTTGAGTTGAGAAGCTGAGCAGCAGGAGGAACCAGCAGTCCCAATTGCCTGAAGAAAGAGCCAGTTTCCCTCACAAAACAACCAGGAAGAAAACAGACGGAGATGTGGGATGGCTCCGAGTCAGGACCCAACTTCGCTGTGAGGCGTCTCATGGGGTCATGAAAGTGGACAGGGAGCGTTGTGAAAACTTTGGCAATGATAAAGGGTCTCTGGATGTGTAGTCCCCCAAACCGAACTCAAATGTGTAGCAAACCCGACACGTTTCAGCCAGCTCTTCCGCGTTGTACCATGTGACCTCACTGCAGTCTTGGTTGAGAACACCCAGCATGCAGTTCGTGTGGTGTATGATGTCATACAACACGACACCAGCCTGTGCTGCCGAGACACCTCCGTTCAGCTTCGAGGCTCTTCCGTGCTAGGATTTGCAGTGTTTTTTTTTTTTTTTTTTTTATCATCACAGACTCTCTCTCGCTCTTCCAGAAACAACAGTTCAATTATGAAAAGCAAAGACCTGAAATATTTTTCCACCATCACTCCTGAGCACGCGAGTATCAAATCAGGCAAATCGGGCTACCAATCAGAACGTGCAGTGTTAGAAGGCTACACTTTCAGAGTTCCTGTTTGAGCTATGGATTTGAGTTTCATTTAAAAAAAAACAAAACCTTAAATCGGTGGTTCTCAACCTTCCTGATGCTGCGGCCCATTAATACAGCTCTCAGGTTGTGGTGACCTCAACCATAACATTACTTTGTTGCTATTTCATAACTGTAATTTTACTACTGTTATGAGTCATAATATAAATATCTGATATGCAGCATATATGATAGACGATCCTCAAGGTTGTGACCCAAAGGTTGAGAACCACTGCCTTAAATGAATCTGGCTTCAGATAAGGTCAGAATTTCTAACAGCTTCTGGGATAGCCCTGGATATACTTTTTCCATTTTACACTAATATTTAGCATAATATTTAGCAAAGCAGCATTATCAGCATTGATGATTATAAAATACAAACACTGATCAATTCTGAAAAATAATGACTATATCCTAGAGTCCAGCCAAGATTTAATTCTTTATGCAAAAGCAACTAAGCACATCCATCATTAGTATGTGAATGTACCTTCCTTGCTAATACATAGCAAAACTGCATGTATTCTGAGTTGTTTTTCAATAACGTTATGGTTTATTGTCAATAAACATTTGATTTGTATGCCTCAGTTTCTATACTTATTTACTCAAGGTCCATGTCAAAATTGTATCAGGTTGGGAGAGCCGAGTCTCAGCAGGTTGTCTTGGCCTCATCTTCTGCAGCCAAGTCTTGCCTACATTTGCAGTTGGAAGCTGGCAGCCTGAGCCTCCAGCCCCAGGCACACTGTGTGGAGGAGACATTCCACTCAGCTCTGGCCCAGGAGGAAGCCAGAAGCACTAGTCCAAGAGCACCGCGGAGGTGCGCACCGTCCCTTCCCGTGCTGTCTTGGGGCACCGCGGAGGTGCGCATCGTCCTTTCCCATGCTGTCACAGAGGACTAAGACACCCAGACCCAACTGGACAAAGAGGAGCCTGGTGTTGGAGCCTGCAAGCTGGACATACTTGCAAGTGTCATTCCGGGAGGTGCGTCACCTCAAAGATGACACCACTGTACAAAGCCTCCTTCAGATGCCCCAGCCGCTCACCACCAGACCAAGGATGCCCTGAGATCTTTGAAGACGATGAGGTGGAATCTGCCAGTGTGCCTGGACCAGAGTTTATAGACAGCGATTCTGCCAACATTGTTCTTGACTTGAACAAGAAACTCGCCTACCTACTAAAATCTTAACTTGGGCAAACGCCGAGTGAGCCCTCAGAAAGCTTCCATTGTGCCACAGGAAGCCTGCTGGAGTCACAAACCGTAAGGAGGATCCTGGTTGAAGGAACTTGTTAATTCTTCAGCAAAGGTATTTTTTGCTGATCAAGTTGAAAACACAGACTCCTGGGCTGATTATTTACGACTGTGTTGTGACAAGGAAAGCTTAGGAACAGTGAGTGACACGGGGGACTGTGAAAGGTGTTCCCTGATGCGAAGTCAGATGACATCACCATTCGGCAGTTTGAAAAGGAGTTTAAAATGAAAACTTTCACTTGTTCTCGAACAATCAGGACAAACACGGAGAGCAGGTCATCAGGACAGCTAGCCTTTTTTGATGTTCTTGTTGTTTTGAAGACTTTTTTGTGAAAGTTTTGCCTGCATGTATGTACATGCACCACATGTGTGCCTGGTGCCTGTGGGGGTACGAAGAGGGCGTCGGACCTCCCAGAACTGAGACTACAGGTGGTTCTGAGTTGCCATCTGGGCACTGGGAACTGAATCCAGGGCATTTAGAAGAGCAGCGAGTGCTCTAAACTTCTGAGCCATCTCTCTCCAGCTCCTGTTTTTCTTTTTTAAGACAGGCTGGGGTAGTTTGAAAGAAAATGGCCCCCAAAAGGAGTGGCACTATTAGGAGGTGTGGCCTTGTTGGAGAATATGTGTCAGGTTCTGAGGTCTCTTTTGCTCAAGTTTCCCTCAGTGTGACAGCAGTAGACTTCCCATTGCATTCTGGTTAAGATGTAGCACTCTCAGCTCCAGCAGCACGTCTGTCTGTAGGGGGCAGCATGGACTGAACCTCTAAAACTGTAAGCACGACACCCCGATTAAATGATTTCTTTGTAAGAGTTGCCATGGTCATGGTGTCTTTTCACAGCAGTAGAAACCCTAACTAAGACACACGGTCTCATCATGGTATCCCTCTCCTCCTTTTCTTTTTTCTTCTTTTGAGCCAAGGTTTCTCCGTGTAGCCCTGGCTGTCCTGGAACTCCCTTGGGCTCTGGAGAACTAGCGGTCCTCTGCCTTTCCTGAGGTAGCACCGCCACTGCTACCACCACTGGCTCGGCTTCACTCCTCCTACCTTATTAATTAAATTAAATTTACTGGAAGAGAGAGGAGGAAGGGGAAAAGGGGGAGAGATATCATGGATGGGGAAAGTTTAAGAAGTCGTCCTCTAGAAAGGTACTTGAAGACCCAGATTCCTTTCGTCTCTGGGTTCTGCTACATCCGACAGCTGTGTTTCTTAGCCTTCCAAATGTTGTGACCCTTTAATACAGGTCCTCATGGTTGTGGTGACATTGCTACTTCATAATTGTAATTTTGCTATTGTTATGAATTGTAATGTGTTGGAAGATGGGGACTGCTTGTTGGTTCTTGGCCCCAAAATAATCACACAGAAACTGTATTAATTAAATCACTGCTTAACCCATTAGCTCTAGCTTCTTATTGGCTAACACTTACATATTAATTCAACCCATTTCTATTAATCTGTGTATGGCCACATGGCTGTGGCTTACTGGCTAAAGTTCTGGCGTCTGTCTCCGGTAGAGCTACATGGTGTCTCTCTGACTCTGCTTCCTCTCTCCCAGCATTCACTTTAGTTTTCCCTACCTAGCTCTGTTCTTTTGCCCTATCATAGGCCAGAACAGTTTCTTTATTCATTAATCGATAAAAGCAACACATAGACATAAGGACAATCTGTTTTCTTAGGCAAAATATCTGTAAATAATAGAAGTATTTGATGGTCTTAGGCAGCCCCTGGAAAGTGTTGTTTGATTCCAAATGAGTCATGACCCACAGGTTGAGAACCACTGTTCTACAGAAATGCTCTTGTCTTCACTGCTCAAACTAGGCCAACACACTTTTGGTCCAGATCTCAGAAGAGAAAGAGGGAGAATGGATAAGCCATCTCTCCTCTACCTAAGCACACGGACTCTGCCACATCCATGCCCAGCTCCATTTCTTTGCCCAGCTATTCCTTCTGTGGGATGAGAGAAGTTCCAGACAGTTAGATGTTACACCACACCTGACAGCATCGGGCAGAGTCGAATGTGAGTGGTCACCCTTGGCCATGTCACCAGCCCCCTCCTGACCTAACTGCCGCCAGCCTGGACAAGTAGACTGTGGACTCCCACCCATGCGGAATCAAGTAGCTGTCTGCTTCCGCCTCAAGGACTACTGGAGGGGTTCCATATGTGCTTGGGATATTCTGGACACACCACTGTGTCAGGATTTAACAATCTGTTATTTATTTCCACAACCTCGAAAATGGCCGGTTAGTCCAGACCAGTGAAGGTTTACTGGGTACACGTTAATATATACACACACACGGGTACGGGATGGACGCATCCTCTGCCAGCCTGAAGCAGGTCTCCTAAGACAACAGGCTATCCCCTCATAGACATTCATTCATCACATTGGTTTGCGAGGCACAGAGCGGAGGCCCCAGTCACAGAATTTACAATGGACTCAATATAGTGTCCTGTCTTCCACGAGAGACAGCTACTCCTGATGCCAGATTGGTGCCCATTCCCAGGACAAGTCTCCTCACCGTGCTTATCTTTGCAGTTTTAACCCTGAAATCTGAAAGGCCTGGTAGTCTCTGTACTTGTCTGTGGGAATAGGTCAGGGGCAGCCTGCTGTGCCGAGAGGGGGCCATCCAGAGGCCAGGCTGAAAGAAAGAACGTTGCATTCCTAGTGACCCTTTTCTAGGAGCCAAGTCTAGCTGGGGTTACCAGAGAAATCCTGCTAGCAACCCTCTGGGGTGATGTCAGGGGCGCCTGAGTTAGATTGCTCAAGGACCTTCTGGCCTTGGGGGACATCACCTTTGGACACACTTCTGAGTCCATATAGGAGCTGGGAAGAAGCAGGCTCCAGTCCATCTGTCTCCAAAGGTACCATTTAGTTTAGGTTACCATTGTGGTGATGAAACACCATGGCCAAAGCAACATGAGGAGGGAAGGGTTTATTCAGTTTGCACTTCCACCTCACTGTTCATCATCAAAGGAAGTCAGGATAGAAAACTCAAGCAGGGCAGGAACCTGGAGGCAGAACTCATGAGGAGGCCCTGGAGGGTGCTGCTCAGCCTGCTTTCTTACAGAACCCAGGACCACCAGCACTTGGGGAGGCAGAGGCAGGTGGATGGATCTCTGAGTTTGAGGCCAGTCTGGTCTACAGAGCAAGTTCCAGGACAGTCAGAGCTACACAGAGAAACCCTGCCTCGAAATACAATATAAAACAAAATGTTAACTCCCAGACTCCCTGCAAACCGCCTATCATTCAGACTGCCCTAACCCACCCCAGTGATTATACACCCCTCTCCAGCAAATAAAACCATCACCTACAACATCCAAAGAAGGTTCTACCTTTTAGGGACTACCTCTCTTTCCTATGTAATAAGATCCTCTGTGTTAGGATTATGCTGGCTGTCCCTGTCACCTGGCAGGATGAACCCATACAATACCTTAGCCAACCCAGGGGCTTTTGGTTGCTTGTGCAGGTGCAAAGGCCCGTTTAAGAGAAGCTCTGCCCACTCCCAGTCTCTCTCTTCCTGTCATTCTTCTGAAGAGGCAGGTGTCTGTCTTTTTCTCTCCCCTCTCATCTCTCCTCTCCCCCCTCTCTGTCACTGTCTTTCTCTCTTCCCCCTTACCCTCCCAATTAACTCCATACCCAAGTTCTCTCTGCGTGGTGTATTCTGTTTCCCGCCCATTTCCTCACCTACCATGGGACCCACTAAGGTCTCTCTTGTGCTGTATCTTACACTCTGGATCCTACACTGGGGCTCCCGAGTCGCGTGTTCGTTTGAGTAAATTTCCATTCTGTGGGCTGAATTCTATGCTTCTGTGCTCACTTCTGTGCACTTTCCACTCTGTTCTTCTTGGACTGTTTGCTTGAAATACAAAGAACCTGGACACTGATCGTGGGTACCCTAGAGACTCCCTCTAGTAACACTGGAAGCAGGAAGTGGTTAGGAGGCCTTCAGGTCCATTCTCCACAAACCTGACTTCCTGTTGCAGCTATCAATGCATTTACAGGTACAAATAAAATACCAGAACAGGGGACAGTGTCTGGAGTACGTAAATACCTTCCATAAGGCAACAATAATACAATTATGACCCAATTAAAGACAGGCAAAGGACTTGGATGGTGGTTTCTTCTTCTGGTGGGATTTAGGCACTGAGAAAGATGTTGAAAGGCCACAGGGAGGGGCCTATGAGATGCCTCAGTGGGTGATGTAGCAGGCCTTTTTGGACCTTCAGACCCCAAATCATGACAGAGACTTATTAGTTATGAATGCTTGGCCTTATTTATGCTTGTACCACTGGCTCTTGTAACAATTCAACCTATTTCTCTTCATCTACATTTTGCATTAGGGCTTTTTACCTTTCTTCCATTCTGTACGTCTTCTGCCTATCCTGTGTCTGTATGGCTGGCCCCAGGCGTTCGTTCTCCCTGGTTCTCTCCTCTTGAGCCTAGATTCCTCCTCCTACCAGTCCCACCCTCCCCTATACTGCCTAGCTATTGGCTGCTCAGCTTTTTATTAGACCAATCAGATGCCATAGGCAGGCAAAGCAACACATCTTTAATGGTTAAACAAATGCAGCATAAACAAATGTAACACATCTTTACATAGTTAAAGGAATATTCCATAACAGGTGCCTGCAGTCAAGTCTGAAAACTTGACTTTGTTCCTCAGGACCCATACAAGAGAGATAGAGAGACAGAGAGAGACAGACACACACAGAGAGAGACACAGAGAGAGAGAGAATCAACTCCAGCAAGGTTTCTTCTGACACACATACAGATGTACATACTAAATAACTCTTTCTTTATAATGATGGGAAAAACCTTTGTAACTCCTCCCAAGGTTGAACCGTGTTCACAGTTGCACAATGCATGCTAACCAGAAGGAGGGAGTGAGCCAAATGTCCCCAGTAACAGAGGAACAGATGGGCAGACGGTGGTGTGCGTGCATCCAACAGGGCTATTACTCAGCCACAGGAAGGAATGACATGCCACCATGCTACCACAGGGATCAACCCTGAACACGACATGGTCAAAAGGTCAAAACTGGATGATCCCATGAGATGAGGCAGCTTCACAGTCGGCAAGTAGAACAAAGGTCGCCGGCAGCTGCAGCAGTCAAGGGGTCCAGGGTGTCATCTAGGCAGATGTCAAAGCTCTGGAGGAGGACGGTGGGGATGCCACACAGCAGTGTGCGTATACTCAGTGCCACTGAACTGTGGGCTTAAAAACGGTTAAAATGAGGGCTGGAGACATGGCTTTGTGGTTAAGAGAGGCTGTGCTTCAAGAGGACCCAAGTGCAGCTCTCATTGCCTATATGAGGCAGCTCACGACTGCATGGAACTCCAGCTCACGGGCACCCTCTTCTAGCCTCCACAGGCACCTGCACCCATGGCACACGCACCTGCATCGACGCATACAAAGTCAAAAATCTTTTTAGAGACAGTTGAAAGGTCACTTGGCATGTGCCCAAGCAGTGGCTAACTTGACAACTTGACAGATCTAGAGTCACCTAGGAGACAAACCGAGAGAGTTTCTAGATTAACTGAGACAGGAAGACACACTTTAACTGCGAGCAACACCGTTCATTCCGTAGGCTGTGGCCCTGGACTGCATGAAAAGGGCAGAGAACTGAGATGCAGCCTCATCCACCTTGCTCAGTCTGACTGCAAATGCAACGTGTCCAGGGGCCCCAGGCCTCTGCAGCCATGCCTTTTCCACCACAGTGGACTACAGCCCCGAACTGTGAGTCAGAACCAACCCTTCCTCTCTCAAGGTGCTTTGGCCAGGGATGCGTTACAGTTAACGGGGTGAAGTTGCTGAGCTGGGCCTGCCGACCAGGCTCCGAAGCTATGGCAGTGGAATAGCAGGAGGCTGGCCATGCTGCCTGACTCCCTGCTGCGCTTGCAGACGGGGCTCCTTCGGGTACTGGCCTCCTGCATGGAAACCACTGAAGAGTCGGCAGGGAAATTCAAGTTGAGTCATTGTTGCCGGATGTACACAGGCAGGGCAGGACCCCCAAACTTGGCAGCCTTGGAGGAAATGATTTTGCTTCGCGGCCTCCTGACACCTAGACACGCATCAGGGACAACTGTGTTTCCTATCTTAAGACGTTTCCAACCGGGGCGGGGCGTGCTGGCGAGCACTTCTGAGCACTTCTGCAAACATATCCGGGAGGAGCCGGCCATGCTCCAGCTCTGGGGCCTAGGGCCTCCCGGGCTTCCACAGGAAAAGGCTGCAGCTGGTAGGAAGCCTGGGGTCTCCTAGAATGCTTTCTGGAGTTGACCTGAGCTAAAAAAAAAAAGCACCAGAATAGAGAGGGCCACCCAGTCTCCATAGGATGCTCACTCCACCTGCTCCCAATGAAACTGAGACCCCCAGGGGATCCTGTTTGTGCTGGCTTGGGCTTCAGCCTTGGCTCTTCTCCCAGGTGCCCAGAAACTCACAGGTCTGGTCCCATGGGTCGTCTCCCCCTCCCCCATCTGACCCCACAAGTGCCCTGTAGCACAGCAGGCAGCAGGCTTACAACACGAGCAACAGGCTCAGCCTCTGCTCTAGCCCCTGCGGAGTCTTCTCAAGGCACCATTTTGCCTCCTTGCTCTTTCAGCAGTTCCGAGGCTGCAGATGTCACACCTACCCACCCACCCCCGCCTTGCCACCACCACCACCAGGACCCAACCCGAAGGGATGAGGACGACATCCAGATGGGCATCTCACTATCCTCTGACACATCCAGCGGGTACCTCTGCTCCCTTCAGTTAAATGCGAACCCAAGCATCAACCCTGCTCCTCACGGTCTTAGGCGCTATGCGGCTGAGGGCACAGGGTGGGCAGTGGCAAGGTTGTCAATGGGATCACAATGGTTACTGGGACTGGAAACGGAAACCTTGTTAACACAGTTGGGAACACTCACCTCCCTCAGGAGGGCTGATGGCCTTTCCCTTTGGTCTTTTCAGGACCCTTAGCTCCCCAGGGAGGAGACATGTTCTGCTCATGGCCTTGCCTATTATCACCGTGCTCACTAATACCTATCACTTGGCCAGGAGCCAAGTAACAGAGTGTCCTTTCTGGAAGCTGCCAGGGCTGGCAGCGGCTAAGTGAAGGTTCAGTCAAGAGCCAGGCCTGCTAAGAGAGGAGCTAAAGAGGGAGATGGGCGCTACTCTGGGGTGGTCTCCTAGGATTTGAACATGGCCCTGAGAACTCCCAGCCTGTGTGCGCGGGGGAGATGGGGTAACCACAGCGGTCTCTGCACAGAGCCCTGGCTCCTTTCCTGGCCTCTTCACCTGGAGCTCTGCTTGGCTACATTAAAGGCAATGACCCCACTTGCAAGGCCAACCCCCGAGGGGGAAATCATTCTTTTTCAGCAGCAATATCTTCAGTGAGTCTTCCAAGAATGTCTTGCTCTGTGAGCTCACAGGGCTTGAGCAATCTACGGCAGGCTGGAGACTTACCGAGCTGGTGCCCCATAAAGGAGGCTCCCCCACATCCTCCCCAGTGAAAGCCCACCCCATGCCCCTCTCGGGCTCCTGCTTTAGCCTCTGCTTCTTCTCTTCCACAGATGCTGTTAAGGAACCCTAGGGTTCTGTGCTCAGTCACTTCTCTATAAAGCACGCCTTCCAGGTGGGCTCTAGCCACACAAGGGACTTCACTGCCATGTTCTGTCCAGTCCCTGAGGACTTGCCAACTAGCCTCCTTGCTTTCAAATCCCGGTTCTGACACTTATCAGCCAGTTACTTCTTAGTTTTCCATTGGAATTCGAGGTTTTTTTCCTTTCGTGTTTTTTCTTTTCTTTCTTTTCCTTTTTCTCTTTCTCTTTCCCTCTCTCCTTCCCTCCCTCCCTTTCCTTTTTTTTGGGGGGGGGGCACAGTCACCTTATAGACTGCCAGGCAGTATCAAGCCCACCACTTAGTCAACCAGGCCCCAGTTTGGTCTACTCCATTGTCTCTCTACTTTACTTGTAAAGCCCGAGTTTCTGGATCTATGACAGTTTGTGACACTTAACACCTTCCCAAGGTGCACTGGGAAGACCTGTGTCCCTAGGAGTATTGTAGGCACAGGCACACTGGGGCCCCCTCCCTGCTTCCAATGAGATGTGACCAAGTTCCACATGCATGAGCTCTAAGCTCCACTGTAGTCTGCACAGCTCCATAGCCAAGGGCGAACAGCCTCCGGGTCCTTCTTGACGGCAGAGCAGCATACCTGCCTGTGGTGCGTGCTCTGCTTAGAGTGCTCTGCCTGTGATGTGCTCTGCTTATAGTGAGTGCTCTGCCTGTGGAGAGTGCTCTGCTTGTGGTGAGTGCTCTGCCTGTGCTCTGCTTATAGGGAGTGCTCTGCTTGTGGAGTGCTCTGCTTATAATGAGTGTTCTGCCTGTGGAGAGTGCTCCACCTGTGGAGTGCCCTGCCTGTGAAGTGCTCTGCTTATAGTGAGTGCTCTGCTTGTGGAGTGCTTTGCTTGTGGAATGCTCTACTTATAGTGAGTGCTCTGCCTGTGGAGAGTGCTCTGCTTGTGGTGAGTGCTCTGCTTGTGAAGTACTCTGCTTATAGTGAGTGCTCCGCTTGTGGAGAGTACTCTGCAGAAAGTGCTGTTTGTGGTCAATGCTCCAGGCTGGCTTGTGATTACAGCTCTGGCTTTTGATGTTTGGGAGGGATCTGTACTACCCTATTAAGTTCATGTACACTGAGCACATTTTGTAGCCACAAGGTAAGAAAGCCCCAAGTGGGAATGAACACACTGGCCCTTGTTTATCTCTGACCCTGACTTCACTAATTAAGAGGGAGATCCTGTCATCCTTCTTAATCTTTTAAAAATTGGTATTGATCTCCGAGTCATAAAGTTGGTTCTCAAACCTTCTTCGCTGATGTATCCAGACAATGCGAAAGCACTAGTAACTGGAAGCCGGTAGCTGGGCTCCACTAGGTCCATGTGCCTGTGAGTACAGCCTCAGAAGAGGGAGGACTCACTGTTTGAAGCTCTCGCCTGGCTCAGCACAGGGCCTGGAGAAAGGCTTCCCAGGACAGGCAGGCAACAGGCCAGGTGTCCTGTGGTGTGGGGACTTGTTGCAAGGAGCTGCTTGTCCATCCCAGCCGCCCAGAACCGAAATAATCACACAGAAACCATATTATTTAAGTCACTGCTTAGGCCATTAGCTCTAGCTTCTTATTGACTAACTCTTACATCTTAATTTAACCCATTTCTATTAATCTGTATATCACCACATGGCAGTGGCTTACCAGCAAAGATTTGGCATGTCTGACTCTGGCGAATCCATGGTGTCTCTCTGACTCTGTCCTTCTTTATCCCAGCATTCAGTTTAGTCTTTTCCTGCCTACCTAAGTTCTACCATATCAGGCCAAGGCAGTTTTCTTTATCTATTAACTAATGAAAGCAACACATAGACAGAAGAACCTCCCACACCAGGGACTGTCACTTCGTGTTTGATTTTTTTTAAACTAATTTTGTTGTTGTTTTTGTTTTTCGAGACAGGGTTTCTCTGTAGTTTTGGAGCCTGTCCTGAAACTTGCTCTGTAGACCAGGCTGGCCTCAAACTCACAGAGATCTGCCTGCCTCTGCCTCCTGAGTGCTGGGATTAAAGGCATGCACCACCACCACTAGGCGTTTTGTGTTTGATTTGAGGGAGCTGATGCTCAGAGAATATAAATGACTCTGAGATTTGTGGAGCTATTTTCAGACTTGGTCTTCTAAAACTGGTGCGGGCGAGTTGGGAGGACTCTTACCTGCCTCCCTTGGTAGCTGAAGGGTTCCCAATGTAAGCGCTGTCCACCAATCTCACACCAGCTGCCACTGTGTGAGTTTTTTTCAATGACATCTTCCGTATTATGTGACGTCAGGGCTGAGACACACCTCTAGCCTCCACCTTGCATACTAACACATTCCACTAATTCCAACAGTGGAGTCTGCAGGGCCAACCACCTCAGTTCAGCCTCCCTCCACCCCAGTCTCTGTCACCATAGTACCACGGTGCGGGATGCTGCTGCAGTATTGGAGAAGGCAGGAGAACATACCTGGTCTCAAATGACCCAGGGTGGTAAAGTCACTAAAGGCAGAGATGACTCTATAAGAGCCATCAAGGTTCCTGTGGATCTTGGTTTGTGGAGAAATGGGCTTTACAAGGCTCTGAACCTCCTGTGGAACGCAGGCTGGCCTGCTGTTGATGCCTTGAGGGATCACTCTGTTGCTGAACAGGACTCCTGAGGTAGGTTCTGTTACTAACCCCATCCTTTGTGGGAGATGAAGGTCCAGGCAGGAAAGAACTTTGCCTCAGGCCAATAAGCAGGTAAATGACCTCACTTCCTACCTGACTGACACTGGATGAGTGTGTAAACCATTCAGTTCCAGGCCTGACACTACCAGAGCATGGCACGTGTCAGGGTGACAGGAAGTCTCTGTGAGCATGACTGGGTCCTGTCCACACACTGACCAGGAGTGCTGACCTCACCCAACCCATGGAAGGCCGGAGTGGGACGGCAGGGTGTGGCTGAGTGTCCTCCAGCTCTGCCCTTTCTGCAGGCAGAGCGGTCTGAAACCCCAGCTCTTCACAGTTCTGGGAACTGTGTGTGACCAGTGGACTTCCATTACTAGCTGCCCTGAATCCCTGGCTTGCAATCTGCAGACCTTGAGCCTCTCAGAATTTCATGGAATGACTTCCTAGCAAATTCTGTTTCTAGTGTCTCCTCCATGCAGCCAGCAACCACCCTGAGCCTGTTGAGCGCTGGGTGCTGTGACCTTACTACTTGAACAGTGTTCATTAAGACTCACCAGGACAGGTGGTGGCGCACGCCTTTAATCCCAGCACTTGAGAGGCAGAGGCACATGGATCTCTGGGGGGTTCGAGGCCAGCCTGGTCTACAGAGCAAGTTCCAGGGCAGTCAGAGAGCAACACAGAGAAACCCTATCTCAAAAAGAGACTCACTAGGTGCTAGGAGGGGTACTGTGGTCCTTGCCACTCAGAGCACAGAGGTCACCCTCAACAGCAACAGTGGGCATCATGACATGGCAGCTGGTAAGTGGCTGTGAGGCTCCGTCCCCCCCCCCCCATGACAAAACCCAGCAAGATAAATTTCACTCCTTATTGGGGACTTACAGCTTTGCCTTTGAAACTCAAGATTTTAAAACAAATCCATTGTCATGGTAACCCTCTTAAAACAAGATCCGACCTGGCTTGGAGGACCTGCAGGGTAATTACAATAGTGCTTTGTATTTAGCTCCACCTTTCTTTTGAGGGCTTTAATGGCCCTCACTCATTAAGCTTCACAAAGTCTCTGAAGTCTTCAGGGGACAGATACTATTAAACCCATTTTACAGATGCACTCACCAAGGAACAGCAGGTTAAGTGGCTGTGCCACTAACTGGCAGCTCAGCTGTGAGCAAGTCCGGACCAGACTGGAGTCTCCCCTTGTTTCCTCTGTTGTCTTCACTAACAGACTCCATGCTGGCATTGGTAAGCCTCCATCATTAAAGGATTACAGTTTCTCACAGCCTGTTCTGAGGATCCCTGACTCTGCCTTCTGTGTACAAACACTGATGGGTGTTAGGAAAAGTCTTAAGAAGAGCCTCTCCGCCGGCGCAAAACAACTCCAATTAAACCAGATTAGACCAAATTAAAAATGTCCATGTTTAATAAATGGGGGAGCATGGCAGGGGGAAGACAGCGAGGAAGCACCTGCAAAACCCGAAAACATGTGTTCCTTTTCCGGTGCTAGCCTAAATAGCCTGTGGGAGTGGTCCTGACCCTCCCTGGGGAGGGGTCAGCATTTGGTGGGCTTTCCGGGAGGTGGAGTCCGGCCCAAGGCAACTCCCAGGGGGAGGGGCTGGGGTGACACTTCCAACTCAATATTACATTCCAAACTCTTTGAATATAGGGGTGTTAGAGGGCTGGGGGCTCACTTTCAATCAAACAGTGGGGTGCACAGGGAAAAGGGGGAGCAGGGGCAGTGGCCATAGGAGAATGGGAAGAGTTGCAGGGGACACACTCATCCGGGAGGGGTGACATGACCTAAGAATACAGAGCATCTCTCATCCTGACGTCCCAGGGGACATAAAGCTGAAACCATCCTAGCTTGGATCCCCTCTGTGCCAGTCACAGTGGCGAACGCTCCGCTCCATCCTCCCTGAGCACCATGGCAGGGCTCACCTTTAAGTCTCTGCTGTGGCTCTGGGGTCCCCAGGTCAGCCCCACACCACTCCGCAGGGAGTATAAGCTCTAGGGCCTACTTGGATGTCACTCAGCCTTACTCCAGAGTATTCAGCCTGTATCCTTGCAACTCTTCTGTCATCCCACGACAACAGAAGCTGCGTAAGAGCAGGGCTTGTTTAGTCACTTGTGAGGACAGCCAAGGAATCCACATGGCAATGGTGAAGAGGAGAGGAACGGTGCTGTGGGACACTGCGCTTTACTTTGAGTACTATGAACTTGAGGGACCAGAAGCCACCACGAGTCTGGCAGATGGTTCTAGAACATTAAGAAGAGACACCAGACACCATATAAGGAGAGGAGTGAAGCCCAGAGCCTGTGCGCCGTGTGAAAGGGAACTGCAGGGGCTGGGCAGGCCCAGCCAGACTAGAAGGAAAATTCTCAGAAAGAGGCAACCATTGATCTGGCAATGCTTGGCAAGACTGGAGGGCCACGATGGGGCTCCAATAGAGGGATGGTGGCCACTGGGGGTGAGGGTACAGAGGCAGGAGTGGGGTCTGGGGAGGAGAGCTTCCAAGGTTACACTCATGCTGCAGAACTCAGGAGGGGCTAGGGGAAGAGAAGGCTGTGGGCCTGGGGTCAGCCGGTGTGAGTAGAAACCGGTGCGAGCATAGGAGGAGGGGGAAGAGGTGCAGACAGGGAAATCCAACTGAGTAGGGGTTCTGATCAGCTGGACTTGAAAACCCCTCTAACCCCGAGCCTGGGATTCATCACTGTCCTCTACTAAGAGAAGTGCAAGGCAACTGAAGAATATAGCTGGACGCATTCCCATCTGACGGCTGCCAAGTCTCATTGGGGTTGGGCTGGGAGCAAGGCCTGTCAGAGAATAGCAACTTCCTCTTCTGTACTGTGTGTGTGTGCGCGCGCGCGTGAGCAAGCCCAGGAGCATAGCAGGCCTCTGCCTTCCTGCTACTCCCACTTGAGGCTGTCATGCCTCTAGGAAGCCCCTCACTAACTGTGGTGGTGGCACCTTCTCAACTGAGGTTCCCGCTTCGAAGATGACTCTAGTTTGTGGCTAGTTGACATTAAACTGGCCAGCACGCCATCTCTTTACAGCCACCGTGAACCGATTTCTCTAATGTCATGCTTTCTCCTTTCAAGATTTTCTTTATTATTTATTTGGGTGTGTGTGCACACGTGTACGGTGGACATCTTGTGTGAGTCAACTCTCTCCTATCACGTGGGTTTCAGAAACTGAACTTGAAGTTGCCAGGCATGCAAGTAAGCACCTTCGTCTACTGTGGTGTCTCACCGGCCAGGGCACCAACCCACTGCCACACTCTCACCTGAAAGAAAATGCATTTTCTGTTCCTTTGTATTCCAGTTCTCCCAGGGCTTACTGACAAGGGTTATTTCCAGTTTCCTTTCCCCCAGTCTTCCTCTCATCTTTCTGGAATAATCTTTTTAGCGTCCTACCCCCTCTGAGACAGCTCAGCGGGAAGTTCCTCAGGCACAGAGTGTAACTTCTGACATGACATATGCTGTTTAATCTTCCGTTCTCATTCAACGCAATCGTTCGTAACAGGGCAGGGCAGGGCAGTGCAGGGGTCCCCCATCTGGTATTCTTGCTGAAGCCACTCCAGGTATAACTAGAATGTGATCTCCTTGAGGGAGAATCCCATGGGAAATAACCCAGTTCTGTTCTGAGAACCTAAGGTCAAGATGCCCAGCTAAACCTCGGTAACACTGCCTCCGGGCAGACCTCCCTCTCTGGGTGCTCGTAGTAACTTCCGCTAAGCTGCTTGTTTGTATAAAGCTTTCCTCTGCAGCTGCTAAGCAAGATACCAGGATGTGGTTTTGCCTTTAAAAAAACAAAAACAAACAAAAAACAAATCCTTACCCTAAAGGTTTGGTGTTATCCTTGGGTCCTGAATACCTGTGTATGGCTGGAATAAAGACTTTCAATTGGCTACAGACTCTATCGGAGTGGTCTTCTCTGGTGGGTACCCTATAACATCTTAACATTGTTTGAGAGATTAGATATACAGCCTAAAGCATACTGATAAAACATCTTCCAATGTTGGAACAGGAGCCAACATTGGACAAGTAAACCTCCTAGAACGTTCATGGTGAACAGGTGCATGCCTGCTGTTATCTGTTGCCTCAAAGCAGAAAGGAGGTGGAAGTCACCAGCTGGGACAGGCTGGTTCATTCATGTATGTACTTGACATTTTCCATAGTAAGGTTTTAATTGGTTATTAGTGTGTGTGTGTGTGTGTGTTCATGCACGCATGCGCAGAGGAATCCAGCTGGTGCTTCTACCCACTGGGTGCCTCTGTGGCCCCACAGGAAGGTTTTAAAAATGTATTGTATATGGAGTATCATCTGTCATCTTGGCTTTGGGGGGTGACAATTTAAACAGGGAAGAATTGAGCAGCCAAGGAGAAAGTAACCCGAGAGGCCTGGCCGGGCTTCTGAGCTGAGGGAATGCCTGGAACGCCTTAAAAAGAGGAAGGTCAGTGTGGGTACCGCAAACAAGGGTCCTTCAGGGACTTGGCTTGTTAGGAATGAGAAGTGAGCCCCGGGAACTCTGAGAAGAGCAGGATGATCTGAACTAGCCTTCCTAGATGCCCTTCTTAGTCTCTGGGCCTGGGCCTGCACTCTCCTCAAGCTGCCATGTCAGTATGGCCTCCTGGTCTATCACGCGGCTCTGAGCACGCCTCCTTCTCTCCAAAGACTACATGGAGACAACTTGAAACAACAGATCTAGACACGGGTCTAGGGTATCGGAGCTGTGATTGGGATCTGGAGCAGTAACGGGTCTAGGGTATCAGAGCTGTGACTAGGATCTGGAGCAGTAACAGGTCTAGGGTATCGGAGCTGTGACTGGGATCTGGAGCAGTAACGGGTCTAGGGTGTCGGAGCTGTGACTGGGGTCTGGAGCAGTAACGGGTCTAGGGTGTCGGAGCTGTGACTGGGGTCTGGAGCAGTAACGGGTCTAGGGTATCGGAGCTGTGACTGGGGTCTGGAGCAGTAACGGGTCTAGGGTGTCGGAGCTGTGACTGGGGTCTGGAGCAGTAACGGGTCTAGGGTGTCGGAGCTGTGACTGGGGTCTGGAGCAGTAACGGGTCTAGGGTGTCGGAGCTGTGACTGGGGTCTGGAGCAGTAGAGGAGCTGTCACTCCGGAACCCTGTGCCCGTCCCCATGCCCTGGAGCCGGCTTTGGAGCTGCGCTTCTTACACCCGCTCCTAAGCTCAAGGAAACGCGTGCTGGCAGGGCTGGGAGGGTCAAAGCCGTGTCCTTGGGCTGTGACCAACAAGTAGGCTGGGGTTTGAATCTGAAATGTCCTCCTCAAGGCCCCTGACCCTCCAGACAGCGGTGCTATCTTAGAGAATGGGTGCTTTTGGAGGTGGGGACTAGCTGGCAGAACAGTCCCAGGTTCTTAGGCCATGACCTGGCCTGGAGTCCATTTCCTGGCCTGCAGTGCTGTCCACAGCCTCCACACATGCTGCCACCCCCAGAAAGCAAGAGCCAAGATGAACCTTCTTCTAAGTTGTCCATACTGAGTACTTTGGTGACGCTGTACCAAAGCAACTATAAACACAGAAAAATGGCAGAGTGGGGTGCACAGCATGCCCAACAAACTTCAAGGCAGGGAAGGAAGAGGTCTGCTTAAGGAGTAAACAGGAAGGCAGGAAGGGGTGTGGTGGGGGGCAGGGTGGATTCAAGCACCACCAGTCAGTAAGTTCACAGGCTGAAGAGACAAGGGGCCACACTGATCACAATGTGATCTCGTCTACAACACTGATGGGATGGTTGTGTGGGTATCCCCTCTGTATGCTGTGATTACCATTAATGAATAAAGAAAACTGGCTTGGCCTGATAGGGTAGAATAGAGCTGGGTGGGGAAAACCAAACTGAATGCTGGGAGGAAGAAGGTGGAGTCAGGAGAAGCCATGGAGCCGCTGCCAGAGACAGACATGCCAAAACTTTGCTGGTAGGGCATGAGCTCATGGTGATGCACAGATTAATGGAGATGGGTTAAATTAATATGTAAGAGTTAGTCAGAAATATGTTTAAGCTATTGGCCAAACAGTATTGCAAATAATATAGTTTCTGTGTGATTATTTCTGGGGTCTGGGCAACCGGGAAACAAACAAGTGGCCTCCTTACAACAGGGTGGGGTGTTCTGAGGCCAGGACCTTTCCATGGCACCATCAGACTATGCTAACTAATGTGTCCCACTGTGTAGACCTGACACAGGTACAGTTCCCAGTTCACTTGTACACACAAGAAACTCCAAACTATGGAAGCTGAAGTGAATTTTTAAATTTCCCCCAGCCCTCCTCAAGGAAGTCGTCCAAATGAAAGTATCTCCTTTTTAAGCATTTGCTTGTCTCAAGCAGTACCTCATTAGGAAATGACTACAGGGTTTGGTGACAAGTTAGAACAAACAGCCCAGTAGCATCAATGTATTATTTATTATCATTAATTTATACTCTTGATATAAAAATAGCTTTAAAAGTATACCAGAGGAATACAAAAGCCAGCAAGGAAACCTGCCAACATAAACTCATGGACACGAACAGGGTCAACCAGACGACACCACGTAAATAGGAATGGGAGTTCTGTGTGACTCAGTCCTGAGGAGGGGAAGACACTGTGGACAAGGACATTCTAGCTGGGCAGTGGTGGTGCACTCAGGATACACCAGCAGGCGGATCTCTGTGAGTTTGAGGCCAGCCTGGTCTACAGAACAAGTTCCAGAACAGCTAGAGCTATAGAGAGAAACCCTGTCTCAAAAAACCAAAACCAAACCCAAACCCAAACAAAAAAGACTTTCCTACAAGATAATTGTAATGGTAAAAATAATAACCTCTTGTTTTTATCAGAGAAACTTTTCATTTCATGTAGACCTTTCCAATATTAGAAATGATGCCTGCTTTAGAAAAAGCACCCAGCACCCGGAACCGCTCAGGCCAGGTCAGACCATCATCACCAGGCACGTTCATCTGCATGGAGGTTTAACTGCCGCGTTCCCTCGTCTGTGTGTGATGTCCTAGCTGCACACAGGCAGACTTCCCTGGTCAGTGAAAGGGTCGGCCTCTTCTGGGTCTGGAGTGCAGGTGACCAGCAGACCTCCGCAGCTTTTTCCTCTCCTGGCGATGTAGTTTCTCTGCCTCCTGTTGCTTCTTTTGCTGTTCGGACTAAAAGAAAGTGGGGTGCGTAGAAGAAAAGAAAAGAAAAGAAAAGAAAAGAGAAAAGGCTAGCGGTCACCTGGAAACCTTTGGGATGTAGCAAAGAGCTGCATGGAGCCCTGGGACCAATGCTGTGCAGCTCAGCACCAAGTGCTGGCTGCTGGGGGTAGTGGACGGACAAAGCCCAATTTCCACTGTCAAAAGGAGACATTCTGAATCTGTGGGCAAGAGGAGAAACACCCATATACCAGCCCAAACACACAGTAGGAGACCGCTGGATGCTCTATAAGGCCAGAGAACCCAAGCTCATTCAGCTTGCACAGCAGAACTGTGACTTCATTCACACAGACTTAAAATCAAACAGAAAAATCCTATTTTATCAAAATGTGTTACGACACAAACCTGACTAACTCACTTCTTAGGACTAGCTCCAAAGCTTTTGGGTGAGTGCTGGGGAGAGAGCACAGATTAATCCAGCCCTCTCTGCAAAGAACAGACTTGCTCTTTTTAACCCTTGCCAGACTTGGCAGATGGCTCCAGGTTCACAGCTCAGGACACACTGGGCCCACGAGGGGATGGTTTGCACATGAGTTCTTTACCTTCATTTGCCTACTTGAGAGGTAGGATTGCTCCTAGGCACACTTGCTCCCCAGCAGCACCCCTACTCCCAGCAGCAGGTCAGCTGGACAGAGGAGCGGATCAGTGCTGCAGGGAGTGGTGTAGGGAGGCTGCAGAGTGGCTGCACAGGGCAAGGCCTGGTCTCACAGACCCCAGCGCCTGCTGCACTGGGAACTTTCATAATCAGTGTTTCCCTCTTGAGTTTAAACAGTGGGTGTGGGAAGGTGAGGGAAGGTGAACAACTGATAATACCAGAGAGAGCCATTTCCACATCCTCAGAGCTCTCTGTCTGGGTCTCTGAACATCACGCCAGGTCTGTTTTTGAAAATCAGTATCTCCTGTTCATTCTCAGAGTAAGCCACACCCAGAATTCTCTCCAGTTTAACGGGGAAGCCGCCCAGTGCTCTACCTGAGGCTCCCTTCCTCACTGAGTGGGAGTGGGAAATGGTGAGGCAACCACATCCTCCTGGTTCACTCCTCTGGTCATGGCTGGCATGCATTTTTTAAAAATAAAAACAGTACATCAGGTGGCAGAGGTGGTTCAGTAGGTAAAGGTGCTTGCCACCAAGCCTGAAGACCTGAGTTCGATCCCCTTGACCCACGTGGGGGAGGAAAGAACTGATTATACATGTTGCCCTCTGACCTCAACATGCATGACATGGTGCATGCACACAAACACACACAAATATATAAAAAGTGTATGTCAGCATGGGCCTCTGCTTCCTAAAACACGGATTAGATGCCTTGCCACAGGTGTAGACACCTCTTCCTCCTCCCGGAGCACTTACTTTGGGCTAATTCTGTGTGTCATTTACCCTGCCCATATCCTTGGCAGAAAGAACCAACCAACCGCAGGGAGACTTTAGAACCTGGGGGCTGCACTTGCCCTGCAGACCAAACTGCAACATCGAGACCCTAGCAGAGTTGACACAGCTATTTGATTATGACGAACAAGGCTCTGGGTTTGTTCTGGTAAGAATTTGGAGGCGGGGGCAGAAGAGGGGGAGAACATTTTGCAGTTATGTATTAACAAGTCTCCCTAAAACGCGTTCCTAGTCTGAGACAGTGTCTACGGAGCCTGCACTAGCCTCAGACTCATCTTCTTGCCTCAGGCCCCAGGTGCCTGGACTAGGGTTACAGACATGCACTACCATGCCTGGCTTATAAAATTCATTTCTTTAGATACTGTTGGAAAATGATATGGTGAGTCCAGAAGGGCAGGACGCTGGGAGCTGTGAGGGAAGGGCCCTCTGGAGTCTCTCTGGAAGTGTTGGCCTGCTGTTACAGCTCAGCAGGAGGAGCTGGGCAGAGGCCGCTATTGTCTGCAGACAAAGCTCCCCGCACACAGAGGTCTATCATTAGCCTCCTTCCCCAAGGCTGCGCCAGAGACCGTGCCACTGTGTCACCCACTCATCAGGCTTTATAGAGCAATTAGCTCTTTTCCAAGTCAGCTTTTCCTGTCTCCTAGTTCCTGCCCTGACTACCCTGCTGTAGCTCAGAGCCTCACGGAGAAGGTGCGAGAACACACACAGAACGCTAGTGCACACAGCCTCCTTGTGAATTCTACTGACATTGCAGAAAGCGTCTGGACGTACTGGACAACTCCATGATTTTGCTTTAGTGTATCACATATAATAAACAGAATAGAAAGAAACTTCTATAAACAAATACAGATTCTCTAAATATATAACACTGATATACTTAATAATTAAGAGCATGCCAATCAAGTAATAAAACACACAAATCAAACACTAATTGATGAAGTATATTCTCCCAAATAGTCTCAAAGCATCCATTTGATTCTGAGGTCACTTCAAGCAATTTTTAGGGTATCTTTTCATCTTTTCATTTTACTGCAAATTTACGAAGTGACATTCAACATGGTATCTACTGATTTAAAAATTCAGTGTGGTGTGGTGTGGTATGGTGTGGTGTCAGGTGGGGTGGGGTGGGAAATACTGTATCCTCTCACTGCCTATGGCCAGGGCCTCTGGACCAAGCATTCTCCAACGAGGCTATCTTCCCCCACTCTGAGATGCCAGGTTAGACTGAGATGGTTAGCGAACATCCTAGAAAGCACTGGGGATGCAGTTCTGCTGTAGTGTGGTCTAGCATGTGCATGCACCTGGAGGACCAACACTAAGCACCAAAAACACTACCAAAACATGAAAATGGAAAGAAAAGACAGTGAGGGAATAGCATGAGTGTGCATGCCCTTTTCTGTCTGTGTTTTCCAACTTCACTCAAAGAATTAACCAGATAACCCCGCTTGTGGGCTCAGGGGTGCTTCTTGTCTCCCCCTGGCTCAGGGCTACGCATGGCTATGGGGAAGGAACAAGGGCAGCGCTGCCCTGCAATCAGCAGCACAAAGCCACAAAGAAACTGCAGGTCTGTGTCTAGAGCGGATCCTGCTGGCAGAGGAGAGACACAGTTGCCGCTTATAGAACAGATGATAAGCTACAATAAGCCTTGTTAACATGTACAGAGTAGAGACGACAAGCTAGCAATAAGCCTTGTTAACACAAATCAAACTGCTCATTTGGTTTTAGAAAAAACTAACATATCAAGTAGTTTTAGCTTTAACAGTCTGGTAAACTACAGACTGACAGTTTCAGGAAGCTGCAAAAACGCACTGCTAGAGCGTGCTCCTGTGAAGCAGCTTCTCCTTTGACAGTGCACACTTAACAAAAAAACAGGGCATGTAATTTTACGGCATGTGAGTGGCACGCCGGGTCAGCAAAGGAGCCACGGGTGGTGCTGTGGTTGCCCTTGCAGTCACCCTTTCTACTGGGCGACTTTGTTGAGGGGACAGACTGGGAATGAGACAATGACTTAGTCTAGAAAGAGACCGTGTTGTTTCTCTAATTAGCTGATGGTAGATACTGAAGCGACTTAGCCCTCCCACAACGTGCAAGAGGCATCATCACGACACCTCGTTTAAGAACAAATCTTCAAGACAACTGGTAACACATTGCCACTGGCTGAGAAAGTCCCCAGGGAAATGGCTGTATTTGGGCGAGCCCGAAGGGATCACCTGAGGCACCACAGCTGGTCATTTCCTAGTCCTTTCCAGGTAAGTACTGGGTGTGTTCATCCCCTTCCTCAGCCGGGGGCCACAAAGACCCAGAGAACAGCAGGTCACAGCAGGACCCTCCAGCGTGAGGCTCCCCTTTGCTCACAGCACTAAACTCCCAGCCACTCCTCCTAGGGCTACAGGAAATCACTGGGGTAGGGAACAGGTCTTCCTCAGTGGGAGAAGCTTGGGAATGTGGTCCCGAAGCCAGACACATACCCACGACTTTCCTGTGTGAATTAAAAAATAACATCAGGAAACAACGTACCCTCTTGAGTGTAAACGTCAGCTGCTTGCTGCCAACAGTGGTGTCGGATACATTCAACGTCCCATGTTTTGCTTCGAGTTTCAAGCGATCTTCAAGAGTTTTGCTGTAGGAGAGTGAAAAGAACGGCACGTTAACTAACATGCTTTGATTTACTACTTGGAACAAGGGTGAATCAGGACTGATGGCGTGAAGAAAAGTCTTCTGTGCACATGGTAAACAGGAACACTGCCTGGCAGAGCCCAGAGGAGTGGGCCGCCCTCAGACTGTCACCCTCCATAAGCACACTCTAAAGCATCGAACGGCAGAAACACCCGTTAATCCGCTACTCAAGGGCTAGAGCTCCACGGCTGCACGTATGGATTATATTTCTGAAACAGGAGCGATGTTTCTGGCGCACGGTGTCCTGTGATGGTCTGCAGTGATGGTGATTCTAAATCACTGTAAACCAGCGGGGTGGGTGGACATGTGGCCCTTGGTCACTGCCTACAAACAGTTCTCAGTCACAGAGGGTTGCTGTAACACACCTGCTGCTCTTCCCTCAGCTTCAAGCAGTCCCTATCTTTCACATGGACAACTTGAACACAAATCCACCTGTTCATACTGTCTAGGAACAGAAACAATTGGCACGTCGGGGAAATTCCTTTTTTTGGTTTTTCGAGACAGGATTTCTCCATTTAACAGCCCTGGCTGTCCTGAAATACTTGGGATAAAGTCTACCTGATTTCTTTTCACTGAGAACGTCAGCTAGGATCTTAAGGTTTTGATATATTTTATTCCAGAGTTAAATCTCAATTCACTTCTTGATCGGGTTTTCTAAACTGTTCTAGTCTCTTTTTACAATTGGAATCTCTATAACCATTGGCTGATCTGTAATTAATTTTCTTCTAAATCTTCTTCTAAAAATCCTTCATGTGATCTCCAGTGCTGGTGTGAGTGTGTGTGTGCACCCATACTGAGACTTTTATTTGACAGTCCAAGCTAGCCTTGAACTCTAAGCAATCTGGCCTCAGTCTCCCTAGTTTTGGGGTTACAGGCATGCACCACCATGTCCCACTCTCCAGGACCAATATTACACTCAAATTCTGCAGCAGCAATGATATGTAAAACTTACCTGCAAACTACTGGAATGTTCTATCATAAACCCCCAAACTTGTTTTAGAGGAAGAAAGCTGAAGTAAACCCAGACACATGCCGTGCAGTTCACTGACTGCTTCAGCAGACACTCACCCCTCTGAGGAGAGCAGGAGAGCACAGCACAGAAGAGGGAACCAGAAGGGAAGAAAACAGTTTCCTTTGTACTCTGTTTCCTCCTCCTCAAAACAAGCTAGGGCACAAGACAAAACTTCCCTACTCGAGGACCCCCACCCACGGACCTCTAAGTTAAAGTCGATACCGAAAACTCGACAAAAAGAAAAGGTGACTGTGAGCCGCCCTCTCTACCCTGGATGAGCTCTGTGGCTGATTTCGGATGGGAACCCTGCTCCTGAGGGAGCTGCTACATGGTGAGGTTCCTGTGAGACTTTGAAGCCGACGTCTGATGTCCACGCCATGAGAAACTGCTCTCACTTCATAACTGGGGTAAGGGGCTAAGCGCCCTGGCGTTACCGTCTGAGGCCTAAGTGGTTAACAGAGAATGGCGCTCTTTCCTAGGCGATAGTGCTATTCAGAAGCACTTTTAAAGCACTCTTCATCTTCAAAGCTCTCTACAGACTAACTAATTAATCCTTTCAACAATCCTGAGACACAAGTGTTTATCCTTTATAGATGGCAAAAGGGAGGTAGATGCTAAATGACTTGCCCCAGGCCGTATGTGGATCCAGTCTAAAGCTGGAGTTCCAGGGGAGGGTTCTGCGTTTCAGGTGTGTGTCTGACCACACTTACACGCACACCTCTGCAGGAGACATGTTCATCAAGTGTTCTCAGTGACACGCTTCTCCAGGACAGACTTGAAGAAATGAAAATCTAGTTCAATTTTTTAAGTAACTCAGGTGAGGTGCAAGCTGCCTGCAGTGTGGCATGCTGTCCACCTGGGCAGGCTCCTCAGTCCGCTCACAGCTGCTCTCTTTACAGCTCCTCATGGTGAGCTTCAAAGCCACCAGGAACTCCCAACAACTGTGGAGCCACAGAGACAAAGTGGGCCACAGAACACCTTAATTTGGGAAGTAAAAAGACTCTTCAAGTCAATTGTGGGAAATTACTACTCTTTTAAGAATGCCCCAACTTCCTCCATGCTAGGGCAGATAACTGCTTTTCTCCCAATGTTCTCTCCTGTGCCTGTAAAAACTTGTTCTGTCTAGGCTGCTTGGAGAGGCAAGCTGAGTTTTAGGACGAGCCATGGCAGAAGATCAGAGACAGCTGGGGATGGTTGCAGACTTCTACATTAAAGCAAGTTTGACTTCCCTCCCTTTGAACGTCAGCTTGCTGAGCATGGCTGCCACCCAGCAGGTCAGTGTCTGCTGCTGGAGTGTGACGGGTCAGAGACTATGAAGGACAGACACAGCTGCAGAACACCTGGGACAGGATGTAGAGGAGGGACTGACTTCCTTTTTGACCTCAGGCCCTCCTTGTCTCTCCCCACCCCGGGTTTCAGGTCTGGGGTGTGTGTGGGTGGGGGTGGTGATGATACACGACACTTGCTATTTGGTACAATTGTGTACTTCACAAAAAAATGTAAGCAGGACAAGTTAAGAAAAACCACGATGACTGCTAAAAGAAGACAAGGAGTTAAGATGGGAAGCCCAACTACCCAGCCACCCAGGGAAGCACACAGAGGCCTCTCAGGGAAGAGCCTAAATGATTAGTAAGGATACCTTAATATTAAAAAAGAAAAATGGGCATAAACTACAAGGGAAAAAAATCAAATGAGATTATTTATTAGTTGCCCCAGGAAAGGAGAATGACTTACTTCTTTGAGGTTTAAAATACACACATATGCTTTATAATTTCTTTAATTAGCAACATTTAATTAAAAATCACTCCTCGACCGGGTTTTTAAAAGTCCCTCTGCAGGGCTGGCAAGCCAAAGAGCAGAAGGCAATGGAGAGGAGTGTTCCTCCGCACACGCACAGAATGGAGAGGAGTGTTCCTCCACACACGCACAGAATGGAGAGGAGTGTTCCTCCGCACATGCACAGAATGGGGAGGAGTGTTCCTCCGCGCACACACAGAATGGGGAGGAGTGTTCCTCCGCACACGCACAGAATGCAGTTACACGGCAAATGGAAGCCAAACATATAGAGTACTTTAGTATTTTAAAATTTTAATTTTAGGTATTCCTAAATAACTAACTTTGGGGGCTCAGTAGTTATGAGCATTTTCTGTTCTTGCAGAGGAACCGAGTCTGATTCCCAGCACCCACATCGGCAGCTCACAGCTACCTAAAACTCTAGTTCCAGGGGACCTTGTAGCTCCCACAGGTATCTGCACATACACGTGCATATAAATTCATACAAACACACAAAATGCACTATAAAAAGTCAATCTATTAAATAACTGAAAAATCTCTGCCTTTCCAAAAAGGCTATAAACTCTAGATATTTCTAGCTTGCAAACGGCGCTTCGAAGACTCCAAGGAGGGAATCAATTCGAGCAGCCAAAAATGTGACGCCTCACCTCTCAGCACACGCAACGGTTGCAGCTGATATGGGGAAGCAGCCACTCTGCTGAGGACAGCTTGTCAGTGTCTGTATCACAAACAGCTTTTGATCCAGCATGTGCCACTGAGACATTCTGAAGAAATGCCTGTGCATGAGTATATTCATAGCCATGAAAACCGGAAAGGTGCGGACAACCTAAAGACACACACCAAGAGGAAAGGCTACATAAACAGCCACACACCCATCCTAAAGACTACTATGCAGCCACAAGGTAGACTTATGATACAAGCAAAATCTCCAAGATTAACTGTTAAAAGAACCAGCCAAGCAATATGACTGACGACGTGACCTGTGCATGAAGGAGGGTGAGTGACGTGACCTGTGCATGAAGGAGGGTGAGTGACGTGACCTGTGCATGAAGGAGGGTGAGTGACGTGACCTGTGCGTGAAGGAGGGTGAGTGACGTGACCTGTGCGTGAAGGAGGGTGACTGCTGTGACCTGTGCATGAAGGAGGATGACTGACGTGACCTGTGCATGAAGGAGGGTGAGTGACGTGACCTGTGCATGAAGGAGGGTGAGTGACGTGACCTGTGCATGAAGGAGGGTGAGTGACGTGACCTGTGCATGAAGGAGGGTGAGTGACGTGACCTGTGCATGAAGGAGGGTGAGTGACGTGACCTGTGCATGAAGGAGGGTGACTGCTGTGACCTGTGCATGAAGGAGGAAGCTGCTTCATAAGCACACGGAAGTAGGCTGTGTGCCAGCTGGTAGGCGCACTCTTTGGGTTGCAGTTCATGCTCATGTATGACATGTGCTTTCACGCTGTCCTTAAAGTATGGAACTAATGTTAAAATTAGATTTCTAAAGCTGGATCTTGTAGAACATGTCTGGAAGAATTCCAGCACACAGGAATTTCTTTTTCTGAGAAAAAGAAAAGAATTTGATACTCTAAATGTTCCATTTGTAGTCAACTCTCCTTCACTGTCAGTGGGGGAAGCTGGCCACAGAGGGACAGTGAGGCCACCATGACAAGACTCACTAAGATCTACTGAACTACCTATTGCCGACGAGGTCCTCAAAGGCAGGAACTACTTTAGAAATCTGTAAATTCCCAGAACCTACCCAAGAGTTCCAATTCAAAGATAAACACTTTTACACGATAGACCAGAAGAGTACGGCACACCCAGCATTTACCTAAGGACTCCATTTGGCTTCTGTTCCTCCATGTCATGTCCTGCAGGTCTCCACTGCCCCATACACCCAAGAGAGCCTATGTTCCTATACCCCACTGAGGCCAGCAAGCACGGTTCACATCTTTCTACTCTCTCAGCTGAGGAGGCATGCACACCTGCCCTTGTGAGCTAGTATCTTGACTTGGCCCTGCCCCACTGCTACCTGCTTCCTTACTAAACCCACTGTCAACCAGCTCTCTTCTCTCACTGCTATTACCCACTTCCTGAGGTTGAGTTTCCCTGCCTGTAACATACACCCCCTCAAGCCTAAAAGACTGTCCCCATCTACTGACTGTGACACCTTTTACTGCCAGAACTCTTGGATCAACTAGCCTGTTTAAAATATGTTTCTGACCTGCTCAGCATTACTCAGTCCATCCAGACCCAGAAAGTCTCCATCTGCCCACTGAACGCCACCAAGAGGACAGACTCTGTAGAGTTCATATGCTGAGAACCCAGCTCCACACTTGGAGTGTTACATCTGCACCACTTCACAGGGAACATGCAACATGCTGGCCACTTCAATGGCACCCTCGACTGTTCCATTCTGCTTTTGGAGTCAAGTCAGTTGCCAGTGCTGTGGTTGGTGTCCATCTCGCCCACCGTCAATCGTCTTTTAGGTAATAACATGGCTCTGAGTCGGTCAGCTCCTCTTGCCTTGCAGCTTAGGCTCAATTTCTCCTGAGATCTGACTGACTGAGTGGTTCCTCTGGAGTCCAGACTCTCCCACACCACTGTTCTAGAGCTGAGGTATTGTGCTGTGGGTTTCTAGATAGGGACTCCTACACGTCTGTGATTTGACTCTACCACAAACGTGCAGTATTGTTATTATACAAGTGTTCATGTTATTGAGGGAGAGACTGCGACAGATTTGCTATTAATCTCAGCTGGACAGTGCTCTATGGCTTTCCATGGACCTGGCGGGACCTGCCCCTACCCCACTGAGTGCTCAGCTTTCAAAAGACCAGTTCCAACATGACTCTCACAAAGACTTTCTTGAATTTTCCCTAAATTAAGCCCTCTCTTTCTTCTGTCCCTCTCCCACACCTCTCTGACTCAGAGGATATCTGCTAGGATAAGAGCAACACAGGCATGTGTCCTTCGTGTCCTTCCTTCCTGTCCTCAGGGTCTAGGAGGGTCTTAGCTCACACCAGGCACTCCTCGGATGTTTGATGAATGAATGGTGGGTGGGGAACTTGATAAGTGGGTGAATAAGTCACAAATACATTTAGCAACATGCAAGGCATGAAAATCTGTGTTGATAGACACATGCATTTATCTAAACCCTGCTTACTACTGACTGCATTTACTTTCTGTCACAATGATTTTCAAGCTGGGTGAGTCCAAGTGAATAGTTAAATAGGACACATCCCATTCTGACTGCCTTGTGGTGACTCACACAGTAAACATAAGGAGTCACTTCAGCTCTCTGAAGGATAATGGCTCAATGCTTAAATATTATTAAGATCTGCAAGGTCAGGATTTGCTACAATAATCCAGTCAAGACTAGCATTCAACAAGCGGCCTTTGCCAATGCTAGCACACTCTACTGGATTAGTTCCCTAAGTAGCAGGACTTTTCAGGCTTACGGAAGAAAGGTAACTCCCCCAGTTCTTTTCAAAGTGAATGTTTAACTCACTAAGTGTTTTACTACAGAGGGTTTATTCAGCTATTGCTTATTTATCTTTAAAAAATTAGTTCACTATACTTCACTTATTTTGTGTGCAGAGAGGGAGCATATGTGATAGCCAAACAACTTATAGTAGCCAGTTTTTTTGTTCCACTATGTGAGATGTGGGATCAAATTCATGTCGTCAGCAAGTGTCTTTACCACAGAACCACCTCACCAGATCTACTGTTTCTTCTTTTTTTTTTTTTTTTTAGATTTATTTATTTATTATGTAGACAGTGTTCTGGCATGTATGCCCACACATCAGAAGAGGGCACCAAATCTTGTTATAGATGGTTGTGAGCCACCATGTGGTTGCTTGGAATTGAACTTGGGACCTCTGGAAGAACAATCAGAGCTCTTAACCTCTGAGCCATCTCTCCAGCCCCATTCTTAAATTAAAAAAAAAAAAAATGATGTGTGTAATCTTCATGAGTGTGTGCTCTGTGTGGGGATATCCAGAGGGGCCGGAAGAGGGACTCAGATTTCCCAGAGCTGGAGTTACACGTGGTTGTGAGCCTCTGATGTCAGTGCTGGAAACGAACTCAGGTCCTCTGAAAGAAGCAAGCGCTCTCAATCACAAAGCCATTTCTCCAGCTCCACTAAATAAGAACTTAAAAAAATCCTTTAAAAATTAAAGAAATGTGTTTTATGTGTTTGATTGTTTCACATACATCAAACCACGTGCAGGCCTGGTTCCGTAGTGGTCAGAAGACAGCATCAGATTCCTGGAACTGGCATTTCAGATGGTTCTGAACTACCATGTTGGTGCTGGGAACTGGGCCCCATCTACTGCAAAAACAACATGTTACATGCTCTGAGCCATCTCTTCAGCCCCTAAATATAAATTTTTATCCTGTTTGTTTTTTACATTAATATCCAGTTCCAGCCCACAGGAAGATATGTCAGTGAGCTTAGTCACACCTCCACCCTCAAGTGTGGTCTAATTCCAATGGTTTCCCTGAAAAAAACCACTCTGGTTTCCTAACAGTGGTTATCAGGGAAATGAGTTTTTTTGAGTATTCTCTGAAGGGGTAACTGACAGTCAGCCCTGGGCCTGTTCTGGTCCAGCTGAGAGCATGTGAAGAAGACAAACACATCGGAAAATCTAACAAAGACATGCACATGCAGCCTGCAGAAGCTTCCACGCACAGTCTGTCCCAACACAAGGCCTAAGAGTGACACCTGGACAAACCAAGTTAGGATGCACCGGCCCTGCAAAGTGGCTCAGCACTTCTCAAAGGCTAAGCAGAGAACAGCAATATGACTGCAATTCCACTTATAAGTAACCGAAAATGTAGTCTAGCCTGGGCTATGGAAGAGAACCCAAGTCAGCTTGGGCTCTCTGTAGAGTGAGACACTGTCTCTAAAACACCAAACCAAACAAACAGCAGTCCCTCAAAACAAAACTCTATGATGTATGTGTGTGTGCACATGCACACTTGCTTGCACAGGCATGTGTAGTATCACTAGCTTCTTTATTCCATAACACACCTTTGACTAATTAGAACAAGACACATGTGCTTCTAGATTCTAAGTGTTAGGAGCCACTCACCATTTGCAGTTCCAGGCATGTGTTACATGAGCGGTTGATGCATGAAAATGAGAAAGGCATGCCTGAACCCCAGAAGCAGCACTGGGTGCTAGGGAACCTCAAGGGATGGGACATGGTGCTGGCTCTACCTGACTACCCTGGCTCCTCTTTGGCCTCATAGCTGCTCCCAAGGATATCCCAGCTCTTTCCTCAGGACACCTCAAAGACCACTTAGAGTGCCCAACCGTTATCTCAATGCTCTACAGTGATGCTTTGTGTTTTAATAAATAAAGGCCTGAAGATCAGAGTGGAAAGCTAGTCACACTAGTCAGTCATACAGCCAGGCAGTGGCGGCACACACCTGCAATCCCAGCAGCCACATGAGTTAGCCATAGAGGCTGGGTGGTGGTGGTGCATGCCTTTAATCCCAGTAACAGAGAGGAATATAAAGCAGGATGAGACAGGAACTCGCTCTCTTTACAGTCTGAGATTTCAGAAAAAGAAGAGTTCTCTAGCAGCTTGGCTGCTTTGCTTCTCTGGTCTTACAGCTTGAACCCCAATATCTGTCTCTGGGTTTTTATTATTCATGCTACAGTGCTTTGCTTACAGAGCCTCAAACAGAAGAATCATCACTTGCTACTTGACAAGTGAAAATAGTCCAAAACAACACAACTTTCTGAGGGTTGATATTTTTACATTATGGTCAATATTTGTGCCATAAAACCATCTAAGCCATTTAAGGTAGACAGCCTGGAAGCATCAAGCATATTCCCATTGTTGCACAGCCTTGACAAGCAACAGCATTTTCCCACACTGAAACTCTGAACCCACTGAACACAAACTCCCATCCTCTCTCGCACAAGCTCTGGCAGTCACCTCTCTGTCTCTGCATCTTTCCATTCAGTTGCAAAGGGCTTAAAAGTTCTAGCAAATTTCTGAGTAAATTTCCAATAATCAGATAACTGAGATAGGGTAAACATGACCAAGACCCTTACATGTGTTAGGTATATTTGCCTATATGTGTATGTAAATGCACACATACATGTATGTACATGTTATGCAGAGAATGGTAGCTAAAGGTGAGTACCTTCAATCACTCTCCACTTTACTTTTTAAGATTAATTAATAAATTATTTGAGACAAGGTCTCTCCATATAGACTTGGCTATCCTGGAACTTACTATGAGCCCAGGTTAGCCTTGAATTTGTAACCCTCCTGCTTCTGCCTCCTTTAATCCCAATAGGAATTAAAGGTGTGCACCATTATACCTGGCTTCCACTTTATCTTTATGAGACATGATCTCTTACTGAACTTAGGTGTGCAGATACGGGTAGACTGACTGGCCAAGCCCCAGGGATCAGTCTGTTCCCAGGCACTCTTTTGTGTGGGAACTGGGAATCAAATTCAGACCCTCACATTGGAACAGTGAATACTTTACCAATGAGGAATCCCCCAGCCCTTGATCAAGGTGCTAAAAATAATTTCTGGCCGGATGGTGGTGGTGCATGCCCTTAATCCCAGCACTTGGGAGGCAGCTGGATCTGTGGATTTGAGGTCAGCTTGGTTTACAGAGAGTTCCAGGACAGCCAATGCTACACAGAGGAATTGTCAAAAAACAAAACAAAACAAAACAAACAACAAAACAAATTTCTGTTAGCCTATCATTCCAGGACTCAAAAGCAAGTGGAGACAGGAGAATGGCAAGTTTGAGGCCATCCTGGGCTTCATTACAAAACTGTCTCAAAGCAAACTAATAAGACATTACTTTTTGTTAAGTAGCCTCTGCTGCTACTGTCTGACCTCCAGGGCATGGAACAAGGCAACTGACTATAGGTTGGGGAGCCCAGTGGAAAACACGGGGATTAAGAGTGTGGTATTTGAAGGTTAAAAGTGTTCTTACATATGTAATATATGAAAACTCCAAAAAGTGGTTTAACAGGCAGATAGGGCCCAGTGGCTTTACCAGTGAGTTTCTTGCCAGGGTTGGGGTGCAGGCTCCCCCAGTGGCTTTACCAGTGAGTTTCTTGCCAGGGTTGGGGTGCAGGCTCCCCACACTGTCCTCTGGTACCCACCCCCTAGAGAGGACAGGTGCCATCTCTGGGGTGGTGCACAAGGAGGGGAGCACGGCTGGTACTCCACGGCAGTACTCACTTCATCAGCTTCTGCTTGGTGGCAGACTCCCTGAAGCTTCTGAACTCCTCTCCCGCTTTGATCTCATAGAACTGGGGCTTCAGCACTGTCTGCTGGTCTTCCCTCAGCTGCTCCTGCCGCTTCACTCTCTCCTCCTGCTGTAGGAGTCTGCGCTGCTTCCTGACTTCCTCTACCCAGGCCTTTTCATCATCTGAACTCTCCGAACTTTCTGCATCGCTCGGCCTTCCTTCCGGCTCTTCCTCCTCTTCCTGAAATTAAAAACAGCATGAAGAGCTCTTCCCACAGCCAAACACGGCTCATCAGAGGCAGCGGCCCATTAGAGTCCATGGCAGCTGCTCACAGCACATCAGAAGAAATGCCTTTAATTAATAAGACAGACTCCAGGGTGAATGTCAAGCAATTAGTACACAACTAATTACCTCTTATGTACAATCAAAGGCTTTGTAATTCACAGAAAACTGCAGGTTAAAGAAACAGTTAACATACAATATCTGTCTTTGTGAAATGTCATGTGAGGTTCTTAGATTTTGTGTAAACAGAGAATCATGTAAGTTCATATGACGACATGAGAGTAGAGTGCACCTGTCAGTGAACAAAGGGACTAACAGGGGAAGGGGGTCAGGAGAGAAGGCGAGGTATGGGTGATTGTAGTCTTGTAGTCGATGTAGACTTGCAGCCCAGGTGTCCTATGTGACACAGCAGCATGTACAGGGCGGAACTAACGGTCTCTAAGACAGGCACACAACAAGAAGCCACCCCAGCTAAGTGACAGGCGTGCTTTACGTTCTTAGCTTGAAGCTCTTGCTGCTCCAACATCCTCAGCTGCTTCTTCCTCTTCTCACTGATCCTCGAGACAAGCGGGTTGAGAAGCCGGAACTCCTCACTCTCTTCATCCACCTGGAAGTCGGGGTTCTCAAACATAACTTTAAATCGGTCGTCTGTGAGGATATTCGGGAGGCTCTGCAGGAGAAACAGGACCAGGTTAAGTGGGTGCCTGAGTAAACTCATCAGAAAGCAGCTGTACACACTTCTCCATTATAAACCAACCAGCCACATGAGACTACTAACATCATCAAATGTCCAGATTTTCTTTAGAACTGGTTTCCAGAACTTCCTAATTGATTCTAGGTTTTACTTCCCACCAATGAAACAAATTCTATTGATATACTTAGCACTTGATTGATAATTCCTGGGCATTACACAGAGTGATCAAAGAATGAACCTTTTCAGCTAATTTTATGCTTACTATAGAGGGAAGAAGATTCTTCAGTTGATATTTCTAGTACAAAGCAAACACAAACAACCCAACATTTCTCAAGGAAATACATAAGGATATGGTTTTTAAAGCACAGCTACCATATTAAACTAAAATAAGGAAGCTTCCCAATCTCATGGTCCACACAGAAGGAGTTTGAGTTGTCAGTGTGGATGTGCAGGGGGAGCTGGCATAGCAGTTCATTGACTTCGCCTGTTACCTGGAAGCTGAGACACTTCCAAGCAGTCTAAGGAAAAGTTAATGTTTCCCTCTTTGGACCATGACTTAGTCTTACAGGACACAGAAATATCACTACATAATAAAGCTTTGTCTGTTCAGGTTCATTTGCATAGCTCAGAGCTGACATTAAATTCCTTTTTATTTGTAGCATTTTAAATAGCAAGCTTCCTAACATGTACAATAAATACACAACACAGATGGCAGGCTGTGCTCATGTCACATATGATGGTATTCTTACACTCATGGCCTGGAAGCTGGAGGGATGATTATAAATCAGAGTGACAGCCTAGGACAGAGCTAGGACAGGCCAGCTTGCCTGTGATGGCTCTCGCTTGACAGAACAGACTTTATTTTACCGTCTGATGCTCTACCTCTGTTCTGAATGCTGCATTTGTGTGGCAGAGCTACATAAAAACACGGCAAATCACAAGACATGGGGGAGTATGACCCATTTATTACTTATACAAAACTCTGAATTGATAAGCTATTAACTAAAATTCCAAGAGACACTAAGTTTAAAAGTCTTCCTTGAGTAAACATCATTTCTAAAATAGATCAAGGAAAGAAAAGCTCCAGTTCCTGAACCCAACTTCAAAGGGGAGAAAAAAACCACAATGTGTTTGCTACAAGGCACCATAGAAAAAGCATGCGGATGTATGAAGGATGCTCAGATGTAAGAAGGATGTTCAAAGGTGATGAAGGATATAAAGATGTATGAAGAACGTGCAGATATAAGAAGGATGTGCAGCTGTATGAAGGATGCGCAGATGTATGAAGGACGTGGAGATGTATGAAGGACGTGGAGTTGTATGAAAGACGTGGAGATGAATGAAGGACGTGGAGATGTATGAAGAACGTGGATATGTATGAAGGGTGTGCAGATGTATGAAGGACGTGGAGATGTATGAAGGACGTGCAGATGTATGAAGGATGTGCAGATGAAGGACGTGGAGGTGTATGAAGGACGTGCAGATGTATGAAGGACGTGGAGGCGTATGAAGGACGTGCAGATGTATGAAGGACATGCAGATGTATGAAGGACGTGCAGATGTATGAAGGACGTGGAGGTGTATGAAGGACGTGGAGGTGTATGAAGGACGTGCAGATGTATGAAGGACGTGGAGGTGTATGAAGGACGTGGAGGTGTATGAAGGACGTGCAGATGTATGAAGGACGTGGAGGTGTATGAAGGACGTGGAGGTGTATGAAGGACGTGCAGATGTATGAAGGACGTGGAGGTGTATGAAGGACGTGGAGGTGTATGAAGGACGTGCAGATGTATGAAGGACGTGCAGATGTATGAAGGGTGTGCAGATGTATGAAGGATGTGAGATATATTTCTACAGAACTGAAAGGTAGTTGGATGAGATGAACTAAGAATTAAACAAGGGGCTGGAAACAGCTCTTAGCTGTCAAGCCTGAGTGGGTAGACCACTGAGAAGGACGAGTTTGGAGCCATCATTAGGGCATCAGGATAAATGGTGTGGACCAGCACAAAGGGCAAGAAATATGTTCATTAAAGACTGAGTATGGCATAGGTATCATCCACATTCTTAATGATACCATTAGGTATCTTGGGAGCAATAACTCACAAAAGGACACAGGAGACAGGAGGGGACACCAGGTAAATTTTAGAGTCACCTGTAAATATGGGAAAGGTGGTACTGGTGATTTACCAATATTTCAGGTCAATAGTTATGTGCCCAACTTTAGGTTAAAAAAAAGGAAAAAATTTAATACCTTGCTGTATTTACCAGTTATTATATTTAAAATAACAGACTGTTAAATAGTACATGTTGCTGGTATTTTAAAGATTTTCCCCCTTAATTTACAACAAATAAATTATTCTGCCTAAAGACAAATGTACTTTAGATGAATGATTATAAAATAAAAACCCCTTTGCCCAGCTATATTTCCCTTGGGTATTTTTGCTTGTCTAAATGCTTGTTTTCACATCTGACTTAAAAGAAAAAAAAAGAATACGACAGAAACATGTGCTTACACACCTCACACATGCACACACACACACTCACACACACACTCACTCACACTCAACACTGCGTTAGTATTTGGTGGAATACATATGAAAGCGGTGTTCAGTTCAGAGAACCACATTTGTGGATCTGAGCAGACACTTGCTATTACCTTGTCCCAATATAGAAACATACTCAGAACACTGGCTCTTTAGCCCCAGCTCTAGCCCAGAGAAGGTGGCAGGGTCTAGTGAGATGGGCAGCACTGTGAGAGAGGGAAGAGTGTGGGAACAGGAGAGGAAATGAGGCAGCATGCCAGGTGGAGGTGGCTGCTCTTCCAGCCTGCAGGTGACACCAGGGCCTCCCTTCCCTTCCAGCAGCAGCAGAGCTGCTGATGTGAGTCTCCTACCAAACACCTCAGCTTGTCCCTACCTCTGTATTTTCCTGCAGCTCTCTAGTTCCCCACCCCAACTATGAACAATAACCAAGACCATGGCAGAAAATAACAATTCCCCCCTCCCCCACCAAGAGAATTTCCCCAACACTAAAGACCTAAGTTTCTCGGCTGAGTGACTCAGCAAGCAGACAGCAATCTATCTGGGCCAGACTACAAGCTGGAAGTGCATCCAGTGAGGCATGTTGGCCATGAGCGCATTGCTAGGATATGGCCCCTCCCCGTCTCAGGGGTAACCCCTCTAGGCAATGGCTAGGAGAGCATAGGCCAATGAGTGGGAGGCTGCTGAAGAACCTGCATTTTGTATTTACGCTCATGAGTCCTTACTGGGCTCTCATCTGGAGACCGGGAAGCATTTAGGTGGAAATTGCATTCCTTCAGAAACCCAGGGTTCTTCCAATTCTTTGTCCAGCATAGAGGAGGACATGAAACAGCACAGGGACCCCAAGATTTGAAGGTCACAAGCCCAAAGTCTTAGAAGCAAGTGTTAAGGAACGCACAGACACATCTGATCCACAAAGACTCTTGCCACAAGGTCCAGACTTGTGCTACACAGAACGATTCCTAACTCCGGGGAAAATCAAAGTCATGAGAAGTGACTCGGCTACAAACAGCATTTACATAGTTTCAACACTGTGAATGCCCAATTCTGACTTAACCGAAGTTACTGCCAGCTTCAGTGGGAAGGAAAAAGTCAAGAGCCAGCATGAAAGGCAACATCAGGAGAATTCTGTACCAAAATAATGAGCTACAAAGGCGGAAGTATTTCTGTGGGAGCCCCAGAGAAGCACAAACAAGGCAGGAGGAGAAGACGAGGTCTGATGGACAACCCTCCCACAGGCCCTACAGCAACATCTAATTTTAAGTGTTCATATTACTGTAATTTAAGAGAAACACAAACATTGTAATTGACAACTAGACAAACTTTAAGTGATAAAATTCTAATATTAAAACTATCTGATATAACCCAGTATGTTTGCACATAATTATATTTTGTTCCAAGAGCCTTAAGGGTGCTTACTGAGTCCCGGGGCTAAGACACCCCTCCTGTGGTGCCCCGCACACAGCCTCTCTCAAGCACAGAACCCAGGAACAACGCACTCACACAGACTGCAGCTGTAGAGGGAAGTTGGTATGTAGAAGATGATGCTGTGGGAAAAATGGCCCTACTCACTTGGACTCTTAAAAGTCAAAGGGGCACGGGCCTATATGTCTCAAAGCTGCCTGTGCATTTGGGAAGCTCAATTTTGTGTTTGTTGAAAGGTAATCATAATTACACCAGCAAGTTCTAAGTTCCAGCAGCTTCCCGCTCAGCATCGACTGACTATAGGGTAAACAGCTTACTAGACCCGATTACACTATCAGTGGGAGCAGGAACTGGGAACAGCCAGGACAGAGGTCACTTTCTGTCAGGAGGCAGCGGTGCTCTGAAGGTGCTGGAGAGTCCCACTCACAGGAGACTAATGGTGCTCAGTAACCTGTAACTCTTCCAAGCATGCTCTACTGACGGGGGTGGGGGGATTGGGGAGTGGGGGGGGAGTAGGAATTCTTCTCTTAATTTGTGAGCAATCTGGTTTGAATCTAAAACCATTAGATGACAAATTAAATCTTTGTGTCTAAGGAAAGATTTTTAGACCATATATTATGCCTGCATTTCAATAATAAGACTGAACACCGACCATGGAGCCTGATTTGAGTCAATAGAAAGTAAATCTGGGCCCATTTTACTAGCAGAGCTCCCTTCTTAGCAGAGTTTGGTGGTCAGTGACGCAGCTTTAGAGACAGGACCAGCTATAAGGAGCCAGGAGGAGACAGTGCAGGTGACAGAAGAAGGTCACCTTTTCCTAAGTTTCACCCTCTCTGAATCAGCACAAGTAGTACAAGCCCAATATGAGACCCTAAGATAGCGTCTGAAGAGCACACATGCTGTCCTGGTTGTGAAGCACAGGAGAGGTGTGAGCAAGAGTCAACGCTGAGGGAACACAGGGAAAAGACCTATGTAGAAGTGACTTCCAAAACATCTACTCATAGGGAGCCTGCAGATTAAGTTAAACAACACTGGGTCCCCAACAACAGGATTCAAATTTCAGTGACCTCTCAAATTACTCCACTGTGGTAGCATGAAGTGTGAACTTCCACAAACTCCCACTCCTATGTGAATATGAGCCAGGCTCAGGACCAGGGGCCATCATGTGCTTCTGTCAATCCTTTCAGAGATGGGCCTCATGGTCACCAGCTTACACAGCCCAGAGGCATACGGTGTGGCCACTCTCGCTTACATCCCAAGGCTAAACTCACTTCACAGAGTCGCTAATTAACAGGGAGGAAAAGATGAAAATGTAGCAGACAGAGGGAAGGGAGGCACCAAGCAGAGCTGGGAGAGGAAAAGGGACACTGCCACTGGTTAGGAATTTAGATGCAACTGAGAAAAGTCTAATCAACGAGCCCCAGGCACCAGTGAGACATTGTCTAAAAAACAGTGTGGACTGAGCCTGAGGAATGCAAGAAAGTTCAGTGCATTAACACACACACAAAGACCCTGTCCTCCACACTGTCTCCCAGGGGGATGAGCAGACTTCTGCATTTTTATCATCACAGGCTCTGCTGTATACCATGATGTTTAAAACAGCAAAATTGAATTTAGTCCAAGTACCCCATAACACCATTGTGACGAGGGCTCTGAGCACAAAGTATATCCCAATCTACAATCTAAATTAGTTTCACTCTCTTCTAGGAGCTTCAGGTCAGGAAAGTACAATGACCACTCCACATGGCTTGTAAATGACATTGTGGAACTGAAAAGGTCATAGGCTAATTGTCCTCAGGCTTGGCCAACAAGATCAATGTGACACTCGGGGAGAGAATACCAGCAGAGCCGGAAACCACACATTTCCTCCCTGTTACACACATGGTCACACACACTGGTGTACATTAGGGAGGTGTACAGCTACAGCACAAAGATGTAAATTTGAGTAAGCTTAAGTCATTGTTCAGTATTGGTTGATTATTCATGTAATGGAAACGGAAACATGAAACCATCTATGTATTTTACCTTAAAAGAGCTCCTAAGATTTAAATAATTTACCTAAAGATGCACTAGACCAGGAGGAGAGGCTGTTGGGGGAGGCTGAGGGAGAGAAGGCAGCAGAATGGTACAGTGCGTGTGAACTCCCACAGAACCACAGCACTGAGATGTCCCTACCTGTCCTTACATGGTACAGGTAACAGTGAAGATGAGGGGACATCTAAGTCACAACCAGTGCACAAGACAATTGCGAAGAAGAGCCTGGGTTCTGAGGAAGGCAGAAAAACCAGAGAGCACAGTGGGGCTCATGCACCTGTAGCTTACATTCAGCTGCCTAGTTGGAGAGCAGAGACAAAGAATAAGTAACCAGACAGAAAGCCCCTAGGAAGCCCCCAAAGCTCTGCCCACAGCCACACGGTCAGGTCCTTTACTCCACCATCCAGGTCCTGCATGCCTTCTGGGGGTGGGGGGGGCACGAGAGGAACTAGGACTAGGGAGGAACCCAGAGTCTTAGAAATTTGGAAAAAGAGGCACACCTCCCCACCTTGGCACAATATTAAGGCTGTGCTTACTTTTATGATTTTTCTGGCTGGTCCCTGTCTACTATCACCCCAGAAAAGGCAGGCAGGTAGCAGCACATGACCTCCCATAATGCCAAGTCAAAAACAAAAAGCACTTTTGTCTAGAATTAAAAAACTCTTGACCCAGAAAATCCTACAAAACCATGTAGATCACGAGGTTCAAATTTGCACGCTCATTTTAGAGCCCCTGCGAAACTGCCCAGGCCATCATGGGGTGTACATCCGAAAGATGTCACCTTAAAGAAGTCACGTGTGCCTGCTCCCCAACATGATAGTGAAGCGGCGCCCAGTGAGGGGCGCCCCGGCCACAATATGCATGGACACAGGGTTGGTGTTTCCTGTTGTAATATGAGCGGCAGGGCTGTGTTTTCGGCACCTGGCCGCCCGCACGGCTAGCTTTATACGAAATAATTACACGGAAACTGTATTCTTTTAAACACTGCCTGGCCCATTAGTTCCAGCCTCTTATTGGCTAGCTCTTACATATTGATCTAACCCATTTCTAATATTCTGTGTAGCACCACGAGCTGGCTTACCAGGAAAGATCTTAACCTGCGTCTGTCTGGAGTGGGAGAATCATGGCGACTGCCTGACTCAGTTTCTTTCTCCCAGCATTTTGTTCTGTCTACTCCGCCTACCTAATTTTTTGTCCTATTAAAGGGCTAAGGCAGTTTCTTTATTTAACCAATGAAATTAACTCCTCCATCAGTTTCCAAGAGTGCTGGGTTCAGAGAGTGACGCTGATACAGCACTTCTGCTGGGGTGTCCAGCACTGCCCACACCGGGTCAGAGGCCCCCCACTGAGGGCCCAGAGACAACAGCAAAACCCCAATCAGAATAGAAACAAGCAATAGCTATTTAGAAACAAAAGATTAAGTAAATTAGAACACAGAATATGTAGCCATTTAAAATACAGAGAACTTTCAACAATGTGGGAAACTAGCATTGCTATCTTCTAGAACCAGGGTAAGATTTCAGCATACATGGTACTCCTGATAATAAGGCATGCAACTTTAAAAGGACTGAGGAAATCTTCCCAATACTAAGATCACAGGGTGCAGCTTTCAACTTGACACCCGCTACCCCCATTTTCCAAACTTTCCACGCTAAGCACATTTTCTCTCAAAAGCAAGGGTAGGGGAACCCCAACAATAAAAAGATATACATTATTACCCATTAAATACAAAGCAACGTACTCATGCTTTCTCTGCCTTAGGACATCTTACCTTTACTTTCTTTTTCAGTGTAGACTTCTGTTTCTCCTCCTCCTCTTCAATTAATTTAAGTGCCAGTTCTTTATTAACTTTGGGCAGTTTCTGGTAAAGAGGGAACAGATGCACTGAGATAAACACATGCAGCACTAAATACTAGCAGTTCTGTGAGTGTGTGAGCTAACGATGGATGGCTCACTCTTATTTCTTACTTTATCATCCCACAGTAGGAAAGAGTGACGGAAGGAATAGCAGCAGGTGGGCCAAATGGCACAGAACCGTGAGCGGCCTGCTACTGGGAGCGTGCTCTCTCCAACTCATTGGGAAGCTAGCCATGGAGTCTGGGTCCCTTGGAATCGCAGACACCTGCCCTGCCCTCTGTCGCAGTTGTGGGAACCTCTGAAAAGTTCACTGCATTGCTCCTTGCTCCCTAAAGGTTGAATTCTCTTTTTTTTTTGTTTTTGTTTTGTTTTTTTCGAGACAGGGTTTTTCTATAGCTTTGAAGCCTATCCTGGAACCAGCTCCTGTAGACCAGGCTGGCCTCGAACTCATAGAGCCTGCCTCTACCTCCCAAGTGCTGTAAAGGTTGAATTCTTAATGAAAATTCTAGATGGGAGCTTGAGGACTCTCAGATAAGCAATGAGCTACCCACTGTCCTCTTCCACATCACGTTCCATTTAATGTACTAAGTAAAATACAACTCTGGCAGGTACACGCCTCCTCTGCTAAAACACACACACACTCGTAATCTCTCTCTGCTATTATAAATTCTGAACAACTGTGGATAATGGAACAAGTATTTTGTTACTGAGAGTGAGTGTATGAATATTTTAAACCAATGTTCAGTTGTAAGCATTTTATCACTAAGTGATTTGAGTCAATGGACGGGATGCCAAAGAGCCAGGAAAGCAGGAACAGGCAGACTGGAAGCTCCTCCCTGTCTGCACATGGTCTGGCTGGAACCACCCAATAGCAGTTCTTTGCCATGGGAACAGCAGGTAGTCCCAGCAGCAGAGGTAGAAACCACCCTGTAGCCCCTTCTTAGGAGTCTGGGTCCTCCTCACTAGACCACATCTTTCTTAATGCCTAGACCCAAAGTGGTAGGTGCTTCCCGCAGTTAGCACCTCTCTTACCCCGACCTCAGTGTTTCTGCCTTTCTGGGGCTCTAATGTCTGGTGGACAAAGTTATGTATATTCTAAATCCTTCTCATCAATACAATAGATGCTGCTGGTTTCCTGACTCTGTATTGGACATCCCAGGATGCAGAGAACCTGAGAACCAAGCACACCAGGAAACAGAGACAAATGGATTTCTAACGTCTGTCAAACTGAAAATCTCTGGCAACATCATCAGGTGTTCTTAGTGCATTGAGAACAGTTGCTGTAGATCACTGCCTAGTGTCTTAGCCTTTGGTTAAGATCATGTACATGTTATTCCCCAAACACTTGACCACCTTCCCTCATAACAAAGTACACCAAGAAAGCAAAAGATGTGAACTAAAAGATGGAGAACCATGGACATGATGGCAGACTTCTCAACGATTTTCCTCTGGCAAGCTCAATGCTGAGCAGAATTTTTACCTTTAATTGTACTCTCTGTGCGCGTGTTTCTTCTATCTTCTGCCGAATTTTATCTTTCCTATATTCTTCATAAGCAAATGGATTTACCATCAATTTTACCTTTTCAGAACAAAAGAATGAAATTAAAGAGAATTAATAGAGTAGCATTTATGTCCCACAACTACTGTACCAAAGAAAGTGGATCCCTCACAGAGCAGAAGTATGCTTTATGAAGGCTTAAATAAGGCAGAAGCAGCTATAGATGGTTTAGCATCACCTGAAATACCCAGAGCCCATATTTACCTTGTGGTAGAGTCTGATATCCATGAAAAATCCATGCATATAAGCCCGGAGAAAAGGGGATCCAATGAGATGTGTGAGCCCTGCAAGTTCACCAGAAGAGGGAAGAACTTTATGAAGTTGTCAGTGAAATGTAAGTTTTTCTTCCTTTCTTTATAACCTTTCTTTTTATTTTATGTGTATGGGTGCAAAACACTATTTATTTTATGTGTACAGACGGGTGTATGTCTATGCACCATGTGGATGCAGGACCTACAGAGACCAGAGGTGGGTGTTGGATCCCCTGAGACTGGAGTTACAGAAAGTTGTGAGCAGTCATGTGGGTGCTGAGACTTGAACCTGGAAGAGCAGTCAGTGTGCTCTTAACTACTGAGTCATTAAACCTTAAGTTTTTCTTAAACACAATTTAATTATAATACAGTTTCCCTTTAGAGTAAAATATTTAAGAACTAAAACTGTATTAAATAACTGTACTAATGCCATCCTCATTGTCTTAAATGTCTTAAGTGTAAAACTAATGGGAAAGGCTTAATGAACTACGACTATGGTAAAGAAAGTTCCTTATAATAGTGCTTCTTGGGTTTTGAAATAATTTGTTCATTTATTTACCGAAACAGGGTCTCTCTATGTAGCACTGGCTATACCGTAACTCTCTATGTAGACCTGAATGTCCTACAACTCAGAGTTCTACCTGCCTCTTCCTCCTGAATGCTAGGACTAGAGGCAGGTGCCACCTGCAGGGCTAACCCAGCTTGATTTTAAAGCAGTATGTTGGGAATCTACAGTAGGTTGCCACACACACACACACACACACACACACACACACACACACACACACACACTGTTAAGTAGGAACAGGGAAGCAGACCTAAAGCGGTATTGTCAACATTTCTAGAAACAAAGGGCACTGTCAAGGCCTGGTCTTCCCAAACACAAACAGCTGACAAACTTAATACATGTATGTATGACATTAAGACCCATGTTACTGGGCTGGGAGTATAGGTCTGGAGGAGCATGTGTCTAGCACGCACAAGACTGAATTCAATCACAAACATCTCTAGCACCACCAGGCATGGACTACAGAATACGGGACTACAATACAATCTCAGCACTGGGGAGGCAACCACAGGGAGGGGAAGGCTTTGAGGCCAGCCTAGGCTACAGATAGACTCTGCTCAAAGGTCTACATTATTCACACAAAGTTTCAGCATAGACTAAGGAGTTCATTATCAGTTGGTGTTCGGGAACCTTCTCTTACGCAGATTACACTTAGGATGGGAATACAGGGGCTGGTAAGAGAGAGGATGAGGTAAAGCAACTGCCATGCAAACCTGATGACCCGAGTTCGATCCCTGGAACCCACGTAAAGGTAGGACAAAACCAACTCTACACAGCTGTCCTCTGTCCTCAACATGCATGCTACAGAAACACACCATGTGTGAACGCAACAAGAAATTTAGAACAGGAACACATTAAGGAAACACATAGGAACTCTGCTATGTCAAAGAAATTAGTTCTGTTCAAAACATCTTTAGTTATGTTTATATGTGTCTGTACATGTGTGAGCGCAGGTGCTTGTATAATCCAGAAGAGGATGTTGGATCCTCTGGAGCTTGAGTGACATGTGGGTATAAGCTGCCTGATGTGAGTATGGGAACCCAACTCGGGTCCTCTGCAAGAGCAGTATGTGTTCATAACTGCTGAGCCATTTCTTCATTCCCTAGAAATTATTTAGGTACAAATTCTAGGTGTGTGTATGTGAGTGTGAGAGAGAGAGAGAGAGACAGAGAGAGAGACAGAGAGAGAGAGACAGAGAGAGAGAGACAGAGAGAGAGAGAGACAGAGAGAGAGAGAGACAGAGAGAACACACAAAAAACAAAACCATGGATGTTATGACACGGTTTATTTTCAAAAGAAACCATGTGTGATGCATGAAATACAGCTTGGTAGACTATCAAGTGACTTCCTTTCTTTTCTGTTTTGGTGGTGCTAAAGACTGAACCAAGAGGAGCCCTGTGCATGCTAGGCAAGCTCTGTACTGCTGAGATACAACTCTAGGCAGCATTTTATTTTTATTCAGAGATAAGGTCTCACTGAGTATCCCTGGCAGGGTTGGAATTTGAAATCTTCCTGCCCCCGTCTCTCCAGGGAGACTACAGGCATTTGCTATCACTATCATTCTGAACAACACGTGACTCTGACTTCCATAACTCGACCTGAAAATCAGACTGGGGAAAAACCATGTAGCAGTTTAAAGTAGTATGCATTTTGGAACAACAACGATGACAAAAGGCAAAATTAATTAGGGTGCTCTTTTATTGTAACTATAAGAGTTAATCAGAAAATACTTCCTAGAGGTCAATATATTAATGAAATTATAAGGATGGATTTTTGCATTGGAGCCTTAACAGAGATCCATAATGACATGTAAAAACCCACAACTTAAGTATGTTAAATTTTCCTCAGAGTATGTGGTCTGATTAATTACCCAAGTATAGATATATTTGCTAACGATGTCGTGTGGAAGGCCTTTGGGGAATTAAGAGTCTTGCTCTTTAGCGACTGATCTTACTATGGCTCTACCCAGTGAATGTGCCCAGTCAGACTGCAAAATCTAAACTTATCTTGATCCAAAATAGATCTCTTTGCAAACTGATTAAGTAAGGTGGTCACTATAGTCACGGAAAGCTTTGAGTTCCTAATTTAAAAATCTAGGCTCAAAAGCCTAAAACACTGGAGTGTCAAGTCAGTGCTCAGAAAGTTCTGACCTCTGGAGCACTTCAGATTTCGGTTGGAATATTCAGTCTGCATGAAGAGTCTTTTCTATTGGAAGGCTCGAACCCTCTAAGCCTTGGATTAGGTTCTTCATGAATAGATTTAAAAGAGACCCAAGAACCACCTGTGTACAGTCTGCGAGACCTGAGTTACTGTGCTTCCATTTCTCACATTCTCGAGGCCACGTTCCGCTCACAGAGACCCGGGGAGCACCCACTCTCTGGACAGGTCATCAGTGTGCTGAAAGAAAGCCGCTCCCAGTGACGGCACAGGGAGTGTCAGCCAGCTGATATTCCCTAAGCCTTTTTCTGAGTAGAGATTATAAATTTGAAAAAAAAATTAAAAAAAAAAGAGATTATAAATTTGATCATTTAGAACATTTTTGACATCTAATTTGGCAGAAATGGGACATTTGGAAAATCAGATAAAAATGGCTCAATCAATTCTAATGTTTAAAACTCCTAAAAGTGGAAATAAGACAATTTCAAAAATAATTTTTAGCACATTTTACCTAAATTTTCAAGGTCTTTCTTGGTGACGAATTTGTAGTCATCATACACTGTGCTCTCTGGATTCTCTTCTAACTCTTCTGTCAAGTTGTCCAGGAATGAACACCACCTGGGTGCAGGACCCAGAACCTGGGGGGAGTTATTGAAGGTACTGTCAACCACAACACCTTAGAGCCAGCGTTCTTTAATCATAGCTGCGTTTGTTTCCTTCAGAATAAAGAGAGCCACAATATATGTAAACATGGCAGAGAATATAGTGGGAAAAGAGTAAACAAAGTGGGAGAATTTAGGCTGGAAAGATTACACTGTTACATTAAACTATAAAAATACAGACAAGCAATTCAGATAGTTTCTTCCTTTACCCATCATGTGACTCACTGAAGAGTGCTGGACCTCTATAACACATATTTAGCACCAGGATTTTACAAAAGCTTGTCGACCACAACAAACAAAAGTCTAAAGTAAGCATTACCCACTTTCAAGATTTTTCACTACTTGATAATTCTATCCTAATTTTATGTGGCCTATTTAAATATCATTAAAGTACTTAGCCAACCGAACAATGAGGATCTCAGTTTGATCCTCAGAACCCATGATCAAAAACAAACCCCAAAACTCAGGCACATAGCACGTGCTTGCAAGCCCTGCACTGGGGAAATGGAGAAAGACAGACCCTTGGGGCTCACTAGTGGAGTCTAATAGTCAAAAAAAAAAAAAGGATGGCGCTTGAGGATTTATATCTGAGGTTGACCTCTGACCTTTACACATATGCACACACGTGGGTATTCACCCCTCCCCATATATAAACACATACAAAATTGAATTCTAGACTATACCAATAGCAATGTATTATATTTTCAACAACGGTTGAGAGTGTAAGAGATTTTAAATGTTCTCATTAAAAAAACAAGCATGGTCCTAGCCAGTCTAAAATAAACCTTAGTACACCAAAAATACTGTATATAATTAGTACCTACACTTTTATTTTCATACCCGGACTCTGTCAGGCCTGACCTAAAGTAAATAACCATTAGGCAGCCCAGGGAAAGGCTAGGAGCACAGGCAGAGCTTATGGCAAGCTAATACAACATGATCCCACTCCTTCCTACAACACTGTGATTGCTGGGTAGTTTTTTAGTGTTGACAGTATCTCTCCCTGCACCAGGCCACACCCATTGAGATCAGTGCTTAGTTCACGGGAAATGTGCTCATTCCCTGGGGATACTACAGACAAGTGAACCCAGGACCCAGGGTCAGCACCGTGGAACTTCCCTGACACCTATTTACTTCAGCATAATTATACAGGGGAGAAACCAGAATCATAATGGAAGCTATGAAATCAGGTTTTAGCTTTTTGGGATGGTAGGAGGAAGAGGCAAAACAAAGGAGAACAGCTCTTGTTAACACCCTCTTCAATTAAAGGTGGCACGTGGAGGGGAGGCCCAATACACTATCATAGAGACCATGGGGCAAAGAACATGAAAACCAAGTCTTAAGGAGCACAGAGGAACCGTACAGACCAGTTTCCCACCACTACAAACTTATATTATTTTAAATCATAAGTGAAATAGTCTGATTCCAAACACACATAAACCTTCAAGAAATGCAACACATTTTTAAAAATTCACAAAGGACTCTCTCTCTCTCTCTCTTTTTTTTTGGTTTTTCGAGACAGGGTTTCTCTGTGGTTTTGGAGCCTGCCCTGGAACTAGCTCTTGTAGACCAGGCTGGTCTCGAACTCCCAGAGATCCACCTGCCTCTGCCTCCCGAGTGCTGGGATTAAAGGCGTGCGTCACCACCACCCGGCGCAAAGGACTCTCTTAAAGGAACTGCTGTGGTTTAAAGTAATTGTGGGGCAGTAGCTTGAAATCAATAGACACCTATACTCAACATCACAACATACAGAGTGCTTTTTGGCCATGATCCCTCTGAAGTTTAAACTTTACACCCAGAGTAAAGATATAGATAGTGTACACGTAAGTGCACACACCCTAGGCACATACAGCAATGTACCAAGTCCAAAGGCATCTGCAGGAATCTCAGCTGAAATAAACCCAGTGACGAGTTAGCTGCTCACAGGTCCTGGCAGAGCTGAGCTGCGAACCCGAAGGAGCAAAGTGTTCCCAGCAGGCCTTTCTTCTTTTGGACAGGAGAGAAGAGCTCCACTGTCGCTATTCTATAACATAAGGTCCCGAGGCCCAAACCACAGAGACATGAGCCCCTCGTTGGTTTTCTTAACACTGAATTCTTTAGTACCTAGGCCAGTCTCCCAAGCTGCAGGTGCTCGGCAGGTATGGGACAAAGCGTGTACAGGTTGTACACATGCAGGCTCTACAATTGAAAATGTCTGGCAAAACTATTTCCAAATGGTCTCTTTTTCTTATTCAGATGAAAACATTTATGGGTCTTATAAAACTGTCAGATATAAGATCATTTTTCGATGAACGTCAGATCTATTTTGACTGTGGTGCAAGAGACTCCTGGCCATCAGGAGACCAGTTCCAAGTCTCCTGCCTACATCAAACCATGCAGGTGCTGATGAAGCAGCCTGCTTATGCCTGTAAATTGGAAGTGTCCTCCAATATGTTTTAAATCACAGTAAAGATCTGCTGAGCAGATGTGCTCAGTCCCCATCACTGTGAAAGTCCATCTGTAGATTATTTATGAAAGTAATACTTTAAATTGTTTTTTGTTTTTCAAGATAGGGTTTCTCTGTGTAGCCTTGGCTGTCCTAGAATTCACCCTGTAGACCAGGCTGGTCTTGAACTCAAGAGGTTCACGTGCTTCTGCCTCACAAGTGCTGGGATTAAAGGCATGTGCCACCATGCCCGGTATAATATTTTAATATATTTTTTTAAATTTTGGTATAGGGTGGGGCTGGAGAGTGTTTATCGCTACTGCAGAGGATCTAGGTTGAGTTCCATCAGATGGCTCACAATGCCTGTAACTCCAATTCCAGAGAACCTATTGCCCCTCCCCCCCCACACCTTCTAGCCTTCTCAGGTTCCTACACAGATGTGGTACACAAACTCATGCAGGAACACACACATACACACATAAAAAACCCTCATTTTAAAAGCTAATATGATATAAGTGCAGCCGGGCAGTGGTGATGTACACCTTTAATCCCAGTGCTTGGGAGGCAGAGGCAGGTGGATCTCTGTGAGTTCGAGGCCAGCCTGGTCTACAAAGCAAGTTTCAGGATAGCCAGGATTACACAGAAAACCCGATCTTGAAAAACCAAAAAAGTAAACAAATAATAAGGGCTATGTAAATAATTATTATATTATATTCCTTAGGGCAAAGTGACCCTCAAAGCCCCCAAATTAAACAAACAGACCAACCCAAATGTTATATAACAGTTTCCTCCAAGACTGAAACAGTCCGTTCTGAAGAGACGCACTACAACTCAAAATCGCTCCCAGACAGCCGGGCGGTGGTGGCACACGCCTTTAATCCCAGCACTCGGGAGGCAGAGGCAGGCGGATCTCTGTGAGTTCGAGACCAGCCTGGTCTACAAGAGCTAGTTCCAGGACAGGCTCCAAAACCACAGAGAAACCCTGTCTCGAAAAACCAAAAAAAAAAAAAAAAAAAAAAAAAAAAAAAAAAAAATCGCTCCCAGAAAGTTCCTGAAACTGCTTGGATTCACTAAGCTCCTACCTGTCAGAGTAAACAACAGAAGCTGAGAGTCTCTCTCATACAAGGAAGCAGCAGAAAGCAGCCGTGCTGCCTGAAGAGGTTCAGCTCAAGAGAGGCACCTGGGAAGGACGCTCTCCAACCTGGTGAGCTGCTGGCGGCCTCTGCAGTGCTCTGAGTTCCCAGCTCACTGAGCTGACACCTGTGCTGGGTAGGCTTTGGTGATGCAGTTGTCTTTTGAGGAATTTCTGCTCCTGTAAATAACTCCTCACCCGTATTCCTGTAAATAACCCAAGTAAAACTCATGGTCCTCCAAGCCGGACTTTGGTCTGTCACAGGTTCTCTCTCTGGGGTAGGTAAACGTGTGTGCTGTGTATCCCCAGGAAAAATTTTGTCACACAGCACCACGTCTGTATATACTCAAGAGGGAGACCATGTTTTTGCAAGTATTTCCAATCTGTAGCTCACTGACTGCAGGGGAGAGAACTACAGCTATAGAGTCGGACCTGACGAACCAAGGAAAGAATGGATTTCAAGCTCCAACTTCTCTTTGGGATGGTCAGACCAGCTCTAAATTTAGTTTTCCATTCTTCTTTTAAAAAAATTATCATTACATTTATTTAATTAGTGTGCGTGGGGGGGGCAAGATGTCATATGGAGGGCAGAGGACAATCAGCAGATAATGGTCCTTTTTATCAACATGAGTGCTCCAGGGATCAAGGTTAGGTTGTGAGGCTTAGTGGCAGGCACCCTTTACTTACCGAGCCTTCTTACAGACCCTTGTCATGTCTGTGACCTTTCTTTTGATTAAATACCTGGATTTTCATGGAGCTGTATTAATCTGTCTCTCAGGAAACAGGTCTACTTATGATAAACAATCTCTACAATCAGACTCGTGGACATTACATTCTATAGTAGAAAATATTCCCACGAAAACCAAACTTAAACCTAGTGGTGACTTTATTAAGCACATGTCCCACTTCCTTTTCAGAGAAAACCTCACAGTCACCGTAGGAAGAGGAGCCTACTCAAAGTAACTGCATGCTTATCCAAGCCAGCACTTTTTTATAGGCCTACCATTAAGTTGCAAAAACCATGGTCGCGTCTCTGCTGTGCTTACAATGACTGCATATTAACATATCAAAGTCCCTTGCTGTCTTTCAAGGCATAACATTACATGTCAGCTAATCCTTAGAGATATATTGATTTACAAAGTTTTGGTTTTACAACGTGAGGAAAACTTACTTTTTTTAAAAAAACAATCAATGGACATTATCATTCCATCAACCATGTCATGTTTTCTGGGCTAGGAGCTGCAGTTCAGTGGCAGAGAATGCACTTAACACATTCTAGATGTGATGGAGGAAGGCCATTGGTTAAAAAATAAACTGCTTGGCCCTCATAGGTTAGAACATAGGTGGGTGGAGTAAACAGAACAGAATGCTGGTAGGAAGAGGAAGTGAGCTCAGACTCAATAGCTCTCCTCTCTGGGGCAGATGCGATGAAGCTCCGACCCAGGATGGACGTAGGTTAAAATCTTCCCAGTAAGCGCACCTTGGGGTGCTACACACATTATTAGAAATGGGCTAGTCCAGGTGCGAGAGTTAGCCGAGAAGAGGCTAGATATAATGGGCCAAGCAGTGTTTAAAAGAATACAGTTTGTGTGTTGTTATTTCGGGGCATAAGCTAGCCAGGCGACCAGGAGCTGGGGGCGGCAGGAACGCAGCCCGCAGCCCCCACAACATAGATGCTGAGGGATGAGATGCTTGGTGGGCAAAGGCTGCCTAGCCTGATGCCTGAGTTCCATCCTTGGTACCCACATGGTGGAAAAAGTTGTCCTCTGACCTCCAGATCTCAGTAGCCACAAACATAAATATGGACAAAGTAAATAAAAATAAAAAACTATGTTTGCTGACTCCCAGCAGGCCAAGTTGGACTACAGAATAAGTTTATCACTCGGCAGTCATATGAGTTAACTACTCAGTTATTTTAACTGTTTTCAGGATATTCTAAAAACAGACAGAAATACAAATTCTGAGATTAGAGCTACAATCACCACCAGCACTGGTGACTTTAAGGGGTAAAGTCAGACTCAGTGGGGCTTAAACTTAGGTACAGATAGGAAGCTGCTATTCTCACTGTGAAGCCGTGCATCTTTATTGCAAACAACTGGAGCCAGAATTACAGCCCAGAATTTTTGGCATCTTAAAAAATAATAATACAGCAAATATACCATAGGTTATATGAAATCTCAATGGATTCTGGGTTAGTGGCCCATTATTAAACTCATTGAGAATGTCTACAGAAGAGTCACATATATTCATACCACTTATTTGGGACAAAATAAAGATAAAATAAAGAACCTCATCATTGTCAATCTAGGTCAAGCTTGCGCTCTAAGGAGTCAGGTTGGTTATAAAAAAGAAAAGTTCTTTTTTATATATAAAAATTACAGGTAAGAAAGAGATGAAGACACTGTACTAAAATAAAAATATACATACTAAATACAGGTCCATGTAGTAAATATATACTAAACTTAGTTAAGCTATAATGCAAATATTATGGACTATTTTTATTCATGATAATTTTTATGCTTTATAGTATGATTCTTTAGGGAGAGAATAGATTTTTGTAAATTATGATGTTCAACTCTAGGACAAACTCATAAGAAAATTTCCTCCTACAGCTTACTCCATGTTAGCTGCATGACCACTGTCCCGTATGTGTTTTCAATTCTCACAGCTGAGGCTTAATGAGCATCACAGACTGGGTGAGCCAAAGGGAGGGGCTGTCTTTGAGCATGTAATTGTGTTTGCAGCATAATGAGCTACCTAACTGCACATCCAAGTTTACATGCATTAGCCTGAGCAACTGTGAGCCACTCAAAGGTGCACTACTCTGCTGTAGCCTTTTGTCCCCTGTTCCTAAGACTCAGGTTAACTTCACTATGATTTAACCTCAGGGCTTAACACTTGTTTTATTTCTTGGGAACAAGTTTAGCTTAGGCTGGCCTCAACTCATAGTGTACAAGAAGATGACCTTGAACTACTAATCATCCTACCTTTGCCCCTCAGGTGCTAGAATCACAGACCTGGACTACCCTCACTGCAAGGCGTACTTTGGGAAAGGAGAAAAATGATCTGTAATTTAATCTTGATTTGGTTTAGAAATGTAGTATGTAGTTTAGACACTGAAACCAATAAGAAAAATAAGGCCAAGTGAAACAAACAGACCTGTAAACAGGGTGCTTTCTCCCCGTCCAATGGTCAAGGGAGACCTAGTCTACGCAAGGCTCTGAAAGTACAAATGAGCATGAGGCAGCATGTCTGCATTCAAGAGCCAGGGGAGACGACATCCCTGGCAAACAGTTAAATACAAAATTAACATCAATATAAGAACTACAAGGAGCTTTCAGTGAGTAAGGCTGCTCCAACCCCAAGCCTTGTTGTGTTGAGAATACATGTGGTCGGCAAGAGCATGCAGAGGCGGGCGGCAGTGAGAAGGGGCAGGTACAGTCCCTTGGTGCATCTAGGACACAAGGAAGTGGGTGCAGGAGCTAGTAAACACCTAAGGACACCAGAGGACATAACTCTGGAAGAGAACCCCGAGCTGCAGCACATGGCTATGGGGCTGTATGGAACAAAGGGGGAAGTGACTCAAGCTGTGGAGCTGAAATGACAGCTGGTCTAGATGTCAGGGCCCTTCCTAGTCCCTTGAATGCCAGAGGCCAAGCATGCATGGCTGTGCTTCTACTTCGGGAAGAACCTAGGAGGTATTCTCTGGAGAAAGCCAAAGGGCCCAGAAGGTCCTAGGTCTTGGTATCTGGAAACTGGTTCAAAAAGTCAAGAGGAAAACTTCCAGGGGAAAAAGACAAGTCGCATGGGGCTTCCCCAGGCAGCATCCCACTGCCTCACGCTCACACAGGAACCCCAAGTGCAGTCACAGCCTCACTCTCAGAGGATCCCCAGGAACAGCCATGGATGGCCTCATGCTCACACGGGATCCCCAGGTGCAGCCACAGCTGGCCTCGTTCTCACAAGGGACCCCCAGGAACATCCACGGATGGCCTCGCTTTCACACAGGATCCCCAGGAACAGCCACAGCTGGCCTCGCTCTCATATGGGATCCCCAGGAACATCCACGGATGGCCTCACTCTCACATGGGATTCCCAGGAACAGCCACGGCTGGCCTCGCTTTCACATGGGATCCCCAGGAACATCCACAGATGGCCTCACTCTCACACAGGATCCCCAGGTGCAGCCACAGATGCCCTCACTCTCACACAGGATCCCCAGGTGCAGCCACAGATGGCCTTGCTTTCACACAGGATCCCCAGGAACAGCCATGGATGGCCTCACTCTCACACGGGATCCCCAGGAACAGCCACAGCCTCACTCTCACACAGGATCTATAGGCAACACTCCATTGCCTCATTCTTACACAAGAATGGATTGTTAAAGATGGCCAAGACCATCAAGTGAAAACAACTTCCGCTGAGTGACGCCTTTAATCCCAGCACTCGGGAGGCAGAGGCAGGAGGATCTCTGTGAGTTCGAGGCCAGCCTGGTCTACAAGAGCTAGTTCCAGGACAGCCTCCAAAGCTACAGAGAATCCCTGTCTCGAAAAAAAGAAAGAAAAGAAAACCACTTCCAACAACATAGAGAAAGAGAGTAAAGCTAGAGTAAAGCTAAGCAGAACCCCCCCCCCAGCCTAAACTCCATTAAGAGAACTGTAGATGAGGAAATTGTTACACTGTGAACAGGCACTGAGGGGGAAATGGGCGGAGACATGTGATGAAGAGGAGGTGGGCAGGCCATCCCTAACTGAAGTGACTGAACAGAGACCCAAACAGAGAGACTGCAGAGCACATCTGGCAACTCCCTGTCCTGTGTGAGGTCAGCAAAAAGACGTGCCAGGTACAGCCAAAAGGGGTCATCTTGCAGGTCACTGCAAGCCTTACTTTTCTGAGCGAGACAGAAGCCATCAGAGGCCTTGGCACAGGACTGACATGATCTGACTTGCATTTACAAGATCACTCTGATAGAGGCTGGGAGACTTGCTGGTTCCAGGCATTTAAAGAAATCTCTGTTCAATCATTAACTGACAATTAAGCAAGGCAAACAGAGACTTCTGGAGCTCCATATAACAAGGAAAGCAGACTTTATAGTTAGCCCAGGAGCCTTACCAAACAAGCAACAACAAACTCGGTGGGGTGAGCGAAGGTCCACAATCTCCACATTCTCTTTAAAGTTTCTAGTTTTCAACAACAACAAATGACAAGACATGGGGCTGAGGGGACACATCATGTGCCAGAGATGGGAGAATAGAAAGAGCTTCCTGCGTGAAGTCATAAAGATACTCAGCGACTAACAAATGGGGGAGGGGAGCATTATACACACAGAACGAACTAAATCTATCACTTGGCAGGAAGTAACACACCATAGCAAAGATGGGCCCTGAAAACAGGTAAAAACCAAACCAACCATTTACATGAAATGTTCAGAAACGGCTCTCTAGTGACGGAAGGAGACTGCGGAGGAGGGAGAGAAGAGAGACAGAGAGGGAGGCTTCCTTTTGGTGTGAAATACTCTCAAGTTAGATGGTGGTGACCACTGCAGTATTCTGAATATACAGAAGCCACTAGATTATACCCTTTAAAAAGCAAACACTAGATTTTTTTTTTTTTTTTTTGGTTTTTCAAGACAGGGTTTCTCTGTGGTTTTGGAGCCTGTCCTGGAACTAGCTCTTGTAGACCAGGCTGGTCTCAAACTCACAGAGATCCGCCTGCCTCTGCCTCCCAAGTGCTGGGATTAAAGGCGTGCGCCACCACTGCCTGGCCAAAGTTGTTGTTTTTAAAAATCTATTGAAGGATTGTATGGTGCACTTAACTAGAGGATTCTCCTCTGCCATTCCTGCCTTTCAGATGGGGACATCTCTAGGGCTTCGGCCAGAGCGCCTGTGTATGCTGTGAATATGTTTTATTACCATTGGTTAATAAAGAAGCTGCTTTGGCCTATGGCAGGGCAGAATAGAGCAAAGAAGGAAATCTAAGCAAAGATAGAAGGAGAAAGAAGGCAGACGTCATATAGCTACAGAAGGAGAAAGGTATGGGAACCTTATCAGTAAGCCACAGCCTTGTGGTGATACACAAATTAATAGAAATTAAGATGTAAGAGCTAGTTAACAATACACCTAAGAGCCGGGCGGTGGTGGCGCACGCCTTTAATCCCAGCACTCGGGAGGCAGAGGCAGGCGGATCTCTGTGAGTTCGAGACCAGCCTGGTCTACAAGAGCTAGTTCCAGGACAGGCTCCAAAACCACAGAGAAACCCTGTCTCGAAAAACCAAAAAAAAAAAAAAAAAAAAAAAAAACAATACACCTAAGCTACTGACCAAACAGTGTTGAAATTTAAAAAAAAAAAAAAAAGCTCTCCTGGTCAGAAAATGATTACAGATACACAATAACACAGTAAGACAGATTCAGATGAAAAAGACCTCTGAATGGGCACAGTGTTAGATACATGTACATGGCCTTAGGAGAGAAAGAAGAAAGAGTACAGACAGTCAGGTTAAAAGAGTAAAGATAATAAATATAAAAAAATAGAGAAAAAAGCCACGTAAAGATGAAAATACACAGTCTGGATTATAAATATTGTGTTTTCTTTGAACTTTTTGACTGCAGAGAGACATTTGATTCTGGGAGCTGCTAAGATAAATCAACATATATATTTTAAAGGTATCTTGACTTCAAAATTTGAGTCTAAGGAAATATTACTTTGGAAAAGAGGTTCTGCTTTTGTTTCCACAGAAGATGAGAACCTGAGGATTCCTTTCAGGCTAATGTGGTTTGATGGAACAAGACCCCTTCCCCAAAGGTCTACGTGAACCGTAAAAATACTTTGCCCAACAAACAGCAGAAAGCAGGTTGGAGAAAACAACGCCCAAATTCCCAAAATGATTGTTTATAAATGTTTTGTTTTCATCCAAAAGAGATTGATTATAGATGATTAATATGATATAGAAATGAATACTTTACATTAATATGGATCTTGGTCTACTGACAAATTTAAGGTCAATTTTGTTACCAAATATATATATTTCTACTCTTGTTTAAAGTATTGTTTATACACCTCATTTGAAAATGTAATGTATAGTTAAGAAATACAGATTAATAGTCATCTGTAATAAGCAAACTTTTATGCTAGTTAGGTTTTCTAGATGTACAAAGATGTATTTCAGATGAATAGGTATTCTTCAAACCTTTCAAAGACCTGTGGAATATGGCATTTAAAATGTTTTAAGAACTTAGACTTTTCTCAACTGAGACACGTCTACTTCTTGTAGCAGCAATTACTTCAGAGAGGTTGATGGCCACTGAAGAAATTCATTATGGAATTTGCCTTCAATGTGACAAGGCTAGCCATTTGGGCAAGAAACTGTTCTTGCCTGGACTGCTTGACAGTATGCTATATAAACTGGGCATGCAGGACCCATAGAAGTTCAGAAAAGGGACTGCTGAACATTCCAAAAGATAGGATGGTCCTTCAGGGTTCCTGCTTCACAAAAGAAACTGCCAGACATTCTGCAGGACACAGAATAAAGCCAAGTAACAAACTTTGCCAGTACAAGGAAGAACAGATCTTCAAATTTCATGCTTTATTGAAAAGTCTGCCAGATATTACAGGCCTAGAGGCTGAAGATGGATGCCCCAGTGTTACAAAAGAACTTTGGGTGACTGTCCAGGCAGCTATTGGCCAAACAGTGTTGTAATTAATATAGTTTCTGTGTGATTATTCAGATCTGGGCAGCTGGGAAATGAACACCAGTCTCCATCTACAGGCCTATCCAGGTCCCCATCCTTAAGAATGTTCCGCATAATTAGATTATGCTGACTGCCCCTTGTAGTTAGACCCAGTTAAAAATTTCTGGCAGGAATCCCCGGAAGTGTGTGCCAAGAGTACTGAAACACCTTCTGCCCTAAGTGTTTGGCTTCATAGGACTTAACAGTTATATCAATCTTTAAGTCTTTTCCTATATTTTCAAGTTTTGGGACTAAACTGGGTGGGAGACAATGGGTTGGTTCTAGGGTCAATTTCTAGCAGTCCTTCCTGGCAAAGCTGAGCCACAGAGAGGCCAGAAAGACCCAAGTACATTCAAGGTTCCCACCCCATCTCCGAGAAGACTGCCTAGAGAAACACTGCTTCCTAGCTCGCCAGAAAGACACAGAATCAGCCCACCCCTTTGCATTTTAAAATTTAACACTGCTTGAAGGCTCAGACTTCTGTCAAGGAAGCTGTTAAAAATCATCCATTGAAGGCTGTTCTAACAGAGCGCTAAGAACCTGGAACCAAACAGCAATCAGAGCATGAGCTCAGCAAGGAACAGACGCTCTTGCTAAACTAGAAAATAGGGAAGCACAATGACACTCGAGCGATCCCTTAGTTTATGTGAATAAATATCCTATTAAAAAAATATGAAATGCCTTCATCAAATCATCTGTCTCCGATATTTAAAATTAGACATATTTAGAGCCAGGCATGGCCTTGGAGGCTGAGGTAAGAAGAACTCTGTGAGTCTGCGACCAGCCTGGTCTACATAGAGTTCTAGAACACCAAGGGCTAAAGAGAAACTTTGTCTCAAAAATAAGAGAGATTCAAACATAGCCCATGAAGTAAAAATGAAAAGTATTACATCTCTTTCTGCTTTGCATTAAAAAAAATGGCATACAGTTTTAAAAAATTAATTATGTGTGTGTATGTGTCTACAAATGGGTTCACACACATGAGTGCAGTATTATGGAGGCTAGAAAGAAGCATCAGAGCCCCTGAAGCTGGAGTTACAGGTGGCTGTGAGCTGCCCTACATGGTGCTGGGAACCAAATGTGGGTCCTCTGCAAGAGCAGTATGGCGTTTAATTGTGTGCCATGTTTCCAGCCCCATGAATGGTGTACTAAATAGCATGAAGAACTCCTCGGCTTCCATTTTCCTTCAATATTGACCGAAAAACCAAACAAGGAGGAAGAGGGCCATGTTAACAGAGCCTCATTCTTCAAAGTCCACTGTTAATTGAATGAGAAGGACAGACAGTTAAAGGTTCCCCCATCCACTTTTTCCTGAGGAGCCTGGCCTTGTACCTCGGCTGCAAACCACAACAGATTTTTATATCATATTGCATTTGAATTCCAGAGCTTCCTAGAGTTCACACCCAGAGCCTGCAGTAACAAGACAGGAACGACGTCCCCCTCCTCACAGCCTTTTCCTCTTACACTTTCCTTCCTAACTGCTCAGACTAACCTCACACACCCATGGGCATGAGAGGCACTAAGCCAACTTTCCCACTGGAAAATGGAGTTATCTCTTTGATCATGCACCTGGAAGTGAGCTCTCCCCCAAGATCTTGGCTTGGGGTTTTAGTCTGCCAAGAATCACAGATGGTTTAGTACGTTGTCCTTGGCTGTCAGCACTCCAGTGCTTCCGTTCTACCTGACTTCCTTGCCAACAAAGGATATGCTAATAAGTTTTCGGCACATTCTCTGTGCTTTCCAAATCAATCCTGAAGTCTGTAAACCAAGGGTACGAGATATAATATACAAAAACATCCAGGGAAGGAAACCTTAGAAGACAAAGCTATGAATAAAACTATTAAAAATTCTACAACACTTTCTCACAGTGTTATACTGGGAAGGTCAATCTTTTGTCCCCTTAATAGTTACTCATTATCTCCAGGGGGACATGCACAGTGACCAGGAAAGCCTGAAGAAGACATTTAAAACCTAGCAAAAGGCTTCCATGTTCTCCAAATAAAGCCAGGGTGAAATGGCAACCAACCAACCAATCAACCAACAACCTGATAATCTCACAATGAAATCTTATACTCAGAATAGGAGAGGAAATAGAAGAAGGATGAGAAAGGAGAATTGGAGAGGGCACTGGGGAAGGAGAAAGGGAAGGAGGGGGAGGCTTCATCAGCACAGACACAATGTGTGTGTGCACAGGTGTGCTTTTTGTGTATACTGAGAAAGACCCACCTGAACATTTGTGTATGTGTGTGTATGCACACACATGTGCATGTGCACGCACATGTACTGAGAAAGACCCACTTGAACACTGGCGGTGCATCCCACAGTGAGGCTGAGGAGAGAGAGCTGAGCACCAGCGGCTCCCTCCCTGTCCCTCACTATGGACACATGTGACTAGCCTTTCTGTCACAGCAACAGGCAATTATTCCCTAATCAGCAGGTGTAACGGACTGTTCATATCCACACAGGTTTGTCATAGTGAACAGAAATAAGCTGAGAAGCTATGAAGTCACTATGGGAAAAGACAATGTGGAACAACTATGTGGTAGATGGTTGCCGCATATTCCAGAAAAAAGGGCTACATTATGAATACAATTAAGAGGTCATTGGCTCCTGGGGGGCCAGCAAGACTGAGAAAGGGAGGAACAGATGGAGTACACGGGCTTTTCATAGGACATCATCGTTCATGGTAACCAATGACACCATCCATTTGTGAAAATCTACCTCGGGTAACCAACTAATGCAAGTTGTGGACACTGGCTGATGATGGAGTCAAGGGCAGCTTCGGCAAGTGAGAGAGATGTACAGATGACACAGAATACTGATAGGAAGGCAGAGAAGAGGATGATGCCATTCTCACGCTTCTGTGAGCTAGAAACTGGTCCAAATCTAGTGATGACCAGATGAATGAGGACATATACTCATGGACAGATATACAAGAAATAAGGACAGACATGCTGACCTTTCCATCAAAAATACCATTCAGTTCAATAAGAGGGCAGCAATATATCAAGCTGAGTATAAAGGTGTGTGCACCTTAGTTCTGTAAGAGGGTAATATTATATTTAGCCGAGACAGGAGGATTGCTTCAGAAATGGAGTTGGAAGTCAGCCTAGGAAACACAACTGAGATTATCTCAAAACAAAGCAAGTGGACAAGGAATTCAAGGTCAGCCAGCCTACACAGCAAGACCCTGTCTTAATAATTAATTAATTAATAAACAAATAAATAAAAAAGCAAAGCCACACAAAGCTGCTCTCTCATGGAGATGAATGTCAGAAGATTTGCTGGGACTGGGCCACTGACGGGAGGACAGACAGTAGACTCTCACAGCTCCCTTACTTTTTCCCGTGTATGCCCAAATTTCTCTATCATTCAGCTGTGTCACTAGCCCTCTGTCTTCTATTTTTAAGAAAACACAGCTACTGGGCACATTAACTGAAGACAACACACACACATTCAGCCCGACATTCTCAGAAGGTGAAGCCAATCCCTGTGCAAACGCTGAACTCCACCTCTGCCATCAAAGTGACCTCACTCTCAGGAAACTGGTATACAAGGTTTACTGCCAAAGGACTGTAGGGAGATCAGCCTGGAAAGCCCCTAGATGGAAGGAAGAACGGAGCTTGTAGGCAAGGCCTTGGATGTCAGATTCAAACTGCAGTCAGACAGGAGGTCATTCATGGAAGAATGAACGGCCTGAAATGTGCCCACTTAAGCAAAAACAAGAATCACCTGATACATTAATATATGCCATAAGTGTATCAAATATTTCCACTTGTAAATTTTTTTAACCCAATATTTTTAACCCAATGAGAACTGAAGTGAATGTCTGAAAATGTGGCAGGATGCTCAGAAAATTACTTCCTGATCTTCACACATTAGGAATGTCTGCTATTTTTGTGGCCCAATAATTGTGATGGGAAGTGGAGAGGGTTTCCTCTGCTAAGAAAAATGTCACAGAAACTGTTACTGCCTGAGTGTTTAGATTAGAACAGGAAGCTCCCGTTTCCTCTGTGTAAAGTTGAAGACAGAGCACACACTGCCACCTACACCAAGTGCTACCCCTCACTTCAGCTATAAACATAAATGGACAACAGCACCCAACAAGAGCACAGCCTTGGACTGCAAGCTCACACACAGGTCAAGTTCACTCACGAGGAAAAGCTATGGACTTGGGTGAGTTAGGAAAAGTGCAAGAACACCCCCCCACACACACCCCGCTTTTGCTAGTTAGGAAAGTTAATGGAAGCGTTTAGCACTTAGACTCCAACTCTCCCTAGCCTAGCAGAGCTGCTTAGTGCCCAGGAGCTCCCTCATTGTTCCAAACCTTCCCCTGGACCTAGCTCCACCTTTCTGCCTTCCTTGGAGGCTAAAATTCAGCAGATGTCCCCTTATTTACTATACAGCAAGACTTCTGAAAACTATCCATCTCTCCAGACAAACTCTAACTCAAATGAAGGGAACCATGTCTTTTCATTTAAACTTGCCTTCTCTTTGCTCTGGTAGCTCAGACGTGTCCCTCTCATGGTCTGAGCTCTTCAAGCACAGTCAGTGACGGAAGATTTCCCCAGTCCAGTACGCTGGTGTCCTCCTCACCTCACTCACACTGCCTTTAAGAACTCACTCTCCTTACATTTTGAAAACATGTTTTATGAGATGGATTGTACTCCTAAACTTCCTTCTGAGTCTGCCCCACATCACAACTACCAGAAACATGTGAATACCAGGGAACTCAGGAGAACCCATCACTGCCCCATCTTGTCATACATCCTGCGCACACAGGGAGTCTCTAAGGCTCTTGGACTTCAACAGTTGACCAAAGCCCTCTGCTGTTCTGCACAGATGTGGTTGCTGAGGTCTGCCTTGCCCATTCTGAACTTTCTCACTGGATCTTTAAATCCCCCCCCCCCCGTTTAGTCCAGCCATTATATTTAATATTTCTTATCTTTAATTTCATTGGTTTAAACTTAGGAGCTGGAAAGATGGCTCAATGGTTAAGAGCTGCTCTTCCAAAGGACCTGGGTCCAATTCCCAGCACCCTCACAGCAGTTCACACTGTCTGTAATTCCAGCTCCAGGGATCTGACACCTGCACAGACATACACACAGGCAAATCCCAAATGTACACACAAAAATAAATCTTAAAAATGTAAGCTCTAACACAGACAGTGGGGAACAAAATGTCACGGGTAATGTGGCAGCACATGCAGCCACAACATGTGGAAGGTGGCAGCAGGATTCAGAGCTAGCCAGCATGGGAACCCTGCCTCATAGAGAACAAGCTGGTCCTGGAAGCACAGACCTACGGCGCCAGCCACTTGGCTTACTGAGGCAGGGGGATCTTGAGATTAAGCTCAGCCTGGACTATAGATAAAATTCATAGTTAGCCTAGACACTTAGCAGGAACATATCTCAAAATAAAACACACACAAAAAAAGGGCTGGTGCTGCGGCTCAGCAGTAATAGGCTTCTTAGCGTGTGTAAGAGCCTAGGTTCCATCCCCAATACTACACACAAGCAACTTTTTTTTTCACAAGCAACTTTAAAAGCCTTCTGGAGCATTCCCTCTTGAAGCAGTACTGTATAAGCAGGTGGCTTGTGTCCAGCAATGAGTCATGTCCAAAATCCAGTTATCTGAAGTGACCAGGGGCACTCCATCATGATGTCATCTTGCGCTGTGTTCATCTCAACCACAGAACATAACAGAAATAATGGCACGTCTGTTTTCTCCACACTCCCAACAATGATGGTCTCTAGTACTAACTATCCTGGATACAGGAGGGAAAGGAATGGGGATCATACGAATACTCGCCACTGAAAAAATGCTCTCCCAGATCAAGGTTAGTGGAAGACAGGTGTCCAGGGAGCGGCAAAGGACAAGCCCTAACTGAAAGAGCTCAAAAGATGCGCTCCATGCTCTGGCTCCCCACTCTCACCCTGACCAGACATGGCTTAGAAAGGAAAGTGACTCTGGCTTGGCCAGCACTCACTCAGCTCTACCTAACTCTAAAATCCGCGTGATACAGAGTTAGGAAAGCATCCCTAGTCCAGCGCTGCTAACAAACGTTTTCTGACCTTGAACAAACAACCCGGTGCCTCAGCTATAAATCAAGAAGCTGGCTTGGGCAACCTCAAAGATTCCTTCCTGCTCTCTGTTCTGGGCTTCAAAAGCTTCCTCCTCCCTTCAAAGCCCACTCGACCACCTGTAGTGGGGGAGCACCTCAGCAGCTACTTGTCTACTTGTGTTCTGTCTTGTACATCCTCTGCTTGCTGGCAGAGTCCCTGGGGGATAGTGTTTTTGCCTATGGCACTACTTCCCCAAACTAAGGGACTATGTTGCTACTAGTCCTATAAAATAGCAAATTCTAACAAAATTACTTCTGTTACCATGTCCAACGGTCCTCTGGTTCAATGAGCCTTTTATAGGAAAATATCATCAATCACTGCCACAATTTACATGCACACTAATACGGTAACAGCAGTTTTAGTACATACTGATGTGCCAATAGATAGCTCATTTGGGGAGCTCTCTAGAATAGCAAGTTAGTACTCACAATAACTCAGTGTTGCTGGCAGTGAGCTGATTTGAATCTACAGGGCCCATCATGCAGACTGGACCCCAGAGCTTAGGAAGGAGACTGAACAACACGTTCAGCCACTCCAGGAAATAGCACAGATCCACACACACTATGTATGTAGAGTCTTTGCACATGGATCATAATGGCAACTGTGCCCTGCACACAAAGCAACTTTTGTAGAAACTTCCAATAAAAAACAGCAAATGCTATACATATCCTCATAGATAGCAAAAGCTGCATGTCCTTACAGACAGCAGAAGTTGCATAGCCTTGGCTTTCGGTTTCCTTGGAAAAGTGCTGGTGGCTATGTCAGAGGATCAGCAGGTAGCAATTGAAGACCAGGTTTCATCCCACAAGGAGGCAAATCTCTGATGGGCGAATCTCAGATAGGAAAGGCCCTGAGAGCTCAGACCCCAGAATGTCTTTCGGTTCTACTGTGCCTTCACGTGTTTGCTGCTGCCATCCTTCTCTGGTATCTGTCATGGTGTGACTGGATGTGCAGACATCCCCACTGCCTGTAATGTAGTGTGTTTACCTCATGCAAATAGCCTGCTCTATTGGAGGTACTTTTACCTGTGGATTATTATGAAAATGATTTCTTTGTAAGCTGTACTATCTAGTACATAAAAATAATGTCAGTTGGGCTGGAGAGATGGCTCAGGGGTTAAGAGCATTGCCTGCTCTTCCAAAGGTCCCGAGTTCAATTCCCAGCAACCATACGGTGGCTCACAACCATCTGTAATGAGGTCTGGTGCCCTCTTCTGGCCTGCTAGCATACACACAGACAGAATATTGTATACATAATAAATAAATAAATATTTTTAAAAAAATAATGTCAGTTTTTGATGATTTAAAAATAAAACAAGTGTCACACAGCTAGAATACGTGAGTTTCTATTGAGAAGCCACATAGACTGTGACTTAGGTTAATGATTAAGAAAAACAATTAAGTTCCAGTATCCCAGCTAGCTTAAATTCTTTTAACCTTAATGTTGGGAGAGGTGTTCACAGGTTTCAGAGAGCATCATAGTTGAAACAAAGCTTTGAAAATAACTTAGATTAAGATGTTTTTGTTAAATAGCTTTGAGGTGAGAAACCCAAGAAGACAATCTGAAGTTTTAGAAAGGCACAGAGTTCAGTGAGGAACTCTTTAAGGTCGGAAACAAGAACAACGCAGTCCAGTTATCATTAGCTGAAATGCCTTTCTTGCCAGGAATGGTAGATGACCAAAGGTGATGATTAATTCCTTATACCCATTCCTACCCTCAAACTCCTGAGATAAGAAACTACTGATGAGTGGGTCTGAACTCTAGAGATTTAAAGAAGAGCTGATTGATTTTCATGTATAAAAGGTGAGGTTTGTGATTCCTTTAAGATTCTTTATAAGATGGGTCTGTCTCTCTGTCTGTCTGTCTATCTATCTATCTATCTATCTATCTTTTGATCTATCTATTATCTATCTATCTATCTATCTATCTATCTATCTATCTATCTATCTATCTATCTATCTATCTATCTATCTTTTGGGTTTTTTGAGGTAGGGCTTCTATGTGTAACATTCCTAGCTGGAACTAGCTCTTGTAGTCCAGGCTGGCCTTGAACTCACAGAGATCCACTTGCCTCTGCCTTCTGAGTGCTGGGATTAAAGGCACGTGTCACCACCACCCAGCTAGGGTCAGCTTCTGTACTTCGGTAACAATAGCAGAAGAAAACTAATGCAAAATGTCAATCTAAAGACAGCTAAAGTACTGCAAATCATCCTTGTCAAAATATGCAGTCACTGTCTAGAGCTCCCAACATCTGGTCAGACTTCTCAAAGGTATTTGCTCATGGATTTTAAACACAGAAGATTCACAGTGAGACAAAATTGCTTTGGGTGCTGAGGAAAAGAAACAATTTCCCTTCAACTTATGTTTTATGTGGTGGGGGAAGGAAACACAGAGAAATAGGTAAGTAGGCATAGCGGGCCATGTGAGGGCTCGCAGGCCACAAGGTCCATGCCACAGCCACTCAGCTGTGTTCAGTGAGAATGCTGGACACACTGCTTTGTAATACGGCCTTGTTTTCAAAAGCTTCGGATAGCTGGTGCTCACTAGATCCCTGGTCTAGAGTACAGCAATCAAGAAGACTGGATTCTGGTGTGTTAGGACACAGGCAGCCAGCCAGAAGCAACGCAAAACGACTGGGTTGTCTGGTGGCCAGTCAGCCCTCCACAACTGTGCTTCTTTCGTGCCTGCACATTTTCACTCAGTGTAACTCGATCCATGTGAACTCCTACCTTCCCAGACTTCTCCTAGGATCTGATTGTGAAATATACCTGTTCCTTAGCTTAATTAGTGGGTTGTTAAAATTTCCAGGTACTTTTTTGGTTCTGTCTGCCCAAGGGTCAGCCTCACAGACTTTTGAAAAGTTATGCCTGAACAATTCTGAAGGTCTCTCGGAGACACTCTACAGACAAACATGGGCAAACGTCTCCTAAAATGCACCTCACTCAGGCTAGCTAGTCCTGGCTCCGTGCACCTTGGCTCCCACAGGTGACTCCAAGGAAGCAGCAGTACTAAGTTCCTTGTTCCAAATTTCATTTCTCTGTTCAGACTGCTTGGGATATAACAGTAGAACGTTTACCCAGCACGTACAAGGCCTTATGTGCAGTCCCCAGGTGTCCCAGTTTGCCTTGTTTTGCTGTGACGAACACCATGACTGTAAGCAACTCAGGGAGAAAACGGTTTATTTGCCTTACATGTCTTAACCACAGTTCAACATTGAGGGAAATCAGGAAGCAGGGGCAGGAACCATGGAGAAATGTGGCTTGCTCAGCTATCCCCCCCACCCACCCACCCACACACTCCCCTATCTTTCCCTCCCTTTCTTTCTGAGACAGGGTCTCACTCTGCAGCACTGGCTAACTTAGAACTCACTATGGAAACAAGATTGGTTTTGAATTCATAGAAACCCATCTGCCTGCTTCTGCTTCCCAAGTACTAGGATTAAGGTGTGTGCTTCCATGCCTGCTTTCTTATACCACCCAGGAGCAGCTCCCCGGGGAGAACACTGCCCACCGTGGGTTGGACTCTCCCACACCAGTAATTAATTAAGAAAATGTCCATAGCCTTGCCTACGGGCCGACCTGATAAAGGCAATGAATTCCTCAATCAAGGTTCCCTCTTTCTGGGTCACTTCAGCTAGAGTCAAGCCCACAAAACCTAACCAGCTTACCAGAAGCTGCCTGCCCAGAAAAAAATTTCCCCTCTAACAACTTCATGTTTGGATTTTGGTTTATATATGGCTGGCTTGGCTGGCAATCTGGTCTGACCATTTGGTGATTCCTGTAAGTAGAAATGTTTTACCAAAGCTGGGCGATGGTGGCACACGCCTTTAATCCCAGCACTTGGGAGGCAGAGGCAGGCGGATCTCTGTGAGTTCAAGACCAGCCTGGTCTACAGAGCTAGTTCCAGGACAGGCTCCAAAGCCACAGAGAAACCCTGTCTCGAAAAACCAAAAAAAAAAAAAAAAAAAAAAAAAAAAAAGAAATGTTTTACCAAGATCTACTCTGAGCACAGGGAGATGAGACAGAGAATCTGGTCTCTAGCATTTTTTTTCTGTCTGTCATACAGAACACTGTAAACTATGTGAGGCATTATGAACATTATTCTGAGCAAACGGATCGCCTACTGGACCAGTTTAAAGCAGAGTACAGGACTGATTTATACTTGTTTCACTTGTATTTTTACTGCTAAAGTTAATCTAGTTGTTGCATGGAAAACAGCTTGCAAAGCCAGCTATGGGAGTGTACACACGTAATCCTAGAATACTGGAGGCTGAGGTAAGGACAACTCAAAGTTAGCAGCCAGCCTAGACGACACAGTGAGACCGGATGAACGTGGGACATGGGTTAAGAGGCCAAGATGAATTCTCCAGGAAAGATTGTGGGAGCCAAACACAGGCGAAGGGCTGCTGCTGAGGCTCTGCATGCACATGTGGTACACAGTGGAGATATCCACGTGGAAGCACTCAGGAGACGGGATAACATGTCAGACACAGAGAAGGCTGGAGAGGAGTCTGCTGGCTGGTCATAAAGACCCAGGGCGCTGGGTTGCCAGGAGCGAATACAGACCAAAGGCAGGCTCTGAGCCCAGTGCGCCTAGCCTTGAGAGGGAGGAAGAGAGCCAAGGCCCAGGCACTGGCATACATCAACGGGAGATGGAGCCAGCAGAGAACGACATGGCCCCACGGGAATACCATGTTCCACACACTATATAAAGCTACTTGGAGACATGGTCACCACGAATAAAGACTGATGTGCATGTCACACGCACGTCAGAGAGAAAGGAAACTTGACTATCTGTACACTTGGCTGTCCAGGAAGAGCAGAGCCTAGACTGCTGGCCACCCTCACCCCACTGCTGTTGTATACGGGCACTGTGGACCAAAGCCATGACATTTACAATATGGACCCAGGTTTGTGCTGTGATCATAGAGAAGTTCAAACCTCAGGCCTTAAAACAGAAGCGCTAGTGCCGGTTAGACAATAGTCTCTGGTTTAGTTTTGTTTTTAAATGAGTTATATACTACTATTAGTGATTGTATGTATAAGCGCATGTGCGTGCGTATGTGCATGAGTATGTGCGTGTAAGTGCACAGGTATATAAAGGACAGAGGGCAATGCCAGGTACACACTTGTCTCTCACACTTGTCTATTGCTTTTTTTAGAGACTCTCACTGAATCTGGAGCATGGGTTTCTGGCTGGACCGGCTGGCCAGCAAGCCTTTGGAAGTTGCCTGTCTCTGCACCCCAGCACTAAGATTACTGGTGCACAGCACTGCACCTGACCCTTATATAGATGCTAAAGGTCCTAAGTTTGGTCCCCATACTTGCACAGCAAGCATATGCCCACAGAGCCATCTCCCTAGTACACCTACCCCTTCCACCATGCTTTAACTCTGCCTTATGTGTAGGGACTAGGCATTTTTAAAAAATGCCTTCCAATTTTTCAATTAAATAGTAAATGTTAAAATATTTAGTCAGTATAATTTGCTGATTTGATAAGCAATCAAAAACACAGGATTTTTCTTATAAATTTTTTTGAAATAACTGCCAGGATTGAAAAGTAGGTTAGGCATTTCATATAATCTTTATAGCAGCTTAAATTTATGTTTCAAACAAAACTAGAAACATGTACTTTTACTGAACTGAGTTATTTTTGTCTTTCTTTCTTTCTTTCTTTCTTTTTTTCTTTCTTTTTTTCTTTTGTTGACAGGGTTACTCTGCAGCTTTGGAGCCTGTCCTGAAACTCACTCTGTGGACCAGGCTGGCCTCGAACTCACAGAGTGCTGGGATTAAATGTGTGCACCACCACTGCCTGGCTATTTTTTTTTCCTAAATCAAATAGCTTTCAAAACAAGCAATACATTTTCCTCTGCTATGCATGCACATCCAGTATGGAACATGCAGGACCCAGGGACTTCTGGTTGCCCAGAGACTGCCAAGTCGGCAACTACTGGAGTCTGCTGCACACAGAGCCTTGGAAGTCAGAGACATCCCACTGCAGTGCTAACCTCAGGGCTGAGCTGAGGTGTGCGTCACAGAACACTAGGAGCTGGCCAAAGGCGTTCACTATGCAAAACTAACCTGAACCTGGGCCACTCTGCAGAGGAGGAAACAGGCACAGCAGAACTCCTGAGGGAGAACAACGGAAAGGACTGGGAAAGGGGGAAGATGACAGGAAACCCATTTGGTCTTCAAGAATCAGCATAGGTCAGGGTGCGGGGAGCTAAAGTCAGGAACTGTGTTAATCTCCAGAGAGTCCAAGAATTCAGGAAAGATGGTATCAGCTAGAAGGGCAGAAGCAAACATGCAGAGAGAACACCAGGCTCCTCCTCTGCAGCAGCCTGCAGGGATGTGGGGACGGCTGTAGTGATTTATAGGATGTTCCTACAAATCACAGGTCAGACCTCCTACACTTGGCACCAGCCGCGGGCTGAACATACACTTCTCTGGTTCTAAAGGCCTCAAATGAGCCTTCGAGCCAAACGCAGCTCTTAAGTTTGATATTAATCTTCCAGTAAATGGCAAGCTTTCAGTCCTGGGGCTCGCTCTTTGCTTTGAAGGAGCAGGAAAAAAAGCATGTGCCAAGCAAAGACAAATGGTGCTGAGGAATACAGCTTGGTACAAGAGTGGCAGGGCAGACAGGGGTGCAGGAAGGAGAGCGGAGGACAAGCTGCAGCTCAGTGCTCAGCCTAGCAAGACCTCTGTGCACACTGGTCTCACATGTACAGGCACCTGAGCTTTGGACCCAGTTCACAGCTGCCTGTCAAATCTCAGCTACCGAGCTGAGATCGGGGCCTTGTGATACAGGCCTGCAAGTCAAGACAGCAGCTTCTCATTGTTCAGTTACCATCAGCCCCTCTTGCTCTTGAACGCCAAAGTCCCCATTACTTGGAACAAAAAAGCAATCCCCATTGTCGGCTGGGGTGAAGCTTTGTTGGGGGGGGAGTGCTTGGGCAACATGATGTGCAAGGCCCTGGTGTGATGCCCGACGCAGGGAAGGACAGGAAGGGAGCAAGCTGCCACAAAACAGAACCGAAGAACTGCATGTGATTAGGGAAGGGAACTCCTCAATTCTAAAACAGCCCCCCATCCCCGGGCAACAAAATACTACACAGAGGCCAAACCAAGCAGCACACATTGTAATCCTAGATACAAAGAAGGCAGGAGGACCAAGAGCTTGAGGCAGCCTAGGCTACAAAGCTCAAATTCTGTGCCAGCCTGCACAACACTGTGAAATCCCATCTCAAAAAGAAGAGAAGAAATACAGTGGAAATGACTGCTATGTAGCCCAGGCTATCCTCCTGCCTCTGATCCTGAACTCTAGAGTCACAGGTGTGCCCACTGTCCCTGTCCGCTTTAGGGGATTTCTTTTTCTCCAGTGTTAGGTATTGAACCCATTGCCTGTGAAAGCTAGCTTTAGTTGATTTATTATTTTGGCATTAATATATCAAGGGTTAATGCTATAAAATCGGATATAATTTACCTATAAAATGCCGTATCACCACTCATGGTAGAGCACATATGTTATCTCATAACCTAAAGGCAACAAAGCCAAGATCAGGAGAGCTCTAGGTTATCCTTGACTACACAGCAGATTCCTGGTCAACCCAGGCTTTACGAGACCCAGTCACGAAAAATAAGAGAAACTAAAAAGGAAAAAAAATATTTGCCAACATAACAGAAAAGATAATGTTTCCAAATATTAATGGCAACTATGATTCTACAGGGGCAGAATACATGGTTTTCTTTCCTCATACTTTGTACAACACTGAGAATAAGAACATGGATAAAGGGTCGGGTGCTGGTGGTGCACACCTTTAATCGCAGAGGCAGGTGGATCTCTGTGAGTTCAAGACCAGCCTGGTCTACAAAGCAAGTTCCAGGACAGTCAGGGCTACACAGAGAAACCCTGTCTCAAACAAACAAACAAACAAACAAACAAAGAAGATGGATACATTATTTGTGAAATTAAAACATTTGTGCCATTTCTGCAAAAGGCCCCTTCACAATGTATAAGCATCAAAGGGGACGTGTTTAACAGTCCCACACCTCTTCCGCGATGGTAATGATGTCAGCGTTGTGCGTTGGCCCTGGCAGAGCCTGGGCCACACTTATTTCTTTCTTCTCCCTCACATCCCACATCTAAACTTATACAAGTCTGTCTTCCAATCCACACCTGCCTTCTCTATACCACAGGGCACCCAGGCTCTTGTTTTGTCCCACTCACTGCAACACCAGGAAGCACTCCTTAGAGGAGGAAGACAAGCCCCTAACATGCAGGTGGGAACAAGCTGAGTTACTCTCCTCACCAGGCAGTGTTACCCAAAGGCCTGCGAAGGTAGAACCAAGGGGCAGTTTCTTATGATCCACCCACACCTCCACAGGTGGACATGGATTCCAAGCCAGAGTTGCTTCTTTCTCAAACTGTCCCAAGACCCATCGAAGTCCCAGTGCTGAAAATGACAGCCCAGCCCTGCCTTCCCTCGTGGGACTGCCACAGTCTGTTCTAGCTGCTTCAAGCTTAAACTCTTTGTTGTAACCAAAACCCTTCCAAAGGTTAGCCTTGGCTCTGCCACTTTGTTGCTCGAGGTGTGCCAGGCTCCCTGTGCCTCTTGCGCACACACTTACAGACCTTTCCTAGTCTGGGGCTTGTTCTCCCCCATGAGTTTCTCTCCTGAGCTCTCCATAGGCATCTTCTGCTGCTGAACGCTACTCCCACGCAGTAGCTCCATCCAGTCCACAGAATCAACCTCCAGGCTCCCTGAAGTCACTCTGGGTAGTTCTCTGAGTTTCCCTCAGGCACCTAGCCCACACTGGGGAAAAGGTCTCTCTTCCCGAGCACTCTCAGAGTCTTGCTCCTATCACTCATGGCCAGACCTGAAACCCCCTTTCTTCCTGTTTTAACTCTGAGGATGGAGCCATGCTGATAGACTGTACTGTGATGCTGCCAGCATCCAGCATGGTGCCTGACACGCGGCTGATGCAGCCAATGACTACCCATTAGACAATGGAAACACGGGAGGCTGGGAGGCTAGGGGAGAGGAGCAGATGACAAGGCAGGAAGAGCAGCAGCTTCCTGCTTGAACAGCCTCACTTCACTATCACTCAGAACAAACACTACGGACTGCTGCGGCATCAGTTTTCCAAGACAGCTGCTCAGCAGCAGGCGGACTGGGAAAACCTACCCACACACAGCCGAGCTACTCCAAGGGAGACTTCCCATGACTGGTGGCCCACTGCTCTCAAGTCCTCCCATCTGCAAGACCTGTCTCCCACTTCTCCCCCACATCCCAGACTAGCTAATGTCAGCTCTACACGAAAACTGCCTTCCTAAAGACATATTCCAGCTCTCTCCTTCTATAGACTAAAAGGTAAACTATGGAAACTCCTGGTACAGAAGAACAATGCTTTCAGGATGACAATATAATAACAGATTTTAAACCTATATGTCATCACTGATAATCCTGATCATCTAAGATGGCCTCTCTCATGTGCAACTTATTTGTAAAAGCGAGGTAACGAGAACTAGACTCTTAGTTTTGATTTAGACCTCCAATTAATCAATAGATGAATCAATATTCTAGATTCTGAAACACTTCACAGCCAAACAAACAACAAAGCTGAGACTACTAGTTTTTTCCAGCCTGCGCTAAGACAGCACAAAACAATCCACACTGCAGCATGCTGAGACATTTACTCATCTACAGTGAGTCCGCAGTACAGCACAGCCACACAGAGCCCAAAGGCTGTCAACACAACCAGTTCACACACAAACTCTGCTCTTACCGGAATGTAGTAGATGCCCATCTTGGGGGACTCATTGGCAGTAAGAAGCATTCCTAAAAACAAACACAGTGAGAAAGTTAAACACATGACAGGAAGTATCCTTTTCTACATGTTTTACATTTCGAAAGGTTTGTATTGCCAGTACTTGCAAGCTGCTTTTCAGGGCAAGGGACCTCAGTGGTAGGACAGCCAACTTCCTATCTGTGAACTCCCTGTCTGTGAATTTCATGAGCAAAGGCCATGAGCAGGCTCCAGAGAGGCACTCAGCTCTACACAAGATCCAGAACATTTCCAGCTTCATGCATAAGATGCCCAGAGAATAATAATGGAGAAAAAGACTCCCTTCCTGGAGTCAGGACTCAAGGAAGCAAAAAATCTCAGCATCAGAATTTCTGCATTAAATTTCACAGCCAACTACAGATCAAAATGACTAAGGGAGCATTATGTAGAACTACCCCCCAAAGACCCATGTCCCAAAAGACGTGTCAAGGCAGGAGAGGTGCCTCAGTGGCTAAAAGCACTTGTTGCTCTTGCAGAGAGCCAGGCTCAGTTCCCAGCACACACACGGTGGTTCTATCTGTAACTGCAGTTCCAGAGGATCTGATGCCCTCTTCTGACCACTCTAGGCACCAAGCACACATGTGGTATACATACATACATTCAGGCAAAACACACAGAAAATATTTTCTTAAGACACATATGTCAGAGTGTTACAATCGTCTCAGGGAATTTTGTAAAAAATGAACCACTAGAGAAGTTAATTTAGTCTCCATGGCATCCCCATTGTGAGAAAGCAAAACCAGGCTGGAGGGCAGCCCTGTTGTTCCCTATAACCCCAAGAAATCAGAGATCCAACATTTGTAGGTATTTGGCTACTTCACATCAGGTATGAAATGTTTCAGTTCCCAGCAAGTACCCTCAGGTTTTCTGCAGCACCTCCAAGGTGACAAGATGTACTACTGCCACACCTCTCATGTCTACACATGAATTCAGACAGCATCTACCCAAACCTCTACAAGATAATCATGTATGTTTCTGGATAAGCTCACATATGATCTCAGTGAGCATGGTACTCTTTAAAATAAACATCATCAGCCCATGTAAAGTGGAACATGAAAACTCCACTCAAAACAGACAAAATGAAAAGACTTCTTACATTATCAAATAAACCATTAAATAGTCTAAATACCATCAAGAATATGAAAATCCTGGCATACACATGTAGCTACCGACTCGCTTTCCTCAGCCCGCTTTCTGTTTCTAACACAATGTCAAACTAGACAGCAGCAGTGACTCCAAGTGCAGAAGGAGGACCTCTTCAAACAGGACATAGGACTAATGCAGCCACTTTCGCTAAGGAGCAGTAACAGTTCTGAGGATACTGGAATTAGGGACAATGTTTCCACTTAATTTCTCAAAATGCTGCTGTTTATCATTTCCAAAAGAAATGAAACTGTTCAGAGAGAGAAAAGATAACAGCATCTGCAGTCTAAGACACTCTCAGAGATCTGATACAGTGTGCGTGTGCACACCCCCACCCCCCACCCTGAGCACATGCACAAGTCAGAACTCATCTGGATGTACTTCAGGGAAAAGGCTCAGCAAGGTCCAAGACATAAATCTAGAGACAGTGCTCTACAGCAGTGCTATTCAAGGTAAGTTCCCTGGGCCATCTGCAACCTGCTACCAGGCTGGAGATAAAAGTACAGAAAATGAAAGGAACCTAAAAGCCTGGAGGCAGCTTAACACGGCAGTGTGGAAAAAGGACAAAACAAAACTGCGGCAGTGTTATCCCCGTGTGTGACCATTTTGCTAGTAATTATTTGTATTGTACTGTACAAAAGTACCAATCTGCAAGTGGTCTGAAGGTTAAAAGCACAGAAAAAAGGAAGGGCGGGAAGGCAGGCAGGCAGGCAGGCAGGCAGGCAGGCAGGCAGGCAGGCAGGCAGGCAGGCAGGCAGGCAGGCTGACTAGCCAGCTGGTCAACCACATTTGAAAAGCTCTGCACTGAAACACATAGCTTTAGTCCCACTCTGAATGGTTCAGGGCAGACAATCTGGGAAGAAGAGCAGCAGGAACACATCTGCCCCATCAGCTTCTCACTGACACAGGGAGCAGTAAGTTCACTGTGAGACTTCATGTGCAAACGCCCCATGGCTGTTTGCCATGTCATGCTCTGTTGGAGGATGATGAGGGAGATGCAGAGCAACCTGGCATTTTCCATAGTCCAGGAGGTCTCCTGGAGCTTTGTATGGCAGGTGAGAAAGCTGAGGGGCGTGATGGCATAGCAAAGTCTGAGGCAGGTCTTTCTCAAGTCCAAAGCCCACTATCTCTTTCTACCAATGGCTCTGAACCTCTAATCATGCGTTTACAGGCTGGGGTGGGTCTCAGACGTGCATCATGTTTACATGCTTTCTTCGTCAGCAAGCTATACACACTGGGTCCCAGAGTTGTGCTGTCTGACAGTGCCCTGACCTGTGCAGAAGGGCTGGTCAATGCATGGGAGCTGTGCAAAGGGCTGCCTGAGTAGTCAGATACGGGCCAGGAAATGAGCCAGGGAGGCAAAGTCATTTCTCAATATTCCAAGCTGCCTTGCACAGAATAGAAAAACATTACTAAACAAGTGCCATGGTTAGCCAAGAGTGAGGATGTGAACATACTAAAAGGGGTTTAGCTTGTCTAAACTATGAGTAAGTACCTAGTGATGACGACCACAGCTCAGAAGGGAAGGGAGAGCAAGTATGGTAAAGCCAGTGCAGAACAGAGTCTCTGAGCATAGTGAGGAGCCCATGCCAGTGGGCCAAGGCCAGCACATGACTGTACCGTGGTCTTGTGAAACAATTACTGGCCTGGCTGTTGTATACCTAACTGCCTCTTGTAAGTCATCTGACAGAAAAAGCCGTTCTTCATCCAAACCACAAATGGCAAAGGAGATTCCTGAACACACCGAACCAACGCTATCACCCCATATGGATGACCTGCTGGAATGAGGGCTGATGCGCAGAACCTGCTTTGGTTTTTCAGAAGACGGGATTCTCTGTAGCCATGCTATCCTAGAACTACGTCTGGAGGCCAAGTTTACTTCCACTTCTTCAATCATCAACCTGAATTTACCTACAAACATTCTCTCAGCACACCTGCCTACCTGGAGATCATACATGCTATTATACACAGATGTCTTGGGTGCTGACTTGTGGTCAGTGCAGGGCCTGCTGCATCAGTTACACTATGGTGCACAGGAGGCTCGGGGTGCTGGCCTGTACAAACAGACACTATGCCTCTCATGTCACTGCTTAGTACTTAGACGTCAGAAGCACACATATGCTCACTACTTCAACGCAGAACACTACTTTCCTAGGTACTGCAGTTCCAAGCTAGCCCACCTTCATCTGTGTGGGCCATCTGGTGACAGACAAAGCCCAGGTGCTCAGGTCACTCCTGGGCCGCCACCACCTGCGGCCTGCTGTCTGTTCACTTCAGCCTCCCTGTTACTGCTCTGACGTTGTCTTCTCAGTCAATCACCTCAACAACAGAGCCGCTTTAATCCCACTCAATGACTGCCCTCTACACACGTCCTGCAAGCCTTCTCTGACCACCTTCGGCGGCTCTGGCTCATGACTCCTTCTAACACACTGGCACGGGACTATCTCCATGTGCATGACGAGGCACTTCAGGCTAGGTTGTCTGTCTCGTCAGCAGAATTGCATGTGCCTGTCCTTAGGGGACATGGCTTGAGATGGGGAGGGTTCTCATTCTCTCAGATCCCCGTCAGGATCTGACTCGAATGTGTTGCTGAATTTTGAAACCTATCATATAATTTGCTGAACAGTACATGATGCAGTATATCTCAAAAACTCTTTAACCATCTGTACTACCTGGTGACTGCAGCCTCCTCTATATCCCTAACCTCAATTTCCACATGCTATTACTAATCCCATAAAGAATACACCAAAATAGCACTTCACCTGCCGCCTGCATGCAGTCTGTTGCTAGTTTCTACTAATAGCCGGGCGGGCTGAGCACTGAGTCATGAGAGTGCCCTTTCCTGAGTCACCCACACTGCTTCCTGCTCTGCCTTCTTCCAAGTGCCTGAAAAACCCAGGCACTGTCCTGACCAGGCCAAATGTTATTTTATGAAGTAAATGCAGTTTGAAACTCCAGCACAGGAATGTGAGCACCTACCTGAGTTGGGATAGAGGCAAACGTCATTAAGGTCATGTTCTGGCTCCAGTGAAGTAAATATTTTTCCCTAAAACAGTAAGCAAATCTGGATTACTAAGATCATCAAAGACAGCTTTTTAGAAAGGCACATAAAAAAAAAAATGGAGACCACAATCCTCCTAGTGCTACAATAAAAGAAATAACTTAATTGAAAGAATTTATACTTTAAAATCGTATTTGTCAGCCGGGCACTGGTGGTGCAAGCCTTTAATCCCAGAACTCAGAAGGCAGAGGCAGGTGGATCTCTGTGAATTCAAGGTCAGCCTGGTCTTCAAGAGCTAGTTCCAGGACAGCTAGGGCTGTTGGGCTGTTACACAGAGAAACCCTGCTCAAACCCTCTTCCCCCGCCCAAATCTTACTTGTCTTATCAACATATCAAATATTCTCCTCTTAGAAATGAAATTGTGGCAGAAAGTTGATCTGTTCAAACAAAACAGAAAACTCCCAGTATTGGAGATGCGGGTGCACAGCAGAAGACAGAGTTAAAACTGAACTGTGCGATAGCATCACCAAAGCCCAAAAGGCAATGAAAAACCACAGGGAGCCTTGTGAATACAAAGTATCAGTCACTACACTGTGAAGGCTAACACATCCTACTTTAAAGGTGGGGAGCAGTCTGCTATACTATTAAAAATTGATAGAAGAAAAAAGGCCCAGAAAGAGGTAGGCATGGAGAAAGACAAGAAGGATAAACAAGGAAAGCAGGTCATGCAGAGCAGGGTAATGTTAGTCAAGAGGAAGTGTTTAGTCTTAAGAAAAAAAAAAATCGATTGCCATAATTACAATGTGAGGTCTTCAAGTGGGGATGCTGACAAGTTCTGCCAGCTCTTGCAACCATAAGTCATAACCAGAAGACCGACAGCAGGATGTGGTACTGCCAGGGCAGAAGTAGGTGGAGCTGAAGCCCAGGCAGGATGGTGATTTCATGGTTCATGAAAAACAGTAGCCAAGTGCTCACCCAGCTATCTCGCACTGAAGCAGGAAGGAGAGGGCAAGGAAAGGAGGAAGAGAACAGAACTTGATGGTGTTGCGCAGCAGACACATGGGGCACACAGAACCAGAGACAAAGAGATCCATGGGTCACAGGACCCTGGAGCACAGGAATGTAGCAGGAAGGGGTCTGGAAGGACATATTCAAACTGAACAGGTCACTAGCTTAGGCGGGATGGGAGCCAGGTCAAGGGAATGCCTTCTTTACAGTATCTTGGGAGTTTTCAGACAAAAGCGGCAGCAGTATAATCTCTGCATTCGGAAAGTGGAGGTAGGACAGTGAGTTTGAGGCTGGTCTGAGCTACACAGTGAGTCCCAGGCAAGCCTTATCTACATAGTGAGAATATATCTAAATAAAAATATATGCACTTATACAATTAAATGTAACCAGCAAGAGTTTAAATATTATTATTGTTATTATTGTTATTATTATTATTAATATTATTATTTGGTCCAGGGTCTCACTGCATACTCCAACTCAGTCTCAAATTCTTGGTCCTCCGGACTCTGTCAGCCTCTTAAGTGTTGAGATTATATGCGAGCACACCCACCTAGTTAAAGTTTTTCATTAGTTAGGATTGTCAGAAAAATTATTTGTCTAAGATATACCAAATCCCCCAAGACCCCTCGAACCCTCCAAACTCAAAGTCTACAAAGCAGAAAACATAGTCAATGCCCCTGCAAGCGTCAGGATAATATTTCCAATAATTCAGAAACGCCGTAAGGTGGTTCTCCTCTCTTAAGTTACAGTCACAGGAACGGATTATCTCAAGAACGGCTGTGAACACCAAGACAGAGACAGAAGAATACAGAAAGTAAGGTCACCACATTTCTGGAGACAAATCTGCAAAACTTAAAATAAGATCTTGAGAACTTAGTTTCATTTTATGTGTGTTGGCCTGAATGTAGGACTGTGTGGCCTGTGTATGCAGTGCCTGGGAAGTCCAGAAGAGGCCACTGGAGCCTCTGGGACTGGAGTCATAAACAGCTGGGAGCTGACTTGTAGGTGCTGGGAATTGAACCTGGGTCCTCCGGGAGAGCAGCTGGTGCTTTTAACGGCTTAGTCATTTCTCTAGCTACAAAATGCAAAATTTAAAAAACAAACAAACAAACAAACAAACAAAAAGTAAAGTAATGGCTACAAAAGCCAGAGTGACAGGTGACGGGACTGTGACTGAGCTGCCTGTAGCCCTCTGCCCAAGCACAGCAGGTGCCCATTGGACCCAGTAGCTGCTCTAAGCAGTAAGTGCGGAGGGCATGGGCCTCCTGCCCAGTGCCATCTCAGGAGTGTTTTTAAATGAACACTTTTAAGCCTATAGAATTAGTGTATATACTAAAAAAAAAAAAAAAAAAAAAAAAAATCAAGGGCTGGAGAGAGTTCAGCGGTTGAGTACTTTCTGCTCTTCCAAAGGCCCTGAGTTCTGTCCACAACCCTGGTTAGGCAGCTAACAAACACCTCTATTTCTTGCTCCAAGGGGGCACCTGAACATGACAGAAACACAGATATACATGCAGACACATGTATAAAACTTTAATATATTGTTTTAATTTTTAGAAAGAGCCGGGCAGCGGTGCCACATGCATTTAATCCCAGCACTCAGGAGGCAGAGGCAGGCGAATCTCTGTGAGTTTGAGGCCAGTCTGGTCTACAGAGCGAGTTCTAAGACAGGCTCCAAAGCTACAGAGAAACCCTGTCTCAAAAAACCAAGAGAGAGAGAGAGAGAGAGAGACTATAACAGGGGAACAATTGCTGTATCTGATTTGTTTTATTGATGGAATGGAATTACCTTCAGTCCTCTCAGGTTTTAAGACAAAGTCTCACTCTAGCCCAGACTGGCTTTGATTTTCCTACCTTACCTCCTAAGCATCGAGATGACAGGCATGAGCCATCACACTCAGCTAACACTTAAGTTTTAAAAAACAAAATAACAAGCCTAGTACGGTGGGAGGCTCCTACAATCATGTACTCTGGAGGCTCAGCAGCGGATCAATAGTTAAAGGTCACCCACAGCAAATTTGATGCTATCTTGAGCTAATAAGACCCTGCCCTTAAAACAACAAAAAACTTTTAAATAAGTAGTTTAAAAAAAGAAGGTAGATTAAAATCAGCAATGCAAACTGTTGTTAATTGATGAAGAAAGGTCATTGGTTAAAAAATAAAGAAACTGCTTGGCTCTCATAGGTTAGAACATAGATGGGTGGAGTAAACAGAACAGAATGCTGGGAGGAAGAGAAAGTGAGCTCAGACTCGATAGCTCTCCTCTCTGGGGCAGATGCGGTGAAGCTCCGACCCAGGATGGACGTAGGCTAGAATCTTCCCGGTAAGCGCACCTTGGAAAATTAGAAATGGGCTAGTCCAGGTGCGAGAGTTAGCCGAGAAGAGGCTAGATATAATGGGCCAAGCAGTGTTTAAAAGAATACAGTTTGTGTGTTGTTATTTTGGGGCATAAGCTAGCCAGGTGACCAGGAGCTGGGGCGGCAGGAACACAGCCCGCAGCTCCTACAACAGAATGGCCCCCAACGTGTGAACAACTGAGTCCACAGAAAGCCTGAGAAAGCTTGGGAAAGAATAGAGTAAAGCATGTTTTCTTGGTAGCAGCAATTTCTTGGGTCTGCTCTGCTTGCTTGAGGCAAGCAAGCGCTCTCATCTAAGAGAGGCTTCCTGACTCAGCTTTAGCTGCAAAAACTTGTAGCTCTCTTAAGAGGTCCTGCCACGAAACACTTAAATGGTATTGATAAAAGCTGACTGCATGCTTGTTTGTTTTCAGCCGTAGCAGGAAAAAAGTTGTGCTGTTTTAAAATGCCGGCTTTGTGGGCCATCGGCTTTGTGGGCCATCCGGCCAGGGCAAACCCTGACTTTTAAGCAGGCAGTCCTGACTAAGGAGCTTTTGAGTGTTGCTTAATACTGTTGCAGCTTGCTTGCTGGCAAGGACCTTGAAACATTGTAGAGCTGTGGTGATGAACAGGCCTCTGGCCGGTACTTCAGCCACAAGGCTGGAATGGCAGAAAGCTAGGGAATGGGCTGGATCCAGCCGCCAAAGCCACAGCTTTAATCCTACCTATATTGCTTGGTAAATTAAAGACTCGTGGTCAGAAAAACAGAGAGAGATACAGTAAAGAGAGTGGAGCATCAAAAACAAAGAAAACTTCTAAATGATTTACAGTGTGTTAAAAATATATGCAGGCTAAAAGTTAAAGTTTTTAAAAGTAAAAAAAAAAAAAAAAGGAAGAAAGTAGTTGGGTGTGGTAGTACACACCTTTAATCCCAACACTTGGGAGGCAGAGGGAGATTGACCTCTGTGACTTCAAGGTGTGGTAGCACACGCCTTTAATCCCAATGCCTGGAAGGCAGAGACAGAAGGATCTCTGAGATTTCAAGAACAGTCTGATCTACAGAGTTATTCCAGGACAAATATATACAGAGAATATAAAATAAAAGTAAAAATAAATAAAATAGAGGTTAAAATAAAGCGCACGAAGTTGGAAAATACACAGAGAATCTTACTATATGCTATTATGCTCTGTTTGAATTGTTTGAATGCTGAGGAAGGAGCAACAGATGCTAAAAGATATTTGTTTATAAATGCTACTGAACTAATCCAACATAGATATTTTGAAAATACCTCGACTTCAGAATTTGGATCTAAGGATATGATACTTTGGAAAAGAGTTTCTTCTTTTGTTTTCACAGACGATGAGACCCTTGTATTGTTTCTATCCCAATATGGTATGATAGACCACGCCCTCCTGAAAGGTTGCTGTGAACACCTTCAAAAAATTACTTTGCTCAACTGCCGCCTGAGATGAACCTAGCAGACAGGTTATCCCATAAAAGACCTGAATAACAGCGCCCCCATTCAGCAAGAAGCAGTTTGGAGAGAAATAACTGCGCCCATATTCCCAAATATTGTTTATAAATGTTCTTTTACATTTAAAGGGGGATATGATATAGGTATGAATAATTTGCATTGATATGGATTTTGCTTTAGTGATTTAAATTTAAAGTCAATTTTGTTATATGTATATGTGTTTCTGATCTTGATTAAGGTATTGTGATTGTGTAGTTCATTTAAAAATGTAATGTATATAGGTTGTTAATGGATAATCATTAATAACAGTCGAGTTTGTAGTCATGTCCGTTAAATTTTCTAGATATATAGAGATATATTTCAGTTAGATCGGCATTCTTCATATCTTTCAAAGACTACGGAATATACTATTTAATGTTTTAATAACTTAGGGTTTTTCATGACAATGAGACATGTCTGCTCCTGGCAGCACCAATCTACTTCAAGAAGAAGATGGGCATCGAAGAGGATCCTTATGGAGTTTGATAGCCATTTGGGCAAGAAACTGCTCTTGCCTGGACTATTGTATAAACTGGACACAGAGAATCTGCAGAGAGAGAGGACTACTGAACTTGCCTAAAGGTGAGATGATCTTTCGGGGTTCCTGATTCATGAAGGAGTCTGCGAGACATTCTGCAGGACACAGCAGATAGTGACTGAACTGATTTTGAAATTTCCTGCTTCATGGAAATGTCTCTGGATACTATGGACCTGTAAGCCGAAGATGGATGCCCCAACATTACAGAGGAACTTTGGGTGACTGTCCAGGCAGCGAGGTGTCTCTGTCATTTCTAGAGTTTGAAAGTTGCTTATTTCTTGTTTGCTTAGGTAATATTATATCCTTCTGGAGTCTTTGATGGAGTTAAAGAATATATAGATAGTTATAGTTTTCCTTAGTTATGATAAAGATAAAATAGATGTAAATATTGTAATTTTTACTTGATAACTGTTTTGTTATATGTAATTTTGCTATGTTAAAGTTAAAGCCTTCCTTTTTTTTTTTTTGTTTAAACAGAAAAAGGGGAAATGATGGAGAAAGGTCATTGGTTAAAAAATAAAGAAACTGCTTGGCTCTCATAGGTTAGAACATAGATGGGTGGAGTAAACAGAACAGAATGCTGGGAGGAAGAGAAAGTGAGCTCAGACTCGATAGCTCTCCTCTCTGGGGCAGATGCGGTGAAGCTCCGACCCAGGATGGACGTAGGCTAGAATCTTCCCGGTAAGCGCACCTTGGAAAATTAGAAATGGGCTAGTCCAGGTGCGAGAGTTAGCCGAGAAGAGGCTAGATATAATGGGCCAAGCAGTGTTTAAAAGAATACAGTTTGTGTGTTGTTATTTTGGGGCATAAGCTAGCTAGGCGACCAGGAGCAGGGGCGGCAGGAACACAGCCTGCAGCTCCTACAACAGTTACTTTTTAACACTTGGAGTTGAAGGGAAACATCAATTTTTTTTCTTTCTTTTCCTTTTTTTTTTTTTGAGACAGAGTTTCTCTGTGTAGCCCTGACTGCCCTGGAACTCACTCTGTAGACCAGGCTGGCCTCAACTCAGAGATCCACCTGCCTCTGCCTCCCTAATGCTGGGATTAAAGGTGTGGCACCACCACCATCCAGTATCCAAATATTAAGGAAACACTATTCACTCACCAAAACCCTCTCTTGAAATAAAAAGTTAAAAGAACAGTGAGGATGTAACTCAGTGGTACAGCGTTTGCCAAGCATACACAAGGCCTGGGCTCAATCCCAGTACCACCACCAAAGACAGACTGACTGACATGAAACTACTGTACAGGTTCCATCTCTAACTCTACTTGTCTGAGGTGGTGTGAACCTGGGTCATGCAGTGACACTGGCGTGGAAACGCAATGTCAGCCCTGAGGATTCTGCTGGGGTGGTGAGTGAGCTGGCGAGATGGCTCGGCAGATCACATGTTTGCTGTCACCCAGCTGTCCTGTGATCCCCACATGCACTGCAGCACACACACCCTCACAGGCGACAGTTAAATAAAGACAGGGATCTTCAGGGTGGAGTCTCCTTCACAGTGAATTTTCTCCCTCTAACATCCCTCAAAAATGTATGCTGGGGGCATCAGGACAGCTGAGGGGCTGGAGACCCTTGCGGCCAAGCCTGATGACCTGAGTTCAGTCCCTCAAGCTGTCCTGTGGCTGGCTTACGCACACGGCAGCACAAATGTACTTAAATAAATGAAAATCACACTAGCCAGGGCTGGCCAATCAGGTTGTTCCTTAACTGGGGACAAGCTCATGCCAGCTTTACTCAAACACAGTGTGCCCTGTCCTACAGTGACAGACCTGCTGGTTCCCAGATGACCACTCAGCACCCCTTTCTCAAGGACTCACACAAGCCTCCAAACACAAAGGAAACAAAAGAAGCACTGGGAAGAGGCAAGGAAAACAGAGGACAATTTCAACAAAAAGTACGTACGGAGTTCTTATTCCACATCTTGACAATTCTGGAGTCCGCAGACAAGACCAAATCTAATGAATCCTGGAAATGAACTGACTTAATGGGCAGTCCATACTGGTGATCCTTGACTAGCAATGGCTTGTCCGAGCGAAGATCATATAGCAATACCTAAAAGAGAAAACAGTTATTTTAGTCAAAGGAGCAATGTCCAAAACAATACATTTAAAAGTAGGAACCCTGGGAGCTGGGGAGGTGGCTCAGCTAAGAGAGCGCTGACCTAACAAGCACGAAGCCTGCAGTTCATTCCCCAGCATGGCAAAAACCAGGCATGGTAGCACGTGCTGGTAACCTCAGCACCTAGGACAGGGAGAGAGAGGAAAGAGAATCAGGGACTCAAGGTCATTCTTGGCTTCATATGGAGTTTGAAGCCAACCTGGGCTGCAGGAGACGGTCTCAAAAATAAACAAATAAAACTTGAAATAATGACTGTCATGTATTTCATAACCTATGAACACAACAAACACATTACTCAAAGCCTAACAGGAAAGTCAGCCTGTAGAATACATTTTTATGACTTCAATCCCAGGAGTTTTTAGGCACGCTGAGGTAATAATTATGGATCTACACTAAGTGTATCACTTGTTAATTAGCAAATCTGTCTGATGGCCTATGCCACAGCAGGTGCTGCTGCCACAGTGACGTGACAGAGAATGGAGCCAGTGCATTCCTCAGTAAGAAAGGGCCTGGCAGGTCCGAGACAGGAGAATCTCTCCTGACTTCTATCGTTAGAGGCAGGGGAGCCCAGAAAGCTGGGTTTCACAATCTCAGGTGACAGGTCTCCCATCGCCCTGGAAGAGAGGCAGTAAATTTATTAGAGTTTCTCTCCATCTCTTTGTGGTCAGACAACTTACAAGGGTTTATTACGAAGGAAAGGCGTAAAACAGACTAGAAAGACAAAGGCAAGTCCTGTGGACACTGTAGGATGATGTTTAAGTACTATGTGGGGAAAAGATACCTTGAGTTTGCAGGGTGATGCACGCCTTTAATATCAGCACGGGTCTACAAAGCAGGTTCCAGGACAATCAGGGCTGTTACACAGAGAAACAGCTTGGAAAAATCACACACACACCTGAGGACTACTCCACTTCAACTCCAGTTCCAAAGAACCTAGACCAATCCCCAGGTACTAGAAGGCTCTGGCATTCTGGAACACTCTCTCCACTCTGGCCAAAGAGAACAACCTTACTTCTTGTCCCAAGTATGTGTCTCCCAATACATATCCAAAATACTATCTTACATGTGAAATTTCCACCTTGGACATATTTACCTGTCCTGTGGAGGTTCCAACTGCCATGGTCAAGGCGCCATTAAACTTCAAAGCAGAGATGGTAGGCAAGCTGTTTATCCTGAAAGACAAATATTTGTTCTCTGTGCCTATGTGACCAAACCTTTTACTAAATAACAGGCTCATCATTTATCTTCACCTCAAATATGACAAGCAGTGGGGGGGGGGTATGCCTTTAATTCCAGCAGAGACAAGTGGATCTCTGTGAGTTCGAGGCCAGCCTGCTCTACAGTCTGCTGTGACTGGTTTTTAAGGATGCTGGGATCTGAACTAAGTCATATCTTGTACAGCAAACAAGCACTTTATTGAATGAGCCAAACCCACAGCCCCCAAACATTCCGTATTTACTCAGGGAAACAACTTATCGTGGGGCATGGGTATGCTTACTTCTCATGTAAAAACAACTTTCACTGAGGCAAGCGATGGCTTAGTGGTTTAGAACATGTACTGCTTTTACAGAGGGCCCAAGTACAAGTCCCCGCACCCATGTCACAACCACCTATATAACTTTAGATCCAGCAGATCTGATACCTTTGCTCTTTGCAGGCACCCACACTCATGGGCACATACACATATACACATAATTAAAGAATATTTAAAACATGAAATAGATCAATTTTATTCATCTAAAATAAAAGACTAATACCTAAATGGAGATCCTAGGATCTCCAAAGTACTGAAGCTAGAACAAAGGTTATGGCTACAATTATAGACCATGACTCTCACACAGCAGCAATGAAAACTAGCACCAAAAGATCGAGGTGGGAAAAACGAGAGACAATAGGTCAGATGTAGATACCAGCTTGCTGTGGTGACACACGCCTGTGACCCCAGGACTCATGTAGGGCTACACAGTGAAATCACATCAGCTCTGCTTTCAGTCCTCATGGGCCACATGTTGCTGGCCACGATTCCAGCCCAGGCTGATACCCACAGCATCATCAATCCTCTCCTGCCACCTAAAGCCCCAGCCTGAAGTTGCCCTGAGCAGCGGTAAAGAAGGAAGCCTCTGGTCCACAAAGATTCCATCATTCAAAATGAACTTTAGAATAATTTTTCATACGGAAGTATTTTCCTATTTCACCAAGCTTCATTTTATAGTGCAATTTTATCACTTTCTTCAAGTGAGTGAATCCTTGAGTAGCTGCACAGTTAATGTTATGAGAACTTGGTCTACTGCCTCCTTCTACTGGGGCATTGCTAATAAATAACAAAATCAATGGCTTATGGACATTTACTTCCTAACCAACTTATGGAACTGTCATATTAGCTCTTCCTGGTTTTCAGGTGAGTCTGTCTTCCTCAGACAGAGAGATATCAATCACTCATGGAAAAGACTGATAGCCACCCCTCTGTCCAGTGTTTTAAAGCTTCTTCACCTTCTAGAGTTTATTAAATAACAGAAGAGACAGGCTACAAGGCTTGTAGGATAAACATAAAGCTAATCATAAAAAATAAGCTGGGCGGTGGTGGCGCTCGCCTTTAATCCCAGCAGAGGCAGAGGCAGGCGGATCTCTGTGAGTTCGAGGCCAGCCTGGTCTACACAAGCTAGTTCCAGGACAGGCTCCAAAGGTACAGAGAAACTCTGTCTCGAAAAACCAAAAAAAAAAAACATAAAAAATAAAACACAGGGGTTAGAGAGACGGCTCAGTGGTTAAGAACATTGGCTGTTCTTCTAGAGGACCAAGGTTCAGTTTCCCAGAACCCAGACAATAGGTTCTATAACTCCAGTTTCAGAGGATCCAACACCCTCTTCTGGTCTTCATATGCAGGTACACACACACACACACACACACACACACACACACACACATAATTAAGAATAAATCTTTATAAAAATGATAAAATACAATAAGATCATTTGAAACTTAATCAGCAGGAAAAAAAAAAAACATTTTTAACATTTTGGTATACCGTTATCTGGATGTTTTCCCATGACTGTACACACACAAGATCATTGTCCTTTCTACAAAAAGGTCACAAAGACGTAACAAACCTCCCTGACAACTGTAGGAAGGAGTATCTGCAGGTGTTTTATGTGCCCTTCCCTAAGTGAACATGCCTCTGAGACACAATGCTCAAAAGTTGAACACTGCACATGCCACCGATGGAGAGCCTTCTACAAAACACATCAGATAAAAGTACCCAACAAAAAACATCCCTTTCTGTATGGAAAGAACTCAGCAAAGTCTCTGGCAAATATAAAGTAACCAAACAAATAAAACCACTATCTACTAAGCAACAAGGTAGCAATTAGGTAGCTCTAAAAATAAACTGGGTATGGTGTTGTATGTCTACTGTGTACTAGAAACTTAGCCAGAAGACTTCCTTAAACCCGGGAGGACAGCCCTTATGGACAAGTGAGCTAGAGGGATGGGTCAGTGGGGTCAACCATGGATACTTGCTTCCAAGCCTGGCAACTGGACCCACGGGTGAAGAGAGAGAAGACTTAAGAAAGTTGTCCTCTGACCTCCACATACATGAAGCAGCATGGGTGTACCCCACCCATGAAAAGCAGATCAATAAATAAATACAATAAAATGGGGAAGGAAGAAGAGCACTGAGCACCTGCTAGGGCGGAGCATAAACTGAGTCCAGGGAGACAGTATCCCATCCACAGGCTGGTAGATGCTCACATGTACACTAGATTTTCTGTAAGAAAGTCCTTGGGAATATGTATGCGCTAACCCAGAAATCCGAGTTCTGGATGTTCTGGGAATAATCACCCAGCTCTAAACACCCTCAACGTTCCCGGAGGCACTGGTTGGCTGAACTCTACCGCACGGCAGGCGGGCCACTGCTATTCTTTCAGTTTCGGAGATGGCTTAGCATCTTTTGTTTGCTATGCTAAATGTAATTATTTTCAAAATAACTGCTTTAAGCAAATATACTCAACTACAACCGCTGAAAACGCCTTAACTTTAAAAGACAAGAGAATTCAGTACAAAATGTGAGCCAATTTTATTTATTTTTATTTTTTCCCGAGAAAAGGCTTCTCTGTGTAACAGCCCTGACTACTCTGGGGTCAATTTTATTTTTAAAAGGTATTTCCATATTTCAGCCAGATATGGTGGCCCATGCCTTTAATCCCAGCACTTGGGGAGGCAGAGACAGGCAAATCTCCTAGTTCAAGGCCAGCCAAGTCTACAGAGTGAATTCTAGGATAGCCTGGACTACAGAGAAAACTTGTCTTGAAAAACCAAAAAACAAACAAACAAACCCCAAAAAACAAATACTCCCCTATTTCTTAAGAGCAAAGTTAAATGATTTTCCTTACTGTCTAGGGTCACATCTCCTAGAGTTACTGCGTTTCTATTTGAAATAAATAGCTTTAAGATATATTATCAGTGATCCCTATAGATCTGTTTACATTAAAAAAAAAAAAAGTTGTGTGAATACACTCAGGAGTGTACCTGGAGGTCATAGGACAACCCTGTGGCGTTCTCTTCCACCTACATGGGTTCCAGGACTGAACTCAGGTCATCAGACACACACCTGTGATCCCAGCACTGGGCAGGCAGAGGCAGGTGAGCTCTGTGATTTGACACCAGCCTGGTCTACAGGGTTCTTGGCCAGGCAGGGCTAGAATAAGATTATGTCTCATAAAAACAAAACAAATGGATAAACAAAAGAAGAAAAAACAAACCCAGAACGTGATGCTTACGACAGGGTGAACACAGCACACAACTCAACAGTAATTCAAAGACAAGCCAATGCCTATGGGTGAGAGAAAATTAACCTCTCTACTTCCTTCAGAATGAGGAAATATCTTTAACATAACTGACTTTCTTACTTTCTAATATACTAATTTTTCTAGTTCTTTTGTTTATGCTGATGGGTTAAAATAATAAGGGAACTGAAGAGCTGGCTGGGGGTGGGGGGGATACAAACTGCTCTGTGAAGGACTGGAATTCAGTTCCCATCACACACACTGGGTAGCTCACAATGCCTACAACTTAAGCTCTAGGGGTGCAGAGTCCTCCTCTGGCCTCCTCAGGAACCTGCACTAGTGCATGCACACCTGCTCCTCAACAACAACAAACCTTAACATGCAGTTCTGCATTAGTCTAGGCTATGTGGGAATGAACTTCCTGGCTTAAAACTGCTCAGTATTCCCCACACCACATCATGATTAATGACGCTGATAACCACTTTAACTGCTTCCACTGTCACTTTAAATGTAATAGTTTAAAACAAATACACAAATAAATTTATTTATTAACACAGAGTAGACTTATAGACATATCTTTCTAGTTCTGTCCTTCCTGGTTTGTTTTCCACTGGATTGTTTGTTGCTGCAGTACTGAGAACTGAACCTGCAGCCTTACTGCACACTCCATGGATGCCTTGCACACTCCACATCCTTGCACACTCCCACTGAGCTGCATCAGCTAACTGAATCATTCATAATTTTTTTTAGACCAAAGATGTTCCATACCAACAAATTTTTCAAAGGAATGACGAGTTCCCTCCCTAAAGGTGGGAAAACTTTGCAGTAATTTAAAGGGTGCTTAGTGTCACCACACTGTGACCATCAGACACTTCACCCTCCCACATGAGTATCAGCAGAGGGTGTGCCAATTCTCTCTGAAGTACATGAGGATGTACTGGGGAAGCAGAGGATGGTGAATACCATGAGCTCATGGAAAAGCATTTCTGAACTGACTGCAGCAGATAAGCCCAGGGCAAGGATCTGCCTGAGGGTAATCCGCCATACATCCACATCAAACACCGGGACAGCGGTGCCGCCTGTGAAATCGGCCACACTGGTAAGTGGGGGACCCCCAAAGATGCTTCCTCTATTTAATACAACCCACTACTTAGGCTGCAGGCTTCTCTCTCCAAGTATGTACCACTCTCTAAAGTTTTAAGTATAGGAATTAGACCAAAGAGAACAAGGAAAACATCGTCACACTCGTTTCCCTGCACCAGAGAGCATTCAAAGCACACTTTCCAGCCTGCTAACTGAAGGGCCAGTACCACCCAAACCACAGGGCCTGCAGAACTGAAATGTCAGTTCTTACAACAGACTTGACAAATCCCGCAGCAACTAAATGTGCCGCTCTGTGCGGTGCTGGAAAGAGGCAATCTCCCCGGCTTGCCCCAGCACTCACAGATACCAATTACAGAGGCAAGTCCCAAAGAGCTCCATCCTCTGGCAGTTAATAACATGCCGATAGGCTGACTTAGAGCAGAAGTCTGATTGACAGACTGCAGTTCTCCACTACTCACTCTGAGTCCGCCGTGACGCTACTTAATGCGCAGTCTAACACGCCCACTCTTTTTCTTACTCTTGGATCCCAGCATTCCACTCGACCCTGAACAAAGGAAAAACCAACTTTAAGTAAAAGCTGCTACTAGAAAAATTTCAAACATTTACCAAAAATAAAGGTTTATTACCACTAATTTCACGGAGAACCAAAGCTTCTTTAGTCTATAATCTTGGCACTGTCATACTTCACCACGAGGGGATTTGCTTCATTACTAAGGAAACAAGCAATGAAAAGTCCCAACTACACACTTGAGCCTTGGATTGGCTCCCACGGAAAGGAGCAATAAAGACATTTGTATTTTATATCAATCGTCACAGTAATGTTAAACTTCTTAGTGATAATAAAGATATTGTGGTTTTATGAAAAAGGTCTTCATGGTTTTGTTTGAATAAGGACCTTACTGTTATCCAGGTTAGCCTCCATTTCCTGGGCTCAAGTGATCTTCCTGTGTCGGCCTCCTGAGTAGCTAAGGCTACAGGATAGGTCTTTGCTTTAGTCTATATTATTTTATACATTTTATTTTTTGATATTTTGAGATGAGGACTTAATAATTTATTTAACTTTATGTGCATTGGGTTTTTTTTAATATTTATTTATTATGTATATAATGTTCTGTCTGTGTGTATGCCAGCAGACCAGAAGAGGGTGCCAGATCTCATTACAGATAGTGTGAGCCACAATGTGGTTGCTGGGAATTGAACTCAGGACCTTTGGAAGAACAGGCAATGTTCTTAACCGCCGAGCCATCTCTCCAACCCCATGTGCATTGGTGCTTTCCCTATATGTACATGAGTGTGCTGGAACCTCCTTATTTTTAAGAATTATACTTTAAGCTGGGCAGTAGTGGTACACGCCTTTATTCCCAGCACTCGGGAGGAAGAGGCAGGTAGATCTTTGTGAGTTCGAGGCCAGCCTGGTCTACAAGAGCTAGTTCCAGGACAGGCTCCAAAGCTACAGAGAAACCCTATCTTGGGGCGGGAGGGAAAGCGAATTGTACTCTAAATATTTTGCCATGAAATGTCATAATATCCATGACTTATTTTCAAATGGCTCAGGAAACATTTTTTAAATATAACATTTTTATAAGAAAGTGGGGATATAGAATGCAAACCCTGAACTATGTTTTCAACATTTCTTTTCTTTTTTTTTAGTTTATTTATTTTTTGCTATGGGTGTCGGGTCCCCTGAAACTGAAGCCACAGATAGGTATGAGCTGCCATATGGGTGGTAGGAATTGAACTCGGGTCCTCTGGAAGAACAATCAGTGCTCTTAACCCTTGACATTTCTTTAGCCCTGGCTGTCCTAGAACTCAGTATGTATACTAGGCCAGCCTCAAACTCAGAGAGATCGCCTTCCTCTGCTACTGAACGCTGTGACAAAGGCAAAAGCCACTACTGCCTGGCTATTTTCAACATTTCCAAAAGTATAATTTTTTTTAAGAAATTAAATGCTGAGGCTTGATTAATTGATTGGCTCACTGATTTAGGCACTGTTAAGGACCAAACCCAGGCCTCACAATGCTAGGCGGGTGTCTATTTTTAATTGCATGTATATGTATATCTGTGTACAGGCATGAGTCTGTGGATGCATGTGCCAAAAGCGGCCAGAAGATGGTGTCAGACTCCCCCAAGAGCTTGGGTCACACGGCAGCTGTGAATTGACTTACCTGGGAAGTGGAAACCAAATTCGGGTCCTCTATAAGAGTCATACACACTTGTAACTACTGAACTATCGATCCAGGTCACAGAAAATGGTTTTTGAATAAAAACAGAAATGTAGGCCTTACAAAATGGCTCAGACAAGCCTGACAACCCGAGTTCAATCCCCAGGACTCATATGGAAGAAGAAAATCAACTCCAGTAAGTTGCCCTCCTATCTCTACATAAGCACTGCGGCAAGCATGCACATGTTCACACAAAATACACACACACACACACACACACACAAATAAATGTTAAACATTTTAAAGAAAAAAAATGGAACTGTAAACAAGTGAAAACACATTTACAAAAACGAAGTCAACAGGTGCTAACCTCTATTGTTCCTGTGGCGAACAAGCCATGCACTGCATTTATGTCACAAACATTGTTCTCCCTAAAACAGTAAAGCAAACACAGGAAAGAAGTGTTAGGGGGCATCTAGTTAGGGAAGACGTCTGTAGCTCACCAAATGCTGCAGACAGACATGATCAAGGCTCTCAGCTACATGAAATGCATAGAGGCATGGGTCAATTAAGGGCTTGGCTCAAAGCCACCTGAGGCCCTGATACCCAGGGTGACACTACCTGCCGGATGCCAGTCAGGGGAAGTTCTCCCTCTGAAATACTATTCCACCATGAGAAGAAAGGCCCTTCTATTTCTTCCCAGGCAATGCTGCATTCTTAGGAACACAGGCCATCACTATGGCAATCTCCAGACCTGGGAGTACAAACAAAGCCTCATTTTCTTACTCACTGAAGTGAATTTTGACCTACCTCAATGGGTTATTGTGAGGATTAAATTAAAGAACAAAATGTTCAACAGTGCCCAGCGTATAAAGGATACGTAATAAATAACAGAGGTTATGAACAAGAAGGCAAGCAGCTGAAGAGCAGGTAACTTTTTTATTATGCAATAATGTATTATGAAGTTACAATTTTTTTAAATTAAAAGTATTTTAAGCCTGGGCAGAACAAAACCATCTTGCCAGCTTGGAAGTTTTACCACTCTGTGTTCTCATCTCAGATACCTCACAGAGACAAGGCAAAGTTCGAGTTCTGGAAGTACAGATGGGCAGGAGTCCAGCTCCCATGCCTACCTAGCTGCAGGACCCTGGGCAGGCCACCTATCCCAGGGCAGCTGCAGGACCCTGGGCAGGCCACCTATCCCAGGGCAGCTGCAGGACCCTGGGCAGGCCACCCATCCCAGGGCAGCTGTAGGACCCTGGGCAGGCTACCTATCCCAGGGCAGCTGCAGACCCTGGGCAGGCCACCTATCCCAGGGCAGCTGCAGACCCTGGGCAGGCCACATATCCCAGGGCAGCTGCAGACCCTGGGCAGGCCACATACCCCAGTGCATGAACACAGAACTGGCCCTGCCAGAACCAGATGTCATTGAAAGCTGATTTCAAAAAAGAAAAGTACCAAAAACTTTTATATTTAAGAAAACTTAATATTACAGGTAAAAATAATACCCTGCGTTTTTAAAAGTCAGTCAGAAGCTTTGTTGTTTTTATATTAAGACAAGGTCTCTCTATATAGCCCTGGTTGGCCTGAAACTTGCTATGTACACCAGGCTGGCCCTGAACTCAGAGATCCATCCAATTCTGCTTCCTGAGTGCTGGGATTAATTTCTAAGTCTTTTTGTATGAGAACTTAAAACTTTTAAGGAATCATTTGATATTCTCAGCAAATCTTTTTGTTAACAACCACAATAACAAAAAACAAAAAAACCGAGTCCTTCATTTATTTATCTGCTTAGCGGTGAACCAAGGGCCTTGTGTATACTAAGTCCAGAAGATGGACTGATGGTGTTAGGGGAAAAAAGAAACCAAACAACACCTTCAGTTCCAATTAAGAGCATAGTTAATGATATCCTACTAAATGATGGCCCAGGATGCTGGTGGACCACAACTAGGTCACTTGATGACAACAAGAGCCTCTGGCTCCATCTCCTGGGCAAAATAAATAGAGCAGTAGGGCTGAGGTACTCACGCGGCATCTGTCTGGAGAGGATTCAGGTAACGCCCTTGTTCTAAATTTAATCTATACACTTCAGAGCTGCAAGTAACAAAGAGACCCGGTAAGCGACAAGCATTTCTGTGAGTAAACATAAGCTTCAGAAGCACATGCGAATCTATCACCCGTAAGCCATCACGTCACTCTGAAAAGCTGATAAAAAACTTATTCTAAATATGTTCACTTTGTTCAAGAATTTGCCAAGTCTTGGAGGTGAGGAACTGAAACTCTTGCAGGAACCCAAGTTTAGTTCCTAGCACCCCCTCAGACCGTTCACAACCATCTGTCACTCCCGGGGATCTCCCTCATAGCTCAGCACTGGGGTCACTGGCCTGCAGCACTGCCATGCCTGGTTTTTATATTACACTGGGGATCTGAACTCAGGTCCCCACGCTTGCACAGAAAGAACTTTACTCACTGAGTCGTGTCCCCAGCTCCCTAAATACATATGACATTAATGACAAAATACTGAACAAGCTTAAAGCAGGAACTAGAAGCTCAGGGGGTAAAGAAAAACTTGAGGAACAAAACCAAAACTAAACAACAGCGTCTTGTAAACTCAGCAACAGGGCTACTCTGTGAGACTTGTGTGGGTTCTAGCTTAAACACTCGACACATGCATATTTTAAAGTCATGTCTTTCAAAAAGATCTTAGTAAGCAAATATCAGGTACTAAAACATTATAGTGGGGCTGGAGAGATCTCAACAGCTACAAGCACTGGTTGCTCTTCCAGAGGTCCTGAGTTCAATTCCCAGCAACCACATGGAGGCTCACAACCATCTGTAATGAGATCTGGTGCCTTCTTCTGGCCTGCAGGCATGCATGCAGACAGAACACTGTATACATAAGTAAATAAATTAAAATAATAAAATAAAATAAAACATTACAGTAATACCACCCACTAAAAACTATGTATCAACTAGGTAAACTACTAGATTTTTGTTGTTGTTGTTGTTGTTAATCCCTTTTTCTAAGATTGAGTCCCTTCCACGCTAACGACACATCACTTTCTCTATTAAGGACATTTGTCTACAGATCATCTAGTGAAGCTAGCTGTGTGAGAGGTGAAAAGGGAAAAATACACTGATCGATACCTTGCACCAACGAAGTACAAGTCACAGGACGGGTAGTGGTAAGAGAAGTCTCTGCCGAACTTGGGAATTCTGGTTTTGTAATAAAAACCTGACTGTGAGTGAAACTCGATATATCTGTCGTTATGCAAGAAGACGATCTGGAAAGAAAACAATCAAAGTCTAGTCTGCTTAACTTTCAACATCACTGAAACTACCAAACAAGAAAAACTTTCATCTCTCCCTCTGCTTACACTCTGTATGCAAATACACAGACCTATGTACACACACTTTCATTTAGCAGACTACAGAAGTGTGTATAAAGTTTGCATGGTGTTTAAATGTAAATCAATCAATACTAAAGATGACGGCAACCTGGCAAACAAGCCTAGGCCAGTATCAATGATCAGAACCACAGATGGAGACCATTAGACACCTGGTAAAAGGCAACTGTTACAAGTTTCTTAGAAAACAGGAGAGGTCCTATAATGCTGAGAACCAATGATACTAGTCAATCAAAGGCTCTCTCCCCCAATGCTGTTTTAAAAGATAGTACATGTCATGCATGCACCTGGCCAAAAATCAATAGAATAATAAATTATCTATTACTACACAGTGATTTTTAACTTAATACTGGGAAGATAGAAGAAATATTTATTAGAAAAATGAGTTCCAGGTCTGGAGAGACAGCTCAGCAGTGATGAGCACTTGCTGCTCTTGCAGAGGACCCGAGTTCAGATCCCAGCACCCACACGGCAGCTCACAACCATCTGGTGATCTGATGCCCTCTTCTGGTATCCAAGCACAACTGTACACATGTGGTGGACATCCACACAAACACACATACACATATAAATAAAAATAAAAAGTAAATACCTTCGAATAGTCATCAGATAAAATCTCAAAGGTGACAACTGAAAAGCAGCAATAGAAAAAAGAAAGCACAATTATCGACCAGTGTCCTAGCAAAAGCACAGGCTTCTTGTGAGGATTCTAATTGGTTTTGCCTGGTGAATAACTGTACACAAATACTGTGCATGTCCTACCTCTACATAAAACAAGAAAAGTCCCACTAGATTTTTTTTTATAGAACTAAAGAGAATTTACAAATTATGACTCCTTAAAATTTTAACCACTGCCTTACTGAGACGTCCTAAATAGTTTTTAAGACTTTCAAACAGAAACTGAAGAGGGTCCTTTAGAGCGCTGCTTTACAAAGGGCACCAGGCTGGGGAGTCATGTGCTAGCTTGTGCCTCGGGAGGAGGAAGATCTCTGTGAGTTTGAAGCCAGTTTGTTCTACATAAGGAGTTTCCAACCAGCTATGGCTGCAGGAAGAAACCCTGTTTCAAAATAAAAAGAAGGAAAAAGAGGCAAACCCTGTTTCAAAATAAAAAGAAGGAAAAAGTAGCTTTTGCCTAAACAAAGTTGACCCTCCAGACGAAAATAGTAAACAGCTATGAATGGCACACAAAGTTCCTGCCGTTCTTCAGAAGCAGGGGGGGGGGACGACTAGAACACTATGCTGGCCCTTCTACACAACACTGCATCCCACTAACTTCTTTCCCCTTGATCCTAACACTAGATTAACTGATAAAAGTTAACTGTGTCATTTTAGTGTGCTTTCTGTGTCCCCCTGGTGAGAGTAGGTATGGAGCCTTGCAGTTACTGAGACACTGCTCCCAGGGGTCATGTTATATGGTATGACAATGGGAAAGTTTTGTTTAATCAGATGAATCTCTTAACAGAAGAGGTCTCTCAGGGCCAGGGATAGGGCTTTGTGGTTAAGAGCACTTGCTCTCCCAGAGAAGCCAGGTCCAAGGCCCAGCACCCACATGCAGCTCACAGCCATCTATAACTCCAGTCAAAGAGGATCAGATGCCCTCTTCCGGCTTCCTGTGGTATCAGGCACATGCATGGTGCACAGATACCTATGCAGGTAAAACACCCATTCACGTGAGATAAAATAATGAAGACTAAAAAGAAAGATGTGAAAGAGGTCTCCAGCTGGGGCAGAGTGCTGGCAGCCTCTATAAACGAAATGGAGCCCAGCTGAGATCCAGCGAGAAGGGAGACCCCACCACCCAGTCCCACGGCCACAATAAGCTGAGTCTGGAAGTAGACTTTTTTGTTTGGTTGGTTTGGTTTTTCGAGTCAGGATTTCTCTGTAGCTTTGGAGCCTGTCATGGAACTAGCTCTTGTAGACCAGGCTGGCCTTGAACTCACAGAGATCCACCTGCCTCTGCCTCCCAAGTGCTAGGAGTAAAGGTGTGTGCTACTACCACCTGGTGAAGCAGACTCTTGATGAGCCTTCAACAGCCCACCTGGCCGACCTACTGAGGGTAGCCCTATTCAGAGCCAAGGGCCCAGCCAGTGTGGGTTACAGCCTGTAAGTGCAGCAACATATTTAACTATTTAATCCACAGCAACCAAAACCCACTACACAACCCATTCCCATTCTAAAAAGCAGCGTGACTGACAAATACAAAAAGCTATCCATGAGTTCAAAGTTAGCCTCTTACCTTCCGAATCCAAGCACCTTTCAAACTTCAAGGATAACTGATAGGTGTCATAACACCGAACCCGAGGTTTATAAGTTCCTATAAAAAAAATTTAAATTGATAGAAATCCTAAGAACACACCCTACGAAACTGCTGCATGTCTTTTCTGTCCTGAGGTAAGACAGTTATCATCAAATCAAAGAAAGGGAGGGTTTTAACAGCAGCACCATACAAGCATCCCAAAGTGAATGACAAAGGGAAAGCAAGCAAGTCACAGAGAGTGACGTATAATGCCTAAGAAGACTCACAATCCAGTAAGAGTAACAGAAACAATCAAAAGTAAAATAACAGTAACAATCAAACAGCTGCCATGAGAACAGATGAAAAAGATGCTTAATATCTTAATGCTTGTATCAGTGAAACAGTTAAAATTAGCCATAAACAAACTGATACAACTTCCCTGATAATCTCCAATACCTGGAAGGTCTGTGTGTGTGATGGAGAACCACTCTAAAACTATATGTCAGCTTACACAAATCAAGAACTACAGAAACCCAGCCACGAGCACACCAGGAATGGGAAAAATGTCCACTCCCAACTTCTGTCACACATGGCCAGAGTCTTAAAGCAAAAGAACTCATTGATCCATCAGTGGATAGATCAATAAACAATGGTCAACCCACACCAGAAAACAGGAAGCATGTAAAGATGAGCAGGTTCCCAAAGACTGCTGGAGAGCTGGTTCTCTCCTTCTACCACATGGTTCCAGGGTCAAACTCAGGTTGTCACACTCGGCAGCAAGCACCTTTACTTGCTGAGCCGCCTAAGCGGCTCCTAAAATGTGTTACAGAAAGAAGTGCACTCAGGCCCGGAGGTGACTGCTACAACACAGTGCATATGATCCCAACTCTGCACAGCTAAAGGCTGCAGCACAGGAATGATGAGGAAGCACAGACACAGCAACTACCTCTAAAGCACAATTTGGGGATGCTCACATCTTATGTCACAGCCTTCTATACTCTTTGTATTTCAGACAAATACCCCATATTTGCAATAAGGAAAAACAAGGATCAATTTTTAAAAGCAAAACATGATATTACGGGGTGGGGGAGAGAGGAAATCATTTTTCTAGCATGCATCAAAACCTAAGATTTCATTAAAAAAAGAAAACACTGAAATATACAGAGCATGGTGATGCATGCCTATTATCCCAGAAGTTAGGAAGCTGAGGCAAAAGGCACATAAGCTCTAGGCCAGAGAAGACATCTGCCTCCCAAAGCAACAACAAGTCCTCCCAGAGCAGAAAAGCATGCAGAATTTTTTTGAGTCCACTGTTGGACAATGATTTTTGTGTGATGGGCCTTAGGAAAAACTATTAATATATGCAGGGCCTTTGCTCCTACTGTGCTTGGCTTTGTTTTCCCTTTATATTTCTGCATTGTCTACAAGGTTTACTTGTATCATCTTGACTCTCAGGAGAAAGAAAATGTGGCAAAAAGCACAAAGTTGCATAAAATCAGCACTTCTGCGACCGTTTTCATCCCTGTGTCTCAGGAAAGTCTCACGACGACACTAAGGATAGCTCTGCAGCTGGACATTGCTCAGTCACTAGTGCACTGGGTTTGATTCCCAGCACTGGCAAGGAGAGGAGCAAATTTGGATCTGGCCTGATTCTAAACTGAATGTTTCCAAAAGAAACCAAGAGGCTTAGTTCTGCGACAGGTCCACAGTTCACATGTCCCCTGGACTGGCTTCCTGGGGAAGTTGATTTCCCCAACTAGACTAAAACATCTCCAAGGACAAATTTTATCCAACTTGTTTTAGTCACAAGTCCTAGGACAGTGACAGAGATGGAGACAGTGGCAGAATCAAAGATGAAAGTGCTAGCTCTATTGAAGAGAGCAGACAGCAAGTGGTGCCCTGAGTCTAAAGGGCCAAAGGAGGAGGTGCTAAGGACTCTGCACCCAACCACGCTGTGCCATGACAGCCACTAGCTGTGTGCATAGTTATTTAAAATAAAAGCAATTAAAATCAAAACTTCGGTTCTGAGATCACTATCAATGTTCACAAATTCTTGATGAAAATGGTGTTTTTGAAGATAAAAAGTAAAATCCAAGGATTCTTTTTGTTGTTGTTTTTGTTTGTTTTTTAAAGACAGGGTTGGGGCTGGAGAGATGGCTCAGTGGTTAAGAGCTTTGCCTGCTCTTCCAGAGGTCCTGAGGTCAATTCCCAGCAACCACATGGTGGCTCACAACCATCTGCAGTGAGATTTGGTGCCCTCTTCTGGCCTGCAGGGATATATGCAGGCAGAATACTGTATACATAATAAATAATTAAAAAAAAAAAAAAAAAGACAGGGTTTCTCTGTGTAACAGTCCTAGCTGTCCTGGAACTCACTTTGTAGATCAGGCTGGCCTCGAACTCACTGAGATCCGCCTGCCTCTGCCTCCCAAGTGTTAGGATTAAAGGTGTGCACCACCACTGCCCAGCTAAACCCAAAGATTCTAAGTAAAAAAGCAATTAATCTTGTCAGAGTAGAGAATGATTTCATAAAAGGAAATATAATTTAGCATTAAACCTCCCTGCCAGGTGTGGTGGTGCACACCTTTAATCCCAGCTCTTAGGAGGCACAAACTAGAGGATCTCCACAGCCAGTTCTAGGACACCAGGGGTACAGAGTGAGAACCTGTCAAAACAGAAAACAAAACAAAAACCCCTCTTTCACTTAATCTACACCCTTGAGCACTGGACACCACCATTTAGTGTCTCTGGATCTGAAGATCAAGACCTGAATTCAAGGTTTAAGCCCCTTCTAGTCCTCAGTAACTGTGCCCAAATAGTTCACATCTTCCTAACCCTCCTTACCAGTTTCTCGAAATAAAAGCAGAGGCTAAAGGGCTGGAGAGATAGCTCACAGTTAAGAGACGGGCTACTCTTCCAAAGAACCAGGGTTTGGTTTCCAGCACCCACATAATGGCTCACAACTGTGTGTAACTCCAGTTCCTGGGTTCCAAAGCCCTCTTCTGGCTTTCAGGGCACAAGGCATGCGTATAATACACTTAATCACATACAGGCAAAACACTCACACCAAAAATAGAAATAATAAATGGAAAACAACAGAAGCTTAGCGATGTGGATAGCATGGGTGCTGAGACAGCCATTAATACAGCACAAAGGGACTGGCTTGGTATGTATGAAGCTGTTCAAGTGGAGTGGAGCAAAATCTGGGGTGGAGGCACATGCCTGTATTTCAGCAACTGAAAGTGGAGGTGATCAGGGGAGATTATGAGTCTGAGGCCAGACTAGGATACAAAGCAAGCCCGAAAACCAAAAAATAGAAACTAAAATAAAAATTAAAAAGCTGCTATTTGTGACTTATTCTGAAAAGTCATTAAAAAAAACTATACGTATTGATAGAGAAACACAGCAAACTGTTCACGGAAGAATCTAGTGCTCAGGTAAATAGGTGCTCGTTTAACTCTCCTGAGCATTTCTGTGTGTCTGAAGTGATTATGGGTAAACATGGAGGGTGACCTTCCTACTAGAGCACTTCCTGCTATGGAGCACATGCAAATCATAACCACAAAGATGCTTACCCGTCGCTAAGATGTACTGTCCATCTTTTGACACCTTGATAGTGGTACACACAGTGGGCATTTCAAAATCCTGAATAAGTTCAATTCTCCTACGAACATCTACAGAGAGGGAAAGAAACTAGTTCAGCACGGGCATCAGGGGAGAAGAGAGTATACAACTCGAAGGTTCCCAGGGCTGAGAACAACCCCATCACAGCTCACCCAGCTTCTTCTTAGCTCCTTCCTCTTTAACAGTTTGGATCTGAAATGCCCCCAAAATGCCCAAGGGTACCAGGGTCTGGTTCCTAGGCTCATGGCTTAATTGGGAGATGGTAAAACTTATGAGCCATGGAGCCCTGTGAGACTATAGGCCACCCATTTATTCTGTCTCCTCTTGCTTCCTGTTTAGTGAGCCATCCCTTGCACCATGAGCTCCTACCACAATATGCTGCCTCACCACAGGCCCAGGAACCAGTGGCACATGGACAGCAGGCCCGAAAACAGTTTCTTCCCATAAATACCCTGAAGCCATTTTGTTACACATGAGCACACTGGAAGGGGATCAGATAAAACCCGAATCTGTGAGCTCCGAACAGCATTTCTTCTGAGTTAAAAATCTCATTTTCCACCTGACTTTGGTACTTTATATAAATGCTATTTTCCCAAGAAGCTTGCCAAAAGATCTCAATCTCACAGTCAGAAAGCTCCTCATGCTCAATTTTTAGAAGACTCAGTTAAAAGGAAGATAAGTTTCCTCTCATCTACGGCACCTGAACTGGAAAACTTTAATGAAAATAAATTTATCAAAGTCAGTTAAGTTACAATTCAATCTCATTGTTTACATTCAGACATTTTATATGTGAAGTCCTTTTGTTCATTAAAAAAAAAGTTTACTGTCTCTGTATTGCAAAACTGAGAGATTCAACTAACAGATAAAGTTTCTGGGGCTGGAGAGATGGCTCAGCAGTTAAGAGCACTGGCTGTTCTTTCAGAGAACCTGGGTTCAATTCTCAGCACACACATGGCAGCTCACAACCGCCTGTAACTCCAGTTCCAGGAAATCTGACATTGTCATACAGAATATACACTGGCAAAACACAGTGCATACTAATTAAATTAAAAAAAAAAAAAAGGATTTTGGCCCACTAGGAACAAAGCAATTATGGAACTGTCGGGAAAGACAGTCCTCCTGAGGCTCGTGTGTTCCTGCGCATCTTGCTTAGTGCGGCAGTCCTGCAAGCGTCTGGCCACTTGTACCTGAGCCATGTTTCCGGGTTCCTGGCAGCTGAGAATTTTGACAGATGAGGTCACTGAAGGGCAGGCCTGTTTACTGCCTGTTAGCAAAGCCATGGTGGACTTCGCACCTCAGACCTCAGGACTCCTCCCTGAAACACAAACCTGCAGTGTGCACGCCTCATCCAAGCCATGCTGAAGCCCTCCCAAGGGACTCGAAGGGCAGCTGGGACAAGCATGCAGAGGGTGTGCCATCTGTGCCATGCCATGAGTCTGTCTCTGACCCTGGAGCCTTGATGCCACCCATGAAGCCAAAAGAGGCTAACTTGTTAGCTTGAAAAGGAGGTAAAATTAAGATCCACACCATCAGCAGGACAAAAGCTCACTTCCCACACCCCACACTGAAAAGCCAGAGCTATGGATACTGTCACATGGGACACTGGCAGCAGGAGCACCATGGATACTCACCCACATCTTTCTTCTGCAGCGCTCTCTTCTTCCTGTCAGAAAGCCACTAGGAGAAAACAGACACTGCGCTTTAAAACACACCTGGATTGTCTTCTGCTCGCAAAACAAAAGTTCATTTTAAAAACTGCAAACTTGGCCGGGCGGTGGTGGCGCACGCCTTTAATCCCAGCACTTGGGAGGCAGAGGCAGGCGGATCTCTGTGAGTTCGAGACCAGCCTGGTCTACAAGAGCTAGTTCCAGGACAGGCTCCAAAACCACAGAGAAACCCTGTCTCGAAAAACCAAAAAAAAAAATAAATAAATAAAAAATAAAAATGTAAAAATGTTAAAAAAAAAAAAAACTGCAAACTTACAGGAAACAATAAAATGGAAAGTGGGGCTATTCTATAATCTTAACTGCATGATAGTATATCTTCTGGATTTTTAAAAATACATTTACATATTCTAAACAAAATTTTTTGGATAGCTGTTTTACAAAGCAAAAAAAAAAAATAAGAATAAAATTAATCCATCTAAGCTAAGAGAACGCAGAAGTTCTCAATGATGGGTTTCAGTTTCAATGAGGAGTGCCATCCTTTGTGTGTGTGTATACGCTTCTGTGTTGACATATAGTCACACTATGTACCTCTTTACCCTAGATTAAACCCCACAAACCCTCACTCTTCCTGTCTCAGCCTCCCACATACTAGGATTATAAATGTGTCCCTTTGCTAACTAAAATCTATTTCTTACAAAGAATAAGAACAGATATACAACTGGCCTAATAGCCAACTCTGGATAAGAAGTGGTATTTTTTAACTGACACATTCCACATTCACTGAACACAGATTCTGCTCTGCAGGCAGAAGTTGAATGAACAGCAGTGATGAAACACTTGTCAATTACAGTGACACTGAGCGGATGGGTCTCGACTGGGGCAATTTTGTTCCCTAGAGGGCTTATGGTAATTCTTAAAGATTCTGTCTGGCATCACACCTGGTAGGTGTAATCCTGGTATCTAGTGGGTATGGGCTAGGGAAGCTGGCAAACAGCCTATAAGACAACACTAGCAACAAGTAACTGTCCAGCTCAAAATGTCAATAAATTCAAAGTTAAAAGCCCCAAAGAAATGAAAAAAATAAATATCCATCATTTCTAAAAGGGCAAAACCAATGTACTATTCTTTTTTTGTTGTTGCTGTTTTTGCTTTTTGTTTTCCAAGACAGAGTGTCTCTGAGCAACAACCCTAGCTGTCCTGGAACCAGTCTGTGGACCAGGCTGACCTCAGACTCACAGATCCACCTGCCTCTGCCTCCCAAGTGTTGGGATTAAAGGTGTGCACCACCACAGCCCAGTTCAATGTACTATTCTTACTAGGCAGGGCAGAATAATCTCTCTACTCATGCAGACTCCCCTCTCAAGACCTTAAGTATTCAAAAGAGACATTGTGTACATCAGAATGACACTTTCAAATGTCTGGGGATGGGCCAGAGGTTTTCTTCTCTCTGCAGTAAGAGAGTTGCTACTCTCTGACGGTATTACTCTGACTGTATTTCAGGCAATGATGTTTCTATTAAAGGATGTGAGAATGGTTTCTAAACAGTCAGCATGCTCTCACAGGAACCTAACACAAGAAGAACAAAAGTGCTGTCTTATGGTCCCTGTGTATGATAAAATACCATGGCCTTCAGCTACAGTTCACATCACGGTGCATCACGGAAGTCAGGACAGAAACTCAAACAGGCAGAAACCTAGAGGTAGGAACTGATGCAGAGGCTATAAAAGGGTACTGCTTACTGGCTTGCTTCCCATGGCTTGCTCAGCCTCCTTATAGAATCCGGAACTACCAGCCCAGGGATGACACCATTCACAGTGAGCTGGGACCTCTCCCGTTACTCATTAATTAAAAAAAAAAAATACTCTACAGCTGGATCTCATGGAGGCATTTTCTCAACTGAGGTTCCCTCCTTTCAGATAACTCTTGTGTCAAGCCGACGTAAAACCAGCCAGCACAGTCAGTCGTCGATAAATTAAAGATATATCACTAGGGCAATGAGAGGGGCAGCGACGGTGACGAGGAGATGAAGACTCACCTCAGGGAGGGACTTGCCGCAGCTGAGGCTATAAATCTTCACCTCGTTAAGGCTCGAGACCTGCATGGTGGCGCGGAGCACCAGGGACCCGGCAAGCAGTCACAGAACGCGGGTACTCCAGCATCCGAATCCCAGGCGCACCGGTGCAGCGTGGGGGTACTGGTGCAGGGTGATGACGCACTTCCGGGCGCAGGAAGTGCGCGCCCATTCGGACTCCGGCAGAGGGCTGAGGTGCGGAAGGAGAACGGAAGAGGCCTGCAGAAATTTACAGTGGCTCTGAGAGCTGAAAAAAGTAAAATGAAAAGGGAATTGTATGAGAAAGCGTGAGGTGAGGAAGTAAGCTTGAACCTGGTAGCGTATGAGACAAATACGTGGCAGTAATAACAGCGCTTACCGTTTATAGAGAGTTTGTAGGTTGTTCGTAGGTTGCTCCTTCAGTACGGGCTGCCTCTGTGGTCCAGATCTGAGGACTTGGAACGGCTTTAATTCCGAAGAGGCTGACTGCTGGCGAGAACCCTCTCCAGGCTTCCTCCGTGTTGTCTTCCCTCTAAACGTTTACGTTATGAAAAGTGGAATCTGGGAAAGAGAAAGGTTAAGTAATGCTTTCTCCAAAGCCCTGTGAAACGACACCAAATCCTCCTGGCTCTCCCTGAGAACCTTTGCTGCTCTCCAAGGTCCCTCAGGTCCACATCGGCGAAGGGTGGGTTGCTTTCATCTTTGTCTTTAGGCCGTGGCTCACTATTACCTATTGGCTTTGAGAGGGTTTATACAGTCTCGTCTGCTTTTTCTTTCTGGGTAAAGCGGATCTGCCGCAGGACTTTCCTATGTTGTATATAAATACTGTTAACAACAGATTTTGGGTGTTTTTTTTTCCCCCTGACGGCCCATTTTTACGAGCAAAATGCACAGTTATTTAAAACACCCCACCCCAATGTCGAGAATATTGAGACCAAAAGTAATGCTGTTTTCTTTTTAAACTTGGCTGTTTTCTTTAGACCCCGTAGTTTCTGTGAGACGGTGGTCCCTTTGAAGTTAATGAAACACATTTATTTTAAATTGTGCAGGTGCCTACCCAAAGGCATTGGGTCCCATGGAGCTGAAGTTACAGGTGGTTGTGAGGGTGCTGGGAACCAAAACTTGGGTCCTCTGGGAGAGCAGTAGATGCTCTTAACTTCTGAGCCATTTCTCCAACTCCAAAAACTGTCATTTTAAAATAACCTAAAAATCTTGATTTATCCTGGGAATGGCTCTCCTTTAATGTATTTAACAATGTGTTTCCTTTCTCCCACCTGTTTGTTACTTTAGACCGCTGCAAAGTAATATATAAATATTAACTAATGTCTCCGGCCCTCTCAATATCACCCAGTTTCGACAGTTCACTAGGGACCTTACCATTCTTAAATTATTGGATATTTGGAAGCAAACCTCTGGTAATTAGCATCAAGGATTGTAGTTCTCTGGCCATCTCCCTCATCTACTCTCTATGGCCCTTGCTTGAGCCAGTGTTGGTTACAGGACCCTTTCAGTAAATACTTGGTGACCAAATGAAACAGTTGGTCACTCCGGCTGCTGTAACAAAACACCTCAGGCTGGGTAGCTTATAAACAACAGAAATTTCTCACGATTTGGAAGGGAAGTAAGTCCAAGACCTAGATACCCTCGGGCTCTGGAGGGAGCTGACTTCCTTCACCTCCTAAGTAAGGCACATGGTAGACAGGACAGGGAGCTTCCACAAAGCTACTTTATAAGAACACCTTCAGCCGGGCGGTGGTGGCGCACGCCTTTAATCCCAGCACTTGGGAGGCAGAGGCAGGCGCCAGCCTGGTCTACAAGAGCTAGTTCCAGGACAGGAACCAAAAAGCTACAGAGAAACCCTGTCTCAAAAACCAAAAAAAAAAAAAAAAAAAAAAAAAAAAAAAAAAAAAAAGACACCTTCAACTCTGTCAGCCCCCACTATGTTTGAAATGAATTATCACACTCCCTAAATTGTTCATGTTTTGAATCCTCTTATCCCCAGCTGATGGCGATATTGAGAGGTGACTGAGTCATCACTGTTCCACCTTGATCAATAGATGGCTGGATAGGCTCTTAAGAGTTGAGGCCCTTGCACCAAGCCAGGTGAACCTAAGATTGACCCCCAGGACCCGTGTGGTGAAGGAGGGAGATGATTCCTGCAAGTTTTCTCTGACCTCCAGACACAACGTTCACCCACACAAAATAAATTCAGAGATTTTTATAAGATTATTTTTTTAATTCTCCCTACTTGGGAGAAATTGGTCACTGGGGGCATACTTTTGGAGGCTCTCGCTTCCTCCTCTTCATCTTTCTCTACTTTCTTTTTCTCTTTCTGTCTCTTCCTGACATCTTGAGGCACACATCCTCCCTGGCTACATATTCCTGCTATCATGGTGGTTAGCCTCAGCACTGTCCTGAAGCCCATGGAGCTGCCAGCTGTGGACTGACACACTGGAGAGATGAACCAGTGTAAGCCTGTGCCCTTTCCAAGACGCTTTCCTAGGAGTTTTGCCGCACTGCAGAAAGCCTGCTGGAAACACCCCAGGACCCTACCCCTAATGCCACCATCTTGAGAGGCCTGATTTCAGCACAAGAACTTGAGGGAAGAGACAACAGGACATAGCACTCCTTGCTGGGTATTTAGGTCAGTGGTAGAGTGCTTGCCTGCAAGCTCAAGAATATGGGTGTGATCCCTCTAGCACACGTACATAAAAAGAAGAGAAAAAAGTCATCCTAACCCAGAGTCCTTCAATGTCGTATACACGTCAAGCCTTTGTTGTTAATACCACACAGCTCCATGAAGATGATTTCCTACTTCAGACACATCCACTGTCTCTCCAACAAGAACAGCACATCCGAGAGTCAGCAGCTATACACAGGAGAACACAGCTTTGCTTGAGTGTGGGCAAAGTCTCTGCACACTCACCTAGTCTGCCCTACTTCACTCCTTGGCCTTCTGCTGAGGCAGTAGCTGCATTCAGAGCATGACTGTGCCAGTGCTTGCGGCATCTTGTCTACCAAGGCGCTCGGTCCCCAGGTAGTGAACTCAGACAGGAGCCTGTGTTACATGTCTCCTTCTGAGGCTAAGAGCACAGACTTCTGAGCTAGAATGCTTGCACTTCACCGCTGGCTCTACCACGTGCTGCTGAATAACGAGAGTTAACCCCCTGCCTTTGGTTCCTCCTTTGAAAAAAATAAGGCTTGTAACAGTGCCGCAGCTCCTGTTGTGAAAATTAATATGTATGCTATGATGAATCGCCAATTCCAGAGTGTCTGTCTTTCAGACCAGGCTGGCCTTGAACTTACAGATGTCCACCACTTTCTGCCTCCTGAATACTGGGATTAAAAGCATGTGCCACCACCCAGTCTTGAGCTTTTCAGTTGTAGAATCCTCTGACTAAGAGCCAGGGAAATAGCTCAGAGGATAAAGGTGCTCGCTGCTAAACCTAACAACCAAAGTTTGATCCCCAGGTGGAAGGAGCAACCTGACTCAAGCAAATCGTTCTCTGATCCCCCACGAATCTGTCTCCCCACTTTTTCTGAAAATTTTTTTGTTTTTTGTTTGGTTGGTTTTTTGAGACAGGGTTTCTCTGTAGCTTTGGAGCCTGCCCTGGAACTAGCTCTGTAGACCAGGCTAGCCTTGAGCTCACAGAGATCTGTCTGTCTCTCAAGTGCTGGGATTAAAGGCGTGTGCCACCACCACCCGACTTGTCATGTGTTTGAAAACAATCCTTTGACTAAAGGTGGTTAGATATTCACTGAAAACAAGTACAAGCCAGTTAGTTACATTTGTGGACTATAGTCTGACTACCGCATTGCTGTACATGGTGCTTTTCCCAACCCCCATCTTTATGATGGAATTGAGTTCATACTCTCAAAACTTGCAGAGCCTAACCACAGAGGATCAGGACTGTTCTGCACAGTCCAGAAAATGGCCTGTAATTAACCATACTTTGGGTTTGAATGAATGAATTTAACACATATAAAGCAAGCAAAAGTAAAAGAACAAATAGCAAGTAACAGACAGAAGCAGCAGATAAACAAGAAAACATCATCAACCTGGGCACTGAGAACATCTGGCAGAGATGACTGGAGCAGCCCAGTTGGGAGAACAAGCTCACATTATCAGGGGAGCCCCCACATTGCATTGGCAAACACCCAGCAGAAATCAAGGGAGGCTGAGACAGTCAGCTAGAGTTTCCCACTGAACTCACTGTGGGTGTGCTCTGGACCTTTTTCCCACTGCAGATGAGATAAACAGCAGGAACAGCTGTTGGAAATACTTTACCTTCTAGCTGTTCTCAGCCATACAAATTCTTTAAAAGTTTTATTTTTAAATATTTTTTAAATATTTCTTTTTCGCTGTGGTTGCGACTGTGTAGCTATGTGCATGTGAATGCCCATGAAGGCTCGAGGTGTTGAGTCTTGCAGGACTGGAGCTACATGCAGTTGTAAGCTGCCTGACATGGGTGGTAGGAATCATTCCCAGGGCCTCTGCAAGAGCAATTTTTGCCCTTAATCACAGAGCCCTCTCCAACCTGATGCAATATTTTTAATTCTCTTAGGTGTTTATGTTTTTCTTTTATGCCCTCTTACAGAGTCAGGCGGCCAGCCTGACCCAGAACAGGGAGTTTTGGTGGAGACAAGGAAGGGCCTCGTTGCTCCCAGAGTCAACATTCAACAAGTGTAAACATAGGTTGGCAGTTTATCAGTAATGTGAATAGCCCTGGTGCGCCGTCACTATTTAACGCTGGTGGTCAGATCTGAGTGAATGGACCATGGTGCTGTGAATGTTTAACTTAACAAGCCTAATCCTAGTGAACAGGTTATGACAAAAGACACGTAACACGGTTCATTTCCTGGATGATCTGGTCAGGCAGAGATGGTAACGGGGGTCTACACGTGGGTTACCACTTCTCCCATCACTGCTGCTGTAGAGAGCAATGATAGCAGTGATCATTAAAAGGCAGGTTTAAGAAAATGAATAAAGGTATCTCAAGAATGGGGACTGGAGAGATGACACCGCAGTTAAGAGCACTGGCGGCACACTCATGAAGCCTAGCCCGCACACCAAACCAGGCATCTGGCAAGCACCTGTGATCTGACTCCAGGGGAGCCAATGTCTTCTGATCTCTGTGTTCTCAAAGGCCTGTCCACCTGTACAAGCACATGCACATACATTCACACAGATCCATACATATAATAAATAAAAAGTGAAAAAAAAAGATGTATCACGACTGGAAGAAAATATTTACAAAATGCATGTCTAACAAAAGACTAGTATTTGGGCCTTGTGAAGCCCAAATGCCTAGCTGGGCATTGTGGTATACTCCTGTGATCCTAGCCCTGGAAAGGCTGAGGCAGGAAGATACCGAGTCCATGGCTAACGTAGGTCACCAGGGAAGAAGGCTGGAGAGATGATTCAGTGGTAAGGAGTGCTTGCTCTTGCTGTCGTTCTGCTCCCAGCAACTGCAGATGACAGTTCACAACTGAAACCCCAGCTCCAGGGTCTGACATCCTCTTCTGGCCTCCAAGGGCAACTGATCTCAGGCACACATTTCTCCCACACAGACACACGTGTACAAAAATTAAAAATAAAATTAAGCTGGACATGGTGATGATTTAATCTCAGCACTTAGGAGGCAGAGGCAGACAGATCTCTGAGTTCAAGGCCAGCCTAGTCTACCAAGTGAGTTCCAGGATAGTCAAGTATACAGAGAGAAACCCTGTTGGGGATTGTAAATAAATAAATAAAATTTAAATGAAAAAATAAAGAAAAGCAGGCTTTGATGACACAGACCTGTAACCCTAACTACTTAGGAGACTGGAACAGGAGAATTGCAAGTTTGAGGCCAATCTGATATATATCTCAAGTTCAAGGCCATTCTAGGTAACCTTGGGAGATACTGCCTCAATATTAAAAAAAAAAAATTAAATAGCTGTTATTGGTGGCAGAATACTTGTCTAGTATATAAGATCTTGGGCTCAGTCTCTAGGATTGTAAAGAAAAAAATAGAACTTATAAAATCAAAACAAACAGAACTCCTGGTACTCAATAAAGATAAAATAACCTAATAAAGTAACATCAATATATTTATGGCCAATAAAAACAGGCAAATGTCTTCTACATGAGTAATCATTGGAAAAGTAAGAAGTAAACCCACAATAACTTGTACGTAAATATCTGATTGGCTAAAATAAAAAAAAAAATGGGTCAGTGAGAGGGCTCAGTGAGTAAAGGTACTTGCTGTCAAGACTGACAACCTGGGTTCAATCCCTAGAACTGACATAAAAGCAGAAAGAGAACTGAGTCCAAAATGTGTCTCTAACTTGTACATACAGTGGCATGCATGCCCCACCTTACATGCACATAGTACATGCACACATCACATATACTTACATTCAGTAATCATTATATTAAATTAAATATTTTTAAATACAGGAAGTCATTGTTCTGTTGTTTGCTTATTGCATTGCTAGGGTTCAAGTCCAGGGCTTTGGCCTGACATAATAATTCATGTCTGTATTATCAGCATTTAGGAAACTGTCAAGAAGATTAAGAATTCAAAATCATGTCATAAAACATTTTAAAGGCCAGCCCAGCTTACCTGAGAACCTCTTTCAAACAAAACAGGGCCAGAGAGAAGGGTTTAATGGTTAAGAGCACTTGCTGCTCTTGCAGAGGACCCAGATTAGGTTCCCAGCACCCACATAGAGGCTTCCAATTGTTCTTAAATCCAGTTCCAGGGTTTCCAGAATCTTCTTTTGGCCTCCTTGGGCACCAGGCATGCAGTTTGCATGTATGCATGTAGGCAGAACACTCATACACATAAAAAAAAAAGCCAATTAACAAAACAACACACAATGGCAGGAGGTCTGCGGTTGCCATGATAAAATCAAATCTGGGGTCTCAGCCTGGCATGATGTTTCATACTTGTAATCCCAGTACTTAGCAGAAGAGAGGCTAAAAAGTCAGGAGTTCCAGAAATAGTTATGTTCAAATCAGAAATGTTCTCCCCTGACAGGCTCATGGTTTGAATGTAGTCCCTAGCTTGTGACATTGGTTGAAGCCTTTAAGGGGTATGGATTGACTGGCGGGTGTAGGCCACTACAGCCTGGGGTTCAAGAGTTGCACTTGCCTCTGAGTGGGACCTTCTCCTGGTTCTCATCAGCTCTTTTAAGTTCCTGGTCCTCAACAACTAAGAAACCTTGGGGGCTGGAGAGATGACTCCGTGGTTAAGAGCACTTGTTGATTTTGCAAAGGACCCAACTTTTGGTTCCCAGCATCCACATGATGGCCCACAACCATCTGTGACTCCAGTTCCAGGGGACCCTTCACCGTCTTCTGGTCTTCTCAGGTACTGCACATGCACGTGCTTCACGGACATCAATGCAGGCAAAACCCCAGACTCATGAAAGAATAAATAAAAATAATTGTAAAAAAAAAAATTAAGACCTCCTCACCCCAGACTACCACTACCACCCAGGCATGCCACCCTGCCTTCTGCACTAAATAAACTAAACCTCTCTAAAATTGTGAGCCTTCTTTCCTTTTAAATTTTTCTTATGTGTCTGATAACCAATGAACTGTATCCCTTAATTTTGCTCTTTGATGGTGATCATGCATCTGTTCACCGACTCTCCCTTCAAGAGGTAGTCCCAAGACCAGGGCCTGTGTTGCCAATAACTGTTCCCACAGTCTCAGTGCTGACCCAAAGCAAGTGTGCACTGTGTATTTGCTGACTGCATGAATAGCCAAGTAGCCGAAGGAAAGGGACAGCTAGGGAAAGGTCCTGTGCCAAGAGTGGAGCCTGTTGGCCCAGCAATGTGGCTATTTCTGGCTTGCCTGTGATGCAGGAGGAGAGCACTAAATAAGAGGCCCTTGCTGGACCAAGGTGGGGTTACTGGCAGAGGAGTGGATGCATGGGATCTGTGCTGAAGAGACAGTGGCTGAAGGGTGCCTGGAATCCATGTACTCAGGGTGGTCGAGTGAGCTAGGGCTCAGGCCTGGCTGTAAGGGACAAGCAGGAGGTGACAGAATGCAGAGGTGTGTGTGCAGAGTAAGGGGAGGCGCAGAGGCAGGCAAGTCAGAGGTGAGGGGAGGAGCAGCAGGTTGTGACGAGAGAGTGGGATACTGGAATTCCAGATTTCAGAGGTGGGGCAGTTTCAGCTGATGACGAGGCACAGGGTGTGACCACAGGAGTGGGCAGCTGAAAGGACAGGAGGAAAAGGTCCTTGGAGAAGGCAGCTCAGATGCAGGGGGCCAGGTGTTGTCCTTTGGAGCACTCCGCCTCCCCTTCTTAGGTCAGAGAAAAACAACTGATCAGTGTCAGATAGTTGAGTCTATACTGAGCAGGGCGAGTGACTGGATGAAAACATTTCATTCATTAACCAATCTTTTTCAAAAAACATGTATTGAAGCCGGGCGGTGGTGGCACATGCCTGTAATCCCAGCACTCGGGAGGCAGAGGCAGGCGGATCTCTGCGAGTTCGAGGCCAGCCTGGTCTACAAGAGCTAGTTCCAGGACAGGAACTAAAAGCTACGGAGAAGCCCTGTCTCAAAAATCCAAAAAAAAAAAAAAAAAAAAAAGTATTGTTTATTAACTTCAGCCCCCAGTGAACCAGGCAGCCATGTGACTATTCTGTGTAAGTTCCCTGAGCACCTGTCTTCTTAGACACACGTTGTGGCTTTCTCTCATCCCTTCCTAGGGGGAACGGGGTGCGGGAGGGGAGTAGGGGCTTCTGTTCAGGCATGGATGAAATCATTGATCATTGGTAGTCTGGTTAAGAGGTGAGAAGGGGCCAGAATGTGCTGTCTCTACCATTCCCTACTGGGCCTCAGGCAAGGGCCTCACCAGGAAGCAGAGGCAGGTGAAAGACAGAGTGGAGCTGACCTACTCTGGAGGTTGTCCATGGAGCCCTGGTCTTGGTACTGCACCCTAGGAAGAAGGAGGGTGAGGAAGCAGAGTGGGGGAAAGACAGGGATAACTGGAAAACAGGCAACCAGACAGGCCTAGTGAACAAAACATCCCCAAATGCCCTGCATATCTTTGTAGATAAAGACACAGGTCAGGCCCAGCCTGATCGCAAACACCTTTTATTCCTCAGGAGAATTTGCTCTGTCTCATTGAGGTCACAGAAGTCTGTTTTGTCTGTTGGTGTACTCCCGACAGCCAGCTACCCACACCCAGCAGAGAAGAAGACAGCTGTTGCTGTTCTGTGGCCCTCCCTCCCTCTCTCCCTCCCTCCCTCCCTCCCTCTCTCCCTCCATCCATTCCCTTGAACTTGTAATCAAACCTAGAACTTCACGCGCGTGCTAGGTAAGAGCATTCTGCCTCTGAGCTATATCTCTAACTCTCTATATCTCACAAAAAAACTCAAGGTATTTGTTTTCTTTGTTTTGTTTTGTGGGATTTTTGTTTGTTTTTGAAACAAGATATTCCTTTGTACCTCTGGCTGGTCGTGAACTCTACACAATTCTCCTACCTCAGCCTCCTATGTGGGTTTGTTTCTAATATCTCCATCCAAAATTCCCTATTATCACAGTTCCCTTCTTGCAGAAGGCTACTCCTGAAAAATGATGGTGTGCTAAAGGCAGAGATGTTGTGGTCCATTGCACTGCACCCCATCCATGCACCAGGGTGCCACTCTGCTAAATGAATTAACAGAGAGAAGATGATTGCAGGTGATTCCAGCCATTCTGAAAGGGGTCTTAGAAATTTTTCTAAGGAAATAGTGAGAGAGCTGGGGAGACGACTCTGCCCATAAAGTGCTTGCTCTGCATCTTAAAAGCTGCGCTCTGCAGCCCATGGCTGTAATCCCAACACTGGGGGGCCTCAGAGCCAGTCAGTCAGTCTAGCTGCCTTGGCCAGCTCCAGATTTCAAGAGACTACCTCAAGGGTAATCGAGGAGGGCACCTGACATTGACCTCTGCTCTCCACACAAATGGTCCACACACGGATGCCACATAGGAACATAGACATTTGCAAGAAGAGCCGTATTCAGCACCTTAAAGAGCTGCCTAAGTTGTTCTCCCAAGGTGCTGGGGTAAGGAGGTGTGGCTTCCCCATCAGTGGAATAGAAGGACAAGGATGACAGGACCTGCCACCTCCTCCCCACCCAAGGTTCTTGGCCTCTGTCCATAGATTCCCTCCCATTGGACCTTGGCCAAGTGGATGTCTCCTATCAGGCCAGGTGGAGCAACCCACAGTTTTGTGACTTTCTGGAGAGCCTGTCCTATGTGGGATACTGTGCCAACACACCAGGGCACAGGTACAATTCAGAAACAGGACTGGGAGGAGCTGTGGCCATCAGAGCTGACTGCAGGGAGGGAACTGGAAACTGCCTGGGCTTCGCTCTATTTCAGCCACCTTCATGATGTCCAGCTGCTCTCTAGAAATGTTAGCCACACAGTGTTGTGACCAACAGGGTTAAGTATTTGGAGAATCTGACATTCTTGACCTCTGTGGTTATTAATCGAAATGTGTTTCCAGAATCTTTCTTTTAGCAATGTTTGTCAATGTCTCAGGGTTTCTGTTGCTGTGATGAAACGCCATGACCAAAATCAAGTTGGGGAGGAAAGGGTTTATTTGGCTTAACTTCCACCTCTCTGTTCATCATTGAAGGAGGTAAGGATGAGAACTCAAGCAGGGCAGGAACCTGGAGGCAGGAGCTGATGCAGAGGCCATGGAGGGGTGCTGCTTACTGACTTGCTCCCCATGTCTTGCTCACCCTGCTTTCTTACAGAATCCAGAACCACCAGCCCAGGGATGGCACCACCCACAATGGGCTGGGTCCTTTCCCATTGATCACTAATTGAGAAAAATGCCCTATAGCCAGATCTTACAGAGGCATTTTCTCAACTGAGGCTCCCTCCTTTCAGATAATTCTAGCTTGTGTCAAGTTGACATAAAACCAGTCAGCACAATCAGCCATTAGTAAATCAAGGATATATCATTAGGGCAATGAGTAATACTTATTTGTTAAGTGATTTATTATATATTTATTAAATTATTAAATATTACAAAGTTCAGCAAAATAGGGACAAGAATTTATCCATTAAACAAGCACATACCAGTTACCAGGTTTGTGTCATGGATAGTAGTGACCTAACTAGATAAGACAGAGATCAGTGGCCCCATGGTTCCCATTACACTCCCTGACTACCTTGTTTCCTTGAGGTGGGGTCTCTCACTGAAGCTGGAGCTATTAGCAAGCCCTGAACAGTTCTCCTGTGCACCCCAGCACTGGGGTTACAGATATGCAGCCACACCTGGGTTTCTAATGGGTACTGGAGATTGGAGCTCAAGTTCTCAAGGCTTCTGGATGAAGTTCTTTTTCTTTCCTTTTGTGAATTTTGTGGTTATATTGAAACCATGTCTTAATTCAGAGTCATAGATATTTATTTGTATTTATATACCTACTGTAAGAGTTTTATTATTATACTCTAACAATTCAGTTTGTGATCACAGTGAAAGAGGCTGGGGAAGGTCTACTGTGACTTAGTTTTTCTCAAAGATTTGATCAACAAAGTTCTCTAATGAGGGTGGTGTAAAGTTTTTTCAGCTTGATTAGCCTTTCCGCCAACACAATAATTCAAATCAGACCAAATCAAATCGAATTAAAAGAAGCCCAGGTTTAATGGATGCCAGCACTCCCAGGAGGACCTCCGGGAAAACACAGAGAGGGAGAAGGAGAACCAGAGAGACCACATGTTCATTCTCTGGGGGCAGTTTAAATAGCCTGTGGGAGTGGTCTTGACCCTTTCTGGGGAGGGGTCACCATTTGGTGGGCTTTCTCTGAGGTGGAGTTTGGACTGAAGCAACTCCCAGGGACAGGGGGCTTAAAATGGAACTTTCCACTCAAACATTCCAAAATGAATGTCAGGGGCTGGGATGACACTTCCAACCAAACATTCCAGACTTTTTTGGAAAAGGATGTTAGGGACTGAGGTAATGCTTCCAACCAAACACTCCAGACTCCTTGAATAAAGGGGGTGCAGGTTCAAGTCTGGCTACTTCCTGCGGGCATGGGGTGACATGGGAGAGGAGAGTTGGGAGTTGGTGGGCTCACACTCAGCGAGAGGTGTGGCTGGAGAGGCAACTGGTTTACTGCCATCCTGGAGACCTCAGGCATCTGTTCCTTGAGGGAGATGAGAAAGAAGGTTGGTAGGAGAAAAAAATAATTGTTATTGTTGGCCCTATGAATGGGGTTAGTCAGAAAGAATGGGACAGAGAAATGCCCTGGTTCTACAGGTGAGGCACGGGTGAATAAGTGAGACATGAGAGCAGATATGCTCTTTAAAACCAGATTTTAGTTGGTTGGTGTCCTTTTGAGCCAGGAGAGTTGGTACCAATGGTGAAGTCCCGGGAGTTGGTGCAGGTGTTGGCATTGTCTGGAGGGCCCTTTTTAAGTTGGTCTTGGCCTAGACAGCAGGAGTGACCAGTAAAATGTGCTTGAAAATGGGTGGGGTTAAAATAGATTCTGGAGACTTAGTTTTTACCAGACCAGATGTCTTGATAAAGCAATATAACTTTTTCGGGAACCTTCAGGTATCTATCTGTAAGACAACTGGAACAGGAATATTTTAGAAGACAGTTAAAGGGAATTGGGAACTCTGGATCTTTTTTTTTTTTTTTTTTTTTTTTTTGGTTTTTTTCGAGACAGGGTTTCTCTGTGGTTTCTTGGAGCCTGTCCTGGAACTAGCTCTTGTAGACCAGGCTGGCCTCGAACTCACAGAGATCCGCCTGCCTCTGCCTCCCGAGTGCTGGGATTAAAGGCGTGTGCCACCACCGCCCGGCCTACACAGGCAATCTTAAGTTTTCTATAGTCTTTGGAGAACACCAGCCTTACAAGCAGTACTTGCCATTAGCTGCTGAGTCCAAGAAATCCAAAGATTTTCCTGTGGGGGGAAGGATTTAGTCTACCTGTCTTGGTAGGATGAGATGATTGACCCCCCAGTGTAGTGTCCAGGAAGCTGATGAGGTAGAAGGCCACTTTTTGCTATGTGAATGACTTTACCATACCCAAAGACAGGCCTCCAAGTGGAAGGTCTTTTATAGCCATGAATCTTCTTGGAGGAGCTATAGGATGCTGCAGGAGCTGGCATGTCTCTGTGTTAGAAGCTCTTTGGTTAAATGCCACACTCTCAGATCTGTAAAGGCACTTGAAAATTGGGTACCATTACCCGTTAGTTATATTTAAATTTGACATATATGTTAAATTTAGACATGTATTTTACCCAATTAGTTATAGTTTACCAATGCTAATAAATGTAAGAAGATTAAAAGGAATATTTTAGTAAGTTAAAGAATTTTGGAGGTGGAATGTCTCCTTGGTAGGTCCAAAATGGATTTGTTGTAGAGCGTCCCAGCATGACCAGATTAATGCCAGAAATGGAGACAAACAATAAACAGCTAGAGTGGGGAGGGGGAGCATGGAAGGGGAGTGGGAGTGGGAGCACAGCATCCAGAAACCATGGGCATATGGGGCCTTGTTTGTTTTATGTTAAGGTATTAGATAGTCCCAATTTAAAAGGATTTTTATAAAAGGCAACCCAAAGGCATTTGGAGGTCAGGCCTTGATTGCAAGTGCCCATTTTTGCAAGTCTATGTCAAGTCTCAGGTCTCAGAGCCTACCACAGTGTGTCCACTGTGATAAGACTCTTGAGTCAAAACACAGAAGGGTGTGAGAATTTTGTGGAAGGACATCTCTTTCCACCTGAACCCCATGACGGTGGCGAGGACTGCCAGCAGGTTGGGAATCTGGCACAGACAGGGCTTCAACAGACAGACTGCCTGACAAATGAATGGGCCCAGGGCCCTAGGGGCATGTACTTGAAAAAGGAGAACTCACCCAGACAAAGACAAATCTTAGCCTGGTGGAGAGCATGGGCCAGAAGAGCGGTTTCCAACATGTAGCGCTGGGCCAGTGGGAAAAACAGACCATCTTGGTGCAACCTCCAGATACGAAGTTTTTTTTGGCTCTATAAGCCTCTCCATCGATGCAGTAATCCATCAGACCAAATCAAACCGAATTAGAAAAAGCCCAAGTTTAAAGGATGCCAGCACTCCTGGGAAAACCTCTGGGAAAACACAGAGGGGAAGGAGAACCAGAGAGACCACATGTTTGTTTTCTGGGGGGCAGTTTAAATAGCCTGTGGGAGTGGTCTTGACCCTCTCTAGGGAGGGGTTACCGTTTGGTGGGCTTTCTCTGAGGTGGAGTTTAGACTAAAGCAGCTCCCAGGGGAGGGGGCTTGAAATGGAACTTTCCACTCAGACATTCCAAAATGAATGTCAGGGGCTGGGGTGACGCTTCCACCAAACAGGTGGAGATGGAGGCATAGTATACATGAAGAGTGGTATGGGAGGGTGAGGATAGAATGGATAGGAGAAATTCTGTGTAACTTATTTATGAACTATTTCAAAGACTGGACATAATTCCAAATCAAAAGCTTAAAGAAGATGAGTGAATACAGAGTTATGGTCCCCTAGCCACAGGCAGCTTGCCTGATAGCAGTATGAGACAAGCAGATGGGCGTATTTCCCCAAGACTGCCTGTTTGCCAAGCCATGAAACAAAGCAAATTAGGGTAACATGCTTGGGAAGACCTACAAAGGAAGGGTGAACTTGGGTCCTACTTGGTCTGGGATGGTTAGTGATCCTGTGGTGGCCTCAAGGTGGAGAGGGAGGCCAACAGTGGGTAAGGGTGCTTACTCTGCACACATGAGTACTTGAACTTGAATCCCCAGCACCCTTGCGGGAAACCAAGCAAGGCTATGTATACTGGCAACCCTGGGGGAATGGAGATAGGCAGATCTCAAAAACTCCCTGGCCAGCCAGTCTCACTGACACAGTGACCTTTTGGTTCAGTGAGAGACCATATCAAGGCCATAATCTGGAGAATGGCAGAGAAAGACGGCCAATGTCCTGTTCCGCTTTCTGCATGAATATGTAACACTCACAGGTACTACATACATGCATCATGCACACACAGCACACAGAGAAGAGAAAAGAAAGACAAAGCTGTGGGTTGGAGAGTGGGGAACAGGATAGAAATGGTGCGAGCCAACAAGTACTGTACACTAAATGTACAGCTGACGATCTAGGAGACAAATCCACGGGAATGTACACTCCATATGGAGAACCCGACTTGCAGAGCTTCGGGAACACTGTCAGTTCTGTGGAAATCTTGTGAAATCGTGGCATTTCTCCCTTCGGTAGTGGGATTCGTCCCAGAATACCCCAGCAGTGTATAAATCATTCTGTAAACCTGACATTTCCTGGATGTCAACTGCATACCTTTTGCACACCGTGGAGCTCTGGTGTGAAAGCATTCACTTACCCAAACCTTTGTTCTCATACTCAAATCTACATAAAGCTAGTCTTCTGCAACTATCTTTATTGACAGGACTCATTGACAAGAAAGGAGCCCCAAGCAGGAGGCACTGAGCAGAGAGGCAGTATGTCTGGCTGGCCCTGAATTCTCTAGCAGCAGACTCAGGAAGGTGTAATCTACCTGCCCTTTTTGCTCTAACCTAACAAGCTATTAATATTCTGAATTTACCTTTAACCTTGGTTTCACTTAATATAGAACATAGCCCAGGAAATTGTTTATGCCTTTACCCCTAGAGATACAGGAAAAAGGCTTGAGTCACTAAACCAGCCCCAGAGAAAGAAATTCCTTCTCAACTGGGTGCTGGCAGACACCCTGCTAGAGCTGGAAGCAAAGTCTCCAAAGAGATTCCTTTTAATTCAGCCAACTAGACGCTAATGCAAATCAATCACCTTGCCTTCTTCCCCAACCGGGTTATAATGGTTACCAAGGCTGGGTTCCCAACTACCGGGAAAGGGATAGGAAGTGTTCACAAAGTGCAACAGCACTCCTGCTTTTTCCTACAATTATTAATCACAAACTTCTAGCTCAACTAGTTACACTTTAAAAATGTCATCAGTGCACAAATTAGAATTTTGTATTGATTCTTAATTAATCCTCCTGGTATCTGCTGGGGAGCTTCACAGCCACACCCCCTCTCAGAAGCAGCATGCCTCCTTGCCAGGTCCACCCGGTTTCTGTGATTCTGTGAAATGCATGCTTGTTAGCTGTTTGTGGGTATATAAACTGGAGCCGTGTGGGATGGGGAGCATAGCGAGCAACAGCGAAGGGGAAACGTCAAGAAAACACTGGAGAGAGTATAGGAAGAATAAATGAAATGTAATAAAAAGACTTACGTGAGCTAATTTATTTACCCTCAGAAATCCTTAGCCAGTTTCGCCTACTATAGCAATCCTTCTGAACACTGAGAGGTTTAGTGGACTTAACCCCAGCATAAACCTCGATAAGAAAATAGGTAATTTCTTAGCTCTACTTGCTGAGAATAGAGAGGTGATATTTAGCTTTAACAGGAATGCTCCAGCAGCTCTGACCTGACTTATCATTGCCCACAAAAATGGTCCTTAACTTCACTCACTTTGGTTTTCTTTCTTTTTTAATTTTTTTTTTCTGATTGATGCCTTTGAGATAGAGTATGGCTTCCTCTCCCTCAGAACCTTGAAGCCAGGGACCTCTTGTCTTCACTATGGTCCTCCAGGGTCTAGTTAACCTTCTGAGTGAGTGGCCTGATTGGTGAATGACAGGCATGCATTATGTGTACACCAGGGCCGACCCAGGAAAGAAAGAGAGGAAAGAAAGAAAGACACAAATGAGAAAAAGAGGAGACAAAGGAGCTGTGAGGGATGGAGCTCCTCAAGGTAGCGTGTGCTAAGAGCTCACCTTCATTCATCGCCGAGTGTGAACTGTTCACCTTCATTCATCAATGAGTGTGAAATGCTCACTTCATTTCCTTTAGTTCCTGGTCAAATGTCGGGGCACAGCTTACTGGTTACCTCTGCATTCTGTGACTGAAGTAACCAACAGAGACAACTTAATCAGGGAGGACTTGTTTGGATTCATGGTTTCAGAGATGGAGCAGAGAAACCTACAGCATGACAGTTTCACTGATTTCCTGGGTGCCCTTCAAGGTTCTCAGGTTGGCAATAAGATCAACCATCACCGTCCTTTGGCCAGCCTGCCATCCAAGCGTGACTTTTTATAGCACTCCACTGTGATCACTCCCAAGGCTGTATATCTGCCTCGTAAGGCAAACTCTATTTTCAGTTCATCTCCAAGAATTCCCATAATCTTTACAGTTCCCTTCATTACTCAAAAGCCCAAGTCTGGGGCTGCCTCAGCCAAGAAAGGCACTTGCCACGCAGCCTGACAACCAGAGTTTGGTTCCCCAGAACCCACGTGGTACGGAGGAGAGTCTCTGACCTCCATACACGATACACTCACCACCCAGCCTGACAACCAGAGTTTGATGTCCTCTCACCTCCACGTACATGGTACACTAATGCCCACATTCCTACAAACACATAAATAAAATAGATAAACAAGCAGCAACAAAACCAACTAAATGAAGTCCAATGTCTCTTCTGAGACTCAAGGCAACATTGACTATAAACTCCTGTAAAACAAACAAACTGAAACAAAACAAAACCCAAAATTTACATACTCCCAACATACAATAGGGCAATGTAAATGTTCCCATCCCAAACAAGAAGAATGGGGACAAAGGAAGAGTGCTTTGATTAAAGAAAGACCAAAACTTGAAAAACAAATGCTAACTCGTATAGCTCCACGTCTCGCCCTACTAGGCCACATGCTGTCATGATGTGACTTCTGATTCCAGCCATGTGGTCTTGCCACTTGCAGTGCATATGACCTTCCCTTCAAGCAGGACCAACTCATTTCCTGTGGTTTTATAGGCTGGTTGTCCTGTGTCCTTGGCATTCCCAGCATTTCCAAGTCTCCATTTCAGCTTAGGCTTCACATCCACATGTCCTCTTGGGAACTGCTCTTAGGATCCTGAATGTCACATGCTGCCTGACCTTCAGGCCTTCCTTTGAAATAGAGGTAGAAGTCTTTGTGACCTTATAACTCATGAATTTTGCATGTTTACAAAACAAGCATTATACGGATGATAGAATTGTCTGCCAGAATTCCAGTGGACCTCACTAGAGTTTCCTCTGAGCCCTGAATGGCTAACCATTGGGAAAAGCTCCCAAAGGCAGCTCAGTGTGAGCAGCACCCCCAAATCTCCCAGCTCAGAATCTTCTATTTCATACCCATGAACCTGCAGTAGGTGGGGTCTAAAGGTACCCTCAAAGTGTTTTTCCTTTTGTCTCAATGCAACTTCACTGATTTCTTTTTTAAAGGCCCTAGTTTCTTTCACAACAATGCCCCCTTGTCTATAACTTCATCCTTTTTTTAGTCAAACTGCTAGTTTTTAAAAACACTTATTTGTTTAGTTTGAGTGTGTGTGTGCGCGCGCGCGTGTGCGTGTGTGTGTGTGTATTGGTGAGAATGTCTCACTGTACATGTGTGGAACTCAGAGGACATCATGTGACAATAAGTTCTCTCCTTCCATCATGTGGGTCCTGAGAATTGCTCAAGTTTTTAGGCTTGGCAGCGAGCGCCTTTTATCCTGCCAGCCTCATACTGCAGTTTTAAAGACCTTTCTGTTCTTGGACTGGAGAGAGATTTTAGTAAGCACCCACCCATGTCCAGTAGCTCACAGCTGCCTGTAACAGCCAGCCCTCTTCTGGCTTCCAGAAGTCTCAAACTCACTCTATAGGCAAAGATGACCTTCAACTAATGACTGCCTTCTGCGTGCTGAGGTTATAGCCTTGCACCACACCACACCCTTATTTTATACAGCGCTAGACACTGAACTCCAAGTTTCCAATGTGCTAGGCGGAGATACATTCCCAGCGGCTGTACTTTAAAATTCAGCCCCACAAAGCCTCTAGACACAGATGCTAAAATCTCTGTTAGAATGTAACAGGAGTGGGCTCTGAGCTGCTCCTGATGCAGCAATCATTTCCATATGAACCTTCATGAGCTCCCTTTATATCTGTGCTTCTGTCTTCTGAGATACCAGCCATTTAGATGCTTACAGTATTTCAGGACTTCTCCATTTCCAAGTCCCCACTTCAAACAGTTCCAAAGGCTCAAGAACCATATGGGTAGGTTTAGTCACAGCGACCATCCGACTCTGGCTACTGATTTTCTTATGTTTGCATGGCTGTCACTGGAGTACCGGGAACAATGTGGAGGGAGGAGGGGTCTCTTTCTGTGTTTTTGTTTTTTCCTTTGGTCGACAGTTTCAGAGGCTTCAGTTCATCATGATGGGGAAGGCGTGGCAACAGAACTGCTCACATCATGGCAGCCAGCTAAGAGAAAGGGGAGAGACAGGAAGGGGCCTGAGCAGGATTATATCCCCCAAGGGAGCACCAAGCAGGGGCCTACATCCTCTAACGAGGCACCACTTCCTACTTTTATCCCAACAATGCCATTGAATTGTGAATCCATGCAAAATTAATCCATTCATTAGGTCTACTTGTCTTTAGACATTTCACCATAGATACCTAGTGTTTGATTAAAAGCATTACCTCAGCTCCCTAACACCCCTTTATACAAAGAGTCTGGAATGTTTAGTTGGGGGCTTCACCCCAGCCCCCTGGCATTCATTTTTGAAATATTGGGTGGAAAACTCCATTCTAAGCTCCCTCCCCTGGGAGTTACCTCAGTCCAAACTCCACCTCCAAGAGAGCCCACCAAATGGTGACCCCCTCCCCAGGGAAAGTCAAGACCACTCCCACAGGCTATTTAAACTGCCTCCCATCCCAGAGAATGAACATGTGGTCTCCCAGTTTTCTGTGATCTTTTGGTTTTCTGGTCCCCTTTCTGTGTTTTCCGGGGGGGGGCAGTGGGGGGGGACACCCAGGAATGTTGCCATTAAACCTGGGCATCTTCTAATTTGGTCTGATTGGTATTATTTGCATTGGCGGGGAGATTTGTTGGCCAGGAAGAATATTTAGCACCTAGTAGTGCGATTTACTAGTGTCCTAGGCATCCAAATCCAATCAAGCTGATTGTTAGAATAAAGATCAGGGTCTGGAGAGATGGCCCAATGCTTAAGATAGCATTCTGATCCAAGGTGGAAAGGTGGGGGTGTGGTAACACACATGTCTTTGATCCCAGCGCTTGGGAAACAAGAAGCAGGCAGATCTCTGAGTTTGAGGTCGGCCTGGTCTACATATTGACTTCCAGTACAGCTGGGGCTCTATGGAGAGACCCTGTCTCAAAGCAGACAAACAAAGCATGCACTGCTCTTGCAGATGCCCTGAGTTGTTTCCAGCACCCATGTTGGTTTTTTTACAACCACGTGATATTGCAGCTTCAGGGGATCTGATGCCCTCTTTTGGCCTCCACAGGTATCTCCATTAATGTATATATACCCATACCCAGACATGTACATATACACATAAGTAAAGTCTTTTTTAAAAAGTACTAGGCGCTGGAGAGAGGGATCAGCAGTTGAGAGCACTGGCTGCTCTTTCATAGGACCCAGGTTCAATTCCTAGCACCTACATGGTGGCTCAACCTGTCTGTAACTCCAGTTCCAGGGGATCTGACACCCTTACACAGACATACATGCAGCCAAAACACCAATGAACATAAAATAATAATTAAAAAATACAAATACTAGCCAGACAATGGTGGCACACGCCTTTAATCCCAGTACTCGTGAGGCAGAGTCAGGCGGGTCTCTGTGAGTTCCAAGACAGTCAGGACTGTTCACAGAAAAACCCTATCTTGAAAAACAAAACCAAAAGTACTGATAATAGATGCTTATTATCATCCACATTTGAGAACCCACTTCAAAAGTCCACTAAAGTCCCCGGGTGCTGGTGGCGCACGCCTTTAATTCTGTACTTGGGAGGCAGAGGCAGGTGGATCTCAGTGAGTTCAAGGCCAGCCTAGTCTACAAAAGTGAGTTTCAGGCCAGCTAGGACTGTTACATAGAGAAACCTGTCTCAAAAAACCAAACAAACAAAGTCTAATAAAGTCAAGAGAATTAGCGAGTGTGTGTAAAAACTGCACATAACTGCAGATGGAACAAGTAAGTAGTTCTTCGGACAGGGCCTCAGAGAGAGAGAGAGAGAGAGAGAGAGAGAGAGAGAGAGAGAGAGAGAGAGAGAGAGAGAGAGAGAGAGAGAGAGAGAGAGAGAGGTGGTTTTTCAAGACGGTTTCTCTGTTTAGTCCTGGCTGTCCTGGAACTCAGTTTGTAGACCAGGCTGGCCTTGAACTCACAGAGATCCACCCGCCTCTGTCTCCCAAGTGCTGAGATTAAAGGTGTGTGCCACCACCGCCCTGAATATTTTAGCTTTTGTAGAACAACAGGAACTTGGAGGTTGAAAGATGAATGTCAGGTCCCAGGTGAACCGCCATCTGTGCTCAGGTCGGAGAGAGCCCTTAATCTCCTTGAGCCTGCTTCCTCATCTGTGAAATGAGGATCACGGCATTTCTTGATTATTTATACTTCATTTTTATGCAGGTAGCACTTCCTACCTAGTGTTCCGCGTTCATACCTTAGAGAGCTGGGGTTGCTCATGATTCTGTCACCACGCCTTCGCTGCTCTGTTGTAGTTATAAACGCTGAATTATTTTTGCATGTCTCAAACATGAGGGAGGGAAATGTGTTAGATGAGGATCCGAGCAGGGGGAGCCCATTGGCAATTGGGAAAAGAAGTCACAAGACTCTCCAACAAAAAGTGATGTTGAACCTGGGGATATGGCTCAGTGGTAGAGCCATATCCAACAAAAATGAGTTCCCAAGTTCAGTCCCCAGTCCTGGAGGAAAGGATGAAGTGACACCAGGCATGGTGGCCCATGCCTTTAATTGTAGCACCTGAGAGGCAGAGGCAGGAGGCAGCCTGGTGAATGTAGTGAGTTCAAAGCCAGCTGGAGCTACAAATGAAATAACAGCAACAATGGCCCCGATATACGATGCCTCTCCTAAAACAGAAAGAGGTTTCGGCTCTAGGCCGAAGTTGAGTCCTTGTGCTTTTTCAGGCACAACCCGTGTGTCACACGAAGCGTGGGGCCCTGCTGGGTTTATAAGAAGAGTGGGCAGTGAGGGGACTGTGACTCAGGTGTTCTTGTCAGAAACGTGCATCTCTCTTACAGTTCCCATGAGAGGCAGAAAATGTGGGCGTCGCCAAACTCCTTTTTCAAGTGGGAAATCTGAACCGCAGTGTGGGTGAGCAGTTTATCCGATTGTCTGGTTCCGACGCCTAAGTGGTTTTTTTTGTTTTTTGTTTTTTGTTTTTTTTTTTAACCAGATTCACTCTTATGGGCCAGTCCCATTCCCATTTCTCCCACCAAAGAGTGGACAAGAAAAATCTCTCTTAGGTTCTCAGTAAAACCCAGAAAAGCCCACAAGCCCACCAAGACGCAGTTCTGTCTCTGTGTGTTTGTAAAGTACATCCTCAGATCTCAGATGCATGTCTGTAGGAGGAAATAAAGAAGTCCCCAGGCCTGCCATCTGGGAGTGGCCAGAGAACAACAGACTAAATAGGCCAGCCTTGTCCTTCTGGTTCCCAAACCTGAAGGGACTGTTTGATCTTGCACAGACTTTAGCTGGCTCAATGCATGATCCTTGCCAACATTTCAGGAATAGCTCACCAAATCCAAATTCATAGCAGCCTGGAGATGATCAAGGTGGGCGACTCTGTGAACACATTGAAATGACTTGGGAATAGGTAGGAAGCCACGGTGTCCACGAATCCCCATGCATCCTGGGCAAGTTGTTAAAGCGGGGCCATGAACTCTCAGTGCTTTAGTAGTAGAGATCAGACACTCTGGGGATGTATGGGGAAGGGGAGAGGAAAGGGGCCATGGCAGGCACAGAAGAGAAGCACTTTGCTTGTAAAACGGAAAGCCTATGCTTTTAACCTCTTTGTGTAACAAGGAAGCAAGACCCAGGGCTCTTAGCTGGCTTCTTATTTCTCTGTTAAAGTGATAAGGAAACTAATGGATATAGGTGTGTTTGCCCTTGAAAATCCCAAGTCGAGCCTCTTGGGCAAAACTCGCACCCTCCCCACCACATACACCGATAGATATATAAGTTCTCTGACAACTCAAAGCCTCAAGACTCATCCCCTGAAACAAACACACCCATATATATAAGTTCTCTGACAACTCAAAGCCTCAAGACTCACCTCCTGAAACAAACACACCCATATATATATATATATATATAGTTCTCTGACAAGTCTTCCTTATTTGCTTTGAAATCTGACTCAAGTTCTGATGATAAGTGCTGCTGACACTGATTGTCCTTCATGAGAAGATACATATGGTAATTTTTTAAGTCTTTAAAAAAATCTATCAACAAGGCTCATGCAATAGCTCAGTCTGTGAACTGCCGGTCTTGCAAGCCTGAGGACCTGAGCTTAATTCCCAGAACATACATTTTAAAAAGAAAAGTCTATTGCAGTATCACACTTTTGTAACCTCAGCACTGGGCAGTTGGAGATGGAAGGATCCTGAGGGCTCCCTGACCCGGCAGCCTAGCTGAATCAGGGATGAGTATGCTCAGAAACCGAACGGGTGGCACCCGAAGATGACATCAAAGGTTGATCTCTGGCCTCTGTGAATACCTGCATATACATGTGAACACCTGTTCTACACACACACACACACACACACACACACAGAGAGAGAGAGAGAACAATCAATAGCAAGATGCTAGACTTTATGCACAACATATAAACTTAATCATACAAACTCTACATTTGTATATATGAATATGTATTAAAACTAACAATCTACATGTCAGCAGTGGTGATTTTTAGACACAGGACTATAGAGTATTTTTAACTTCTTTATTTTTTTTAAACATTTTTGGAGACAGGGTCAGGTTACATAGCCCAGGTGGACCTGGAATTTGCTACCCTGTTGCGTAAACCTTGCTATTAATGCTATTATAGACAGGTACTACCTTGTCCAACTTCCAAATTCTTTATAATAAGCCCCAAAGTGTCTTTGTAAGCAGAAGAAAGGTTACATAGAAAAAGTCAAGTTGCCTTGGAAAGCAGCAGTTATCTCCATCGTAAATGTAGATGTTGAACAAGAAATTGACAATAGGGCTGAAGCCGGGCGATGGTGGCGCACGCCTTTAATCCCAGCACTTGGGAGGCAGAGGCAGGCAGATCTCTGTGAGTTCGAGACCAGCCTGGTCTACAGAGCTAGTTCCAGGACAGGCTCCAAAGCCACAGAGAAACCCTGTCTCGAAAAACCTAAATAAATAAATAAATAAATAAATAAAAATTGACAATAGGGCTGGAGAGATGGGCCCGCAGTGTGGAGCTTTTGTGATGTAGAGCACTGGTTACTCTTCCAGAAGACTCAGGTTCAATTCCCAGCACCTCATGGTGGTTAACTACCATCTGTAGTCCCTAAGCCCAAGGACACTGCATGCGGGTGGTGCAGACACGCCTGCGAATAAACTTCCATACATATAAAATAAAAGTAAATACATCTTAGAAAGAAATTGACTGGGTTGTGGTGGTGCACACCTTTAATCACTGCATTTGGGAAGCTGAGGCAGGTGGATCCCAGTGAATTAGAGACCAGCCTGGTCTACAAAGCAAGTTTCAAGACAGCCAGGACTGTAACACAGAGGAAACCCTGTCTCAAAAAACAAAAAGCAAAAAGAGAAAAAAGAAAAAGAGTGGAGGGAGGGAGGAAAGAAAGAAAGAAAGGAGAGAGAGAGAGAGAGACTGGGAGTTCAAGCCGGGCGGTGGTGGCGCACGCCTTTAATCCCAGCACTCGGGAGGCAGAGGCAGGTGGATCTCTGTGAGTTCGAGACCAGCCTGGTCTACAAGAGCTAGTTCCAGGCAGGCTCCAAAGCCACAGAGAAACCCTGTCTCGAAAAAAAAAAAAAAAAAAAAAAAAGACTGGTAGTTCAGATTTTGAGTAGAAATGTGTGGAAGAACACAGAACTCAACAGTTCTTCACTGTTTTCTCCATCAGTGTTCCCAGAGTTATTTGACTTTAAATCGTATGTATACATGTGTGTATAGATGTGTATCTAAGGTAGGGCCTCACTGTGAAGTCCAGGATGACCTAGATCTCAAAGTACCCCTGTCTCAGCCTCCCGAGCACTAGGATCACAGGCGTGTACTACCACAGTGAGTTTGAATGACTTACTTACTGATTTATTTATTTTGAAGTGCTGGGAATTAAAACCAGGGCCTCAGACATTCCATGAAAATGTTTTGCCACTCCGTAACATCCCAGTCATGTCTTGACTCTTAAATAACAACACAAACTTGAAGAAATGAGATTTATAGGAAGAATGGTGTCATAAGCAAAGTCAAAAACACTTTTAGACATAGTCTTGGGAAAGCCAACACTGGAAGGGACGACATGGGTTCAAGTGATGCCACAGTCCTGTGTGCTGGCAGGCAAGTGAGGCTACACTCCAGATCTGCAGCCGAGTTCCATTCGCAGCTCTCCCATTAACGGAGCCATTCATCCAACTCCTTTGACTGCCTCCCTTCCCTTGACTTTCAGTGTGATCTGGTCCCGGGTCTATCATACTGGTTTCTCTGGAAAACTAAATGGAACGATTCAAAGTCCAAGATTGAGACCACCAGTGTTCGAGTAGGCTGCTCCTTTCCTGGTCTAGGCCCTCAGCCTCCATGCGCACACAGCGTTTCCTCATCCCTCGGTTTCAGGTGTCCTCCCTCAGGACATGTTGCAAGGACTGACTAATGCCCAGCAGTGTCTCAACACAGTAATGTGCACTGCAGGTGCTGGGAGCTCCAGGGCCACAATGCATCACAGTGAGATCAGTCACCTTGACCTTAAACCACACTTGTGCCACCTGGACTTCCCACCGCCACACGTCACAGCAAGTCTCAGACCTCATCAAGTTCTCTCCCCAAGGATGGGAAAACATTCGCATGAGTGGATTAATACGGCTGGTCTGATATAGTAGAGAGAGAGCCCTTTCTTAAGGCAGCAGCAAACACCTTCAACAACCCTTTAGCATCATCTCTCCCAGAAACCCCTGAAATCATTGCCTGCAGGAAAGGACTGCTCAGCTTCCTCTTTTTGGCCCTAGAAATGAATTCTTAGGGGCGTGTGAGTATATTTGCCTTGTTTTTGTTTTTATTTTTTAAAGATTTATTTATTTAGTATGCATACAGGCCAGAAGAGGGCATCAGATCTCATTACAGATGGTTGCAAGCCACCATGTGGTTGCTGGGAATTGAACTCAGGACCTCTGGAAGAGCAGACAATGCTCTTAACATCTGAGCTATCTCTCTAGCCCCCTGTTTTTATTTTTTTATTTTTTTGAGACAGGGTTTTACTATATATCCCTGACTGGTCTGGACTCACTATGTAGGTCAACCTAGCCTCAAACTCACAGAGGTTTGCTTGCGTCTTCCTCCCCAGTGCTGGGATTAAAGGTCTGCGCCACTATGTCTGACTCCTGCTTTTACATTCATGGGTTAATTCTTGGGGTTTCCCTTTCTAGTTTCAAATATTTTTGTAGATTTATTTATTCATTCATATTCTCTCTCTCTCTCTCTCTCTCTCTCTCTCTCTCTCTCTCTCTCTCTCTGAGTGTGTGTGTGTGTGGTATGTACTCTCCCAAGGTATTCCTATAGAGGTCAAAGGACAACTTTTGGGAGTCAATTCTCTCCTTCTACTATGTGGATTCTGGTATCAAACTCAGGTCATCAGTTTTGGTGGCAAGCATTTCCATCTCATGACTCCACTTTCTGATTTCAGAGAGAATATATACTTAAGCCTTGTGGACCCCACCACTTACCTATCTACCTTCCTACCTACCTATCTACCTACCTACCTATCTAATTTCGCTGGGCACTAAAATGAACTTTGGGCTGGGCTAGTAAGAGCTCATTAGTCGCACTGAAATCCTATGCAACTTTCCCCCATATTCTTTTTTTTTCCCTTGTCCTAGGGATGGAACCCAGAGCCTTGCACCTGCTAGGCAAGCAGTCCACTTGAGTTCGATCCCTCAGCACAACTCCAACAGCGTTAGATCCCCCTCTGTGTGGGTGATATGAGATGGGTGTTGCCTGGGCAACTTGGAACAGGCAGGCGCCCACGCTGACCGTAGAGGAGCCACTCCTCCCTGCAGGTGTGTGTGCGTTTGTGTGTTGAAAAACATCTGTGAACCTGTTGCGCTGCTTTCCGTGGGTTAGCCTGGACTCTCGTGCATGGACCTTGGAAACACCCTGGAGCAGGTGATTTCCCTGGATACCTAGCCAGGCTACGGTGGAGTGGGAGTAGGAGGTGGAGGCTGCAGCCCAGAGGACCCTCTGGGAATCCCTTCCTGTTGCTGCCTGGCTAAGGTGTCGCTATTAGCGCCATCGGGTAAGGCTCTCAGCTACCCCACAGCTCCGTAACTCCGTACTGAGCCCTCGTGCGGAAGAGACGTTGGACACCTTACCCCCCCACTCCCCTCCACCCCACCCCGTCGACTAGTGCTCTTCTGTACCCTGTCTGTATATATATCCTGCCCCGAGCTTGCTCTGCGAGTCGCGGGTCCCCAGCAGCGCCCCACAACAGGGACACCAAGGGAGGCGGGCAGCCCGTATGCAAATGTCCGAGGGGCCTAGGATTGCCCCTCCCGCTGGGATAAAAGGCGGGGCGGGGCACGCACCGGACTATTGAAGCCGCTGCCTCCCGGGAGCCGGCCGTGCGCTCCGGCCGTGCCTCCCGCCTCGCGTCCCCGCCTGTCGTCTACAGCCCAATCTCCCGCTGCTCCTGGTAAGGACGCATGGTCGAGTAGCAACAAGAGTCAGGGGTGGGGAGTGAACTGCTGAGACAGCCAGGGGCGACACTACCTACCACCCTCATGGGGTCTGCACCTTCTTGCGTCCTCGCGGCCCGGGTGTGCACCTTCTCTATGGGAACGTGGGAAGCCGGCGCCCACTACGCACTCTCCCCGGCTTAGCAGGTGGCATCTCCCCAGGAGTTGCGCACTAGCCAGTTTGTCCCCAGGCGATATACGGTCAGGTCGGAAAGAACAGCATTTGGTTTGTGCAAGGTTAGCAGGGACGCGCAGGGTCTCAGGTTGGTGTGAGGTGGAGGTAGAGAGAAAAGGGCTCCGCGGGAGCTCACGCTATCCCGTGGTGATTCTCCAGTTTTCTGTAGACGTCCCAGAACGAGATGCACCAGGGAGGTGACAGGACAGGAGAACCCGCCAAGAGGGAAGGTGTGGATGTACACACGTTTGAATGAGCAGAACAAATCGAGGCCCCTGCACCCCTATGCAACGTTGAAACTGCTGGTTGTGCCAGCCCAGCAAGCTATCTGGCCCCACAGAGAACCTTCTTTCTCAGCCGAAAAAAAAGACTAGTAACCCTTTGAAAAGCTCCCTTGAAGTTTGTTTCTACAGCTAATTCCATTCTAAACCAGCTGAGATCTGGGGCTTGACCTGATGTTATACGGTGAAAAATCCCTTGTCTCCCATCTCTATCCACCCTTTCTGGATTCCATAAAAAAACAGTATGTAAAGATGGAAAGTGTCTTCCCAGAAAGCTCCATGCTCCGGAGCCCGGGGAGTGTAAGCAGACAGTCTGGGATCAATCAGAGCACCTATGGTGGGTGCAGACAGAATGCTTATGGGCCAGATAGGTGTCCTTTAAGCTGCTGAAAATGCAGAAGAAGGTCAAAGCTCAGGCATGACAAACAGAAAGGCGGCAGGGCCCAGAGAGGATTAATTCTGAGGTAAGGAAGGGTGAAGTAGACATCTGACACATCTCTGCTCCTGTTTCTGTTTGTGTGCATTTGTCTTGGTGCCCGCTGGTAACTGGATAACCGGAAGACTTAGAGACATGTCTGAGTTTTGGCTTATTTCGGCTCCTGGTGATAAGGAAAACTTACAAGCTCTGGAGAGGATGAACAATGTAACCTCGAAGTCCAACCTGTCCCACAACACCAAGTTTGCCATCCCCGACTTCAAGGTAGGAGCCCCAGAGGAGTGGGAGGGTTATGGATTGGAGGAGGGCAGGGATTTCTGAGCAAGAAGGCAATTCCTCAGAAACCAAGGAGAGCAGAAGGAGTTAAGTAAGGCACATGTAGGAATGGTAAAGATAAATAAAAATAAACCTGAGCTAGAGGATGAACAGAGGTAGAGGAACAGGGTGTCAATGGAACTTTCTGCCACAGCCCCAGATTAATTGTGTCCCCTCGGGACTTGAAGCCACAGGTAAGCATGAACAGGGCAGGCCACAATGGACAGAGTGTGGATGGGAAGTGGAAGGGATCCTTAGGAGTGGCTCCTGGAGTGTTCCTGTGTTGTCTGCAGTATCTAAACAGACCTGCGGCATAGCTAAAGGTGCGGTTTGGAAGCCCTTCAGCTCTGATGTTTTTCTTGACTAGAGGGAGTCCAGGAAGTCCAGGACTTCTGATTCTGCTGGAGGGGAGAGAGAGGATGCAGTGAGGGTTCAAATGGGGGATTCTGAAAGGGCTCTTGCGGTGGATGGGGAGGCTAGGATGAAACAAACGTTAAAAGACGAGCAAGACGGTAACAATCTTTTAAAAAAATATTTAGTTTATATGAGTGTTTTTGTTTGCATATATGCTTGTTCACTATGTATGTGCCTGGGGCTTATGAAAGGCAGAAGAGGCCATTAGAGATCTTGTAATTTAAGCCATGTGGGTGCTGGGAATGGAACCTGGGTCCTCAGAAGAGCAGTCAGCGCTCTTAACTACTGAGTCATCTCTCCAGCCTCCAGGAATGATCGTTTTCAAAAAGATTAGTCAGGCCAGGCATGGTGGCTCACATCCATAATCCCTGTACTCTGGAGGCAAACTAGAGGTCGCTATAAATTCTAGGCCAGTCTGTTCTACAAATGAAGTTCCAAGGCTAAATTGTCAGACCCTTTCTCAGAGAGGGGGGGCTGGGAGGAAAGGGAGGGAGGAGGCTTGGGCTATAGTCTGTAGAGTACCTGAGTTCAAGTCCAAACAGCCATGTAAAAAGCTGGGTGTGCCCACCTGTCATCCTGTACTGAGGAGCACACCCTTCCTTCCCATGTCTCTGAAAAAACCCTCCAGGAGGTCTGTGGACACCACATTCATTGTTATACTAAGAAACAGACCCTGAGTCTGAAAAGACCCGCTACAAACTGAGCCGAGGTCAGGTCATCAATAGCCCTTCCTGGGAGAGAGAGATGATTTCAGCTCATTCTGTTGTCATCCTGCCCCAGAAAATGCAATTTTAAAAAATAAGGAAGCAAGTTTGGATCCCTAGCATCTATAACAGGTTTCACTGGCATGCACCTGTCATCCAGAACTGGGCAAGCAGCGACAGGGTCCCTGTAATCTCAGCCCCAGACAAGCAGAGACGGGGGCACCTGTCATCCAGAACTGAGCAAGCAGCGACGAGGGTCCCTGTAATCTCAGACAAGCAGAGATGGGACACCTGTCATCTAGCACTGGGCAAGCAGCGACGAGGGTCCCTGTAATCTCAGCCCCAGGCAAGCCGAGATGAGGTCCCTGGTCACCCAGTCTAGCTGAATTGGTGAGCTCCATTTTTCAGTGACTCTGTCTCAAATAACAAGAGAGAAAGAAATTGAAGAAGACACCCTGTGTTGATCACTGACCTCTACATGTATAAGTATCTGCACACATGCGTATACATAGGACATACACACTGACATGTACATAACACACAGATAATAATAAAGTTAAAAAGAGGTTTTTGTTGTTTTTTGAGACAGGGTTTCTCCATGTGACAGCTTTGGCTTTCCTGGATCTCACTCTGGTAGATCAGGGTGACCTCAAACTCACAGAGATCCACCTGCTCTGCCTCCTGTGTGCTGGGATTAAAGGTGTGCACCACCACCACCCAGCTAAAGAGATAGTTCTTAATATAGGTGTTTCCACATAGTTTAGTCTGGATGTTGGCTAAAGACATCCAACTCAAAGGGAAGTGAGTCCCTATGTGACTGTTAAAAGGGACACCTTACACTTCTGGCCAGAAAGAACATGAGCTTAATTCCTTTATGGTCTTTTCTAGGTGGGGACCTTGGATTCCCTTGTTGGTCTCTCTGATGAGTTGGGGAAACTTGATACCTTTGCTGAAAGGTAAAACATTTCTTATTTACTATATACAAGTAAGAATTTGACATTGTTGTCAGTGCACACAGCGCTCTTGCTTTGGCCAAACCAAAGTATGGTCTGTCTAAATCTGGTCTCAGAAGCCAGAAGAAAACACCAGTGGGTTCACCTGGGGATGTTGTGTCAACAGTGCTGGGTCCTTTGGGTCCCTCATTGGTGGGTTTGGTTTTTTTTTTTTTTGAAACAGCTCCTCCTTTCTTCCCTCCTTTCCTTCCTCCCTTCCTCTCTTCCCTTCCTTTCTTCCTTCCTCCCTCCCTCCCTTCCTCCCTTCCTTCTTTCCCTCTCCTCTCCCCTCCTTTTGTTCTGAGTCTTAGTAAGTTGCCTAGGTTGGCTCTGAACTGTGTAGCAGCCCTGGCTGTCTTTAAACTTCTTCAGCATGCTACGTGCTAGCCAAGGCACCATGTTTGCCTTCAGTTTGTTTTTTAGTGATGTATATACATAAGAAAAAAAATCAAAACAAAAACAAGACCACAGAATGAAAGTTAGATTTTCTTTGGATCTGTTTGCCTCCTCCCTGTTCCCTCATCGCCTCATTTCCTCTCTCTTAAAGCTTTGTCATCATAACTTTAGCAGGTGAAGCTTCCAGAGGTAGCCGGTGAAAGGACAAGTCAATATGTGTATAGCCTTGTTAGATGCAGGGACTTGTGCCTGTTGCTTGAGTCCATGAGATCAAACCAGCCTACTCAACATAGCAATATCTTTTCTTGTTGGGTTTTGTTTTTGTTTTTCTAAGACAGGCTTTCTCTATAACATCCCTGGCTGCCTGGAAATCCCTTTGCAGACCAGGCTGATCTTCAACTCACATGGACTTGCCTGCCTCTGCCTCCCTAGTGTTGGGATTAAAGACATGGGCCACTATGCCCTACTCAACACAGTAAGATTTCTTGCCTATTATCTCAGCCCTTGGGAGGCAGGAACAAAAGGATCCAGAACTCAGGGTCACCTTCTGCATAGCAAGTTTGAGATCACCTGGGCTACTTGAGGCTGTCTCACAAATAAAACTGTATAGCCTTAGAGTAATTCTAGGTAAATAAAATATATTATATATGTAAGATAACATACATAGTATATCCTGCTTTTTTCCACTTTGCATATTAGTATACCTCAGCGAAAGTTTCATGTTAGCTCACAACTGCCTGTTTGTTTGGTTTTTCTCTGGGTGTGTTACCTTGAGCAGATTTGCTTGTCTCTTTGTTGTTGTCTCTTATGTTTCCAAGTCTTAAGCTTTTGCCAACAGTGCATTGGTGACTGGTTTTGGTATACATGTAGAAGTAATGAAAATGGAGATACAGACTCAGAGAGTCTACGCACAGGCCCCAATTGCCCCTAGCAGAATTGTTAATCCCATCCGTACTCTCACCAAAATGGCCTCAGAAGTGGATTTTCGGATCTTTGATCTGTCTTTTGCTCTATGAGGGATTGCTGGAGGCAATCCTTGTCACTGTAGTTTGCAAAGCTATGAGAAGAAATTAGCCATCAAGAGAACCACGAGGTAACAGTGGCTACTGCTCTGCTCTCATGAATGAGTGAAGGGGAGAGATGTCATGCCAGTCTTGAACCTGTGAAAGAATGTCACCCAGGGAAAAGGAGCAGAGTCCCCTGTGTCCACTTCCTTTTGAGGTTGCGCTTTGTGATACAGAGGCCTGGCCTGCCTTCGATAACTCATCCAGCAGATGATGATCTATACAGAAGCAGAGACCCTGAGCGCAGCCCCCTGCCCAAGACTGCCTCAGGCTTTCGGTTTTCCCTCTCCAAGCAGGCTGCAGGGTGAGGTTGTACAGCCCTGTACAGTGGGCTTGGAAGGCATGGGCTGTTTCCCGCCTGGCTGCAGAAATGGCAGCTCTTAAGCCATTCCTTTTTCTAGACCTCAACACCATTAACTACCCCTGTGTACACTCCTTAACTCCTTCCTCCCTCACTGAAGCCCAGACATCACTGAGAACTCTGATGCAGGATGCTTCTGGCTTTGGGGTTATTATTGTTTGTTTGTTTGCATGCTATTTCCTCCTGATAGGCATTCATACTCTGCCCTATACATTTTGATTGCTTGTGTCTCCCCTGGTGGTAATGCAGCATGTGCTTAAGAAACATACAAATGTACATGTGCACATGTGCTAGCAGGATGAGGGTCGTCCTTGGGAAACGCAGAGGCCGCAAAACCATTTTTAAAAGCAGAGGCTAGGTGTGGTAAGGGATGAAAGTTTATTCACACCATGTACTGTCTCCGGTTTCCTGGTAGGCATGCATCCCCAGGTATGTTCCTACTGGGGACTAAGGACAGTTGTGTGCTGTGAGCGCCCTTGAATACAGCCTCATTCAAGGCAGGTGTCTCGCCTTAGGAATCTGTCTGTACTGGGCTTCAGATAAAAGGAATGAACTCTAGTTATAAATCCTCCGGTCACCCCAATTCTTTGAATAATACTCAAGTGTTACTAGATAAATACATGCTAGCTGGGCCTGTAAGCCATGCAGCGGGAACCTGTCAGCACTGCCTCTAGCCAGGGGAACAGAGAAGGGACAGTTTTCAAGGTGTATTGTTTCCATATCCTTTTATTATTTATTTACCTGGGCACAAGAGTGTTTTTCCATGCAGCTGCAAGGCTTCTGCTTATGGGAGCTCTGTTTCTAGAAAAGTTTATTCCTTCCCACTGCCTGTGTTAATTTACTCTGTAAATCATTTTTAAAAATTTAAGAAACCCATTTATTTTATCATTAAAAACCCCCTTCCGAAGAGTCAAGTCCTTCACAGATCCTCAGCCTAGTCTGTAGTGCCAGTCGGTATATTGTATTTCACAGGCACGTGGTTCCACACGGCCACTCAGTTGTGCCCCTGGGCTCCTCCGGTACCTTGTTGACTGCCACTTGCCCTTGGGTGGCTTTGCATTTTCCTTGTGGTCCTATGAAGTTGTCTAAGAGGTGACTGATCAGAGATTACATCCATGAGAGTGGCTGTCTGCGCAGCAATGCCAGACAGTTCTTATCAGGACACCATGAATGGATGCGGGCTAGAATTCTAAAAAGGTCTCCAGGCTTCCCATCTCCCATTGCGTGACCTATAACTTTTAAAGTTTACTTTTACATATAACCTTGTTTCCTTTTTGCTTTGTCTGGGTGCTTTTCTTTTTCCAAGAAAGCATATTTAATTGCTTGCTTAGTTTAAAATTTTTATTTATTTATTATTTATTTATTTTTTGCATGCACATATAGGTCAAAGGACAACTGTGGGAACTAATTTTTTTCTTTCTACAATGTGAGCCCCAGGGATAAAATTAGTTTGTCTGATTTAACCACCAGCCTCTGTTAATATTTTGTTCTTTTTTGAAATGCCAAAAGCAATGAATTTTTTCTCTCTATGTTTATGCTTTCATGATTTAATGTGTGTTGTTTTAGAGTAATTTAGGTATTCTGCATTTTTTAGTCCTTATATGTTTGGAAAGTTAATCTTTAAAAAATGTTATTTCTGCTTTTTTCATTTTTAATTCTTTTGCTGTATTATCAAAGAATGAATTAGGAGCTAGTTCTACCTTTGAGAATTTGAAATTTTCCTTGTGATCTGACCTACTGTTGGTTATTTTTAAAAGATTTGTTTTATTATTAATTGTGTGTGTGTGCGCGCACGCGCGCTCGTGTGTGTGTGTGTGTGTGTGTGTGTGTGTGTGTGTGTTCAATGCTTGTGAAAGCCAGAAGAGGGCATCATATCCTCAGGAGCTGGACTTACAGGCAGTTGTGAGGACTTAAAGGCAGGGTTGCTAGGAAACAAGCTTGAGTCTTCTGTGAGAACAGTAAGCACCCTTCACTGCTGAGCCATCTCTCCCACCCAACTCTTGTTTATAAGACAGCCTCCATATGTAGCTCAGGCTAGCCTTGAGCTCCCCTAGCTTTACTGTTTCTTTTTTATGGTGCTAGAATATATATTTCATTCTATTATACTTAACACATTGAATAAGTGGTCATCGTTGTTCTTTTACATATTGCTTTTGTCATTAATGTAAGTCTGTGTTTTTGATTATCCTAATACCCCCAGATCGCAATTATTAGTTCTCCTTGGGTTTGATTCTCAGTAACATGCATGCATGCACACACGCATGCACGCACTTACATGGTCAAATGCCATGGCATATTTAAGCTGTTTGTACACATTGCCAAACTGTCCCTGTGGGGTAGCCAGAGGCCCTTTCTTCATCCCCATCAGAGAGAATGCCCACTTACCAGGCAGAAGGAGGAGGCCGTGTGCTTGTTTTCATGAGTGTTTCTCAGACTCGCCGCCAGACTAAACATTTTCAAGTACCTATTAACCACCTCTGTTCCGCTTTCAGGCTTCGCCTTTCCCCGGTGTTTGGTCATGCAGTCCCTGGGCATCTCCCCAGGGTGTTCTCCCCTTGTGTGTCCTGGAGCCTCATTCTGGGGGAACAGGAGCCTGCATCAGGGCACAGTGATTTGGTGGAAAAGTGTCCAAATATAAATGCCTGTATACGGACCCACTGCTCTCCAGATACTTGGGGGTGCTGAACTCTTGTGGGCCCTCAGGGCAATTCATGACAGTCCTCTGGGACTGTGTTTGGATCTAGCACCCTGCCTTATCCATGTCTCTTCTGGGGGCAAACCATGGCTAGAGGTGCTTTGGTTTTCTGTTGTTTTTATGTTTTGAGGTAGGGTTTCAGGTACACAGGTTGGCATCAAATTTGTTAGATAGAGAAGGATGCCTGATCTTCCTGCGTCTACCTCCTGAGAGGTTGCTCTGCTGGGCCATAGTGTGGGCTCGTTATAAATGCCAACTTTCCAGAGAGAATTCTGTTGTGCTTGGCAAAGGTAATTTTGTTGAGTGGCTCTACACTATACAGGAGGATTTCTGTAAAGACTTATTCATTCATTCATTCACTCATTCATTCATTTTTGTGCACCTGAATTGAACTTACAGCTTTATGTTTGCTTACTAGACAAATACTGAGTTCTGTCCCCAGACTTTTTAAATTTATTTTGTTTGTTTGTTTGGTTGGTTGGTTTTTCGAGACAGGGTTTCTCTGTAGCTATGGAGCCAGTCCTGGAACTTGCTCTGTAGACCAGGCTGGCTTCAAGCTCACACAGATCCACCTGTCTCTGCCTCCCGAGTGCTGGGATTAAAGGCATGCACCACCACCGCCTGACTTTTTTTTTCAAGACAGGATTTCTCTGTAATATCTCTGGCTGTCCTGGAATTTTCTTCGTAGATCAGGCTGGCTCAAACTCACAGAGATCCGCCTGCCTCTGCCTCCCGAGTGCTGGGATTGTGTGCACCACCAGCACCCAGCACATTTTTTTTTTAAAAAACAAGATCTCAAAAAGTAGTCCAGGTTGCCTTCAACTCACTCTACCATCTAGGCAGGCCTTGAATTTTCCACCTTTTTTCCTGAGACTCTTGAGTGGCCTGGATTACAGGCATGTCCCTCCAGATTTAGCTTCTTTAAACTTCAGTGTCTTCAAAGCTTCCAGTGTGGAAGTTAAAGCAAGGTATATCTGGGCCCAGAGCTCCCTGGAGCAGAGAACCTCTAGAAACCTCTAGAAGCCTCATTCAATCTTTGCTTTAAAAAAAAAAAAAAAAAAAAAAAAAGATTTAACCGGGTGGTGGTGGTGGTGCATGCCTTTAATCCCAGCATTCGGGAGGCAGAGGCAGGTGGATCTCTGTGAGTTCGAGGCCAGCCTGGTCTAGAAGAGCTAGTTCCAGGACAGGAACCAAAAAGCTACAGAGAAACCCTGTCTCGAAAAATCAAAAAAAAAAAAAAAAAGATTTATTTATTTATTATAAATATAGTGTTCTGTCTGCATGTTTGCCTACAGGCCTGAAGAGGGCATCGGATCTCATTGTAGATAGTTGTGAGCCACCATATGGTTGCTAGGGATTGAACTTGGCACCTCTGGAAGAACAATCAATGCTTTTAACCTCTGAGCCATCTCTCCAGCCCCAATCTTTGTTTTTTATATAAAGAAAGTTACTACCCATCTCGGCTTACCTCTTCCTGGTGACTTTGCTGTAGAGCGTATGTCATTGTCCTTTGGCAGAGGCAGGAATAAAGACTGGAGTAAATCACACATCCCACCCTGTGTGGAAGCTTCTAGGCTCACTTCTTGGGCCAGGCACTCCCCTGTGTGGTATTTCCCATCAAACAGCACAGGGCAAGTTTGGGCCTTCTGGTTGTCCTCTAGCAGATGGAGACCTGGCTCCGGGCAGTCTTCCTCATTCCGTCGGCCTCAGTCTCCTCAGTACTCAGGCTTTGTCTGGTTTGGTGAGGAGTCAGTTGGTGCTCAACAGAGTCCCTTTGGAGGACCAAGGAAGGCTTCCCAGGCAGAACTCGTTTCTTCAGTCCTGGAGACGTTCCCTGGGCCCAGCCTTGTAACCTGTTTTCTCTCCTCTAGGCGTATGGGCAATGTCAGACCAACTCTATTCTGGTTTGCTAAAATTTTCCAATGAGTCAGGAAAGAGGAGGAAGCCTGGCTGTGTGTGTGTATGTATGGTGTGCGTGTGTGTGCGTGTGTGTATGTGTGTGTGTGTATGTGTGTGTGTGTATGTGTGTGTATGTGTGTGTGTGTATGTATGTGTGTGTGTGTGTGTGTGTGTTTGTGTGTGTGAAGGCCAAAGCACAACCTCAGTCGTTGTTCCCTAGGAGCTAGCCACATTTTTTCTTTTGGGACAGGGTCTCTCACCGGGATCCAGGTCTCATCAAGCAGCTTGGGCTGGCTAGCCAGGAAGTCTCAGAGATCTGCCTGTGCCTCCCCAGCCCTGATTACAGACATGCACCATCACACTGGTCTATTTTATTTTTAGCATGGGTCTGGGTATCATGCTTAGGCCTTTGGGTTCTTAAGGCAAACACTTGACCAACTGAGTCATGGCCCTAGCCCCAAAGCCTGACTTTTGCAGTGCCGATTTGCCCTGGAGGAGTTTGGAACCTTGCACCTGCCATGCTGAGAGAAGGAGCAGACAAACACTTCCTTCCAGAAGGATGGAGGACTGGGCTGCAGCTCCTGGGGCAGGCGGGGCCCCAGATGACGACTTGTCTGGCCGGGCTGGTCAGACACTGGGACTCTGTCGTACAATAGCAGGGCGAACTCCCTTGGGGCCACTATGTTGTCTTAAGGCCACTTAGGAAGAATCTGCTCTTTGCTTGGGCCCTGGGAACTGTGACTCAGGTGACTGAGGAGTGAGCCTTCCCTTCCAGAGTTATCCAGTAACTGCAGCCTCTGCCCTCCTACCTAGAGACTGGGCCTTCCAGGGCCTCAGGCCCCGCACAGCAGCCACTTCCTGGCTTGTGGTTACCGAAGCTGGGGATCTAAGGTCTCTCCCACCTGGTGTTCATCTGTACCCCTAGGGCAAGGGTGCTGCAGTTCGATGCTTAGACCCTGGGGGAGCTACTTTTGGGGCCAAGATCTACTTTTTGCATTTCTTTCCTTCTTTCTTTCTTTCTTTCTTTCTTTCTTTCTTTCTTTCTTTCTTCTGTCTGTCTTTCTGTCTTTTCTTTTTTCTTTTTTTGGGGGGTTTCTAACTTATTAGTAGAATTATCATTCAATAATTAAAATAGACAAACGTCCTGCTACAAATCAGTGGACGTGTAAGATAAAGTGCAAATGAGACTATTTAAAATAAACCAGGGTCTGAGGTGGTGACTGGCACCTTTAATCCCAGGATTTGGGGGGCAGAAGCAGACAGAGTGAGTTCTAGGGCAGCCAAGGCTACACAGAGAAACCCTGTCTGGAAAAACAAAACAAAACAAATAAAATAAACTAGGGTCTGGAGAGACGGCTCAGTAGTTAAGAGCACTGGCTGTTCCTCCAGAGGACCTGGGTTCAGTTTCACAACCCCAACTACCTGGATTTCACCTTCAGAGCATCGGACTCCCTCTTCTAGATTCTGTGGGCACCCATACTCTCAGGCACATACACCCAAAAGACACAGACACTCAAAAGGTAAAATAAATATCAAAAATAAAATTATAGAATTACAATTACGTGGCTATTTTATGTTTTAAAAACAAAATTAACTTTTACTTTTTCATTTCAATTTATTTGTATCTTTTTAAAAAAAGCTTTGCAGTTTTGTGTGTGCATGTGGAGGCTACCAGTCCACCTTCCTCCATGGCTGTCCATTATTTTGGATTTGATTTTCTTTACACAGACTGGACAAGGTTGTTTGAGCTTGCAATCATACTTCCAGGGGTGGACCAAAGACTGAAGGACCCTGGCCTTCCTGGCCCAGCAGGCTTGCTGAGTATTTGAGCTGCAGGTTCAATGACAAGCACTGTCTTAAAAGACAAGGTGTGGAGTGATTGAGGAAGATACCCAAGGCTGAGTTCTGGGCTTCACACATATGTTCAGATGCTCATGTGGACCTGCTCACATTTGTACATGCAGACAAAGACACACACACACACACACACCAAGACACGGGTTATAGACAGTGAAATGTGTACATTTGCAGTAATCAAATTGGTAAGTTTTGATGAATATGTATATTTATGTGACCAAGTAAGATTATTACACATTTATTAGTATGATCTATACATCTTCCCAGGTGGACTAATACACATTACATTTTAAGAAAATTAATTTTTAGTGTGTGTGTGTGTACATGAGTGGGTGCCATAGTTCATGTATGGAGGTTAGAGAACACCTTGAGGTAATTGTTTCTCTCCGGAGCTCTACCGTGTGGGTCTCACAGGGATTGAACTCGATCTCTTGGTGGCAGGTGACTTTGGCCACTGAGTCAAGCTCCCATCCCCCCATTTTTGGATTTTCGAGACAGGGTTTCTCTGTGGTTTTGGAGCCTGTTCTGGAACTAGCTCTTGTAGACCAGGCTGGTCTCGAACTCACAGAGATCCACCTGCCTCTGCCTCCCAAGTGCTGGGATTAAAGGTGTGCGCCACCACCTCCCGGCTTCCATGCTCCCACCCTTACTATTCATTTTGGTCAGATATTTTAGAGAAAGCTGCTGGAAATTTCTTTGTTGAATCTTAGAGACCCTGCAGTTTTCCATCAATTCTTCCTGTGACGCTTGTTCACAAAGCCATTGTTAAGATGGCGTCTGGTAGCTGGAAACCCTACCACCAGAACCGGGTCTCCCAAACACAGAAACTCATACAAATCAATGAAGAAAGCAACGGAAGAAAACAAAACAGAAGAGGGGATGGTCTTGAGCTTGCGATTCGTAGAAGAAAGCAGCCTTCTGTAGTCAGCAGACCTGAGGAGGGATGCACAGCCTCCCTGGAGATCACACATATGCAAATCGGGATGACAGTGACGTGTAGGTTTCCAGCTGTCAGACTGGCAGAGACTGAAAGGACTCCTAAGACCATCGTTGGCCAGGGTCTGGGGATACAAGCAGGCTTCTGCATTCTGGGGGCCGTGGACATTTGCTTCTTGTAATTAGATGGGCCTTGCCTGCCGTTATAAATAACCACCCCTTTTCTTCCAGTAGTTTCTCTATACTACCCATACAAGAGGTCAAAATGTGTGGATCGCTGCAACATCAATGCAAACGGGATGCACCTAGCGGGGTGGGGTGCCTTGTGGCAGGGCGACTTGTTGGGCTGCCGCGCTGTAGATTAAAGGGAAGAGGAAGCCTCTCACTTCTGACAATGAAGAGACCACGTGATGTAAAGGGAGAAAGGGAAATTTAAAAATGGCGTGAGACCCTTCAGTTCCCTTTGGCGAGAAAAAATGTTCTGGATCAGTGCCATGGTAATTCTCTGGTGACCACAGCCACTGATCACAACAGGTTGCTTTGGTTCTGTGGAACAGATGATCTTTCTAGCTGTTGAGCTTCACCGGAGCATGCCATTCTGAGACGTCCCGGAAGCCATGTGCGTGCTGGCGGACCACATTTGCTGTGGTGAGACACTCTGACGGGGCTCAGATGGGGAGGAGTAGAACCCCGCAGAAGGATGAGGTGCGGTGAGGCTTTGTTTAGGCAGTCGGCAGACACTGCTGCTAGAAGCTGGGGTCTCACCACCTTCATGTAAATAGGTAGTTATTGGATGGGTTACAGTGGCCACAGAAATAGGTCCGACCCGCTTGGGTTACTATGGTGATCTGAATAAGGAAAAGCAGCTTTCGATAGCACTGAACCTGCAGTTCTACGCCAGCAGGGACCTGGCTTAGGCTACAGCACTTATTAATGCTTGGGGCACAGTAGTTGCTTAGTTAGTGTATAAAATTTCCTAACCGAGTCAGCGTCCCGACAGATGACAGGAGGCACACTCATTTTCTGGTAACTGGAAGAGGTCTTGTGATGAAGAGGCCAGAGTTGTGTGGGAATGTAGCAGAGTTTAAGGGACAATGATGGGTCCTGGGCTGAAACACAAGCCTGAGGCTGCAGGAGCTAAGATCTCTGCCTGAGGGAACCAGACTGGACATTTCGTCTCCCTTTGATCTGCTGATCTCACCTGGGAGCCAGAGAGTAGAGAGCCCAGAGCAATCAGCCAGATGCCTGAAGCACATTTCTCTCACGGCAAACGCCTGGGAATACTCCTTGACTCCATAAAGAAGCCTGGGAAACTGTCAGTACCGCCCCAGGCTAAGGCCCAGAAAACAGCTCAGTTAGGTTTGTGGCCAGGGCTCCCCGCAGTGAGACTGTGCACTGCTAATCAAAGAGATGCAGGCACACCAAACTGGTCGGCTTTTAAACACAAGGCAGGCCACAGTGTCGGTCTAGAACCCAACAAGACCCAGTGGCCAAGAGCCTTGTCTTTGAAACCCACTTGCAGACACTTGATAGGGAGCAAATTGTTTAAGTTTCCTCATCTAATAGGTGGGATAATACTCAACTTCCCAGAATCCTTGTGAGGCTAAAACAATGATTCCAGAGAAACTGACACTTATACCCTCCTACAGATGAGAGTCGGTTATCAAAGGAGCCCTAAGCACACTTGACCCAAGCGGAAGGTAGACTCTGGAAGAATGCCTAATGGTGTGTTTCCTGTACTTGGACGACAATAGTTGTTCTTTTAAAAATTTTATTTACATTTTTTTTTTATTTTTCGAGGCAGGGTTTCTCCGTAGCTTTTTTGGTTCCTGTCCTGGAACTAGCTCTTGTAGACCAGGCTGGCCTCGAACTCACAGAGATCCGCCTGCCTCTGCCTCCCGAGTGCTGGGATTAAAGGCGTGCACCACCACCGCCCGGTTTTATTTACATATTTTTTAAAAAACTTCTTTAATGATTTATTTTTTATTTTATGTGCATTGGTGTTTTGTGTGCATGTATGTTTGTGTGAAGGTGTTGAATTCCCTGGAGGTGGAGTTACAGATAATTGTGAGCTGCCATGTGAATGCTAGGAACTGAACTCCAGGAGTCTGGAAGAACAGCCAGTGCTCTTAGCCACTGGCAGACCTGGAACTTTCTGAATAGGCTAGACCAGCCTCGAACTGAAGATTCACTTGCCTCTGCCTCCCGAATGCTGGGAGTAAAGGTGTGTGCCACTATGCCTGGCCTTACTTATTTTTGGAACAGGGTTTTGCATATCTCAGGGTGGCCTCGAACTTACTAAGTAGCCCGAGATGACTTTGAACTTCTGATCCTCCTGCTTCCACTGTTAGGATTGCATATTCTTTATGGTGCTGCGGATTGAACCAGACCTTTACCTGCTAGACAAGCCAGACAAGTATTGAGCTGTATCTCTAGCCTGGTTCCTCTCTCTCTCTCTGTCTTTCTCTCTCTCTCTCTCTCTCTCTCTCTCTCTCTCTCTCTCTCTCTCTCTCTCATCTATCTATCTATCTATCTATCTATCTATCTATCTATCTATCTATCATCTATCTATCATCTCTCTATCTGTCTATCTATCATCTATATCTATATCTTTTAAACTGTGCTAGGGATCAAAACCATTGCCTCACATTCTAGGCAAGTGCTGTGGTTGTTCACCTTAAACTATTTCACACTTAGGTCTTTAGTTTCTGTCTGTCATCCCTGATTACTTTGGCCAAGAAAACATGACTACCTCTTTCCCTTTCTTGCTTTCAACAAACAACAGTTGTCTTTCAAGGTGTCTATCTGCCTCAGTTTCTACGGTAGGCCCAAGGTACCATACTGTGCTTGGTTAGTGGGATTGTGCCTGCAATAATGGAGGAACTTGGAGCTAGGGACATAACTCAGTTGGTAGAATGTTTTTCTAGCATACACAAGGCCCTGGGTTTTATCCCCAGCACCACAAACTTGGGCATAGGGGTACATGGCTGCATTTCCAGCACTGGGGAGGCAAAAACAAGAGGATCAGAAGTTTAAGGTCATCATTAGGTATGTAGTGAGTTTGGGGACATCCTGGAGTATAGGAGGCTTGTATCAGTTGGATGGCAAAAGGAAGAGGGAGGGAGGGGGAAAGAGGGGGAGGGAGGGGAGAGAGAAAGAGAGAGAGAGAATGAAAATGAAAGGGAACGTATTCCAACCTCCATCTGTAATCTGGTATATGGCTTGAGTTCTTTTAGTGTGTTCACTGGAGGCCCAAGGTTTAGCTTTTCTATAAAATCAATACCAGATTATACTAGAAAGATATCAAGTAGAAATATTTACCCATAGCACAGCCAGCGATCATCTTACTGTCTAAGTTTCTGTCTTGTTTTTTTTTTTTTTCCATCTAACATTATAATGCGTGCCTTGTTCCATGGTATTTGGAATTCTTTGTAAACCTTATTTTCAATGGTGGCTAATAATCCTCTGCTGAATCAACCATCTTCAAACAATTCTCTATTGTTGAACCTTCGGGTTGCTTCCAATTTCTTATTGTCAGCCGCTCTGCTGCAAAGAACATCTTTTTATTCAGAAGGCTTTTCTGGGTTTTTTTTTCCTGTTTCCTCAAGATGGTTTCCCAGAAGTGGAATGACTGGTTCAAAGGTTCTTAATGTCTTAAGTCTCTCCTTACAGATTGCCAAATTGCTACCCCCAGTGGCTTCAAGGGCTCCTTTCTCTGCCAGGAGGATGGGTGGGTGGTCCTGCAGGCAGCTTCTCACTCTTACTGGCTCTCTCTTCTCTACCCAAAGCCTCATAAAGAGAATGGCGCAGAGCGTGGTGGAGGTCATGGAAGACTCCAAGGGCAAAGTCCACGAGAACCTCCTGGCTAATGGAGGTAGGTTCACAGAGGTTTCTTCTCAGGACCCGTTTCCCTCATGATGGCCACCATGGGAGTTCTGACTATCCAGTTCTGTTAAGCCATTTCTGGAAAATCTCACATATCTCCACCCACTTATCACTTTTTTTAAACCAAGCAAGGCGTGAGAAGTGAAGTGGCTGTATGTAGTGAGAAATGCCTCCAACCGGAGACAGCAGGGCCGCATCAGACACTTCACGCGGAATGTCCCCATTCCAGAGTTTTGGCTTCCCATGCTGATGGACACATATTCAGGCACCCCAGTGCTGCTTGGCTGTTAAATGTGCAGATGCCATTTGGGCTGTATTTTTAAATGTGTAGCAAAAACATAGAGACTTTGAAATCCACGTGTGGTGGCACACATCTGTAATCCTACACTAGGGAAGTGGAGGCAGGAAGGACATCCTGAGATAAGGAGTAAGTTCAGGGCCAGCCTGGGCTATCTAAGACTGTCTCAAAATATGTATAAAAGCAAAACACAGACATGAAACAACACTTGGATCTTTTGAAAACTCTAGAATTAAATACTGACATATCTGTAGAGCGAATTAACCTTGAGTCTCTACATGTCTATTAAAAACGAGAGCATACACATTTACAATTAGATCATTGGGATAGGCAGCACATATATGAACACACATATGCTACCTGGAATGTTAAAAGTCTTCTACTGGTTTAAATTGGCAAATGGAAATATCCACTCTCCCCATTCTGAACCGGATCCGCATGTCTTTGTGGTTTAATAACCCTGTCTCATATTATGTTTCAGGTCTGAAGGAAAAGATGAAGTGTTTAAAGAGTAGGTTGTGTCTTGTTTGCCGTGCACATGCTCAGTGTGCTGCTGCATGTCCCTGGGAGGGCAGGGCCCCAGGCTGGTCATAGGGTACAGTGACCAGGCCTCAACGGTTTCTCAAGCAACCTACCTTAGAGCTTGGTCACTGTATCCAGAGGATGCAGTTCACAGTTATCTCATTCCTGTCTCCCTCCTGTCCTCTCTGTTTATTACCTGGAAACAGGACTGCATCAACTCTGGGGGCTTGGGGTGAACTTCAGCATCTTTTCGCTTGCTCTCTGCACGATCTTGAAGCCTGTCTGGTGTCCCACCTGCTCTCTAAGGATGTCCACTCAGCCAGACCTTGTTTCATGTGGTTCATGGGCATCATGGGTCTTCTAGAACAGGCCATGGAGTGGGTGTTAGAACCGCTGGCTTAGCATTTTCTCTCATCTACTGTAACAAGCAGAATGCAAAACAAGTGATATTATTTCATTTTATTTTTTGAGATGATGTCATGCGGTCAAGGCTCACTGTGTATCTCAAGGTGACTTTGAACTTCTGATCATCTTGCTTTCAGTTCCCAAGTGCTGGGATGACAGATGTGTATTACCACACCTGGTTTATGGTTTATTTAAGCATACACTAAAATGCTGATTAAAATGCTCACCGCGTTCCAGGACTGGGGATACGGCTCATTGGCAGTGTTGACCCAGCAAAGTGCCGGACCCTGGATTTTACCCTAACACTGCCCCAAACCAAACAAACCACGACGATAAGCAAACAAACCCGTCCACTTAGCTTTCAACTCAAAGTTGATGCCACTTAAATGTATGTGCTGTTCGTTGTGGGATCCACCCCTGTCAGGTGCACCGTCTCTAGGAGAGAGCAGGAAACTTGGTCTTTGTTGCTTGTTTAGCATGTGCCGTCATCTCCTGGCTTCCTGCAAGGCTTCTGCGGGTTAGTCCCAGTTACTTCCAAGGCCATTTATGAGCATGCTCTGTGAACCAACCCTTCCAAAGGCCTAGCAGCATGGTGAGGCAGTGCCTACAGTAGCTGCCCAACCTTAAGTCCACACCTTTGCATTGAGGCCTCCCAGAAAGTCCAGTGACTTTAACTCATTTTCCCAGAAGATTTTCTTCTGCAGGATACTCTCAGACTAGGGATAGAATTTTCTAAAGCTCTTTTGTTCTGTGCATGGGATTTTAATCTTTTCTCCTTCATGAGAATTTAGGGCATTGACATCATGAAGTCTTGAAGGGGTCAGACCTGGTCATTCCATGCACTGTCCATCTTGTCCTTGCTTTTCTCACTTGCAAATGGACTTAGTAACAGTCTCAGTCTAGGTTCTTAGCTTTGCTGGGTGCCTTTTGCTTTTGTTTGTCTTTGCCACCAGCTGTGATGGAGCCTGCTAAGACCCTTGTGAGTCCGGCAGAAGCAGAGCAGACACACACGTGTCTGGCTCGGGCTGTGGAAGACCTGTCTGGCTAGCCAGCATTGGGCTGCCTGCCTGTGCAGTTATAATCTTGTATGCTGGCAAGGCCCTGGCTTGGTTTTTCAGATGAAGTCATTGTTGCTCAAGAGACAGCTGCCTGTGGGGAGTGTGTCTGGGTGTTTGGAGAGAGCAGGAAGGCTGGGGTGGCAGAGGCCACTCCGGAGTAATATTCCTGCCTACGGTATAGACAGGAAGAACTTTCAGGTTGTGATCTGGAGCAAAGGTTAGTGTCCAGAACTAGCACTAAAGTGGAAGACAGGAGAGAGGAACAAGGGGGAAGAGGGCATAGCTACCAACACAGAGGCCTATTGAGCTCCGACAGGAGACCATTGTCAGCCTCCTGGTGCCTCTGGGAGCTCAGGGCTGGTGGGACAGAGACCCACAGTGCCCTGCACCCTGCAGCGGAACCTTCCCTCCTAATAGTGAAATCCACGGGGGCCTTGGATTTGGTGGCAAGGCATGAAGAGCAGAGCTTGCTCTGAAGTGTGTCTCTGCGGAACAGCCTATAGAATGTACATTGCCCTGGCTGCATTGGCCGTGCTGAGTGTGGCTGTCAGTGTCTTGAGCCTTCTGTGGAATGCTTGGTTCTATAAGGTTCTGTGGTGGGCTCTGGAGACTTGGGCTTTGAGGGAGGTCAGCTAGAGCAGCCTCGACTGATCAGAGAGGCTGGGAGAGCAGTTGAGCACTCCATGGGCTGGGTGGGAGGGCTCCAGGATGCTGCAGGTGATGCGGAGGGTGGAGAGGGAGTGCCCCTGACAACACATCACCCTGACATCTGTCCTGGCGGGCGGCTAGTTCCTCAGCTTCGGGAAAGATTTGAGGTCATCAGTGGGCGTTCTTTCTCCTGCCTGTGCTCTCCCAACAGTTAGCATTGCTGTCTCTTGAAAGGCCTCATGTGACCTTTGTTTAGCTTTTGGGTCATGGGAATGACAAAGCTTTTCCTAATGCCAAAACCTATGCTAATATCTGTCAGTCCGATTGGACAAGGAGGCTTCCACAACACTGTCTCACTCTATGTATGGCCCAGGCTGGCCTAGAACCCACTATGTAGTTCAGGCTAGGCTCAAATTCAAGGCTAGCGTCCTGCTTTGACCTCCCGAGGGTTGAGATTATGGTTGTGCACCACCACACCTGGCCAGGTGTTTCAGGTTGTAATGAGGACTCTGCCCGGTTAAGGGCAGCCATAGTTTGTGTCATCAGATAGTCTTTCCTTGACTGCTTATGGGGTGGCAGTGAGCATGGGCAAAGAGATCTGATGTCCCATTTTCAAGAGCCCAGCTCTCACCAGGTGTCCTACCCCCAGCATTTTAGAGATTCTCTTGTCACATCTTGTCACAGGCTGAGGCACTGTGGCCAACGTTCAACAGAGGTTTTTTTTTTTTTTTTTTTTTTTTTTTTTTTTTTTTTTTGCAAGTCTCTGCCAAGTCTACCCACTCTAGAATAAAATCAAGAGCGTAAATTTTATAAAGGGGCTGGTGAAGGGGCAAGCCTCCTTCCTCCTACAACATAGCTAGATCCTGAGAGCTGGGCACAATGGGGACAGGGACCAAGGACCTTCCTTTGTGATGGGCAGGGCGTTCGGTGCTCTGTGTCATTTCTTCCTGCCGTGATGGAGCTTACATAACTTACTCTGTGCTGGGGCTTCCTCCTGGAGATATTGACATCCCTTAATAGGGCTGAAGAGTAAATCAGATGGGATGACTCACTTCTCTCCCAGCCCAAGGTAAGCTGCGAGCGAGTCCACATCACCACTGTTATTTTAAGGCATTCCTGCCTGCTAAGTAGTAGGGCCACTTCCCTCTTGAATCCCCTTTGGTTTCCATCTTTTTCTTGGGGATTAGTGCATCTCCCCGTCAAAGTTGCTCTTGCCTCATCCTGAGTTCATCCTCTCTGCCCTGTCCCTTCCTCTGTTGCACGGCCCCCAGGTTAATGACTGTCCTTCCCTCCACTTAGCTACCCAGCCTAGGAATCTGGGTGTCACTCTACTTCATGCCTTGTGTGTCCCTGCATCCTGCTGAGTGGGTTCCCCTCCTTTCTGCTCCCAGAGCTTCTTGTCTTTCCTCTCTCCCTTATCCTCACTGGCTTCTGTCCACTCCCAACATGGGCTCTCGCACTGTTTCTCCATGACCAGTTCCAAGCACGGAGGTACAGATGTGACCTCACCTAGTCTCCTAATTCCTGGACTGCCTAGCTCCTGCCCACCTCTCTGCTCCATCAGCTTCATCTAGACTCCTAACATCTTCCCCCAAAGTGACCATCAGTCCTTCTGACACTCGACACAGAGAGAATGGCTTGACTTTAGGAGTTCAAGGTCAGCCTGGGCCGCACAAAGAGATCCCCATCTTAAAAGGAATGAAAGCTGGGCGGTGGTAATCCCAGCACTTGGGAGACAGAGGTCTACAAAGTGAGTTCCAGGACAGCTAGGGCTGTTACACAGAGAAACCCTGACATGAGAAAAAAAAAAGTGGTATGAATGAAGAAGAAATAACACGCTTCTATGGTGCTCTCTGGAAATGTAGGCTATAAATCTAATTAAGCCTTTAATCTCACCGTTTGAGAGGCAGAGGCAGATGGATCTCTGTGAATTTGAATACAGCCTGTTCTACATAGCGAATCCCAGCCTAACTAACACTGTCTCAAAACAAAACAAGCAAGCCCTCAAGAGGTGAGAGGCCTGACCACTCTCAGGAACGCAGACTCAGTTCCTCTCTTGTGTGGGACCCGGGACTTAAGCCAGTGTCCTGTTTTCCTTTGAGATAATCTAAAAAAAATGACAAAAGCACCTTTAAGAGAGAAAAGGTTTGTTTTGCTGACAATTAAAGGTCACAGTGCATCCCTGAAGGAAAGTCAAGGCTGGCACTTGGAGCGGCTCGGCATATCCATAGTCAAGAGCAGAGAGAAAGCAATGCATGTATGCTTCTTATGCTCAATTCCCTTTCCACACCTACCCTGTCTGGGACCCCGGCTAAGGGAATGGTGCCTCCCACAGTGGGCTGGGTCTTCCCACATCAACTGCTTAACCAAGGTGATCTAGAAACACACCCACAGGCCAGCCTGATCCAGACAGTCCATCCCTGAGTCTCTTCCAAGGTGACTCCAGATCGTGTTAAAAATTAAAACTAAGTATCACAGCTGAGTGTGGTGGCGCATACCTTTAATCCTACCACTGGAAAGCAGAGATAGACAAATCTCTGAGACCAGCCTGGTTTACATAGTGAGTTCCAGGACAGCCAGAGACATACAGTGAGACCCTGTCTCAAACAACAACCATATAAAAACAAAACAAAACAACACCCTAAATGTCCTAATCAGCCAGGCTCTTTGGACTAAGATGTGTCAGTGCAAATGAACCACCTTCAATTCCTCCCACTCTTCTGCTCACAGCTGGCTGGGCTAGGCAGGAACACCCGTCTTTGCTGTGGAATTTGTTTGGTTTTGATGAAAACACTGGTGTATTCTGCTCACTCTAGACTTCAATGGGCACACACCAAACGATGTCCATGGCTCCAGGTGGGAAAGCCGTGACAAGCAGGTTCCATGGTGTGGCTGAGCTGTGCCATGTCCTCCCTAAAGTGGACGATGTGGGTTAACATCACCTGGCTCTTGTTGGGGACTCAAGAAGTAGGGGGCACCTGTGACAGGTCATGGCTCAGTGGTTGGGAGCCTGGTTTGATGCTTTCTGCTGTGCCTTTTGGATGCCTTGAAACAGACTGGTGAACTAGCTGGGGAGGGTAGGCCAAGCACCTGTTGAAGGTGACGAAGTTACCAATGGCCACAGAATGTCACCTTCTTGGTTTCAACCTCCAGGAAGGGCAGGCTTCGTAGTAAACTCTAGGTGGAAGCTGCCGAAGGAGAGCTTGGTGCTTGGCTTTGAAGTGTACAATGGCAAGTGTACAATGAGGCCTCCTGCTGGCTCTGAACTGCTCCTGCATGGAGCATATACACTCCGGAGCCCATGCCTACTCTTCAACTGTTCCCTGACTGCTTCTTTGGTGTGAGCACCAAGCTCAGTTTGTCTCCCTTGGCTTGGTTCTGGATTCAAGCTCGCCTTTGCTCTTCCAGTTGACTTGACATCCTTTGTGACACACTTCGAGTGGGACATGGCCAAATATCCTGCCAAGCAGCCACTGATGAACGTGGTGGACACACTGGCCAAGGTGAGGAGAGTCTGCTTGGAAACCTCTGACCGTCTGAAGGACATACATGGGGCTGGGACGCCGACAAGGTAGAAGGCCAAAGGCTGGGATGTTAGCTCTGTGAGTGACCCAGGGAAGGTCCCTCTTACCATGTCCTGGGTAAGGTTAGAACTCAGGAGAGACTTATGTGCACTTGTTTCCTGTCTCTGCCACCCAGAGAACTGGCTGTAATCTCACAGGAGAGTCCCCCTGAATGGGCCTGAGGCACCTGTGTTCTGACCCCAGGCCCCAATTCATTTCACTCCCCTACTGTGACTCAAAACCTGTGATGGAATGGCTTAGTCTTACCTCCCTCACCATGCACTTGGGCACCCAATGCCCTTTGGATGATTGATGGTTGATTGATTGACTTTGTGGTACTGAATGTGGAACCCAGAGCCTTTCAGATACTAAGTATTCTACCACAGAGCACTTTTAATTTTTATTTTGAGGTAGGGTCTCACTAAGTTGCCCAGACTGGCCTTGAGCCAATTCTGTAACTCAAGCTGGACTTAAACTTTTCATCTTTCTGCCTCAGCCTCCTTAGTAGCTGAAATTACAGGGCTTGGGCACCAGGCCCAGATCTCTTGGTAAATGGTTGGTAAAACATCATTGTTTAGAAGACAGTGTGGTGTAGAAGCTCCACCCCTTGGTCATATTGTGCCAGCTCATCCCCTAAGTGTCTTGTGACAACAAATCAGTACCATGACAGGGTACCATCTACTGAGCCATGTTCTTCGGCTCACACTGGGTACATGCCCCATAGCACAGGGATCTGCAGGGACCATGTGGGCATCCCATAGCCAAGGTGACTTCTATGTGCCTTCACCATGGGTGAGATTTGACTGTCCTGCCCTATTGCTGGTGCATACAGAACCCTTTATATGTCATGGCTGGTCCAGTGGCTGGGGAGATCCCAGCTCTATGCTCAACAAAGCCGCCCTGTTCTCTTAAGTGGCTGAGCTTCCCTGAGGGCGGTAGGCAGGTCAGGACAGGAAGGGTGGCTTTGAGACCTTTTCTCCTTCAGGTTTCTTGGGAATCTGGGTGTGGCTCCCTGGGCTTACATCCCCTCCCAAGAGGTTCTCACAGGTGCTTCTAGCAGGAGGCAGCCCAGGGTACTGTGCCAGGTATGGCTTTCTGGAGAGCATCACCGCATCCACCACTGAGCCGAAGAACACAGAGTTTTGTGGGGTTGGGCATGCCACCTCAGGATTCTGTGTCCCAGGGACACTGGGCTTGCCCTGGGGAAGTTGGAGAGCAGTAGAGTCAGAACTGGCTCCCTGCTAGTCCAGGGTATCCAAATGCACAACTGTTAAAGCAACAGACTGAGGGGTGGTGGGTAAGATCAAATCCCACAAGGTGTGCAGTGTTCAGGCTCCACGCTCCGTCACAGGGCTGTAGGCTAGCAGGACAGGGGTTGGGGGAGACTGGATCTTCAGCCTGTGCTGCTCCAGGAACTTGTATATGAGCCCCAGCCTCTCCTTGTTCTTCTGAGGTGGCTTAGGGCTTTGTGCAGTTTGTGTAGCACATGTCCTATGGTCACATGATGTAGCTGCACCCCGACTGGTATGTGCGGTGTGGTCCATGTGCACAGCATAGCTGTGCAGCCTAGTTATGCGGTAGGATGTCATCAGTGACGGAACCCCTCAAGGCACATGGATCTCTGTGGAGCCTTTTTCTAACGTCCTGGGAGCGTGCTCCTCTTTGGATGTCTATTCTGAGTATTTAAACTCAAAACTTCCACAGTACACCGGGTTTCAGTTCATGATTCTCAACAGCTCCCCCACCAGAAGTGCGCATGGCTCTACAGCATGGACGCACACTGTCGGGCATACACACGCTCATCATATCTCACTGCCAAACTGGAGGCAAAGGGGTGGCCAGATGGCTTGTGTTTTGGGGTACCCGCCACTGCCTTCCAGCTGACATGCACCCAAGCATGCTCAAATACACAGCCACCTGTTTGTCATTATGGCTGCAGGGCGCTGCTCACTGTCCTGCTGTGTCTTTGCAGGGCCAGGTCTGCCGTGAGCCCTTGGAGGACAGAACTGTCTTTAAATTACCACAGAGTCAGCCACTGGGAGGGACTCACTGTGGCTCTGAATCACTCGCCACCTTCTGGCCTCAGAGAGTTTATTTACCACCATCCTCTTGAACTGTTCTTCACTGGGGTCAGCTGTCCTTGGGGCCTCTCTAAAGATGGCGTTCCTCCCATGTCGAGTAGATGGGGAGCCTGAGGCAGGGAGCAGAGGCGCTCAGTCACTGGGCACTGCAGGTTGGGAGGAGCTGCAGTCAAGTCTGGAGAGGTGGATGATTGGGAGGATGAGCAGGGAAGACAGGATAGGTACCTAGCAGAGGTACCCAGGGCCGGGAAGTTCGGCATCACTTGCTGGGAAGGAGCACAAGCTAGTGTGTGACACTGGGCAAGCTGTGGCACCTCAGTCGCTGTAAAGTTGTCTCCACTCACTTCCCCATGTGGGGACTGACTGTGAGGGCCAGGTGCTGGGGGCTGGGAGAGTAAGGAGGGAGATGACCAACCACCCTGATGAGTAGGCAGGTTGCTGTTTTTCTTTTGTTTCCTTGTTTCTTTCTTTATCCTGAGACAGGGTTTCAGGCTAAGCTGCAAACTGGCTGTGGAGCTGAGGATGATCTTGATCTGATCTTCCTGCCTCTGCCTCCCAAGTGCTGGAATTACAGAAGTGAGCCCCAGTGGCTGGCTTGGTCACTGTTGTTAAGTGTCCCATGGATGCTTGGCCAGATTTTGAAGAGTTTTACTAACTCCTCAAGGTCACCAGGAGCGTCTCTTCCCCCCTCCCTCCCAGCAACTGGCACAAATTGAGACAGACCTGAAGTCCCGCACAGCCGCGTACAGTGTTCTGAAGACCAACCTGGAGAACTTGGAGAAGAAATCCACGTGCGTACCACACCCACTGCATTCTCTCTGTGTGCATCCGGTGGGGGGTCGGGATAGCCTTCACTCTTACCTTCCTCGCGGCTGTGGCCCTTGAACAGGTGCACAGTTGGAGCTGTGTGCTAGGAACCTGAGGCAGATTGAGAGGACAGAACCAGGCAGGGTGGCCACTCTTGTTGTGAACACAGAGGAACACGGTATTGCTTCCTGCTTGTTCCTCCTTTCCCCCTGTCCCCACTCCTTACCCAGTAGGAGGCTCTGGGGAGCCTGCTCAGGATTTTCGCTGCATCTCATCTTCAAGGAGGGCAGGCAGGATGGGATGTCAGAGCCCAGACCTCTTCAAGAGGCAGACAGGATCATGGGCAGCAGTCTAGGGCAGACCAGGATGGCTCACGGGCAGCAGTCAGGATTGAGAGTTGCAGGGCTTCAGGTGCCCTGGCTGTTTGCTGGAGAATGGGTTGTTCAGGCCCCCGACAGACCAGGCTCCATAGTGATGTAATCACTAGAAGAGCAAGCTTGGGACCATCATAGCAGGGATAGGGATGGCAGTGAGCACCCTGGGAGGAACAGGCAATAAGGAGCCAGGCAAGCTCCCAAGTGAGAGGGGAAGGTGGGTAGGGCCGGGCAAGCATGAAGTGGTCCCCAGCATTCACCTTTACACCCTGAGTCTGAGTCTAAAAAAGCAGAGTGGCCCAGGAGCTCAGAGTCAGCTGCCCTACCTCTGTTTGGTATCTCTTATTTAAGCTTCCCTCTTAATCCTTCCCTAGGCTAGTTTTTCCATTCATAAAAGAGAACAGAGATTGACCATTCCTGATCTGAAAATCCAAAATGAAAAACGATCCAAAACCAGAAAAGTTTTAAGCATCAACATAATTCCTAAATGGAAAGTCCTGTACCTGACCTTTTCGTGACTCTGGCCACGATACAAACACTAAAATTGCCATGTAAGCTTCTCTGCCAGCTATTGTATGAGTCCTGTATAAAGCCAATGGGTTTCTGCTTTGACTTGTGTCCTACCTCCAAGAAAGCTCATTATTCCAATAAAACATTCAAATGAACAAAATCACCCGAAATCCAAACAGAGAAGGAATGCAGAAGCTGCTATCCATCAGTGGGGGTGGAGACCACAGATGCACTGAGCTTAGAAAGTCAGTTCCAGTTGTCTGATTCCATCTCTGGGTACCTGAACCTGAGCAGTGGTGGATGCCAGTCAGGCGGGCACTGTTTTACCTTGAGTTCAGGGTAGCTTAGTCTCTTTTGAGCTTAGGGTCCAGACCATGGTGGGCCACCCACTCACTTCACCACCAAGTCATAGACAGTTTGATGACTGGCAGGATGGATCCATGGGCAATCTGAGTTCAGTCCCTGGGTCTCGCCTGGCAGAAGGAGAGAACTGACTTCTGCAAGTTGTTTGCTGACCTCCACCAATGTGCCATAGCACATGGATTCCTGCACACACACACACACACACACACACACACACACACACACACTCACACAACAAAGTAAATAAATAAAAAGTGCAGTTAGAGAATTGGAACTTTAGCAGGAGACTGGTCCAACCACTTCTCCCCTACGGTCCCTGATTCCTCCTCCTTCACCAGTCAGATGCTGACTCTGCCTTCCATTTGTTCTCTCGATGCACATGTCCTCAGGCCCTGTGGACCTAGAGTGAAAAGTTATAGCCACTCATTCAGCAAACCTGTGGGTTTGCTATGTATGTGGGTTACCTATGTCTCCTAGCAGGGTAACATGCTGGCTGTGGTGACAGGATGGCCGGGAGGTGATCCACCACTTTGTCTGCACACATAGTTGTGTGCGGGAGCAGACACCCTTGGAAGCTGGGGTTTCTCTCTTGCCTTTGAGGCTTTGCCCTCGGCTCTGTGCTTGGGAGGTTGGAAACCTTGGGCTCACATTGCAGCCTGTGTGCTCTGGGGGCTGTCTGGTTAGGACTCTGCAGTGTGGTAGCTGCGTCTGTCCATGCAACAGCTTGGTGATAACACCACGCTCCTCATCTGAGCCAGGGCTGGTGGTGTAGACACAGCTGATATTTCAGGTGAGTGTCCCCAGCTGCTGGACCGAACAGCTTGTAAAGTGACACAGAGCTATCTCTATCTGGGCCTATCTGCCCCATGCAACTTGGAGACCTTGCTGTTTTGATACTTGAATAACTTTAGCCGCCTGCCACCCGAGGTCCCCTCCCAGCGCCTGGGTTGGCTTTTGAGGGCAGTGCAGGTCACTGAGGTGTTAGATTCAGCAGCCCCTTGAGTGGCAGGTGATAGCTGCAGAGGCTCTGCCAGTTTCCCTCTCCCCAGAGGGAAGAGGAGGTAGCTCACTTACCATTTGGCTGTACCTGGCCCTGGCAGACAGCTCAGAGACTCCCCTGGGCCTGCTCTATTTCCTGCTATTTGTCTGGACTCTTGAGGCATGTGGGATCAGTGAGCCTCTCTTTGCTGGACTTACCTATTGTCCCTCTGCCCTCCAGGGGAAACCTCTTCACTCGGACATTGAGCGACATTGTCAGCAAAGAAGACTTTGTACTTGATTCGGAATATCTCACAACCCTTCTGGTCATCGTTCCCAAGTATGTGGGCAGGAAGATAGTGGGTGTGTGCTGCTCAGGGGAAAATGAGGTGGGCCCCTTGTGCCCTGCTGGGTCAGGTCAGCAGACATTGCTGCTCAGGGCCCATGGGGGGGTCACTATCTCCACAGGCACAGAGCCAGGTGGATGGTAGCAGTGACAGAGCCTTAACTGGGGATCTGTGCTGTGCCCACAAGGAGCCTAAGAGCTCTACTCTTCCCTTTGTCCTGGCGCTAGAAAGACCATTCCTCTGGCCCCAGGTCACCTGGGCCAGGATCAGATCATTATTAGTAAGCTTCAAATATACCCATTCCTGAGCTCTCTACATGGGGACCTTCTGGGAAGACCTGGAGCCCTTGTAATCAGACTGGGCTCAGCACAGCCCAGGGCAAGAGCGGGAGCTTTGGGGATGTTAGAGGCACTCCCTGGTTATACCTCTCGACTTTCCATCGTCAGGAGAAGGTGCAAACAGTTTCCTGAGACAATAGAAGCCCTTCCTTCCCAAAGTACTAAACAGGTCTGTGTCCTCACAGGTCAAGCTATGCACAGTGGCAGAAGACGTATGAGTCCCTGTCCGACATGGTGGTCCCTCGGTCAACCAAGTAAGTGAGACCTCAGCTTAGTCTACATCCCCAGAGGGGACATGTATGGATGGACTTGGAGCACCAGACATGTGCCAAGGGTGGGGCACCTCACAGCACCATGCCTGTGCAGTAAGTCCCTGTGGCCTGGAATTCCTGCTTGCCATTGTCCTTCAGAGCTCCAGTTCCCTGTCCCTCCTCTGGTAAGGCTGTTCTGGCTGCTTCCAGCAGAGTTTCTGGGTTCTCTGCCTGCCTACTCTGTATTCTCTACTAAACATCCATTCGGCAAATGCCTGAACAGAGTGACGGCATAGGGCTGGCCTCAGAGTCTGGGCAAGGAGGGCATTCTCACTGTGTGGCCAGTTGGTGTCAGAACAGGAACAAGTGAGCACTGCAAAAATGATGGGTAGGCCCGGGATGACTCTGTGTCTGCCGTGGAAAACCAGCAATGAACTACACACATCAGAGCTCACTCGGAGAATGAACAGACATCAGCTGTTGGCAGGTGTCTTAGTCACACTTCCATTGCTGTGAGGAGACACCATGACCAAGCAACTCTTAGAAAAGAAAGCATTTAATTAGGGGCTTGCTCGCTGTTTCACAGGCTTAGTCCATTTCATCATGGCAGGGTTCGTGCTGGAGCAGTAGTTCAGAGCTGTATCCTCAGAGACAGAGAGACAGAGACAAACAGAGAGAGAGAGAGAGAGAACACCTAGGCCTGATGTGAGCTTTTGAAACCCTCAAAACCCACTCCCAGAGACACACTTCCTTCAACAAGGCCACCCCTCCTAATTCTTCTCAAATAGTGCCACTTCCTGGTGACTAAGCATTCAAAAAATATGAGCCTATGGTAGCCATTCTTATTACCACAGCAGGTATACAGAGGACCATGCCATTTATCTTGAATAAAAAAAAAAAAAAAAACAAAGAACAAAAAAAAAAACATGTGACAGGAAGGTCTTGGTGCCCGGGCCACAATACAGTTTGCGGCAGAGTCACAGGGGCCATGGAAATGAGGAAAACCACCCGCAGGGTCAGAGTGATAAGGAGTTACGTGTCTAGTTCAGTGAGGCAGGGCCTAAGGAACTCTTGACTACGTGGGACCTGTTTGTGATCCTAAGTGATACATCTTATATATGCCATAAAGGAAACTTTAGAATGAGCCACAAGTAACGTGAGCCGCCCACCTCACTCCAGCCCACCCAACCTCATCACACCTACCCCATCTCATTTCATCCAAGCCCACTCCACCCCATCCAATCCTACCCTACCTACTCCATCTATCTCCTTCCGTCCCATCCCACCTCCCTCACCCCTACCCATCCATCCTGTTCTATTCCCACTCCACCCCATCCAGTCTCACTTCCATCCCAGCCCTTCCCACCCCATCCCATTATACCCACTGTCCCATCACACCCACCCCATCCTCATATGCTTCATCCCATCCCATTCTAGCCCCCTTCCTATCTCGACCCATTCATTCTTGAGGTCTTGGCATCGAGGAACATACCACCAGCTCCCAGGAGACAGCCACGGGGAGCTAAAATGAGGTATAGGTTAGTCACAGTCTAAGGACTAAGGAGGAGCTTGAAGAGGAGATCCATCTTACAGGTAGCACCAGACAGGAGCTGCCTGGAAGGCAGACTTCTTTTGTTCTTAAAGATTGCCTCTGGGGTCCTTTTAGGAGGGCCAGTGTCTCAGTTAGGGTTCTGTTGCTGTGAAGAGACACCATGATCACTCAACTCTGATAAAGGACAGAATTTAAATGGGGCTGGATTATAGTTCAGAGGTGTAGTCCATTGTCGCCATGGCAGGAAACATGGTGGCATGCAGGCAAACATGGTGGCATGGAGGCAGACATGGTGCTGGAGAGATAGTGAGAATCCTGATCCACAGGCAGCAGGAGACCGCCACACTAGGTCTAGCATATGAGACCTCAAAGCCCGCCTCCACAGAGACACACCTCCTCCAACAAGGCCACACCTCCTAATAGTGCCACTCTCTATGGACCAAGCATTCAAACACATGAGTCTGTGGGGCCCATTCCTTTTCAAACCACTGCATTCAGTTTGGCAGGATGTTGGGCACCAGAGCAGAGACCTCAGGCCCTCCATGATTCAGGGAGCTTGAGAGCCTGCACCAACAATCCTGGAAAGGTTTGGGGCTTAGGGGCAGTTCCTGTGGGTGTGGGCTCTGAGACACCGGAGAGGTTATCTTCCAACCAGGCATGCCTAGAGCCCCAAGACTTCTAGCGTAGACCACTATCTCCATGTTGCTGGGATAGTGACTCCAGCAGCCTGTGCTACATGTTGGCAATGACATGCCCAGTTAGGGCTTCATGTTATTGAAAGTGGAATGGCCCTTGTGGAGTGACTTCTGCACTGACTTCACCGGAACCTGCATAGCCAGCAGCGGTGTTGGGCCGGCCCTGTGGGGGACTGGATCGCTCAGCCATTTGAGGAGCATAAGGCAAAGCAGATGCCACACTCCCTGTCATTCCCAACAAGAGGCTCTGCTGAGCTCCCAAGGCTGAGCCTGGAGGGGTGGGTGGTGGGGGAGGACCTAGGAAGCTGTCAGACTCAGGCCACCTTTGGTTCCCAGCCCCTGGTGACTGCCAACAACACAAGCATAGGCCACCAGACTCAGGGTACCTGACTCTGTCAGTGGGAATGACCTCCTGAGGTGAAAGAAGAATTTCTCCTAACTTAGCTTCAGCTCAGAGCCTGGAGTAGCCCTAGGTTATCCAGCCAACAAATGCTTCTCCCTTTAGACTGATCGCCGAGGACAATGAGGCTGGCCTCTTCACAGTGACTCTCTTCCGCAAAGTGACTGAAGACTTCAAAGTTAAAGCCAAAGAAAACAAGTAAGGATGCGGGCCACCGGCTGCTCGGGTTTGGTGTGAGTCCCTGGGGAGAGTCTGCCTTGACCGTGTTCTCAGTGACAGCTATAGCTGCTTTTTTGAAGGTTCATTGTCCGGGAATTTTACTATGATGAAAACGAAATTAAAAGAGAAAGGGAAGAGATGACCAGGCTGCTGTCTGATAAGAAACAACAGTATGTGAGTACCAAGGTGTGGGAGGGGCTCTCTAGACATTCCGGGGGGCCAGAGTTCACTCCTCAGTCTCACTGTCCCCATCTCCTGGGCTCGTGCTGTCGAGACACATGTGAGTTCAGATGTCTTATGTACTGAGCTCCACCCCCTGACGCAGCTCGTAGCCACCTGGATCACTGCCCTCTGGCAGGGCTTGTCTGCTGCACAGAAGTTGAGATGCTGAAGTGAGCCGTGGCCAGGGGGATCACCCTGGGCTTTGCCACAGGTCAGCCAGAGCAGGGGCACCAGGATGAAGCATCTGTGCCCAGAGTGGATAGTGTCACCACCTCAAAGATTGAACAGCCACCTGTTTCCTATCGTCTGTGACTGTAGATTTCAGGGCGTCACCAGCACCTGTGTTTACCTCTCCAGTGCTCTTAGCAGAGTGGGTGCTTCTCTGAGATTCTGGCCACACTTAGGAGCTTTGTGGAGAGGTCAGCGTCCATCCCTGGAGCAAAGCTGAGAGCGCGGTGTTGAACCGGGAACATCACCTCTGGGCTTTGCCAGTGTGTTCCAGACTCTGGAGGCCTGGAACAGAGGCCCCGGCTCTGCCCTGCCTCCTCGAGGCACTGGTCCCTTCTCCCCCAGCCGCAGAGCACCTTCTAGTGTCACTTCAGTGACAAGTGGGACCCGTAGAGTGTCATTGAGTCCTCAGGGGGAAGCCTATGTACTCAGAGCTGTAAGCATATGCCTGGGAGAACAGGGCCGCTGGCCTGGTACAGCGCTCCGCACGTGCACCAGCGTCTGCACCAGGCCTCCTCCCGCACTAGGCAGAGCCTGCGCACACCCGATCTGATCTTGCTGAGTGAGTGGCTCTGCTCACCCACACTTTTAGGAGTAAGCACAAGCCACCGAGATCCCCAAAGTAGTTCTTGGAGCCTTACCTGCCTGCTGTTTCCTTTTCAGAAGGGAAGCCCGACTGGTGATGGTTCATGGCGTTGGATTTTCTGTGTTGTTTTTGAGAGAGGGTCTCATGTATCCCAGGCTGGCCTCTAGTTTGATATGTAATTGAGGCTGGCACCTACAGAGTGCTGAGATTATAGGTGCATGGTCCGACAGCCCCATGGTGGAGAGGTGTGGGGTTTTATTTTTTTTTGTTTTTGTTTTTTAAGACAGGGTTTCTCTGACACTAGTTCTATAGACTAGACTGGCCTTGAACTCACAAAGATCCACCTGCCTCTGCCTCCCAAGTGCTGGGATTAAAAGTATGCACCACCACCGCCCAGCCCATATTGAAGAGTTTTAACCCTCTTTCCTTGAGCCTAGACACATGAACACGCACACACTTGCACACACACACATGCCATGTGTATGCACTGAGCCAGTACCCACACTGCCCAGATGCAAAATCAATTGGATTCTAGCCAGGGCTCCTGAAGATGAAAGGCCTGGCTAGAGGCCTGGGCCCTGAGTCCCTGAAGGTGCTCTAAGCTCCTTAGAGCAATAGCAAAGACATGACACATTCTGGCAGGAGTGGCTGTCACTAACAAGATCAGACGCCCAGCTCACTGCCTGACCTCGGCTTTGGGGCCCTGTCCATCACAATGCCTAGCCTTCCCTTAGGTGGGGCTTTTCCTCCCTTACTACTCCCTGTCGTGCCCCTGGATGGATCCAGATTGTGAGGGCCCTGCCTATAGGTGAAGTAGGACATTTGGCATCCATCCTGTGTATCAGGATGACACAAGTAAGCTGCCGCCTTCTCCCTGGGGCTCAGATTCCCAGCAGCGGTGTCTTTCCATGGCATAGACTTCTGCAGCCCCAACTGCCTCAGACAACCTGCTAGAGTCTCCTTGTGTGTGGGAAACAGAGCTCCCGGGAGACACTCAGAACCCATGCTGGTGAATGGAGCCTCAGAGAGGCTCAGTGAGGACCCCTTCCACCCCAGGACCCTGGAATCTCTCTCATTTGGTATGGTTGGGAGCAGATACAGCCAAGCATCCCATATCCTTTATTTACCGAGTCACTGGAACCAAGGGACCGGGTTGCTCTGGGGACACACAGTTGAGTTACCCTGTGTTTTCTACCCATTTACAGACAGGGTGATAAAGGGTGAAACAGCCTGGCTGTATGCCTGACTAATGTCTTGTATGTGACATGCTGAAGTGTCCCATGAACACCACGGAGGATGCTGTTCCTGAGACTCAGGGCCCAGACTGATGAGCTCCCTAGGTCAGGATAGTTCAGTAATACTTCCGGGAGCAGTTTTTGTCTGCTGCTGCTGGGGTCCTGACCCAAGCAGGCACATAGGTTCGGCTCTGTCCCTAGTGTCTGAAATCACCGGCCTTAAACCTCTGCCACACCCTTCTCTCAGCCCGGACTCCAGAGCTTGCTTGCACATGCTCTCCAGGCCATGAGAATTATTTGTGTTCATCTGATGCATGCTTGCTGAAAGATTAATAAATAATTTCTGTACCTTTAGCAAACTTCCTGTGTTGCTCTTAAAAAGGGATCAACCACCTACCGGGACCACAAGGTTAAGGTAACCCCGCTAGGGAACCCCGCTAGGCCCGCTGCGGGGCAGACCGACAGAGACAGAGAGAGTGAGGGCGAGGGCGAGGTAAGCACCCCCTGGGAACTCTGGGGGTCCCTGACTCAACTCTTTCCCCAGCTGAGGAACAAATCTTTGCATTTTCTCTTGTTTCCTATGGCTTGTGAGGTCTGAAGTTAGAGGAGCCCAGAACCCTGCTGTCCTAGCCTTCATGGTCTTCCTGGAGCTGCCTCTCTAGGCAGGGAATGGCGCTTGTCAGCTGGCTGGGATGTCTGTGCTCTGGCTGATGGTGGCTGGAGCTGGTGTCTGGTGATGGGCAGGGCTCTGACTGGAGGGAGGGCGGTTCGGTTGCTCAGCATTCCTCCCTGACTGCCCTGACTGGACACTTCTGGCCTTGTCGAGCAGTTAGAAGTGTCAGAGGGGGACTGCCACCAAGGAACAACCACGTCAGGCTCGGCAGCACTAGCTATGGCCTAGATGAGGCTTGAAGAGCCCCTGTCAGGTGCAGCTGGTAGATGGGTGGGCTGGACCCTGAGGGTAGTGCCTTCCAATGAGGTGGGCTTCTTGGCTGTGCAGTGCCAGACAAGAACCTATTAGCTCATGTGTCAGTCTTGAGGTCAAGAGCTGCCTAGCTTCCCACCCCTGGTCCGAGGTGGCCTCTCGCATGTGCCGGTGGCTGCCCCAGAGCTTCCCCAGTGCCAGGCACCTGCATGCTGTGGTCCCGAGCCTCCCCAGGCTCTTCTCTGCTTCTGCTGGTTCCTGGCCCTTTCCTCTGGTTGCAAGGCGTGCTCTGTATACTGCGAGCCCTTTCTTGGCTGTTATCAGGAGAGTGTCCAGAGGCTCATGCTGTTCTCCTGTCTCTGCAGGGACCTCTGCTGCGCTGGCTCAAGGTGAACTTCAGCGAGGCCTTTATTGCCTGGATCCACATAAAGGCCCTGAGAGTGTTTGTGGAGTCTGTGCTCAGGTGTGTGGTGGGGATCCTGGGCTGGAGAGGTGAGCGGCAGGGCCTGGAGGGGAAGCTCGGAAACTCCACTCCCTGCTGTCTTTCAGCCTTTTGCTTTCTGTGACCATGTTTTGGCAATCTTCTCCATTCTGCCAAAGGAATCCCCGTTGACCATGTGTGCCCCGTTCTCCAGAGCTCGCTCTTTTCTGCCAGACTTGTTTGTGTGCTCTGCCTGCCCCACCTGTGTACCCTATACAGGGCCCCAGTGGCTCCTGGAAGACATCCCCAGACTGTCTTATTTCTTTACTCTCTAAGGGAAGATCTTCAGGTAGCTCCCCCACTAAAATAGGAAAGCTACACATGCAAACATTATTTTGTCTTATTTTCTATCATTTTAAAATTAATAGAGCCACTGTGGAAAATTTGGAATCCATACAGGCAAGCACAGGTGTGAATCCAAATCACTTGTTGGGGATGGGGTGGAGCTCAGTGGGAGAGCATCTCCCCGGCACCCTTAAAGCCCCCAGTTCAGTCCTGAGCATCACAGAATAAACCACAAGCAAACACATCCTGGTGTGTGCTCATTTAGGTTTTTATGGTTCAGTTTTGCCCCCCAGCCCAAGTATTTAATGTTCAGATAACCTATCATTCTCAGTGTATTCATGGAAAAGGAATTAAACAGCAAATGCTTTCCAAAGGGAGGCAGTGGTGAAAGAATAAATGGCACAGGACACTGGGTGTGCAGATTTGGCTCTCAGGGGACAGTGATGGAGCTTGTTCATGTTAAATTGCAGGCAGCCTCTGCTGAGAAATCTAAGTGGGCGGGCATCCTGGATGTCATCCTGAGGATGGGCAGTTGAACTCACGTCCTGGCAGAACGTTTCTCTGGACTGTCCAGGAGGCTTAGCAAGATTGGTGTCCCTGGCAGAAAAGCTAAAAGATCAGTAGGACTTAGGACGAGACGGCCCCGAGGTGTGGTGGTTCAAGCCTATGATCCTTGCACTTGGGGCAGTGGGGGAGGGGGGTGCTGAGTGAGGTACTTAGTCTCTGGTCAGTGTGGGATAGAAGAGCAAACACTGTCTCTGACAATCAACTGGGCTGTCGCTCACCAGGGGCTTGCCTGCATGTTATGAGCACCCCACTGGCCAGTATGGCACTTGTCTTGTGGGAGAGCAGGCAGCACAGGGGCTTTTCTGGCCAACAAAAACAGAGCCACCAGAGGCCTCTGCAGACAGACTGGTAAGGGCAATGCCACATTCCAGGGCTGCTTTGCCCACAGTGAGTGAGGACTGGGAAGGTTGGGGAGTCATTCCTAACATGATGATGGTAGCCACAGGTCCCAGCTGACTCATTTCCAGAGCAGACTCTAGGTAGGTGATCCTGTTGCTAGACACCCGAGGACACTCGCTTGGGGCACAGTTTGGATGCACTGGCTGGGTATGGCTCACCTTAACAGTGTTCTGGAGTAATGGACATCCCAGGCAGTGATTCTGGAGGTATGTTTGGGCAGATTTAGAATCTTTTCCATACACCCCAAAACCGAACAAGAGGCATGACTATACCTTGACAAGGCTAATGCTGTTCTCCTTTAGTGGGCACATAACAGCTGGCATATATAACATTCACGACCTGCAAAGTTCAGATCCACTGCTTGTACAACTAAGTATGCAAGGTGGCCAGGCAGGGCCATGAGCTCTGACCTTCAGAGACGGCTGGCACTGTACTGAGACTTAGTATCTTACTCCTAGTCTTTGGTCACCATTTTCTAGTTCTGCTTTCCTCCGTTGTCAGTGAGCCATTCGTTCACTTTTTAATCCCACGTCGCAACACATGTACACAGGTGTCCAGGGGCCAGAGGCTGTGGGATCCTCTGGAGCTGGGGTTATAGGCAGTTGGGAGCTCCAGAGGCTGTGGGATCCTCTGGAGCTGGGGTTATAGGCAGTTGGGAGCCCCCTGACATGGGCACTGGGCCTTTGGCTGTCTTGGATGGCCTTTACACTAAACACCCACACAGTCGTCTTGTCGGAGCAGGTACGGACTCCCAGTGAACTTCCAGGCTGTGCTCCTGCAGCCCCAGAAAAAGTCAGCCACCAAGCGCCTGAGAGAGGTGCTCAATTCTGTCTTCCGGCATCTAGATGAGGTTGCTGCAGCAAGTTTACTGGATGTAGGTATCATTGGGACTCGAGGGCCCTGCCACCATAGGGCTGTATGATAATATCACATACTTTTAAGCAAGGGGATGGGGATGGTGGGGGGGCAACTGCACAGGATAGGGCGTGGGACCAGAACCCTAGGAGGTCCCCCCCTTAAAAACAAGAATCATCTTTGCCCTTGCTCCCTTCATAGGCCTCTGTGGAAATCCCTGGACTGCAGCTCAGCAACCAGGACTATTTCCCCTACGTGTACTTCCAAATTGACCTCAGCCTTCTGGACTAGGTGGCCAGCCTGGTTCACTGCAGCCCCAGACCTCGCTCTAAGCCAGATAACCAAGTCCTGCAGGATCCTGACTCACGAGATACTCACAGACATTAGTTAGAGTGTATTTATTTTTTTAAGTTACAATAAAATGCTCAGTTCTGAGTCTCTTCTTGTGTTCTAACGTAACTCCAAACTTTCTCCTGAACGCTTCACAAAGAGCGAAAAGCCTGTAACAGGGTAACCCACTAACTAGGCTCTTGTCTTCGTGGGACTTTTAATGGGAAATTAGTGAGAATGTCGACAACCTGAGCCTAATTGTCACCGGTGAAGCCTCAAGACAAGACTTTGGGGCAGGGAATGCGATTCTCACTTGGTACCAAGTTTTTCAAAAGGTCTCGTCTTCATTTAAAAACATCGTTTCGGGCTAGAGAGATGGCTCAGCGGTTAAGAGCATTGCCTGCTCTTCCAAAGGTCCTGAGTTCAATTCCCAGCAACCACATGGTGGCTCACAACCATCTGTAGTGAGGTCTGGTGCCCTCTTTTGACCTGCAGGCATACACGCAGACAGAATATTGTATACATAATAAATAAATAAATATTAAAAAAAATAAAAAACACTGTTTCAGGGAAGTGGTGGTGTTTTCAGGTTAAACATCAGACTCCAATTGTATGATGTGCTACTAATTTCATACATTATCAGCATTGTCCAAAATATCACTTTATTCTTTAATGGAAAAAAGCCATTAATATTCAAACAAAGGAATCACATTTAAAAACCCTATACATAAGAAACAGCCTCCAAGAACAGTCAAGCAGCAGTCAGGAGGAGGGGAAAATGTTTTAACAGCCCAGTTTTCTTCAAAATATGCCAAAGAATACAATCCAATTCACGGCTACAATTCATAGAATTCTTCAGTGTTTTCTTGAGACGCTGAGGTTCACTGTTGCAGTGTTTCCAGGGCTGGCAAGTGCTGCTCGGAACGGCCAACAGCAGACATTGACCAGAACCTTCTCTGCTGGAAAAACTGCCTGCTCCCAAGAAAGGAAGTTTGAAGGCTGCTGTGGCCCTCACAATTCATCCTTCTCCAGGTCATCGAGCTCCACGTCGCTCAGGTCAATGTCATCCTCCACAGGAAGCTGGGGCATAAAGGGATGTTAGAGCCTCAAATGACTAACAGTTTCAACAGAAAAGCAAATTCCAAGATTCCAGATTCCAGCCTGGTTCTTGCACCAATTATAACATGGATGGGAAACCAGAGAACCTGGACAAGGCGGTGGGGGTGGGGGCAGGTGCAGGTGCAAAGTCTGACAAACGTAGCCTAGGCTGGCTTTGAAATCCTCCCACCTCAGGGTCCCACAGCTGATGCCTCACCCGAGCTTTCTGTCTGAGTTTTTGAAACAGGGCTCCATTCTTTAGCTCAAGTCTGACCTCATTCATGGCAATCCTCCTGCCACAGCCTTTCAAGTGTTCTAGTGTGGAAATTACAGGCATGAAACCAAGTTCCCCTAACTCCTAAACATGTTATGTGGGTGTATGAGTATTTGCCTGCATGCATGTCTATGCACCATGTGCACAAAATGCCCGGGGAACCCAGAAGAGGCCACTGGATCCCACAGGTCTGAAGTTGCACATGGCTGTAGGCCATCGTGTGGGTGCTGGGAATTGAACTTGGGTCCTCGGGAAGAGCAGCCAGTTCTCTTAACTGCTGAGCCACCTCTCCAGCCCAAATCATGATTTTAGTACAACTGTCTTTCTCTAAAACCGAAGCCAGCCAGGCGTGGTGCATGCTGGCTATGGTGGACGCGGTTTCCAGACACAGAGACACAAGCTGGGAGAAGAGCCCCTCACTGCCACTTACCTCACCATCTTTCCCATCCCAGGGCTCTCTGGCAGTGATGGTAGGAAAGGAACCACCTCCCACGGGTGCTGTGGAGCCACGTCCGAAGGACAGTTCCCTTGGAAAAAAATACCCAACGCATTTAGATGTACTTCCAATGAGTAAACTGTCGAAATGCAATGTGTCGTGCACCCATAAAGTCAAGCACCACTTCTAAGGTTTTCTTTTTCTTTTTTTAAAAATAAATAAAAGATGAGAGGGTGTTTTTAAAATAAGTTCACTCAGCAAAAGCTGCCCATGACCCTTTGCCTGCTAATCCTATGAGTTGAAAAGCTCATTACTAGTGAGGTGATGCTTTCAGCTAGCCAGCCGGGTGCTGGAGAGGGCAGACGCACCAAGTGTTTGCCAGTAAGGTGTGAACATCTACACTGAAAAATACTAACAGAGAGAATCCTTGATCCTCTGGCCTCTACTAGCTGCTGGATACAGGCATCCACATACCCAGCTCTAACTGGACTTTTGAATGCTGTCTTGTGGAGTGTTTCTGTTGGTGACATTTTGAGACTACTGTAGCCCAAGCTGGTCTTGCACTTCTGGTCCTGCTGAGTGTACAGACAATAGCATGCACCACCGTGTCAGGCTAAAACCTGTCTTTTACATTGGGTTCTTTAGTTTTATGCTATTTATTTTTTGTAGAATACTTTTAAGAAAACCATTACACAAAGAAACAAATTCATTACTAAGCCAGGCACTGGTGGTGCACACCTTTAATCTCAGCACTTGGGAGGCAGAGGCAGGCGGATCTCTGTGAGTCTGAGACCAGCCTGGTCTACAGAGTGAGCTCCAGGACAGCCAGGGTACACAACAATTCATCACTCTGGTTCTACTTATTCCCGCTTGAACTGTGCAGTTTCTCTTCATGTCTTACTGACATTACAGGACTTACAGGAAGGTTTTCAATGCAACATTCCCTACTGTGATTAAGCACGGCACAACTTGTAGTCTACATGGCTTAAGAACAACAGCCTGAGTGTGGCCCTGGCCCAGGCACACTTACAGGGCAGTCTCAGCAGAGTGCCAGCCACCAACTTTTATTATCAAGCAGAAAGTTAAAAACCCTCACTTCACATGGAAGCTGAGAAATGAACAAGAAAGAAAGCAGGAAGAGGAAACACAATTGACCTCTCTAGGTCAATGCTTGTATTTGCCCAAGAACTGATGGAATGAGTTTTAGGAAGAGGTGAACAGCAGGGCAGGATGGAGAGCTCTGCAAATTGGCTTAGGAATTAAGAGCCCACCATGTTTGCCTATAGTAGGAGGATCCTCATTTTCACATACATTCCAAAGCCAAGGGTTCTGACCTGAGGTCAGCAATACCAGTACAATTAAGGGTGGGAACGGTGAGACACGCACAAGACCTTGGAAGACCTTGTAGTTAGAGTGAGGCCTGAACACCTGTGCAACCTGACAAGCATGGCAGGGAGAGTGGGATGCCTGCCACAGGAGAGAGGAATGATTTGAAAGCTCAATTTTACAACATCCAATTACTGTTATGCTGTTTGTTTGTTTGAGATAGGGTTTCTTGTAGCTTTGGAGCCTGTCCTGGAAGAAGCTGTTGTAGACCAGACTGGCCTCGAAATCACAGAGATCCGCCTGCCTCTGCCTCCCAAGTGCTGGGATTAAAGGCGTGCGCCACTGCCACCCAGCCAATTACTCTTATGTTTTAAATGCAAACTAGTTCTGCTACTGCCTGGTTGACACATAACAATATAAATCAACAAAACCCAACAAATGAGAAAATAAACAACTAAGAAAATATTACCTGAGAAATTCATTTATGCCTTGTTCACTGAAAGACCCTTTGAGAAGAGCAAACTTCATTTTGCGTGCGTTGATGGCTGCCATAGCAGGGTACCCAAAGCCTCCGATCCCCAGTGCATTCTCCAGCTCATACTGAGCCCCAGCTTCTGTCCACAGCCATCTGGGAAAGCAGACTGGCTTTAGGGTAAGGACGCTTTTTGGATTAGGATCTAAGTTACATCCAAATCTTAGGAGCGTGGGATGGGCACGTGCTCAGATCCTACAAGGCTGTCGTCCACTGAGCCACAGATTTCCTGTGCTACCTAAACTTAAATCTCAGGACTGGTAAGTAACAAGCAGACAAACAGGCACACACTGCAAAGAACATTCGAGGCAAGAGGCAGGAAGGTCTGCACCCCGTTCACAGAGGTCAGACTTTGAGCTTCAGAACTCACCCCCACATTTTCTTCTTGTATTTGTCAGCCAGTTTCAGGAGAACTTCCAAGTAAGAGTTTCTGCCTGCAGCCCCTGATTTACAGACAAGAACATGGAGGGCGAAATAAAATCAGTTTAGTCAGGAAGTACTCTGAGCAGTGGTAGAGGCAGCGGCAGCAATGAGACCCAGCCTGTGCTCACCAGTGTCCAGGATGTGGGGCAGCACGGCCACGACACACAACTGATGCTCCTCACATGTCTTCTTGGCAACGTCCTCGTTGATTATCTGCACCAAGACAGGGCAGTTGTGAACGCAACAAAGAGATCCCTACATGTCTCCTCACACAGAAATGCCATCTAGAACCCTCTGGAAATGCATGCCATCATTCATTCCTAGGCCACCTAAGCAGTCTCTAAAACTGCAAAGGCCTGGTACAGCCTGGCCTGCCACAGCTGAATAAATAGGTCACATGTCTGTGCATAAGGCATACACAGTGCGAGGCTCTTGTGTCTGTTTTCTCAAAAGGCGGGAGTAATCTTCCCTCTCGGTGCTGCTGTGAGAACTGGAGGTGTCTGCCCTGAAGGCCAGTGCAGGGCAGAGCTGGGCAGAGCCGGGCAGGGCTCCAACAGCCCAGGTGATGGAATCCACTCAGGTGAGGTTTTGTATAGTATTTTAATCCCCAAAAGTAGTAAATTAAAGAAAGGGAGTAAATCACTGGGGCACATGTCTATAATCTCAGTATTTGTGGGGCAGAAACAGGAAGACTGCTGTGAATTCAAGGCTAGTTTGGGCTATACGGTCAAAAGCAAAAGCTCACCCAGATATAAAGGGTTCACAGCGGATGGGAGCTTCCTCACCACCAGGGGGAGCACTTTACCTCGAGCAGCTCTGGAGGCGGGGCATTATCCGAGAACAAATCGAGGGCCCTTGACACTATGTCTGATCTTGTCCGCCCACCATCATAGTCTGCAGGAGACTCGCCTTTCTGAAATATCTTGATTGTAGGGAATCCTCTAATCTGTTAAAGTACAGTAACAACCACAATGTTTTAAAATGGAAAATTGAATAATAACAATAAACCCACAATCTTTATGGTTTCTAAAACCACTTCACAGACACTTCACTATCACAAAAATATGCTCCAGTCAAGCATGGGTACATACCTGTAATTCAAGTTATTTGGGAGGCTGAAGCAAAGATCACAAGTTGGAGCCACTCTGGGCCACTTAATAAGACACAGCCTCAAAAATAAATACGTAAGTGCTGGGAACTTGGCACCGTGGTGGAGCACTTGGTGGAGCACTTGCCTAGCGTACACCATGGCTTAAATCATCAAAACGGGGGTGGGGGAGTTCCCAGCTGGAAACCGGTCAGTTTCATTACTTGAGGAGTTCAAACCCTGTCCAAGCTCTGGGTATTTAATACAGTCTGCATACTCCAGAACAAGAAGATCAATTTCAAAAGTCAAATGAGAACACCTGTAAAACCTAGAGCAAGCAGAGGCCAAGTGGAGTGATGTGCACTAACCCACCAGTCCCGAGTACCAACTTGACAGCTAGGGACACCATCTCTTCATCTACAAGTGCTTAAACACTTCCCTGCCTACTTCAAAGGGAGGCCAGGGGTCAAACAGCTGTTGAAAATCTTGAGTATTTCTCCAAGTAAATGAGTCGTAAACACACTCACCCCGTATCGGCTAGCTAGAACCTGATTCACGGTGGCATCCACAGCTGCCAGCTTCACCTTCCCCTTCGTTTGCTCCTTCACTTCTGTGGCTGCGGCCGCCCACTCTGGCTCCAGGCTACAGAAACCCATTTGAGAAGCACAGTGAGCCCACAGCACAGGTCCTCACACCGACTGAACTCTACATTCTGGCCTTCACACTTCAAACACATCTTGGTGGCTTCACCAAAGGGATGATGCACCTGTCCCCCAATCTGGACACTAGCCAGGCCCTGGCTGAATCTGGGAATAGCACAGCTCGGAGCCGGATGACTACTACCGGAAGCACCATGACTGAATACACTTATTTGGTCAAAGGCACTTACTTTTTGCAATGTCCGCACCATGGAGCATAAAACTCAACCATCCAAACATCTTCACTGTCAAGGACATTCTTATCAAAGGTGTCATCCATCAGCTCTATCACATCCTTTTTACTTGAACTGTCGCCTCTGCCCTGTCACAGCAACAGGAAATGTTAAACTACTACCTGGTCAAAAATGAATACCACTACAGCAAGTAATCATCTTACAAGGTAATCAAGGTTTTGATTTGCTCATTAGCAAATAAATGAAAACACTAATGACTGAATGGGAAGCATTCCTCACGATGATTTTTGCTTGGTAGCAGTAACACTTCTTGCTACATTCAGAATAACGTATGATCTGCCTTGAATTCTTCCACCTGCTGTGTTTATGAAGAGCTCAATGAAGGCTCCAGCAGAGCTTTGTGCAGACACAACTGTTTCTATGTTCACCTTCGCAGTCCAGATCCTTCAAACAGCTGACACCAGTGCTTCATCTTCCCAGGACTTGACGACAGGCAAGGACTAGGCCGAATCTACACCCTTAGACCTGAATTTTCTTCAGGCAGACCTATGGTGCTGATCACTCTGCTATGCCTGTCGTCAGGTTAATCGCCATGGCAGAAGCAAGGCAACAAAGTCACCTATGAGTAGGGCTAAGGCTGTCTAAGTTGGTCTGGCCCTTAGGGCAGAGAGCCGTTTTATAAACAGCTTCATTTCTAAGGGCACATCACAGTCAAGCTATGGAGCACAAATCCTAGAACAGGAACTTGTTTCTCTTCCTCTTCCTATTTACCCTGCAGAACTCCCCACCTACTCCAGACTCTCACAAAAAGAGTCTGGAAAGTGAGTGCAGGACTCTATTCTCTCGGGACTGGGAAGGTCATAAGATCCCAGAGCCTTTCGCCCCCGGCATGGTCCTTCTTCACTGTGTAGTTCCAGCTCCCCATTCCAGGCTAGGGACATTCTCAGACTGTGACTAAGTAGGTCTTGCCATGTAACTCTCAGGATGACAAAGAACAGGTGGGTAGAGTGTACACTCCTGTAATCCCAGAACTCGGGAGGTAGAAATAGAAGAATTTAAGGTCATCCTTGGCCACAAAGAGAATCCAAGGCTAGCCTAGGCTACATGGTGCCCTTTGTAAGGAACACACACATTCAGGCAGAAAACCAAGACACACTAAGTCAGCATCACACAGCCTTACCTGTTTTCCAGAACTGTACCCACCGCTCCGCCCACCAAGGCGATCCTTCACGAGCTGGCGCAAAGCACTGAGGGCAGCATCTACGATGGCTTCCCCAGTTCTGCCACCTGTGGGACAGCAAGGGAAAGGCAGTCTCAGACTGGCCTTCTGCACAAGGGCCGCATAACTCCACATCTGTCAGCAACTGATGGTGATCAGGCCTCACACACTCACTGTGGCACTCTCCCAGAATGCACTCTGCCCTAGACTCCCCACTCGAAATACCAGTTTCTTCAGTTCCCTGTCCACCGTCTGGAAAAATCACATCTTCTAATGAAAATCTCATGTTTCTGAATGGACAATATGAGCATGGAAGACACGCTGACAGCTGGTCAGGAAGATGGGAAAACTTCCCAAATACCGCGGAGAACGTCAACAAACCTTTTCTACGACACAGAGAATAGACAGGAGAGTATGGGAAGAGAGGAACATGGGACACGGCATACATAACTTGAAGCCACCCTCAAAGTTGAAAGGCCAAGCTCTAATGGAGCTCCAACATGACATAAGAAGGGAAACACTAGAGGAACCCCCTGACCTGTGGCCCCTATCTTCTATGGTCCACTCGGCCACAGTCCAAGAATATGGTTTGTCTCAGCTCTCTGAAGCGAGACCGCAGCCACTAACTTCCATAGTTCTACTCTACTGTTAGTTACTGTTGGCCTCCGACTGCCTAGCTTATAAAGGACACATGGATAGGGAAAGAAAGCTGCTTTATGGTCACGCACCTACTAAACTGTACGGAGAGAACACTTAGGAAGCGCTCAGTTAACTGAAGGGCCAGACTCAACATGAGAGCAGCCCTCCATCTCTGCCACAGATAGCGCTATATCCCAGCCAGTGTCCTTGTCCCACCCTATGGAACAGAATGTACCCAAGGAGAACCCCTCTAGGGAAAGAGGGTTGACCCACTCTTCCCACAGCAGGCCATACACATACAAGTACTATCTATCTCCGGGGTCAATCTGCCTCTTGTAACCACTCGATTCTGCGGTTGTGGTGCAAAAGCAGCCTTGCCAATCCATGAAGTCCCAGGTGGAACTATGTCCCAAACACCTTATTTAGGGCAGGTGAGATGGCTCAGTAGGTAAAAGTGCTTGGCACCAAGCCAAGCAACCTGAATTCAATTTCTGAGATCCACGTGGTAGAAGGTGCGAGAACTCCTGAAAATGGTTCTATGACTTCACGAGCACTAAAGTCCATTCATGCCACCAATAAATAAGTATAATAACAGCCTTATTTACAAACAGCTACAGCCATACAGAATGCTTCTAAGTATTCTGTTTTCATCAAGTAGCGAAACTATAACCAATTATCATTTTGAAGCAAAGACAGACACGCTTACTCTGGAAAACAAAACTCATCATCAAGAAGAAACCAAGCATCCAAGGCTTTGTCTTCAAGGATTTTGACTCCCAAGTCTAGAGATTTACCAAGCAGACTATTACCAAGTATGCATCCCCTACCCTTGGCATGTACTATTTCAATTACATTTTGGTAGCATGGGCAGACTTCCTGTCCCTTTACAGAAAAGCAGTAAGGTCAGACCAGTTAAGTGCTGTGTGGACCAGAGGCCCAAGCATGGAGAGGCGGGACAGTTATAGCAGGCTGTGCCTTGAGTTTACTCTTTAGATTCCACAGCCCTGGGACTTCCCCAGGCCGAGTCTGACTGGGATTCAGCCCACAGGCACTTCTGTTCACATACGCAATTATCAGTTACTTTGTCATATTTAGCAAATCTTTAATCTTGAATGTACAAACACAGCTCACCAACAGACACGCCAGTCCATCCCCAGTGGTGCTCTAAAAGCAGTATGACTAAGATAATATTTAATCCTGGGAATTCAGGGCCGGAATTCTCTGGCTGCCTCCTAAGACACACACACAATTCTCTTATCTGTAGAACTGGGAGAATGTGGAGTACCTATTATCAATAGTTTATGACACTAATAATAGTTTCCCAGTCAATGGCGCATGCGTTAAGGCATAAAGACTATAGGCAAATACTATGTTTTGCCAGTCTCTAGTCTTACAGTGAAGGGAGGAAAACAGATCTTCATCAAATATGAAACAGCTGTAATAGGAAAGACATGGCGCTAAGTGGGCCCTAAAACCACCCTCAAGAACCGACATTCACGTACACACGTGCCTGGACACACCCCCTTACCTACAAGCTAATACTCAAAACCTGGAGGAGGTACTAAGTGCTGTCCATCAGCACAGATAGCAAGGTCAAGTCCCTGCGGGAGCCAGGCTGACTGGTAACAGACGGTGTCGCCTACAGGGGAATGGAGTAGAGTCCTTACCCTGATAATCTTCTGGTTTGTTTTTGTTCGCTCCAAATATCTTGATGGTAGGAAATCCCTGGACACCGTACTGACCGCCCAGGGACTGATGCTTATCTGCATCCACTGCACCAACTTTGACAACATCCTGACGAAATACAGACAGGTTACCTCCTTTCCCTACCCTACAGTCCTGTCAGACTCAAGTACACAAGGTAAAAAGAGCTCAGTGAAGTTACAAGGACCACTGAGGTTAGCCTGGAAAGAAGAGCACTTAGGTCGCACATGGGTGCAAGTCCAGCCAACGCGGAGTGTTTCTGGGGGACAGCTGGACAACCAAAGACTTCAGAACCAGCATGGCTAAAATCATTACATGATTTAGCTTGGAATCAGATAGAATAAAACCTGATGACATGAGAATAGTATCTGTCCCACACCCTTCCCCCACATGGTATTTGGCAGCACTCAGGACTTCATCATGCAAATTATCTTCCCAGCTAACCCATCTTCAAATTTAAACACACAGCGAATGGGCGGCCTCAGACACTCACTTTCAACGCAGTGGCTGCTTTTTTCCACTCTGGTGTTAACCTCTGGCAATGACCACACCTGTGAGAGGCAAAACACAAATAAGGTTGACAGTTAAATCCTTTGACCTTCAGCTCATAAAGCAGCCACCAGTGCGGGACCCCACAGCGCCGGGAGCTTGTAAGGTAGACAAGGACCAAGAGGCCCAGTGACTGTACTTAGGGTACTCAGTGTCTCATAAATCTAACAACTCCAGCAAACCATAACCGCTCAACAATCACACAGGCAAACCTTTTGCAGGCACTAATTCCGTAAAACCAACCAAAACCTTCTGTAATTCAGGCAGGACAGGACAAACCTGTCAGGACAGTACCTGGGTGGCAGAGGCAGGACCACAAGTTCAAGGCTAGCCTGGTCTACACGGTAAATTTCAGCACAGCTAAGACAAGCACAGCGAGATCCTCTCTCAAAGGCCAAACAAACACAATGTGCTGTGAACTATAACACAGCATACTGTGTGACAGAAATCCACTTCTACCATCCAGTAAGGTCATAGTAACCTCACCACTCAATCTCACGGCCGTGCAATGCCCACTGTGTAGAGACAGTGTAGTTTACTACCAGGTAGTATGGTAAATATTTTAAGGTTTTCCTCGTCTCTTCTACCTGGGGCTCTAAGGACATCACTGGATCTGTGTAAAGCTGAGGACAGAACTTCACTACTATCTTCATTCTAGAAACAGAGACTGGCAAATGACGACTCCAGAGCTAGCCTGCCTGCCCCACCATGCTCCCATGAAGACACTACGTAATTAATACTCTAGAGGGACCTGAACTCAGTCCCAACATCTTAAGCAAGGTTATTCTGCAGTAGTGCCTTGAATCGGTGCTTTAACATATTAATACATGCATTTATGTATGCTTCGCTGCTTAGGTGAGACACTTAAATCCGGAAGTCAAATACTCACATGGCTTAGGTTTCGGTTTCTCTAAGACAGGAGGATTCAAATTAAATGGTTAGAGCACACACGGCTTCAATCTGATGTTAGGCCCTATGCACATAAAAATTAATCCATTTTTTGCTAACTTAGCAATAATAGAAACTTAGAAGCTCTTTCTATTATAAATGTAAACATCTAGAGTTATAATGATATTTCACTTATATTTTAATAAATAAATCTTGACTGAAGTTCAGAGATTAAAACAGCCCCACTGGTCATCCTTAGATCAGGCAGTGGTGACAAAAACCTTTAAACCCAGTAGTCACATCAGTTTGCCATAGAAACCAGGCAGTGGTGGTGCATACCTTTAATCCCAGCCCTAGAGAGGAGGAGACAGCTCTCACACACAGTCTCATGAGATTCCAGGAGACAGATTCGCTATTTCAGAGTGAGGTAGGGGTAAGAGTCAGTGGCTGGCTGTTTTGCTTTTCTGACCTTCAGGCTGAACCCCAATTTCTGTCTCTGGGTTTTTATTCATGGTGTTACACAAAATTGGTGAGATTACTACTACTTAATGGCTTCCATAAATAAAAACCACAGCTATTTTCTTATTACAATTGCTGAAGACACTGTAACATCATTTATGTGTACAACATCTTTAGAATTACACAGCTGTTAGACTTGCTGATGCTTCTTGGTATTTATTAGTTTAGAAAAAAAATGCAAGATAAGTATCCATAATCCTAAAATTTTAAATCCAGAGGTGGGGATGCAGCTCAGGGCCCAGCGTGAGCACAGTCCTGGTTCAACTCCCAGCGCTGCAAAAAGTAAAAACCAAGCAAAACCATCCAACAGGAAACCTCTGGAGCACTACATGACACCAGTTCTGTGTTTTTGAGTTTTAGAGATGTTCAGTGGGTAAAATCTGTGTAAATACTTCAAAATCTGAAAAACTCCAAATACCTCTGGCCCCAAGCACTGTAGACAGATCCTCATTTGCACTCTGTCCTTTCATTTCTTTTTGAGTCTCAGGTAGTCCAAAGGTTGACGTTGAACTTAAGATCCTCCCAAGTGTTTTATTTTTTTTGTTTTTTTGTTTGTTTGTTTGTTTTAGATTTTTCGAGACAGGGTTTCTCCATAGATTTTGGTTCCTGTCCTGGAACTAGCTCTTGTAGACCAGGCTGGCCTCGAACTCAGAGATCCGCCTGCCTCTGCCTCCCGAGTGCTGGGATTAAAGGCGTGCGCCACCACTGCCCAGCCCCTCCCAAGTGTTTTAAAGAAAAGTTTTTGCTATGTAGCCCTGGAACTCCTCACATCTCCTGCCTCAGCTTCTTGAGCGCTAGAACTAACAGCATGTGCCATTATGCTCTACTCTGCTCTGTTCAACATCTAAAGCCTTTACTTTGTGAGGGAACCCACAGTTGTCTCTGGGATGTTAGAAACCAAGCAGAAAAAGGCCGAAAGCAATTGTTCTAATTAGACATTTTCTCAGAACACTACACATAAAACTGCCAGCATAGTCGTTGCCTACCACATCCAGAACCTGCTGTCGAGATCACACCATCTGCTAGGTTTCCTGGGGATGTTTTCTTGTGCTGCAGCTCTCAAAAACAAATGAACCTACCCACGACATAAGAAGCTGAGTGTGCAAAATCGCCTCCCAGAGCCATTTGATAACTTAGCAGCCTGTACGAGTACTATTTGCCAGGCTAATTCAGATGGGCTAATGATGGAAACCAGCAATTAATTTTAAAATCTTTAGAAGCATTGTGCTGGCATGAACGTTAGGACTGACCCTTAGGTAATTTCCCAAGAAGCAGTGCTAAGTTTTGAGAACAGTCTCAGCATCCACAACAGAACTTTCAGCAGGCACACCCTAAAATGCACCCACTCAGGACTTCGGGATCCAATGGTAAGAATGCCATGAGCCCAGGTCTGTGATCCCGGCTATTTGGGAAGACTAAGGCAAAGGAACAAGTTCAAGACCAGCCTGGGCAACTTGCTAAGAACCTGCCTTGTGTCATATCCTGTGATGCTCTCGTAGTCCTGGTTATTGTGCTACTCCGTGCCCGGTTGGTGGTGCTGTGTGGGCAGGCTGAGAAGGCACAGCCTTGCTTGAGGACGTGTATCACCGTGGTGGGCCTTGAGTGTTTCAACTCATGCCACCTCTAGTCAGCTGCCTCTGTCGCTTCAGCACCATGCCTTTGGCTGGCCACCTCGGTTCCACCACTACGGACTCTCCTTTTTGAACCATAAGCCCAAATAAACTCTTCTGAAAGTTGCCTTGGTTGTGGTGTTTTACCACAGCACTAGAAAAGTGACTAAGAGTATCCCTTCCGAAGCTAACAAGATGCTGCTCACTTCTGAGCTTAGCTCATCTTCAGCTGCTCGCAGGGGTCTGATGTTCTGCTACTTTACGGCCACCACAGCCCTGCACACTTCACACACTTCCCACTCCTGCGCCTTTGCTTTCCTTTCCAGCACAGGCTTTACCCAGCACGCAGTGCAGCACTGCATTCTGTGTAGGTATGGAAGCCCCGGCCTCGCTCCACCGTGTGTCCCGAGGACTGAACTCGGGTCATCATGCTTGGCTGTAAGAACCTTTTCCCCACAACTGACTCAATCTCTGAGGTTTTCAAGAGACTGACATGTGCAGTCCAGTCTCCTAGTCTACAACTATTTGGACATGGTGGCATAGATCCGTAATCTCAGTTCTCAGGATGCTGAGGCAAGAACATATATGTTCAAGGTCAGTCTGGGCTACACAACTCCAGGGTTACAGACCAACCTAGACCACACAGGATACCTGTATTTATGTGCACATAAACACAATTAAAAATAGCTGGGCATGATGGTATAACAACTTTAATCCTGGCACTGGGGAGGCAGAGGCAGGTGGATCACAGCAAGTTCAAGGCCAGCCTGGTCTATATAATTACAGGTCAGTTGGAGCAAGTGACGCTATGGCAAAATAAAAGCAAAATCAACCGGTCCATCTTTAAAAGGCGTAACTATTTTATAATACGTACCATGGAGCATAAAACTCTACAAGCCACAGGCTATTGCTCTGAATAACTTCTCTGTTGAAATTTGATGGTGTTAACTCGATGACGTCATCACTAGAGGAATACAGACCATTGACTGCCAGAAAGAAGGCACAGCTCACCAGACCTGGACAAACGACAAAACACAGCAGTGACAGCACGGCCCACAGTACAGGATTCCCCAACCCAAGGACCCTGCTGAGGAGGACAGCCTGGGCCTGCCCCTGCCCTTGGGTCCTTCCTGTTGCAGTGCTGGGCATGAAGGGCATGGATCACTCAAATCATGCCAGTTGCTGCTTCCAATGTCAAATGAAGGGCCTGATTCTTCACAGCTAGAATCTAGGAATCATCCTCATTTTGTAAATAAGCAAACACAGGAAGAAAAGACCCACGTACGGTCAATGCAAACATGCCAAGTGGCAGAGTGGCTCTCTAACTCCTGTTTCCAAGCCGTTGGTTATGTATGCCTTGGCATGAATACACAGATACATTATTCAAGAACACTGCATCTGATGGAATCCAATTTGTTTTTTAAAGATGCAAAAGCAGGGGAGATGGCTCAGTGGATTAAGAGCACTTGCTATGCAAGCATGACGATCCAAGTTTGCACCCTTACTGTTCACATTAAGGGGTGAGCACGGCTTTACATGCCTGTAACACCACCATGGGGGGACAGAAGGGGAGAGGGGCAGAAGGATCCTGGAAGCTTGTTGGCCAGCCTAGCTGAAAGGTAAGCCTTTGACTTAGTGACCCTCTCTCACGGGAATGAAGTAGAGAGTGATAGAGGAAGACACTCAACATGCCCTTTTGGCCTCTGCGTATGCAGGCACAGGCGTATACAACTCTACACGCAAGAGAACGCATCACACACTCCCGCATCACAAACACACAACAGAAGGGAACTATAGAGAAAGGAATGGGACCAGAGGGACAGGAAATAGAAAAGGGTAATGGTGTGTGTGTATGAATATGACCAAAGTACATTATGTACATGCATGAAAATGTCACAAGGAAACCCACTATTCTGTACAGCTAATATATCCAAATATAAATGTCTAAGAAATATACTGCATTTGAATTATAGATGGGGTCAATATTGTAGAAACTTATGAAATAAAAGTGGCCTTTACTAAGAGTGATGTCACACAAACCAAGAAGTATGGACTGAGAGACAATCAACATACTACCAGGGGACAGCAAGATAGGCTGAAGCTTACTACTGCATTTAATGACAAAGTTGTCTGTGAGCACCTGGGCAACTGTGACAGTAAAATTAACCAGCAGCTAGTGGGCAGAGGATTGGAGAGAGGAGGCAGTAAGTCCAGACAACTCTTTCAGTGAGCTTCGTAAGGAGGAACTGGGGCGAGCAAGCCTGTGTAGAATAAAGGGGATTCCAAAGAGTTGGAGAGAAAATAGAAAACAAATTTTATTAATACTTTCATACTGAGCATGTGCTGAAATCATGACAGGTTAAGTACAGATGAGCGGGGCTTAGTGACAGGATACGTCCTGTAAAGTATGCGTGTAGTCGATCTCACCACTGCGACAAAGCCACAAATAGGGACAGCTAGGACATCATTAGAGCGTACAATCCAATGGGGTTGCCACCATAAATGAGGCCATTACGTAAAATTAACTCAAAGTGCCCTCACCTCTTCTGCTTTAGTGTGGCACCTAGGAAATTTAGGATTACATTACATAGAGCATTTGCATCATTGTATTTCTATTGGATGGTGCTGTTCAGCCAAGGGACTAGTAGAGCTTGTCTCAAGTGCTGGAATTAAAGATGTGTCCAGTGAGTTCTACTGTTTTACAAGAAATTTATCTTGTTTATGAAATTGTTATGAATTCATATTTGCTTGATACACTAATGTCTTATGAAAATTTCAGAGCTGGAGAAAAAAAATCAGAAGTTATGGAAACTGCACACAAAGTCACACAAAGACCTCTGACACACTAGAACCTTGCTGCAATCTACTTCTGACTGGTGGTCAATCTAAGTTTTTTAAGGTGTTTAGGTCTTAGATCTTTGATAAGTTGTTTCAATTGGGTAGCCATCTGTTAAGGGAAGCTCTTTAGAGAACTAGGCAAAAGTGTACAGACAGAAGACTGAACCGCAGCGTCTAGGAAAAACAAACTGCCATGCAAAAGAAATGCTTCCCTCCCTGAGGCATGGAGTCACTGCCCATCCCCGTGAATGCCTGCCCAAATGGCCAAGAGAAGCAGAACCTCCCAATTCTGCCTCAGTCTACTCAACTGATGGCTCCAAGAAGATCTACCAGGTCAGGATCAAACACACTGTCCCCTCATATCTGCTCTCCCAGCATCACCCCCCTCCTCGGGTGGGGATGGGGGGGGCGAGTAGGTCAATGCTGACCCATCAAGTTCCCCTGGGCCACTCTACAGTGACTATGAGCATCACCGGGAAACAGAACTCCCGGGGTCCACACTCCATGCGTGCAGATGGTTTGACCATCTGTGGCTTCCCATTCAATCTCCGCAGCCGTTAAGGGTGTTAGAAATTCACGCCTGTAATATTTCTGCCTGGCACCCGCCTGCAGCAGGGTGTCCAAAAGAGGGCTGACTACCTGATTAAAATAATGAGCTAATTGATAGGCTCACTTTCCCAGCCACTCACGGGGAAAGCTAGAGATTAAATCTTTTCCCTCTCATCTGCTCTCTACGGTAACCCAGCAAGTACTTCTTGAACATGTACTACCGCTCATAGGGTGAACACGGTTGAAAGAAAAAAATAAATAAATAAAAAGAACACTGGCAGAGAGGTGAGAAAACACGCTGTCTCACAGACAGTAAATGAAAGCGAATGCAGGGACCTATCTTTCTTTCTTTCCAGTCATGATCTAGGCTGCGTTAATACTGTCTAAAGACTCTAGGGCCGTGAACAAAGCCAGCCGAGGAAGGAGGGGACCCCAAAATTCACCCACTGGGTCGCTAACCATCACTCCGGGGCACCTAGGCGGACGTTCAAAGGCATGCGGTGAGGCCTCCCTCGGAAGGCACTGCCCACCTTCAGTCCGCATCTCAGGTCAGACTTCTACGACACGCGCCTAAAAGTGAAGGCTGAGCTGGACCGGTGGTGGCCGGCGCTCGAGGTGAGCAGAAGCAGTGAGTCCCCGACTCCCCGAGGCCTCCTGCAGAGGGCCCGGCTGGGCCTCCCCGTCCCCGCCGGCCAAGAAGTCCCCAAGCCGGGCCGGCACCCCGTTCCCTCCACTCGGGCCTGCTCCGCGGCCCCGGACTCTCCGGCCAACCCCAGCCCGGCCTCCGCTCGCAGGGCCGCGCTTACCGAGCTCCAGGCGAGCCATGCCGAGAAGCCGCATTCTGTCCGCGCCACCGCCGCTTCGACTCTGCCGCGCCCACGTCCCGCCCTCGGCTTCTAGCGGGCGGTGCGCCGGCGCGCGGGGGCGGGCCGGAAGGGCTCGCCGCGCCGTGGCCGCCGCTCATTGGCCTCTGTGGACTTCGCTCGCGTGCATGGCCAATGGGAAGCGGCCGGGTAGAGGTTACCGGTTTGGGTCCCCACCCCCACCCCCCGTGGGGCCAGGGACCAGCTGAGGAGCGGAGCGGGATGGGGCGAGGTCGGGATGGGCGGGGAATAAAGGGGTGGGACCAGTGGAGGTCGGGCTACGTCCTTGCGAGTCCCTCTTGTCTCCATAAGTTTTCCTGGGCTAACTGAAGACTCCAAGGCTGAGGTCTTCATTTCTCCCAGTCCCTCATTCTCGTTCCTCTTGACCTCCCTCGTGGCCCCTTCCAGTTCTCACTCTTTGACCTGTCTCTTTCTGTTGGGAGAATAGCCGCGGGTCTTCAAGTGTGTTTACGACCTTATTAAATGTCATATTTATTCCTTTGTACGCGGACTGAGTATCCAGTGAAACCCATTTGCCGAGCTTACTCATTCCACATTTCTTTATTTTGTTAAAGTGACTTCAAAGCCTTGTTCACTCACGTGACCCTCGTGACCCTCAGAGCTTAAAGAGCAGGGTTCTTCGGTTTTGGCGGTGGGGGATGGGAACCAAACTGTATCACCTGCAGAGAGAGCGCTCTACAATATTTACAAAGGTGTTTTAAGGCTAACAGTAAGACACAATTAAAAGTAATGACTGGGGACGCCGTTCTGTTGGTAGAGCTCTTGCCTAGAAAGCACGAAGCCCTGGGGTGGACCTGGACCGCCACAGGGACACATCGTGACTGTGCTTGGCTAGTTTTATAGCAATTCGACTCAAGCTAGAATTATCTGAAAGGAGGGAGTCTCAATTGAGGAAATGCTTCCCTAAGATCCATCTGTAGGGCATTTTCTTCATTAGTGATGGAGGAGGTTCATCCCTGGGCTGGTGATCCTGAGTACTATAAGAACTTAAGCTAACCAAGTCATGAGGAACAAGCCACTAAGCAGTAACCCCTCTGTGGCCTCTGTCAACTAGACACAAATAAGAGGAAGGGGGACCTCCAGGAATTGAATTGCTTCCATCAATGTGGCCCAATGGGTATGTCTGTGTGGGTATTTTTTTTTTTTTTTTTTTTTTTTTAGATTGGCTGGTTGATAATCTATGATGGAGGACCCAGCCCACCACTGGACAGGTGGTCCTAGTGTGTTTAAGAACCGTAACTGAACTTGAGCTAGGAGGCAAGCCAGGAGGCAGGGTTCCCTTGGGGTCTATGCTTCAGTTTCCGGCTTCTAGGTTTCTGCCCCTGTCTTTTGATGATGGACTCTAACCTAAGTTAACTCTTTCTATTCCACACTGCCTTTGGTCAGTGTTTTTATCACAATAGAAAACAAACTAAGAAGACTGGACTGTGCTGGGTACTGCTGGAGGCACAGCCACTGGCCTGGGAGCACACAGCCGACACAGAGGTCAGGGAGACAAAGGCACAGTATGCTGCTGTGTTCTTTGGTTCTGCTTCAATGAAGACCCTGATACCGTGGAACCCAGAATTAATCTTTTTGTTTGTTTTTGCTTCTTCACTGTGGTAAAATGTACATACAATTTGCTGCTTTGTAGTAACATTTTATTTGTATTTTAATAAATAAAGCTTGCCTGAAGATCAGAGAGTAAAACAGCCTCACTGGTCAGTCTTACAGACCAGGCAGTGGTAACACACACCTTTAGTCCCAGGAGCTACACTAGTTGCCATAGAAACTGGGCGGTGCATGCCTTTAATCCCAGCCCTAGAGAGGATTATAAAACGGGAGGAGACAGCTCTCAGGCTCAGTCTTATTCTGAGATTCCTGGAAGCAGGATCACTATTTTCGGAGTGAGGTCAAGGTAAGAGCCAGTGGCTGGCTGTTTGGTTCTTCTGACCATCAGGCTGAACCCCAATTTCTCTCTCTGAGTTCTTTATTAATCGTGCTTCACTGCTTTGCATTTTCTCACAGGACTGAGTATCAGACCCAAGGCCTCACATGCACGAGAACACTCCGCCGCTGAGCTACGCCCCCAGCTCCTCACAGCCGTCTGTGGCCGTTACCAGTATCCACACCCAGATTTCTCATCGTTCTAAACTGAAATTCTGCCTCTAAGAACTTTACATTCCTCCCTCTCCCGCGTCCCTGGTCAGCATACTTTCCAGCTTCTAAAACGTAAGTGCTTTGTCATTTCTATCCTTTATCGTCTGTCTACCACATACAGCATGGTGTATGTATGCCGCCATACGTGCTTTCGACGTGCTTTCGAAGTCCCTCCATGGTGTAACGTGTGTTAGACTTTCATTTCTCCTTAAGGCTGAACGATTTCCCATTGCAGGAATGGATGTTTTCTTTACCCATTCCTCTGTTGACAGATATGTTTGTTTTTCCTTTCTTGTTAATACTGCAAGAAGCATTGATAATATCTTCAGTTCTTAGAGACTAAAGCTAGGAGGGTAATTGTGGTAATTCAGTGATTTACCTGAGGGGAATTGTTACAATGTGTTTCACGGGAGCCCCCCCCCACCTGATGCTCCTGCTCCTGATGGGTAATTTGCATCCTGCTCGCTCTAGTTCTATTAATGTGAGCCCAAGTGAGGTGTGAGGCCTCCAAGCCCAATCAGGCAGTGCATGGCTGGGCTGTGGGTGCCCTTCCCCACTGTGTGAGATCAGCGGTACTGAGAGGGGCTCCTTCATCCTGAGACCTGTGATGTCCTGTGGAGCAGGGTGGAAGCTTGGCTATAAGAGACACAGGGCATGGGAGTAAGCCCCAAAGTTCAGCTCCCTACTTACTGCGGCAAACCCCAGCCCATCCTGACTAGTGTTACATCTGAGCGCTGTGGCTCTGGGATACTGGATGCATTTTTTTTTCTAGTCTTGTTTTCTTAATTATAAGAGACGTGATGATCCCTTCCCAGTAGAGTTGGTTCTTTCACTCAGCACAGACTTTCTGAATCTCTACAGTGTGCACAACTGTGCCCAGTATCGTAAGCTTGGCCCCATGGACCTCACAGATAGGACCCATGGAGCTGTAGTTTGGTTGGCGGAGCGCTTTGCCTCACGTGCAAGGAGGTCCTGGGTTTGATTTCCAGTACCACGTAAACAGGCATGAAACATATTGAAAGCCATTTTCTAAAATGAATACTCATTTATGGATATTGGTTGATAAACAGTGATGTTTATAGTACTGTTTGTTGTCTGGGTCAGTTGGAATCAGTGATTTAATCCCTCATAACACTGTTAAAGATTTCTGTGAGGATTTTGTTCTTTCTTCGTGTGATGCTTTCTGTGCTGTTTAATATAGACACAGAGTGAACGCATTCATGCATGAATTCAACTTCCTTTCGCCACTTATATACAGGATTTATATTTATATATTTATATACAGGATTCCCTGCATAGGGAATGGTGCCACCCACAGTGGGCATGTCTTCCTATATCAGAGAACAGTCAAGATAACCTCCCAGATAGGTCCACAGACCGCCTTGATCCAGACAATACCTCACTGAGACTCCCTTTAGATTGTGTCACTTTGATAATTTGCCGATCACAGAAGACGAGAAGGAATTTATGGGTGAGGGTTTCTTTTGTATCCTCAAAGTCTCTTTTATACTTCAGCTTTTAGATTCAAAGACCTTGTTTAAGAAGAGCCAGAGTAGAAACTTTTGGTTTCTTTTGTGTTTCCAGTAGCATCTAGATCAGTGGTTCTCAACCTTCCTCATGCTGTGACCATTTAATACAGTTCCTCATGTTGTGGTGACCCCAATCATAAAAGTATTTTCATCGCTACTTCTTAACTGTATTGCACTACTGTTATGTATCATAACGTAAATATCTGATATGCAGGATATCTGATATACTACCCCTGTGAAAGGGTTGGTCAACCCAGAAGGGGTTACGACCCACAGGTTGACAGTCACTGACTTGACCCACAGCTGGTGCAGAACAGCCAATGTGTGCCATTCAGCCACTTCTGTCATAATTTAATGCAAGCTCTCTGCCTGGATAGCCACTTGTCAGTGGCCCCAGGCTGGGGATTTTCATCTAGGGTTGTGAGGTGTTGCCAGCACTAGGTCTCTTAAGCTGAAATGCAAACAGTCTGTCACACATGAGGCGTTTCCTTGCCAATGGCCTGTGGATGGGCAGGAAGATGAGACGGAGACCGTGTGGGCCTTTCACCACTGCACTCTGCCAGCCTGCTGATGGCCCAGGGAAGCCACCCAAGTGCCCATCAACAGCGATCATAGAAAGTGTGAACCTTTGAGTCGCTGAGTTTGCTGACTGCTTGGCCACTAGGGAGTGGTACTCTTTGAAGAGGGCACCAGATCTCATTACAGGCAGGCGTGAGCCACCACGTGGTAGCTAGGAGTTGAGCCCAGGTCCTTTGGAAGAGCAACCAGTGAGCTTAATCGCTGAGCCATCTCTCCAGCCTGGCGAGAGATATTTGAAAGTATTAGGAGGTGTGGCCTTGTTGGAGGAAATATGTCACTAAGGATGGGCTTTGAGGTTTCAAAAAGCCCATTCCAAGCCCAGAGTCTCTCTCTGCTGCCATCTCTGTCCAGATGTAGAGCTCTTCGCTCCTTCTCCAGCACCGTGTCTGTGTGCTGCTGTATTTCCCACCTTGATGGTAATGGGCTAAACCTCTGAGCTGTTAGCCAGCCTCGGTTAAATGCTTTGTTTCTTAAGAGTTGCTGAGGTCATGGTGTCTCTTCACAGCAATCAAACATTGACTAGGACACCAAGCTAAGGCCTTACACCATGGAGAACCCTCAAAGGGGACTGCAGTGTGGGACAGGCTATCACCTTAAGACTCTTTTCCTTTGTCCAGGGCCTCCATTCATTCCAGTCCCATAGAAAGCACAGGGTTTGTTGGTCCTGAACTTCTTGTTCTTACTGGGCCATGGACTCTGAGGTTGATGGACAAGAGTACCTTCTATGTTTGCTGGGGAAGCAGGAGGCAGACCAGACATCCTTCCTCTCTGGGGGCGAATGAACTCATCCAGGGGCCTGACAGAGAGAGCTTAGCTAGATCCTTCGAGTATATGTTTCCGGTGCTGACTTTCTTCCTTGTCTTAGTATCCCCAGGGGCTACAGACTTTCTAGGTCTCAGCTTCCATAGCTGCCAAATATGTATTGTAATAATTGTACCCTATCTGTGAGGGTATTAAAAAACTTGAAATTGTTCATGGACCAAACCTCTTTGTAGTGCCCTCTGGAGTAATAGCAGGTTCTGAAGCAAAAGAAAAATGATATCTGTAATGCTCTGTTTAAGTTGTACAGGTGTGTGCGTGTGTGTACCCGTGAAGGCATGCCCACGGGAACATAGCTGTCGAGTGTCTTTTTCTACTTCTCTCTGTATTATCTCCTTGAGAGACTCTCTCCCTAAACCTGGAGCCCGCAGCTTTGCCAGCTAACTGGCTGGCCAGAGAGCACTAGTGGTCCTGCTGCGCTCTGGCCGCTTCCCTCCCCCATCACCCAGCCCTGCTCCGCTTTTTACCAGAGTGCTGGGGATCAGAACCCAGGTCCGCAGGTTTTGCAGGGAATGCTCTTACCCACTGGACCCTCTCCCCAGTCCCTCAACCTTGATTTTTATGAAAAACAAATTTGCTTTTAAATAAAGATTTTGCTTATAATTTAATTTTCACACTTTCTCCCTCTGTCCTTCGTTCTTTCTTTCAGTATTTTGCGACAGGGTCTTGCTAAGAAGTCTAGGCTAGCCCAAAACTAGCGATTTCTGACTCACCCCTCTAGTGATAGGATTATGAGTGTGAGCTGCTAGGCCTGACTTGGTTTTTTTTGGTTGCATTTACATATTTCTCTTTAAAAACTGTGTGTGTGCGTACGTACGTACGTACGTACTAATCAATACTGTCAGTTGGCAGGCTCTAGAATCAACTAGGATTGATTGTGAGGGAGTGTCTCGGTTGGGTTAGATGAGAGGGGACTGCCCACCTTACTTGTGGGCAGCACCGCGCTATGGGCTTGGGATAAACTCGAGAAATCAAGCTGAGCCCTGCATCCTTCTCGCGTCTCCCTGACTGTGGACGCAGTACAGCCAGCTGCCTCACTCTCCTGTGATACCTTCCCTGCCGTGGACTGTGCCCTCAAACCGTGAGCCAAAACAAACCCTTCCTTCAGCCAGCTGCTGTTGTCACAGCACCAAATAAAATAACTATCACACCCTCTTCTGGAGGGGCACCAAGGACAGTGGTTCTTCCTCTGCGCTTCACAGCCAGTCCCCCTTGGCCAGGCAGTTGGTTACTGTTCCGGTCCCCCAAGCTCTCAGACACACACATACCTGCTTTCTCTGGTGTGGCCCATGTCTTTGCCAAAAGCCACAAGGATGTTGACTTTGGGCTTTGCAAACAAAAGCTCCTGGCTTATCAGTGTCTGCTCTTGTCAGAGGCACGGGTTTATTACACATAGTTTTCTTCCTCATTCACAGATCTGAAACATTAGCAGAACTTCTCTCTTCCACGCATGCAGATCCTGCTTCGGTTGCCAGAGTGCTTGCCTGGCATGCAGGAAGGCCTGGCTTGCACCTCCAGTACCACACAAAACCACGCATGGTGACCCATTCCTGTAACCCTAGCACTCAGGAGGTGGAGGTAGGAGGATCACTAATCCAAGGCTATCCTTGGCTATATAGCATTTTGGAGGCAAGTTTGGCCACATGCAGTCCTAACAAAACAAAACAACAACAAAAAATCTGGGTCAGGCATACTGGTGTACACCTTTAATCCCAGCACTTGGTAGACAGAGACAGAGGCCAGCCTGGTCTATATGTCAAGTAACTGGACACTCAGGGCTGCATAGTCCTTGTCTCAAAAAACTAAAATAACAGAAAAACATGGCCAACAGGACTTCTCAATGGATAAAAGCATTTGCCGAAGGCTGGTGACCTGAGTTCAGCTCCTGGAACTTCAGGAGGGAAGGAGATAACCAACTCTTGAAAGTTACCTTCAGGCTTGCATTCATATATACATATATACTCATGTACATATATACATATACACACATATGTACACATATATACATGCACACATAGTTAAAAAAAAAACTTCAACAAAAACCCTAAATACTGCCCAGGCTCCAACATTTCTGGCCTTGGTAGTGTAACAACCTCCTTCTCCTCCATTTTTGTTTCTTTCCATTTCTACCTTCCCCAGAGCTCTCTGGAGATCGAGAGGTCCTTGTTCTTCTTCTTCTTCTTCTTCTTGTTCTTCTTCTTCTTCTTGTTCTTCTTCTTCTTCTTGTTCTTGTTCTTGTTCTTCTTGTTCTTCTTCTTCTTCTTGTTCTTCTTCTTCTTCTTCTTGTTCTTCTTCTTCTTCTTGTTCTTCTTCTTCTTCTTGTTCTTCTTCTTCTTGTTCTTGTTCTTCTTGTTCTTCTTGTTCTTGTTCTTCTTGTTTTTCTTGTTCTTGTTCTTCTTGTTCTTGTTCTTGTTCTTGTTGTTGTTGTTGTTGTTGTTGTTGTTGTTGTTGTTGTTGTTCTTCTTCTTCTTCTTCTTCTTCTTCTTCTTCTTCTTCTTCTTCGTCTTCTTCGTCTTCTTCGTCTTCTTCGTCTTCTTCGTCTTCTTCGTCTTCTTCTTCTTCGTCTTCGTCTTCTTCTTCTTCGTCTTCTCCTCCTCCTCCTCCTCCTTCTCCTTCTCCTCTTCCCCTTCCTCTTCTTCCTTCTTCTTCCTCCTCCTCTTTCTCCTCTTCTTCCTCATCCTCTTTTTCCTCCTTCCTCTCTTCCTCCTCCTCCTCTTCCTCTTCTTCCTCTTCTTCCTCCTCCTCTTCCTTCTCCTCTTTCTCCTCTTTATCATCTTCTTCCTCATCCTCTTTTTCCTCCTTCCTCTCTTCCTCCTCCTCCTCTTCCTCTTTCTCTTCTTCCTCCTCCTCTTCTTTATTCTCTTTTTTTCAAAGCATACCAATAAATAAAGCTATGCCAAAGCGAGCAAAGTTCTGACTGTTTTATTTTGTGGTCTGGGATTAAACCCAAGGCCTTATATATTCGGGGTCAGAGCTGTTGAGCCCAGCCCTGTGACAGATGTGTTTATTTACAGAACAATCAGCTCTTTAAGTGAAAGTTTTTTAATCTAGATGTCTGGTCACAAGACAGTTGCAGAGCACAAACCAGGTCCTGGAACAGGACACCAACAAAGGAGCAGAGTCAACTGGTCGTCTTACTCTGCCCGCTTGTCCTTGTGTCCCCGTGCTGATTCTCACTTGGAACAGTGAACCTTGGAGTCCTTGAGGATGAGAACCCTGGCTAAGCGGGCCTTCTGGTCATCTGTGAGGGCATACATCACTTTCTGTGGCTTGGTGGCTTCACCGTGGGGAGGCTACCAGCCTCAGGCAAGGGTCAGGCAAGGAAGGTCCCCCTCCCTGACCACGCCTAGCTCCCTGGCCCCTCCTTGCCCTTGGCTGACTCCTGCTATTCCTTTAAGTCCAAGCCTTGATGTTAACCTGTCACCTCTTCTAGAAGTGTCCTTTCTCCCATCCCATCCTTCCCCATCTTCCTAATGACTTCTTACTCTGTAGAAGCCCCATCTACCTCCTGCTGTGCTCAACACACAAGACCAAGACAGTAGCTATAACTTTGTTACTTCACCTAGAGGAGCTATATCCTCTCCCTCCCTCCCCGCTCCTAGCACCAGAGGAACAAATGGCAATGACTGAAGAATAAATGTACAAATGACAAAATGACAGATATCAGTGTCCCTCTTTCACTCGTTTGGGCTGGATTATTTGAGCCAGTGAACTTGTAAGACAGCAAATATTAAATTCCGGTTGAAGGGGCACAGTCTTCTCTATTGACCGTTCTTGGGGGTGGGGCTGTACTTACCACACTGGTGTTATAATCATGAAGACCACCAGGTGGCGCCAAGTGCCCTTTGCTGGGAAGTTTCACGCTGTTCCTTCTGCAGGGCCCTGGGAGCATCTTGCAGAAGAGCCGTAGATTTTCCTTTCCTTTAAAATGAAATAGTATTTATTCATCTACTTGCATGTGTGTATGTGGGTGCACACATGCCAGGGAATGTGTATGGAGGCTGAAGCACAACTTTTGTGAGTTGGTTCTCTCCTCCCACCTCGTGGGTCTTGGGGATTGAACTCAGGTCCACAGGTTTGCTAGCCAACACCTTTACCCACTGGGCCATCTCATTGTCTCCACCTCCCTCTTCTAAATGCAGGCCCATGTGTATCTGTGTGTGTGGATGTGGCATCCAGAGAACCCCCAGTGTCCTTCGAAATGCTGTCCTTTCGAGGCAAGGCCTCCCATGGGCCTGGGGCTCCTCAGCTAGACTGGCTGGAAGCAAACCCCAGGGAAATCCACCTGTCTCTGTCTCCCCAGAGCTGATCTTGAGAGCATGTAGAACCGTGTGGAGTAGTTTTATGTGGGTTCAGGTCTTTATGCTTGCAGAGTGAGCACGGTCCTGATTGAACCACCTTATCAGCCTCTCTAAGTGATCTTTCTAGACTGTTTTCTGGAGTTTTTCCTAAGAACCCTAACCCCAGCCCAGCCTGTGGAAGCACGGTGGTTTCTGAGAGTCTCCGTTCGTGGAGTGGGGAAAATCGAGTGACTTTCTGGAAGGCTGCCCCGGAGAGAAGCCACTGCTTTTATAAGGTCTCTAGCATCCCTGCTGCGTCCAGTACCTGAGAGGGCAGGCTCATGCACCTGGCCACAGGCACACACCTGCACCAAATAGATTAGAACGAGGCCTCTACCCTGTGTGCCCTTGACTGGCTGGATGTGCAAGGGCAGATAGGAAATTGTGGTCTCCTTTAGGCCCTGGAGCCACTCGGAGCTCCTAATGGGGCGTATCTTCCCTTTCCTATATAGCCTCTACCCTCCCATGAGAAGACTCCTTCCTACACAGATACCTTCTCCAAGAGACTTGGGTGTGGGGGTGTTCTGGTTAATCCCGAGAATGATATACAATTGCCACTTCCAGATCTGAATGAGTAAGTTTATTAAGTATGTAGCAAGCCCCAGGTAAAGAAATAACTAGCAAGTAGCAGGTAGCGGAAATATAATCAAATCACGTTTCAAACATCTGGCATAGGCTGACACACACCTTTAATCCCAGCACTTGGGGCAGAGGAAGGCGGGTCTCTGTGAGTTCGATGCCAGCCTGGTCTACACAGTGAGTTCCAGGACAGCCTGGGCTACACAGAAAAACCCTGGCTTGGAAAACAAAACAACAGAACAAACAAAAATCATTCAGCAGAAATGGTCTAGGAAATTGAAGTTGGTTATCTTGGTGGAAGTAATGACAGGGAGAGACCACCAGGGGGCACCTCTACTCGCCGTTAATCATCCTGAGCTGCTTCTGGAATCTGAACACGTCTGACTATGATTGGTGCACTTTTTTTCTTTGCATGCTAGGCTACAATAAAATGTTCACATCTTAAAAATAGATGCTGTGGTAGAGATTTCAAACCATCTATGCTAGACAGGTGGTCTCAACCCCGGGGTCCTGGCCTGCCTGAATTCCCTTGTCAGCATTTTCCTGGTATAGCAGGGTTTGGAAGCTCGGTCTGGGGCAGATGAGGCATTTTCTGGGAAAGAGAGGATGGCTGGGAAGGTCAGGTTGTACCAAGAGACAGGAATAAAGAAAGGAGCTATGCAGAGAAACTGGGATGTCTATGGCCATCTTGGAGACCCAGGAAAGGTAAGGTAGACCTTTCTACCTCAGAAACCCAGAGATATTGGAGTCGGAATCTTGGGGGCTCCCAGAATATCAGTCCTCTGGGTCAGTTTTAGTGAAGGACTGTGGGGGTGACAGGAGGGAGAGGGCATGAGTGGCATCCGTGTGGAAGGAGTTCTCACTCTCCTGGGGCAGAGTACCCCCATGTACCCCCTCACTGTCATGGGGTAAGGTTGGAATGCAGACCACGCTATGTGTTGAGAACAGTAAAGGCTACCTCCCTACATGCCCACCCCCTGGTCAGGCCAGCTTCATAGAGAGACAGATGGCAATGTGGCTGTCAGCCCCCCAGGCCCAGACCAGAAGCAACTTTCTCCTCCTACATCTCCTGCTTGCCACAGTCACCTCCCCCTGGAATTAAGCCAGGCTTATCTTTTGTTGTGGGATATTATTTTAACTAGGCAAAGATGTGTTACATTTGTTTATGCTGTAGAATATTACTTTAACTATGTGAAGGTGTGTTACATTTGTTTATGCCGTAGAATATTTAACTATGTGAAGGTGTGTTACATTTGTTTATGCTGTAGAATATTTAACTATGTGAAGGTGTGTTACATTTGTTTATGCTGTAGAATATTTAACTATGTGAAGGTGTGTTACATTTGTTTATGCTGTAGAATATTTAACTATGTGAAGGTGTGTTACATTTGTTTATGCTGTAGAATATTTAACTATGTGAAGGTGTGTTACATTTGTTTATGCTGTAGAATATTTAACTATGTGAAGGTGTGTTACATTTGTTTATGCTGTAGTTTAACTATGTGAAGGTGTGTTACATTTGTTTATGCTGCATTTGTTTAACAATGCAAGGAAGATGTGTTGCATTTGTTTCACCTTGCCTGCCTAAGGTTTAATAAAGAGCTGAGCAGCCAATCACTAGGCAGAGAAAGGATAGGCAGGACTGGGGGGCAGAGAGAATAAGTAGGAGGAAAAATTTAGGCAGGAGAGAATGAAGGGAGAAAGGGAGATAAACATCCAGGGCAAGAAGCCAGGCAGCTGCCAGACAGACACAAGAAACAGTGAAAATAAGATATACAGAAAGAAAAGAAAGTCTCAAGGCAAAGGTAGATGAAGAGAAACAGGATAAGTTAAAAGAGCCAGTCAGAAATAAGCCAAAGCTAAGCCGAGCATTCATAGCTAGTAGTAACTCTCTGTGTCATGATTTGGGAGCAGGTTGGTGCCCTAGAGGAAAAAGCCTGGTAAAATCTTTATAATCTTTAGTTGTCTCTTCTGTGAGCTTGTCCCAATCCACACTGGGATTTCTAGTAGGAACTTCGAGAGCCCTAAGAGGGCTCGCTCTTCCAATTCTGCCAGGTAGAGAGGGCAAGATCAATTTCCCACACATGTCCAAGTCTCAAGAATGCCGTTGCACCTGTATCCCACGCATGTTGACACGCCCTTCTCATATGGCTGGATGGACGACTGAACACTCAGGCCCGTGTGTGACCCTAGGCAGAGTGCCTGGCACCCAGCATATTCCAGGAGACACACGGAATACATGATGTGGAAATCAAAGCTGGGCACCAACAAATGTCTGGAAGTGGAACTCGGGCTCCAGGACCTGGTTATCACATCTGGGGCTCCATGCTTGTGGAAACACCTCTCTTTCACGTCCTCACGAGAGCGTCCTTCTGTTTCCTTACCCTGTGATGATGCTACAGATCCTAAAATAAATTCCTCCCCTCTCCCGCCCCCACAAGCTTCTGAGGACGGATGACACTGGACATTCGGAGTGTTCTACCCACTGTCCCCATCCCAACAGCTCATATAGTGATCACAGCGCAGATACGGGAGAAAATTCCCAGTGAATTAGCTTTTGTTTTGGCAGCCTCAGGCAGCAGGATTTCAAAGCAAGGCAGCTCCTCTGATTCTTTTCGGGCTTCTTTTCTGAGCAGTCATTTATAAGTGCTAGTGATCTCTGCGCCAGATCACAGGCAAACGCTCTGTGTGGATCAGGGGTGGGCGCTGCCCACAGCACTGTGTCAGAGAGAAAGGTACTCGTCATAGAAAGGGAGCATTCTGGAACCGCCTAGATTTGTGTGCCCCTTCCTCTGAGCAGCTTTCCCTCCTCTGTGCCCCTGCCCTTCTGCTCAGACCGCTGGTGGACATCCATCCTTTCGCCTCTCCTCTCATTTCTTCTTTGAGAGGTGAAGTCTTCCTCAGTTCCTAATTGCAGGCCCCGGGGTTTCTGCAGATAGCTGCTCACTGGATGACAGACGGAGCTCCCATGGCCTAGGATTGTCTTTTTTACAAACACACACAGGAGGCGGGTCTCTTGCTGCTAGACTTCAGACATAGCATGCAAAAGCAGACCCTGAAAAAGCCGAGGAGATTAAATCTATATTGGTTTTGGTACAGTGTGAACGTGTGTTGCAGAAAGACAGCAAGGAGCAGTGGCAATTTAATGCATTCTGCTGGGCCCCACCGGTCTGCGGGTAGCCTCCCAGGACCTGGGGAATGTGTAAACTTTATGAGGCCTGGATGGTGAATTACCTCAGGTCCTAGGACCTTTAGAAAGCAGATGGGAGCAGACAGTTCCCATGTCAGGCAAACTCTAGGGTCTGCATTTAAGACCAGGTTACCCTGAATTCTGTCGTTTAATATCAGGAAGCCCCTGGCAACCTTTCTAACTCTCCTGATCCTAGACCCTGTGGCCTGTCATATGACGATAGCAATTGTCCCCATCTGTAGGATTGCCGAGATGGAGTGATTTTTTTTCCAGAACACGAGGGAGCTAATGCTACAGCCTCATTCTGTTAACAGCTGTGCTGGAGGAGAAACTGCGACTCTCCCTACCAGGCAGCATGAACTGCAGGCTGCTCAGTCCCAGTGCTTGTCCCTGGGTGATTTGTCTACCTCCGCCCAACCCCACATGATCACTGTCATCCATGCCCCCCAGGTGAATGAAGAGAGCCATGGTCACATTGGGCGGTGTTCTTAAAGTCATGTGCTCATAAGCAGCGTCTCTCTGCCTCGGAGGTTTTATCCCTTCTGTGGCATCCAGCATCACTGTCATGGCGGACCCCTATGCCTGGTACTTCATCTTGGGAACTTCCCATGGCCTTTATTTTGTCCTTCTTTCTGATGCCATGTCCCCTCTGCTGCCCATATGGGTCCTAGCTACTCCAGACATTGACTTCTCACCCCCAGACTCAGAAGATTCGATAGCTGAACAGGTTTCCAGGACTTCCAATGCCTACCTCCCCACCGACCTCCAGTGCTAGAGCAGAACCTGCCCCAGCTGTGGGAGCTCAGGCTTGGGCACCCAGGGCATGGGCAGGTTGGGGGCCACAGCACACATCTAGGTGGGTCCAATTCGGTTCCCATGATTACTACTAAGAAGGGCATTCACCTCTTAAAAATGGAAGGGTGTCTCCTCAGAGCGGAGTTGGAGGTACCCCCAGTACCCTGTCCTGGAGATCGCCATCTGGTTGGCTCCTTGTCAGCAGGCTAGGGAAAGGCTGAAAGGTTCAGGGAAGAGCTTGTTCTAAGGACAAAAGATCCAACTGAGAGCCTTGGGTCAGATATCCCATCCCTGGGCAGGAATTAAGATGATCATTCTGGAGGGATCCAGTGCTCTGTGGAGAAAGCCTACGTGTGAGATCTGACTGCTTCAGGGGACAAAGTCACAGCTGGACCCATTGAGGTCACTTCTACTGTTGCCTGAACCCTGAGTTGGATGGGGCCTGTTTTGTTTAGGAGACCTTTAAGAATTTGCCCAGCTCTGCAGCCCTAACTGTGTTTGCAGACGTTCACTTGCAGCTAGTTCCGTGCCACAGGCAGGCCTGTTGTCCCCATTTCAACACGAGGAAGCTGAGGAAGTTGAAGAATCAATAAGCAGCTGTGTACCTGTGAGATAGGAGGGGCAGAGGCAGGAGGATTGCTTTACCCAGCCTGGGTAACAGAGTGAGCCATCACAAAACAAAAATAAAAAAAACAAACACCAGAAAATGAAAAAAGGCAATCTCCCAACACACACACTCTCACACACACACACACACACACACACACACTCAGACACACTCAGACACACTCACACACACACACACACACACACACTCTAAACCACTAAAAGGGGAAAGGTTTTCTCAGTTACCACTACCCCTCTCTCGACTCCACAATCTTGGAGGACTCGCCTGGTGTTTGCTAGTGTTTGCTTGCTTCTGTTTCTGCCCTGTCTCACCCAAAGCATTTGAGATAACACAGTGTCTTGGTGAGGGTTTCTATTGCTGTGAAGAAACTCCACGACCATAGCAGCTCTTAGAAAAAGAAAGCATTAAATTGTGGTGGTTCATTTATAGTTCAGAGGTTCAGTCCATTTTCATCATGGCGGGGAACATGGCAGCAGGTGCTGGAGCATTAGCTAAGAGTCTACATCCTGCAGGCAACAGGAAGTTGACTGAAACGCAGGGTAGTATCCTGAGCATAAGAAACCTCAAAGCCTGCCCTCACAGTGACACTTCCTCCAACAAGGCCACACCCACTCCAACAGGGCCACCCCTCCTGATAGTGCCACGCCCTGCAGGAGCCCTTTTCTTCCAAACCACTGCACACTGAAGAAAGAAGAAAAGCAGGCATATGCGAAAGTCAGGGAGAAGGAAAAACTCCTAGCAAGTGAGATAAGGATGCCCGCAGGAAGGGTGAGATATAGACAAGTCTGGATGGGAGTCCCCCAGAGAGAAAACAGCCAGACTCCTGGCCATCACACGTGCTACTTCTCACTAAATGAACCAAACACTCCTGTGCCAGCACATCCGTAGGCCCAAACAATGACCTACGACAGCAGCAACTGTATAAAATTAGCATTGCAGTTGACAGCCTTTATTGTCAACCCAGCAGGACCCAGACTCGTGCAGGAAGGTGTCTGTGGGCCCGCCTGTGAGGGGTTTTCCAAATGAGGTTCATTGAGGTGGGAAGAGCCACCCTAAATGTGGGTGACATCATTCCGTGGCCTGCAGTCCTAGACTGAAGACGAGACAGGCAAGCCAAGCGTTCACTGCGGTCGGCTTCCTGGCTGCAGATGCTCTGGCTCCTGCCGCTGCCATGACTTTCCTGTCTCAATGAACTGTATCCTTGAGCTATGAACCAACTGACCCACCTTTCCTTCCTTAAGCTGCCTATGGCAGGGTGTCTTCATCACAGTGGCAGGAAAACAAGCAAGACTGGCAGAAAGGACAAATCAGAGATCAAGGAACTGGCTTTTTCAGGAGAGTCAGGGGCAGGTCCAGGACCTAAAACCTGGGCCCTGACCTCCGGGTGACCCCTAACCCAGTGCTTATCATTTTCTTCCATTTCAGGCAGACAGTTCAAGACAGCCAGAGAGGAGATGGGCCTCTGCGGGAGGTGTGCTGGCTGTGATGGCTGCGGGCAGGTTTCTGGACAGGTCAGGTATAGGTGCCATGGCTGTGTTCTGAGCTCAGGCTGGGTGGGTGTTCCTCGAGGAGCATATGGAGTGAGCAAAGACTGGAGAGCCAAAATTAGCTGTGTGTCGGCCAGCTCCTAGGTTAATGTGCCTGCCGTTGTTGGAGCTGGGCAGGGCCGGGATAGTGTGATTGTGGGGGTGGAATATGAAAAAAGCTACGTTCATGATGAAGTGGGTGGATTTTATCCATAGGGGCACCAGGGAGTGGAAGTGTAATTTATTGTCCTCCCCAGGATACTTTTTGAAAATTAAAAGGTGCAAAAAAATAATTAAGAGGTATTAATTGCTCTGGCAGCTGTATAAACTGTGACCCTCCTGAGACATCCTTAGGTGGAGCCCCTGGGGAGTTCAGAGGAGAGACAGGAGGACATTCACTTTCTAGCAAGGTTGCTGCTTGTATCAGCAAGATGGTCAAATGCATATTTGCGGGGTCCCTCTGTGGACCTCCCGAATGGCCCTGGCCGAGGAGGGGAAGTGCATACTGGCCACCCAGCCCCTGGGTTCAGAGACAGCAGAGAGTAGAGTCTAGCAGTAACTCTTTTATTTCCTTACAGCATGCAACTTATAAAGCAAAACCCCATGAATCCCAGAAGTGAAAGGCGAATTAGCCAATCACATCAGCAGTCACGTCCACATGGGTGGCTCCTTTAGTCCCAATGGGGATCACGTCATCTTACGCCATTCCTAACTCCAATCATCTTCTTGTGAATAAGTCAGATCTCCTCCCCTCTTGCTCCCTTTCAGCGCCATCTTGGCTGGGTGTATTCTTCACCGGCTTTGTGACGTGACTGTTTTTGAATTTTGTGCTCTTTTCTAACTGTCACGCTTTTGGCGTAGCTGTCTCGCTTTTGGCGTAGCTGTCACGCCTTTGGCGTAGCTCTTACGCTTTTGGTGCCAACTGCCCTTTTCCTGTCACTTTTTTTCTTTTTTGCACTAACTTGGCCACTCCAGCCTCCTATATGCTTGATTCAGCCCACACATATTATCTTTACATTTGTTTATTCTCTCTCTCATGTGTGTGCGTGTGTACAATGCGTGTACATGCATGTGCGTGCTGTGCATGGCACATGCGTGGAGCTCAGACGACAACATGCCAAAGTCAGTTTCCCCCTTCTATCATGTGCACGCTGGGAGTCCCGCTCAGGTCAAGTTTGGAGGAAAATGCCTTTACCTGCTAGACCTTCTTTTCTTTTTTTCCAGTCCTGTGCTGGACAGTTTAGTGTCAACTGGACAGATGCAAAAGTCATCTAAGAGGAGGAAGCCTCAGTTAAGAAAATACCTCTGTAAGATCAGAGTGTGGGCATGCCTGCCGAGCATTATCTCAATTAGGGATTGATGGGGGAGGGCCCACCCAGGTCGTTGTGGGTGGAGCCCCTCCTGGGCCGGTGGTCCTGAGTTCTGTAAGAAAGCAGACTGAGCAAGCCATGGGGAACAAGGCAGTAAGCAGCACCCCTCCATGGTCTCTGCATCAGCTCCCGCCTCCAGGTTCCTGCCCTGCTGAGTTCCTGTCCCGACTTCTTTCAGCCATGAGCAGTGATGTGGAGGTGTAAGCCAGCGCCTTCACCCCCAGCTTCTCTTTTTGGTCCTGGTGTCTCACCGCAGCAATAGAAACCCTGACTAAGACAAGCCCTTCACCTGCATTTTTATATGAAAGGATAACGCAGGCTCCACAGAGAACTGAGCTGGTACAAACACAGGCCAGTCAATTCCCCTGTCTTCTGATGGAGGAAGCCAAGGTCCCCTTCTTGGAAACAATCACTGTCCCCAGTTTTAATCTAGAAATAGTCTGAACACAAGAGCTCACTGTGCCTTGCTCTTTACCTGTGGCCCATAGGTTATCTTATATTGCTAAGTTCTAGAGTTGCCTCAATCTTTTTAGTGTTCATAAAATGTTCCATGTAGCTGGACGGTGGTGGCGCACACCTTTAATCCCAGAACTTGGGAGGCAGAGGCAGAGGCAGGCGGATCTCTGTGAGTTTGAGGCCAGCCTAGGCTATAGAATGAGTTCCAGGACAGGCTCCAAAGCTACAGAGAAACCCTGTCTTGAAAAAAATCCAAAAGAGAAAAAAAAATGCTTCATGGATCCAACATATTGCACCATCTTCCCTACCTATAGTCATTGAGGGGTTATTTATTTATTTATTGCTTGTATTTTGACCTTGGCTGTCCTAGAACTCACTTTGTAGACCAGGTTGGCCTTGAAGTCACAAAGATCTGCCTGCCTCTGCCTCTTGAGTGCTATGATTAAAGGTGTACATAACTGCACCTGGCATTGAGGTTGTTTTTACTATCTCCCCATGACAGTAATGCCAGCACGGGTACCTGTTTACAGAGGGATGTGTGCATGGAACGGACCCCCTGAGATGGCATGGCTGAGTAGAAGGGCCTCTAAATTTATGATTTGTTTTGAGACAGGGTCTCACATCACCCAGGCTGGCCTCAATCTTGCTATATAGTTGAGGATGGTCTTGAACTCCTAATTCTCTCCCCCCAACCCCCACTACCTTCCCAGGTGCTGGGATACAACGTGTGCAGCCATGTTTGACTACACCTTGGGTTTCAGTAATATTGTCAACTCGCTTTCCACAGTGAGGGAGTTCATTCTGCTTGCTCTGTCATGTCCTAGGCATATACAGCTGATGACAGGGGAAACTAATAGAGATTACGGAACGTTGGGCAGAGTACTGAGAAATACATGGGAGTGAGGGGGGCTTGGGAGAGTAGAGTAGGGTGTGAGTAGTGTTGAAGAGGTGACGGGGTGACTTGAGGTGAACCAGGTGGAGATATCCAAAAGCTGGGGAGTATGGGACTGGTACGGGGGAGCTGTTGTGGCCTGGAGAAACAAGCCAAGAAAGTCCCGTAGGAATACGTGTGTGTGTGTGTGTGTGTGTGTGTGCGCGCGCGCACGCGCGCATGCATGCATGCATGCATATGCATGCACATGGATACAGCCTTGAGTCCTGTGGGGTAACCCAGGAAAAGTAGTTGGAAGGGGGCAGGCCCTGGATTGGGCTGGGACCAGCCAGGAGCCTTGGGGTGTGGGTGTGGGACTCGGGTGCTGTCCCTGCGCTTGAATACTTAGCCTGAGGCCTTACTCTATCCCAGCTTTGTACGTGAGGGATGCTGGGGGTTCAGACCTGACTTTGGTAAGCAGGTTGAGGGGACGATCTCAGAAAGAAGGAAGAAATGGGTAAAGGGGGGGGGGTGCCTGGGGATGGGGGGAAATCCTGTGGTCAGTGTACACCAAGAACTTTCTAGTTGAAGGAACTAGTGACCATTACCTGGCACCTGGAGGCCTCTGGTATAATAAAGCCCCAAGGCTCAGATGGTCTACGAGTGGAGGAAACAATACTGGAAAGTCGGGGTGTCTGCTCATTGGCTGTCTCCTAGCAGCACTGTGTTCACCACGGGGTAAGCCTTCTAGATGTGGCACCAAATTATACAGGAACATTCTAGAATGCCTGTGTGAGTCAATGGGCATCTCTTAGAAGATTAAGCGAAATTACTCCCTCTTCCATTTCCAGGTAGCTGGTGGCAGGCATCCGACGCGGTAATAGATTTTGAGGGCTTTGCTGAGGTCACTTCTCACTATCAAAGTCAAGTCCGGCAGATGGGCTGAGACACAGTGAGCCTAGCTCCATGTCACCACCTTTTATACGAGGTGTCACCCACTGTCCCTCGGAATCTCAGAGGGGTGTGTGCTCTCTGGAGAACAATGACAGCACCTGCCTTCCTCTCCTTCTGAGTCTTCCCCACCTGTGAAAACTCAAGTTCATTTTCTGATGCGCAGACACACACACACACACACACACATACACACACACACACACACACACACACACACAAAAACCCAGATAGGTTTTAATTTGAGCTCTTTCTCCCAAGCTGTTCTTCCGTTTACCTGAGCCTTTCTTTCCACATACCTCACTTCCTGGCCTCTTGGGTGTCACAGAAAGCACCTGCCACTCCAGTGCCTGGAGTCTGTTCAGTTCCCCCGGAGGGCTCAGGCTCCTTTGGCCCACACCCAAGTGCTATGACTGAAACTTAAGGCCTCCTAGGCCAGCAGTTGTCAACCTGTGGGCCACAGCCCCTTTGGGGGTTGCATATTAGATACCGTGTGTATCTGATGCTTAGATTACAACTGATAGCAGTAGCAAAATTCTAGTTATGAAGTAGTAATGAAATAATTTGATGGTTGGGGGGTCCCCACAACATGAGGAACTGTATTAAAGGGTCGCAGCGTTAGGAAGGTTGAGAACCACGGCTCTAGCAGTGCTGGCTGACCCGAGTGGATCAAAATCCTGCTTCAAGAGCTTGCTGCATCTTCTCAGTTAGGTCTCCATTTGTGTCTTCCTAGATTCCTTGGCCCCACCGAATGCAGTCCCCATGTTCCTGCTGACTCTAGACTATCCTGAGGTCTTCTTCCCACTGGTTCCTTGTGGGACACTCCACTTTTCTCTAGCACAACTTCTGCCTAGTCCCAGAGAGTGATACCCTTGGGATGGTATTAGAACCATGAACATGTCTTGATCCTCACCCACTTGTCCGGGTGGGCATTCCAGTCTCTGCACAGCCAAACCATTTGCAGGAACCCTGGGTCTTCTTCAGTTGTTTCCCAGCAGAGGGTACTCTTTAGCACAAGGTCTGGATTGCGTGCATGTGTGTTTGTGTGTGTGTGTGTGTATGGTGTTGTGGGTGAGGCTAAGCTGAGCATACACGTAGTAGGCACAAAGAAAAGACTGTTTAAGTTCTGTGAAGGCGTTGGGCTTTCTGGGAGTTCACACTCTGAAACCTCACTGGGAGAGCAAGCTAGCCTGCCGCTGCCTCCTTCCTTGAACACTAACCCTCCATACCAGTGGCTTGCTGTGCAGGGTCCTAGGAAAGTGTTCCTTAGGCCTTTCACTGTTTTTTTTTTCTGTGTGAGCCTTCTCAGAAATGTAGATACTGGACAGGTTCTACAACCGGCCGAGGGAACGTGTCTGCTGGGCTGTTTTCTTCCCACGGAACCAGCAGGTGAATAGCTGGGATTTGTTCTGTTTGGGCCTCAAGGGAGAACAAAGTTAGACATAACCATGGTAACTAAGGCGCAATTAACGCCAATCAGGGCTGCTAATCACAGGGTTAGGATTTCCTTGCGTGGAAGTTTGTTTTTTATTTTGCCTTTTTTTCGGGGGGGGGGGGGTGAACTTCATGAGAAGCAGATACAGGGCTCTGTGAGGCAGAAGTTCCACTAAGGGGGGAGGGTGCTTGCATTGTCCGGAACCATGATGGCGGGCGGCAGTGTTAAGGGAGAAAGTCAGTCTACAGTGAGGTGCCCAGGCTCAGGTCCTGGCCTGGCTGCCCAGCCTGTGTGATCTTGATCGAGTCCTGCACCTCCTTGTTCCACATAGTCCCCATATGAAAGCGGTTAGTACTGGCCTGGGTTCTCATGAGGGCACTATTAGAAGTTATCAAATACATAGTAATGTATGCCATGTTTCCATCAGTGAGGAACCAGGTAGGATCACAAGGGAGCGGGAAATTTCCTACCACTTAGTATTCTTCTTAAAAAGATTATTTCAATTAATTCATTACTAATTATTTTGAGACACAGTCTAACTATGCAGCCCTGACTTATTTGAAACTCTCTATGTAGACTAGGCTGGCCTCAAACTAATAGAGATCTGCCTGCTTCTGCCTCCTCAGTGCTGGGATTAAGGCGTGTGCTGCCATGCCAGGCTGATCAGTCAATTCTTCCTCCCTCCTTCCCTCCCTCTTTCCTTCCTCTAAAACAAGGTCTCACTATGTAGTTCTGACTGTCCTGGAACTCACTGTGTAGACCAAGTGGGCCTCAAACTCAGAGATCCTCCTGCTTCTACCTCCTGAGGGCTGGGATTAAGCGTGTGCCACTACACCTGACTGGTGTTTCTATGTTTTATAAACTTGAGTCAATGTACCACATAGCCCAGGCTGGCCTCAAACCTTCTATGGCTGAAGATGACTTTGAGCTTCTGATCCTTCTGCACCTACCTCCCCACCATCACGGGAGCCACACGTGTGCAGCAGCAATACTCTGTGTAGGGCTGGTGATCAATCCCAGGGCTTCTTGCATGCTAGGCAAACATGCTACCAACTGAAGGCATCCCCAGACCCTCACCTGGTATTCTGACTGTGCCTTTCCCATGTGTAGCTATTGATGCACATGAATCCCATGGGCTACCATTGCTGTGGCATCCAGTGCAGTGCCATCCTGCACAGCTCCTAGCCTTGGAGGAGTGGGTGATATCCTACAGCTGATGCGGGCAATGCTTGCAGTCTGTGTAGGTTAGTGGAAGTGTTCTGTTACGAGCAACGAGGACACATTTCTCCAGAAGCATCTCCACCACCGAGCCACGCAACAATTGCCATCTGTAAATAGTTGTAAAAAAATAAACATCAAGGGCCCCTCCCACCCTTCACCATAGGCCAGGGAGAACTGACCCTGATGGCATGGGCTTAGGGGAGCTGGCTCCACCCCCTGGCCTGAGGCAGGTGGCCCCAGTGGCCCAGGCTGACCAGCTCAGTTACCACCCAGGCACACAGCTGGGCCTTGGATTGGCCCACCCTAACTCCTACCCCATCTAGGACCTGCTGGAGCTCATGAAGTGGCTGGTCCTGTGGGATAATACCTGCAGGATCTCCAGGACGTGGGGTAACCGTGGGATATCCCTGAGGAGGTCCCATGAACATGTGGCAAGGATGGTGTACCAGAAGTCAGAGGCCTTAAACCAGACCATTGTAATGAACGTTTGTTCGTAAAGCTGATGGACACAAGAGTGTACTATGAGACACAATGTGGTTCCCAGTGCTATCAGGACGAATGGCAGAGGTGTTGGAGAGGCAAGGAAAGGAGAAGCACAGAGGGTTTGTTTGTTTTTTTAGTTCTTGTTTTTTATTTACTTGCTTGCTCTGTTTTCAGTTTGATTTTTTTTTTAAATTTTCTTTTGGGGGTGCTGCAGGGATGAGGGGAGGATATGGGGGGACTGGGAGGTGAGTGGAATTAGGGTGCATGACGTACAATTCCCAAAGAATCAATAAAAATATGCACCGAGGGCCCCTGTCCTTATTTAGTCTCAAAAGGGTCTTCCTAGGGAGAGAATGAGGGAATTGAATAATAATTTTGGGCTTAAACACTTTATTAGGATAGGACTGGGGAGATGGCTCAGAGATTAAGAGTACTGGTTCCCGGTTCAATGCCCAGCACCCACCTGGCAGTTCACAACTGTCTATAGCTGTGTGGGCATATCCAGCACCCTCACACAGACATACACATAGACAAAACACCAATGTACATAAAATAAAAATAAACAATTATTAAAAAGTTTTATTGGGATAATTTTTAGATGCAAACAAATGGAGCAAAGTTGAGTTATAGTTATCCATGGACATGTTAACCAGTATCAGTGATTAATATCCGACCAGTTTTGCTTTGCTGGCTCACCTTTAGATACACAACTTCACTTGACAGCTATGATTTATGTATATACAATGTATCTGTCTTAGTTACAGTTTTAGTGCTGGGAAGAGAAACCATGACCATGGCAACTCTTATAAAGGAAGGAAAGAAAGCATTTAATTCATTTAATTGGGACTGGCTTACAGTTAACAGAGGTTTAGTTCATTTCCATGGCTGGAAGCATGGCACTGGGCATGCAGCCATGGTGCTGGAGAAGGAGCAGAGAGTTCGTCAAGCATTCAAACACATGTGTCTGTGGGGGCCAATCCTACTCAGACCGCCACAGTATCCAGATGAGAGGGGCTTTTTTTTTTTTATAGGGCTCTCACTCTGTAGACCAGGCTGGCTTCGAACTCAGAGTGCCACCAGCTTTGCCTCCTGAGTACTGGGAGCAAAGGCTTGTGCTACCTACTACACCCAGTCCAAAAGAGCTTTTTGATGAGTATCTGCTTGTTAAAACAGGGAGGAAGCTGGGCCTGGTGATATACTCCTTTAAGTCTCAACAACATGATGGTAAAGGCTGGCGGATCTCTGAGTTCAAGGCCAATTAGGGCTACATTGTCAGACCCTGTCTCAAACAAACATACATCCTGGAATGATTTTTTTGAAGAATTGCAATAGAGGTCAAGTCCAGTAGGGGAGAGAGACTGGACTTAACTCCTAAAATATAGACAATGTGTGTGTGCTGGAGGTTTTATTCCTTCTAGGATTCAGTGTGAATCAAGAGAAGATTAATTCCTTCTAGGATTCAGTGTGAATCAAGAGAAGATTAAGGACAACCACTTATCGCTGAGCCTTCTAAAGTGCAGACACAAAGCAAAGGCAGAGATGGGTAGCCTTCATCCACTTTAATTACCTTGTGGGTTCAAGAGAGGAATCAAGGCTTTTTGCAAAAGTGGCTTTTAAGAGCATGTCTAAACTTGAGTGTCTGAACAGAATCAAATGGTGGCACACCCAGCTGGTTTCTAGAGGGCTGAAAAGTTGGCTGTTGATGTGGAAGACACCCCCTCCCCCAGCGCCATATTTTTGATGTCAGGAGTAATTTTGTTTTGTGCTCACCACGTTGTGTTTTTGGGTTCGGCTGCTGATGGTCGTTTCTACATTTGGTCACTGGGAATAATGCTGATGTGAGCAGAAGATGCATAAATAGCTGCTTAAATCCTGGCTTCCATTTCTTTTGGTTGCCTGCTCACACATGGGATTACTAGATCACATGGTAATTTTATATTAAACCTCTTTCTGGAACTGGAAGACTGTTATTGTTACAGCTCCAGCAAAGGACAAAAGTTTCTAATTTCTCCACATTCTCATCAACACTTGCTGTTTTGATTTTTTCAAAACAATAACCAACTGACTAGGTATGAAACGACATTCAGTTAAAAAAAAATCTGTTATGTGCATGGTTCTACAACATGTATATGTACCACAGGTATGCCCAGTGCCTCCAAAGGCCACAAGAGGAGTCAGATTCTTTGGAACTGGAATTATGGGCAGCTCCGAGTCACCACATGGGTGCCAAGACCCAAACTCAGGTCCTTGGCAAGAGCAGCCAGTAGTCTTAACTGCTGAGCCGTCTCTCCGGCCCTCTAGTAGTGGCTTTGATTTGCCTTTCCCCGATGACAACAGATGATCAGTGTCTTTTCTTGTGCACCATTGTCGTGCACCTGCTTTGGAGAAATGTCAATTCAAATCCTTAGCCCTTTACTTATTTATTTAAGTTAGATTTTTTTTGTTAATTTTAAATATACATTTTTATTTGCTTTTGATTATTGTGTCCATTGGCATGGGGTGGGAGTGTGGGCATGCGTGCCGGAGATCAGAGGACAACCTTATGGAACTGGTTCTCTCCTTCCACCGTTATGGGGACTCTGGGAACTGAATTCTGGTCATCAGGCTTGCATGGCAAGTGCTTAACATGTGAACTCTCTTGATGTCCCCTCCCCCCATTCAAGTAAAACAAAACAAACAAACATGGACTAGTGAGTGGCTCAGTAGTACAAGCTGAGCAAGGCTGAAGGGCTGGGTTTCATCCCTGGACCCCGTGGTGATAGGAAAGAACTGAATACCAAAAGTTGTTCTCTGACATTCAAATGCACACCTGGGAATGTGTACACACACACACACACACACACCATCATTATCATCCTCTTCATCATCGTCATACTCTTACAAATAATTCTTGCTAATTCTTCCTTGATTTAATTCATTATTATTATTGCTTTTTATTAGTTTTATCTTTATTCTGAATTTGATTTCATAATTAATGATTAGTTGTTTAATATTTAATAATGAACTATAATGAATAATCATTATTATCATATTAATGATATGATTGCAACATTTCTTCCTTCCCATTTCTTTCTCAAATCCTCCCTTATAACCTTCCCTGTGCTCCATCAAACTCATGATCTTTTTTCATCGTTTTTTGTACGTATATACATATATATGTATGTGTACACACATATATGTTCCTAAATAGAACCTATTCAGCCTATGTAATGTTATTTGGATGTATGTTTTCAGAGCTGACTACTGGCACTGATCTACCTGTTTTCAGTTTTGAGATAGAGCCTCACGCTGTAACCCCAGGTCAGATTGCCACTTACTCTCCTCCTGCCTCAGACTCCTAAGGCGGGGCTAACAGCCGAATGACCCACACCTGGCTTTATGTTCTTGGTTACATTCAGTATTATGCTCCTCTAAATATGTCCTCTCCTTCCAATACACTTGCTTGGCAGCGAAGAATGTCCAGTGAGGCTGTCCTCACTTATAACCTTGGGGCTATCCTGTGGTACTCTGGTTTCTTCGACCTGTGAGGTCGGGACTCTATAAGGACATCAGCTATTCTATGTGCAGACAGGACAGGTTGGTGGAGTCCACAGTGGAGTCATTGCTGGCGTAAGAGTGCTAGAGAGAGAGGCCCCAGCAGAGACAGAGTCTGGACTCGGGGGCTCGCCTGTGTGTCATCTTCCTGCAGAGAGAGGCCCCAGCAGAGACAGAATCTGGACTCGGGGGCTCGCCTGTGTGTCATCTTCCTGCAGAGAGAGGGCCCAGCAGAGACAGAGTCTCGACTCGGGCTTGCCTGTGTCATTTTCCTGCATGGCCCCTGTTCTGAGAAGGGCTGTACCTCTGACCCCCCAGGGAAGAGCAGTCTTGGGACAACCATCTTCAGATGTTAAGGTGTGGGGGTGTACCTGGGAGCACTTGCAGGTGGGGGCTCTGTCCCCACCTGTTTTTGTCACATCCCAGTAGGGCCCCTGCTTTTATTTGATAATCCCTTCAGGTTCTAGAAGCGACTCAGAGAAGCAAGGGACAGATCAGAATTGAGACCCTGCTCCTCCCCCGGGCTGAAGAGGTGGCTCAGTGGTTAGAAACACTTGTTTCTTTACTAGAGGGTCCAGGTTTGGCTCCCAGCACCCTAACAGCAGGTACCAAATGTTGTTAACTGCAGTTCTACAGGATCTAATGCCCTCTTTCGGCCTCTGTGGCCACGTCGTACATACAGGGCTCAGCCATACACACAAGGGAACACTCACACAGGTAAAATAAAAGGAAATCAGTCTTTAAAAAAGAAGCGCTCTTCTCCCCCCTCTTCACTGTTCTCACTGGTTATGACTTAGGCTGCAGCATCCTAGGCCACCACCCCAACATAGGAGCCGAGACCACAACCAGCACCTGTGGTAACACACCTCAGTGCCGGTCTCTCGTCACACACATAGTTTTATTTTCCAGACTCTCCAGCAAGGCTTGATGGTTCTCCTAAGACTTCCAGAAAGATCCATTGACTGTTCAGTGGAAAATACCGGCAGGTTGTATTTTAGTTCTCAGTTCTCAGAAGCCCCGTTTCCCTGTTTCTATCAGCCTTGGCTGTTGTTTGTGGCTGTTGTTTAATGTTGATTGGGTTTCTCATATGTGAAACATTCATCTTAAATCAGTTTTAATTTTCTGTGTGTGTGTGTGTACATGTACACATGATCATGTGTATGCATGTGTGGGTGCATGTGCACCTGTGTACATATGTGCTCAGAGATCCTCATGACATCATAGTCTCTCATTGGCCACGGCTCACCAATTAAGTTAGGCTGTTTGACAAGCAAACCCTAGGAATCTACCTGTCTCTACCTCCCCAGGACTGGTGTTATAAGTGTGTGCCACGACACCAGTCTGCCTGCCTGCCTGCCTGCCTGCCTGCCTGCCTGCCTTCCTTCCTTCCTTCCTTCCTTCCTTCCTTCCTTCCTTCCTTCCTTCCTTCCTTCCTTCCTTCCTTCCTTCCTTCCGTGTGCCACCACACCAGTCTTCCCTCCCTCCCTCCCTCCCTCCCTCCCTCCCTCCCTCCCTCCCTCCCTCCCTCCCTCCCTCCCTCCCTTTCTTTCTCGATGTGGGTTCTGGGATCAAACAAGTCCTCAGGCTTGTGTAGCAAGCAGTTTATGAACCTAACCACACTCCTAGCTCCATCCTCCCAGACATGCCTTCTGTCTCTGACACCCTACCCAGTTGTCGGGAGTAAAATTCTCCACCTTAGGAACCATTGCGGCTTTGTCTTCTCGGCTGATTTGAGAGCCAGCTTCAGCTTGGCTTTTGCTGTTTCTTTGTTCTTGTCCTGGAGTTTTCCTTTCTTCACCTCCCCCTCCTTCTCGGGGAGGCTGCACCAGGTGGCCACTGCCAGCATCCTCAGTGTGCTTTCCCTTGGAACTCACGCAGCCACCGTGTGGATGGTCCAGGACAGGGTTTTCCTATTGCCGGTTGCTGGGGCTGTTCAATCAAAAACCCTACTTCTGTTTACCCTTTCCCATGACCGATCCTGAGACCCAGCTACTCTTGATGGGCATTTCAGCTTCAGTCAAGAAGGGAATTTGTTAATTGTGGGACTGAGATAATGCTGTTCTAATGTAGGAGCAGTTGTGCCAGCTTAATTATTCATGCTCCTTGCGACTATTTTTAAAAGTATAGTCTGTAGGCAGGGAGTAATTATACACCGGTGATGTTTCAAGCCTTTAAAAATGTCTTATTTTCTAATTCTAGGTATTTGGTTAGGGTAATGGGCATTTTTATTCATATGCAATGAAAAAAGCCCAAGTATTTGCAAAAATTAAATATGGTATTGAAGTCATAGCTGTTCCAGTTTGTAATTACTGGCTATGATAGCACCAGCAATATCCCTTCTGCTAAAGTCTGAGTCACTGCAGCCGACCTGACCCTGGGAAAGAGCCAGCAGGGGGCGAGAGCAGTGAGGGTTTGTGGCTGAAGAGCTTGGATCATGTCCCGGCCATGTCCATTACCCCAGGTCTTGCCAACCAAGGCGTGTGACTTCCTGGTGCCTACTTTCCTCAGATATAAATCTGAGTAAACCTTCCTCTCCATCCCACCTCTTCCCTTCCTCTCCCCACTCCTTCCCCTCCCTTTCCATCTGTGGTAGGAGAGAGGCATCAAGAGTAACATATGGGATAGAGGCTAGAGTCAGAGGAGGACTGGGAACCGTCTGACCATGGGCTCCATGGAATCAAACAGCGCAAGAAGAGAGTTCCATCACCTTAAAGCTTGTGCTCTTGTAAATGACCGAAAGGGTAGAGACTCAGGGCCTGGGTCTGTGAGTCTCAGACCTTCCCCAGCCCTCTGGCCCACTTCCACTGTCAGTGGTGTCTCTTTCTCTCTTAAAAATATTTTGTTTACTTGTATGTATGTGTGTGTCTCTGTGTGTGTGCACACATGCATATGTTATTTATACACATGTATGTGAAGTATTTCTCTTTATTAATTAACTTTTAGTTTCCCATCATTATCCATGTGTCCCTAACCTGGTGTTTTGTTCTAGGACACAAGAACCTAGACATGAGTATATGGACTCTGATCCATGCCTGTAATTAATTGTTCATTTGTTCATTCATTTATCCCTCCCTCCTTCCTTCATCCCTCCCTTGATTCCTTTCTTTCCTCCCTCCTTCCATCCTTTATTTTAAATGTTTATTTTTATTTATTATTGTGTGTGTGTGTGTATGCTGTGTGCATTATGTGTGTGTGTTCTATATGTGCTGTGTGTTCATCTATATATGCTGTGTGTGTCTGTATATGGTATATATGTGTGTGTCTATATATGCTGTATGTGTATGTCTATATATGCTGTAAATGTGTGTGTCTATATATGCTGTATGTGTGTCTGTATATGGTGTCTATGTATGTGTGTGTCTATATATGCTGTATGTGTGTGTGTGTGTCTATATATGCTGTGAGTGTGAACACCCAGAGAAGCCTGATGTGGTTTCTCTGAATCAAACTGTGGTTCTCTGGAAGAGCAGTAAATTCTTTTAACCGCTAAGGCATGTTTTCAACCCCGCCTTTTAAAGATTTGGTTTCACTCTATAGCCCAGGCTGGCCTGGTATTCGCTATGTAGTCCAGGCTGGCCTCCACCTTATAATACTCTCCCGCCTCAGTCCCTCACGTGCTGGCTGGGATACTGTCTTGTAGGATAACCAAAATGATGTGCGCTGCTCATGTTTGCTTGATTGAAGTCAGTATCATTTTAGGTTAACAAAGTCATCTGTGTTAAATTTAACACCATTAGTAACTTGGGATGTCTTTTCTCACCTAGTTTATCCCATAATATACAATACAGAAAAAACTTTCAAAATAGAAGCAGGGATATTTCTAATACACAGATTACGACACAGAGACAGATTGAGATAGGACGACAGAGAAATTGGTGAAACTCGGCTGTCCCTAAACAGAGAGCATATGGGGCTCACTCATCAGGAAGGAGACCCCTGACTGTGACTGAGCCTTTTCAAGGAGAACGTTCATGTGGCTCTGGTTAAAGACAAGAGGGGCAGTGAAGCTCCAGGCCGCAACCCTAGGAGGCCTCACTGAGGGACAGTGCTCTGGCCGTGGTTTCCCTCAGCAGCATGTAGAGATGGACCGGGAAGTCGATTGCCTTTTCTCCATCCTGGGCTCCAAGCTCACTCAGCCTGCCTTCTATTCTTCCGTCTGGAGAGTGAATGCTCCCTGTAGGACAAAAGGGGCTTGCGGTGCAGTATCAGGGTGTGCCTCCTGAGTGGGCGTGCACCAGATGACTCACTGGAGACAAATAATAGAACTGCCATTTGGACCTGAGTCTGTCTGTCCATCCCTCTCCCCACCTCTTTTGGGAACAGGGTCCTCCCCAAGCTGGTCTTAAACTCACAAACCTTGTCTCATCCTTCTGAGTGCTGGGATTTCAGTCCCGTGCCACCACACCTGGCACCTGGCTATGTCTGTCGCATGTCTCTGCTGTAAAGGCAAGTGAGAGCTTATACCCTGTCACCCCAGAACAAGGAGGAGACAGATTGCTTTTAAAGAAATTATAATTCAAACGAAGATTCTTCCTTCTCTTCTTCCTTCACATGGGGACACATACACACACACACACACACAGAGAGAGAGAGAGAGAGAGAGAGAGAGAGAGAGAGAGAGAGAGAATACATATACATACATGGAAATAAATATTTAAAAGGAAGGGATGGAAGAAAGAAGGGAGGAGAGGAAGGAATAAAGGAAGGGGTGAAGGAAGGAGGGAGGGAGAGAGGAAAAGGGATAAAAAGGAAGGAAAGATTATAGCTATAGATCAGAGTCCATAGGCACCTCCTGAAATGTCCAGGTTTTTGTGTCCCAGAACAAAACACTAGACTAGGGACACATGGCTAATGAGGGAAATTAAAAGTTAATTAAGAAAGAGAGATAGTACATACACAGCTGTGCACAGCCCCCACAAATATGGGTGTTTTCATTTCTTTTCTTTTTAAACTTAGAATTGTAAGCACATCTACCCCATGAGCTGCAGATAGTGACTTGGGTGTCTGTCCTTCTGTTCTTTGTTCTTCTGCAGAGAGAACTCCAGTTCCTTGCCCCTCTAGCATGTAGCCCTCTGACTACCACACTGCCAGGACTTGATACAATGCCAGCCAGAAGTTGGCCTTGCCGAAACTGCCTTTCTCTCTCTATCTCAGTCTCTCTCTCTTTCTCTTTCCTCCCTCCTTCCTTCCCTTCCTTCTCTCTCTCTCTCTCTCTCTCTCTCTCTCTCTCTCTCTCTCTCTCTCTCTCTCTCTCTCTCTTTCCTTCCTCTCTTCTCTCTCCCCCTCTCTCCTTTCCTTTCTTTTTTCCTTTTTCGTTCTTATTGTTTAGAAAAAAATCTCTTCCCCCCATGAGTCCTGAGCCCCCTACTTATGGCCCAGGGACTGCACAGTGAGAACCGCACCACTGTCAGCTGGGTGTGTAGTCAATGATAATGATGTCGTTTCTCACTAAGAGTTTGTTGCAGAGCAGCTCAGTGCTGGATGCTCTGTACATAGCACCGATGATCCTTGTCTTGTGTATGCCACACTCAGAGCCCCAGGACGTTCCCCTCATGTCATAGGCATGGTGCTTTAAATCACCTCCTCAGCTGTGGGTATGTGGTGAGAGACAGCCTTAGTGCAGGCAGCGGGCATCTCAGCTCATACGCCCAATTCTTGAGGCTTTCTCTGGATCCTGGTCTTGCCTCACTTGGCTCCAGTTGTTCCGGGAGAAGCCCAGCCCTCCATGCTGACTGGCAAGAGAATATGTACATTTTCATGTGTTACATTAAATAAATAACAAACAATTGAATTAAAAAAGCAGGAAAGTAGGTCTATACATTTCCATTTACGTAAAGCTTAAAATTGCAATATAAAGTTGATCTTCAGGGACACAGATGTGGCAAGCTACAAAATGCAGCAAGAGACTGAAGGATGTTATTCATGACTGTGGCATCCAGGAAGCTGTGTGGGTGTGGGCCCTTTTCCGGCCCATAAGCTGGTTGTGAGTTTTGGATATTGGTACAGTGGTATCTTCATGTCCCACACTTGACATACCCTGCTATGTGCATCTATTAATATCACTTCCATCTACTCAATACACATGGTGAATCAAGCACTTGAATTTGGAGGACATTACTGTAGGGGTTCATGGGCAGACCTGGCCATGTCTTGTAACTGTTGTCTTACTTGGGGATCTATGACATCCGGCCCTTATGTCCACATATGGTATTTGCACCATTATTATCAGGGCCAGCCCAAGCAGGGGAGCAGAAAGCAGGTCTCTGGGAGGCTTTCTTGGGCTTCTAATAGTGATGTAGGATGGAGGAGCTCTATTCTTCTAGAGCCCATCTGGACCCTTGGGCCAGGAGCAGGTTAGCCAGGCTAACCCCCTGCTGGGGGGGCACCTTTGCTCATAAACCAATCACTAGACATCGAGCTCTGTGAGGAGACAAGGATAGAATACAGAAAGCTGGTGCACCGTGCTTCCATCTTACCCATGGTTGCCAAGGCAACCGGAGCCTACTGTTTCTTAGTAACCACGCCTCCCAAAATAGCCTCCATTGGTGCCAGCCAGGGAGCTGCATCCATTGCACAATCATTTTTTACATGTTTTGAGAAGAAGGAAGGAGGTGGGGGGGGGCTCTGTGTCTCTTAAGGTTATACAATATGGACGCTACCTTTTCTTACCTGAGTTTGAGCCTAGCACGTGAAGGGTTAGTCTCCACCTCACAGTGGGGAACACACTCTCAGAGAAGGGGCTTGCTCAGGTGATTGGTAGGTCTCATAACTGAGAAAACAAGACAAAACAACAACAAAGCCCACCAGATCCTCTGTGATTGGCCAGAATGCTGCCTTCTCACAAATTTTACAAGGCTCTAGCACAAGAGGAAGTGCTGAGCCTAGTCAGCCCCGGGACTGGAGTGGGCTGTCAGGAGGTTTTCCTAGTCAGCGGATACCAACCCATTTTCCAGACTCTTCTTATCAGTGAATGCCACCCTGTGCCCAGACTCTTGTCACAGATGCCATCCTGTCCCCCAGACTCTTGTCACAGATGCCACCCTGTCCCCAGACTCTTGTCACAGATGCCACCCTGTCCCCAGACTCTTGTCACAGATGCCATCCTGTCCCCCAGACTCTTGTCACAGATGCCACCCTGTCCCCAGACTCTTGTCACAGATGCCACCCTGTGTCCAAACTCTTGTCACAGATGCCACCCTGTCCCCAGACTCTTGTCACAGATGCCACCCTGTCCCCAGACTCTTGTCACAGATGCCACCCTGTGTCCAAACTCTTGTCACAGATGTCATCCTGTCCCCAGACTCTTGTCACAGATGCCACCCTGTCCCCAGACTCTTGTCACAGATGCCACCCTGTGTCCAAACTCTTGTCACAGATGTCATCCTGTCCCCAGACTCTTGTCACAGATGCCATCCTGTCCCCCAGACTCTTGTCACAGATGCCACCCTGTGTCCAAACTCTTGTCACAGATGCCACCCTGTCCCCAGACTCTTGTCACAGATGCCACCCTGTCCCCCAGACTCTTGTCACAGATGCCACCCTGTGTCCAAACTCTTGTCACAGATGCCACCCTGTCCCCAGACTCTTGTCACAGATGCCACCCTGTGTCCAAACTCTTGTCACAGATGTCATCCTGTCCCCAGACTCTTGTCACAGATGTCATCCTGTCCCCAGACTCTTGTCACAGATGCCACCCTGTGCCCAGACTCTTGTCACAGATGCCACCCTGTCCCCAGACTCTTGTCACAGATGCCACCCTGTGTCCAAACTCTTGTCACAGATGCCACCCTGTCCCCAGACTCTTGTCACAGATGCCACCCTGTGTCCAAACTCTTGTCACAGATGCCATCCTGTCCCCAGACTCTTGTCACAGATGCCACCCTGTCCCCCAGACTCTTGTCATGGATGCCACCCTGTCCCCAGACTCTTGTCACAGATGCCACCCTGTCCCCAGACTCTTGTCACAGATGCCACCCTGTGCCCAGACTCTTGTCACAGATGCCACCCTGTCCCCAGACTCTTGTCACGGATGCCACCCTGTGTCCAGACTCTTGTCACGGATGCCACCCTGTGCCCAGACTCTTGTCACGGATGCCACCCTGTGTCCAAACTCTTGTCACAGATGTCATCCTGTTCCCCAGACTCTTGTCACAGATGCCACCCTGTGCCCAGACTCTTGTCACAGATGCCATCCTGTCCCCAGACTCTTGTCACAGATGCCACCCTGTCCCCCAGACTCTTGTCATGGATGCCACCCTGTCCCCAGACCTTGTCACAGATGCCACCCTGTCCCCCAGACTCTTGTCACAGATGCCATCCTGTCCCCCAGACTCTTGTCATGGATGCCATCCTGTCCCCAGACCTTGTCAACAAAGCTCAGATTTTTATAGGTGTAGCAGAACAGATGTTTCTCCAGACCTTCCACAGCTTGGGTGAAGATGAATTAGCTATGACAATTCTAGTCTTTTGCTAGCACACATGTCACTGTCCCCAGCCAAGGAGGTGGGAGCCAGCCTTCAGGAGAACTGATGTTTCTCCTTAAAAAGGCATTGTCAAGAACAAATCTGTCATGGATGCCATCCAATCCCCCGGTTAAGGTTCTTCTGTGGATGATGTCACCTATTTGGTGGCCATGAGGAGGAACACTGCTGGTGGTGCTAAGTCGAGGTGGAGATGGCTTTGAAGTCAGGTTCCTTCCACTAGCAGCATCATGTTGGGTCCTTAGTGCTGCACCTGGGGCCTCCTTCAGGACCCCAGAGTTCTATTTAACCATGTCCTTCCCTTCCATTGGGCCATGATCCCCTTGGCCTTGTGTCCCTAATGCTCTTCCCCTAGTCTAGCCTTTTCGTAGCAGGGGTCTGTAAAGGTCACTGAGATTTGAGTTGGTTCTCCAGACCCTCAGTGGAGATCTGCACCCCATTCATGAGGGACTCTTGATGACTTTGGTTGGGAGTTTCCCAGCAATCTGTTTTGCAGCGGTGTGGCAGCATCCTTCACATCACATCTTCAGGAGCTCTTCCCTATGACAACCCTTTGCAGTGTGGAAGCAATCCCAGTGATGGCTTGGAGGAGTTTTGCTACTGTGAGGAGAATTCTCGCCTTTTACAGGAGTCTGACTTCTCATCCCACATTCATACGTGAGCTAATTAGGCTTTGGGATCTAAAGGGAAGTCCAGGGAAATAACTGTGATGTGGCCCCCCAGCACTCTGAACCACAAGCCCAACAGTGTGGTATGTGACACAGAGGGACCCTAAGTGACAGAAACTCCTATGGCAGGAAGGCTTCAGAACTGTGTTGTGGGGTGAGGAATGGGCAGCTAGCAGGGGTCCATGCTGGTGGATGTTCTGAGACTGGAGGAGGTGGGCAGCAGTTGGGCAGAAGCATCACCAGGTGGTACCAAGAGGTGTTTAGAAGAGAACTGTAGGAAGGGAAGCGTGAGTCTGCACCCTAAGGGCTCGGGCTCCTGTCTGACCTGGAGTGATGGAGAAGATGTTGAGTGTAGAGGTGTCAGGAGCCCTAAGGAAGTAGTTTGAGGGAGGTTGTTGGGACTGGAGTGTACTGGTGGGGTGGTACATCCTTGTAATCCCAGCACTTGGGAGGCAGAGGCAGGAGGGTCAGGCAGTCAAGGCCAGCATTGGTTACATATAGCAAGGTTGGGATCAGCCTAGACTATATGAGAACTTGTCTCCAAACCAAACCAGATCCAGCCCAGAGTGCAGGAGTCAAGTTGTGACCAGCGAACATCCACTGCTGGGCTAACCAGGGACTAAAACCTTTCCTCCTGGCTCCTTTCTTCCTACTTCCTAAGTGGCTCCCAGGGAAGCTGGGCATCCCTTACTGCCGTTCATCTTTCTGAGGAAGCAATTCCAGCTTTGGGGAACAGAGAAGTTGGGGAACACCCTGTGTGATCTCCCTGCCAAAGCCCCAGCTTGTTCTTCATAGAACAACCTTCCTGCTACCCCACCCTTAGGAGTTTGAGACTCACAGTTGCGTATGTCTACAGTTGCTTGGTTTTCTAGCTGGTTTTGAGTTTCTTTGCCCAATTCCCAAGCACACATCAGAGTTAATGAAGCAATTCTATTATTAAACCACTTAGAAATTTAGAAGACAATGTACTGGGGTTTGAATGGGATAATTAGATATTGGGGAAAGAAACGTTCGTAAACAGGTCTCATGTAAATCTCAACGCGGTCCCCCAGCACCACGTCCCCCAAACCTGAGACCCCCCTCAGAGTTCAGCAGGAGGCTGTTTGCATTTTGGGGAGTGGCGAGGGTGTTTCTGTTTTCGCACAGACTACCTTCATAAGAACCCCACAGTTTGTACAGATTTGCAACTCTATGACTGCTTTCCCAGCTACGGAGGGGTTAAAAGCATTTTTTGATCCAGAAGTGCTGTTGGGAACTGGGAGGGCCTGGCTTGGTAGAACTGACACCTGGCAAGGGTGGCACTGCTCTGTTCTCTGCAGAAAAGTGTCGAATAAGTTACAGCTATTCTGAGGGAGAACCAGAGACTTTGTGATACGGTGAAGCCACAGAAGGGATGGGATGGACTCAGGGGGATAGCATCTAGAAAGACCGCCCCCGCCCCAGGCCTTGCTTCCTGACTCTCCTCACAGATTTCCTGCTGGTCAGTGGGCACAGAGTGAACTTGCCCTTGGTGCTGGCCTACGTTTGCCTGGCTCAGCAGATTGCAGGGTCCGTCGGCATTTGCCAGCTTCAGATGGCCCGCAGTGACAGGTGCAGAGAGTCTCCTCCAAAGGACACAAATTGCTCACAGTTCCGGGGCGACTGTGAATGGAATCCAGATCCAAATTTGCCCAGATGATGTGCCAAGCCGGACATATGCATATGTGGATAGCTGAAGTTTCTGGCAGGGAACTCAGGAGCCACTTGGAAAGAACACAAGGCTTGGAAGTCAGAAGGATGAGAATTCAGACCTTTGCTGGGTAACTTACCAGCTATGTGACTTTGGACAAGTGCCTTGATATGTGCGAGACATATTGTCCCTGCTCACTAGCTCTTAATCAGAGTGATCAAGATGCTTGACAGAAATGCCTGAAAGGAGAGAGAACTAATTTGCTCATCTTGCTCAGAAGGTTTGGATCATCCTGTCAGAGACAGCATGGTGGATGGAGCAGGGCAGCCCACATCATGGTAGCGAGGATGCAGTGTGGACCACCAGCCATCAGATGATGTTGCCAGCATTCAACGTATTTATGGCTCAGTAATCTTGTCTAGAAACTGACTCACCCAGAGGTGTGCCTCAGCCATCTCTTGGGGGTGATTCTATACCGATTCAAGAACACCCATTACGGTGCCCCTCCGAACAGCAGAATTCGTCACTCTTAGTTTATTTTTCCATGCTGTGATAGAATGATGGAGAAAGGGTTTATTTCAGCTCACAGTTCCCAGTTACAGTCCAACCTATTAGGGAGGTCACAGTGGCAGGAGCTCAAGGAAGCAGGTCACACCAGATTTGCAGTCAGAAACAGAGGGCAATAATGTATGCAATCGTTCTTATCTCCTTTTCTCTACGTCTATAGCCCAGGTCCTACCCATAATTAAGATGAGAGTGATCCCACAACAATCCTGCCCATGACCCCATCTCCCAAGTGCTTCTAGGTTCTGTTGACCGCCACATGACACCTTCCTCTCTGGGGTATGTTGAGGCATCCCTGTGACGAGGGATGTGGAAACCCTTGGTAAGTGACAGAGCATGGGGCGCACACTCCTGGGATTCCTTGTGTGCTTTGAAGACATTAGAATGGGAATGTTGGAGGGCTCTGTATTCAGGTCACAAGCTAGTAGTGACAGAGTCATTGCCCCCCCCCCATTACAACTGTACCTTCCTAGATAGATAGCCCAACTTAGTGGAGTTGCCACAAAGGGCAGGGATCCTCAAGGTGCTTTGGCTGAGTCATTTCTGGGGCTCAGCAGTAGCCCAGTGCATGTCTGTCTGTCCCCTGCTAATGACTGCAAACAGAATAGAATTGATTGACAGCCATGTGAATAGGGGAGAACAGAAGCTCTTCCCCCACCTTATTTTCCTCCTCTTGCTTCCTCTCCCCCTCTTCCTCCTTATTTTCGTGTTACTTCTGTTTCTGGCAGTTATTCAAATGCTTTAATTATTTAGTTGTCATTTTGCATTTAATTGTTTGCCCATACTTGGATTCACTTATTTAATACAATGTATTCAAATGAACATATTTACGTTGTGCAAGGATGCTTTCTGTTGGACTGATATGGCACCAGGAGGTAGGGATGGAAGTCAAAGACAGCTGTAGATCAGCCAGCTGGGTGACGCCCCCCACCCCAGCTTCCTCACTATGAGAAAGGGAAAGATGACCCCCACCTCAGTGTGATGGTGTAGACCACAGTGTGTCATTTGTAGTATATGGAAATCTTCTCAGAGCAAGTGTGCCTAGAGCAGACATGACAGTAACGTTTGGGGACAAGGCTGACGAGGGCCTAGGTATTAGTAAGTTGTCATCAGACTGGGACGAATGCCTTAAGGGTTTCTCACAGCTCCTGGGAGCACTAGTACCCCATTAATTCTTTATGAGGCAGTTAAACCAATGGGTCCCAGTTCCCAGTTCCTCTATAAAACTCTATGATGTCCTTGGGAGATATTAAAGCTATTTTTTTGTTCTATCAGACTGAGCAATGGGGAAAGGAGTCCCCCTTTGAGTGGAAAGCTTCTTCACGTGACTCGGAGCTATTTGATGTTTGAAAATGTTGGTAGGAGGCAGCCTGGGCTGCCATGATGACGTGGGAGGCGTCAATGGTAAACGTTTACTTTCTTCTAGTTCTGGAGGCTGAAGGTCTGAGGCCGGTGTATCTGAGTTGTGATGAGGGCTCTTCCTGGCCCCCAGATGCTGCCTTCTTAGCATGTTCTCACGCTACGAACAGAGAGAGCTACATTGGTGTGTGTGTGTGTGAGTGAATGTGTGTGTGCGCACATGTACACCTGCATGTGTATAGGAGCTAGCAGTCAATTGAGTGTCTCGTTCTATGGATTCTCCACCTTACTTTCTGAGTCAGGGCTTCTCCCTGAATCTGTAGTTCGCTGATTGTCTAGACTGACTGACTAACAAGCCCTGGGGATCCTCCTGTCTCTGCTGAATTACAGGTTCCTGGCACCACACCTGGCTTTTTATGTGGGTGGCCAGAATTCAAACTGAGTTCCTCGTGCATGCAGGACAGGCACTTCATCTTCTCAGCCTTCTCCCCAGCCCTCGTCACCATGTTTTAAGAGAGCACCGGTTCTACTACGTGGGGGCTCCACCCTATATATGAATCTTCTCAGGGGATCCATATCCTCTACAGTCTGGAGGTGGAAGACACTCCAGCTTCGGAATAAGAATTTGGGTATGCTGTCCCTCCCAGAGCAGATGTGGCGTCAGGTCTGCAAGAGTGGATGGAGTGACAGTCTAGAATCCAAGTGCCGTAGGCTCAACGCCTCCCCTGCTGCCTGTCGTTGAGGGCATGCTTGCAACATGCTCATTTTTCAGACCCTAAGAGGATCACCGTTTAGTGTCTAAGAATAACACCAGACAATGAAGTAACAGGCCCTGCACCTAGTGACCTACAGGGGTCAGTACTATTCTCTCTGCTGCTGAACAACTTCCGGTTTGTGTTTGCACTTGACCAGCTGAAAGTGGCACAGTCTCAGGTCCTGAGTCTCCTCCTCTAGGCTGGGACTCAGGATTTGTAAGGTTGCATTATAGTGGTCCCTGTCCCTAGGGAGGATAAAGTGTCCCTAGCTTTAAGTCATTAAGACTGAGAAAAACACCCTCTGTGGAAGAGCTGATTCCCATCTGAGATGTGGCACTCATTCAGCCCACGCTCTTGTACTATGACCCCAGCTACAGAGGAGGAAACAGAGGGAAGTTGTGGGTCAGCCGAGAGTCGCTGAATCCCTGTTGTATGGGGGGCATTGAGGTTATAACAGAGGACTAGACAGGCATACTTTAATAAAAAGATTTTATTTTATGTGTGTGAATGTTTGTCTGCATATAGGAATGTATACCACACGCATGCATGGTGCCCATAGAGGCCAGAATTGGGCACTGAATTACCTGGGACTAGAGTTATAGACGTTTGGGGCAGCCATGTAGGTGCTCAGAATTGAACCCAGGTCCCTTGCAAGAGCAATAGTTGTTTTTAACCCTCCATCTCTCTAATCCCAGTCTCTAGTTTTAAGAGACTGAGTCATTGGGAAGAAAGACATTAAGAATAATTATGAAAAACTGTGAGGGGCTTTAAATAATACAAAACTGCATGAAGAATCAGAAAACATTACACACGGCAAGACCCGAGTCATGGTCGTGTTCACCAGAGAAAAGAGGGGGGAGGGGTTTCCCAGCCTCACAGGCATGGAAAAGACTATTCTCCAGCTTATCTATTTTGCCCTTGACCAAGGAAAAGCCTTACTTTAGGAAACCAAAAGTTGTGTGATGCTGGGCAGTCAAGACCTGTTGTGGGCCTGTCTTTGGCTTTTCCTTGGCTAGCTTTGGGAGCTGTGGTCATGGATGGACCTAGTTAATCGCCTTTGAGGGGGGTGAGGGGGGGTTGCTGTGTGCTTGAAGGCCCTGAAGTAGCCAGCTGTGCCATCGTCCTCTTTGGGATTTTATGTTTGATTTCATTTCATTCATCTCCATAAATCTGGGCAGGAGCCTTGATTGCCATCAATAGGATAAATATTCTCAGCCATGCAAGCTGGCAGGTGCTTGGGGGCTCCAGGGCCTCAGATGGCCCCCAGAGACCCTGACCTCTGGGACCCGTGGGACTGAGGAAGGAGGCTTACCCTAGGACACTGGGCTCACATCTGACTAGGGCCCCTGCAGCTCTGCTGGTACACAGAAGTATCCATCACTGGGCCCTGCTGGCGCCTGCCAGTCCATCCCTCCGGGAGAGGTGCCCCAGCTTGGGGGTGTAGGAATTCCTGCCTAAGTCCCTGGCATCTCATCAAATGCCAGCTCAACTTCTAGCTATGCATCCTCCCAGAGCATCTCCTGTTTTGGTGTCCTTGAGGCAGCCTGTCCAGGTCTCCATGAGTCACAGAGCCACTTCTAAGCCTCAGCCCAGACCACAACATTCCATTTATAACAAACATGTGCACAGGAATTAAGGAGCCTCCTCTGTTGCAACATCTTGCATCGTGGCTGAAGGTGCTCTGTACTGGGGGTCGGGAGAGGTATCTTCTGGTCCTAGCTTTGCTGGGGACATGTTAGGTGGCACAGGCAAGTGACTGACCACTCTTGACACTGTTAAAAATTGGACAGCCTACAACATGTACCTATATTCACACACAGTGTGTTTGGGTGTATAGATGTGAGACAGAGAGACAGAGAGAGAAGGCTCACACCATACCCACCTCCCATACAAACTATGGTACAGTACCTGCACAACTAGAAACATGGACATATATCACTAAGTATTGTATACGTTAATATTGTCTCACTGTGTTATAATCTCCACTGCTTCTGATATGCAGTCACACAGAGGCCCCGTCTGAGGTTCCCTCCATCCCGCTGCTGATTTTAATGTTGTCTTCTTGTCTCGGGCCTGTGGCATCTTCTACTCCAGTGTGCCTTTGTGGATCTTTTGTTAATGTTTTCATCAAGTTTGGGGAATCTAGAGATGCTATTTATTTAACATGTTTTTTACATTTGTGTGTGTGTGTGTGCGTGTGTGTAGAGGCATATTTGTGCCACATCACGTGTGGAGGTCAAAGAACAACTTGGGTAGTCAGTTCTCTCTGGGTCTCAGAGATGGAACTAAGCTGCCAGGATTGGTGGTGGACGCCTTTATTCCCTGAGCCATCATTCCAGCCTGGCATTATCTCTTGAAGTATTTTTTCTCCTCCTTTTCTCTTTGGTAATTCCTTTATGTGTTGGCTGGTATAATGAATGGGACACTCTTTTCAAGGGGAGACAATTCATATGACTTCATTCTCTCTCTTCAATTGCATAATCTCTAGCAAGCAGAATCTCAATGTGATTTTGCTTGTTTTTGTTGCAATGCTGGGGGACCTGAACTCAGGGCCTTGACCTGCAAGCAAATTCTCTCTCTCCACAGTCCCCAGGTCTGGCAATTCTTTTGCTAAGTGTCATCTACTGTTGAGCTACGCTTTCCAACCCAGCCGTGGTTGGAATAGTTTTGGAGTGTCCATCTCTTGGTGGACAGTTCTCTTTCGGCGGTTCGCACAGCACCTTATGGCATTACCGAAGTTTGTCCTCAGGTTAGACCTGGGAACCGGATACTAGAGCAAGCCTGGGTATTGAACCCCAGTGGGGGATCCTCGATGATGTGCTGATGTAGAAGCTGTTCTGTTAAGGTAGGTCTCCCCACCACCACGCCACTTGCTTTGTTGCTCAGTACCAGGACTGTGCACGTGAGGCGCCCCGGGACAGCTGCAGATTTGGCAGATCCCTTAATTGTCTGTTTCCTCAACCAAAGCTACGCGTTAAACTCTGCAAATCACTGGCTGGCTTTTCTGTTGGTTTTTCCACCACACCCCGAGCAGAAATTAGTCTAGTGATGGGTTTCATTAAGTGCTTTGGGGGATGGTTTCTGAGGTCCATGCTTAAGATTTGTTTGGACTCCTTACCTCTGTATTGCCCTGGCTCTCTCAGGATGCCGAGCAGCCTAGAGTTACTAGTATTTACCAAATATGCCAGTCTTCTCTGAATCACATTGTACTGTAGAGCCCATTGTTTTCAAGAACACCTTTTGTACTCTTGAAGGGAGCCCCGCCTCTCTGCAGTACTTATCTCTGCCACAGGGGTTTGAGGCAACATGAGAAACCTGGCATCCTGCACCTTCTAGGCAGGCAGAAAGAAGCCTGAGCCTGAGCCTGTCCATTGGAGGAGACACACACACACACACACACACACACACACACACATGCGCACACACAGAGAGAGAGAGAGAGAGAGAGACAGACAGACAGACAGACAGACAGACAGACAGACCAGAGTGCTGAGTCTTTGTCTTCATTTGCAGTAGAGTCACAGTGGCCATGAGCTGAGAGGGGATGAGGACATAGGACTTGGGCTTCAAATGTCACAGATTCTCACCCCTCTTGCTGGAAGTCTATGCATTTTTTTAAATGCCTCTTTAATTGCTCTGTGCCTTTAGGATCATTTCCAGAGAATCTAAACTGTTTTTGTTTTTGATTTTTTGAGATGGTCTCTCATTCGTTATATAGCTCAAGCTGGCACCAAATTGTCTATTCTCCTGCTTTGGCTGCCTGAGTGCTGGGATAAACATTCTTTTCTAAAAACTAATTTTCACCAGTGTCACGGGGAAGCAGGTCCCCACTCTCCTTGCACAGCCACACGCAGAGCAGAATATTCTTTTAGAAATTCTTATTTAAGGCTTTGATTGTCTCTGTATCCTTCAGCTACAGAACTTGAAGATGTGATGGCGTATGCCAATAGCTTAAGTATTCTAGATCTAGATGTGATATGAGTCATATTTATGCATATATATAGGATACACAGATGATATATATGTGTGCATATATATAGGATGCACAGATATATATGCAAGTAGTTTTTCAATAACTTTTTGGTGTTTAGGGAGTTGAGGATTCATGTAGATTTCCAGGAAGTATCAGGATGTTGGACTTGTATGACATTAAAAATATTTTATTTTGTGTGTGTGCATGCGTGTGGGCACATGCCCACACATGTCACAGTGTGTGTGTTGGTTAGAGGACAGCTTGCAGAACTCACATTACATGAGTCATGGAATTGAACTCAGATTGTCAGGCTTGGTGAGAGGTGCTCTTACCCACTGAGCCATCTTAGCCACCCTTGTGTGGCATTTTAAAGGAAGGCAACATTCTTTTCACTGTGAGACTTCCTGTTGTTCTAAAGATGAGCTCTCAGGGGCCTGGACTTTGGCTCATTACACAGGTGTGCCCAGTGCACCAGCCCAGTTTGCTGACCCTCCTTTGGTTAAATGTTTGCAGCGCTTGCTTAGCCTTTTTCTGTGTATCAGACCCAGGAGAAGAATGAATACATCAGCCATGACACAAGGCTGGAAGTGCTTCCTGTCCCCCAAGAGGGCGAGCTGGGTGATTTGGGAGTCAGGAGCATAAGTAGCCCTTTTCTCCTATACAAGGCTCAAAGGTTACCGGGAGAAGGCTGTGGCCTAACCAAACCATAAAGGTTCTACTTGTGAGTCTGACTGTCCCTTGGCTTGCAGAATCTGAAGAGTCATTTGATATGCCCCCTCTCCCCTTCCTAGAAGAGCAAACATTTATGCATACCTCTGTCCCTTGGTGAGCTCTCCCCACCTAGTTGCTGTTGCCAGTCAGTGGATAGGGTGGCTGGGTCTTGACTGTTTCCGCGAAGGGGGAGGAGGAAAAGTACTCACAGTTACCATGACCCTCTCCTGCATGGACAGCAGCTTGTGAAACGCCAGCACATCCTTCCTTCACTCACTACTCCTCCAAGAGGCCTCACCAATCCCCACCTCTTTCCAGCTCTCTGTCTGGCTTCCGGGGCAACATGCTCTTCCCCCTTAGAACAGGAGAGTTGTGGATTTGTATGATTCTTAGGTTAATATCAGTAATGGTTAGTTTTAATTGTCAACTGGACATAATTTAGACTCATCTGAGAATAGAATCTCAATGAGGGATGGTTTAGATTGGGTTGGCTTGGGAGCATGTACGTGGGGGATCGTCTCAGTAACCAGTGTTAGTTGATATAAGACCCAGTCCACCGTGGGCGGCACTGTTCTCTAGGCAGGGGATCTTGGACTGTATAAGTGTGGAGAAGAGGCTACGCATGACTAAGTGTACACACATTCACCTGCTTCTGCTCTGACTATGGCTATAACCAGCTGCTTCACATTCCTGTCTTGACTTATCTGAGATGACAGATTGTAATTTGGAATTTTAAACCAAATGACCTGTCCTTTATCTCTTTTTTCTCTGTATGTAGGTGCCTATGGAGGCTAGGGTATCCTGGAGCCCTGGAGCTAGAGTTCCAGGTGGTTGTGAGCTACCAGACCAGGGAGCTGGAAACCAAATTCATGTCCTCTGCAAGGGCAATACTTGCTCCTAACCAATGAGCCATTTCTTCAGCCCTAACAATCTCCCCACCTTTAAAGACATTTTATTTCATGTGTGAGTGTTTTACCTGAATGTATGTATTTGTGCCACATGTATACATTGCCTAAATAGGTCAGAAGAGGTTGCTGGATGTCGGGGACCAGGGGACCAGCCTTGACAAAAATACAACTTGCCAGGGTAGGGGTGTGGAGATTAGAAGAATAAGTAAAGAGTGCGAAGACACAAATAAAATCATAAAACAGAAACATATGATAGTACTGGGAGGGAATTCCAGTGAATACTGAAATCACGGTGTTTAATTTTTCATACACTTTTATACCCCAATACAAAAGAGGGAAGAAAGCAACAAAAGACTTCTTTAACATGATACAAAGGACAACTTGAACAGTTAATTGCTTCAACACTTTGAGACATCAAGTCATTAGCATTCTGTTGTTTAGGCAGTGAAGCTGCCCTAGACCAAGTATCCTGCAGGCAGCCACTCCCCAGGTAACCTCATATTACAAAAGAAGGAGCAGAAGTATGCTTGTGTATCCTGACCATCTGTCAGGGTGGAGTGGATCTTCCCGTAGGTGCCATCTTAATGTCAAAAGAACCAAGTAACCACATCTTGAGTCAGGTTGTGTAGCCGTGATTGTTGTCATCAAATTTGAGCAACCTCCAAACTCTCTGTCCATCAGGCAAGGAGGAAGTAGGTTCACATTTTTGGGCCTCCACAGCTGGATCCATTGAAACTGGAGTTACAGTTAGTCGTGCGTGACCATGTGGGTGCTGGGAACTGAATTCAGTTTCCGCATGAGCAACAAGTGCTCTTAACCGCTGAGTCATCCTCCAGTCCTCCAACCCTTCTATTCTGGAAGTTGCTTTTGTCAGAGTTTTCTTGTTTTGTTTTGTTTTTAATCATAGGAATAGAAATGAAATGAGGATAATGTCTGCCCCCTTCTCTCAAATGTAAGTGATCCAAAGTGTTTTCTATGTCAGTAAGAATTTTTCTATTCTTTTTTTCCTTCCTTCTTTCCTTCATTCTTTTTTCTCACTGTGGTTCAATGTTTATTCAGGTAGAGAGGGTGTTCTGGAAGTGTTCATTGGATGACTGAATGATTTGGAATAAAACATCTTGAAGAAACCATAACTCATTCAGAATAAGACCCAACCCAACTGGGCCTCATTGGTGTTCTGTCTGTCATCACATGTAGGATGGGAGTTTACAAGATGGATGGATCATCATTGTGTCAACTTGGTGAATTGTTGAAGTTGATCCTGAACTTGGGAGAGACCTAAGGGAGTAGAAATTGAACACCTTGCCTGGGGAGTTTACCGAAGGCTTTTATGTTTTGGTTTTCCCTCTTAATGATCAACAGTTAGCAACACATAGAATTCTTTTAAAGTTTCATTTTTAAATTTATATGTTTATATGTTTATGTGTGTGCCATGTGTGTGTGGTTACCCAAGATGCTCAGGGTTCTCTGTAGATGGAGTTTTAGGTGACTGTGAGCTGCCTGATGTGGGTGCTGGGAACTGACCTCAGTGATTTTGTAGTCCTGGTTGGCATCCTCATCTCATTTCTCCTACAATAGAGCTTCATGAGATCTTCAGGTACATGCCGTGTCCAGTTAAAGGGATTTTCCCCATACCCTGCAGCCCCTATGGACATGTGACTAAGAGTTGCCAATGGGATGAGATAGTACACAGTGCACAACCTCCAGGCCCCTCTGTTTAGGAGGTAACCATGTGTCTTCTCCCGGATTTCTCATGGGCTTGAAGTGGAGGCAATAACAGAAGTGAAGAATGACCGAGGTGTGAAAAAGTAAACCACTAAGACAGGAAGACAGGGCTGACGCAGGCGCAGTGCCTTGATCTAGTTAGACATGGTGAAGGAGAGAAAGGAACTGAAGGAAGAGCAATGGGGGGGGGAAGGGGAGAGGGGAGGGAGGGAAGGAGGGAGAGAGGGAGGGAGAGAGAAAGGGAGGTAGGGAGGAAGGAAGGAAGGACAGAAGGAAGGAAGATGGGAGGAAGGAAGAAAAAGAAGGGGGAAAGAAGGGAAAGAAGGAAGGATGCAAAAGAGAGAATAAAATAGAGAACAGAGAAAGGAAGGAAAGGTAGGTGGAGGATGGATGGATGGATGGACGGACAGACAGACAGACAGATGTCCTGAACTAGCCTGTGAAGGTTTTGCAGTTTACTTGTATATAATAATGAGTATATACTGTAAAAGAAGTAGCAGACTTCCCTGAATGACTTTGTGGAACGTATCTTTTTATTTATTTATTTATTTTCCAAGACAGTTTCTCTGTGTAGCTTTGGAGCCTGCCATGGAACTCGCTCTGTAGACCAGTCTCCTTTGAACTCACAGAAATCCACCTGCCTCTACTTCCTGAGTGCTAGGATTAAAGGTGTGTGCCACCCACCACCTGGCTGTACTTCAGTATATTTCTTAACTGTAAGGCTTTTTGGGGTGGTGGAGGATTTGGGTTCCCTAGAGACAGGGTCTCATTCTAACTAACCCACGCTGACCTCTTAGGGATCTTCCCACTTCAGCCTTCCACGTGCTGGGATTACAGGTGTCTGCCACCATGCTTGGCTCTGTAGGAGCTTTCTGTTTTTATTTCTGTCTCAACCCTCCGAAGAGCCAGTCGTGAAGCTGTGCCACATCTGTTCAGCGCGCATGCGTATTTCCATGGGCGGCTTTTAGCAGTCCTTTAGGTCAGCCGGCACAGGTGGGTTCGGAAACTAAAGCAGTTCTGGCACACCAAGGGAAGGACCTTCCCCCCCAGCAGCAAGCAGCTTGGAGCGGTCAGTGCAGCTTTTCAACACACTGGACTCGCAGGCACTTCTCAGTGGGGCCTGGTTCTAGGTCATCCGATTTGTTCCAGCAGATGATGAGAACACAGAACTCTGTAGACACACCTCTCAGGACTCAGCCTCTTGGGTCCCTCAGCTTGCAGGCTGTGAGGGAAGATGACCATCCAGGGGATGGCATGGAGGCCTGGCAGAGTGTTGTCAGAGTGGTGAAGTAGGCAGTCCCCTGGAGCCATCAGGAAGGGCTGACCACCTACCCTGCAGCATGCTGGGCCTCAAGGGGACCCACCGGGAATGATAAAGATGGAGTCGGCCACAGGGCAGGTGGCCACAAGGGAATCCTCAGGGGTTAAGGATGACCCAGGGAAGGCAGCATCTCCACAGGATGCTGGCTTCTGTAGTCTGTTGGAAAAGGTGTGCTTGCCTACCCAGAGATGGGGCTTCTGCCTGAAGGCCCGTCTTTTCCCGGGGTCCTGCTGATGGAAGCAGGGGGGATTGGGGCTGGATTTGTGTTCTGTGCTTGTGACTTCAAAGGGCTCCGTCCACCTCACGGGCACATGGAGGTCACGTCCTGGTTCCTGGTTCCGTCACATCTGAACACCTCACCCCACTCCCACTCAAGCTCCCAGTGCCAAGGCATAGACAGCCCTTTCAGATTTATTTTCAAACCCCTTTGAAGTTTCTAGAAAACACTAAAAAGAAAGATGATCACAGGTCTGAAAACAAGTTTTCTTCCTGCCCATCTGTTTTCTCAGTTGGACTTTTCGTGTGTGTGTGTGTGTGTGTGTGTGTGTGTGTGTGTGTGCGCGCGTGCGCGCTTGTGTGTGACGGTACAGGTATGGAAGCCAGAGGACAATTTAGTTGTTTCTCTCCTTCTGCCACACAGATTGAACTTGAGTTCTTGGGGATTGAACTCAAGTTGTCGGGCTTGGCTGCAGGTACCTTTACCTGCTGAGCTGTCTCAATAGTGCCTATAGCAAATTTTCTTTCTTTTTCTTTAAAATTACTTTTTAAAAATGATTTATTTATTTTGTATCTGTGAGTGTCTGTCTGCATGTATGTGCGGGCCCTTTGTGTGTGCAGTGCTCATGGAGGCCAGATGGGAGCGCTAGGCCCCCTGGAAATGGAATTATGGTTGGTCACGAGCAGCCATGTGGGCACTGGGAATAGAACCTGGTCCTCTGTAAGAGCGTCTAATGCTCTTAACCGCTGAGCCAGCTCCAGCTCCTGTAGTGTCCTCTTCAGTATATGAAATCAGAAGAAGTGATGATTCTGGCCCTGCCCACCTCCTGTGAGGGTTAGAGATGCGTGTGAGGAACAGAATAATAACGTAACTGGCACTTTTCTCACCTTTGTTCTGCCCCAGGGATTATTATAGAAGCGGATATTCTAAAAGCTCTTGCCAGGTACAGAGTGTACCACGCTCTATGTGGCTGTGAGAGGCTCAGTATTTATAGCTCCTGCTATACAAAATATGGTATTTAGCCACGTATTAATCAGAGGAGAGTGGAATAAGTAATCACCCCCACCCCTTTCTTTCCATCTAACAATAAACTTCTGCCAGAGAAAAGAAGCAGCAGCAAATGACGAGTAAGAGGATGGTAACAGAAAGTCTTAAATTAGCATTGTTGAAGGGCAGCTCACATACCGGAAGACTCGGGCCTAGTTTATTGAGACCGGCACATGGAATACCCCGCAGCTCTCTCTCGAAGGTGCTCTCTCCTTTCCTACCCGGCTCCCAGCCACTGTCAGTTGGCTATCTGTCCTCAGTGGTTTTGTCTTTTCTGCTTGCTCCCTTTTATTGTTGTATAGTATTCAGGGACATAAACACGTGTGTTTATTCATTCTCTCACTGAAGGACACGTGGCTTGTTTCCAGTCTGGATATATTATAAATGCAGCTTTATGACTTCACATATGACTTTTAATATGGGCGTATGTTTTCGCTGCTCTGAGAGTGAGATGGCCAGATCATGTGGAACAGTGCTTTGGATGTGTGTATATACGTGTGCATCTGAGTGTCTGTGCACGTTCAGGGGTGTGTGTGTCCGTGTGTGTGCATGTATGCTGCATGTGGAGGCCACAGGGGAACCCCTGGTGGCTCTCAGACTCCCAGTTGCCTTGTTTTTTTGAGACGGGGTCTCTGACCAGGATCTAAAGCTTGATTAGGCTGGCTGGCCGGCCAGTTAGCTCCAGGCGTTGCCTGACTCCACTCTCCCAGTACTGGGCTTATTAGAGTGCCATCAGCAAAGCAGGCTTTTTGTGAGGAGGCCAGAATCAAACTCAGGCCTCCACTAGCGGCTCCGCTGTCTCCTCAGCCTGCACTTTTTAACAGACTGACCAGTTGTTCTCCAAGATGGCTGCTGACCAGTTACATGAGTCCCAGCTCTTCTGAATCGTCCTGAGCACTTCCTCTCCATCACTTTGGTTTAGATTTGGTCCTCCTCCCAGGGTGTAGTCAGTTCTGACTGCGGTTCTAACCTGTGTTTTCTAGTGTCGAGCGATGCTAAGCGTCTTCCACGTGTTTATTTACCGCTCACGCGTCTTCTTCAGTGAAGAGTCAGCTAAACGCTCTGCCAAACTTAAAAATGAGTTTGAGTTTCACTTGTTTGGGGCACAGAGCACTTGCCGACCACATGTAAGGCCCTGGGTTTGATCCCTAGCGCGCCAAACATATAACCAATTCAATTAAAGTTTGAAAATCAACCTTTTCTTGAATATTGAAATGAAAGATTATTTGGGCATACTTTTCATCAGACACAGTTGGCTATTTTTTTTTTTTTGGAGCTTCTGGTTTGTTTCTTATTTTTACAGGTGTCTTTTGAGATCAGGTTTAACTTTTAGGAATTCAGAGCTCCCATTTCTTTTCTTGCTTTGATCTCTGCTTTTTGTGTCTCATGCCGAAGAGTCTTCCTTATGTTTTAAGCTTAGGTTTATAGCCTAAGATTTTGTATTTAGGCCTATGCTATAATTTAATATTTGTATTGGTATCAGGTATGAAGCTAGGATTGGTTTATGTGTGCTCAGACATCTAGTTACCACACTTGTTGATGAGGATAGCCTTACTTATCCCTTAAATCGCCCTGAGCCTTAATCATCAGTGGACCATTAAATGTCAGATTTGTTTCTGGGTCCTTCACTGTGCTCAGCTGACCTGTATACCTTCTGCCGGTAGGACAGATGTTCACCTCCTTCCTACGGGACACCAACCACCCGTCTCCCTTGGCATCTTCTAGACATCCTCTCCTGTCTTCCTTAGCTTCACGTCCCACTTCCTCTTCTGTATAAGGATGTGGTTCATGTTGGGTTTAGACCCACTAATGACAACTAAGATCTGCTTGCAGCCTGGACTGCCAGACCGAGAAGCTGTGGACTGAGAAGGAACATTGGTTCAGGTGGTCTGTCGCCATGTCTCCTCTCCAGACTTATTCTTCTTCTCTGTAAAACTAGGATCGTTGTTTTCCCTTTTGAAATCGTTAGGAGGGTAAAATTAGGTGTAGCACACAGTGGACATAGGCCTTGAAGAAACAAAGAGATTGGTAAAATCTGCTGCTGTCACTGACTCGGCTCTATAGTAAGAGTTTACAGTGTGTGTGTGTGCGTGTGTGCGCACGTGCAGCAGATAAGCCAATGTCCTAAATAGCACACAGACACAGCTGTTGAAAGAGCAACTGGGCAATACAGGACGCAGAGTTGCTCTGTGGAGGGCCGTGCTGGGAGAAGCATATTAAATGAAACGTCACTCTCTGCAGAGGGTTCACATCTAGAAACGGAGGAGGCTTGTGTAGAGGTGTGCAGAGCACACTCAGCTGGCGGAGCCAGGACAAAGCATTGTGTGCTTGGAGATTTCACACACACCTTCCTTTTTACTTTGATTCACCTGACTCAGGAGTGGGATGGAGAGGCCGCCAAGGCCTCTGCTGGTCCAGAGGACACTTGAACCTGGGTCTGTCTCTTGTGATGGTAGATGGAACCAGTAGGCTGCCACACACTCTCACCAGGCCATCCTTGGGGGCTCTGCAGTTACTTCCCTATGCATATACATGGATACGTGGGGATGGGGCTCGATGGTGGGAACCTTGTCAGATGGACTCAGATTGCAGTAGCTATTTCAGACAAACCATATCCTGGTGTGTGGGAACCAGTTGCCCAGAGGCAGTGGTGCCAAAAGACCAAAGTGTCAGATGGCTTCAGCATTGCGCAAATCCAAGACTGGCTTACAGCAGCAAAGACAGGCGCATCTCTGCACCCAAAGCATGAAGAGGTGTACATGCTAACCTTAAGACTGACCGGAGCCAACCAGAGGCCATCAGCCTTTCTCGATGACCACCGACAGATACCCACCACACCCACCACCAGCTAGGAAACACTGTGGCCATGATCTGCTCAGAGGACTCATAAGGACTGTCTTAGCAGGGTTGAGGATATGCTCCTGGTCACCTGCAAGCAGAGGGATGGTGGTGGCCATGGTGACTGTATCCATGTCAAGCCATATGCCTTCAGTAGCATCAGGCATGTGTGCTTGGCAGGGGTGGGGGAGATACAGTGCCTGGTGAGTGATGGGGGAGGGGTGGGTGGGTAGGTGAAGGAGAGAACAAGCAATGGATGATCCTCAGATGAGATCCTGCCAACAGCCTGTTCTAATGGCTCCAATACATCCTGGGAGTCCCAAGATGGGTACCAGTTCTCAGCACCTCAGCTCTCCCTTCATATATGAAGAGGAGGAGGACAGGGGGTGCAGTTTGATGTTTTCTTGTGTGACTCTCCTCTCATGTGGTCAGAAACCACCCTGGGGGCCTGCTCTCCCAGGACTCTGCTCACCTGGGACCCTGCCCCCATGAGCTATCCTTGTTTGTGGGTTTTGAAACACTTAGACCTATATACTGGGAGTCACAAAAAGTCTCTCAGATGGTGACAGGGCTGGGCAGCAGGAAGTGCACACTTGATACCTGTCCTAGTTCAGGGTATAGCTCTGTCCACTTAAAAGCCAGTTTACCCCAGGAGACGGGGGCAGAGTACTTGAGAGCCCAAATGGCATGGCTTTTTGCAGAAGTCTAACGTCTAGTGAAGTCAGTCCGCTCCCATTTGAAAGTCATCAAAATCAAATTCTCTTTGTTTGACTGTTTATTTGGTGCAGGCAACCGCCACAGACTCCAAATGAGCCGAAGCCTGAGTTGAGTTTGCCGTGCCCCGGCTAGTTGTTCTGAGGGCCAGTCTCTCCTCTGTGGCTTTGCCTCCTCTGCCCTGAATAGCACAGCCTTTGCTGAAGTCTCCAGGGAGCTGTGGTGAGCCTCCCACAGGCTTGTGGGGGAGGGGGGGAGAACTCTTGCAGATGAAGGTCTCTTGCAGTGGCCTTGCTAGGCTGCAGCTCACCTTGTCAAGTCATTTCTTCTGTTTCTAACAGAGCCTCCTGCTATCAGGACTGTCCTGTGTGGGGACAGGGATCATGACTTAGGGTTCCACAAGTCCTCCACTCAGTGTCTTGCACACCAAGTTCAAGATGTCCGTGGTCTTAGGTGCCTTGTAAACATCCATATCCATACATGTACAATGTACTAGGCGGCGGAAGAGGTAGGGAGTGAACCCTAGGCAGGCAGAAGGCAGCAGTTTGGAAGCCCAGCTGCTGGGGGGTGGTGGGGGTGGTTGATAACAGGACAGTCAGCAATTATCCTTGAAGGGACTGTGTGATGGGGAATCCGAGGCCAGCAGTGTGGGATGCAAACTCAGGCTCACTGTTCAGTCAGTCTCCCCTTGATGCCACGGCATCCACGTCCCCATTGCTTTCTATCACTGTTGAGTTTGCTGAGAACCTATTTCTTAATTTCAGAGAGATCCAGGGGCCCTTGGCCCAGGGTTTAGGCTGATGCACAATGGGAGGTACCCTCTGTGTCGCTGTCCCTGCCTACCTTCCTCCTGATCCTTGCTTTCCTCTCCAACCAGTTGGGAGGGCAGCTCCCATACCCGACAGCACGTGTAGACCCTGGTCCAACTATCACCAAATCAAGTGCCTAGCTTCTTTTCGAGGCATGTGTGCACACGTGCACGCACTTATGTCTGTACATGTGGAGGTCAGAGGTCAACTTCAGCTGCCATTCCTTAGGACCTGCCCACATTGTTTCTCTTACTGGGGCTCATGCATTAGGCTGATCTGACTGGCCAGTGAGCTGAGGCAATCCGTCTGCCTCTGACTCCCCAGAACTGAGATCACAAAGCCCGTGCCACCATGCTTGGACTTTTATGTGGGTTCTAAGGCATCAAACCCAGGTCCCCACAGTTGCACAAATGCTTTCCAGACTGAGCTATCTCCCCAGCCCTGACTTTCCTGGGGTTTTAATTTTATTTTCCTCAACCCAGTGAGTATAGATTCTTTTTACCCTTCACCCCCTTTGAAAATAGATCTCACTGTGTGGCCTCGGCTGGCCTGGGGCACATCAGATAAACTAGACTAGCCTCAGACCTGCAGTAAGCCCGTGCTGCAGACTCTCAGGTGCCAGCATTATAGGTTTGTACCACTGTGTCTAGCCTAGATTAGTTCTTTATATTGGAAACGCAATTGCCGATTTTCTTGGCTGTGTTTTAACTGACCTCTCTCTAGTTTTGTGCCATCGTCTCCCTTAGAAAGGAAGCATATTAGTTTGAGATGCTGTAAGAAAATTGTATACTCTGTGTTGCCCCTGGTCATGCCATCCAGTCTAACAGACCCTCCTTAATAGCTACACACACACAGACACTACCTGCAGATGTTCAAGTGCCCCTCCCCCCACGTGTGCATGAGCAGACACACACCTCTGTTGGTTCCGTTCTTCTGGGCAGCCTTACTAAAGGGTAGAAACACATGGCCAGTGTTTAGAGGCATCAGAAAAATTCTCAGACTGCTCTGCTGTGGCCTGGGAGCTGTTCATATGGGTTTGTATGGAGACAGCTAAAGATAGGGTCACTCAAGGCCAGGTGCATTTTGGAGGCACAACTCCCCCCAGTCAAAAAAAAGGAACCAACCTGAGTTCTATATAGCACACAGCAGTTCTAGGTCCTGACCACACCCTATAAAAGGAAGCTGTCTTGCGAGAAAGCCAAGCACGTTCACACAGCAGCAGGGGAAGGAAGATCAGGCCAGTGCCCTCCACAAAGCTAAGGACAGACTTCTCTATTCAGTGAGTCTAACAGCCTGCATCCTAACCACCCAGCAAACTGTTGTTTAGGAGGAGGAGGGTCCTGCATCCCAACAACCCAGCAAGCATAGCTGTTTGGGAGAAGGAGGATCCTGCATCCCAACAACCCAGCAAACAGCTGTTTGGGAGAAGGAGGATCCTGCATCCCAACAACCCAGCAAACACAGCTGTTTGGGAGAAGGAGGATGCCATAGTTATTTTTTCTGTTGCTGTGAGAAAACACGGTGACCAAGGCAAGTGAGAGAAGGGTTTATTTGGGCTTAGGTCCCAGAAGAAGTGCCCACGATGGTGGGAAAGCAGAAGGCATGGTGGCTGGGGCAGAAGCTGAGGGTTCACCTCTCAAACCACAAATGGAAAGCAGAGGGTGACCTGGGAATGCCATGTGGCTCTGAAACCTCAAAGCTCACCTACCATGGTGTATTTTCTCTGCATCTTTTAGATGTCCCCAAACAAGGCCACCAATGGGGGACCAAGTGTTCAAACAATCGCACCCATGGGGGAAATTCTCATTCAAGGCACCACAGAGGGAAAAACAATCTATTGCTGAGAAGAGGAAATAGCCCAATGCGAGAGCCACCTGTCGTGGAGCCCAGCTGCTTGCCAAGGTAGGGGACACTATGAGTGTTCCCTTTTAAGGTGAAGACTGTGTGTCCTCCCCTCCTCCTGCCCCATGTATGGTCCCATAAGATCTCAGGGGTCTCTCATCCTCACCCATCATCCACTGAGCTGCAAACTGCCTGCCCGCTAAGATGAAGAGTACAGATGTTGGTCTATGATCAAGATGACAGTTAATACCCATCACATACATGGTTAGGACAGAACAGGGTCCCTCTCTCCTGCCAAGGCCTCAGAAAGTCTTCAGTGTGGAGGAAGGGAAGGGTTTATTCCAGCTTAGAGGTTGTAGTCTATTGTTGAGGGAAGTCAGGACAGGATTTAGCAGGAACTTGAAGCCAGGCCTTCTTGCTATTCCATGCAGCATTGACTTTGGCCAAGGAACTCACTCGACCACAGAATGCAACAGAAACCTCTGAGGATGCTGCTTGCTTGCTGACTTGCAAGCAGGCTCATGATCAGCTTGCTCTCTTAGACGTTCAGGAGCATCAGCCTAGGGGTGGGACCACACAGTGGGCAATCCTTCACGGACTGGCCAGTCTCATTGGAACTCGCCTGTGATTCCTTCTTCTCAGGTCACTTTAGGCTGTGTCAAGTTGACAGTTAAAGGACACCCCCTTTCTGCCGGTGAAGGGGGATTGGTTGCTCACAGCCACTCTTGTCTCTGGTTAGTTCATACAAAGTAAAATAAGAACAAGAGCCTTCACAGCCCGTCGGTGACAGGTGGTCTTTGGGCACTTTGCCGTCTGTTAAATATCCAGGGCAAATGACCTGCTGGGAAAACTGGCCTTATTTTTGTGGGGGGGTGCACACATACTGGGAATAGAACCTAGGGCATCTGTGCATGCTAGGAAGATGCTTTACCACCCCGTCAGCTCCCCAGCTAGTGATTGCTGTTTGGGATTTTTGTATCATGAGACAGGATCTCAGACAGTCTAGGCTGATCTTGTTCTCTCTCTCGCTCTCTCTCTCTCTCTCTCCTTTTCATTCTGGAAGACAGCAGTGTTTCCCATCTACACAGGTTGACTGGCTGCAACAGTAAAGCCATGCATCTTAGATTTTGAAGAATTTTCACATCTCCACATTGCAGCATCCTTATGATTTAGTTTCTATCCTCATTACACATCCAATCTGTGGGTTTCAATAAATACTTAACAGTAGGGGGACAACTTGGGTAGAGGGATCATCATTAGATACCACCCACTTTCCAAGGGATGAGTCTCAATTCTTCTATCTTAGGAACATAAGACTTACTTGGCCACGGGTCCATTATTGGATCAGGGTCTACTGTAGTTCATAAGTCACCTTAGCATGCTAATACCTGCTGGGTGGTTGGTTTAACTGTCAACTTGGCATAGCCTAGGGCCACCTAGGAAGAGAGTCTCAGTGAGTTATCATCATCCTTGGGTTGGCCTGTGGACTTGTCTGTAAGGGGATTCTCGCTCTGTGTTTTATAAGACTTTTATTAGGATGTACATTGGTGCTTTGCTTGCATGTGTACAAGTGCACCACATGTGTGCAGTGCCTGTAGAGGCCAGAAGGGGGCATTGGATACAGATGGAACTATCTCTGGAACTAGAGATATAGATGTTTGTGAGTTGCAAAGAGGGTGGAGGAGCTAACTCCAGGTTCTCTGGAAGAACAGTGAATTACTCTTTACCACTGAGTCATCTCTCTAACCCTGTGGACTGTCTTTAAGTTAATTGATGTGGGAAGACCCAGCTCCCTGTGGGTAGCACCGTTCCCTTGATAGAGGGTCCTAAACTCTGTAGAAGTGGAGAAATGGAGCAAGTGAGCATGCTCACATTAATTCCTCTCTGGTCTTGACTACATATGATGTGGCTAGCCATTTGAAGTTCCTGCTTGGACTTTCCTATAAAGATGGGCTGTAACCTGGAACTATATGAAATAAAGTCCTTTCTCCCATAAGTTTTTTTGGGGGGGGTTCTAGGGTATTTTATCAGAACAACAGAAAGGAAACTAGAATATGGAACCTCTGTCCAAATAGGGTAAGACTTCAGCATGCTTTCTGAGTTGGGAGCCCTATGATGAAACCCCTCTAACACTTGAATAACAAGGTAGGTGATGCCACCATGGTCCTGGAAGCTGTCAAGCTGCCGGGCATAACTACTGCCATCACTAGCTTACAGCACAACCTGAGGACACAGATGCCTGTGCTGTCTCAGACTGTATTGTAAAAGACAGGATGTTGTAAAGATGTCATTGGCAATTGGCCTTCCATCTTTGGGCTGTGGGTGTTTAGGAGTCGAGTGTGGAAACTTTCTCTGGGACCTTTCTCTGCCTTGGCTTATACTCTAGAAAACTGAGCCCAGGGAACTATTGGGGAAGGATTGGGGAGTTGAAATTCCAGAGAAGCGAGGATAAAGCCCAAACACAGTGGGGCAGGATGAGAAGAGAAGGGAATAGAGACAGATTCATGTGCAGGTAGGTCACTGCAACCTAAGAACACTGCAGCTGTTTTCAGTCACATCTACTTGAAGGGATGTTTGGGAAAGGCAAAGAATTCATCTTTTCTGATCTCCAGTCTCTATCTGCCTAATACTCACCCATGAAGCTTGCGGTTGTGAACTCCTCCATCGGCCTGAGTTGTGTCATTGAGACCCTCTGGGCAGCCACTAGGAGACCCACGCATGCACTACACCCCACCATAGCCCACAGAGTTAGGAAGAGTCAGCCATATTTGGCAGCAAAGGTGGCCTATAGCTCCCACTGTGGACTCAGGCAGCTGCTGAGTTAGAGTCCATCAGAAGGGCAGGGATCAGACCGGCAGTGTGTGAGAGCCGCTCAGACATAGGTTCGGCAAGCTAAGCATTGCAGGTGGCCATCTGGGTTGCTTCTTTGCGGGGCAGAGCCTTGAGGTGGGGACCCCAGAGCAGGTTCATATTCTGGCTGGAGCTCTACCGATAGCTAGAACTGAGGCAGGCAAGCCTGACAGTGCTAACTGGGATTGGCTGTCTTTGACACGGTTCCACCATCATCCAGATGGCCACCACCTCCCTGCTGTTGACTTGTGAATGAATGATGTTGGTCCCGGTTGTATGAAACAGCTGAGCTGCCAGGTACACTCTCTGACCAGGGGTACCTTCTGCATAGCTCCCAGGAAAAGCAACTCAGAGGTGAGAGCTGGTCCTGGGGCCTGCTTCCTGTTTAGCATCGGCGATGTCTGCCAAGTCTGCACAAGTCTTTGCCAGAGCACGGACCTGGCATGACTCAAACCCCAGAGCAAAGTGTTGGGGCTGTCCTGACTTGGCCCCAAAGAAGTAGCATTCTTCTACTGGGCGTGACTTTTCCCTGACTTTTGCTAACCTCGACTTCCACACACTCTCCTTGTCCATTCCATCTCCACCTTCCCCGCTTCCCACCTGCTTTTCCCATCCATGTTTCCCACTCTCAGGCATACCTCATCTTTCCCAGCTGGCACTCAGCCTCCACCCAGTTCTTTACAGCTCAGCTGAGTTCTCCTTCCTGTACATGACTTTGGGGTGCAGGTCTGGAAGGATCCAGCCATACGGCACACCCTGGAGTCCCTCCCTAGGGCTGAGGTTCCTGTGAGCACAGTCAGCATGCAGATTGCCTCCCTGTGAGAAAGGACCATTGGTTAGAAGATAGTCCAGGCATTGTGAGGCAAAGGGGTCAAGGCCGTTCCATTTCCCACTCTGGATTTCAGTGCTTTGGAGCCGTTCACACCCCCCGTCCTTCAGGTGGGCTTTCTCCTTCTGTTTTTTTCTTATCCCAGATCCCAGCTCACTCCCATCCGGCCCTCTCTATCTTCCTTCACTTCTGGCTACGCTCTCCATAGGCAGCCATGAAAAGAACCAAGAGGATGTCCAGGACACATAGAAGGTACCTCTCTGACTCCAAACACCTAGTGGCCACATTCAGACACTTCCTTTGTCCTTGGCTACTATCCGCGCATCCAAGAAAAGAAACGTAAGCCTCCTCTGAGTACCTGCTAAGCATCCTGGCCCTGCTTCCACTCTCAGTGCCTGCTCAGAAATTGGGCATGGCTCAGGAAAGCATGGCCTCCTGGGCTCTTGGGCTAAGTCTAATTTTACTAGGAGCAGAGGTGTTTGTCCCATCATGCCTTCTTTCTTGTTTTCTGCTATCAAATGGTCTCCTTTTGCTCCAGCCTTCCTTTGTAGGACTACTCCGAAGACTGCAGCCAGCCCGTTCCAATTCTCTGATGTTCTCTTATGGTCACGTATGTTTGTTTGTTCTCCCAAGGAACTGCAGGTGGCAATGATACACCTGCTTTATGGCTGCAGAGTGACTGTGGGCACACCAGCCTGGCACCTTGGCTATTTGCTCCTTAACCAATCCCAAGTTTTAAGTTCCAGTTCCATGCATGCTCCTGTCTCCTTGGACACAGTTTAAAGTGGGGGATGCTGACGGCTGTGACCCAAAGTGATGTAAGCAAGAGTTAGGTAGATTGGTTCTCTCAATTAGAAAGCTCAGATAAAGGCTTAAGCTTCAGCACTGGCTCGTCCCAGTGTTTCACCAATAACAGGACAGTGTCTGGGTGGGTCCCTCCACACCGCCTCTCGGCGTGCATACTTCATTTGAAAGCTTCTTTGCTCTTGGTCATAAGATGAATGCTAACTACTTTCGGGGAAGCGTGTCTCTTGGTACACAGGCAGAGGGCAGAGGGAAACATGTCTCTTGGTACACAGGCAGAGGGCAGTTCTCTCTATCACAAAAGCTTTTGCTTTGTTTGTGCTGAAACAGCTTGAGTTCTGTCCGTTCCTCATCACCAGGGCTAATGGAATACTCTGGGTGGTTTGGGAGCACCCACTTACCCTTGTGTAAAATGATAATGGAGATGGGTGTGTCAGTAGGATAATGGGAGTGACTCAGGCTGATCAGGAACCGTTCTGAAGTAGGAATGGGGATAAAGCCTGTTCAGAGTCCATGCTTACTACTTTTTTTTTTTTTTTTTTTTTTTTTTTTTTTTTTTTGAGACAGGATTTCTCTGTAGCTTTGGAAGCTGTCCTGGAACTAGCTCTTGTAGACCAGGCTGGCCTCTAACTCACAGAGGCCTTCCTCTGCCTCCCCAGTGCTGGTATTAAAGGCCTACGCCACCACTGCCCAGTCTGCTTTCTACTTCCTGAGGATGGGGAGGTCAATGCTGTTATGGAAAAATTAAAAATGCTGGAGGATCCCTGGCGGCAGTAGGCAACAGAAATGCTGTTGGTCCCCAAGAGGTGGTAGTGGGCCATGTGGCAGCAGGCAGTGGGCCCTGAGAGCAGTCAATCCCAGGCAGAGATGGCTACCAGTTCCCAAGCGGTGGCTGGTCCCAGGCAGGGAGACACATGGCGGGCGGGCAAGAGACAGAGACATGGATAGGCATGACATGCAGAGTGAGGTTGGATATTTGTATTCAGTAGGTTATGGAGGGGGAAGGGAAAAGGGGAGAAGAGCAGAGAGAGAGAAGAGAGAGAGACAGAAGTGGGGGAAGGGGAGAAGTGGGAAGAAAGGCAGAAGCTGCCTCTTCAAGAGGAAGATGGAAAACAGAGCTCAGGCTGGAAGCTGAAGATCAACCTGCCTCAGCAGATGGGGGGAGTGGGCATGGCTTGTCTCTTAAAGAGATAGAACAATCATTACAAATGCAGTGAGCCAAGCTATGTTAGTATATGTCCTCCTCTGTGATAAAACACAGACATCGGTCTCTCCAGACCTAACCTTGTCTAGTTTTTTTTTTCTGTCCATTGACATAATTTTATAGACAAGGATGTTAAAAGTTCACGTAATTATTGTTGACCAGAATACAAAGAAGTTTGTTTCTGACTTTTTAGGTCCTTTCCCATCCCAATGTTATGACAAATAGGTGTGGGGACAAATTTTCCCATAGTCACTCACAGTGCACCTTTTCAGTCACTCAAGGGCCCATACGGTACAGGTCTAGTGACAATTATCTATATTCTGCATGGAAGGTGTCCTCCTTAGCTTTAACTGTTACCTTGAAATAGATTAGAACCACTTGACAGGGGGAGTCTCCATAAGGAATTTCCTGGATCGGGTTGGCCTGTGGGCATCTGTGTGGATTGTCTTGATTGGTCACTGATATAGGAGGGCTGGTCCCATTGTGGGTGGTGCCATTCCCTGGGCAGGTGGTCCTGGGCTCTCGAAGCAATCCAGATGAGCGTTCGTGTGAGCAGGCCAGCAAGCAGTATGCCTCCATAGTGTTTCTTTAAGCTCCCCTTTGAAGTCCGGCCCTGGCTTTCTTCACCGATGAACTATAGCTTTCCAGCTGAGACCCTTTCCTCCCAAAGTTGCCTTTGGTTGGTGTTTTATTTCAACCATAGAAACCAAACCGGAACAGAAAGTAATGGAGATTCAGAGAGACCAGCTGGCTTGTTTGAGGTCAGGCAGCTGGCTTGCAGCAGAGGCCGGCCTCCACAGTGTGTCCTTGTTAGATACCGGCCTGGCATGGCGCAACCGAAAGGGGCCTGGGCTGCGCCGCTGGGCCACCAGGAAGTAGAAGGGGAGCTTTCTTCCTCCCAGACCTTTGCCTCTGGTGCTGCTGTCAGGGATTTTGTGTGACCAGAGACCGCCAAGCTGAGACTGAGGTCTGCGGACAGGGACTGCTTTGAATGGTCAACTTCTGTGATCCAGACTCCCTGGGGACCAAGCTCCCCACAGGCCTGCCCGTTTGATTCTTGTCCCCACACAGGGTGTCTTCCTGCTGTTCCCCAGAGGGCTCTGTCATGAGGTCTGAGCTGTGACTCAGGCAAGCCACTGCCTCTGATGACTGCATGCTGGCTTGGGGGACTGCACTAGGAGGCTCGTGACATCATAATTATTTGCTTCTTGTGGACTGAAACATCCCACAGATGACAGTAATTAACAAGTCCTGCCCGATGTGACATTTTCTTCCAAAGGCTGTAAGATGTTTCAGAGTTCTCGTCTCTGCTCTGCTCTGCTTTCCTGCCCCTCTCTCTCTCCTCCCACTCTTGGTTCCCGCCCACACTGTCTCCCCCTCCCTGTACCATGCCTTCCCTCTTTTCCTTTGACCCACTCTCCTCTGCTGTCACCATGTGGGGGCAGAGACGGACCTGGGGACAACAGGAGATAAGTCCAGTGCTTCCCAGGGCGGGGTTCCCAAAAACAGCCTGCCAGTGTTGGGAACCAAGCCTCATGCCAGACCCTCCCCAAATTCCATGGATTCCATTGCTGTCTCTGGGTCTCAGGTTCCCCATCTACACTGCCTGCTGGGGACCTAGGTGCCTACCTAATAGGCAGCTACTGTTCATGTAAATGCTGGACCTGTTTAGTCTCGCACAGCCAGGTTTCTCACCCAAATCTTTAGTTGTACAATAATAAATAAAAAAAAAAAATCCACAACTGGGCTAGAGAGATGGCGCAGGGGTTAGGAACACTGTTTCGAACTGTTCAGAAGACCCAGGTTCCATTCTCGGCACCCACATGTGGTCACAGCCCTTTGTGACACAAGTTCCAAGGGACTCAAACACATATGGTGTGTAGACATACATGCGGGCAAAATACCCACAAAACTTAAAATAAGTAAATAAATAAAATGTAATATAAATAAATTAAATTAAAAAAAATGAAACGCAGCAACTCAACCAACATTTAAAACAACATCAAACCTAATCTACATGGGAAGTAGAAAAGGACAAGATCTCCTGAGTAAATTGGGAGCATGGTGACCTTGGGAGAGGGTTGAAGAGAAGGGGAGAGGCAGACAGGGGAGCAGAGAAAAATATAGTGCATAATAAAAGTAATAAAAAAAAACCCCAAACATTCTAACAACCATACAAGCAGAAGATAAACTGGATACACACTGAGGAGTAATGCTAGAAAAACACTAACGTCTTTGAAAAATATCATAACCGAAGTGCTCGCTGACTTATGGATGTGTACACGATAGTATACATGCACAATGTGGTAGCTGTCAGTTCCCAAGAAACCTAAGACAAGTCTCACTCTATACCCATGGCCCCTCCCAGCACTTTCTGTCCCACCCCTCTCCTTAAACCTCCTCCTCCCTGGGTCTGGGCTTCCCTTCCTCCGGCTTCTCTTCCCTATATAACTCAGCCATTTTGGCAGCAGACTGTCCTGGTCCGTGTACCCTCTTACCCTCTCCTGCCCTGTGCACCCTCTTACCCTCTCCTGCCCCCTCCCAGTTCCCTTCCTCTCTGCTCCCCATCCCTCCTCCTCATCCAGCTCAGTCTGGACTCTCAGGTGCCTCTGACTGTATTCTCCCTCATATCTACAGTAAAACCTTACTCCTCCACCCCACTCAGGAGTGGTCATGTCCTCATGTTCCTTTAGTAACTAGTGTTAGACAGGCAGGAAATTCTGTCACTCACGACAACATGGTTGGTCAAACTAGGGGACTTCATGCTAAGAGAAATAAGCTGTGTGTGAAGACATACACTTCCCATGATGTTCACTTCCTCGTGGAGTCCTAAAAGACAAACTCATTGCAGTACAGGGCACAGTGAAGGGTGCCTTGGGGCCTTGGTGAGTGGGCAGTTTCAGTGGAGTCCTGTTGCTTAGCACAGGGGCCTCGGTTGGTAAAGACCATCACACGCCTTTCAGAGTGGCTGAAGGGGTAGTGACAGAGCAGCTTTTTGTTCCTGAGATAAAACACTGGTCAGAAACTGTAGGGGAGGCGAGGATTCATTTGAGTTACGCTCTCAGGTCAGCATCCTCGGCAGAAGTCCGGGGCAAAGAACTCCAGCAAGACCGCGACACAGAAGCCACGGAGGAGCTCTGCTTGCTGGCTCCCTCATGCATGGGCGCATGCTTACGGAGCTTTCTTCTGTAGCCCAGGCCACATGCCTGGGGAACGGGCCACCTCTGACATCTCCCAGACAGGACCGCTGGCCAGTCTGATCTGGGCAGTTCCTAAAGGTGACTCTGGGCTGTGTTGACAGTAAAACTAAGTAGGACAGTGGGTTTTTAATGTTCCCACCACAAGGAAATGATAAATAATTAAGATGATGAATATGTTAATTAGCCTAATTTGATCATTTCATAAGCACATAAAGGGATCTAAACAACACTTTGTAGCCAATAAGTATGTCTGATTCTTTGCCAATTTGAACAAAAATCAAACAAAACATAATAAAGTGTTTTTATCGCATTTCTAGTTCCACAGACACATTGCACAGAAGGTACGCCCACGTACACCCCGCCTCCTCCCACTTCCCCTCTCTACAGCATCCCATGGTACCAGCACCCTAGTTACAACTGATAAAACTCACTGTCGCACCGTCACCCAGATGGCTTCACACTCTATGCACGTATTATACTTCTGACAGATATGCAATGTACCCACATGTGTAGTAACAGTCAAAGAAGCTTCACTGTACGGGGCTGGGATCAGAGGTCAGAGATCCAGGCACATCTGCCTGACAACCTGGTTTGTTCCTCAGAACCCACTTTCTCTCCTAAAGCCAGACATAGAGGTGAACATCTGTAATGCCTGCACTCCTTCAGAGAGATGGAAGAGAAGCTAGGAGAACCGGCCAGAAGCTGAGGGCCAGCTAACCTGGAGTCAGCCAGAAACTGACTCAAAGTAAGGTCGAAGGGAAAAACTAACCAATGAAAGCTTTCTTCTGATCTCCATGAGAATGCCATGATACAAACATACCTGCACACGCACCTGCATATACCTTCACACCCCCACACACCTGTGCACACATACATGCACACCTAATACCCCCCACACCTGTGCACACACCCCCACACACCTATACACACCAGCACACACACCTGTACATGGTACATGTATACCCTCACCTGCACACACACTTACACACACCCACACCAGCACACATACCTGCTCATACATGCACACACATCCTCACACACCTGCACACACACCTGTACACACCCCCACCTGCACACATACTTGCACACAACCTGTACACATACCCCCCGCACCTGCACACATACCCACACATACACCTGTACACATACCCCCACACCTGCACACACACCTGCACACACATCTTCACATACTCGCACATACACCTGAACACATACCCCCCCATTCCTGTACACATACCCGCACACACACCCATACACACCCCCCACAAACACATCCTCACATGCACCCGCGCACACACCAATAGTTTTATCAGCCTGCAAACCTTTCATGTCCCTTTCCTCCACCCTAAGCTCAGTGGTCACTCATCCTTTTGTACTCTCTAGAGTATCGCAGGTGGAATCTGCGTACCTCTTGCAGACAGGCTTCTTTTGCTTGGCAGCACGCACTTCAGTTTTCTCCGTCTCTTTCCACAACTTGAAAGCTCTTTTCTTTTTGACCTGCACCAATTCCATTGTCCAGACATACTGAATTTTATCCACTTGCCTACTGAAAGACATCTTGGAGACTTTGAATTTTCACAACTACAAGTAGCTGTTGCTGGATGCTGTGGCACATGCTTTTAATCCCAGCACTAGGGAAGCAGAGGCAGGCGGATATCTATGAGTTCAAGTCTGGTCTACAGAGTGAGTTCCAGGACAGCTAGGGCTAGACAGAGAAACCTAGTCTGAAAAAACAAAAAAACAAAAAGAACAGCAAGCAACTGCATCCACATTCTTGCATTCTGTAGGCATATGTCACTCAGCTGATGAGATTACAAAGAGCTTGATTATGGGTCACATGACCAGAGGACATTTGGTTTGATGAAGAGCCACCAAACCACCTCCAGCAGCAAGTGAGAGTCCTGTTGCTCCATGTCCTTGCCAGTACTTGGTGTTGTCATTGTTTTGAATTTTGGAATACTCTGATAGGTGGTGGTACCCAGTGTTGTTTTAATTTGCATGTCTCTGTTGCCTCATAAAGTTGAACATCTTCTCACAGGCTTACTTGTCACCTGGATATAGACTTTGACGAGGTGTCTAACCAGGTGTATTCCCCACCTGTAACTGTTGTTTGTTCCGTCATTGTTGGGCTTAGTGTATTTTGATAAATATCAAATGTATCTTCTGTAAGCACTTTCATATACTTTATGGCTTATTTTCCCAAGACAGTGTGATTGTATATTTAGTTCTGTGTATGTGCCTGTGTGGGGTGCATGTGAGTTCAGGTGTGTGAGGAGGCCAGAGGAGGGAGCTGGAGATACAGGTGGCTGCGAGCCGCCTGATGTGGGTGCTGGGAGCCAAGCTCAGGTCCTTTGCAAGAGAAGAAAGTACTCTTAACTGCTGAGCCGTCCCTCCAGCCCCTTCTCACTCTCTTGACATTGTCCTCAGAGCATGAATGGGAACTGATGCATTTTCTTTTGTGGGTTGTACCTCTGGTGTCAGCCAAGGTTACCTAAATTCTCTGCCGTAGCATTTTCAAGGGGCTTTTATAGGTTCATAGTTATGTCTATGACTCTCTTCTCTCTCTCTCTCTCTCTCTCTCTCTCTCTCTCTCTCTCTCTCTCTCTCTCTCTCTCTCTCACTCTCTCCCTCTCCTTTCCCTTTCCTTCTTCCTCTCCCTTCCTTTCTGAGACAGGGCCTCACTCGGTAGCTCAAGCTGGCCTCAGACTCAAGATCCTCCTGCCTCAGCCTCCTGAGTGCTAGGACCACAGGCCTTCACTGCTCTCCCACCTTTTTGATCCAGTACGAGCGCTTGTGCTGTGTGTACACTCACTCCTCCTAGATTCAGCTCTTTCACATGTGGATGCCGGGCTCTTGCAACACCATTTGTTGAGAGGTGATCTTTGATCTACTGTGCTGCCTTTGATTCCCCGTCAAAGATCAGCGGACTGTATTTTGGTAAATCTATTTCTGGGCTCTCTCATCTGTCACCTCGACCTACTTGTCCTTATGTTTCCTGGCTCCATCCTGGCCTTGCTGTTGCAGCTTGTAGTAAGGTCTTGAAGTCAGATAATAACCGTCCTCTGACAGGCCAGCTGTCCTCAGTGACTCTGTCCTCGTGTTCTTTAAATCCACGGAAGAATTGCCAAGACAAAAGATGATGTCGAGCTGCTTTCCTCTATGTTTCCTTTTAGGATCTTTAGAGTTGCATGGTCTTACTCAAATCTTGAATCCATTCGGAGACTTTTCTCCTGTCCCTAATTGTAGAAAGAGGTCTGATTTTCTTCTTTTGCATGTGACTATGGCTTTGTTTCTCTTAATGGCCGAATAATATTCCATTGTAATGACCATAAGTCACAAGTGGCTTGATGGGGATGTACCGAGGAAAGCTTTGTTAGACAAACGTTTTTGGCTATGAAATATTGTGGAGTGATCGCACACACCCAGGGGTACAGTCAGTCTCTCCATAAGACCTCTCGTTGCAACCAAAAGACACAATAAGCATAAGATTCATGAGGGTAGTGTAGCAAATAGATTGTACAATAAATTTTGATGGCCCTGATTTATAATAATTTCATTTAGGATTTTTTAATTTAAAATGATAAAGCAATATACATATTTTAAGTTTTCTTCCTGAAATATTTTTAATAAAAATTGGCCTTTTCCAAAAAACACCCACTGCATGTCCATCAGTAAAAGAGAACCGTAATAAAATAGAAAATTTACCATATGGCTATGATTTAAAGAAAAAAATATGCAGACCCTGGAGCACAATAGCCAAGTCCGAGATTCAAGCCAAATCGTTCTGATGGGCCCAATAGGAACCCGGATAGACAGCGGAGTAGAGCATGGCCCATCAACCCCTGAGGTCAGAGGCCTCACAGAAGCACCTTCCTCAAAAGCGGTCCAGTCTGAGGCGTGATTTTAGGATAAGGCAGAACAATATTAACACAACAAATTCATGTGATCAAAAAAAATTCTATAGTTCCCCCACATAGTCTGAATCTGAAAACAAATCTAGAATCTTTATTACTTTTCTTTAAACAATTGCCGGGACCGGAATCGAAGACAAATAGAAGGCACAGTTTTGCTCGATTTTGTTATCAGATTTGGGGTTTGTTTTTTTGTGGGGATTTTGTCCTTTTTTTCTTTTTCTTTTCTTTTTTTTTTCTTTTTTTTTTTTTTACAAATACAAATAAAACATGAAAAACTCTATCTCAAAATAATCTAACAGTTCAACAAAAGTCCTTAGCTGTGGTCTAGACATTGACATTTGTAGTGGTTACTCACTCCACCCGTGACTTTGGGCTATCCGACCCAATAGAGGCGGAGCTTCTGGTCTGTCTGTGACCCCTTTAAAGGAAAGAGAGGGATAGTTGTGCTCTCTTGTGTGATGGTCATAGATCAGACTGCTGGTTCCGTTTACCCCCAGGGCAGAATGGAAGATCGCAGCCGTGTATCCATGAGCGAGTGTTTCATAATAAACCCTTGATTCGCCTACTTACATTCTGCAGAAACTAATCCAGACTTTGACTTTTTCATTCTTTTACATGAACTGCCTCTCTTCATTTATTCATTCCAATGGCTTCCTCGCCTCTGTGGTGTAGAGAAGATCAGATGGCTTTGTTCCTGGGTGCACATTCTGCTTCACTGGCCCGTGTGTCTCTCCTGTGCCAGTGTCGCACATCTTGGCTGCGGGCCTGCATGGAGGAAGCCCTGAGAACATGCTAGCAGTTTGCTCAGGTTTTGTGGCCCTGCTTGCAGGAGATGTCAGTCTAGCTCTCTTGTCCTGTGTTCTGGTCTGAGGCAATGTTGCCTTATGGCACTGGAGAGTGTTCTTCTGTTTGTGAAATTTTTTAAAAACAAAATTAGTATTATATCTTCTTTAATCATTGGGAGAATTCCTCAGAGAACTACCTGGTCTGGGAGTTCTCTTGTGGGAAGGGCCATAGTGACAACTCCATTTTAATTGCTAGACAAAGGGCTATTTATGAGGTCTGCGTTATTTTTGAGTGATGGTTGGTGGTTTATGTCTTTAAAGGACTTTAAGAATTACCAATATTTACCTGTAAACTTGATTCATATACAATGAAACATAACCACATATAACCCCATTTCTTCCCACCCCCTACCTCACATCCTCTCAATAGTTCTCCTAACTTCATTTTTTTTTTTAAAAAAAATAGCCCACTAAGTTCAGTTAGTGCTGCCTGAATATGCATGTGGGGTATCCAATGGAGCATGGGGATCCCATCAGTGTCCATCCTCCCCTGCCAAAGGAGTCCCTTTCCCTCCGAAACTATCAATGGCCCCATCTTCTCAGTAAGGGGCAGGACCAGAGATCTGCCCACCTATGCTGGAGCTTTGGCTGGCTTGATCTTGTGCAATCAGCCACTGTTGCTCTGGGCTCCGATGTGGTGTAGGAGGTCCTTCTGTATTTGTGTTGCTTTCATTGGTTGAATAAAGAAACTGCCTTAGCCTTTTGATAGGACAGCTCTTAGGTGGGCGGAGTAGACAGAACAGAATGCTGGTTAGAAGGATAGACAGGCAGATGCCATGGCTCTCCTGCCCAAGACGGATGCTGGTTAGACTTGTGCTGGTAAGCCGCAGTCAAGGGGCCATACACATTAATGGAAATGGGTTAAACTAATATGTGAGTGTTAGCCAATAAGAGGCTAGAGATAATGGCCCAGGCAGTGTTTAAATGAATACAATTTCTGTGTAATTATTTCGGATGTAAGCTAGCTGGGCGGCCAGGACAAAAAGCGGCCTGCTCCTCCTTCAACACCTATGTGTCAAATGCAGAAGAGAGCATCTGAGGGAGCCCCTCCACACCTCTGAGTTCCTGTGTGTCAAATGCAGAAGAGAGCATCTGAGGGAGCCCCTCCACACCTCTGAGTTCCTGTGTGTCAAATGCAGAAGAGAGCATCTGAGGGAGCCCCTCCACACCTCTGAGTTCCTGTGTGTCAAATGCAGAAGAGAGCATCTGAGGGAGCCCCTCCACACCTCTGAGTTCCTGTGTGTCAAATGCAGAAGAGAGCATCTGAGGGAGCCCCTCCACACCTCTGAGTTCCTGTGTGTCAAATGCAGAAGAGAGCATCTGAGGGAGCCCCTCCACACCTCTGGCTCTTGCATTCTTTCTGCCATTTCTACCACAATGTCCCCTGAGCGTTGGTGGTGGTAGGGCTGATCTAGCTGTCCCGTTTAGGGGTAACTTATGTGGCTTAAACTAGGCTTTGCTAGACATATAAAGCCCTTTGGAGTAGACAATCTTGGTGACAATGCCATCTTCATACTGTTTTCCACGTCTGGCCCAGAGCTCAGCAGGTACGGGGAATGAGTGACAACGCGAGTGTGTCTGAAAGAGCGGATGCACACGGCTGGCTTTGCTGGTCAGTCTCCGTGAAAGCATCTTGGGTGAATGACTAATTCAATGGCAAAGAAAAGTGACGATAAAACATTAAATGAAGAGAATTTTCACTGATAGTCAAATGACAAATTACATATGCAAATGAAACAAGATATCATTTTTACCCTGCCGGAAACCAAGTTTTACAACCAAATTTAGATCTTACTCAGAAATCATGACGTCTTGAGAAAGTAGGGACTGTCACCGAGGGTCTTTGTTTTCAAGGTGTTTGAGTCATTTTGTTTGAGCCTGCTTTTTGGCACAGCAAGTTCTCAGCATCCATCCTGCAGAGGTCCAAGAGCACATGGAACAAACGAGTCACTTTCTTACATCATCGTCTTCAGGAGGATTGGAAAGAAACTTAATACCCAGACACGGGGGGGGAGGGTTAGATAAAAATATTTCATGAATGCTAATGTAGAATGTTTGTGAAATATTACTAAGCAAAATATTAGCCACCCCTATCTATTAATCATCTATCTATCTATCTATCTATCTATCTATCTATCTATCTATCTATCTATTATATATTTTCTTTCTATCAAAAAGGCCTAGAACTACAAGAAAATTTATGAAGTAAATAGAATTCCAAGATGGCCCCATGACTCTTATCAGGACAGTGAACAAGACAGATGAGATGTCAGACTTGTTCCTGGCTTACCTGGCAAAAGTGAAACCATCTTGAGGAACAATTATGATCTTTTAGCATATGAGCCTGAGCTAATGTAAAGAGAAAAAAAAAACTCTTGTATGGGCCTGCCCTGGTCAGGTATTCTTATAGAAAGCTTGAACTTTCCCCACCATCAGAGATGCCAATGCTGGCCTAAAAGAAGAGAAGAGCCTTTAAGTTTTGTAGCTGTAAGGAAGTAGACTCTGCCTCAGATGAGACTCAGTCACAGCTTAACAGCGTGTGAAACCAGAGACCAGGAAGCGGGATGAGCCCGGAAACCCTGACAAGACTCATGTGAGATGTTTAAGTCCAGTTGCACCAATGACCCCTTTATACCCAAGAGCTTACTGCAAAATCCCAGGAATAGAGATATATACAAATAGATATGCAGGTTAAATATTTACTGGTAATAAACCACAAGGAATTTTATTTTGAAACAATTCCTTGGCATATATACAATTTTACCATTTACTAAAGATTAAAGCAAATTTGCATATTATTGAAGTAGATGTCCTTGTTTGGTTTTACATGAAGAATTAAGTCTTAGCTACATATTTGATGCTGTAGGATGCTGAGCACCTTTAATGTTTTTCTGTGTTGATCAATATTTTCATTTTATAACTGTCAATTCTAAGAACACCACTTCACATATATACAGTGGTGTCTGAGGTCTCTGTCCTGCCTGGTTCTGCAGCTGTTACCCAAATAATCACACAGAGGTCTACATTAGTTATAAACTGATTCGCCCATTAGCTCAGGCTTCTTATTAACTAGTTCTTAATAACTTACATTAGCCCACAATTCTTGTCTGTGTTAGCCACATGGCTTGGTATCTTTTTTTGGCGAAGCAGTCACATCTTGCTTCCTCTGAGGCTGGGTCACTACTGCACACTGTAGAATCCTCTTCCCAGAATTCTCCTGTTCTCATTGCCCTGCCTCTATTTCCTGCTTGGCTACCGGCCAATCAGCATTTTATTAAACAAATATAAGAAACAAATGTTTACAGGGTAAAACCATTGTCCCACAGCCAATACAGAGTAAAAATGGGCAGAAGTATGTTTAGGCCATAACAAGAATTGCTGGAAATCCTGTCCTAATCGCAAGCCAAAATTCATTTAGTAATTTTCTTTAAAAATAAAATTTATGTCCATTACTCAAACAACACTTTTTAAAATCAAGCATCCTAACATAATACAGCCCAAAGATATACCAGCTTGATTCATGCTGAGAAATGATGCTAGGGAAACATTTTGTCTTTGTTTTCTGTAATTAAGCCCTTCTGCGTCTGGAAGAGTAGAAAGTTTCGTATGGATGGTGGAAACACTGCGATGCAGAGCTTGCAACAGTCTGGTAGCCTAGACGAGGTGTCTCAGGCTGTGTTCAGGTGCAGCTTTACGCACACATGGTGCACAGTGTGCTTGCAGATGTGTGCAGCCACGGTTGCAGGGAGGTCATGTGATAGATAAGGGGCCCTGCTGCCAGGAACATCTCTGCTTCATCACACCTGTGATTTTTGAATTTTTGGTAACTGCATGTTTGGAAACCTTTTACTATTGCCTTTCTTTTGTGGGGGGAGGGCCTCTGAATTCAGTCCTTCCGTGTCTGAGAGAGCCACTGCCCACAGTTTAAGGAGCTGGGGCTGGTGCTGGGGAAAAGGCTCAGTGGATAAAGTACTTGCCTTACAAGTCCCACAAACACTGTGGATGAGCATGGCAGCCTCTCTGTAATCCCAGCACTTCCAAGGTAGAGACTGGTGTTGTTTTCCACCTGACAAAACCTCTCCATCGACGCAATAATCCAAATTAGACTAAATCAAACTGAATTAGAAAAAGTCCAGGTTTAATGGATGTCAGCTTTTCCGGGTGGCTCTCTGGGAAAACATGGAGAGGGGAAAAGGAGAACCGGGGAGATCACGTTTGTGTTCTCTGGATAGCAGTTTAAATAGTCTATGGGAGTGGTCTTGACCCTCCCTGGGGAGGGGTCACTGTTTGGCAGGCTTTCTTGGAGGTGGAGTCTGGACTGTGGCAGCTCCCAGGGGAGGGAGGGGGCTTGGAACTTTCCACCAAACAACCGAGATCACTGGAGTGAGCTTACTGGGCAGACCCGTCCAGTATGGCAAACTCTGAACTCAGCAAGACACTGAGCCACAATAAATAAAGTAGAGCAGGATCGCCGAAGGCAACCTGCAGTTAGTATTAATTGTCAATCAACTTGACCGAATCACCTAGAATCACCACAGAAGGGAGTCTCAACAAGGGGTTGTTTAAACTAGCCTGACCTGTGCACATGTCTGTGGGAGACCAACTTGATTTTATTAATCAAGTGGGAAACCTGTGTACTGTGGGTGGCGCCAGTCTCTATGTAGGGGATTATGGACTGTAAGTGAAGCAATAGCGTGCGTGCATTCATTGCTCTCATCTGGTGACTGGATAGATGGACCGTGGCCGGATGCTTCATGATCTTGGTACTTTTACTCCCTTGCCATGATGGCCTGTAACTTGGAGCTGTGAGCTGCAATAAATTTTTTCTGACTCATATCTTCTCATGACTACAGAAAAAGAGGTTGAGGCACACCCAATGCCAACCTCAGGTTCACAGACATGTATACACATATGTGTGCCCATGTGCACCCACACAGGTCTAAACATGTACAGATACACCATATTCACACCACACACATATGCAGGAAAGAAAAAGCTGTGAATTAAGTGACCACCATACCAGTCTGTTACAGAGCTGTAGCAAAGGAACATATTAACATTTAATTCTGACCTTCAGGCTGTAGTGGGGTGAGGAACGCAAATACAGGAGGCTATCTCATTTTTCAGTTAAAAGTACTGAATGGAGATGCTAAGGATTTTTTAAAAATATTTATTTATTATGTATGCAATATTCTTTTTTTTAAAGATTTATTTATTTATTATGTATACAACATTCCTTCGATATATACTTGCATGCCAGAAGAGGGCACCAGATCTCACTATAGATGGCTGTGAGCCACCATGTGGTTGCTGGGAATTGAACTCAGGACCTCAGGAAGAGTAGTCAGTGCTCTTAACCTCTGAGACATCTCTCCAGCCCTGTATGCAATATTCTGTCTGTGTGTATGTCTGCAGGCCAGAAGAGGGTACCAGATCTCATTACAGATGGTTGTGAGCCACCATGTGGTTGCTGGGAATTGAACTCAGGACCTTTGGAAGAGCAGGCGATGCTCTTAACCACTGAGCCATTTCTCCAGCCCGATGCTGAGGATTTTTAAGAAAGTTTTTATTAGCACATATTAAATGTAACAGTGGGCCTCATGACATTTTCATACATGCACACAACATGTTTTGGTTATATTAATTTCCCGCTCATGTCCTCTTCCTGCTCTTTCCTGTTTAATTAGTCACCTATAAGAACATGGGTGGGGGGGTGGAGAGATGGCTCAGTGGTTAAGAGCATTGCCTGCTCTTCCAAAGGTCCTGAGTTCAATTCCCAGCAACCACATGGTGGCTCACAACCATCTGTAATGAGGTCTGTTGCCCTCTTCTGGCTTGTAGCATACACACAAACAGAATATTGTATACATAATAAATAAATATTAAAAAAAAAGAACATGGGTGAGGGGTTGTTTGCATGGGCACCTTACTAGTGGCTACACCTTTGAAGAAAATGTCTCTCCTTCTCCAACCACCATTAGCTGCCTATAGACGCTCAGAGAGGTCTGTGGCAGGACCTCTTCTTTTTTTTTCTTTCAAAGGAGTTTTCTTTTGGGCTGGGAAGACAGCCTAGGGGGTTAGTATAGTAGGACCCAACCAGCACAAGCTCAATAGAGGCCCGAGTCTCAGTAGTTTACCCTAAGGCAATACCTGGTACTGATAAAGACCACAAACTGAGACCACCCAGGCACCACCCAGGAACAGACCATCCAAAGGAAATTCCTAAAGTTCCAATTGTTATAGATAGGATCACCTACCCAGCTCACACCCATTGCTTTTCACTGTGACACCCCAAGACAAATGTCAGCCCATCAGGGGTCCTGAACCTTAGAAATACCTCACCCCTACCTTTGCTACTATAAAATCCCAGTCCCAACTGAGCTTGTGGTTCTCTGATCATTTCAATATATTTGCCATGCGAAGAGTTTACAAACTTGTGTAAGAGAAAAGGCTTTTTGCTTTTACATACAGGACTTGGTTTCCTAGTTGGTTTTGGGGGGACTCCATGATCTGGGCAAAACAGAGCACTTGATGTGAAAACAAGAAAACCTAACTTCAAGCCCCAAGCACCCCAAGTGAAGCTGAATATGATCACTCATGCCTGTTACTCAGTATTGGGGGCCTGAGGCAGACTGAGCCCCAGAGCAAGCTGTGGACAACTAGCCTAACCAAAATGGTGGACTTAAGCTTCAGCGGGAAGCCCTGGCTCAAAACTAAGCGAACAATAGAGGAAGGTACCCTGCACACTAGTCTGGCCTCTGTGTGTGTGGACAGGGTTCTTCAACCTTTGTCCCTGAAATTACCTGATGCTAGTGAGAAGGAAACACAGAACACGCAACAAACCCGTTTAGGAGTTTTTTGGGGGCAGGGCGTAGAAGCCTGGTTGTAGTGATGAGGTGAGCAGGCCTGCTTTTCGCTCTGCCAGGCTTCCGCATGGTTAGCTTTACACCCAAAATGACAACACACAAATTGTATTCATTTAAATACTGCCTGGCCCATTAGTTTCAGCCTCTTATTGGCTAATTCTCACATCTTGCTTAACCCATTTCTGATTATCTGAGTAGCACCATGAGGTGGTGGCTTACCGGGAAAGATTCAGCATGTCTGACCTGGCAGCTGGCTCCATGGCACCTCTGCCCAGAGAGGAGAGGCATGGCGATTGCCTCACTTCCCTCTTCCTCCCAGCATTCTGTTCTGTCTACTCCACCCACCTAAGGGCTGGCCTATCAAATGGCCAAGGCAGTTTCTTTATTAACCAATGAAATCAACACAAAACAGAAGACCCTCCCACATCACCTGGTGAGGTCAGTATGCAGACAGAGCTTGAAGATGGCATATCCAGCTTTTAAGGGTGGCCGCTTTAAATTGTTATCTAAATTGTAAGGAGGCCATATTTTTGAACAAAGATGGACAAGTACGGGAATCTCTAAGTAGGGCAATGGGGCCTAGGGTTTCAGGGTCTCTAAAAGGCATCCCGGGGGGAGGCTGAACTGATGGTCTTCAATGGCTTGCTACCCATAGCTGAAACCATGAAAATCCATGAGAACAGTGACATCACGAGGCTTATAGGGAGAGGCCTCCCTTTTATAGGCGGCGTGTGAAATGGTGGTGAATACTGCAGGGCATGTAGAAGAGCATCCTCTACCTATTGGCGGGTGTTAAAGCCTGACTGGCTCCCGTCCAGGCGACTCAGAAGTCAGAGAGGCTGAAGGCTGCTCAGAGCAGTCTCTCATGGCAGGGACCACTGACAAGTGGTCCAAAAGAAAAGACAAGAAAAAAAGAAAAATCCGAGGTGGGCGGGCCAACATTGGGTTGTCTAATCATGATTTCAGCTAAGGGAAGCAATCCAGAGATGAGTGTCAGTGAAGGGCTCAACCGTGGCCGTGGTTGAGGGCTGTCCTTCCCTGCCCCATTTCTACAAACACCAGAAGATTGCCAGGCTCTCAACTGTCAATTCCTTAGGTTCAGAGAAATGGTTAAGTGACCAGAATGGGGAAACTCATGATTGAAGCCAGTGGTGTGCATAGAGGTAGTGCTTGGGCAGATGGAACACGTGGTTATTGTAGAAAAAAAAAATACCCGGTTCCAGATCCCGACCCAGGGAGAGAGGCGGGAGAGCCTCCCAAGTCTCACAGCACCAACAAAATTACCTGGCGCAAGTGAGAGGGAAACACGGAACATGCAACAAACCCACTTTGGAGTTTATTAGAATAGGCCTGGTGAGATCGGTGTGCAGAGAGATAGAGCTTGAAGATGGTGCGTCCAGCTTCTAAGGGCTGCCTAGCGCATGTGCACAGGAGGATGACATGGCTATGTCATACGCAGATGACAGCTCACGCATGCCCACAAGGACAGTTGTGTCAGATGTAGGTGATGGAACCATGTGGCACATGGGTCACGCAGGGTCCTTTAAGATCCCAGGGGCCAGTAGACACTTCTGCCTGAGGGATTGTCTACACGTGCGTGTGGCTCTAGAACTGGGAAGTGTCAGCCATGTTGGTTTGGCTAAAATTATAACAGTCCCCATCCCAGAATGAGAGCAAACAGACTCCAGCCGTCTTGGCTCAATCCACAGCCCCTCCCACTCCAGGTCCTCCTCACTCCAGAGCCCCTCTCACTCCCCATCCATTCTGCTTCAGACTGCCCCTTTGCTCCATGCTGGCAGCTGGTAGCCAAGGACTTTGCTTCTGATTTCTAACTCCATTCCTCTTTCTCTTTGAAAGTCAGAGCAGCCTAGACTTGGGGCCAGGGTGCCTTCCCTCTGCCCTAGTTCACCTACAACACAGTACAAAGACTCAAATTCTTTTCTCTGGATCTCCGGCACCATCATCAGCATAGCCATGAGTCATCTCTGAGGCTAAGCAGAGGCAGGAGCAGGGAGGGGTTGTGGGACTTCTGTGGACCTGGCCTGGCTGCTGAGATGGGAGCCAGGAGGCCCTCTTGATTGCTGCCCTCCCTCCGCTCCATCTGCCCCTGTACATCAAGCATGCAACCATAGACAGAACCCACAGGGTAACTTAGTTGTTTCTGTAAAATCTTGCAGTCAAGAAAAGAAGGGCCACTGGTTCCATTTCACTGATGAAAATACTGAGACATTAAAGAAGACATCAACTTGGGTATTTTCAGTGAAAACTGGAGCTTTCTTATGATCATGGCTTGCCTCTTTCTCCCTACCCACTCTCCATCCGGCATCTGCTCCCATCCAGCTTGCCTCTTGCACTTGACCTCTGGAGATCAAGGCCGAGCCTTCTGCCGCGAGTTCTGGGTTCGGAAGCGTGGGACTTGGTCAGCTCATCCAATGCTGAGGGTGCACAGCAAATAATGAAATGTTCAGTTTTCAGTTGCCCAGAGGGTACTGTTTTAGATTCAGCGAGACACAAAGAGGTCTTAACCGAGCAGAGCAGATTAGCTGGCTCCTAAAAGGGGAGCAGGTCAGCGCTCACATGGCTCCCCATCTAGACAACCACGAAAGCATACCTGAGCTGGTTTTAATTAATGTCACAGCAACGGAGCACTCTATAGCTCCAAATGCTATTGTTCAGTAACTTTTTAAAAAGACATTTGACAGAGAAAAATGTGTCTCAAAACAATTGCTTCCCAGAACCCATAGACAGAGGTGGTTTTTTCTCATACCCATTTAAATGGAAAGCCAGGAGTCAAAACTGCTGCAGAAGATTTGGGTTGTTCCATCACTCCCTCCAACCTGCATGGTGCCATAGAAGTCAAATATAGGACCAAACACACCACAGTAAGGGACTTTCTGTTTTTAGCCATCTGTTCGGACATTTCTGTCTTGCTTAACCCTTCAAGAAATTCTAAGTGGATCTAGATGCTCTGGATTTTCTGTACAACAGTGACCTTCAATGAGATCTCAACATGTGAGTATTTTCAAAATTTATGGAATCACATCCAAGCTTCCTCAAATCCTAGCCAACTTGACTGATGGTCAGAAGAAAAGGGCTTGACCCGAAGGCTTTAGGGAGGGAGACTCAGAGAAGGAGGAAGACAAGGCCAAGTACCAGAACCCCAGTAGCCATCCATGGTCTTGTAATTCTGGGGTTTTATGCCCAAGATTACAGTGCGTGCAGGCTTGGTTTCTTGCTGGCCTCTTGTAGGATGGAAAGAAATGTCTGTGTCCTGTTTGTATAAAGAAGGCCAGCCTCTACCAGTTGTGGCACCCAGCACAGTAACCCCTCCACCAGCTGTGGCCCCTAGCAATCCCTCTGCCAGATGTGGCATCCAGCAACCTCCACCAGCTGTGGCCCCACTCCCAGGTGCCTCTTTTCTCTCAGCAAGGCTTACCATGGTGCTAGTAGTATGCTCAGAGGACCATGTACAGAACCATATACCAGCCTTTCTTGTCAGCATGTCTCAGAAACTGTTGATGTCAACTCTGAAGGGCAGCAGAGCAAATGTCAGCCCATCATAGGCATGGACACCCTTATGATCTTCCAGGCTGCGGAATCTGATTATGCTAAAGTGACCTCTCCTGTCTCCCTCACTGTGCCTACCCAAGGCCCTGGGTGACCAGGCCTGTGCTACGGGACAGCAGGGGGCTCTGTGAGTGTTTGAGGGGAGGGGCTTATATCCCTGGGGATCACAGGGAAATAGCATAGTCCTAGGAGACATCCTGTCAGAGGCCTGCATCCTGAGGGCTGAGCTTTGAAAGATGGGGAATAATAAGCCCAGGGCTAGGTGGGCAGCCCTGTACATTGTACAAAGACTCAGGTATGTAAAGCCCTTGTCTGGCTCAGTATCTAGGCTGGGATCCCTCCTGTCTAGGCCTCTGTCAGTTTGTTTCCTAGTTCCACACCCTTCATACCCAGTCTTACTTGGCCTGCTTTAATACAACGGCCACTTCCCACAAAGGGCTAGAAACAAGGGGTGATTTATCAGTATAGTGACCACCACTCAGCCATAAAAAGGAATGGAAAACTGATGCCTGCCACAGTATGGATGAGCCTTAAAGGATCCTAAGTGGAAAAAAACCAACCTGTCACAAAGGCTGTATTTTATGAGATTCCATTTATACAAAATAGCCACACAGACAAGCTGACAGATAGCAGGCCAGTGGTTTCCGAAGGCCGGAAAGGCCTAAGGCTCAGGGCTACAAGGTACAAGGCTGTTTCTTGGAATAACAAAAATGAGTGGAACTCGGAAGCGATGGCACGCGCCTTTAATCCTAGCACTCTGAGGCAGAGGCAGGTGGATCTCTAGGAGTCTGAGGACAGCCTGGTTTATGCAGTAAGTTCCAGGACACTCAGGGTTACATAGTGAGCTCATATTGCAAAAACAAAATGAAACAAAACAAAAAAGTGAGCTGAAAGTCACTGATGGGAATGGTGTACAAATTGGTGAATACACTAAACCTCACCGTCTGCTTCAAAGGAGGAGGCTGGGGCTGGGGAGACGGCTCAGTCAGTAGGCTACTGCTATACAGTCTTGAGGACCTGAGGACCACACCCTAGCAAGACACCTGCTCCAGGGAGGCAGAGACAGGTAGATCCCCAGGACTCACTGGCCAGCTGAACCAGTGAGTCCAAGACAGTGAGAGACAGGGTTGCAAAAATGAGGTGGGCAGGGTTCCTAGAGCAATACTGAAGGCTGACCTAAGGCTTCTCCATGCACGGGCACATAGGTGCATGCCCGCACGCATCCTCCCACATTCCTGTACTTGTATATGCACATTTGCGCTCACAACACACGCGTTGTGAGGCATGTTTTAATAAAGTTGCTAAGGTCAAACTCAGCTTCTCCTTGGCACTAGGCACATTGCGAACACTCAGAAGCCAGGAGACCAATGGCTACTGTCTGGGTCATCGTAGGTGAAAGTGGCTAGCTACCACCTGAGTTTCGGTGGGCAGCTCAAGGCTGGCCAGGCAGTTGGACCTCCTGCTTTCAGCTGCCAGACCCCACCAAATCTGGCATAATACCCACCCCCGCTATGAATGATAATGCTGAACCCTACACCCCAGGCCTTCGAACTCTGCAAGGAGAGTCAGTCGCCTTACCCATCATGCTGGTTGGTTTTCTTGTCCAAAACACATCAGGGTCATTTGGGAAGAAGCGAGAGATTGATGTGTAGGCAAATAAGTCTACAGGAGCATTCCCCTGATTAACAATTGACATGGAAGGGCCCAGTCTACTGTGGGTGGGGCCACCCGAGTCCTGGATTACATAAGAAGCAAGCCAAGCCAGCCATGGAGAACAAGCCAAAAGCAGTGTTCCTCCGTGGCCTGAGCTGTGGCATCTGTGCCGCAAAGCCTGAGAGGAGACTGTCCCGCAGGGTTAGTCCACTCTTAAGTTCTTTACAGGACGTGACCAGTTCAGTTCCAAGCCCTGCCCTGCCCACCTCCCCAGCAAATCCTCAGTGTGCCCAGTATTCTCCTTCTCTTAATCATCCCAGACCCAGGTACCAAAGCAAAGGAGACCATCCTTATCCTGGGCCTGCCAGAGGACCTCGGTTCCCCAGCCCTAAGCTCTTTATTCTCCCCTGCCTTGACTTTTCCCGTGGAGACTCCAGTGAAGACTCCCACTTTCTCCTTGTTCCCAGGCCTGCCTGGTCAAGTCCGGATTTGTCCTGCCTGTGCCCTTTTCTTAGGATTTGTACGTACATTATATTTGGAGAATAATTTTAACCACCCCCAGCCTCTTCTGTGCTGGCGAGGTATCTACAAATCTTGGGGTTTGTGAGAGCACCTGCACACAGGGACGGTGCCTGGAGTGGTGGCCGAGGTGCCATCAGGCACCATGATATCAACCAGGTGAACACAGTGAGTTTCGTTTGTTTCTGAGACAGGGAGCATTGTATCAAATACAGTACATGGCCAAGGATAGATAGCCTCGAACTCCTGACCCTTCTGCCTCTACCATATCCAATTTCTCTGTGGTGCCGAAGGTGGAACTCAGGGCTGGTTTGTGCTGGGCAAGCACTCTATCAGTTGAGGTTCGATCCCAGGCCCTAACACCTTGCTTTTGTGCCTTCCTCTTCCAATCAGCTGACATCCTGACACTGCCTATGGGAGAGCTCAGGCAGTACCGCCCTGCACATCTCTCTCTCTTGTTATGTGTTCCCTTAGCTGTACCGTATTTTGATGGAGGTGGGTCTTGTATTAATCTGTTGCTTTCATTGGTTAAATAAACTGCCTTAGCCCTTTAATAGGACAGAAAATTAGATAGGCGGAGTAAACAGAACAGAATGCTGGGAGAAAGAAGCTGAGTCAGGGAGTCGCCATAATTCTCCCACTCCAGACAGACGCAGGTTAAGATCTTTCCTGGTAAGCCAGCTCGTGGTACTACACAAAATATTAAAAATGGGTTAAATCAATATGTAAGAGCTAGCCAATAAGAGGCTGGAACTAATGGGCCAGGCAGTGATTAAAAGAATACAATTCCGGTGTAATTATTTTGGGGCATAAGCTAGCCATGAGGGCGGCCGGGTGCCGGGGACGCAGCCCCGCCGCTCATATTACAACAGTATTTAAATTTCCAGTAGAGTATGATTATATCTTTGCCCAGGGTGGATGTAGCATGCATAGATGCACAGGAGCTCAGTAATTACGTCAGCGAGAATGGGTCCTTTTTAAGCCCATAAAGCTCAGTCTTAGATGCTGTTTGCACTGGACCCTGCCCGGACAGGGAACAACAGGAAGCAGCCGAAAGGGGAATAATTTGGGTTAGATGGATCTAGTGTGGAGATGGTAGATTGTAGTAAAGAAAGGCGCCTTAGAGCCCAGCAGCCTGCATCCCAAATGTAGCTGGTGATGATGGCAATTACTTGATGTCTTTGTTTCTCTGAGAGCAGCTGGGGACTGAGTAAGAAACATGGAAAGTACCCAGAGTGCTGGGTACACAGTGCTCTTACATGAGTGTTAACCATTACTGTCACCCAACCGTTCTCTTCGCTGGTTTCCCTTTCTGAGTAGCACACCATAGACTGGCGCTAAATGGAAACGAAATAAATATTGTAAGACGTTTCCCCCAAATGATACCTTGTGTGCTGTATTTTAGTGCGTCCTGTTTTTATGCCATCCCATTAAAGAACAATACTGCCAGTGGCCTAAGATACCAGTTTCATGACCCACGAACGGGCAGGATCTTGAGCGTTTCAGAAATCCAGCTTTCAGACTACATTTTAATAGTCTTTTAAAGCTAGCAGTTTCAGGTGCACAGAAAGATGCAGTTTCCCAGACCGGGTCTCTACAGCTTCCCCACAATCAGCAGCCCCCACTCTGAACATCCCTGTGGGAATGGAAGGCTTGTCACAACTGAGGAAACCACGGAGACAGAGCACCATCGTCAGCCACTCGGCCCACAGTGTCCTCTAGGCCCCCTCTTGCTGTTGTGCATTCTGTGGGTTTGGGCAAATGTGGATGGCATGCTTGCCACCGCATGGTCAGACAGATAGCTTGGCTGTGCTATTAGCCTGTCTTACTCGCTCTGCCTATTCGTCCTTTCAGCATTTTTTTTTTTTTGAGACAGTCTCTAGCCCAGGATAACCTCCAAAGCTAGTTGATGGTCTTGAACTTCTGTCCTTCCTGCCTCCCTTTCCTAAGTGAAGAAAGCTGGGATCCTAGACAAGCATATCTGGGCTGGTTTATGTGGTATAGGAGAACAACCACAGGGCCTTGTGCATGCCAGGAAAGGACTCTACCAATTGAGCTACCGCTTGGCTCAGCTTACTTTTAGACCCAGTTCCAGGCCATAGATGGGTCCACCTTTGATAACCCTGATGGTAAAAACCATGGGCTGGAACCAGAGATGCTCTCAGCCTGAAGAAAGATGAGAGGGAGTGAGGCAGCAACCAACTGGAAGAACTGACTTCCTTCAGAGGAGTGGGGGCAGGGAAGGAGGGCGCAGGGACTCTGGGAACTACTGGTGATGGCTGTGTAAGCCAGCAGGAAAGCTTTTGGGTTAAGGAATGGCTAAACTCTCCTCCCTTTCCATCTTGTAACGTGGAGCAATTTCCTTTTTTACTTTGGGAGCGGAGACAAATTTTAGGGGTAGTGGACAAGGTCAAACCACCGACAGGGCAGCGCTCCGGAGTGTTAGGAACCCTTCCAGGGCCAGCAGAAGCCTAGGACAGAAGGGATGTGCCCAAGGAGTGTGCAGCCGCCTCTTAAGGGATTGGTGAGCAACAGGTGGAGGTCCTCTTTTTCCCCTTGTCACCTAGCAATTCAGGAGGGACTCGCCAGCCTGAGCCTGTGTGACCTTAAAGCTCTGGAGGGCAACCCCTGAGCCTGCCGGCGCAGCAGGTGGCGCCGGTAGTGGAGAAGGGTGGCGGTGGCGGCAGTGGTGCAGGTCTGCCCAAGGGTTAACTCATTCCTGGGCAGCTGCTGCGCGTGCGGTGCAAAATCTCACCAGAAGAGGGTACAGTAGCAAAGCGTTTGACGTCAGGTTGGAATTCCTATTGTGTTTCGGAACCGCTCCTGCAAAGCCAGTCCAAGTTCGCTCTTGGCACATCCGGATCTCGCAGCTCTTGGACCTACCCGCTGAAACCGCCTGCTTGCCCCGGGGAAGGTCTCTGCTTGCTAGGAAAGCCAGGTCCTATTCTGGATCTTCTGGATCGAGCTGAAGCGACAGACCCAGAGCCGCGGGTGAGTATCCTGAACACCGGAGGCCAACGGCAGCGGAGTTCTCTGCCTCTGCCGGCGCGCCTGGATGCCCTCGCACAGACCCTCTGCTGCTGCTGGGTGTATGGCTCCCCCACGGTGTACCCCAGCCTCCTGCCGCCTGCGGCTGTGAGTACCCTTCCCAGCAGGTGGCTGCCGTCCCCGAGGGCGGCACATTGGCTGAGGCAGGACCCATGGAACCCGGGCTTGGGAGCGCACCCGTGGGGAGCATGGACGCGTCTGCAGAGCAAAGCCTCCCGGAGCCTGGCAGCCAGGACTCTGTGGCAGGCGACGACATTGAGATTGTGGTAAATGTGGGGGGCGTGCGGCAGGTGCTCTATGGAGACCTGCTCAGCCAGTACCCCGAGACCCGGCTGGCGGAGCTCATGGACTGCTTGGCAGGTGGCTACGACACCATCTTTTCCTTGTGCGATGATTACGACCCAGGCAAGCGCGAATTCTACTTTGACCGGGACCCGGACGCATTTAAGTGTGTTATTGAGGTGTACTATTTTGGGGAGGTCCACATGAAGAAGGGCATCTGCCCCATCTGCTTCAAGAACGAGATGGACTTCTGGAAGGTGGACCTCAAATTCCTGGATGACTGTTGCAAGAGCCACTTGAGCGAGAAGCGTGAGGAGCTGGAGGAGATCGCACGCAGGGTGCAGCTCATCCTGGACGACCTGGGTGTGGACGCGGCCGAGGGCCGATGGCGCCGCTGCCAGAAGTGCGTCTGGAAGTTCCTGGAGAAGCCGGAGTCATCGTGCCCTGCGCGGGTGGTGGCAGTTCTATCCTTCTTGCTCATTCTTGTCTCCTCTGTTGTCATGTGCATGGGCACCATACCCGAGCTGCAGGTGGTAGACGCTGAGGGTAACCGCGTGGAGCACCCAACCCTGGAGAACGTGGAGACTGCTTGCATCGGTTGGTTCACACTGGAGTACCTGCTACGCCTCTTCTCCTCGCCCAACAAGCTGCACTTTGCCCTTTCCTTCATGAACATCGTGGATGTGCTGGCCATCCTCCCTTTCTATGTGAGCCTCACACTCACGCACCTGGGCGCGCGAATGATGGAGCTGACCAACGTGCAGCAGGCTGTGCAGGCCCTGCGAATCATGCGCATCGCACGCATCTTCAAGCTGGCCCGCCACTCCTCAGGCCTGCAGACCCTCACCTACGCCCTCAAGCGCAGTTTCAAGGAACTGGGACTGTTGCTTATGTACCTGGCCGTGGGCATCTTCGTCTTCTCCGCACTAGGATACACCATGGAGCAGAGCCACCCTGAAACTCTGTTTAAGAGCATTCCCCAGTCCTTCTGGTGGGCCATCATCACCATGACCACAGTGGGCTATGGTGACATCTACCCCAAAACCACTCTGGGAAAGCTCAACGCGGCCATCAGTTTCTTGTGTGGGGTGATTGCCATCGCCTTGCCCATTCACCCCATCATCAACAACTTTGTCAGGTACTACAACAAACAGCGTGTCCTGGAGACAGCCGCCAAACACGAGCTGGAGCTGATGGAGCTCAACTCCAGCAGTGCAGAAGGCAAACCCGGGGGCTCTCGCAGCGACCTGGACACCCTGCCCCCGGAGCCTGCTGCCAGGGAGGGGCCAAGCTGGGGCAGCCGGCTGAAGCTCTCACACAGTGATACCTTCATCCCCCTGCTGACAGAGAAGCACCATAGGACCCGGCTCCAGAGCTGCAAGTGATGGTTCGGCTCCCTGGCAGGGACAGACTGGGATGTGGATGGACAGACCATTGGGCAGGCATGTCTTTAGGCAGCTGCCTGTGTCTCCCAGCCCTCCCCTGAGCAGACCCTGCCAAGGCTGGGTAAGACTCCTTGGGTGCCAGCTGTCCAGGTGGAAGCCCTCTAGGGAGTGCAGGAGCCACGGGGCCCCTTGGGGCTTCTGGAATGGTCTGGCAGGAGCCCACAGCTGCTTCTGTGTCCTCTTCGGTAAAGACCTCCTGTTCAGCATATCCTCCATGTTGTGGGTTGTCTCAGGCTGGTTGTCACCCCAAGAGTGGCTCCTGCACACCCTAGTGCAGCCCCAGAGGGAGTGGGGGGTAGTGGGGGTAGCTATTTTTAGTTGAGAGCTAATTAAAGACGAGTTGTGAGGCAGGGTTCAGCTCCAAGGCGCCTTGCCACATTCCACAAGACGCTGCTCTCCTGCTTCCTTCTGTGGAAAAGCTGCCTCCCTGAGGCTTGGGGAGGAAGGAGAGGTGGCATAGCCTGCTTGTGGGGCAGCTGGCCCATAGCTGTCACCTGTGGAGCAGTGTCCTTTCCGCTCCCCTTTTTTCCTTTCCAGCTACCCTGGTAGACAGATAGCCCCATTTTACAGGTAAAGAAACTGAGGTTCATGGTCACACAGAAGAGGAATTCAGGCCTGGTTCTGATTGTCCCTGAGTTCATGTGGTATCTCCAACACCAGGCAGTACTGGGCTAGAGGCCTTCTGTGGGACTTACAAGGGAGGGTCTGAGTTCCTCCGTGCTTTGTGTGTCGGGGGAAGCCAGAGAACCACAGTTATTAGTTCAGATCCTAGCATCAGTATGTGATCTGCCAATCAAAACTGTTTCTGTTGTTCTATGCTGGGAAGAGGGTAAATTACATAGCTGCCCACTGTCATCTCCACGGGCCTGGACTGGCCGAGGGCAGTCGAAAGCAGGGCACTGGAACGCTGTTCTTGGCCAAAGCCTAAGTGCTGGGCCTGCGGGCCTAACCATTTCTTGTTTTTCACCTTCTAGGACCATAGGGACCTGCCCTTCACCCCAACCTCCCGCCCCAGCTGAGGGGCCTCCAAGGAAGGAGGTGGAGGTTATAAATGGGGGGAGAGGGGTTGGCTTCCATCTGCCTCTACCCTGGGCAGCTCCTTTCTCTTCCCTGAGCTCAGATTTTTCCCAGAAGTAAGAGGAGGGCTGATTTCTCAGGGCACCTTCTAGGTCTGCCTTTCCAGAATTGCCAAGGGTTGGGCTGCTAATTCTTCTGGCAGGGTCTCCAGGAGGTAGGAGGTTGTCACTTGGATATTGAAGTCTCGAAAATCAAGAATATATCTGTGGGGTGCAGGCTCACTCCAGGCCTTTTCATGAGAGGATACTCAGGTAGAGATGGATCAGACCTGAGGTAGATACCCATGTAGCAGTGATGTCAGTGTCTGTCCAAGGGGACACAGGGACTGCCCCATGTCTCCCCCTCCCTCAGCCCTCTCACCTAAGACTCTGAAGGTCATTAGCACCTCTGGTCAGGCTGGCTAAGACATCGGTTGCTCTGAACTGTGCTGTGTGCCTCCTCTTCGTGTTTCTCCAGGATGACACCAGGTTCTGTGACCATCAGAGGCAGGGGAAGAAGTTGGGGTCTGAGGAAGTAGAGACTTTAAGCAGGGGAGGACAGGGCCTTCTGGGTTATGTGGGTTCTTGGGGCCCAATAGATTTGATGAAAGATTAGCTTGCCTTTGTTTATACCCTTTACCCCAGAGTCCTTGGGAAGGCAGGACCTGGGTACCATCCTGAGGAGGTTCCAGGGAGGTGGGGAAGCCCAGGGTTCACAGAGAGAGTGGGCAGAAGGCCACCTTCCTGCATTCCCTGCCTTCTGGGGCAGTGACGCTGGATATGAGGGTGGAGACAAGGAGTTAGAGGGAAGGGTACGCCCAAGTCCAGAGCTTCTTTTGCTCATTTAGGAGTGGGAGACCACCCGTGAGGTCTCCAAACCTAGGATCCAGGGGGACACTGGTCCCAGGGTGGCTCAGTGACTAGCAGTGTCCTTACACAGTGATATGCTTTGTCAGAGAGGAGTGGCCTGGATGTTCTGAGAGTCAGTAGTCCCTAGTCCCTGGGAGATCTCTGGGTTTCAAGTACTTGAACTTGGCTGTACCAACCAGGGGCAGCTCTGAAAGCTCAGTGTCCAGGCTACACTCTGTTCCTATGAAATGAGAGTGTCGGAAATGACCCTCTGGCATCAGTATTTTTATAACTTAAAGTGCACATGAGTGACAGTGATCATGTTAAACCCAGGGTTTGGATTTGTAGAGCAGAAAAAAAAAAAGCTATTTTTCAACAAGCTCCCAGGTGCAGCTGGAGGCTAGGGCTGCTGGTCCACGAACTGGCTTTGAACGATCAGAGTAAGCCTGTACACTTTAGCCTGTGGCCAGATCTGGTGGATGGACCACCTGTTTTTGCACAACCTGTGACTTTAGAATAGGTTTTATATTTTTAAATGGTTAAAAAAAAAAAACCTCAAAGGAATAACATTTTGTGATCTGTGAATAGTACTTTAAATTCAAATTTTGTTGTCCATAAATAAAGTGTTATTGGAACTACTCTGCCTATTTGTGTGTTTGGGGATTGTTAGGAATGACTAAGGCAGTACAAGACAGAGCAGAGGTAGACTAGATGGCTCCCAGAACCGGAGTGACTTCTTCTATGGCCCTTACAGAGGAAGTCTGCCCATCCTGGGCTGGAAAAGACAGCTAAGGTAGCCTCAGGGTTGCCCAAGAACCCTTCCAGAAGAACGACCAAGAATGTCCCAGGAGCCAGGGACCATGGGGGGGAGGTAACTGCTGTCACACCACAGGGTAGAATAGGAACTGCAGGACAAAGGCTGCTCTCTCTGTCCTTATGATGTCACAGGCTCTCAGATTCCCACTTCCTTTGCGCCTGAAAATTCCTGGCCTGGCTTGGCTTTAGCCTGCTTCCTGCAGTCCAGCCTTGCCCGTCCCCTCCACTTCCAGTCTCCTAGACACATCTAGAAGCTGTTTCTTCACCTCTCTCTTCTAGGGATGTGGTCTCACCTGCATATCCTCCTACATACCACATACACATACCACCATACCACAGCCTGTCCTCATCTGTTAAGAGTGAGACAATGTTTTGGGGTTGTGGAAGGTCTATGTTGACAGAAAGATGAGGTATCATTGAGTTTAACACCCTCCTTGCTTAGATGGGAAACTATGGCCCTGAATCATAATCTTTGAAACATTTATTACAGACCTTTGGGTCACAGGGATACCTTGTTTTGTTTCTGTTAACATTGAGAGTGAATGGTCGTGCCATTTAGATTAGAGTTGTGTATGTGTGTAAATACAAATTGATTTTTAACCCCCAAAGAAAAGGACACGTGGTATCTGTAAATCCCGGTCTCCCGCCTCCATCTTTGGAGGCCCCACCACTGTGGCCCTTGAACTTCCTCAGGAGGAGGGTCAAGGTAGCCCACCAAACCTTGACTTCCGTCCCCAGGAAGGGTCAGGACCACTCCCAGGCTATTTAAACTGCTCCCCAAATAATAAACGTGGTTTTTTCCCTTTCCCCCATGGTCGCTTTGGCGGCTTTCCGGTTCCCCTCAGGACCACCCAAGAGAGCAGGAGTCAAAATAAACCTGGATATCTCTTAATTTGGTCTATTTGATTTGCTGGACTGGGATTTTGCGTTGGCAGAGAGCTCATGCTAGAAAATATTTCTAACAGTGACATATTCACAAACCATTTCGTTTCAACTCTAAACGACTACATGACGTTAACCGGTCGGTCCATCTTCCAGATGGGCAACCTGAGGCCCAGAGCACTGAAGCCATAAGCAGGGCTGGTGGTGGTGGCAGGAACCAGACAGAACCTTCAGCTGACTTACTCTTCTGAAGATGGACAACCCGATCCTCACCCCTACCCAGCGGTTGTGACCAGATCTCAGGGCCCCACCTCAGCACTGACCCAGCTTCCTAGTAAGGTGAAGGGTGCTGCCGTCCAGTCTCTGGAAAGCGTCCCTCCATAAGTGATGAATTGGCTTTAGTGGTGGTGTTTTGTAAGGTAAGAAAAGAGGTCAATATATTTCCTCCGGTGAGCCACTCTGGGCAGATGTGTGGCTGCGTGGTGGCATTCAGGGTCCGTTCTGGCTGCTTAGCCAGGGGCTTACAGCCTCAGTCTGGAGGTATCTCAGAAGATAAGTAGGCTGATTTGAGATAATGACAAGGTTTGTTCCCTGGGGAGAGTGGTTGAGGCAGGTAAGACAGGAGCAATGGCCTTGCAGTGACAGCCACTGGTTCCCAGACCTCTTAGGGCTTTAGCTAGAGAGGAGGTGCTTGCAAGACCCAGCTCTTGCCTTCCTTCACTCTGTGGGAAAGGCTGCCTGCTCTCCCCCTTCCCCCCTCCATGATTTGATGTCACAGGTTTCCTCTGGGGGAATGAGAAACACTGCTTCCAGAAGCCTCCCACCTGTCGCCTGTAGGCAGACAGCTCTGTGCGTGGTGTGCCTGGTGGCGCATTTTAGCTTCAGAGTGAGGATTTGACTGATACCCATACATCCGAGGTGGATACCCCCCCCCAACACAAACATAAACAAACTGTTCCCTGTGCCTGTAGCAGTTCTAGGTATAGCTGCAAGGATAATGTGGGGTTCCAAAAGGAGAGACCACTGAAGAACCAGGGATCCCCTGCTTGGCTATTGTTTTTCTTTGTGAGCTTCTCAGTCATTCAGGCTTGTGGGGGCAGGGCTGTCTGCAACTCCTCCAAGGAGTGGGTTAGCTTTAGCTTTACAGATGGGGAAACTGGGGTCCAAAGGGCAGAAGCCACAGGCTGGTACTGATGGCAGAAGTAGGTACTGTGCCTGAGCTGAATGGTGTGACCCCCAGCCATCCACCACCTGCTTCCTGGCAGAAGTGACAGGGAATTGTCTACAGTCACACAGTTATAGAGAAGTCAATCATGGGGACCAAACAACTGCATTGGCCTGGGAAGTCATCCCTTCCCAGAAGCCAAGGCCAACAAGCATCACCTGACCCCTCACTCAGCACAGCCGCCAGTACCTTCCAGATATGGGCTTGACTATAGCAGATAGCAATTCCTTGGCAGAATCTCTCTCCAGACACACACTACCATGCCAGGATCACCGTCATTGTCAAAAGCTGGGTCTGCCACAGTGAGAACCCAGACTGGGGGAGGCACAAACATTTGCACACGCACCCAGCTAGGCCTGGCTGTGTAAGTGCACCCCAGTCTTGAATATAGGCCCCAGAGGAGGCCCAGCTGGAGACTGTTAGGTTTCACATAAACTGGACCCTTGAGAGTGCCAGCTGCTGCCTGCTCTGCTGTTGTGTGAGATTGGGGTGCACGCCAGATCTCTCTATTGGTCTTTGATGTTTCCCCGAGTGCAAGGTGTAAAGGGGGTGCTGAGCCCATCATAGTTCTTCCCCTGGCATGACCCCCAAGTAGTACCTGTCACCCTCCTCTTCTCTCCATCTCCACTACTCTAGGCCTGTGGGCTGTCTCACACCAATCACACTGTGCACTGGAGGTACCTGTTGTCCTTGGCACCCTCTGCCCGTTGTCCACCAATCAGAATTCTACTCTTGCTTTCACTCCCCTGCCAGTCACCACCCTTTCTCAGCCAGAGGTAGCACTGTCCCCGTGTGCCTTCCCAGTGGAGTGGGACAGAATGCAGGTTATGGAAGCTCTATGGTTCCCTCACTTCCCTCTCTATGAAGGGGGCAGACTGTGGAGGGTAATATGACAACTTGGCACCTCAAAGTTGTGGTGGCTGTGGGGACCCCCCTCCCCCCAATCCTTTCTCTGTGTTCATTTCCTGCTCAGTCCATCTCCACCTCACCCACTGGTGACCACAGCAGGGGACTGACCCAGTCAGGCCAGTTTTGGAAATTCACCTGAAGAAACAGCTTCCCCCAGTGTGGTGAAACTCAGCAAGGGCTCGAGCCCCACCTCACAGTGGCTGGGTCATCTCCGACCTTCACAGAGACCTCTTAGCCAGTGTGAGGGATCTGCCTTATCAGAGAGCACGTGCTAGGTGTGCAATACCTCGTGTGTGTGTGTGTGTGTGTGTGTATATCACTGTGTGTCTGTATATGTGTCTGTGTGTCCATATCTTTGTGTGAGTGTGTCTGTGTCATTGTGTCTCTGTGTGTTTGTCTGTGTGTCCATGTCCGGGTGTGTGTCTGCATTTGTGTCTGTGTCCTTCTGTCTCTGTGTGTTTGTGTGTACATGTCTGGGTGTGTGTCTACATTTGTGTTCATGTCCTTGTGTCTCTGTGTGTTTGTGTGTACATGTCCGGGTGTGTGTCTGCATTTGTGTCTGTGTTGTTGTGTGTGTCTCTGTGTGTTTGTCTGTGTGTCCATGTCCAGGTGTGTGTCTACATTTGTGTCCGTGTCCTTGTGTCTCTGTGTGTCCATGTCTGGGTGTGTGTCTGTGTCTATGTGTGCACATCCCTTCCCACAGAAGGAAAGGAGAAAGTCCTCTGTTTGCTGAAGCAGTAGCCTCCACTCATAGCTCTCTCCTCTCCCAGAGAACCTGGCTTCTGGCATGGGGCAGATCTGTCCTCCGTCCTGAGAAGTGCAAGCAAGGTTCTGTTCCTAAGACCAGCAGGCCATAGAACCTGAGGACAGGAGGCCTCAAGGGTCCTTCTGAACTGACCAGTTGGAGCCCAGGAGTGTGGCATACTGGTGGTGACTCCCAACGTCAAGCCTGATGTTTTCCAGGAAAGCTGGGGCTCGGGGTTTACATGACTTGCCCAGTCTCACTTCCCTCCAGTGTGTGGTCCAACCTATTCCCTCATGGCCATGTTTCATGTTGCTTTCCTCCCACTCTTCTGGTTGTGGGGCAGAGACCTGGACTTTGGTATGGACTCTGGGGAGACAAGAATGTATTTGGATCCCAGGTGCATCTCTTGGGACCCAGGGCAGTGTCTAGCATGTGTTCAGTACACAACTGATCTCTCTGCGATGAACCTTTATCACTGCACACTGAATTGATCTTGTCCTTCCTGCCCTTCAATTCCACCAGTGGCTGTTGGGCTCCCGATGGTTGTGGGTAGCTCTCCCCTGTTCCAAGGGCCGCACACAGTGATTTCCCCCAGAGAAAAGCCCCTCGCGATGTCTACACTAGGCACTCAGCACCCTCAACTGAGAATGGATGACAGAAAAGTGAAGAACATCCTGGAGACCTTCAAGAAGTGTGAAGGATTTGGACCACATCCCAAAGCACCAAGTGATTAAGCTAATCAACAGCTTGCTCCTTTGGCACTTTGAGGAATCCTTTTGGCACATGGAAAAGGGCTGAGACTTGAGGCAGGGGACAGCGACTGGACTTTGGGGTGATCCAGGCTACATACGGTGAGACTGGAACCTTCTGGTTTCCCTGTAGACCCAACATTTTTTGTTTCTGGGGCATGATGACCTGAGCTTGTGCAAGAGGCAGGAAGTCACCTACTTTTCTCTTTTAGAACATTCCATGGAAGGAATTGGACTCACAGGGAAGGGAAAAGGGGCTACAGGGAAGGGCCTGAAAAGGTTAATGTTCCCTCCTGGCTCCCAGATGTGATCACACACACACTGTTCCCTCCTGAGTGAACCCCCTCACTCTGAAGTGAGGCCGCCCCAGAAGCAGAAGCAGCATCAGTGTTATTTGCACCTTTGGTGCATAGAGCCCTCCTCTGTCTTGTGTGGATCACTCTGCCCAGGAAAAGCCATGAGAACATTCTTAGAGTCCACTGCCTGTTCTGGGGTGGGAGCTGGCCTCCCTCCCCACAAAACATCAGGGAGCAACCAGGCCAGATGATTGCAGATGGAAAGACCAGAGATTGCAGTGCTCCAGAGACCCAGCCAAGTTTATGGCCAGTTATGAGCATTAGATGTCTGCTGGCCCTCACCACTGATCACTGAAGTTTCCTAGCAGGAGTAGGGAAAAGTCTTAGACATGCCCGGTGCCTTGGGGACACTTGGGTGCACAAATCCCATTGTGGCTATAAAGAACATCTCACTTTGTTGTTGGAGAGTGATGCTGAAATCTCAAGGGGACCGCGTGCACATCTGACATTTAGTTCTAAGGTCTAGGAGGGAACAGTACATGCTAGGAACTGCCACGCTCAGTTTGTGGGCATTTGGGTGCTCCCCCTAGCATCCATTTGATTTCTCTGTGTGTCAGGCATGGAGTCTAGTGGAAGTCCCCGTGAGGAACCCCTGAGCCATCATGTCTGAACACCGAGCTCTTAGACTGGTAGGCCATGAACCCACACTCCCCCATGAACCCCTTTAAGAGAAAGAGCAGATAAGAGGTCCCATTTGGAAAACATTCAATCAAGTCATCCCTGGCCTGGGCCCTTCCTATGCCCTCTGGTCAGGAGAGGCTATTTGGGAAAATGGCCAGTTAGGGAAATGCTGCAGTTAGGGAATTGTCCTAACCTTAACGTCTCTGCCAACTCTGCTCCAAGGGTTCCCCCCAAGTCTGCATTTGAGAGTAGTGCCTCCCGGGCTGCCAGGTTGACGTCAGCTGGGTTGGGTCACCAGCTTCACTAGTCGGTGAATGACAATGACACTGCCTCACGAGTCACACCCCTCCCTTCACTGCTCGGGCTTCTGGTGGCTTCATAGTCTTTGTTAGACACTGTCACCAGCTGTCTGTCATTAAGGCTCAAACCCCAGACAGTCAGCTCACAAAGAGAAAGGGTTTATTTTCGGCTCTCAGTTTCAGAGGCGTCCATGGTTGATTAGCCTCATTGCTTTGACGTGGGGTGACATAGCACATGCGAGGTAGAGCAAACCCACTTACCTCATGGCCTGGAAGAGAAGGGAGGGAGGCTGTGAGGTGGGAAAAGGAGGGGGGTGGGGACCATGAAGAACCATTCTTGGCTCGCGACTGCTAGCACCAGTTTTAGTCAAGAATTTGCCCCCCCATAGATACCCGTTGCCTCTACAGGATATAATCTCTTCATTCCTGTGCTTGGGAGTGCTGTGTCCTATGTAGGACAGGCCCAGGCTTCTGGACAGTCACTACAGGAGTAGGGTTACGGCAAGGAGGACACTGGTGTCACAGAGAGCGCTGGAGGAGGCAGCTGCTTTCCACTCCTTGGCAGGCACCGCTAGAGAGAAGAAAAGTGGTAAATGTTCTTCTTCACCTGGCTAGGCTTTCAGGTAGAGATGCTGGGTCACCTTCTCTGGGAAGATTCCTGAGCACTCATTCTCAGAGTACCCTTAAAGCACCTGCTTCATTGATATGCTGATGATGTGGGAGTGTCATATATCAATCTGTTGATTTCATTGGTTAAGTAATAAAGAAACTGCTTGGCCCTCATAGGTTAAAACATAGGTGGGTGGAGTAAACAGAATAGAATGCTGGGAGGAAGAGGAAGTGAGCTCAGATGCAGGGCAGCTCCTCTGAGAGACAGACGCCATGCTCTCCTCTCCAGAGCAGACACGATGAAGCTCCGACCCAGGATGGACATAGGCTAGAATCTTCCCGGTAAGCACACCTTGGGGTGCTACACACATGAATAGAAATGGGCCAAGCAGTGTTTAAAAGAATACAGTTTGTGTGTCATTATTTTAGGGCATAAGCTAGCTAGGCAGCCATGAGCCGGGCTGTGGGAAGAGGCCCACAGCTCATACTACATGCTGATGCCCCTCTCTACCCGTTACCAAGTGTCTTAGGCAGTGTTCTATTGCTGTGAAGAGACACCATGACTATGGCAACTCTTATGAAATAAAACCTTTAGTTGGGATTGGCTTTACAGTCCATTGTCGTCATAATGGGGAGCATGGCAACACACAGGCAGACATGGTGCTAGAGTTCTACATCTGGATCCATAGGCATAAGGAAGAGGGAACGAGACTGGGCCTGGCTTGTACTTTAGAAACCTCAGAGCTCACCCCTCAGTGATGTACTTCCTCCAGCAGGGCCCCACCTACTTGACAAGGCCACACCTCCTAATCCTTCTCAAATAGTGCCACTCTCTGATGGCTAAGTATTCAAATCTATGAGCCTATGTGGGTCATTCTCATTCAAACACCACCACACCAAGTGACCATCTATAGAGCAGGGTAAGTTCTGATACCCTGTGCCATGGGGTGGACTGGAAGAAACCCCAAACCTAGCTTTGCCTGGGGCTGAGTGCTTGTTGGGTGAGTGAAACACCAAGCCTGTGGTGAGCTGAGGATTGGTGAGAGGGACAGTGTTTTATCAGAGCTGATGCCCAGCAAAAGGAGCTCCATGGAGGCAGCCATCTCTGAATCATCCCAGTCCAACAGTTCTGAGGGCCAGGGGGAGGGGAAATAGCTTCCATTAGCTCTGATTGTTGATGTGTGGTCTACATACCAGGCTGCCTCCAGCATGACCAGTGCAGTTGGGAGAGTTGAGAAGCTCCTGCGGGTGTGTCCCAGACATTGTCTTTGCTTTGTCAGTCTTTGGGGGACTCAGTAGAGAAGAAACAATGACTTCTTGTTGGAGATCTCTGGTACCCCAGAACCTGAGGTCAACGGTTCCATCTAAAATGCAAAGCGTTCCTAGCTCTTGATTGCTCTGGGGGAACGTCTCAGCTCTTTAGAATATGCCCACACAGCCTGTATCACCCTCCTTTCCAACTTGCTCCATGATTACAAGCAAGTGGTTCTTGGAATCTGGGTCCTCAGCATCAGCACCGTGGGCACACAGGGCCTGATAGCTCTTTGTCAGGTGGTCTATGAGTGGCGGTGTTCAGCAGCATCTTGGTCTTTGACTGCTCACTGTCAGTGATATTCTTCCGCATCCTCTATCTAGGGATGACACCCACCCCTGAAGTCCCTAGCCACTGCAAACGTCCCTGAGAAGCAAAACTACTCAGTTTCAATGCTCCTTCTAGTACATTTCCTCTCCTTGACTCCGGGGTCACAGGCATGTTTGCTCATGACTGGTTTTTACATGGGTGTCTCCTCTCCCTGACGCTGGGGTTACAGGTATGTTTAACCATGACTGGTTTTCACATGGGCGTCTGTTCTTCCTGATGCTGGGGTCACAGGTATGTTTGACCATGACTGGCTTTTACATGGGTGTCTGTTCTGATGCTGGGGTCTCAGGCATGTTTGACCATGACTGGTTTTTACATGGGTGTCTCCTCTCCCTGACTCTGGGGCCACAGGTATGTTTGACCTTGACTGGCTTTCACATGTAGGTGCTGGGGGTTTGAGATCAAGCCCTTTTGCCGTCACAGGAAATACTCTTACCCAATGAACCATTCCACCTGCACCACTCTTGCCTTCTGTGAAGTTCTTTCTCAGGTATTTGTCATATCTCTCACAGAAATCAAAAACTGACTAACACATGCTCTCTGTTGTGTCTGCTTCACTCTTACATCCGTCCTGCTTTGGCATCCCCAATACCTTAGGTTACAGGCCTGTGTCACTAGTCCCACCTCTCACCTACCTTGAGCTGGTATAATGGTGGGAGTGGTGGGCGGTGCTGACTTGATGGAGCAGGACTGTATGAGGCGTAATGCCTGGGTGAAGGGCTGGAGTGGTGAGACCCCGAGGGGCACATTAGGTGGTACTTGCTGCTGCTGGCAAGCCTGTGTTTCCTGTTAGCAGTGTACGCACACCATGTCTGGCCTGCTGCCCCGTATAGCTTCTTGGGACAGCTCCAGGGCTCTGGGGTAGACATGGCTAATCTATATATCTGAGTAGACAGAGTGCCAGACAGACCACAGACTCTCCAGGTCCCGTGCTGCTACTGTATATAACTCTTAGTCAACCCTGGAGCAAGTTCCTACAACCAGAACGTTCTATAACACACACTCACTGAAAGAATCATGCCATGTCTTAGGCGGCTTTCCGCTACTATAGCAAAGTCCCCGAGTTAGGGTGATCTCTACAGAGCAGGCTCATCTGCCTCACAGCTCTGGACACACGTGAACGTGGCATGGGGATGTGCTCTGCAACAGTCGAGGGGCTTCCTGTTTCCTCCCCAGCACAGTGCCAGAGGTCTGACACATAGTAGGCACTCTGTAAGAAGATGGAGACTGAGGTACTTTGGCACCGTATGCTAACAAAGATTGTCTGCAGCCCCAGGCTCTGCCAAGCGTGGTTAACATTTTACTTCAATTCCTCCCTTGCTTTATATAACAGGCTTACACTTCTGTTTTCCCACACGTACGTTCTCATCAGTCCCTCTTGTCTTTCTCTGCTGGGAAGTAAGGTGAGAGGCCCCTCTGCCCCTCCCAGCCCTGCCAAGTTATAAAACTCTGGGTCTCTAGTTATATTTGTACCATGAGCAAACAAATTTAAGTGACTAACTAGCATTTGAAATATTTTGATTATATAACCATTCCTCATCTCAGACATAGGAAGGGAAACATCTTAGGCACGAGTGGCAGGGCAGGGCACAAGCCATAAATCCAGGGTTTGGGCATGCCTTCTCCTTGCCACCAGGGCTCACCAGTTACTATAGTAATTGTTAAACACGACGAGTGTGTCCTCCGGAAGATGCTCTTTTTCAGAATCTCTTAGGTTCCCCTGTGTTCTTAGGTCCAGAGCTTTTCAACCTGCGCTTGGATGAGGCAGGCCACTTTGTGGTTCCTCAGCTCTTCCGTTCGATTCTTTCTTGGATTGTCATTTTGCTGGAGACCTGTCCTTGAGTGTGCCTCTCACAACAGGTCTGTGCACAGCAGACATTCAGTACCCGTGTTTAAGTCTTTGGTTTACTCTCACACAGGACCCACCGTCAGCGAGGTCATCTGACCCATGTCTCTGCAAGCCTATATCATTACTTTTCTTGATCTTGTGGCCAAATACCTCACAGAAGCAACTTAAGGGAAGAGATGTTTATTTTGGCTATGGTTTGAGGGGACATCATGGTAGCAGGAGTGGCTGGTCCTACAGCAGCAGGAGCTTGTGACACAACTCATCCACATCCTGGCAGATCTGCAAGCCGAAAGCCTGGACCCAGAGCTCATCTTATTCTCAAGGGCCGCCCTCCACGACCCACTTCTGCTATTTAGGTCGCAGGCTTCCAAAATACCACTAGTCGGCGGAGACCGAGGGTTCAAACACAGGAGCTTGAGGGGGACATTTTGTGAAATCATTTGATGCTTTCACTCCAGAGGCCTTTTAGGATTCTCTGTATCTGTAGAATTTGGCAATTCTTTCTGAACATAAAATTTTACTTAGAAAGTAAGCCTTTGCCATTCTCTGTCTAGAAGGAACTTTGAACATGTAAGTCTTTCTTTAGCCCAGGGAGGTGGGTTCCTATCACTCCTTCATTTTTCTTCTCCTTCTGTTCTTTTTAAATTCAAGGATTCTTACTAAAAACCAAAGATCAGTTGTACATATAAATTAACTTCATGCGTGCTTTTGAGATTTTTTTTGTGTGTGTGTGTATGTGTTTCGTTTCCCTTCTGCTCTGTGTTTGAAATTTCATTGACTTTATCATCTTTAGTACTGGAGTTCAATCCTGTCCATTTTATTCTTTCCTTGATTATCTGATTTGTTTTGGAGCCATGGCATCTAATTTTCAGGAAGTCTTTGTTTTTCTGATTGTTCCTTATTCACACTGGCTAATGTTCCTTCTGTAGAATTCCAGGGAGAAGAAGCAATGGTGTGTGTGTGTGTGCGCGTGCGTGTGTGTCTACATGTGTCTGTGTGTGTACCTGTGTCTGTCTGTGTGTCTGTGTGTCCCCACACAAAATATGTGTGAAGCTCAAAGAATAACTTTGGCCAGCCTCTCTCAGGTACCACCCAGCTTTTTGTTATTGTTATTCTCACACAGGGTCTCTCACTGTGTCAAATTGGCTAGGTTGGCAAGCCAGCAAGCCCCAGAGATTCCCTTGTTTCTGCTCACAAACGTGCCCCACCATGACCAGCTTTTTAAATGAATGCCGGGGACTAAACTCAAAGATTCAGGCTTGTGCCCTGAGCACTCTACTCCTATTGACTGAGAATCTCCCGGCTCTGCAATGGTGGGCTTGTGAAGTCTGAGCCTGGAAGATCAGTGTGCATGGGTGAGTTGTTCTAGCATCTGAGATAGTGCCCTGCACGGAGAAGGCAGGACTTAGGGCCGCGAGGCCTCACAGCTCTAGTTCCTCTATGGAACAGACCAAATAATCTCAGTTTCCCCATCTGTAATATGAAAAAAGAAGGAAAACCCCTTTGGGTTTGAAGGAATGGTGTGGAAAGAGTTCCTGGTGACTCTGACTTTGGTAGACTAGGAGATGGCGTGGGTGGAGCTGCTGGTGACTGGCTTTGGTAGAGTAGGGGATGGCGTGGGCGGAGCTGCTGGTGGCCCTGGCTTTGTACATCCACCGTGAATGAATGAGTCTTCTTCAATGAATCCAGCACAAAGCTCCCCACTCGCTGCGCCCTTTCATCAGAGCGGCAAATTGCCTTTAGTTATTCTTCACCCTTAGGGCTGTCTTGCTTTCTGACTATATATACACATGTATGCATGTATTTTAATCATTTCTGGGCAGCTTCTCATGAATATTCAAATCCAAGCACTTAGAGTTCTGTGAATGATTCAAATGTTTGTTGCACAGTGGATTGATCCTAATATAGCTGTCATCAAAGGATGTGCGTCTACACAGGTCTTCTTGACACCCCCGCAGCCTGTTCGGGCCAATGAAGGGCAAGTGACAAACCCAACAGATTTCCGGTCCTGACCTAAGAGAGGCTTAGCTATTAGGGTTGGGGAGCCTTGCCATTTTTTTTTCTGACTTTTGCTTTTCTCTTTACATATTCCTTTCCATAGAGGCTTGGGGTCAAGAGGACAGAGTTTGGGAGGTCAAGTGTGTTGCAGAGGCAGTTACTTCCACTGCCACCCATGGCTTAGGTGGCATGTGTATCCTGCCACAGCACACGGATGCTCAGATGCCTCTAGAAGGCTATAGAGAGATATGGGCATTGGAGACGGCTGGGAGGAACTTCAGGTTCTTGTCTCTTCTGCATCTGTTCCAGCTAAGAGAATTGGGTGGCCCGTGCTTTTCTTCCTCCTGGGTCCCCTTGGGGACAGTGCTCCTTCCTTACAGGGACTCTGAGTGTCACCCGTGTAAGTGCAGGATCTAGGAAGAAGGTTGTCATGGTGGACCCCATGTCAAGTCTTCCTTGAGAATGGGAGCGAGTTGTTTTCCAGAAGTGGCTGTGGAACAGATCAAAGTTGGATCCCTCTTTTTCTTTTGAGGTGCTAAGAATTGAACCCATTGCTTGTGATAGACAAGAACTCTCCCACTGAGCTATCTGTCCCTCAATATGTAACTATGTATCCCTGGCTGGCCTGAAACTCACAATGTAGACCAGGCTGGCCTCAAACTCACAAAGATCTACCTGCCTCCTAAACGCTGGGATTAAAGGTATGCACCATCATGCCTGGCCTTATTTTGAGTTCCTCTAAGTTGTTCAAGGGGGGCTTGCACTTTCATCCGTCCTGCTTTGGCATCCCCAATACCTTAGGTTACAGGCCTGTGTCACTAGTCCCACCTCTCACCTACCTTGAGCTGGTATAATGGTGGGAGTGGTGGGCGGCGCTGACTTGATGGAGCAGGACTGTATGAGGCATAATGCCTGGGTGAAGGGCTGGAGTGGTGAGACCCCGAGGGGCACATTAGGTGGTACTTGCTGCTGCTGGCAAGCCTGTGTTTCCTGTTAGCAGTGTACACACACCATGTCTGGCCTGCTGCCCCGTATAGCTTCTTGGGACAGCTCCAGGGCTCTGGGGTAGACATGGCTAATCTATAAATCTGAGTAGACAGAGTTCCAGCAGACTACAGACTCTCCAGGTCCCATTCTGCTACTGTATATAACTCTTAGTCAACCCTGGAGCAAGTTCCTACAACCAGAACGTTCTATAACACACACTCACTGAAAGAATCATGCCATGTCTTAGGCGGCTTTCCGCTACTATAGCAAAGTCCCCGAGTTAGGGTGATCTCTACAGCGCAGGCTCATCTGCCTCACAGCTCTGGACACACGTGAACGTGGCACTGGGATGTGCTCTGCAACAGTTGAGGGGCTTCTTGTCTCATCACACAATGGATGACATCATGCAGGGGCGGGTTGCGGTGAGACAGATGAGCCTGCTAGCTTGGCCTCTCTTCCTCTTCATCTTCTAAAGTCACTTATGCCATCCTGGGAGCCCCAGTAGGATCTTAATTAATCCTAATAGGTTCCCGGCACAGTTAACATACCGGTTGGGGGATCGGGTCTGTGACACATGAGTCCCAGGGACAAGCATTCAAGCCGTGGCTTTGTTTGGCTCCTGGCCAGACAGCTGCTGTTCCAGGTTGTGCCCTGTACTGGATGCAGGGATTCTGAGACTTGTGCTGGCGGCATCCTGGAAGTCTCTAGTGGGCACCCGTCTAGTGGGCTCTGCTGTCTCATTTCTGCAGATGAAGAGTTAGGCTCTGAGGGGGACCATCTGCTCCCGTCTAATACCTCAAGATGGTGGAGCTCCAGGAAGGCTCTGAAGAGCAGCCTGTGTCTCTCAGATGGGGTGGGGTTGGCTCTGCAGAGGCTACTTTTAATCCCACAGACATGACTGCTGTGGTACACTTCTGTCCAAGCCAGGCTAGTGCCCTGCATGCATGGGAAATTTCTTGCTTCCTTTAAGTCATCCTCCACCCTGCTCGTATCAAGTGTATGCGTGTGTGCGTGTGTGTGTGCATGCATGTGTGTTAAAGTTCTCCAAAGGAATGGAATTAATAGGATGAATTACTTTGACATGGATAGCTTTGGAAATGACATGCCTGGGGAAAGAAGAAAAGACACATGTGGAGCTGGGATGGGTTGGGCCACATGAGCTGATAGAGATACACCAGCAGCCCGGAAACTCACTGCGTTTATTCCATACAATGGAATGAAGAGGCAGGTTTACCGTGCACAGCTAACCTAGGAGGCAAGTTATCTAACCATGGTAGTGGACCACTGTAGACTTGCATTCCCGTGTGTATGAGGCATTAGGATCCTTGACATGGCCTCGCTCATGTCAACAATACACATTCACTCAGGGCTGCACCTGCTCGCCACATAACTATATACTACAGAAGAAAATTTATTAGACCGGCTTCACTGTAGGACTGGGTAGTCCAACAACAGCTGTCTGCACACTGGAGAGGTTGAGAAGTGATACCTTTTTGGTTCATTAGGTTGGATGCCTCCATCCTGAGTGGGCACCGAAGACCTAGAAGATCGCTGGAGAGCCGCTGGTCTTCAGTCCACATTGCAAGGATGAGGATGCTGCATTTGGATTCAGCAGCATCAGCACCACCAGCAGCACCAATAGGATAGATGTGCTCCCTAGCTGCCCAGAGTATGAATCCCAGTTGGCTCCAGACCCACTCAAATTGACACTCCTGGTTTTAGCCAGCACAGGTTGGGCTGTCTTCTTCTCGGTGCCATGCTGGGCTGCAGGCACTAGAAGTTCCTGCTGCCCTCTCCCCAGGAGACAGGCGCTGTTTGGAAGGCTTCTCATTAGTGTGAGTCACTCCTAAGCCCAGGGTTGACAGCGAATCACTGTGTGTCCATCTCTGCCTATGTGAAGGGGTAGAGAGGAGGAATGGAGAAGGCTGAGAGGGTGTGGGCCATTCTCTTCCTCCTCTCCCCAGTGCAAGCCCTTCAGCATGTAGATGGAAATGCCAGGACTCACTGCAGTTTCCCAGGACTCCTCCGGGGACTATCCCACACTCCCTGCCTGTGATGAGGATGCCCTCATACCCCCCAAAGCCTGACACCTCTCTCCACCCAGACTTTCTGCTGTGAATGGTGAGCCTGGCTTTACAAACACACTCCAGTGTTTTTCTGCTAGATCAGCTTGTGTGTGATTCTAGCTGAGAGTTAGGATTCCCTGGACTACCCCAGGGCAGGGCAAAGATTCTGGGCTTTTTTTTTTTTTTTGCAAAGATTGTAATCAAATTCACATAGTGTGTGTAAAACAAGTCGTGGCTACGTTCTAAGTAAATGTAGTGACATTAAGCACATCCACAGTGTTGCTCAACACCACGGGCATCTGTGTCTAAGAAAATTTTTGTCATCCCCAAGGAAATGCCTTCCCATGGAGCAGGCACTGTCCTCTCTACCTACCCATGCTCCAGCAATTGCCAGTCTGCGTTCTGTCTACGTGTTGGCCACCTTTCTGTTTCTATGACAACCATCTGAGATCATCAGCTTGCAAGGAGGGATGGCTTATTTTGGCCCACAGTTTGGGAGGATCCAGCCTGTGATGGATTGTCCCTGTTGATTTTAGAATTTTGGTGGTCTATCATGGCAGAAAAACTACTCCCTTCACTGCTAGGATGCAAAAGAGGGAGGAAGAAGGGGCTGGAGTTCCATCATCCTTTTTGAGAGCATATCCCCAGTGACCTAAGATGGTCTATGAGGCCCTGTTTCTTAAAAAGTCCACCACTTCTCATAGTTCAAAGCTGGGATCACACAGGGCCTCTGGGAGATATTCTAACCCCAAGCTGTAACAGTCTAAGGCCTTAATTATTCCAGAGGCTTCACATAAATGGAGTTCTACAGTATGCGATCTTGGTGTCTGGCATCTTGCATGGCTGGCTTGTCCACATTTTAGCACATGTTGGCATTCGTCCCATTTTTTATGGTCGCATATTATTCCAGCTCATGAGTGTAACCCATTTGCTTATCTGCCCAGATGGTAATGGTATCTGCCCCGGGGGCCTCGCAGGTCTAGGGGACTTTCTCAGAGACAACTCTCTGAGAAGATACTGTCACTTCCCACTAGTTCACACCAGTTAACGGGGAGTCCCTGTCGTGTTCCATCTGCTGCCTCTGGGAAACCGAGAGAACCGATGCCTTCATCTGAGTTCAGGCTGATAGAGTAGGGGTCTCCCATCGCTGTAGGAACCACATAGCCCTGTGGGGGAGACCGGCCTTTTCTGCCCCGTCGTTTGCCTTGTGCCTCTCAAGGACAGTTGTCACCCTCTAGGGGAAACACCTCTCCCACATCCTGACTGAAAAGAGCTTATGGTGTTTGAATGAGAATGCCCCCCCCCAGTATAGATTTGAAAGCTTGGTCACCAGGGAGTGGCACTATTTGAGAGGATTAAGAGGTATGTCCTTGTTGGAGGAAGCATGTCACTGGGATTGGGCTTTGAGGTTTCAAAAGCTCAAGCCAGGTCCCATGGCTCTGTCTTCCTGATGCCTTTGGATCTGGGTGTAGAGCTCTGAGCTCCTTCTCCAGCACCATATCTGCCTGTGTGCTGCCAAGCTCTCTACCATGAGGATAACAGACTAACCCTCTGAACTCTAAGCCAGCCCTAATTCAATGCTTTCTTTTATAAGATTTGCCATGGTCATGGTGTCTCTTCACAGCGATAGAAACCCTCACTAAGATAGAACTGCTCCAGTTGCTTCTTCTTCCAACCTTGAACCAACATAGCCCTCACAGAAACAGGGCCCAGAGATGCTGAGGGCCAGAAAGAACTGAGCATCTCAGCAGAAAGCTCCCACCATCACAGTGTCTGTTGACACTTGCTCCATGCCCGCCTCCCAGTGCTGGCCATGCCTGGCTTTCCATGGCCTCCTGAAGTCCTAGGAGGTAACAGACAGGAGTCTGCACCCTTGGTGATGGGAGACTTTGAGGTCTTCAGTCAGGAAGGACATCAGAAGTCCTAAGAACTGCCAGATCCCCAAACGCATCCTTTCTGGGGACCAGGGCACAGTACCCATTGCCACTTCTCTTCAGCTATGGTCTCCTTCCTCAGTGCTTTCTGCCATCTCTGTATCATGGAGACAGCTGACTAGGCTCTCTACTGTGTGGTACATGAGAATGTCTAGACCTCTACCCCCACCCCTACACACACACACACACACACACACATACACACCACACATATGCTGTCCAGCCAGCTGGCCACTACCTGGATTAAATGGCTACTTCCACTTGCAGCAGGGACTTAGAGTCTCCTCTGGCTCTTGAAGGCCCTGACTCATGGGACCCTGGGCCACAGTGGCTTTGTTCTGCAAACTCTTCCAGTAGCTAATGCCCTGGAATGGAGGCTTAGTCGGGGTCAGGTGGGCAAGAAACGGCTTGTGCAGAGTGGGGAGCTGGAGAGTATTAAAAAGAAGATGGTTGCTGTGTTGGCAGAAAGTGGGGAGCCCACCTGCTTCAGTCTCCCGGGCCTGAGAGATACATGAAGAAGCACAAGTCCCTGGGACCTGTACCCAGGGAGACCACCTGACCCCCCACCCTTAGCACCCCCCAATGCAAGGCTATGACTGGGGTGACTCAAGTGGTAATTTGGGGGGAAACGCTCAATTCTCTAGCTCATCATCTCTGGAAGGCTCAGGACTGCCCAGGAGCCAGGGCACAGTGTCCACTGGGGCAGGACAGACAGCAGCCTCCCAGGCAGAGCAGGATCAAGAGAAGATCAGGGGCACTTAGATTTGCACTTGAGGGTGACACTCACAGATGGTTGAGCTCCTCCAGGACCCCCACCCCCTGTGAGTGCTTTAGAGTCTCACCTCCAGATGCCATGTTGCTGACCACTCATCCCTTAACCTATCAACACCTGTGAGACTCTTCCTTGCTGCCCCCTATTGTAGGGCTGTTCTCCCATCCAGAACAATGGGACCCTCCTGGGTCCTCAGGCCACCAGAAGCCCCTCTTGCTCCAGACTCACCCCTAAGTTAACCCTCAGGAAGTAACAATTTGTTGGCCCTGCCTGCTGCTATTGGGTACTCAGGAAGTTGTGTTCAGCTGTGTGCTTTGGAACGGGGCCTAAGGCTTGGTCTCTCAAAACAGAATGAACAAGTGAATGAAGGAATGAATGAGGGACATTTCATTGCCTATGAGGATGGCCACATGAATTGAGTGTGTGAGTGACTGAATCGGGGGACTGAGCAGATGAATAAGTCAGGGGTCACAGGCACACCCTGGGGGCAGGAGCATATAGACCTACATGCCAGAAGCCTACCGCCTCACAGGACAGGCCACGGCCCCATTCTCCTCACAGTTTCCTGAGCAACTCAGAGCTCTGAGTCCAAAGCTTAGATCCGGCATGACTCATAACATACAGCTGAAACAAGCAAATGTTGCCATGAGCCAGTGACAGCCACCAGAAAACCATGGCAACCAAGCCCTCCTCTCTTGCTAAGGCTCCCAAGGCAGGATGTTCTCCAAGGATTCAGGAAGAGTTCCCTTGTCCCCTTGGTTTTCTTTCTGAAAGGTGGGGCCTGATATGGGTCTTTGATTTTCCTTTCCCCCTTTCCTAGCAGTTCCTTTCTGACCAGTCTCCTCTAAGGCTTCAGTGCCACCCATGCTAGACTGTGTGGCCTAGGCTGTGTGACCTAGAAGGTCACATACCACCTCTCTAAGCCTACTTCTGTGATGACAGCTGACCCTCCCACAGTGACAAGTATATCCTTCTGCCAAAATATAGGTTGGTTGGCTTCTATAGAGTGTGTGTGTATGTGTCTGTCTGTCTGTTGGTCTGTCTGTGTGTGTGCATGTCCTTCTACACCAGGCTAGTGTAGAGTGTGTGTCTGTTGGTCTCTGTGTGTGTGTGCATGTCCTTCTACACCAGGCTAGTGTAATCAGAGATTGTCCATTTGTTTTCCATTCACCCAGACCCTAATAATCACACAGAAACTATATTAATTATAATACGGTTTGACCAATGTCTCAGGCATATTCCTAGCTAGCTCTTACATCTTAAATTAACCCATTTCTTTCAATCTATGTATCACCACAAGGCTGAGGCCTACCAGTAGGCATCTTTCTCCTTCAGCAGCTACATGGCATCTCTTTGACTCTGCCTAATCTCTCTCTCTCTCTCTCTCTCTCTCTCTCTCTCTCTCTCTCTCTCTCTCTGTTCTGATTTCCTGCCTGGCTTTACTCTGCAAAGCCATTGGCCCAAACAGCTTTATTCATCAACCAATAAAAGCAACACATATACAGAAAGATATCCCACATCATCTCTTCTTTTCTGTCTAATTAAAAAAAGGTTTTAACTAACATATTAAATTACATATACAAAACAGTTATTAAGCAAGAATTATAATTACAATATTTATATCTACTTTATATTTTATCATAACTAAGGAAAACTATATCTATTCAATTCCATCAAAGATCCCAGAAGGATATAATATTACCTAAGTAAACAGGAAGTGCATTGTAAGCAACTTTCAAAGCTCTAGAATTGACAGAGACATCTTGTTGCCTGAACAGTTACCCAAAGTTCTTCTGAAACATTGGGGCATCCATCTTCAGTCTACAGGCCCATAGTATCTGGCAGATTTTTCCATGAAACAGGAAATTTCAAAGACTGTTTTGCCTACATTGGCAGTTTGTCAGTCACTTTCCTTCCTCAGTATCCTGCAGAATGTCTGGCAGACTCTGTCATGAAGCAAGAACCCTGGAGAACTGCCTCACCTTTTGGCAAGTTCAGCAGTCACTTTTCTGTGGACCCTCCATATCCAGTTCATACAGCATACCATTAAGCATTTCTTGCCCAAATGGCTAACCTTGTCACACTGAAGGCAAACTCCACAATGGGTTTCTTCAATGCCCATCAACATCTCTGAAGTAATTAGTACTGCCAGAAGCAGACATATCTCACTGTTGAGAAAAGTCTAAGGTCTTAAAACCTTTTAAATGCCATATTCTGTAGGTCTTTGAAGTGTTGAAGATTATCTATTTAACTGAAATGTATCTCTTTATATCTTAGAAACCCTAGCTAATGCAGAAGTTTGACTATCATAAATGACTACCTATTAATCTATAATTTTTAATTATGCATTACATTTTTAGATGAGCTATGTAAACATAATACCTTAAACAAGAGCATAAATACATATATACATTGTAACAAAATCTACCTTAAATTTGTATCAATAGACCAAGGTCTATACCAATGCAAAGTATTCATCTCTATATCATATCCCCTTGTAAAATGAAAACAAACATTTATAAACAATCATTTCAGGAATTTGGGCATAGTTTTTTCCAAACTGCTTCCTGCTGTTTTTTGGACAAAGTATTTTTAGGGTTCACATAGACCTTTCAGGGGGATCTTGTTCCATTAAACCACATTAGCCTGGAAGGAAACCACAGGTTCTCATCTTTGTGGAAACAAAAGCAGAACCTCTTTTCCAAAGCAGCATATCCTTAGGCTCAAATTTTGAAGTCAAGATAACTTTAAAATATATATGTTGGTTTAGCTTAGCAGCCCCCACAATCAATTGTCTCTCTGCAGTCAAAAAATTCAAAGAAAACACAATAATACACATAATCTAAACTCTCTGTTTAGATATTTACATGGCTTATTTTTCTTTACTCCTTTAATCAATCACTGTCTGTACTCTTTTATATTACTTTTACTGTCTCTTTAAAGACTTTGTTTTAGTTTTAAAACTATTTCTTTCTATAATGGTCCAAACTCCTTTTTCTTCTCTCTCCCAAGCCTACATACATAAAAAAAAAAATCGTATCTTATTTAGAGGTCTTTTTCATCTGTCTTTATCACATATTGTTATCGTTTTCTGAACAGGAGTGCCTTTTTATAATGATAAGCAGGTGTGGCTGGGACCAACTCTGTAGCCCTGCTTTTTGACTCCACCCCATCCAACATGGCAGAGGTATGTTCACCACCTCTGAGAGCCATGCTCACCATCCCAGCTCCAAGGACCCAGTGGGTCTGTGCCACCATTAAACAAATAGTATCTGCTCACAAACCCCATGTAAGTACAGGATCTCCTGAAAGAGTCAGAGTTTCATGCTAGTAGAGTCAGGAAACCTTCTCTTAAAGGAGCTGCGCCTCTGCTCACTGCCAGCAAACAAAGCCTATCTGAAAAAATGCAGCTACCAAGAAGCTCCGGTTGACTCCTGTTTTTGTGGGTCTAGAAGTGTTTTTCTTCTTTAAGTTCTCTTAGGCTTTATGTGGATGCTTGCTGCTGAACATTGGGCATCATTATGTAAGTGGAGACTGCTCTTGTGTTTCCTGGCTGCCCAGACCCTAATAATCACACAAAACTATATTAATTACAACACTGATTGGCCAATGACCAGACATATTCCTAGCTTGCTCTTCCATCTTAAATTAACCCATTTCTTTCAATCTATGTATCACCACAAGGCTGAGGCCTACCAGTAGGCATCTTTCTCCTTACACAGCTACATGGCATCTCTCTGGCTTCTCCTACTCTTTCTTTCTCTATCTCTGTTCTGATTTCCCACCTGGCTTTACTCTGATAAGCCATTGGCCCAAATAGTTTTATTCATCAACCAATAAAAGCAGCACATATACAGAAGAACCTCCCACACCAAGCTAGAGCAATGTAAAACACGCGACTTTGCAGCCAGCCAGACTTAGGTTTTAACTCCGACTTCACCTGAACAAGTGGCCTTGTTTTCAGAGCCATGTTCTCCTCTATGAAATAGGAGTCAAAAGCCTCACCTGGAGGTTGCAAAGAGCAAATGAAATGACTCACAAAAGGACTTGCATCAAAACAGAGTTCAGCAAAAGCTCAATGAGAGGCCAGGTCGCCTCTGTGAGCAAGGACCATGGAAGAAGTGACTTCCCCAGCAGTCTCAAGGGTGTGAGCAACTGTGAAGTCCTTGGAGACCTATTTCCTGTCTCATCCGCTTTCTCCCTGTTCCTCCCACTCACTCTTTATTCTCCTCATTGCCCACAGACAAACTCCTGCACTTCCTGCCTGTGCCAGCTTGGCCTGGGCACAAACTGCCCACCAGGTGTAACTCACCTATCTTCTGTCTCTTTTGCTTGTGGGCTCCTAGGAGAGAGGTCACACTATCACACCCAGAGCTGTCTGTGGTTCCCATCATTTGTCTGCACACCGCAATCATCCCAGGTGTCTTAGGGGACAGGGTCTGGGTCCTCTGAAAATCCTCCTGCACAGCATACAGTCAGGCACCAAGCTATGAAAAAGTATTCCAGAGGGGAGGTGGATAAGAGCATCTGACATCCTAGCACCTGGGCAGCCAAAGCGGGGATCCTTTAAAATTCAAGGTCAGCCTTGACTTGACTGAAATGCAATGCAATGCAATACAATGTAACATAACACAATACAAACGTAACAGGAAACTGACCTCCAAGGGCTGCAGCAAGCCAGAGACAGACAGTGACACATTTTTGTGGTATTGAAATCACAAGTTCTGTTGGGCCCAACTGGGTCAGGGGATGAAGAAGCAACCAGAGCAAAGAGTAGGTAAATCCTGAGCATTCACAATTTTAAATCTACATTCTGGATGGGCAAAATGACTCAGCAGATAATGGCAATTGCCACCAAGTCTAATGACCTGACCTGAGTTCAGTGCCTGGAACTCACACAGTAGAAGAAGAGAGCTAAGTCCCACAAGTCTCTGTGGTCCACACACACCTACAGGGCTCTAAGCATCACGTGAGTCCTTTTGTAAACCTCCGTGTGAGGTCAGTGGTTCATTTCACAGAGGAGAGGTGGCTCATAAAATCAAGCCACTTGCCCAGAATGCAAACCTATGCCTGGTTAAAAAAGCTGGGCTTTTCACGACACCGTAGTCTGGTGTGGGAGAAGAGTCAGGGTCCATTCGGCCTCCCGATGACATGGGATGTGAGGAGGGGGCTACAAAGTACCAAGGGGGAGAGGTTTCTATTGCTAATAGTCTCTGTATTGAGAAATGGGACTGGTGGATCCCAGAGTCATGAAACTCAAGATAGAATTTCAGGATGGGCTGGGGTAGTAGAAGGCGGAAGGGAATCCCTTCACCTGCCACCAGGAAGGGTGGCCTCACAGCAAGGCAGGGAAGAGCCACAGACCTGAGCCCCCAGGAGCTCAACCTATCCTCTGTGTTTGTCTAAAGTGTGACTAGGTCTAAGCAGGCAGGCATGTTCAACTTGTGGTCTGGGAGCTTCGTGTAATAGCTAGATGAAGCCTAGGAGAGCTATTAGTGCAGCTTAAACAAAACTGTAAGCTTATTTTAAATGTGAAGTTTCTGTAACTTTTTTAAAAATGGAAATATGATTCTGTGGTTCTTGGCCATGAGCTTTGGAAATGATAATGCTTCCTGGGGTCAAAGGTTGTACACACACCTGGTAGTTTCTTCCCTGTGTGCTAGGGGCTTGTGGAAACAGGGGGAGGCCCTGGTGACTTTAACTATGTGTGGAGCAAGAGACGTACCCTGCCACTCCAAGTCCAGATGCTACCCGGGAAAGGAGTAAGGGTCAGAGAGGTAACCCTGAACTAGAGCATCTGCCCCCAAATGTCCTCACTATCTGCAAAGGTTGGATGCTCACAAGTTTAATGTCTTTTGTCCTGCCCTAGCTTGTGGCTGTTTCCATGCAGGATGGCAGCTATTATGGGAAATCAAGTGTTCTTTTTCCCCCACTTTGAATTGTTCTGGTATATATTTTAGACCTACTCTAAGAACTGCAGTGAAATTCCAACCCTACCGGTCTAAGACGCGGGTGCTCTGGGCTCATCTCAAGCCTCTGTCCGCACAGCCCAACAGGACTCATGGGACACCTGCCATTCAGTTGACACACCTCTCTCCCACATCCACCTCCTGGGCGGTCCCCCTCAGCCAGAAGAAGGCCTTGTCCATATCTGTCCCTCAGGTCACACTCATCCCATCCCCTGGGGTCGTAAAGGTTTTCGGGGAGAAGAATCATGACCCAGCAAGTCAGCCTGGGGAACCACCCTGATGACAGACACAGTGAGGGACAGCTGTGTGAGCAGGACCTTCCTGCTACAACCCCTTCATCCCAGAACCCGGATGTCTGCAGCAAACAGGACACGATTAATCTCTCTGCCTTGATCTCAAGCAGGCTCTGCCTGATCCAAAGTGTGACACAGACTTTTCCAGGCAACTTCTTTGTGGATTGGAGGCAACTACGGAAGTGATATTGGACCCTGGCGGGCAGTGGGGGGGGGGACAGCTGCTGAGTGGTAGATTGATTCTGTCGGTCAACAAGCTCTGGCTAAATGTTTACATTTAACTGACCCATTACAAGGTGATGGTAACAGAAAAATAAACACTGTTCCTCTCTCAAGAGCTCCAAATACAGAAGAATAAGCAACCCAACTATAGGAGGAAGCAGCGGCCCAGGTAACGTTGATGCTGAGGAGCCAGGCCGGGGCTGAGGGAGGTCTCAGGAGGATCGCAAAAGCTGCTGCGTGTGAGCTAATGGGCCTAAGGAAATGAGGTTACTCCGTCCCTCCTGGCTGAGGGGCATCAGCAAGAGAGGGCTCCTCCCTCTGGAGACAGCTTCCTGAAGAGCCCAGCTTTCCAGCTCTTGGAGGATGTGCATGTTGAGGCTATGCTATAGATGTTAATGAAGATGACAGACATGAAGATGAACGGAGGAGGCCATAGGCTGGGCTGTCTTGCCTCTGGTACACTGTGCCTTTGACCACCATCTCTTGGCAGTGGAGCTGATGCTAAATGCCTCGTGCGAGAGCAGGAGAAGCTACAACCTGCAGACTGATGAGATTCCGAGGAGACAGCATCATCTTAATCACTCCTTACTTGCTGCTAGGGGCGGGGCATAAGCCTGGGGTGGGTGGCAAAACTTGAGTTTCAAATTGGGAGCCTTATTTTGTTTCAAGACGCAAAGTTAACAAATAAGTTTTTAAATGATCTGAAGGAAAGAACCTGATACTTGAGGTGGAAAATTAGCAGATCAGCAGTGGGCACTGCAGGGGCTGCCTCTTCCCACTTAGGATCTCCAGGGAGGAGTTCATGGCACGGACTAGCTTTATAAGTCCCAATAATCTTAACATGATTCGGGTGTCCTGCCACGCCTGCCACCACTCCCCCCCCCCGCATGTCACAGAGGCTCCCACAGCTGCAGCTATGACACCAAACCTCCAGTTAGGAAGAATCAATCCCCAAAGACCATTTTCCCTCATGCATACCCTGGGTGTTGAGCAAACATTATTAGTAATTAGTTTGCTAAAGATAGCAGCCTTCAAGGGAGCAGAGGCAACGGCAGTCACTGTGACCAACCTTCCAGCTATTTCTGCATACGTAAAAAACCACCCACAACTGGGAGTCTTGGCAACATTTTAAAACCTGGAGCCTGAAGCCCAGAGCTTTGTGCCTCTACTCTCAGTGTGACCCAGTTGTCACCCTCTTGGGGACTCATTTCACCTGCATGGCCACATATCACAGCAGTTGGGCAGCCTTGGGAAAAGCAACCTCCTAGGCTGACTGGGCACACGCAGAAGGCTATGATTTTGGGAACTGGGGGTGAACCACAGGGGCCAGTCAATCAGGGGAATGAGGAAGCATGTCTGGAGAGAGAAGTTCATCGATGGGATACACCATGAAGACTGGGGGACTGACTGCCAGCATGTGAGCTTAGTTAGGAAGTCACTGGTAACTGTTGTCACATAGGAAGGCTTAAAAAGAAAACTCCAAAGACATAGTGACAACGGCCTGTGTGGGGGAGGCAGGAGAGAGCAAAAGCAGATGACACAGGGCCGGGGCCAGCTAGGTATTCCTGACACACCTTCATGGGCTTCTGTGGTGTCATGACAAGATGTGGCAGGTTGTAACAAGGGCACAAGGAAATGCTGACCTCACGTGGACTTTGAGGACCTGCCATGCCTACAATGTGGTTGGTAGGGTTGGCTAGACTGCGGTTGGAGACTAAGTAGAGGTGACGGGGAGGTGACAAGAGTCAGGCTATGTTCAGGAAGATCTTCAAGCCATTGGGAGTGCAAGTCCTTCAAGTTTGAGTTGGGGGGCGCTACTTGTAGAGTTTCTCCAGCAGGTAAGGACCCATGTAGACCACACAGGTCCCAGCTTCATGGCATGATGTGGGATTTCCCCTCTGCATGCTATGAATATGTTTTATTACCACCGGTTAATAAAGAAGCTGTATCGACCAATGGCTTAGCAGAGTAAAGCCAGGTGGAAAATCAGAACAGAAAAAAAGAGACAGAGTAGGTGGAGTCAAAGAGACACATGTAGCTGCCAAAGGAGAAAGACACCAGAACAGAACCTTACCAGGTAAGCCACAGCCTTGTGGTGACACACAGATGAATAGAAATGGGTTAGTTTAAAATGTAAGAGTTAGTTAATAAGCCTGAGCCAGTGTTGTAGTTAATATAGTTTCTGTGTGATTATTCTGGTCTGGGAAGCCAGGAAATGAACAAGCAATCTGTTCACAATGGCACACCCTGTCCTGTTCCACATTTTGCTTCTGATTTCTATATTAAGTTCCCTTTAGCGCCCTGCTACCAGGTTTTTCTCATAGGACCTCAGGAACCCAGCTAGTGACTCCTCTATGAGGCAGAATGAGAGTCCCCAAGGAGCAGCAGGAGGGATGCAATGAAACACAAAGTCTCAGCATTAACTAAAGGATCCAATGCTGGAACATTTCTGTTGTCACTGGAGTTGGGAGGACTCTGAGAAAGTCCTGGAAGCTGGGACCTAGAGTGTGGCCATGTGCAGGAAGCTTGGGTAAAATGGTACACAGTCATTCTACTTCTCCCTTACTATAGACCAATCAGGTTCACTGGCTGTCAAGTATATTAGTTCTTGGTATTCACCCCTGAAGAGTCTCACATGGGTGTCATCTCAATCTTCAGAGCAGACATGGCTACATTCCTCTCTTTCTCTCCTGCCACCTGGCATTTCCAGAAAGTTCCCACTAATGTCATATCTTTCCTACCACCACAAGGCAGGGACATACTGAACTCCTGGCTCTGGCTGCAGAATGGCCTGTCCTTCCAGCTGTCCCTCTGTGGAGCATTTCCAGCAGGGTCTGGTTCTGTCGACCCTTTCCCACGTCACTAGCTACTCTGGGAGAACTGAGTGCCCTTGACCAGCTCCAGCTTAGCACCCCCTGCCCACCCATCCACCCACGAATAGGTTATGTCCTGAGCCTCAGTTTCCCCAGACCTAGTTGCTCTCCATCTCCTCTGCTTTATAGCCACTGCCAGCAGGATGATGGACACCTGATGATCTCCTCCTCCCCCAAGCGTCCCTGGGCAGCACACTACTGCTTGGGCCCTTTCCCTCCCCTTCCTGGGAGGGATGCCTCCATTCCCATGGCACAAAGATTGGGTGTCCTTCATGTGATCAGATCATGGCAAATGACTTCAGCACGGTCCCCTCTGCTGTTCTGGTCACATTTTGTATGCTCTTCCCAACAGCTTGTTTGCACCTGTCTTCTCGTGTGGCCTAGACACTTCTTGAGGGTACAGCGTGTTTCCGTTACTACCCCAGTGCCCGCATTGGGAGAGAAATCTGGGAGGGGTCAACCTTCATACATACCTCCATATATGTACCTGTGTGTTTATATATGTACATGCATGTGCTATTCCTAAATGATGCAAAAAAGAGTAAAGGTCTTCCCAACACCTTGTATTCACCAAACACTGGGATCTGGGTAAGGAGCACTGTCCCCACGTGGGGAACTTGTGGCATACAGGAGTTGCAGAAGGCCTGAGGGACAGGGTAGCTGGGAACCAAGCCAGAGAGTGACCAAGAAGCCATTCACCAAGGCATTTCTTCTCCTGGGTGGGAGATGAAGTCACTTTGGTGGGATATTGATGACAGACATAAGGTGCTGGACAGGCAGACTGAGGTCTCTGGGGCTGTTGGCCTGGCTTCCTCAGTGTCTCCATCTCCTAGTTTTTGCTCATCCTGCAGCGTTCTGCCTGCCACATCTGCCCTCTTCCACAGTCAGGCCCAACACACTCTAGGGTAGCTCAGTTGCCTCTTGAGTGTAGTTTCTGACTGTGGGCATTGCCCCAAGCTAGTACAGGTGCTTTGGGTTCCTCTCCCCAGTGAGTGCCTCTGCTTTATCATACCATGGTCCTTGATGTGTTCATATCGATTGGCCTGCAAGGTTTCAGGGTCCAAGACCTGTGGATATATTGTCTCTGGTCATGGCTTCACACACAGTGGTGTTTTTTTTTTTTTTAAATAACTGAAAGCAAATGTATTAGCTTCTACCAAGATGAATTGCTCAAACCCCCTTTGACAAAATGACCCCTGATTAGAGTATTCCTTACCATTGTTACCATGGTGAGTAGAACAATGTGGGTATGTGAGTAGCCACGGTGCTGAGAGGTCTTGGAGGATCCTTGGGGGACCATCTTAGCCACTGAAAACTGCTGTGCTGACCCCCCTCTTGGTCTCTCTGCACTGTGCCCCTCACCTCCGATCCTGACAAAGGTTCTGTAGGTGAAAGCAGTCAATGACCAAGCCCTCAGGGGACCACAGGCATGTCACTTTAGGAAAGTGTCCTTGGCTTAAAGTGCCACCGACTCAGAGTGGATACAGGAACGTCCCAGCTCCAGGGAAACGGGTAGATGTGAAACTGAAAACAGATGGCCTCTCCACTGAGATCCCACTTCTCGCTGCCACAGGCAACGGCTCAATCTGTAGACATCCTCCTCTCCTGCCTGAAGTCTGGTCTGAGAATCTATGTGTCCTCACCACAACGTTTCATCCCTCTGAGCATCCCATCTCTCTGTTGTAGAACTCTTTACTGTGTCTGTGGAGCTGGGGGACTCCTGGCAGGAGGCATTCTGACGTGTTCTGAATCTTTATGGCCCACAGTTCATACATATGAGCACTGATGCCCATAGAAAGCTGCCAGGAGGAGGACCATTAGCAGGGGACCGGTGTTAGGTAAGGTCGTGAGAATGGAGATCTCTGGATGAGACCGTTGCCCTTGTAAGACAAGGAGAGTTCAGAGTTCTGTCTATTACACAAAGAGACCTGAAGATGCTAACTAAAGCCAGAAGCAGTTGCAGAGTGGGTCTAAGGGCAGTCTGGGTATAGAGTGAGTTCAGAGAGAACATTGGGAGCAGGACGAGTCCAAACAACTAAATAAGACCCTACTCAAACGAATGAACGAATGAACAAATAATAAATGGGCCAGAGATATAGCTAAGTGGTAAGGTTCTTACCATGTATGAGGTTTGATCCCCAGCACCAAAAACAAAGGCATCTGATAACTTTGGAAAGCACATCTCCCATGTGTGTGGCTAGTAAGGGATGTGACTGCCATAGGCGGGGGAGACAGATGGCGGAGAGCTCTAAAAACAAGCAGGGAAGAGCCGAGCACTATGCACGTTTCTCATTCAGCACTTGGTCAAGACAAGAGGAATGAACACTCTATGCCACCCCAAGCTCCATTCTGAGACCTGTTCTCAAAATAGGGAAAGGGAGGAAGGGAAAGAGGAAGGAAAGAGACAAATACTGCATGAGGAGGAATAGTTCTTTTTTTTTAAAAAAGTTTTATTTATTCATTTTTATGTGCATTGGTGTTTTGCCTGCATATGTATATCTGTGTGAGGGTGTCAGATCTTGGAGTTACAGACAGTTGTGAACTGCCATGTGGGTGGTGGGAATTGAACCCAGGCAGGTCCTTTGGAAGAGCAGCCAATGCTCTTAACTGCTGAGCCATCTCACCAGTCACCAGAATAGTTCTTAAGAAGGAGCTGTAGTCTATCAATATACAAACAACTGTTTAACTGCATACCCAATAAGTGATTATTGAAATATCATTTTGCCCTCTTCTTCCATTGGCAGTGATCAGAATGATCAGAATTCAGCTGGCAAGGACATAAAGTGGCTTTTTCACAGAATACTCAGGTACCAAAATGGATATGAGTTTTTGGGAAGCATTTTGGTAAAGCATTTGAAAGTTTGCAATGGGGTCCAGCCTGGTAGAGTACGTCTGTCCTCCAATTCTTGGGAGACTGAAATGGGGGCATCCCTTGAGCCTAGAAGTTCAAAGCCTAGGCAACATAGTGAGAACTTCGATTTAAAAACAAGAAGGAATAAAGAGAGGTCCAGAGAGGGAGGAAGAGAAAGAAGGGAAGGTTGGCAAGCAGCCTTAATTTTCAGAAATTTTCTCAAGGAATCAATCATTCATGCATACGCACTTAGCTACAAGGACATACAAGGCAGCATTGTTCTCAAAAGCAAAAGAGGCACATGAACAGACTGTGCAGACTGATTTGACATGGCTTTGACTATGCTAAAACCTTAGTATATAGTAGGTACTCGGGGGCATACAAAGAAATGTACTGTGTGCTGTTAGATAAAAAATGTGGAGTTTTAATTAGTAACAATTATTTTTTAAAATTAACAAACCCAGTATATATACACATATGTGCATGCAGATATGTATGTGTGACCACAGTAATCACAAAGGATTTTTTTTACTGTTTGATTTTCAATATTTTCTATTTTTTTCTTCTAAAATGAATATGCATTGCTTTGCAATAAGACACAACTTTATTTTAAGAAAATCTGATGGGAAGAAGAGCTTGCTCCACTTTGGTGGCTGCTCACTGTTGTCCTGAGGTTGCCTCTTCAGTGGAGACTGGCAGAGGGGAGAGCTAAGAAGAGAGCATAGAAAGAAATGAAACCTCAGAAAGACAGTCTATGCCTGGGAAGCAAGTCCCTGCATATGTAAAGCTGAGAGAATCAGAGGTACACTTCACAATCTCCTCAGGATGTCACCAGCGTGGCTCCGGCAGCCATTGAGTAAAATGCCTGGTGGCCACCAAGAAGTGTGGGCAGGTCAGAGGGGAGTGTGGGACGCTCCAACAGGTGATGGGAGAGTCGTGTTAGGGCCAGGAAGGTAGGTATGGTCCTGAAAGGGAAATAAAGGAGACAAAGTGGGCTGTCCCTGCTCCGCTGCCACCCCAGGGGAGGCAGGACTTGGCTTCTTTCCTTCTACACCACACCCCCCTCATACGATGACAGACAGCTTCAAGATCCCAGCAGCCACACTGCCCTGAATGCTGAATGTGGACCTGGAGGGGGACGATGGGCAGAGGGCCTGGATCCCCAGCTCAGAGGGGTGTTTCAGAAATAAACCTTCCTGCATGGTGCCAGTTCAGAGCACTGTGAAGAGTGGCTGGGATCCAAGGGGGAGGAGCCTTGGTCTGCAGGGGAATAAAGCTCAACATGAGGGTCACAACTGATCTGGCTGGTAAGGCTCACTGTGCCAGTGTCCCTGGATCTAAGGAGAAACAGGACTGTAGCTCCGATCTTACCAGGGGCCGTGGTGGGAGAAAGGCTGAAGGAATGCCAGTTGCCACCCAAGGCAGCATCTCTCTGACCCACTGGCTTTCTAATCTCGCTTCCTTCCTGCGTCTTGTTGACCCAGTGTGTCTGGCTAGTTCAGTGTTAGATGAGCCTGCCTCCCTTTCACTTCCGAGCAGGAAACAATGCTAGAAAGAGCCAAGGAGACAGCTTACACCAAGATGGAACCGGGTCATAAGACAGCAGAACTCTGGTGACAGCAGCATGGAGGACCCATCATGAGGAGCTCAGGTCCCTACTACTGCTGTGTAGGCCCCAGAACCAGACCCCATTGCTCCTGCTCTTGGCCACCCTTTGCGTGTATGGTCTGTGGCCATCATTCTGAAATTCATGAGGATTTCTGATCCAGGTTTTCAATGCGGAGCCCCAACAAGTTGCAGCTGACTGTAGCTCCTGTTTGAACATTTTTATCACCCACAAAGATCCTCCCTTATCAAGTTGCTTCCCTCTCCCGTCACCTTTGAAAATGCCCCCCCCCCACATCTGTTCACCATCTCTGGGGATTCACATAGTCTAGACATTTCATATAAATAGAAACAGATAATATGGGACCTTTTGAGCTTGGCTTATTTTTAGCATGCTTCTGAAGTTCACGCTGTAGCATATATTCATATATTCATCCATTTTTACGACTGACTAATAACATCCCTGTAGTAGATAAGCCTCATGTTGTTTAGTCGTGCATCAGTTTACAGACATAGGGGTGGTTGCTTTGTTTTTTTCCCTGCTATTATGAGTAGAGCTGCCGTGAACAAATATGTATTTTTTCATGTGTTGATGCTCCCATCTCTCCTCAGTTATACCCAGGACTGGAATTGCTGGGTTAGCTCATGAATCTATGCTTATATCTTGGAGGACTTGCCAAATCGTGTCTCCACAATGTCTGACTCATGGTCTGTGCCCACCAGCAGTGTGTGGAGGGCCCAGTTTTCCCACATTGTTGCCCATACTTGTATCCCCTTGTTATGACTAAAGCCATCTTCATACCTCATGGGTGTGAATTGGACACTCACCATGGTTTTGGTTTGCTTTTTTTTTCTTCCTTCTTCTTTTTCCTAGACAGGGTTTCTCTATGTAGCCCTGACTGATCTGGAGCTTGCTCTGTAGACCAGACTGGTCTCAAACTCACAGAGATCCACCTGCCTCTGTCTGCCAAGTGCTGGGATGAAGAGTGTGTGTCATCACTGCCCAACTTGGTTTGCAGTTTTCTAAAGACAAATGTCATGTTATCTTTTCTTAAACTTGTTAGGCATTTGTATATCCTCTTTGGAAAATTGTTTAGGTCTTCTGCCCATTTTAAAAATATTATTTTCTTAATCACACTTGTGTGTATGTGTGTGTGTGTCTGTCTATGTGTGTATGTGCACATGCAAGTACCCTCAGAGTCCAGAAGAGTGTGAGATCACTTGGAGGTATAGGCAGTTGTAAGCTGTGTGACATGTTGCTGGGAACTGACCCTGGGTCTTCTACAGTAGCAGTGTGCACTCTTGATTTCAGGTTTATACAAGATCCCACCTCCTTCATTTCATCACCCAGAGCCTCAAACTGTCTACCCCTGATGTTAGCCAGCCTGAACAAGACTCTTTTTTTCTCTCATGCATTAAGAAAAATGCAACCAACTTCACTTCCAGCCTCCTCCAAAGGAGCCGGCTTGTCCCTTAGGCACTTGGCTTAGGTAAGGGATTAGTGACATTTCCTGTAGTTTGTCACATTGGGGAAGGCGTGGCAACAGAAGTGACTTGGCTTATGGCATAGACCTGAAAGCCAAGAGAGGGGACGGCTAGTGATCAGCTGGTTCTCCTCCCTTTTACCATCTGATTCAGCCTGTGCGTTGTGCCGCTCACACTCAGCCTCCCTGGTACCCCTCTCACAGAAACACTCAAAAGTGTCTTCCATAGATGAATGGCCTGGGTGTCTCCCAATCCAATCAAATCTACAGTCCGAACAAATCATCTCAGTAACTGCCCCTTCCATCTAGGCGTGGCTCTCGGGCTAGGCTGCCAAGGCTCATTGGTTATCTGGGACTACTCTTAATGTAGTCATTAAGCCCCCATCAATTAGCATAACTCTGAGACATCATCCCCATTTGGAAGGAAAGAGCTCCTTGCCTCATTCAGCCATGGGTTCATTAAGGAACTCATCATCAAGGGCCCCTGGGTGACTCTTCCCACGGGAGGCAGAGTTCTGGAAGCAAGCAGGACACACAGATCACAGACGAGCAAATAGCTTTTTCTCCCTGAGTCTAACACACATTTTACCCTTTGGAGTGGTCCAGCCTCTCTGAAATAGAGTAAGACTGTGGTCCAACCACTGTGATGCCCCTGGTAAGCATAAGAATAAGGGACTGACAGTGGTGGAGCCTTGCGGGGAGGTCAGCTTGGCTCAGAGCATGAAGGCATGACAGACAGACCCCCAGCTGGTTCCCATCCAGGGGCCCAGACACTAGCTGCATTCCCATGGAACCTATGAAACTGGAAACTCTTTCTGTCTTTTTGTTCATGTAAGGGCAGTCGCCTCCAGCCATGTCTTATTTCAAAGGAGAAGGAAGAGGCAGCTCAGCAGCATTCTGGTCAGGGTTAAACTCCAAGGTCCAAGGCAGAAATTGGTTTGAAACCCAAGTCACTCACTCCCGGGTGGGAGACCTTGTGTGTTCTAGGAGGCACTCAGTGTCCCTGCTAGAGACAAGCTTCAGCTGCTCACAGCTGTGACTTCTTCGAATGCCTGTAACAGTGACTTTCAGTGGCATCCCAAGGGAGGGCTGTCTTCCCTTCTCACTCACCTGGTGACCTCTTCCCTAACCATTTAGTTACGTGCTTATGTATCGTGGTTGCCTATGGGGGAATGCCAAACTAATACAGAGCTGGAACCTGCCTTCTAGGACTTTCTCCTGCTGACCTGCCCACCTGTATGACTGTCAAGGGATGGGGCAGCCTCCTGTGATTGGGTTTCAGGAGTTCCTTCCGTGGTGGCTAGGCCATCCTTATCACTCCCCCTGCACATATGGGGAGCACAACATGGTATCCTCAGATCGTTTGGTCTAAATTCTGAATCTGATGATCATAAGAAAAAAAAAAGGCCACTAGTGAGTGTGGAGAGATGTGGAAAGAGACACTGTATACCTAACTGGAGGCTAGCTGCTGGGCTGGTGCCATTTGTCCCCAGGGTCACCTGGTATCTACTTTAAGCAGACCCAAGATCTCATACCATCACCCTCAGCCCAGGGGGCCGCAGGATGCAAACCCATTCCTGCTCACTGCAACTGTCTAAATGAACCTTGGTTTCCTACAGAAGCCCAGCCTTGTGTAGGATGCTGGCAGTCAGCCAGATGGTGCTGAGGGTGAAAGGAGCCCATGGGCCATGAGGCTCAGGGGAGAGAGAGCAGCTCTGGGGTCTGGGCTGCCACCATACAAGAATTCATCATAGCCAACAGTTGTGTACTCTTGGAGAGTAAATCAGCCCATCCCCCACAGGCCTCAAGGTGAGGAGTAGCAATCAAGTGACCTTATTTAACTAACACACATGAACATCCAAAGATGCGTCAGACTTCCTCAGAATCCCTCACAGTGTCTCTTGGCAGTTGATCCTCTCTTATGCAGTGCTATGACTGATGGCCACATAATCTCAGTTGCCCTGCTGCTGGGCACCGTGACTGGTTCACTCTAGCCTTACCTACCACTGGGGTACCACTTCTAAAATAACCTCTCTTCTGCCTGTTGCTCCAGGCTGGTCCTCTGGGGCATTCAGGAGCAAAGTGTGTGACCACTGTGGACAGCCACTCCCTACATGTCTCTCTCAAGAGGAGGCCTGAGCAGCCCAGGATGGCCCCTCAACTGTCAGTGGCACTTGGTGGAGGGCTGTACTTCATCTACACAGAAAGACAGGTGCCCACAGTCCTTCCCTTCCAGAGATTTCTTTTTCCAGGCTCACTATGTACTAGATGGTCCACTTAACTCCAAGGTGGTGTATAGAAGAAGCAGGCATTTGGCTTCCTCCTAGAACGGTGACCCTCAACCTGTCGGTCATGACCCCTTTGGCAAACCTCTACCTCCATAAATGTTTACATTTTAATTCATAACAGTAAAAGAAAAAAACCCACAGTTATGAAGTAGCAACAAAAACAGTGTTATGGGGGGAGGGTCACCACAGGTGAGGAACTGTACTAAAGAGCTGCAGCATTGGGAAGTTAAGAACCATTATCCTAGGACATCATGGGGGAAGAAGGGAGCTAGGAGACAGGTCCAGCATCACTTTATACAGGTTGCTTGACTTGACATGACAGAGTATAGTCTGAAATTGTTTATGCAAATCTTTTCATCTTCCCATTGGCCCAGGGTAGAGCGAGGACTTGGTGACCATCCTAGCCAGGACACTTCTTTAAATGTCCTTTTGGCCCGTAGGAGGCCATGCACATGACTGAGCTGGTCACCCTCAGTTCTTTAGCTTCTGGAAGAGCTGCTCTTGTCCACTGAGCCCCCCACCCTACTCTGTAAGGCCTAGCAGGGAAATGACAGGTGTCCTCTCGTCACTGTCCCCACAGTGATACTCCCAAGGCAAGGACTTTAACAGTCAGGGAAGGGAGTCCCAGTAGTCGCTGCTATGGCCTCCTGCACTGGCTTTTCCGGGAAGTGGTAAGTCTGGTAGTCCGACCGTGTGTCCTAATGCTCATGGAGAGACATCACCCCTCAAAAGGCACAAGATGCTGACACTTAGTCCTCACTAGCGTGCCAGGTAGGTGACTTCTACACCCTTCTGTAAAGGATGGGTTGAGTACTTACTTCAAGCCATGCAGCTCGTGGTCAAAGAGCAGGATTTGGGCCAAGATGAGTGGAAGCTCGGGCCCTCTCCACTTCTACACAAGCGTGCAGGCGGCCTCCACATTGGACCATTTGTATTTAGACTGGCTCCTTCCAGCTGTTCCGCGTTTATTCATTCAGCAGCTCTTTGTGACTATCTGCCAGTCAGTGAAAAGGAGGGAAGGAGGGAAGAATAGAGAGTCATCATCTGTGCTTGCTCTGTACCTGGCTTTTGCGGTGACTTATCTACAGAACTCTTCAGCTGGTTTGTTGGGAACTCCTGACTGGTTGAGGGAGCCAGGCCAGTGGGGCAGATGTGGGTCTTCCCAGTTCTCAGGCTCACTACAGTACCAAGCTACTGTGCTCTACCATGCTCCTAGTTGGGATGCAGGCTGATTCTCTTCACAGACAAATTGGGGGGATGTCCCTGACAGTAGGATGGCCCCGGGATTCTGCTAATGGGCATTACTTGCCTATGGGGGCTATGTTTCCAAGACACTTCTTCCCAGGCTCCAGTGTGGAATACTGTGAATGCCATCCCCTCGCTCATGAGAAGCTACTCCGTGTGAACAAACTATTTTCAAAGGAATGAAATTTATCAGGCAGCAGTAAGGCTCATTTCATGACTCAGCTATGTACATAGTTCTGGGCTTCACAGAGACTGGACTCCATTTCAGCTATTCAAGCTCACACAGCTTGACTCCCACTGCCAGGATCTGGACCAGTGGGCAGGAGAGCCCATGAACGGGGCAGCCTACCAGAGGGGCCCATTGGCATCTGTCTCCCAGGTATCATGGCAACCTGGCCCTTGTCAGAAAAAAACTCAATGTAAATGATACACAGGACACTGGAACTCTAAGCCAGGAGCCAGCCATATCGCTGAGGGCAGCCACAGCAGGGCCGTTCCCATCAGAAGCCCCGTTGCCATACGCCAGGCCATGCTCCCTGTCACAGCATCTCTACCAGACATCTCATGGCCCAGAGAAATGGTGTCCCAGGCCAAACCGTGCTGGCAGGAAGAGGAACCCGACTAAAAACAATAGAGATGAGTAAGGGCAATAAGTCGAAGGAGTTTGGGCGCAGGATCTCCACCCCTGCAGTGATCATCAAGCAGCTGCTTCCTAGCTGGTGGGGGGTTCTATGGTGCACTCGGCTGCTGTAGCCTCAGAGGTTCTATCCCACAGGGGCACAGACAGGACCGATACACGGCACACTTTTGAACAGTTAATACTCTAAAGGTGGAATATCCGAAAACAGCGGGGCGAGAAAGGGCTAGCGAAGCTCGGCAGAGACCCGTCTTGGGCTGTTTGTCAGATGCGTGGGACCAGCCCTCTATATAGATTCCCAGCTGGCCTTGTTTTCTGTGAAAGTCAATTTAAATCAAGTTAGAATATTGGAAAAGATGCGGCTCACGCAATGCCTGTCTCCTCTTGGAAGGGAAAGCAAGAAGGGATTATTGAGGACGGACTGAATGTGAGGGGCGGGTTTCTTTGCAGGGTCTCAGTTGTCACCCTGTACTGTGCAGTTATCACTGGGTGCTGTGTTTGTCAGCTTGCCACTGTTCTGACAAAATGCTAGAGGACGTTAGCCGAGCAGGCTTCTTTGGAGTCACGTTTTCCAGCATGGTAGCTTGGACCCAGAGCTTTGGGTCCGTGCTGAGGCAGAACATCAAGCTGTAGGGGTATGGGGGATGGAAGGTTCTCCCCTCAGGGTGCTAAGATCAAAGAGGAGTAGCAACCACCTATGATACTGCTTCACAATAGTACCCATGATCTAGAGACCAATCCTTTAACATGTGAGGCTTTGGAGGACACTCCATAAGATAACAGGTGACAGATAACCAATTTAGCGGTGGAAGAAACTGAGGCCCAGGGGTAACAAGGGTCTCAGCTGAGGTAATATGCCTAATCCACAAAAAAACTAGGTCTCAGAAATATGCTTCATTGATGTGGGATTCCTTCTGTATACATTGAATATGTTTTATTACCATTGGTTAATAATGTTTTGGCCTATGGCAGGGCAGAATAGAGCTAGGCAGGAAATAGAAGCAGAGATAGAGTCAGGAGACACCAGCAGTCACTGGGGAAGCAATATGGGGAAGCAAGTCCATGAGCCTTGTGGTAAGATATAAAATAATAGAAATGGATTAAGTTATAAGAGCTGGTTAATAATAAACCTGAGCTAATAGGCCAAACGGTTTGTAATTAATATTAATCTCAGCATGTTTATTTGGGTACTGGCAGGTGGGACAGAAGCCTCCAGTCACACTCACAAAGTCAGCTCTGGTCTTTCCACAGGGCCATGCGGCAGGCAGCATTAGGTAGCGTGTGTCCCCACATCATGGCATTTTTTAAAAAGTGACGAGGGAAAACCAAGCTGCCATTTCCTCATCCCACTGATCACTAGGTGGTTTTTTTTGTTTTGTTTTGTTTTTTTTAACAAGGAAATAAAATGCATCCTCTCAAAGAGTCTCTGCACTTCTAAGAATAACCAGGGCTGTCAACACCCTGGCACTGTTCCTTTCCCCTTCCCCACCGAAGCTTCCGTTCATCTTTCTCTTTATACTGAGACTTTTTGGTGCAAATGGTACATTGTCATAGGCTCCCATGAATACTTTGCCAGGGGGAAGGGAGGCTGGCCACCTTATCACACAGACAAAGCCATGTTTGTGATAGCTGGTCACCAGGGAGGATACAGTCCTCTAAGGTGCCTGGTACAGTTGGAAAGTGTCCTGGGGACACTTCCACTCTGGAGACACGCAGGGCACTCCTCTAAGGGTGTCAGTGACTAACTTGCCATTGGCTCTGAGATTCTTCCCCAAACCTAGTTGTCATTTTGCTATGAATCCCCCAATCTCAGTAACGTTCACCCTGCTGTGCTGGAGGGCACCTCTTCCCTCTGCTTCCTGATGTGGGATGCCCCTCTGTTTGCTGCGAATATGTTTTATTACCGTCGGTTAATAAAGAAGCTGCTTTGGTCTATGGCAGGGCAGAACATAGCTAGATGGGAAATTCAAGCAGAGAGACAGGGAGAAAGAAGGCAGAGTCGGGGAGACACCAGCAGCTAGGACAAGCAAGATGTGGAGCAACACCATGGCCATGTGGCAATACATAGATTAATAAAAGTGGTTGATTTAAGATGTAAAAGCCAGCTAGTAATAAACCTGAGCCATCAACCAAACCATTTGTAATTAATGTTAAGCCTCAGAGTGGATATTTGGGAACTGGCAAGTGGGAAATTTCCTCCTCCCCCTTGGCTTGTGCATCAGCTAACTTCAGTCACCCGCTGCTTCCCCAAGAGACCTGTCTGGATTCTAGATACTTGCCCTGCTTCTTAGTCTGTCTTTCTACAATGGTCCGTGGAAGCCCCCGGCTGACAGCTGATGAGCCCACGCTGCAGTGGCGTCACTGGAAGGTCCCTTTCCTGCGATGCTCAGGCAGCACAGGAGGAAGCCTTTGCCCATTCCCGCCACTGGAACCAAATACTCAGACATATGTCAGCATATAGGACACTTACCTTACCTGTAAGTAGACACGTCACATCTGAGCAATCCAAGATCAGTGGCCCAGCAGTCAGGTGTCTAGGATGAGTCTTTCCTGCTTCTAACGAAAGTCCACGTTATTACATAGAGGAGAGGTGGGTAGGGAGAGGGCTGGGCATTCCTTTCCATGACTTCTTAACATGAGGCCCCATCCACCAAAGGCTTCACATCTCAATACTGTCACATCGGTGATTGTTCCAATATATGAAAATCAGAGGACACATCCGGACCTCAGCAACACCAAGGGACTCCCATGCCTCCAGGGTATTCATTCTTGGTCTCTCTCTGCCATCAGACATGTCACTTTCATTTTCTCCTAACTGTGGATGGATGCTCACGGGCAAGCACGGGGACCAACACCCCATACGATCTTGACTCAGATAGAAATGTAGCGTGGACTCAAGTTAAAGATTCTATGTTATTCTTTCACTAAACAGTTAAAGAGAAAAGGAAGAAGGAAAAGCCAGTTCAAAGAAGAGCCCAGACGGGGCTGTACGCAATCAGGACACGGAAACAATTCTGATAATAGATGCAAAACTGGTCCCCATGGAGAGGAAATTACTTGTCATTTTACTGGGCACTTTTTTTGTGTGTGTATTTCTATGAAAAAGAGCAATGGTCGTCATCATCATGTCTCCATGGGTAACTTTAATCTTTAAAAAGTGGAATAATCATTAAAGATAATGAGAGACATCTGAATAATCAGATAACCCCAGGGAATCTGAGCAGTCTAAAGCTAGCTATCTACTTTGAATGTATGTATACATGCACATATGTTGTGTGTACAAGCATATTTGCATATAGATGTGTCTTTACACATAAAATACATATGCATGTGCATGTATATTAACATATAACACACATGACCATTTCAAAGTTTGACATTTCTCTTGGCATGTCCAATGCACTGGGACCAGTCAATTAACTATGGCTCATTGTATGGTAGGTGGCCCAGCCTGGGAACGTGTCCACCCTCAACCCACTGTTCTGGCCAGAAGACAGAGACATACACCACTGCCATAGTTACAGGAAGCCCACCTGGGAAGATGGGCCTTTCTCAGAGGTGAAATTGCTGTCGCTGGATGCCTATTGCAATCTTTCTCCCTGTTACCAACTAGAGAGCTTACACTGATAGTGGCATCCAAGTGCCGTCTTTGAGTTTCTGCTGGTCCCTTCTGGATCGGTTTTCTGTTTCTCTAGCAGTTTCTAACACCCTCCTGATATATCACCCATTGTTCTCACAAAGGTTTATAGACAGGAGGCTAAATTTGCTGCTGGTGTTGTTATAGCAAGGGCAAAGCCCCTGCAACCCTGTTCCTGGTTGAAACAGCAGTGTGCAACAGGCAGCAAGCAAGTGCTGCTATTTCCAGTATCAATGAGCTATAGGATGAGAAGCAGTGACATACGGCACCAAAGGTGATGGAGCGTGGCATAGGTCAGGTGAGCTCCTGAACAAGAGAGCAGCCCCACAGAGTCCAGCATCCCAGTAGAGGACCAAACATGTAACAGGCAGAGATGAAAATGAGTTCAGCAAACATGGCCATCTCATCAACCACCATCATCATCACCACATATACACACACATGCACGTGCGCACGCACACGCACGTATTCTGGCAACTCTTGTGTTTTATCCAATTTCAGGTATATAATACTAGTATTATTAGTGATTTTTGTCATCTCGTGGTTACCAAGTGTGCTAACTTTTATTATCAACTTGGCACAACTTAGAATCACCTGGAAATGCAATCTCACTTGAGTAACTAGTTAGTCTGTGGACATGCCTATGGGGGTTGTCTTGATGGTTAATTGATGTAGGGAGACCTAGCCCACTGTGGGCGGCATCATTCCCTGAGCAGGGGGTTCTAAACTATATGGACCAGGAGAAATCTAGATGAAGGAAGGTAACATGGGTGCATTCTTCTGCTTTTCACTGTGGATGTGATGTGAGAAGCTCCTTAACCTCCCGGGAGTGAATCGTAGCCTGAAATTGTGACCTAAAATAAAATATCCTGATCAAGACCAGATATGTGGAGGGAAAGTTTATCACAGCAGAAATGAAGCTAAGACATGGAGGCTGTGGTTGAAGCCAGTGGAATGGGACACATGACATGCTAACTTCGTGGGCAGCTGCTCAGCATTAAGACTCGTGGGCTGTAGTCCTCCCTATATGCTCCCACTGGGTCCTAACCTTGGGGTGGCATGGAATGATACTGCATAGGACCCCAAGAATGGCGACCCAATTCCTCCGTGACCCTTGCTGCTGTGTGAAATGCAGAGGGTGGCATTCAAGCAGGCCTATATGCCACTTCTCAACATCAGCAAACACCAGGCTGGCCTACAGGCCCTACATAGGGGTTTCCTGGACTCGAGGAGGCCATGAAGTAGTTGTAGCATAGGGTCTAGACATACTGGCCCTGACTGTGGAAACTGTGATCAGATCTGTGTGAAGACTAGAGAGAAAGACCCAGGAGGCCGGGACGAAAGGTAAAAGTTATTAAAGCAACTGAGAGAGTTCACAGTGGCCTCCCCCCACCCCCCTTCAGACTCTGGGGAGAGCATTCCGGGAGGCAGGATGAATCTGCACACTGCAGGGATTTAACCCATGCACCAAGCAGAACCACATGAGCTGGACTTTGGGGACTGATGAAGAGCCCAGCAGGAGCACAGGAGCCTTCACCTTCGCAGACCTCAGGAACGACTAGCACACTGCTGGATGTGCATGTCCCCAACAACCAGGTGTCCTGTTACTCCTAAATAACACTTAGACCATGTCAACCGGAAGCTCTGAGATCAAGCATTCTTTCCTTCTACATAGGTAATCGGAGTCTGGCACTAGAGGCGGATGGGGACCCCACAGACCTGCTTCATGCAGAGGTGGGAGGGAAACGCATGGGTCCAGGAAACACCAGCGCACTAAGGAATCCAATTCCATAAAACAGTGTTGGGACTGGGATGGACACTGAGATCAGAGACCGGAAGTGTTGCCTGTAGCAGGGGCATCAGGGACGACGGGGGGGGGGGGGGGGGGGACGACAAAGTGTCTGGTGGTAGGAGGAGAGCTCCTCCTTGTCATATCTGTGCACGGAGGCTGCTGAACACGCTGCCCCTGTGAACACCCTTGCCCAGTCTGCGTTCTCTGGCTCCTGAGCACAGTGCGTTTAGTGGTTCACGGGGGATGGGGCTGAGTCGATGCTGGAGCTGGGCTTCACTCCACATGGCCACAACCCTGATGCCAGCAGCAGTTCTGCTGGTCACTGCCAGCTGGAGCCAGTGGCACAGGAGTGAGAGCAGAGTTGGTGACCCAATCTGGATCTGTCCCTGCAACATTAATTTTTCATGTCCACCTGGAGACTGTCGCATATCTTTGGCAAAGCCTCAGTTATATTTCCTTTAACGTGTTCTAAAATATCCTGTTTGCTAATGCAGACAGCAGCTTTAGATGTATTTGATTTTATTTCTACATATGTACATGTATATGTCTCCATGTGGGGTATGAGTACAGGTGTTTGTGAAAAGCCACAAGGGGATCCTGGAGCTGGGGTTACAGGTGACTGAGCTGACCAATGGCTTTAGATCATTGGCGGGAGCAGTAAGCGCTCTTACCCACTGAACTGCTCCAGCCTCTACCTCAGGCTCTGTTCTTCCCAAGAGGACAAACATTGGTTCTGGGGTGCAAATATCTTACCCTACGAGTAAAACAGAGATATAAATACAGCACACCAGCAGAGGTGCAGTAGATCTGTGGGGTCAAGGTTAGGGTCTCTGTGGGAACTAGAGGTCTATACAGTTTCTTCAGGGGCATAAGCATGAAGAAGAGCTATCTTTAGTGCAAGCTGTTAGACTGCCTGTCCCCACTCCCTGGATTTTAGTTTTTTAAAATATGTGTTTAGCAATAGTCCGGGTATGATGAGCTCAAAAGAAAGGAAGGGTCTCCAAAGATAAGGATCTTAGTTGAACTAAGGATAGAAGGGCAGGTATTCCTGCACAGATATTAGGGGTGAACAGGCAGGGGGAACTTTTAAAAGCAAAAGAGAAAAGTCGCAAAGGCATGGGAGTCTGAGAACTGTGGTTGGGGGCAGGAAGAGCATTGCAGAGAGAGTAGCGAGTACAGAGGTCCTGAGGCAGGGGGATGCCCAGTAGTTTTGAGGATCAGTCCATTCAGATGCAAGAGGACTAGGAGATGGTGAGGGCAGAGGGTGTGAGGTGGCATCAGACCACAGTGAGGACTCTACTGCTGGGCTGGGAGCCACAGCAGGCAACGACCCAATGTCTTCAAGGGCAACTTATGTTCTGTTAATGCACATGTATGTCATATGTATGTCCCTCTTACATATACATATGCAGAGAAAACAGGTGGAGCATGCTACCAAGTAGCTCAAATAAATAGCACATGTCATTCTGGAGTAGAATGTGCTATTCCAAAGCTGTTACAACTTCAAACTTAAAAAAGGGTAGACGATTTTCTAATTAATTTTTTTTCTTCAAAAAGAAAGGGTTTCCTAATGATATTGAGAGGCCACTGGAGGGAGGGAGCATTGCCGAGAGTCCTTGTGGCTTTTCAGACTCTCTCATCCCAGGCCTTTACCACAGAGGAAGTCTGTTTTGAATGTGAGTCTGATTGGAGTCTCACCTTCCCTGACGGTTCCCATCCTTTTCAAAGACTTCATTTCTTCCTTCCACTTCTTTGGGAACGTGAAGTGGCTGCCAAGATCGCAATGCCTTGTTGAAAATGTTTCTGAGAGGCGCGGGGGGGGGGGGGGGGCACATTCTCAAAGGAAGAGACAGAGTAGCAAGAACAGGAAATAATTTCTCACACGGAGCTGAATCGAAAGCAAAAATAATGGCAGTGGCTTTGCACTGGGAAAACAATCCACCCCGGGAGACTTTTATCAGAGGGACAGAAATGGAAAAGTTAAGCAGCAGGGAGAAAGCGGAGAATAATAACACCCACCTCCACCCGAGCTCAGAGGACCGGCTCCGTCAAAGCAACGGTGCATGCATTGCAAGCTTCAGTCTTGCAACAACTTTATGGCCTGCTGGCTGTTGCATTTGTTATTAGACTTCTTTGCAAGTGAGTAATGGGCAGAGCACCTGTGTCTGCAGGACAGCAAGGTCTGAGCAGAAACACGGGCTGCATCCATTTCCACCAGCAGAATGGGCTCTGCATCCTCTCCCTGCACTGGTCTGGTCTGTGCACCTCGCGGGTTCATGGATGAGTTCTCTTCATCCCCCTCATGGGAAAGGCTCCTTGCTGTTGGGCCAGGGAGCCAGTGCATTTTAATTCTCAGCAAAAGTTCTTACTATGGCTCATCTTGGTGGGGCTTCAGTCATCAGATGTCAGAGCTAAAAGCATCCTTCGCATGAGCCCATTGTGACTTTTTGTCTTACCAAGGAAAATATGAACGTGAAGGTTCTGTTCTAGACCTGATTCAAAGCCCTGGGCTCTTCAACCCATGCAGCCCTGGAGGTGAGTGGGTGAAGTAGGACCCTCTTCAGCCCCAGGTTACAGGGGGACTCAGTGTGAGCTCCTGGCAATGCTGACTTTTCTATCTGCATGATCTCTGAGGTCTGGGAAAGAGAACTAAACGTTGCTAGAATCAATGTCGAGTCTCTTGTGTCAACCCTGACAAGAAGGTAAGTGAAGCTGGAAGTCTCAGGAACAAGTTTGCATGAACCACCTCCTACTAGGAATGGCCAAGGAAGAGTCTGCCAGGTACTGACTCAGCCTCACACAAAGATATATCTAAAGGACATCTGCCCCACAGGTGTCTGTCCAATTTCAGAGGAAGGTCACTCTATTTTGTCATTCATGACTGTGGCCACGGCAAATTATCACTGTAAATATCCGTGCAACCCCCTTCATTTCTTCCTTAATTCAGAACTGGGAACCATTGCGTTAACCAAAATAAACCAGAATTAAGACAACATCACATGTTTGCTCTCACACGTGGGACCTGAGTTATTCTGAGGGTTAATGTCGATTGTCAGTGCAGTAGGATCTAGAGTCGCCTAGGAGACGAACCTCTGGGTGTGTCTGAGTGGTTGTCTAGATTGAGATGCCAAGACCCAGCAACACCATCCCATGGGCCCAGGGTCCTAGACTGAAGGAAAATGAAGAAGCAAGCTGAGAACCAGCATCATCTCCATCTGCTTCCTGACTGTGAATGTCATGTGTCCAGTTGTCTCATGTTCCTGCTGCCAAGATTTCCTTGTCATGGTGGGCTATGTCTTAAACCGAGTCAAAATGAACCACTTCTTCCTTAGTTGGTTTTTGTCACCGCAACATGAAAAGCAGTTGATACAATTTTATGCATACACATACATACATGGATATATACATGCACAATACATATGCACACATGATACATACACACATACACACACACAGAAGTCTATTTGCTATTTTGAAAGAAGAGGAGATGGAGGAGTATGGTCATAGTATGGGATATTCTTAGATGATCACAGCATTATAAAGCCTGCTGCTTTGCACAGCAATGACACACACTAATGAAACCCCTTCCCCTTCCCCAAACATCCTTGAACACACCCTTAGCTTGCTACAGCTGATGTGCTGGGCCATCCCCCAGAAAATATCACTGTCCTCTGCAGTATCTCTGGCAGATTTGACCTCTACTGACAGGCCAGTAAGTGGTTCACCTTTGGGCCAGGGAGTCCTCCCACAAGGCACCCAGGACCCTCATGCGACAATAAACGGGAGTATTATCCCATCCCAGATACAATACAGTCACCGAGGCAGTAGAACTCTGAATTCTGCCCCCCAGCCACTTCCCATGTCCAGAGTGACAGGCCCTAAGTACACACTCACTGGGTCAGGCTGATGAAGAAAGGATACCTACAATAAGATCCCTGCTCCTTCAGGGGAGGTGGGCGGAGCTGTGCCCGGTGACAGTCCTGTCACGGTGATGGGGCCGAGATCCTAGTAGCAAGGAGAAGTGCGGTTTATACTGGGAACAAGTAGGTTGAGATCTTGGCAAGAATGTAGCTGATGGATGACCAGGAAGATGGTGCCAGGGAGAGGAGGGGGAATAGGCTGTCAGAGACGTCCAAAAGACAGTTCATGAATCTAAGAACTGAAAGCACCCCTATGGAAGAAGGATCTGGAAAGTTAGAGGCTGTGGCCATGTGTGGATCCTGCCTTTGGGACTTTCAGGTGCTGAGGAAGTCCCCTGTACTTCCCAACCTTCATAACAGGGGCTCCTGTCCCTTCTGGGACACAGAGGACTCCTGAGTTGCCAAGAAACCCGGAAGAGAGGGAAGCAGGGGATGGCTGGACAGCAGATCTATGGATCATCCCTGCATCCCAGGCCCCCCTGGGAAGGTCCTCTCTGAGTCACCCATCTGATACTTCCTTTCACTCAGCCCTTGGATTACTTTAGGGGTGTTCACTCCTTTTATGGGCAACATGATCACCGTGCAAACAGACTCATCTTCTCTTGCCAGTCACCTGGAAGCTATCGCTCGCGCTTAAATAGAATCTGGTCTAAAAATAGGCACACTGAAGTGCATCGCCACCTGTCTCAGCTCTCTTCCTCACACCTGCGGTCCTGCCCTTTTCAAAGCCACCTAGAGCCCTGCTCAGACACACAGTCACCAGCCAGCTGACAGGGGCCTGTCTAAGCCGATGGGACATTGGAGACCGCTGCACTCTCTTCTCTCGGTCCTCCATCTGTCTCTCTTCATCTTGCCGAAAGTGAGGGACTGGATAGGAGTGGAGGAGATGCCCGGCGGTGATTTTTGGCTGTTGCTCTGCAGAGAGGAAGATCTGAAAAGTGGTCGGCTGTGCAAGCTAAAGATGTGGGCCGGGTACGGCTGGCTTTTTAAATGTCAAAGTATTTTGTTGAATAGCATTGAGCTGGAAGAGAAAGGTCAAAGCTGACAGACTAAACTCATGCCCAGAAAAGCAGCTTTTGTGACTACCACCTCCCCTCTGAATGAAGGTTGCTAACATTTCCTCTCTCTCACGCACGCACGCACGCACACACTTTTAGTGCAGCAATTAATGGTTTGTAAGCAGAAGCCAAAAAAAATTAAACTGGATTTAAAAGGTGTTCTATAAAATGTGGTAGCTCGTGGCAAATAGAAATCAAGGCTTAATGAAATAAAGTCTTCATTTAAGCAAGTAATCAGAACATTGGTTCTGCTAGGCCCCAGGCTCTTTTCTTCCAAGTTGAAATCACATGTTCCTGACACAGACTCAAACACCTCAGCACTAGGGCCAAATCAGGGGAGACCCAGACGTGGTTGATGATTTGGACCAAACCAGACAACTTTGGCAGGGACTGTTTGCTTCTTTGCTTACTGACCAAAGACCTGCCCTGGACCAGACCAGATGTGGCTCTTAACAACTGTAGGTGCTTATGCTAAAAGAGAAGTGGTGCCTTCTAGAATGTACACTAGGGAGAGAGAGAGGCTAAAATAACTAGGTCCCAGGGAAACCTTTGACCTCTGAGGATGGGCCTGAGAGGTCTTGGCTGGCTGGCTAGCAGGGGGTGGGTGGGTGGCTGTCTTACTCCCAGTGGGAAAGCTGGGCCATGCCCTGTGCAAAGGTGGCTGCCATCATAGATACTGCTGATCTCTCGTTTCCTCCACTGGCCCATAGCTCCCACTTCCCACAAATCTCAGGTCACACCACCCCAAGCAGCTGGGGAGACGGCTCAGCCAGTCACATGCTGGTGGTGCAAGCGTGAGGCTCTGTGTCTGAATGCCAGAGAACCCATGCAAACAGCCAGGTGTGTTGGCATGCACTTCTAATCCCAGTGCTGGGGAGGAAGTGATGGGAGGCAGTGATGGGAGGCTCCCTGGGGCACGCTGGCTGGCAGCCTAGCTTAACTGGCAAGCTCCAGGTCCAGGTGAGAGATCCTGCCTCCCAAAACAAGGTCGATGGCTCCTGAGGAATGATGCCCAAAGTTGACTCCCCCCTTTCACACACAAATAATAGTCAATGTATTAATAAATATTAATAATTAATATGTATTAATAAACCACCACCCTGAAGGTACAACCTGGTAGCTGTCATTTTTAAAGTCTTCCCAGAGATTCCAAACATACAGCCTCCCTACTTGAATGTCATTCCTCTGACCAACTCAATAACCTATCTATGTAATTCCCACCCCCAGTGCCTCCCTGGGCTCCCCCTGACAGTTTCTGTTTATCCATGAAGTCACATCTGATGCAGGCCCCTGAGTTTGCCATGCTGGTGGCTCCGTGCAGTCATTCTGACAACTGGAATCATTTGCCACGCCTGCTGGAAGGAAGCATCTAAGGTAAGTATCAAGAGTGTGAAGAGTGTGAGGAGCCTTTGAGAGAACAAGTCCATGGAATAGATATTTCTATTACGTGGTCTATATCCAGCATACCTCCCTAGAACTCTGGGTACCAAAGAGCTCCGAGCATCACAACTCTTGGTCATGAGGATACAGGCTAGAGAAACTGATGCCACAGAATGATGCTTCCTGTTACGGAGTGCCCTACAGGGTCCTCCAGCATCTGCCCTAAGCTATTCCAGGTCCCACCTACACCAGCCCCATATGCAAGAAAAACCTGGAGCCCGAAAAGATAACTCCAATAAACAGTTCAGAGTAAAGCTGATGCAAGAGGGAGATGCAAAAGCCAAGATCTGAATCCAGCTGTGACACCAAAGTGTGTATGTTGGAATGGCAGCTTGGCTCAGTAAGTAAAATGCTTGCCGCACAAGCATAAGGACCTGCGTTCAAATCCCCAGTACCCACATGAAAAGCTGGGCACAGCAGCAGCACACACCAGCAACCCTAGCACTGAGGAAGCAGAGATGGGGGAGTCCACAGACCTGTTAGCTAATCTAAGATGAATCAGTAAACTCCAGATCTAGTGAGACAACTTACCTTAGAAAGGAAGATGAATAATAACAGAGGAAGAAACCCAAAGTGAACCTGTGGCATCCACACGCAAGCATGGGAAAACACACACACACACACACACACACACACACACACGCAGCTGCAATTCAGAAATAACAGACCCTGGTCCTTGAGGTAGAGTTGGTTACCAGGCTCCCCAGCTCTTTGAGCAGCTCCTGGTACCCCCTGGGATGAAGACACGTGTCTTTGAACCGACTGTAGCACTGTGTCTGGGTACCAGAATCAGAACCCCATTCATTCATCCAGAGGATGCCGTGGGTGGGATTCCCAGCCTCCTGTGGTTGGGGTCTGGAGCCTATTTACCAAGTAGGTTCTGGACCTACACATGGTCTCTGGCCTTGGGAGACCCCTCCTTTGAGAAGGAGCTCAGTATCTCAGGATCCAGACTTCAGTGGGAACCCAGGCTAGCCTCCCTTCCTGCCTCCACAAACAGGGTAGTCCTAGGTTGCCTTCTATGGATGTCTTCCCTGACCTGCTTTCTTAGTTAGGATTTCTATTGCTATGAAGAGACACTATGACCAAGGCAACTCTTATAAAGAAAAACATCTAATTGGGGCTCACATACAGTTTCAGAGGTTTAGTCCATTAGCGTCATGGTGAGACGTGGCGGGGTGCAGGCAGATGTGGTGCTGGAGAAGGAGCAGATGGCTCTACATCTTGATCCTCAGGCAGCAGAAAGTGAACTGTGTTCTGCACTGTGTGTAGCTTGAGCACAGGAGATCTCAAAGCCCACCCCCACAGTGAGACACTTTCTCTAACAAGGCCACACCTACTCCAAGACAGCTACACCTCCTAACAGTGCCTGTCCCCATGGGGGCCATTTTCTTTCACACCTACCTTTCCCATCTGATGGTAAATGTGCTTTCTCTTCGTGTTACAAGCCAGCCCCCAGTTATGGCTCAAATAATAGGGACAACAAACTGAAAGTCTCCTGTGTTCATCGAGGTGTGGGCTGATGAGGGATGGTATTGGACGGCACCTGCACAGGGGTTTTAAAGTTATTACTGGTGTCGTGAAGTTTCTCTGTAGCAGTGTGGTGGCTAATCACAGTCATCAACTTGACCACATCTATAGTAAACTAAGAGCCAAGCAACTGGGCCCACCTGTAGGGGGTTTTCCTTGACTGGATCATTTAAGAGAAGGCCCACTCTAAATCTGGGTCCCACCTTCTGGTGCCTGCCCACATAAGAGAACACAGAAGGACGTTTTTTTCTTTTTCCCCCCTGTTCGCCCTCATGTTCACTGGCATGTTCATCCCTTCTGCTGCTGTGGCATCCCCTCACTACTGTCAAAACCTGCTTCTTCAGGGTTCCAACATAGGCTATGAAGACCAGCCTCACAACTGAACAACTATCAGGTTCTCGGACTTTCCGTCAGGAGATAGCCATTGTTGGACTAGTTGAACCACAGCCTGCAAGCCACCCTGAAAAGCCCGAGAGATACATACCTAAAGACATTTGTTCTGTCTAGAGCAGTGGTTCTCAACCTTCAAGGCTTTAATACAGTTCCTCTTGTAGGACCCCAACCATAAAAGTATTTCCATGGCTACTTCATAATTGTAATTTTGCTACTGTTATTAATTGTAATGTAAATATCTGACATTCGGGATATCTGCTATACAACCCCTGTGAAAGGGTCGCTTGATCCCGGAGGGGTCATGACCCAGAGGTTGAGAACCCTGCTCTAGAGACTAATGTAGTGGTAACAAGTCATGGTTGGGGATCCCAGCTTCACAGACGATAGAATGAAAACCAGCCACAAGCAGAACAGGAGTTCCCATTATGCCCCAGAAGGATCTATAGCTTAGGGTACATGCCAAAGCCTGAACTCCTTTCCAAATCCTGTCTCGGGATCTTCGGCAGTGTGGCCCAGAGCACTGGAACACCCCCTGCTCCAACATAGACCAGGACTGCCTGCCTTCCATCCTGCCCTCTGCACTTAGCACTGGGGTCCCATGCCGTGGCCTCACCCACGACTGCCCGCCCCCCCCCCGCTTTGCTGTTTCCCACCCCTCCTCCGATCCTAACTGTTCTCGGGTCCCTTGGCTCCTCCACAGCTTTACCACTTAGTTCTGGCTGACATTTGGCAATGGCCCTAGACTGAGATGTTTTCTCCATCCAAGATAGGAACAGATGGGATGTTCCCTGAGAATACTTCCAGTTCTGTGAGGCCATGGCCTGGGAAAACAAGAGTGGCCAGTTAGAGCCATCTGTCCCAGATCAGCCTGTCCCTTCCCCAACCCTGAAGCATCTGGAGAAGTGGAACTCTTGTCTAGGAAACTTTTTGGCGGTTAGGATGCTGAGCCGCGCTCCTGGGCCAAACCGTAGGAGGCTTTTGCACTGGGCAGAGGCCAGCGTCTCTCTGTCATCTGCTTGGCTTAAGGACCCGGAACACTTCTTCAAAGCCAAACTGTCTGGATGGCTATAGAGAGAGAGCAGCAAGCCCATAGTCTCAGAGATAGACCACAGCATGCAGGTGACTTCCCAGGTTTGTCCCTAGTAAGGCCAAGTTCAGAGACGGTATTGGGGACAGTGACGGTACCAGAGTCAAAGACGCTCTCAGATCCCAGACAGGACCTCAGTTCTCTCACACACTAGCTATTGTCACCAAGAGGCTGAGCCAGGGCAGCAGCCAGCAGCTTCTCTGCATGGATATGTTTAGGCAAACAGAACAGTTCACTGTCAGTGATCCTGTGGCCCCATGCCTCTGTCACCTACGGCATGAAGGTGGAAGCCACTGTCAGCTGGGCTGGACTTCCTTTTCTAATCATGGGGAGACGGACATAGGAGGATCTCTGAGGCACGCCAGACGGCCAACCTAGCTGGATTGGTGAGCTCCAGGTTCAGTAGATTATCTCAGAAGCTAAAGGGCAGAATGTCAGAGGAAGACATGTAAGGTCAACCTCTGGTGTCTGCCTGTACATGCGTGTCCACTCAGACATGCCGTGTACACATGGGAATACACACAGGGATGAGCTCTGTGACATCTGAATAAGGCCAGCAGTGACCATCAGAGCCTGTTGAAAGTGGACTGTCAGCTAGTCACATTCAAAGGTTCTAGTAGAGCCTAGAGCAAGGTTTACATAAACCAGAGCCTTCAGGAACAGACCTGTAGGCCACAGTGGCCTGGGGTCATAGGGATCAGACAGGACAAGGTAGCTCCTTCAGTCCTCCTGGGAAGAAACCAAACCAAACAAACAACCACCCCCCCACACACACACATACACAAAAGAACAGAAAAACAAAACAAAAAAATAGTAGATAATGTTTGTGAGGTCCGTCACCATGTGTGCCGTAGGGGACTTTGGGCAATGAGCTAGGGATTTTGCCTTCACACTGTGCGTGTGTGTTTGGCAGCCTCAGGTGAATCTGAACACCACCAATGGGACAGCCTGCATCTAGGGAGGGAGGCACACCTGGAAGGCATCTGGATCCCTGGTTAGCAGACTCTGGATGCCCAGTGGACTGAGGGGGACATGCCAGAAATGAGGACAGGCTATGGAAGAAAGTGACCCATTCACTATGTCCATTGAACCCAAGAGGCCAGAAGGTCTGGATGGTGGTATCCATCCAGTCCGATCTGGACGCAGGCTTGGCCAGTCTCCAGCTGTCTTCTCGTTGACCCGTCCCAGGGTGGAAGGTCTGTAAGTTTTTGAGTTAAGGATCAGTGACACGCCGATACACTAATCACTTCCTGATACTTAGTAAGAATGGGAGCCAAGGAGGCATAGCCACTCTCCAGCCCCTCCATCTAGAGCTGGACAATCAGCTCTGGTCCACATGGGGCTGACTTCTAGATGCCAGACCGTCTTCCCTGGCTTTGGCTGCTGCAGTGGGGAAGCTCTTTCCTCAGCCCCTAGTGCTACGATAGCTGGCACCAAACCATTGCGCATGTTCGGGCCTCCAGCCTGTTCTGTAGTTAGAAGCCACACCTTACTACATGAGCCCCACTCTTCCTATCTTAGATTCCCTGTTTGACCCTAAAACACACTTCTCCATAACTATTGTCCCGGAGGTAGGGACACACCCCAGAGCTTGTACAAGACAATGAACAGAGCAAGAAAAATTGAAATCATACTTAGGGTGGCTGTTGCCGGGGGTTATTGCAGAAAGTCGATACAAATTCAAAGGTTCAAAGCCATAAGCAGACAGTCATAGAGACGGACACAAGGGAGTCCAAGATCAAAGTTTCACCAGGTCCACAGCCCCTCTGGAGGCTCCTTCCTGGCTTCTGGTGTGGCCAGTGGTCCTTGTCCACAGCTGCACTGTGCCAGTCAGCTGTCATGTGACATTAACCGCACCTTTACGGGAGGCAGCATGAGGGCACAGAGGCTGGGCTGCAGGGGACAATGTCTGATGTGGTGGTGCTGGCCAGTAATTTTAGCACTCAGAAGGCTGAGGCAGGAGGATCTCAAGTTTGAGGCCAGCCTGGGCTATGCAGTGAGACCATTTTAGAAAAAAAAAATAGACAAATAATAAATATAGTAAGTAACTAGGGGCACCAATTATATATGTTAATTGTTAGTTAATCTACAGAGACTATTTCCAAGAAAGGCTACATTCTGAGGTTCCAGTAGGGATGTGAATTTCGAGGAAACACTACCGAAACTGTTAAATTTCATTTGATTTTTAAAAAAAATTTTTTCATTAACTTTTAGAACAAAAGTTTTAGAAGAAATCCCAGAACTTTCTAGAAAGAATTTGGCTTTTAGATCACAAGAAACAAAAGAGAATTGACCTGGGCATTGGAAGATGACAGCCTTGTCAAAGCCCAAATCTGGAATTCTATTTCCTATTAACTGTTACCAATTCAAGCATCGAATTCTTTACAGTGAGACTATACAGTCTGAAACCTCACCTGTGAACAGCAGGAAGTACAACCCCCCCTCCCCCCAAGTCACCAATGACACTGTACTGGAGATGGGCATATGCCATGGTCCAGGCTGCTCAGTGCCAGGGCCCTGGCTGCCCCTCATTTATTTGTGATACTTTTGTACATTATTTATCAGTAAAGCACACACATGTGCGCACACAAACACACCCCATAATTGGCAGTATATGTTTCAAAGCAGCAACTGTCAACCTGTGGATTGTGGATATCCTGCATATCAAATATTCACATTGCAATTCATAACAGTAGCAAAATTAGTTATGAAATAGCAATGAAAATAATCTTATGGTTGGGGGTCACCACGACATGAGGAACTGTGTTAAAGGGTCACAGCGTTAGGAAGGTTGAGAATCGCATCTCTAGAGGCTTTTACTGGAAACAGTAACAGTCAGACATTTCTGTGTCTTCCTGTGGCACAGCTGACCACATGAAGAAGCCATGGAGGCTCTGGGCTCAGAGCAGGGTTTAGTGGAGGTGGCCTTGGGTGGGAACTAAGCTAGGTGGCTTCCAGCCACATTCTGTGGCCCCTGGCAGAGAGAAAAGAGACTATACTCAATTCTTCCAAGGAAGGCCATCACATCCTTGCAAGACTGACTTGTGAAGACAGGAATCTGTCAGGCAGGCGTCTGCAGCTCTGGTGTTTAGTAAGATGCTAGCAGGCGTCGTCTGCCTGGTACATCTGTTGATTTGTTCTGTTATTTGAAAGCAAACAAAGAAAATAAAACAAAACCCAGAAAGCCACTTCTGCTGATGGACATTCTTCAACATGTCTTGGAACTGGCATGTCGGCTCACACCTGCTTCCTCGCTGCTATCCAGTACCAAAAAGAAAAAAATGGGCTACCGAGAGACCAGCTGCAATACTGGGGTGCCTGAAGCAGCCCTTAGTGGTGGCTTGCCTCCCTTCTGTTTTCCCTTTGGGGAGAAACACCCCTCCATGGATCTCCATCACTGTCCTCAAGTGGTACCCTAGGCCCAGAAGAGCTGCAGAGGGAGGGGCATATGAATGAGAGCAATGCTCGGGATGTAGGTGGAGGGGACAGGGGACAGGGATGTCAAATGCTCAGGCTGCGGATGGGGGGGACAGGGGACAGGCATGTCTAATGCTCAGTCTGCGGATGGGGGGGACAGGGGACAGGCATGTCTAATGCTCAGTCTGCAGATGGGGGGGACAGGGGACAGGCATGTCAGATGCTCAGGCTGCGGATGGGGGGGACAGGGGACAGGCATGTCTAATGCTCAGTCTGCAGATGGGGGGGCAGGGGACAGGCATGTCAAATGCTCAGGCTGCAGATGGAGGGGATAGGCATGTCAAATTCCCAGAGTGCCTTTCCTGGGGATGAAGTGGATCTGCCCCAGCCTGAGGCTTGCCCTTCCTAAGACAGTCTCCCAAGGTTCCTATCAGAGCTCCCTGCTAAAGGACCAGCCACGCACAATGGCAATCAAGGTTCCTGGGATCTCTCAGAACAGCTGCCGACAGGCCCCATCAGTTCTGTCTGTCCCTAGATGGTCATCCTGATGAAATCTAGGGTCATCCGGGAAGAGAAGACGTCAGCTGAGATTGGCTGAGGAAAGTCTGTAGGACATTTTCTTGATTAATGATTAATGTGTTAGGGTCCAGCCCACTGTGGGAAGTGCCACCCTTGGGTGGGAGGTCCTGGCAAAAACTGAACAAGCCATGAGAAGCAAGCCAATAAGAAGCCTACCTCTATGGCCTTTGGTTCAGCTCGTGAGACTAGGTTCCTGCCTTTCTGTCCCTCATTGAAGCGCCATGTCCTGTAAGATGAAATAAACCCCTTCTTCCCCAACTTGCTATTGGTCATGGATTTTATCACAGCAATAGAAGGTAAGATAAGCTGGGTGGTTGAGGTGCACGTCTTTAATCCCAGTACCTGGGAGGCAAAGACGGGAGGATCTCTGTGAGTTCAAGGCCAGCCTGGATTACACACCGAGTTCCAGGATACTTTCCAAAGCTATAGAGAAGCCCTGTCTTGCAAAACAAACAAACAAAAAACAAAACAAAACAAAAAAAAGACAAGGTAAGATAGTCATCATTCAGCTGTCTGTCATCTTTCAATGCTTAGGTTCCTTCCCTTTTGTTTCCTGTGATCTATGAGCCAAAGTCTTTCTAGAAAGTTCTAGACATTTCTGCTTGACAATCTTTCCAACAAATCTGGGACAGCGAAGTTTATCCAATAAACAATGAGGAAGAAAATGTGCCAATAAAGATGGAAGAAGAAAACCTTCCAGTCTAGTATCCCCTAGAGGGCCTCTCCCTTCTGGAAATGTCAGCAGAGTCTTTGGGCCGTGAAAGAAACAGAACAGAACAGACCAAGGAAGGGAGCAGGCAGTACCTTACTGAGCATTGAGCTTGCCACTGCCAGCTTCTTAGGAACCAGAGAGAAGAGTTGGACTCTGGATGAGAAAACTAAAGAAATAAAGGCCCAGAGCCATAGAAGAAGCCAGAATCTAACTTCAGACTCAAGGCAGTAAAGGGAAAACCCATCACTTCATGGCACAGAAATACCCATATACCATTTGAAGTTCCCAGTAGCTATCTTCTCTGTCTTCACTGGCATCTCTCATAAATGGCTACCAGGCGATCACGAGGCTCTATACATATGAAGGGATGAAAGCTTTATCCCTGGCCTCAGAAGGCAGAAAACGGTAGGGCCTGCAAGGCAAGTGAGCAAGCTAAAGACTGAGGAGCTGGTGGGACAAGGCTGTGATGTGAGAGATGGCCTTGGAGTCCAGGGCAGTTGGAGAGAGAGCTGGGCAAATGTATTCGCAAATGAACTCAATGGAGAACCCCCTATGATGGAGACCTTGAAACTCCTAAACACCATCCCTCCCTCCAAACTGTAGCTGCAACTCAAAGACTCTTCCAGTAATGTTGCTAGCCCTGACCTGAAATCAGCAGGAACATGTGTGTGAGAGGGACCTATGGGGACAGGAAGAATAAAGTCTTGGAGCAAATTCCTCACAAGTCGGGGCATAGGAGCTCCCCTAAGACCCTGTCCTCCCACCCTACCCAGGTCATTCCTAGCTGCCCAGTCTTGCTCAGCTTTTCCTGCCTTCCCCAGACAGCCACATGGTCTTTGAGCCCATTGCTTCCCTTTCACATGTCTCTGCCACCCACTGTCATCCCACTGTGGTCACTGGGTCCTCCTCCTAAAGGAAGAAGGGGTTACCCTCAGGACAACATCTTCAGATGAAGTCAAGCTGACTTTTGTCAGCATGGGAGCAGCAGCCTGCAGTTCTGTGGGGAAGAATGCTAGTGTCTGTACTAGTTCCTTTTTAAATTATTATAACAAAATACCCAAGGCTGGGAGTTTATTAGGAAAAGAGTTTTACCCTGCTTGGTTTTAAAGTCGGAATGTCCAAAATCAAGTAGCCCCAGCAGGTTAGCATCAGGCAAGGTTCTCTTGACTTCATCAGAACATGACAAAGAAGCCAAAGACGGGGTGGCTTTATCCAAAGGGAACCACATACACAAAGTAGTCTGACTTCATGGCAACCTCTCTTTCCATGTCTTTCACTCCTTAACCCCAGCATTAACCCCTTCCAAGGGCAATGTCTTGAGGACCAGGTACTGTCTTAGATCTCAACTAAACCCTGGCAGGTTGAAGACCAGGCTTCCAGAGAGAGGGGAATCACATTCAGAGTGCAACATCCTGCATTTCCTGTCACTCATGGTAGCCACTTCCTGGCACTTTGCTGGAAAAAAAGCATCCTTTTGCTGTGACCATCCACATCTGTGCTTGTTTATTTCCAGCTGTTCTGCTCCAAATCTGGGGCTCTGGAGGACAGAAAGCCCAGCACACCTCCCACTGTGGCATTGGGGTCGTGAGTCATATCACCAGAAGCCTGCACAAGGCCTCCTTCCTTTCTCCACCTCCTCCCAGGTTTGCTTGCTCCACAGTGGGTGGAATCTCAGCCTGAGTAGGGGAGGAGACAGGAGGAAGTTAAGCCCTTGCCCATCATTTTGGTGGTATTATTCCTGTACAAATAACTTGCTATTCAACCAGAAAATTTCCACTACGAAGATGGAGTAAAAGGTTTTTCCAAACCAGCCTTGGCTGTCCTACTTTTCTCTGTCATAATTCACTCTTTATTAAAAGTTCCCCTCACTGTATAATACTGGAGGCTGAGCTTTAACAATGCACTTTGATTTGTGGGGCGTGTCTCTTTTTAACTTCAGAAATCAGTGAATAATGAAGAGGCTTCTGTTTTTCTACAGAATAGAGACAGAAGAGGGTGTGTGTGTCAGGGAGCATCTATAAGGACTGCCAGGGCGCCGTTCTCTCAACCTGTGGGTTGAGACCCCTTTGGGAGGTCAAACTTCTTTCACAGGGGTCGTCTAAGACCACCTGAAATCACAGGTATTTACATTACAATTCATAACAGCAGCAAAATTTCAGTTACGAAGTAGCCACAGCA